>NC_134234.1:39298309-40663309 GCF_965152275.1 Natator depressus
GAAAACAGGAAATGCCTTCTCTTCTGTTAAAGGGGGACTTTGGGTCACTGCTCCCTGGGGGATGCCTTGCTTCTACTGTGGCAGAAAAATATATTCTGTGCCTTTTCCCCCAACACCCTTAATTCTCAGAGCACTGAACAAGATCAGGTAGGACAAAGTCAGAGTTATTCTCATAGTACCTACCTGGCTGAGACAAGCTTGATACCCTTTCCTGTGTCAACTGTGTCCAACTGTTGATCAAGCACCAGACCATTCCTCGTATCCTGTGTCAGGATGCAGGTCACACTCTACACCCTAGCCTGGCAGTTCTGCGCCTCAGAGTGTGGCTCCTGAATGGTTCTTGGGAATAGAGATTTCCTGCTCTACGGCAGTACAGCAGGTGTTATTAAACAGTAGAATAACATCATTTCTCCCTACTTACCCACAGAATTGGAAGAGATTGTCCACTGGTGTGGTCATCAGTGTTGATAGATGTTTGGCTGCGTGCATTCCCTCTGTATGCCACCCCAGCTCTTCGCAGGTAGCTGGCACAGCAGACCTTGAGCAAACCGCCCAATGACCACAAGATCTGTTAAGTCATGAAGGCACACGGCCAGGTTTATTGTTGACTAAGTACGGTAATAGCGCCTGGCAGACTACGAGTATACTAAGACATGTATGCCCTTGACAATGGATGCAGCTCAGTGAATGGTGGGACTTTCCGTTCCCCCCTCAGCTGGCCAAAAACACTCCCTCTGAAATACCTCTTTATACACCGATACAAACAAGTTACGTATTGCCCCTCTAACATAGCTAGGTGCCACCATCTGACGTACCTAGGTGCCATCCATCACCTTGTACATGTTGGTTCGATCGAAACATCTCTATCCATCATGCTGTCATTCTGACCTTATCTTTAAGATGGGTCAGCGTGTTTCTGTTATATTTGGGGGAGAAGGGGTTGTACCATACTTGGTATCGGGGTGTTCCTTCCAGAATGTGTATTTGTGAGTGTCCTGTGCCTGGCCTTTCTTAGGAAAGTGTGTGTTTTTTGCAATACCAGCTCTGTTCTTGCCAGGCTCTGTGAGCGTGTCCCTTGCTGACCTTGTTTTATATTAGCAAAGCTTTGACTACTACTTTAGCCCAGGTCTCAGGCCTCATACCAGGCCACTGATAAAGGGCTTATGTCTCAGGCTCTCTTCCTACTATAGTCAGTACCTGCATCCAGAATCAGTTCCCCTTTCACTCATCCTAAGCTACCATCAGATCTGATGTGCCGCTTGGCAGTACTACCTTCAATTCTAGATCCTGTTACAAAGCCTGCCTCTCTCCACCCCCCCTTACTTCAAGGGATACTGCTCAGAAATCACCTGAAGTGGAGCACCTGTAGGGTCACTACTTGAAGAAGGAAATGTTACTCACCCTGTGCATTAATTGAAGTTCTTTGAGATTTGTCCCCCTATGGGAGCACCACCATGCACCCTCCTTCCCCTTTTCTTTGGTTGTTCTCTAGAGCAGTGGTTCTCAATCAGGGATATGTGTACCCTTGTGGGTACGCAGAGGTTTTCTGGGGTACATCAGCTCCTCTAGGTATTTGTCTAATTTTACAACAGACTATATAAAAAGCACAAGCAAAGTCAGTACAAACTAAAATTTCACACAATGACTCATTTATACTGCTCTATATACTATACACTGAGGTGTAAGTACAATATTTATATCCCAATCGATTTATTTTATAATTATATGGTAAAAATGAGAAAGTAAGCAATTTTTCAGTGTTAGTGTGCTATGACACTTCTGTATTTTTGTCTGATTTTGTAAGCAGGTAGTTTTTAAGTGAGGTGAAACTTGGGGGCACACAAGACAAATCAGACTCCTGAAAGGGGTACAGTAGTCTGGAAAGCTTGAGAGCCACTGCTCTAGGTGATGACTGAGTAGAGAAGGAACTGAAGGTGGTTCACCTACACAGCCTTGTGTAGCCTCAGTGTATGCCATGAGGAAGCACAGGATAGGTGAACAGGCCGAATGAACTGCTAACTAAAACTCTACAGTTGAGAGCATGAGAGGCATATATGCATCTGAAATGCAGCACTCATAAGGACACACATCTCGAACTACAGTTTACTGCACAGGGTGAGTAACATTTCCTTTTTTGATTTTGCTGGCTATAGTAAAACGGCTCTCCTAAGAGCATAGAAACTTCGTAATTGTAGCTTACTTATGGATTTCTTCCTCTCTTGAATGTGGTCACCTTTTCAAAATAAGTAATCTATTTTTAAAAAGTAAAATGTTTCATAATGATCATATCCTGAATGAATTGCTGATATTACTATTATTGTGTTTCAATGTATGTTCTCCAAGTAGGCATGTTCCTTTTATGTGACCCCTAACTTTTGGCATGACTCTTTGTCTTAATGATAGTTAGCCTGAACTATCTATTCAGTTCTTCAAGCATTTATCCTTATGTATAATGTACTTTAGGTTGTATATATATTCCATGTGCCCAGGACTGAAGAATCTTCTTTAGCAGTGTCCGTGTAGTCCATGCATGCACCCCCACTCTGCTCACGTTCTGCACCAAGGGAATAAAGGGGGGTGCCAGACTGCTACCATCTTAGTTCTTTATTACCGTTTGTGCTTTAGGACAGAGCTTCATTGTCCATGCTGACTTTTTCCAACTTCACACTATAAATAGTTTTTAAAGTTGTTAAAGCCTCTTAGTTCTAAGTACAGTTAGTTAGGAACTAGCTTACTAGGGGTCTGGTTCCTTATCTTGCCCCATTCCCAAAACAGCTCTGCTGGGAAACTGCTACCGTACGCCCCTCGTTCCCCCGACCCTCCAGTAGTTATGGGGAGTATGCTAGTGATCCCTGGCTTTAAAAGCTGCAATAAGTGCCACAAGATGATTCTGATCAAACTGCAACAACACCTGTTTATAGTACTCAGGGGAAGAACATGTCCCTTTCAAGGGCAGTATCTGCAGGTCATTCCTGAGTAAGACTGAACAGTCTAGGAAATTTAGGTTCCATAAATTTCTCAAGAAGGAAGCCATGAAGGCAGGAACAACGTCTGTCTGGGGAGATTCCCCCTTTACATCAGCCTGAAGAAGGTATGGGTGGCCCTTGTTCTTTGGACCCGACCCGACCCAACCCAGCCCCACCTCCAGCTCTGAGACACCATGTGTTTTTTAGAGAAAAGAAATTGACTGTTTATCAGAGAGTGATTTTGTTCTAAGAAGGAGCATTTTTAGAAAAGTAATTTTTCAGACATTTTATTTATTTTATATAGGTGCAGTATGTGGACTATGGCTACATTGAGAAGATCCCTCAGTGTCATCTCTATCCAGTTGTGTTGTATGCTGACATACCTACATTTTGCATACCATGTCAGCTCTATAAAACAGTGCCAGTGAGTAAACACTAAATTTGAAGACTTTTGGTAGTTACTAAAATTAATATACTAATTAATAGTACATGGAATAAAGGATACTCTTGTACATCAAGCCAGTATTTGGGAATTCAATTTTGAGTTCAGAGTGATAGTTTGTAGCGTCAGATATTCACTTATAAGAATGAACTTGTTGACTTTTTTGTTTTCTGTATTCTAAATATGTAATTTAAGTGCCGTTTTGTAATTATTTTGTATTCACAGGCTGCCTAAAAGCAGAAAGAGTGTGAGTGATTCATTTAATAGTAGGATTGGAAAGCAAAACAGTTTAGTTTAAAGCAATTCTGTAATCTGTTTCAATCTATATATAACAAATGGGTTCAAAAATAGGGCTCTTAAGCTAGCAACCATCTGGCAGGACAGCAGAAATCATAGAATCAAAGAATATCAGGGTTGGAAGGGACCTCAGGAGGTCATCTAGTCCAACCCCCTGCTCAAAGCAGGACCAATCCCCAACTAAATCATCCCAGCCAGGGCTTTGTCAAGTCTGACCTTAAAAACCTCAAAGGAAGGAGATTCCACCACCTCCCTAGGTATCGCATTCCAGTGTTTCACCACCCTCCTAGTGAAAAAGTTTTTCCTAATATCCAACCTAAATCTCCCCCACTGCAACTTGAGACCATTGCTCCTTGTTCTGTCATCTGCTACCACTGAGAACAGTCTAGATCCATCCTCTTTGGAACCCCCTTTCAGGTAGTTGAAAGCAGCTATCAAATCCCCCCTCATTCTTCTCTTCCGTAGACTAAACATCCCCAGTTCCCTCAGCCTCTCCTCATAAGTCATGTGTTCCAGTCCCCTAATCATTTTTGTTGCCCTCTGCTGGACTCTTTCCAATTTTTCCACATCCTTCTTGTAGTGTGGGGCCCAAAACTGGACACAGTACTCCAGATGAGGCCTCACCAATGCTGAATAGAGAGGAATAATCACTTCCCTCAATCTGGTCACAATGCTCCTAGTTATACAGCCCAAAATGCCGTTAGTCTTCTTGGCAACAAGAGCACACTGTTGACTCATATCCAGCTTCTCGTCCACTGTAACCCCTAGGTCCTTTTCTGCAGAACTGCTGCCGAGCCATTCGGTCCGTAGTCTGTAGCGGTGCATGGGATTCTTCCGTCCTAAGTGCAGGACTCTGCACTCGTCCTTGTTGAACTTCATCAGATTTCTTTTGGCCCAGTCCTCCAATTTGTCTAAGTCCCTCTGTATCCTATCCCTACCCTCCAGCATATTTACCTCTCCTCCCAGTTTAGTGTCATCTGCAAACTTGCTGAGGGTGCAATCCACACCATCCTCCATATCATTTATGAAGACATGGAACAAAACCAGCTGTAGGACCGACCCTTGGGGCACTCCACTTGATACCAGCTGCCAACTAGAGATGGAGCCATAGATCACTACCCGTTGAGCCCCACAATCTAGCCAGCTTTCTATCCACCTTATAGTCCGTTCATCCAGCCCATACTACTTTAACTTGCTGGCAAGAATACTGTGGGAGACCGTGTCAAAAGCTTTGCTAAAGTCAAGGAACAACACGTCCACCGCTTTCCCTTCATCCACAGAGCCAGTTATCTTGTCATAGAAGGCAATTAGATTAGTCAGGCATGCCTTGCCCTTGGTGAATCCATGCTGACTGTTCCTGATCACTTTCCTCTCCTCTAAGTGCTTCCGAATTGATTCCTTGAGGACCTGCTCCATGATTTTTCCAGGGACTGAGGTGAGGCTGACTGGCATGTAGTTCCCAGGATCCTCCTTCTTCCCTTTTAAAAAGATGGGCACTACATTAGCCTTTTTCCAGTCGTCCGGGACCTCCCTCGATCGCCATGAGTTTTCAAAGATAATGGGCAATGGCTCTGCAATCACATCCGCCAACTCCTTTAGCACTCTCAGATGCAACGCATCCGGCCCCATGGACTTGTGCACGTCCAGCTTTTCTAAATAGTCCCAAACCACTTCTTTCTCCACAGAGGGCTGGTCACCTTCTCCCCATGCTGTGCTGCCCAGTGCAGTAGTCTGGGAGCTGACCTTGTTTGTGAAGACAGAGGCAAAAAAAGCATTGAGTACATTAGCTTTTTCCACATCCTCTGTCACTAGGTGGCCTCCCTCATTCAGTAAGGGGCCCACACTTTCCTTGACTTTCTTCTTGTTGCTAACATACTTGAAGAAACCCTTCTTGTTACTCTTAGCATCTCTCGATAGCTGCAACTCCAGGTGTGATGTGGCCTTGCTGATTTCACTCGTGCATTGCATGCCCGAGCGATATTTTTATACTCATCCCTGGTCGTTTGTCCAATCTTCCACTTCTTGTAAGCTGCTTTTTTGTATTTAAGATCAGCAAGGATTTCACTGTTAAGCCAAGCCGGTCGCCTGCCATATTTACTATTCTTTCTACACATCGGGATGGTTTGTCCCTGTAACCTCAATAAGGATTCTTTAAAATACAGCCAGCTCTCCTGGACTCCTTTCCCCCTCATGTTATTCTCCCAGGGGATCTTGCCCATCAGCTCCCTGAGGGAGTCAAAGTCTGCTTTTCTGAAGTCCAGGGTACGTATTCTGCTGCTTTCCTTTCTTCCTTGTGTCAGGATCCTGAACTTGACCATCTCATGGTCACTGCCTCCCAGGTTCCCATCCACTTTTGCTTCCCCTACTAATTCTTCCCGGTTTGTGAGCAGCAGGTCAAGAAGAGTTCTGCCCCTAGTTGGTTCCTCCAGTACTTGCACCAGGAAATTGTCCCCTACATTTTTTCAAAAACTTCCTGGATTGTCTGTGCACCGCTGTGTTGCTCTCCCAGCAAATATCAGGGTGATTGAAGTCTCCCATGAGAACCAGGGCGTGCGAGCTAGTAACTTCTGTGAGTTGCCGGAAGAAAGCCTCGTCCACCTCATCCCCCTGGTCCGGTGGTCTATAGCAGACTCCCATCACGACATCACCCTTGTTGCTCACACTTCTAAACTTAATCCAGAGACTCTCAGGTTTTTCTGCAGTTTCATACTTGAGCTCTGAGCAGTCATACTGCTCTCTTACATACAGTGCAACTCCCCCACCTTTTCTGCCCTGCCTGTCCTTCCTGAACAGCTTATATCCATCCATGACAGTACTCCAGTCATGTGAGTTATCCCACCAAGTCTCTGATATTCCAATCACATCATAATTCCTTGACTTTGCCAGGACTTCCAGTTCTCCCTGCTTGTTTCCCAGGCTTCGTGCATTTGTGTATAGGCACTTGAGATAACCTGCTGATCGCCCCTCTTTCTCAGTATGAGGCAGGAGCCCTCCCCTCTCACGCACTCCTGCTCATGCTTCCTCCTGGTATCCCACTTCCCCACTTACCTGAGGGCTTTGGTCTCCTTCCCCCGGTGAACCTAGTTTAAAGCCCTCCTCACTAGGTTAGCCAGCCTGCTTGCGAAGATGCTCTTCCCTCTCTTCGTTAGGTGGAGCCCGTCTCTGCCTAGCACTCCTCCTTCTTGGAACACCATCCCATGGTCAGAGAATCCAAAGTCTTCTCTCTGACACCACCTGCGTAGCCATTCGTTGACTTCCACGATTCGACGGTCTCTACCCAGGCCTTTTCCTTCCATGGGGAGGATGGATGAGAACACTACTTGCGCCTCAAACTCCTTTATCCTTCTTCCCAGAGCCACGTAGTCTGCAGTGATCCACTCAAGGTCATTCTTGGCAGTATCATTGGTGCCCACATGGAGAAGCAGGAAGGGGTAGCGATCCAAGGGCTTGATGAGTCTCGGCAGTCTCTCCGTCACATCGCGAATCTTAGCTCCTGGCAAGCAACAGACTTCTCGGTTTTCCCGGTCGGGGCGGCAGATAGATGACTCAGTCCCTCTGAGGAGAGAGTCCCCGACCACCACCACCCGCCTCCTTCTCTTGGGAGCGGTGGTCATGGAACCCCCAACCCTAGGACAGTGCATCTCATGCCTTCCAATCGGTGGAGTCTCCTTCTGCTCCCTTTCCTCAGATGTATCATCTGGTCTACTCTCCGCATTAGTACCTGTGGAGAGAACATGAAAATGGTTACTTACCTGTACCGGCGTTGCTGGTACATGGACGTTCCCCTTTTATCTTCTGGAGGTCACATGATGCCAAATTTCTTCACCGTCCTCCTGTCCCCGATGTGCAGCCTGCTCTGAATCTTCAGAACCTTGTGCCCGTAGAAGCATGTCCTGACGTCTGTCCAGGAAATCTTCAGTTTCTCTTATGCAATGCAGGGTCGATACCTGTTGCTCCAAACCTTGAACCTTCTCTTCCAATATGGAGACCAGCTTGCACTTTGTACAGACAAAGTCGCTTCTGTCCTGTGGAAGGAGGACAAACATAGCACATCCAGTGCAGGTCACAACAGCTGAACACCCCCCATCCATATTACCTTCCTTCTACGAGCTTCCTCAGGAGTTGTAGTAATTACTCAGAGAATCCGGCAAGATGTAAGCCTCAGTGGGCTCTCCCCAGGCGAACTCCCAGGCAGACTCCTTCTGTTAGCTGCTGTGCTGTTCGCTGCTCAGCTGGTTCGCAGCTGACTGGCTTTTTATACAGTCAGGCCCACTTAAGGCTCACCTGGAACAAAGCACTCCCAGTTCCCGCCCTTTTCAAACAACCAATCAAGCACACAGTCAAACTGTGTAATTACTGTAAATCAGTAATGTACAGCCTTTCTCATGCTGTCTTCTTATTCTCCATCCCCTCTACTCATTTTCCCCCTCCCTCCGCCCTTGCACATACTTTTATTCTACACATAGGCTGGGTTTGTTTAGTCTGGAGAAGAGAAGACTGAGGAGGGACAAGATAACAGTTTTCAACACATAAAAGGCTGTTAGAAGGAGAGAGAAAAATTGTTCTCTTTAACCTCTGAGGATAGGACAAGAAGCAATGGACTTAAATTGCAGCACGGAAGGTTTAGGTTGGACATTAGGAAAAAATTCCTCACTGTCAGGGTAGTTAAGCACTGGAACTCCATCATTGGAGGTTTTTAAAAACAGATTAAACAAACACCTGTCAGGAATGATCTAGTTATTACATAATCCTGCCTCAAGTGCAGGAGACTGGACTAAATGACCTGTTGAGGTCCCTTCCAGTCCTACACTTCTATGATTACTATCGTGGTATGACTCTTTTAACCTACTATAAACTCTCAGATTTAATTAATTTACTCCCACAAGAGAAAGTGTGAAGATTAAATCTTTTGATACAGAAGCCCAGTTAATCACCAGAACATCACTTTAGTGTCTCTTGATGCTGCTGATACTGTATATTGTTCCATGGCATGTCATTGGTCATTTGAAGGGCATCCTGGCCATACAGTTCTGATATCCCAAAGAGGTACAGTTGACAGTGGAGGATCTTCTTTTTGAGGGCCCAGACCTTTTCAGCCCAAAAATTGATGTGCCGTCTCATTAGCTGAAGATTCCTGGGCCACGCTCCATTGTTTTGGGGCTTATACTTTGGCCTGTAAGAGGAAACATGGAGATCTCTCACCTGCTCTAAGCAAAGAATATCTATATGTTTTCTCTTTCAGTAGAGAACCTCAAAGCGCCCAAGAAAAAGGCAGCAGTTGCAGAAACAGACACTTTGTCTGCTATTGCTTTGCCCCACTCTGCATCTGCAGCCAAACCACACTTGACCAGTTTAAAGGATCTGCACTCTTCCTTCCCCCTATTGTAATAGCCTTTTGTTTCTCAGGGAGTCACGAAACCTGATAACAAGCCAAAGGATCCTAGAGTTTCTCATTTGGCTATTCTCTACAGTTCCATACTACATGTATTCCCAGTCACCCCTTCCCCATCCATTTTGAGGGACACCTCTCATGAAAGGTTGTTACAACTGGGGGTGGAGTCACTTCTACAGTTCCAAGACACACAACATATTCCTATCCTATACAGAGGAAAAGGTTTTTATCTGAGGGTAGGGTGGCATCCAATTCTGAACTTGAAGGGACTCATTAACACCTTCATCTGTTGCTTCAAGTTTAGGAGGGTAACACTGGCCTCTCTAATTCATCTTCAGATTCACACAAATGGTTTGCGACTCTCAACCCACAGGGTGCATACTTCTGCATGTTTCCATACATTCAGCATGCAGGAAGTAATTAAGATTTCAGGGGAGATAGAACCATTACCAATACAGAGTCCTTCTATTAAGTCTCTTTACAGCACAGAGTGTGTTCACCAAGGTTATAGCTGTCGATGCCTTCCAGAGAAGACCAGATATGTGTAAACTATTATACTTTGATATTTGACTCATTTGGGAAAAATTGCCTCAGCAGGCAGAGTTCAACTCTTTTTATTATCCTTGGTTTAAATAACAATTTAAAAAATCCCAGTTAAAAATACACTGAGGATAGAATACATAGGTACAGTGTTAGTCCCATGTTTTTGCTGAATATCTCTCCTCATTCATTACTCGTGGGCTAATGGAATTTGAAGGCACTCCATGGTTGCTTGAGGCTCGTAGGTTTTCTGCCTCCAGCAATGTAACAAATTGGCGGTTCAGTTTCTCCTGACCATGTTATTTTAAAACCTTTATTTTTATTCATTTTCATGCAGTTGCAATTTTTCCTCCTTCCCTGGATTGGGTTAAATAGCAGCATGGTAGTTTCAGCGATCTGGATCTGCTGCTGCAGTGCCTTCCTGCCAGACTCTTCTTTCCCTACTCAAGCATGGCAGAGCTGTCCTGCAAACACCTGGCTTCAATCTAAGCAGTGTTCTCTGTGTGAGGCAACACATATAGACTCTACAAAGGGTGAATTACACCCTGTCTGTGGCAGCCAGCCAACCCTTGAACTGCTGGGGTATGGGGGCTCAGAGTTAGACCAGCATGTTGAGTTCCCATCTGGCCTGAGGAGTCATGACTCCATGCAGAAAAGCCCGATCAGGAGCTTCTGAGTTTTCAGAGAGAGAATCAAAGGATGAGCCGCAGCTCTCCGACCACCACAGGGGTAAGTCCTGCAAATTTCACAGAGTTCCCAAAAGGCAAAAACAAATGTGTCCTTCCCAAGGCAGTACTTAATATTGATAATGAACAGGGGTATAGAGGTGTGAAAACCAAGATTTAAACCTCTTCTCCTTTGCCTGCTCCCCTGGAGGGAGGTGTTTGCTGGGGCTTTTCTCATACAGTCTCTGTGCTCTTTATCATGCTCACCACCCTTAGCCCCACCCTTCAGTATTTCTGGGCATGCAGACACACCAGTTCCTCCTCTGCAATCCTGCCTCAGTCTGCAGCCTAATGGGAATTGTGCCTATCTGGTTTTCAGCCCAACGACTCTCAGTCTGCCAGGAAAAGGAGCTCAGATTTCAGAAAGAAGTAGAATGGGAATTGTGCCTTCTGATCATCATTCATAAACCCTTGCTCTGAAAGGCGGGAAATGGATGTCCCTCTCTCCATCTCTCCCCTGTTCCACAGGCTAACTCCACATTAAAGCATTAGGAGCACTTCAGGTAGTCTGTGACCAAAACAGAGGCACACGACAAGTCTCTTCCCCATGAAGGTGCACCTTCATGCAATTATAGTGGGGTAAATGAGAAATCCCTTCTCACATTAAAAATTATCCTGATTTACTGAGTAAAGCCCCAAGTGGTACTAGGTTCCTCCTACGCTGCTTACTTGGGTACTAGCCAGCCTGGAACAGCAGGCAGGCAGCCTTTCAGGCTTCAAGGAACATGTAGCAAGCTTCTTCCATAACTGAGGTATACCAGTACCCTCCTATTGTGCTGCCCCCATGCCAGGATGAATTGTGTACTATCTCCCCCTGCAAACTGCCAGGGGAAAAGTACCCCATCCAATAACCTGGGAAAACTACACACCACCCATGGGCACCTCTGAGAGGAATACTTCCCCACTCACAAGCACAGAGTCTGAGTGTAGAAAAGCAGCTTTTAAATGAAAGGAGAGAAGTTACCCAACATTAATTAGGGACAGTTCCACAAGCGGGATTCATAAACATAAAACTGTGAGCAGGACACCCACCCTAGAGTACATGGGGCAGTGCCTTCTGCCTCATGTTCTTGAGTTCTGCAACCAAAAGTTCCTTTACTGTGCCCCTCTTCACTCCCTCACCACATATGCCCAAATATCAATGACTTTCAGTAGGAGTTAGGTGCTTAATTCTTTTAGGTGCCTTTGAAAATTCCAGCCTAATTGACTCAGTATCTTTCGTATGGAGGATTCTCTGCACCTTGAAGTCTTTAAACCACGATTTGAGGACTTCAGTGGCTCAGACATAGGTGGGAGGTTTATCGCAGGACTGGGTGGGTGAGATTCTGTGGCCTGCATTGTGCAGGAGATCAGACTAGATGATCATAATGGTCCCTTCTGACCTTAATAGCTATGAATCTATCTGTCCCACTCACAGTGGTTTTCCTTGGTCAGTGAGGACCCAGGGTTCAGAGGTGCATTTGTGTGAGTTCACCTCCCTCCCGGGGAAGAAGGCACCTTGCTTGCTCCAACTTCTGAACACTTGCTCTGGCTGGCCACCCTGCCAGATGCCCATTCTGCTGGCCGCCTCACCACTATTGCTGGCCACTCCTGCTGGCTGCCCCTCAGTCACCTTCTGCTGCTACCTGCCTCTCTGCTCATCAGTCTTAGTGATTTTTAGCTCTTTGCAGGCTGGACAGAAACACAGTCTACCACAAGTGATTTTAGTTCTGATTGAGCATTTAAAATAACGAAGAGGCTCCTAATGAAGCCTGTTTAGCTTTCTTTGAACAGTGGGGAGGAACAGGTTAAACTAGCCCCAGCTTCGCCCTGCCATACTGCTTTGGCACGTTGCTGGACCTCTCAGTGACCACACCGCTGCAGCTGCCACTCTGGCCGGATCTGCTGTCCAAGAACCACAGCAGTCTGCTGCATCTGATGGGTTGGCTGCTCCATGGTTGAATGTGGAAGAGCAGGAGCGCTTGGCCAGTGTCCAGCAGGTCCTGTTGGGTATCAGAAAGCCCTCCATCTGGGTTACCTACCTGGCCAAATGGAAATGGTTCACGTGCTGGGCCTCGGACCAGCATTTCCAGCACAAGCAAGCCTCGCTGCAGTCCATCTTGGACTACCTTCTGCATCTCAAGATCCAGGGCCTGTCTCTTTTATCAGTTAAGGTCCAATTTGCCGCTGTCTCAGCCTTCCACCCTCCATTCCAGGGCACGTCAGTCTCCGCTCATGACATGACAGTCTGGTTTTTGAAAGGTCTGGAGTGAAAGGTCTTTATCCCCACATCCGTGACCCCGTCCCTCCTTGGAACCTGCATCTCCTGCTACCGTGGCTCGTGGGTCTCCCCTTTGAGCTTTGGATTCCTGCTCCAAAGCTCAAAGCTGGACAAGGTCCAGCTGCGTCCGCACCCAGCTTTCCTGCCCAAGGTTGTTCAGTTTCATACAAACCAGGACATATACTTACCTGTCTTCTTTCCAAAACCTCAGAAGTCAGAAAAGGAGCACAAATTACACTCCTTGGACGTCAGGAGAGTGCTAGCCTTTTACATTGAAAGGACCAAGCTGTTCCATAAGTCAACGCAGTTGTTCGTCGTGGTGGCAGACAGGATGAAGGGTCTTCCAGTGTCCACCCAGAGAATTTCATCATGGATCACTGCCTACATCCATTTCCATTGTTATCTGGCGAAAGTGCCTCCACCAGCAGTTGTAACCGCCTGCTCAACTAGGGCGCAAGCCTCAGCAGCAGCCTTCCTGACCCAAGTGCCTATTCAAAATATCTGCAGAGCCAATATCTGGTCACCCATCCACAGGTTTACATCTCATTACACACTTACCTAGCAGACCCGAGACGACGTTGGCTTCAGTAAAGCACTGTTGCAAGCCGCACAACCGTGAATTCTAAGCCACCTCCATGGATACTGCTTGTGAGTCACCTAGAATGGAATCGACATGAGCAAGTACTCGAAGAAAAAAGGATTACCTTTTTTTCGTAATTATTCTTTGAGATGTGTTGCTCATGTCCATTCCATTACTCGCCCAGTCCTACCCCTCTGTCAGAGTTGCTGGCAAGAAGGAACTGAGAGGGCACAGGGCCAGTGGCACCTCATATACCGACGCATGAGCGTGGCACTCCAAAGGGTGCCATGGCCAACCCTACAGATACCACTAAGGCAAGTATCTCTGAGGACTGTGCACGTGGGCGCTCACAGCCCTACAATGGAATGGATTTGAGCAACACATCTTGAAGAACAACAGTTACAAAAGGTAGGTAACAGTTTTTCAACCTTTGCTTAGCCTTTCCTTCCCTGCTTTTGTGATTCACTGCTTGCTACTTTCCATGCGTAATGAATGAGGAGAAAAGCTGTGCAACAGAATGAGTAATCTCTTAACTGATCATTTCTTTCTGTTGATAGCTTTTCTCTGAATGCAATTCACCCTAGTCCTATAAATGACAAGAATATGGATTGAAAATTTTCTTCAAAGGGAGACTTAGACTCTTCTGGTGGCCTGAGCTTAAGGGTGGAGCCAAGTCCCAGAGCCTCCACCAATAACATTGGAAGGCCTCTGAATTCCACCTTTGGGGGCCATTAGCCCATGAGTGATGAATTTGGAGAGAAGCTGCTAACAGAAACTTATCAGGTAACAAATTTCTCAGTGTTTGGGCACGTAGACTCAACAACAGCCAGAGCTTATGTCCAGTCTTGCCCATCAGCCTCAAAAAGATCCACATATCACCGTTTGGACTTTTCTGGGGCTGCTTGGACACTTGGCTTCCTGCAATATTAGTCATGCAGAATGTAAGACTACACTTACATTGTGTGCAGGGTTGACTAGAGTCTGCATACATGGTGAGAAAGCATCTTATGGATATGTTTCTGATGGCTCTCAAATCTTATATCACTAAATTGGTGGAAAGACCTCAGTTACATGTGCAAGGTTGTACCCTTTTCTCCACCCCTCTCAGTAAGACTTTGGTGACAAATGAGTTCCTCTTGGGATGGGGTTGCATGGTTGAGGAAGTTTTGGTACCTAGGACTGAACCTATTGTTTTATCCACCGCAACCTTTACCTCTTCTACCGGACTTGATATCTCAAGACAAAAGAAATATTTTGCATCCAAACCCAGCCTCCCTTTATCTCTGAGCCTGGCTGCTGAATGGATGTCATTCATAATAGGTTTTGTTCTTTGGATGTCCAAAGTACTTTGATGCAAAATAGGAAAAATTCCACCAAACAAACCTATGTAGCTAAATGGAAGAGATGTGGGATTTGATGTGAACAGTGTCACCTGCAACCCATTGACTTATTTTTGACTGTCTTTGGGATATTTACTCTCACTGAAGAACTTTGGACTGTTAAACAGCCCTCGGAGCACTTATCTATGAAGACTTCCTTTTTTATAACAATTATACATCTGTCAAAAGAAGTGTATAAATATAGGCTTTCACAGCAAGACCTCCCTATACAGTATTTCATAGGGATGAAGTATCATTCAGACTTCATCTCAAATTCTTACTCAAATAGTTAAACTTTCATTTAAACCAAATGATCCACCCACCAATATTCTTCCCTAAACCATATTCTAATCAAGGAGAGGTTAGGTTGCATACTTTAGATGTTTACAAGACCTCTTTCCTTTTATTTGCAGAGGACCAAATCTTTCAGATAGTTGCCTAAACTTATTCTGGCATTGGCTGATTATCAACCCAAAGGCTGTCCAAATGGGTTTAGGGTTGTATTAAAATCTCTTACAAACTAGTTAGTCTAGATCCACGAGCTCAGCACCCACCTCCCTCACATCACATATATTATATATATATATATATATATATATATATATATATATATATATATATATATATATATATATATAATATAAAAATTTGGATGAGCACTCGAAGAAAGGAAGAAATTACTTACATTATAGTAACTGGAATATTTTGAGATATGTTGTCCATATGTAGTCCATGATCCATCTTCCTTCCCTGCTGGTATGGAATCCTATAAAACCTGGATTCCACAGTGGAGAAGTAACTGAGTGGCAGTTGGGCCTACTGTCACGTTAATGCCCTTGGTACAGAAGCATGAAAATACATAGGGTACGTGTGCCACTCTAATGTATACTGCTGGTCAAAAGACTACGATCTTGTGTGACTGGGGTGCATGCACTCCAGCAGTAGACTAGATACGGACAACACATCCCTAAGAACTCCAGTTACTGTAAGGTAGAGGTAACTTTTTTTTATAACCTGTTCCTACAACAGACAGACAGGCAGCAATACAAATATGTAGGGAAAACATTCACAAATGGCTTTTTATTAGGTTTAAAAAGAAAATTTTGCATTTTGAATGGTCTCTGCATCTCATGACTGCAGAATATACAGTATTCTGTACAATTTAGCACTACTGTGCCAAGGAATTTAGGTCCACTATGCCACTATGGACTAAAAGATATAGCCAGTTGTTTGACTACATTTGTGGTTCATTGTTAAAAATTGTTCAGGAGACCAAATAATTGAACTTATTCAACTTTATTGTCTAAAGACAAAACAATATAATACAAAAAGGAGGACATACCTACCCTCCTTCTGGGAAGCAGTTTTTAGATTGCTACACGTTCAGCTTATCCAGAAGGTGTGCTTCAAAGGTACACGTTTCAGCTAGTAATATTTATAGTATGGTTTTACAAGTGACAAAACTCTTTACACATCATTTAAAGTTTAATCTACTAGTTTGTGCCATCTTTCTCCTTGTAACCTCCCTATGGTTTCCCATACCTCGTTCTGAAAAAGTTGATGAGCCATGTAAGTAGTCCCTAACTGTACTTGGTACAAAGTATTCATGCAGCTTTGCTTTGATAAATATTCAGTTTTCTAATGCCAAAGCTAAATTCAGCTTTGCAAAGTGTTACGGGATGCTTGACATGGGTGGAAAGAATTGTGGGACGCGTATAATTCATTCATTTAACATAACTTCCCATTCCACCTATGTATAATGTATAATATATTAATACCATGTACATAATTACTATTAATGTGATGTACGCTACAACTAACATATGGGTAATGGCTAATACCACATAGTACAAGAACTCTTAACTGTAGGAGATGAGTCAAATAAGTCTTGGGTTTTATTAAGTAGACATTTGTATTATAGAATATTATGGTGAAAATACATACTGAGCATACATGATATAGTGCACTGTGCTTGTTGATCTTTAGTAGTGTATGAGTTTTTTATGTTTTTCCCTCTCACTAACTAGGTTGGAAATTTTTGGCAGCAGGATGCAGTAGAACTCCTTCAAGAACTACTGACAAAGAGAATTGTTGAAATACGTCTTCTGGTAACTTAACTTATCTTCAGACATAAGGAATAAAACTCTAAATGTTTTTTTTCCTTTAATGTATATTAGGTATACTTGATGGAAGGAATAAAACTAGTTGCTTTTCCTGATCAAAATAAGTCCTACCTGGCTCAGGATATATGGTTGTCACAGGTAGCATAATGACAGCACATTACATGATTTCTGCTTTAACTGTGACTCATGCCACAATTTTTAGGCCTTAAATGTTAGTTTTTAAAGGTACCAAAGTGTATTTGTGTGGCTGTTACCATTGTGACTTATACAAGTCCTTTGTACCCTCATGTACCAACATTAGAACCCCTCCTTAACTCATGAGTAAGGCAACGATTCTGTCACGGAGGTCACGGATTCCATGACTTTTCGCGATCTCCACGACAGCTGCAGGGGCCCCAGGGCCAGCCACACTGGCTGCTGCTGGAACGGCACTGGGGCCAGCTGCACCAGCTGCTTGGGAGCACCTGAGCAGCAGCCGGTGTGACTGGCCCCAGAGAGAGCTGGAGCAGGGGTCCTGGGGGCAGCCCCAGGGAGCGCCCAAGCAGCAGCTGGTGCGACTGGCCTCGGGGAGTGCCGGAGTAGCAGTCCTGGGGGCTGCGCTGGGGCCAGCTGCATCAGCCACTGTTGGAGTGGCCTCAGGACCAGCCGCTTGGGCAGTCCCTGGGGCTAGCCACACCAGCTGCTGCTTGGGTGGTCCTGGGCAGCTGGCCCCGGGGTGTGCTTGAAAAGCAGACTGCAGCTGGCCCTGGGGAGCGCCTGAGCAGCAGTCCTGGGGGCTGCCCCGGGGCGGGCTGCTGCTGGAGTGGCCCCAGGGCCAGCCACTTGGTGAGCGCCCAAGAAGTGAACCATGTGGCTGACCCCAGGGAGCGCCCAAGCAGTGGTCCCAGGGGTGGCTGGAGCGGCAGCCCTGGAGGCCATCAGGAGAGCAGTCCTGGGGTCCTTGGAGCACCGGGTGCAGTCAGCCCCTACCACTAGAGTAGGGCGCCCCCAGAGCAATGGGGCCCCAGGAGCAGAGACTTAGTCATGGGTATTTTTAGTAAAAGTCATGGACAGGTCATTGGCAACAAAAAAATTCATGGCCCGTGACCTGTCCATGACTTTTACTAAAAATACCCATGTCTAAATCTTAGTCTTACTCATCAGTTAATGTTAAGATTAAATGTTGTCTTGCTTAAATGTATTTTTAATACTATTTGAAAAATTAAACACATTGGCATTTCAAATCACTTGTGATGTACTTAGGCATCTTAAAAATTGAGAAGTAAGAGTGAAATGCTGGCTCATTCTCAGACGGGGGCAATGTCTGGATGCCATGTCTTGGTGGATATTTGCACACACAGAGCTAGACCTTTGTTGGAAGGAAGGAGGCCATATTTTCAATGCTGCCATCTCAACAGCAGACAGAGGTAGAATCCATGTTGGTTTCCTAATTTGCTTTCACATGTATACTGCCAACTCTATCAATGTGTAATAGGGGTTAGGCTATTGTGGTGTTTGAAGGAACCACAACTTTGAATTCTTCTTTGAGTGATGGTCCCTATATGTATTCCAAATGTGAGTGCGCATGCGCACCATGAGCAGGAAGTTTTCAGCAGCAGTTCCATTGACCCGCATGTGTGTCATACATTTGCCTCTTGCTCCAGGTGGTGTTATAAGAGGCTGTGCGGGGCAACACTCCTTAAGTTCCTTCTTACCGCCACATGGTCAGAGTCGGAATTCTCTTTCTTCCGTGCTCGTAGCCTTCTACAGGAACACTTTGTCCTTTGTATATAGTTAGCTAGTTTAGTCTTAGTTGTGTAAATAGTTTCATAGTGTAGTTGGTCTTGGCCTGCCCCGACTCTATTGAGGGACTATGCCCCACATTCCAGGGTTCAAAAACTGTGCATTGTGCCCTCGCTCATTCTCAGTGAGCGACTAGAATCACCACTACTTGTACTGCTTCGGGGAGGTGCATTGCGCTGCAAGATGTTCAAGTCCTTTCCTGCTTGTCTCTTGCCACTCCAGAAGTTCCTAATGGGAAAGACACTCTGGCCACATGACAGGTTTCAGAGTAACAGCCGTGTTAGTCTGTATTCGTAAAAAGAAAAGGAGTACTTGTGGCACCTTAGAGACTAACCAGTTTATTTGAGCATGAGCTTTCGTGAGCTACAGCTCACTTCATCGGATGCATAGCATATTGTGGAAACTGCAGAAGACATTATATACACACAGAGACCATGAAACAAAACTTCCTCCCACCCCACTGTCCTGCTCGTAACAGCTTATCTAAAGTGATCATCAAGGAGGGCCATTTCCAGCACAAATCCAGGTTTTCTCACCCTTCCCCCCCCCCCCACAGACACACATACAAACTCACTCTCCTGCTGGTAATAGCCCATCCCTCTTTGAAACCTCTCTTTATAATGCGCATGATAATCAAGGTGGGTCATTTCCAGCACTAATCCAGGTTTTCTCACCACCACCCCCCCCCACACACACACACACACCCCTCCAAAAACCACACACACAAACTCACTCTCCTGCTGGCAATAGCAGGCCACATGACCAACAGAACCAATGGTGCACCACCCTTCGCTGGTGGTGAGTGCCCCACCTGCCACCCAGATCCGATTGTACCACCAGTGCAGGACAAGCCCAAAGGTGAGGGTCGTAAGCGCTCTCATGGGCATTGCAGCAGGTCCCTGTCACGGACTGCCATGAAGTACAGTGTTTCCTCCACGACCCATGCCAGGTCAGGTGAGACATCGCATGCGGAGCCCATTGTGCCACTTCCTAAGCTCCCCCATTCTGGGGGTAAAGCTAAGAGGAAAAGATGTCCCAGTACCTCCAACTGCCACACCAGCTGTGCGCAGACACAGCCCTCCACAGCATGCACCTCCTTCGTGATTGGAGTCCCCACGCGTCACACTGCACATTCCATGCTCCTGCGGTCCGAGAGACGTCCCCTGGATCTCTGGGCATGTCAAGCCTTTGCTCCCAATGGCACACCTAAACCTGCCATATCCACCCTCTCTGCTGCTCTTGGTACTGCAGCCCCCATCTGCCAGATTCACTGCTTCTCTTGGTACAGAGACGGCTGCTGGCAGTTGCTCATGAACTGCCCACACGGATGGCTCCATCGCTACCGGAGGTCTCTTCAGATTTGGAGGACTATTTGGCAGAGGAATTGTCATTCTTCTTCTACTAGTGTCTCTATGTGTGCTCCACTGTAGGTGTGCTCGCGTCCCTGTGCTGCTCAAAAGAGAACTTCAGTAGCAGTGTCCGTTGGGCCCGCACATGTGCTGTCTCTCCTCATGCTGCGCCCCGAGGCTAGCCAGCATGCAGAGGCTAACACTCCTCAGTTCCTTCTCAACTGCTCCTGGCTAGAGAGAGAGCCTTTAGCAGTCCATTAAGACTATTATCTCAATCGACTTACCTATAATTAGTTAGTCTCCTAGTTATAGTTCTATTTGTAGTTTTTCCCTTTTCTTCAGTTTATCCTTGAAATAAAAAAAAACTTTATTTTTCTTCCCACCCTTTCCCCCAGTGGGGTATGCCCAGCTCACAGGACTTCAAGAAGTGCCTCGCTTGTAAAGAGGCAATCCCTGATCGTGGATAAGTACTCTCAGTGCATTCGCTGCCTCGGGGAAGGCCACATACAACAGAAGTGTGGTCTTTGCCAACAGCTCTGGCCATGATCCAGCAAAGACAGAGCTCCGCCAGAAGGTTATCTTCATAGAGGCAGTTCTCCAACCTCAGTCACATGGTAGATGTGAGTCTTCCCCACAGCCTTTTACATCTAAGGGCTGTGGGTTGAAGAAGCAAGCTGCAGCCCCCTCTCACAAATCTTGTAAGAAGATCATGGGAACCCCCCATAGCAAGCCCCGAGATAACTGCAAGCAATCACCATCTCACTTGGTACCTTCAACACTGAGGCATCTCAGTCCAGTGCTCATGGAAACCGCCTGTAATTGGTACCACTGACAGGCCCATGGACTCATGGGCTCAAGTATCGAATCATCGGCACTGAAGGACAGGAGTAAGTACTCCTCTAAAAAGACATTCTTGGTACATGAACCTGCATTGGTATCCAACTGGCATACTGTGCTCAACTGGCACAGGAGGGACTGGTGCAGACAAGTCTCCCTGGCGCCGCCACAGATGCTAGGACCATTGGTACAGATGGAATTCCACAATTCAAAAGACGTCCACATGCCAGGTGCACCAGAGTCCCCTCCTCTCTGTACCGAGACCTTTGCACCAAGCCTCTGCCAAGCATGAGAAATATCCCCACTGTCATACCATGCCCCTCCACTTTCCAGCAACAGTTCAGACAGCAAGCCAGAAGAGGGAGTATGATAGTATTTCTCCCAAGCTCCATATGGTGCTCACTACCAACAGACCTCAAGGTTATACCCACAGATGTCCCCACCACCACCATCCTGGTGTGGTCACCCATGGGTGCCATCACCAGGCTTTATGCCACCCCCCACCATATGCTGCCAAATTGGGACCCTTGAGCAGCACACCGCCAACATGCCTCTCGAGCTCTGAGCCTTGCCTGAGAATCCTCGAGAGGCACTCCCTTGGCCGTACCATCCAGGACTTCAGAACCTCCTCAAGACTTCAAGGAACAGGAAGCAGGTACCGAGGAGGAAGTGATTCCAAGGATGACCACCACCACCACCTCCACCTCCTCCTCCTCTCCAGACAAAGCCATTATGCCTTCAGCATTTTTGGCAGATGACTTTCATCTCTTTCAGGAACTGGCAAAGAGAGTGGCAGGCACTCTCCTGATTCCATTGGAGAAAGTCATGGGTACCCACCATCAACTCCTTAATGTCCTCCATTCTGTGGCCTCCTCAAAGTTCGCCGTCCTGATTAATGAGGCCATTTTAGACCCAGTAAAGACTGTATGGCAAACCCTGACATCAATAGCCCCAACCTACAAGCAAGTGGGCAAAAAATACTATGTCCCTACTAAGGAATCGGAATTCCTATTCTCCCAACCGCCACCCAACTCCACCGTGGTGGATGCTGTCAACTCTTGTCTGACATCCTCCTTACACGGTATATTTTCCAGACAAGGTTATGCTCAGACCACATGTAATATTCATTCCTAAGGTAACTTCTCACTTTCACGTGAATCAGTTGATTCACCTTCCAATCTTCTACCCCAAGTCTCACCAAAACAACAGAGAGGCTATATTACATATCCTAGATGTCAGGAGAGCCCTGGCCTTCTACCTGGACAGGACAAAGGCTTTCAGGAAGTCCCCTAGGCTTTTTCTCTCCACAACAGAAAGATCCAGGGGCTCAGCAATATCACCCCAGACTTTCCAAGTGGGTCTCAAACTGAATCAGACATTGTTACCAAGTTCATAATGTGACCCCTACAGATGCCATTCATACACACTTCACAAAGTCAATCTCCTCATCCATTGCCTTCCTCAAGGATGTCCCTATCTCAAAGATCTGTAGAGCGGCGATGTGGGTGTCAATCCACAATCTTGCAAAAAAACACTGCGATTATTGGGGACTCTGCCTCCGATGCCATCTTCAGCTCCACAATGCTGTCATTTGTAACAGACCTGACTCTGAAGTCCCAATCCTCCAGAAGTGATACTGCTCAGGAGTCACCTACAGTGGTGTACCCATAGGGACACTACTTGAAGAAGAAGAAGTTACTCACATTGTGCAAGGGGGACATGTTCACACACTCTGTGCACAGAAGCCATGCTACTTTGGTTCTGGTGCATCAGTCACAACATTGACATCTCAACCCCCTACACACCCTTTCTGGAACACTCCCGCCCTCACTTCACTAGTGGTGAATGCAGCGACTGAGCAGGCGAGACAGCACTCACATGCCTCCACCCTCCTGCATAGGGCAGCGAAATGCCTTGACCTTCTGGGCCATAAGGCATACTTCTGCGCTGCCATGCAATTCCACATCTCTAACAACCAGGCTTTGCTAGTGAAATTTGACTTTAATAACTATGCCAAGCTAAGTTCCTGGAGGATCTGCTGCAGGACAAACAGCAGTGTTTCCAGGCCCTGGTGGAGGAAGGTCACCTGATGGCCAAGGTCAGCCTCCAAGCTGTGGTGGATGCAGCGGATGCATCATCCTGCTCTCTCACCACAGGTTTCATCATGCAATGAAAGTCCTGGCAGCAATCCTCTGGCTTCCTCAGGAAGGTCCAGACCACCATCCAGGACCTCTCCTTCAGTGAGAACAAGCTATTCTCTGCAAAGTCCCTCCACTCTTTGAAGGACTTGCGTGATGCTCCCGTCTCTTGGGATATAGAATCATAGAAGATTAGTGTTGGAAGAGACCTCAGGAAGCCATCCAGTCCAACCCCCTGCTCAGAGCACGACCAACCCCAACTAAATCATCCCAACCAGGGCTTTGTCAAGCCAGGCCTTAAAAACCTCTAAGGATGGAGATTCCACCACCTCCCTAGGTAATCCATTCCAGTGCTTCACCACCCTCCTAGTGAAATAGTTTTTTCCTCATATCCAACCTAGACCTCCCCCACTGCAACTTGAGGCCACTGCTCCTTGTTCCGTCATCTGCCACCACTGAGAACAGCTGAGCTCCATCCTCTTTGGAACCCCCCTTCAGGTAGCTGAAGGATGCTAACAAATCCCCCCTCACTCTTCTCTTCTGCAGACTAAATAAGCCCAGTTTCCTCAGCCTCTCCTCATAAATCCCCCACCCCCTTAATCATTTTCGTTGCCCTCCACTGGACACTCTCCAATTTGTCCACATCCTTTCTGTAGTGGGGGGCCCAAAACTGGATGCAATACTCCAGATGTGACCTCACCAGTGCCGAATAGAGAGGAATAATCACTTCCCTCGATCTGGTGGCAATGCTCCTACTAATGCAGCCCAATATGCCTTTAGCCTTCTTGGCAACAAGGGCACACTGTTGACTCATATCCAGCTTCTTGTCCACTGTAATCCCCATGTCCTTTTCTGCAGAACTGCCACTTAGTCCCCAGCCTGTAGCAGTGCATGAGATTCTTCCTTCCTCAGTGCAGGACTCTGCACTTGTCCTTGTTGAACCTCATCAGATTTCTTTTGGCCCAATCCTCCAATTTGTCTAGGTCACTCTGGACCTTATCCCTACCCTCCAGCGTATCGACCTCTCCCCGCAGCTTAGTGTCATCCGCGAACTTCGTGAGGTTGCAATCCATCCCATCATCCAGATCATTAATAAAGATGTTGGACAAAACCGGACGTAGGACCAACCCCTGGGGCACTCCGCTTGATACTGGCTGTTAGCTAGACATTGAGCCATTGAACACTACCTGTTGCGCCTGACAATCTAGCCAGCTTTCTATCCACCTTCTAGTCCATTCTTCCCATCCATACTTCTTTAACTTGCTGGCAAGAATACTGTGGGAGACTATATATCAAAAGCTTTGGTAAAGTCAAGGTATATCCGGTCATCCACTTTCCCCATATCCACAGAGCCAATTATCTCATCATAGAAGGCACTGAGGTTGGTCAGGCATGACTTGCCCTTGGTGAATCCATGTTGACTGTTCCTGATCACCTTCCTCTCCTCCAGATGCTTCTAAATGGATTCCTTGAGGACCTGCTCCATAATTTTTCCAGGGACTGAGGTGAGGCTGATGGATCTGTAGTTCCCCGGATTCTCTTTCCTCCCTTTTTTAAAGATGGGCACTATATTTGCATTTTTCCAATTGTCCGGGACCTCCCCCAGTTGCCGTGAGTTTTCAAAGATAATGGCCAATGGCTTTGCAATCACATCAGCCAACTCTCTCAGCACCCTCGGATGCATTGCATCAATCCCCATAGACTTGTGTATGTCCAGTTTTTCTTAATGGTCCTTAACCTGTTCTTTCACCTGTTCATATACACATTGGCACCCTGTTGAAAGTAACAGAGATCATCTTTCTGGCCATGCTCCCTATGCCCCGTACCAGGTCACCTACCCTTGGTATCAGGAGTCTGCAGGACACCGCCCCCGGTCCCCAGGGCTTCTACTCCCTGTACTTTCTCATCCTGAAAAGGAGAGGATGACTCTGCCCTATACTTTATCTCCAACTACTCAATACATGTATCAGGAAAACCAGGTTCTGTATAGTGACGCTTGCTTCCGTCATCCCCTCCCTCTCCTAGGGACGTAGTTTGCAGCTCTCGACATGAAGTATGTGTGCTACCACATCGACATCAATCTAGCCCACCGCAGGCTTCTTTGCTTCTGCATGGGCGATAGCCACTACCAGTTCAGATTTCTCCCCTTTGACACTGCAATGGCCCCAAGACTCTTCGCCAAAGTCTTTGTGGTCATGGCTGCTCCAACTCAGACTACTGGGGTACTCTGTGTTCCCTTTCTTAGACAACTGGCTTCTGGTGGCAGCATCCCTCCCCGAGATGGCGTTGGCCATCCGTCCTCTCCGCTTTCTTCTCACCACTCTAGATGTCTGTTTCAATGAGGAGAAATCTGTGCTCATCCTGATGCAGACAGTCCACTTAATCAGAGCATGCCTGGATTCTGTAGCAACACAGGTCTTTCTCCTGGCAGGCCATTTCGCTGCCCTGATGGCCCTATGCTACAACCCACACACCACGGTGCATTGCTGTCTCTGTCTCCTTGGGCATATGGCAGCCTGCACCCATGTAATGCTGCATGCCCATCTGCACATGCGCTGTCTACAGTTGTGGCTCCTATCAGTCTGCAGCCCACACTTGGACCACCTGGCCACCACACTGATTTGTCTCCCGTCCAGTCCAGGCGTCCCTCACATAGTGGACCAACCCGTCCAAGATGATGATAGGCACCTCCTTTGCCACTCCTTTCCTAACCACCACCCTCACCATGGATACCTCTCTAACCAGTTGGAGTGCCCACCTGGGCAGCCATGCCACCCAAGGGGCTTGGACTCAGCATGAAGCTCGCATGCACCTCAATATCCTGGAGATGCAGGTGGTCCGCCTCACCTGCCACATGTTCCTGACCCTTATCCGAGCTCTCCACATTCAGCTTCTTTCTGACAATGCCACTGCAGTGGCATACATAAACAGACGGGAGGGCACCAAGTCCTAGTCGCTTTGTGCGGAGTCCATCCGCTTCTGGAACTAGTGTATCCACCACAATGTTGTACTCCATGTGGCGTATCTCCTGCAAGTGCAGATATCTCTTTCGGACATGCTCAGATGGACCTGGTACCTCAGTAGTCTGCAGAAGAGAAGAATGAGGGGGGATTTGATAGCTGCTTTCAACTACCAGAAAGGGGGTTCCAAAGAGGATGGATCTAGACTGTTCTCAGTGGTACCAGAGGACAGAACAAGGAGTAATGGTCCCAAGTTACAGTGGGGGGGGGTTAGGTTGGATATTAGGAAAAACTTTTTCACTAGGAGGGTGGTGAAGCACTGGAATGGGTTACCTAGGGAGGTGGTGGAATCTCCTTCTTTAGGGGTTTTTAAGGTCAGGCTTGACAAAGCCCTGGCTGGGATGATTTAGTTGGCGATTAGCCCTGCTTTGAGCAGGGGGTTGGACTAGATGACCTCCTGAGGTCCCTTCCAACCCTGATATTCTATGATTCTGTGATCAATCACAAGTGGGAGCTACACGATCCCACTCTCTGCTTCATCTGTCATGCCTGGGGCACCCTTCACTGGGACTTGTTCACCACTCACAAAAAACACAAGTTTCCCCTCTACTGCTCCTGGGGGCACCACGGAGTGCAGTTCCCAGGGCAATGTTCTCCTCATTCTGTGGCAGGACGGTCTCTGCTATGCCTTCCCCCTCCCCCATTCCCCTCCTTCCCGAAATACTGCACAGGATCTGCTGCAATTGAGCCACGGCCCTACTGATAGCTCTGTTTTGCTCTGACCATTCTGGTTTCCAAACCTACTTACTCTCTGCCCACCCCTCACGCTGCCGAACCTCCTCACCGAGCACCAGGGCAGAGTTCAACATGCCAGCGCAGGCCCGCTTTGCCTCACAGCATAATTTTTGGATGGGACTCACATGTAAACAATGTCTGCTTGACATCAGTACATCACATACTTAAACAGCAGACAAGAACATAAGAAGGGCCATACTGGATCAGACCAAAGGTCCATCTAGTCCAGTATCCTGTTTTCCAACAATGGCCAATGCCAGGTACTTCAGAGGGAATTTAACAGAACAGGTAATCATCAAGTGATCCATCCCCTGTCGCCCATTCCCAGCTTCTGGCAAACAGAGGCTAGGGACACCATCCCAGCCCGTCCTGGCTAATAACCACTATCCTCCATGAATTTATCTAGTTCTTTTTTGAACTCTGTTATAGTCTTGGCCTTCACAACATCCTCTGCCAAAGAGTTCCACAGATTGACTGAGCGTTGTGTGAAGAAATAATTCCTTTGGTTTGTTTTAAACCTGCAGCCTATTAATTTCATTTGGTGATCCCAGGCGATCACCAAATGAAATTTGGAAGGAGTAAATAACACTTATTTACTTTCTCCACACCAGTCATGATTTTATAGACCTCTATCAAATCCCCCCCTTAGTTGTCTCTTTTCCAATCTGAAAAGTCCCAGTCTTATTAACCTCTCCTCATATGGAAGATGTTCAATATCCCTGATCATTTCCCCCCCCTTAACTACCTTTTCCAATTCCAGTATATCTCTTTTTGAGATGGGGTGACCACTGCATGCAGTATTCAAGATGTGGGCATATCGTGGATTTATATAGAGGCAACATATTTTCTGTCTTACTATCTATCGCTTTCTTAATGATTCCCAACATTCTGTTAACTTTTTTGACTGCCGCTGCATATTGAGTGGGTGTTCCCAGAGAGCTATCCACAATGACTCCAAGATCTCTTTCTTGAGTGGTAACAGCTAATTTAGACCCCCATCATTGTATATGTATAGTT
Organism: Natator depressus; assembly: GCF_965152275.1. Classification (NCBI taxonomy): domain Eukaryota; kingdom Metazoa; phylum Chordata; order Testudines; family Cheloniidae; genus Natator; species Natator depressus. The sequence goes on from NC_134234.1 coordinate 39,325,892, forward strand.
GGGATTTTTTTCCGATGTTTATTACTTTGCATTTATCAACATTGGAAATTCATCTACCATTTTGTTGCCCAGTAACCCAGTTTTGTGAGATCTCTTTGTAACTCTTCACAGTCTGTTTTGCACTTAACTATCTTGAGTAGTTTTGTATCATCTGCAAATTTTGCAACCTTCTGTTTACCTCTTTTTCCAGATTGTTTATAAATATGTTGAACAGTACTAGTCCCAGAACAGACCCCTGCGGGACACCACTTTTTACTTCTGTCCATTCTGAAACCTGACCATTTATTCCTATCTTTCGTTTCCTGTCTTTTAGCCTGTTACTTATCCATGAGAGAATCTTCCCTCTTACCCCATGACAGCTTACTTTGCTTAAGAGCCTTTGGTGAGGGATCTTGTCAAAGGCTTTCTGAACATCTAAATACACTATATCCACTGGATCCCCCTTCTCCATATGCTTGTTGATCCCCCTCAAAGAATTCTAGCAGATTGGTGAGGCATGATTTCCCTTTACAAAAACTATGTTGACTCTTCCCTAACAAATCATGTTCATCTAGATGAGCTTCCACACGGGCTTCCTATGCTGTGAAATGGAAGCATTTCACCTCCTGGGCGCAATGTCAGCATTTTCCCCTTAGTGATGTCTCTGTCCCCAACATCCTGCACTACTTCCTGGATTTTAAGACCTCAGGCCTTGCTCTCAGCTCGATCCAAATCCACTTCGTGGCACTTAATGCCTTCCTTCCACCAGTGGATGTCCACTTGGTGTTTTCCCACCACCTGATTTCTGAAAGGGCTGATGAACGCTTCCCACCAGTCCTTAAACCAACGCCCCCCTGGAACCTCAGTCTTGTACTTTCCGCCTTCATGAGACCTCCCTTCAAGCCCTTGGCCACATGCTTCCTCTCACACTTAACCATGAAGGTCATATTTGTCATGGCAATCACTTCCGCTAGGCAGGTCAGCGAATTGGGAGCTATGATGGTTGACCTCCCCCATAAACTTCCATAAAAAGTTTTATTACACCTTCACCCTAAGTTTCCCGAAAGTGGTCTTTGAGTTCCACCTCAGCCAGTCCATCCACCTCCCAGTCTTCCATCCTAAGTCATGCATCACTCCAGCAGGCAGGACTCTGCACTCTTTGGATGTCCGCTGTGCACTTGTATTCTACCTTGACAGGACCCACGTCTCTTGCGCCTCTTCACACTTTTTAATAGCCATTGCAGAAAGGTCGCAAGCCCTTTCTTCACAGCACATATCAAAGTTCATCTCTATATGCATCATAGAGTGCTACAATAGTGAGGATTACAGTCCACTGCTTTACATGGAGCTACCTCAGCCTCCCTAGTGGATATCCCCTGGCAAGACATATACTGGGTGGCGACCTGGCGCTCTGTGCATATTTTCACCACCCACTGTGCCATCGCCCAGAGAGCGACGGAAGATGCAGCTGTGGGCTGTCTCATCCTGCAGACAGCGATACATTGTTTGTCCTCACACCCAACTCCAAGCTGATGGCTGCGTTTGGATACATATAGGGACCATCACTTGAAGAAGAAAAGGAGGTTACTTAGCTGTAACTGGATGTGTGGTCCCTATTTGTATTCCAGTACCCAATCACTGTCCCCTCTAGTACAGACTGCGTTACTCAGTGCAAAGAGGGTGACTGAAGGACCGTTGCCCTGCATAGCCTTTTATAACCTCACCTGGAGCACGAGGTAACCTATGACGCATGTCAATGGACACTGCTACGGAAAACTTCCTGCTCCAGTGTGTGGTGCGCATGTGCACCCAAGTTTGGAATACAAATAGGGACCACATACCTTGAAGAACCTCCAGTTACAGGTAAGTAATTTCCTCTTTCATGACTACTATGTTTACAAAATCTCAGCCATGATGTTATGTGCATTATGGTAGTAGTCTACTTTGTTTTATTCAAACAGGAACGTCCAGATAATCCATGGGGCAAGATATCTGTTAATCTTTATTTTGATGGGATGTCACTTTCTTCCTTTATGGCATACCACAAACACTGCATTCTTGAAGATTGTCAGGATATATCAGATCTGGTAAGTAAGATTTAATTTTTGTTTTTGCTGCTCTAGTGGCTCTAAAAGATTAAATATTTAATCAGTTTGTGGTTGTGATCTTTTCCCTAGGTTATTGTCATTATTACTTTGTCACATTTTTAATGCCTTTTAGGTTTGTTATATATTACTTATGTCTGAAAGTGTATATATCAGCAATGTCAAAGGCATAGTTTCCAAGTAGAAAAAAACATAGGTACAACTTCTTGCCAAAGTGACATGGAAATTCCTAGGGAATTGCAAACTCTTTGCTCTTGAATTCATCCATAGTAACAGTACTGAAAATGATGGCTACTTAATTTAAAATGTTATTAATGAATTTATTATTGTAAACTGATATAAAACTTAGTTATGGACTATTATCCAAAAGGTACAATAGTTAATGTCAGAAAATCATTTAAACTCTCAAATTATTTTTAAGGACACTTATTCAGTAAGATATCTGATTCTCCCTACTTCTTCTGATTTGGTTTCTCTAGAAGTGGCAGAAACTTCAGGGGGAGTGGCTTTTTCTCACCTCATCCTGAATAACATTTCCTCTTTATGGAGAGGGAGGAAGCCAAGATTTTTCTTCTATGCTTTGTTTTTGCTCCACTTTATATTCACTGCTCTGCACTTTGTCACAGAATCATAGAAATGTAGGGCTGGAAGGGACCTCAGGAAGTCAAGTCCCGTCCCCTGTGATGAGGCAAGACCAAGTAAAGCTAGACCACCCAGATAGGTATTTGTCCAGCCTTGTCTTAACCTCCAATGATGGGGATGACTCAACCTCTCTTGAGAGCCTATTCCACAGCTTAACTACCCTTATAGTTAGAAAGTTTTTCCTAATGTCTAATCTTACTCTCCCTTGCTTCAGAATAAGCTATTACTACTTATCCTAGTTCCAGTGGACATGGAAAACAATCGATCACATTCCTTTTTATAACAGCCTTTACCATATTTGAAGACTATTAGGAGGTCCCCCTCAGTTGTCTTTTCTCAAGACTAAAGATGTCCAGTTTTTCTAAACTTTTCTCAAAGGTCAAGTTTTCTAGGCCTTTTATCTTTTTTTTGCTATCCTCTGCACTCTCTCCAATTTGTCCACCACTTTGCTGAAATATGGAGCTCAGAACTGGACACAGTACTCCAGCTGAGGCCGCATGAGTGCCAAAGACAGTGGGACAGTTACATCACATGTCTTACATTCAACACTTCTGCTAATACATGCCTGCATTATATTAGCCTTTTTTGCAGCTGCAACACATTGTTGACTCATGTTCAATGCACAATTCATTTTAACCTCCAGATCTTTTACAGCAGTACTACCACCTAGCCAATTATTCCCCATTTTGTAGTTGTGCATTTGATTTTTCTTTCCTAAGGATAGAACTTGTCTTTATTGAATTTCACCTTGTGGATTTCAGACCAGTTCTCCAATTTGTCAAGGTTATTTTGAATTATAATCCTTTCCTCCAACGTCCTAACAACCTCTCCAAGCTCTGTGTCATCCACAAGTTTTATAAGTATATTCTCCACTCCATTATCCAAGTAATTTAATGAAAATATTGAAAGGTACCAGACCCAGGACTGAATCATGTGGGACTCTATTAGATAAATCTCTCCAGTTTGACTGCAGAGTGTTGACAAACTAGTTTTTGAGTATGGTCTTTCAATTAGGTGTGCATCCACCTTATAGTCATTTCATTCCTTCTCCCATTTAGTTGTGCCCAAAAATGCACAGTTGTTGGAAGACAAGTATTGGGTAACTATTTTCAACCATATTTTTGAGAGAAGCTGTGAAGTGATGCAAAAGGGAACCTGGTTTTTAAGGGTTGTTGAAAGTACCCAATCACACCTCAAAGTTCAAGGAGGGTTGGTCCATCCTTAAATTTGTTAGTCTCTAAGGTGCCACAAGTACTCCTTTTCTTTTTGCAAATACAGACTAACGCAGCTGCTACTCTGAAACTAGAAAATGCTGCAATTTTTTACATATGGAATCCATTTCTGTTAATGAATTGACCAAATCCTGCAGTTCTCAGACAAAATTCCCACTGGAACTCAATGGAAATTTTGTTTGAATGCAGACTGCAGAATCAGGTTCTAAAGCCTCAATCCATGAAAGTACTTGAATATGTTCTTTATTCCCATTGATATCAGTGAGAGTTAAATGTTTTCCTGAAGAAAGGCAGCCTGTATATATTATGAATTAAGGAAATATTTCCTGAAAAATCTGCTGTTAAGTGTTGAGATTTATCTACATATTTTAGGTGTTTATAAGGCCCCTATTACACTGGTACCTAAATTGAACTGTACTTGCTTTTTAGGAAATAATAAATTACAGTGAAAAGTGTTTTGAGGATAACTGTAAAATCAGCTATGAGGTAAGTTTCAATGTTTAGCGTGGGTGGGTTTAGGTTTTGTGGGTTTCTTACAATTGATCACTAAAATTCATTACCTTACCTAATCCTTTTGTGCCAGGTCCCAGTCTCTGTTTTGGTCAGATCCCTCCTAAAGACTTGCTTCCTTCTTGAAACGGTTGAAACCCTTCTTTATTGTTAAAGAAAAATTTTAAAATGGACTTTTCAGTATTTCAGCCATTTTTAAGTCACATGCAAAGTGCATTATATATTTTATTGTTGCTTTGGGAGGGAAGCCATGGATTGGTTTTTAGCATTTGCTGTTGACTAATGCCTTGGCTGTACCTCTATTTTATCTTTTAGTGGAGAAAATAAACCTTATTATCAGTGCATTATTCTGCTGTAGTATCTTCTTGTTCTTGGCCTCAAATAAAGTACGTATCGTAAGAATAGCCATACTGGGTCAGACCAATGGTCCATCTAGCCCAGTATCCTGTCCTTTAACAATGGCCAATTCCAAATGCTTCAAAAGGAATGTGCAGAACAGGGAAATTATCAAGTGATCCATCCCCTGTTGTCCAGTCCCACATCTGGCAGTCAGAGGCTTCGGGACACCCAGAGAGTGGGGGTCGTGTATCCCTGACCATCTTGGCTAGTAGCCATTGATGGACTTTTCTTCCATTAACTTATCTAATTCTTTTTTGAATCCAGTTTCAGTTTTGGCTGTCACAACATCTTGTGGCAGTGAGTTCCACAGACTGTTTGTGTGAAGAAGTACTTCCTTTTGTTTGTTTTAAAACTGCTGCCTACTAATTTCATTGGGTGATCCCGGGTTCTTGTGTTATGTATAAGGCTCCATGTTTGTCACAGATTCCGTGACTTTCTGTGACCTCCATGACTTCTGCAGCAGCTGGTGTGCCTGGCCTGGGGGCCGCCTGAGCAGCTCAGGTAGTCCCTGGGCCATTCGAATCGGCTGCTGCTGGGGCAGTCTCGCCCCCCCGCGCTCTGCAGCAGGAGTTTTGGGGGGTTGGGGTGTGGGGCAGTGCTTACCTAGGGTGGGCTCCCCAGAACGTCTACAGGAACTCCTCTCCCTCAGTTCCTAGCTCCATGTGCCAACTCTGCTGGCAGACACCGCCCCAACAGCTCCCATTGGCCGCGGTTCCCAGCCAATGGGAGCTTTAGAACCGGGTATTGGGGCTGAGCGGAGGCAGCATGTGGAGGTCGGGAGCCTGCCCCAGCCCCGCCAACCCTCCCCTTGAGCAGCTGCTGTGCCCCCCAACCGCACCCTCCCCCAGCACCCGCAGTGCCCCCCAGGGCATTCCCCCAAGCCGCCCCCCCCCCCCCTCGCCTCCACCAAGTTTTAGTCAGGGGCATATAGTAAAAGTCATGTACAGGTCATGGGCTGTGAATTTTTGTTTAGTGCCCATGACATGTCTGTGACTATTACTAAAAATACCCAGGACTAAAACGCAGTAGTCTCTTTTCCAAGCTGAATAGTTCCCTAGTCTTTTTTAAAATCCATTCTCAAATGGAAGCTGTTCCATGCCCTTTTCTGTACCTATTCCAATTCTTATATTATCTTTTTTGAGAGAGGGTGACCATAACTGCACACAGTATTCAAGGAGTGGGCATACTGTGGATTTAAATAGTGGCATTATGATATTTACTGTTTTATTATCTACCCCTTTCCCAATGGTTCCTAATACTCTTTTAGCTTTTTTGCTAGCAGCTGCACATTGAGCAGGTGTTTTCTGAGAACTATCCACAGTGACTCCAAGATCTTTGTGTGGCAACAGATCATTTAGACCACATCATTTAAAATGTATAGTTGTGATTATTGTTTCCAATATGCATTACTTTGCATTTATCAACACTGAATTTCATTTGCCATTTTGTTTCACAGTCACCCAGTTTTGTGGGATCCCTTTGTAACTCTTCACAGTCAGCTTTGGACTTAACTATCTGGAGTAATTTTGTATCATCTGCAAACTTTGCCAACTCACTGTTTACTCCTTTTTCTAGATCATTTATGAATATGTTGAACAGCACTGGTCCCAGTACAAATCCCTGGGGGACACCACTTTTTACCTCTCTCTGTTCTGAAAACTGACCATTTACTGCTACCCTTTGTTTCCTGTCTTTTAACCAATTACTGATCCATGAGAGGACCTCCCCTCTTACCCATTACTGCTTACTTTGCTTAAGAGCCTTTAGTGAGGAACCTTGTCAAAGTAGTGACATCATTTTATTTTTTAATATCTTAACTATTTAGGAGTACCTCTGAATAGCTTTTCTTTAAATATTTACATCGTCCTCCAACAAAATTTGTGCATTGACCGATTTAGTTCTCTAACACCTTTATCTGCTTAAAAATGGAAGATAAGAAAAATGAAACCAAGGAAAATTTGAATTTGATTTGATTTTTCTTTGTCATCAGGAATGTCTTGTTTACCTTATTTGAGTCTCTACAAATAACTCCTCTGTAGTTAATCAGAAGTCATAGAAGGGCAGACTTGCAATTAGTTACCAAAATGTGAAGCCTAACTAAATCCTGTCTTGTTGTAGGAGTTGCTGTTATCTGACGCAGGGGCTCCTGTTTTGCCACCATATACAACACTAACACTACCTGTTCCAGGAGAACTTTTTCCTGTTAGTGTTAAGCACCTTGTGTCACCTAATGAGGTATATGTTATAAAAGTTGTTTAATAACTGTTACAGGATATGACTGCCTCTTTCCAGTCTTGTGGACACTATCATGGAAATATCAGTGTCAGCATACAAGCATTTGTGGTTATAAGTTATTGATAATTTAAATCTGTATCAGTTAATTAAATTACAGCATGTCAGATATTTATATAGTGGCTCAAATATTTGGGTGGCAGGAGTGTTTGAGAAATAAATAATCCTGTCTCTATTCTTTAAAAAATATTCTCAATGTCATGTTCACGTTATAGGCATGACCTTTAAAAAGCAGATGCCTCCTTGCACACACAAGCTATGCTGGCAGGAGTATATATTATAGTAGGATCACCCATTCTGGATAGGTCAAAGAGTAGGAGCCAGACTAAGGCAATCCACTAGCCCACCTGGTAGCAGGTTAAGAGTGGGCTAACAACCTACTCCTTTATAAAACAAAGTAATTACAGAAACCTATACAACTGCTCTGTTCAACAAACTCAATCCAACTTAATTCAAATAGACCTAGAAGAGAGATGAAAACATGAAGTGGCCAAACCCCCAAGGAAGCTACTCTACTGATGAATTTGCTCTCTCCAAAATCCATTACCAAAATTGGTACGTGGAATGTGTGGACACTAACATGAGGCTGGTAAAACAGTCAAAGTAACAAAAGAAATGGGGAGATACAAATTAGATGTACTTGGCCTAAGTGAAATGAGATGGGTTATATCAGGACAAATCACTTTGTCATCTGGACACATCCTACTATATTCTGGATTACCGAATGCCAGTGATATACACAGAGGTGGTGTGGGTCTGATAAAATCAAGGGGGGCAACTAAAAGCCTGATAGAATGGGCACCAGTTTCAAAAAGGATTAGAATAGTACAGTTTTCATCAAAGTTCCAGAAAGTGTCTGTTCAGTGTTGTTCTTCTTCAAGGGGTTGTTCACATCCATTCCACATTAGGTGTGCACGCACTGTGTGCACAAGCGTTGGAAAGTGTTTCCCTTAGCGGCTCCCTGTGGGCCCCCCGAGTGGCACCACTGCGCCCCGCCTGTATACCCACGCCGGCCCAACCCCCTCCAGTTCCTTCTTACCGTCTGTGGCGACGTTGGAACAACCTCTCTCTCTCTGGTAGAAGAGCAGTCCCTTAGCCTTAGAGTAGCTGTTATCAGTTCGTTTACATATGGATTGTGAACACTTATGTGATTAGGTGCTTGGAGGCCTCCAGCACTGGCCCTGGGCCGCGGGGCATGCCACAGGCCCACAGCTTCAAGGCTTGTGCCACGTGCCGCAAACCTACGCCAGTTAGTGACCCCCCACGACTCGTGTCTACGTTGCCTGGGGGACGGACATCAAACTGAAAGGTGTCGGATTTGCAAGGCGTTCAAGCCAAGGACAGGGAAAGAAAGAGACTTTCGACTAAAGCAACTGTTGATGGAGGCCGCATTGCAGCCAACAGGCCCGGAGTGCCCAATGCTGGCTCAGGCTTCCTCAGTGCATAGTGCCCCGGAGCCGTCGGGAGACCCGGCACTGACAAAGCACCGTAAACTGACGGAGTGCCTGGCGAGGCCCCAGCACCGATCGTCCTTCCCCGTGTGGCCCCCGGCACAGCCTAAAGGAAGGCATGGCCTCCCAAGGCACCGAGCACCGACAAGAGTGGGAAGGCTGCTGTACCGGCACTGACACAGGCTGTCCTGGCGGTACAAGCCCCACTGAGCCCAGACCTAAGTGAGCTCAGTGTGGATGATGGGCTCGAGGGCATAATGGATCAGCCCTCTATGCCTGGCACCTTTGAGGCCACAAAGGACCTCATCGAGCTGTTGGCGGCGAGCCCGGTGCCATCCCATGGACTCCCGCCCCGGCCTGAGCCCGGGGCCCCTGCCACGGGAGATGGGGAGCAGGAGGACCAACCAGAGGGGTTGAGCAGCAGCTAACCTCCTCATCTTCCCCCGATGAGGCGGTGGCGGGTACAGAGGTATCCGGCCCTCCACCAATAGACCATAGAGCCCACCAGGAACTGCTGCGCAGAGTTGCCAAATATTTGGCGTTGCAGGCCGAGGAGACAGTTGAGCAGGAGGACCACATGGTGGACATTTTGAGCCCTGAAGGGCCATCCAGAATAGCACTCCCGCTCATTAAGACCATTCAGTCTAACTATAAGACTATATGGCAGACCCCGGCCTCTAGCACTCCAACGGCTAAAGGAGTGGAACGTAAATACTTTGCCCTGTCTAAGGGCTATGAGGTGCTATTCTTCAGTGCATGCTCCCTAGTGGTTTCAGCGGTGAACAAAAGGGAGTGCCATGGACAGCAGGCCCTGGCCCCTAAGGCCAAGAAGGCAAAAACGCCTGGACCTTTTTGGTAGAAAGGTACACTCATCTGGGGGCCTTCAGTTGATTATTGCTAACCAGCAGGCCATCCTCAACAGGCACAATTTCAACTCCTGGGTGGCTCTGGGGAAGTTGAAGGACAACCTCCCACAATGTTCCCAACAGGAGTTCACAGCCCTGGTGGAGGAGGGAAAGGCAGTAGCCAAGACCTCTCTCCAGGCTTCTTTGGATTCGGCAGATGTGGCGGCTAGAACAATCGTGTCAGGGGTGGTCATGAGGCGCTCGGCATGGCTCCAGGAGTCAGGCCTGCCCCCCGAGGTCCAGAATACACTCCAGGACCTCCCCTTTGAAGGGTCTGGGCTCTTCCCGGATCAGACAGATGCGAGGCTGCATAGCCTCAAGGACTCGCGAGCTACGCTCAAGTTGCTGGGTATGCACACCCCCGCAACCCAGAGGAAGCCTTTTAAGCCCCCTCAACGCCAGTACCAGCCTCGCCATAGGCATGAACCTTACCGTAGATGAGGCAGGGATAACAGGCAACGGCGCAACAACAATAATGTGCTGGGCCAGAGCCAAGACCAGCACAAACCCCAGCCGGGCACTAAGCCAGGCTTTGAAGGTGCGCTCAAGGACAGCGTACCAGACCAGTCACCTGATCCGTCCCTTTGCTTCCTGAACCGCCTATCCTGTTTCTCCCATGCTTGGTCCAACATTACGTCGGACCGTTGGGTCTTACACACGGTACGGAACGGGTACTCGCTGCAGTTCACCTCCCTCCCCCCCTCCAACCGCTCTTCCCTGTCCCTCTTCAGGGACCCCTCTCACGAGCATCTCCTAGAGGAGGAAGTCCGCTCGCTGCTACGGGCGGGGGCGGTAGAGGCAGTGCCTCACGGCCTCAGGGGAAAAAGGTTCTACTCCCGGTACTTCCTCATCCCCAAGGCCAAAGGGGGCCTTCGCCCAATCCTAGACCTGCGCGGGCTCAACAAATTCCTGGTCAAGGCCCACTTCCGCATGGTCTCTCTGGGCACCATCATCCCTTCCCTGGATCCGGGAGACTGGTACGCCGCTCTCAACATGAAGGACGCATGCTTTCATATCGCCATTTTCCCAGCACATTGGTGGTTCCTACGCTTCACTGTGGGCCGAGAACATTATCAGTTTGCGGTTCTCCTGTTCGGTCTAGCCGCAGCCCCAAGGGTGTTCACGAAGTGCATGGCGGTGGTGGCCTTCTTATGGAGGCAGAGAATCCGGGTGTACCTGTACCTCGACGACTGGCTCCTGGTGGGCCACTCCAAGGCGGAGGTGTGGGGCCATGTGGAGGTGGCCCTGAGATTGTTCCACAAGCTGGGGCTCCTGGTCAACATCCCCAAGTCCACGCTCATACCCACGCAGAGAGTGGAATTCATGGGGGCAGTCTTGGATGTGGTGCAGGCCAGGGCAAGCCTTCCGGTATCCCGATTCCAGGCTATCCAACAAGCAGTGGCCTCCCTGCGCCAGTTTCCAACAACAACGGCCAGGTGCTGCCTGTGGCTGGTGGGCCACATGGCAGCACGCACGCACGTGGTCAGGCATGCCAGACTGAGACTCAGGATTCTGCAGGCGTGGCTCGCTCAGGTGTACTGCCCAGGCAGGGACCCCCTGGAGTTGGTAGTGACAGCCCCAAGGGATGTGCTGGACTCCCTGCTGTGGTGGCAGTCCCAGCCTGTGGTTTGCGAAGGCATCCCCTTTGCCGCCCCACATCCGGACCTGACGCTGGTGACAGACATGTCAGACCAGGTGGGGGGCTTACCTGGGGGACCTCATGACGCAGGGGTTGTGGCCCGAGGCAGAGTGGTCGCTCCATATCAACGTGAAGGAGCTCAGGGCGGTTCGACTCACCTGCCAGACCTTTCATGCCACTCTGAGTGGTCACAGCGTGACGGTTCTGACAGACAACACTACTGCCATGTTTTATGTAACGCCACTCTGTTGCGAGGCTCTCCTCCTCTGGGACCTTTGCATAGCCTATGCGATTCACCTCGAGGCGTCCTATCTCCCGGGGGTACGGAACGAGCTGGCGGACTCCCTCAGCAGGTCGTACCGCATGCATGAGTGGACGCTCAGGGCGGACGTCATGCTTTCGCTCTTCCGCAGGTGGGGCTTTCCCCGGGTAGATCTGTTTGCCACCAGGGCCAACGCCCAGTGCCCGCGGTTCTGCTTGTTCCAGGGCCTCAGCCTGGGCTCACTCGCAGACGTATTTGCGATCCCGTGGAGAGGGGGCTTGATGTATGCCTTCCCCCCGCTCCCCTTGGTGCACAAGGTCCTGCTCAAGGTGCGCAGGGACAGGTCGGTGGTGATCCTCATCGCCCCAGCCTGGGCCCGCCAACACTGGTACACATAGCTCCTAGAGCTGTCGGTGGACGCCCCAGTAGTCCTGCCCCTACACTGGGACCTCATTGCACAGGACGGCGTGCGGCTTCTCCACCCTGACCTGCAGTCACTGCACCTGATGGCATGGAGGCTCTGTGGCTAAACGCCCTGCAGAGCCAGTGCTCCCTTCCTGTGCAGCAGATTCTGCTTGGCACTGGAAAGCCCTCTACCAGGGCAGCCTATATGGCCAAGTGGAAAAGATTCTCGTGTTGGTGTGAACCCCGACAGGTGCAGCCAGGCCCCGGTGCAGGCCATTCTGGAGTACCTCCTGCACCTCAAGCAGCAAGGGCTAGCCCCGTCCTCACTCAGAGTGCACCTGGCGGCTATCTCCGCCTTCCATCCAGGGTTCTCGGGGGGCTTGGTGTTTTCCCAACCAATGGTGGGGCAGTTCCTTAAAGGGTTGGAGAGGGTGTTCCCATACTCCCGCCCCCCAGTCCCTCCATGGAACCTTAATCTGGTCTTTTCTAAACTCATGGGACCCCCTTTCGAGCCCCTCACTACCTGTTCTCTCCTCCACCTTTCCTGGAAGGTGGCGTTTCTGGTTGCCATTACCTCAGCTAGAAGGGTGTCCAAACTGAGGGCCCTCACCTCTGAGCCACCATACACAGTATTTCACAAGGACAAGGTGCAACTCCAGCCGCACCCCAAGTTCCTCCCTAAGGTGGTGTCCCAATTCCATCTGGGCCAGGACATTTGTCTGCCGGTGTTCTTCCCGAAACCCCATACGGACCCGCGTCACCGCAGCTTGCACACCTTGGATGTGCGTCGAGCGCTGGCGTTCTATTTGGAGTGCACCAAGCCCTTTTGCAAATCCACGCAGCTGTTTGTGGCTGTGGCCAAGAGGTTAAAAGGCCTTCCAGTGTCGGCGCAGCAGATTTAGTCTTGGATTACAAGCTGCATCCTGGCGTGTTATGAGCTCGCAGGTGTTCCAGCCCCGGCGGTTACAGCCCACTTGACCAAGACGCAGGCGACTTCCACGGCGTTCCTAGCACAGGTCCCGATCCAGGAGATCTGCAGAGCAGCCACGTGGTCCTCAGTGCACACCTTCACGGCCCACTATGCGGTCAACCAGCAGGCCAGAGAGGACGCGGCAGTTGGCAGAGCGGTCCTCCAAGCAGTTGTTCCATGACTCCTACCCTCCAGAGGTAAGCTTGTAATTCACCAAATGTGGAATGGATGTGAACAAGCATTTGAAGAAGAAAAAATGGTTACTTACTTTCTCGTAACTGTTGTTCTTTGAGATGTGGTGTTCACGTCCATTCCACCACCCACCCTCTTACCCCTCTGTTGGAGTCGCCTGCAAGAAGGAACTGGAGGGGATTGGGCCGGCGGCAGAATATATGTGGGGCTCAGTGGCGCCACTCGGGGGGCCCGCTGGCCTGACAGGAGCTGCTAAGGGAAAAAGTTTCTGACGCTTGTGCATGCGATGCACACACACCTAAAGTGGAATGGACGTGAACAACACCTCTCGAAGAACAACAGTTATGAGAAAGTAAGTAACTGTTTTTTCTCCAACAAATCAAACTAACCAAGAGTAAAACAAAAAAAACCCACCAACCACCTTGTACAAGCAACTACATAACAAACTAGATAAAATCCCCTCCTAGTAACTGGAGAAATTAATGCTAAAGTAGGGAGCAACAACACTGGCAGGGAAGTAAATATGGGGAAACAAGGCCTTGGGGAAACAAATTAAAATGATTAAATGTTTGCTGATTTTTGTGGAATGAATGATCTGGTCATTGGAGGAACCATCTTCCCTCACCATACTATTCATAAAATAACTTGAAGGTCAGCAGATCACAGAACAGGAAACCAAATTACATTATACCAACAAAACAAGGAACCAAACCACATTACAATTCTGCACAAATGTAATAGAACTTCAGAAGATGTAGGTAGCAGGAATGGGACAGGTGTGAGAATGGACCACACACTAACTAAATTGAGAATAAAAATAAAACCAAAGAATAGATCTGAACAGCAGAGACACCACATTATAAGGTCACCCAACTAAAATGCAGCAAGACTTTAGAATTGCTCTAGCAAATAGATACCAGGTGCTTGAAGATGAGACAATAGAAAGCAAATGGAAACAGGTAAAGGATACTTTCACTAAAACATGTAAAGAAATGCTGGGATTCAGGAAGAAACATCACAATGAAAGGATATATGAGAGGAAAGATGCAAAATTAAACTGAAACAAAAACACAGACACACTGACTCCAGGAAGAATATGCAGTAAAGAACAAAGAGGACAAAATAGTGTTAGGAAAGGCAAATGAAACTTTGTAGACGAAATAGCAAGAGATGCACAAACTGCTGCAGCACACAATGACATGAAGACACTGTACAACATCATTAAACAGTTATCAGGAAGAATGTTCCAAGTAAGATAATTACATATTATAAAGAATAGGAGTACTTGTGGCACCTTGGAGACTAACCAATTTATTTGAGCATAAGCTTTCGTGAGCTACAGCTCACTTCATCGGATATATGCATCCGATGAAGTGAGCTGTAGCTCACGAAAGCTTATGCTCAGATAAATTGGTTAGTCTCTAAGGTGCCACAAGTACTCCTTTTCTTTTTGCAAATACAGACTAACACGGCTGTTACTCTGAAACCTGATATTATAAAGAATAAAGAAAGCGATAGATTCAAGGTAAGAAGAAGAATAGGCAGGATTCAGACAGGAGAGATCATGTATAGATCAAATAGTAATCCTACATAGCATCATAGAACTTGTGATCTAATGACAGAAGTTAGAGGACCTTGACTTTGCAGATGACATTAACTTGCTATCCCATTCTCATAGAGACATGAGTGCCAAAACAAATGATTTACAGGCCTATCCACAAGTAGTAGGATTGAAAATCAACAGTGTAAAAACTTAGTCATGAGAATCAACACACAACAAGAAACACCAGTTGCATTTTCTGGGGCCGACCTAGATGAAATCCGATATATCACATACCTTGTCAGCATTTTAAGTACAACAGATGGAATAGAGGAAGACATTAAAACCAGAATAGTGAAAGCAAGATGTATTGTTGTAACTACAGTCGATCTGGAGAAACAGAAATCTTACGCTCCAACTAAACTTCAAATATTTAACCATTATAAAATCAGTCTTGCTACATGGTGTTGAAACTTGGAGACTTATGAAAAACTTTACTATCTAAACTCTGTCTTCATCAACAGCTGCCTTAGACAAATCCTCAATATTAGATGGGCAGAAAAAATCACAAGCAACAAACTCTGAAGGAGGATGAAACAGAAGCCAGTAGGACTGGAAATTACAGAACAAAAATGGAGATGGCTAGGACATTCATGAAGGGAAAGACCCAATAACATAACAAGATAGGCATTGAACTGGAACCCCCAGGGCAGGAGGCAGTGAGTTAGAACCACAACAGAAGCAGAATTGAAACCTATCTGAATAAAGTGAAAAGAAGCAAAGACTGCCACAGGAGACTAGCAAAGATGGAAGGCCGTGGTGAAAGCCCTATGTTCCACATGAAATACAGAGGTGTAAGAGAAGAAAGAAACTTGCACTCACAGATGTTCCCTCAGAAATGTATTTGGACTATGGGACGACTTGTTGTTGTTGTTTTTTTTTTTTTTTCAACCCGGTCTGATTTTTTTTTTATTATTATTCATTTGATGTAATAGACAATAAGTAATTGGATTTGATCACTGTGGCAGCATACTGATTTCCTCTCCTGTATTTTCCTTCTTATATTGAAGTGGTGAAACATTCTTATGCCACAATGTTCTGTTTTGTGGGCTTTTAGTATATTACCATTTTTCTTTTGTTGGCTTCCTATTCAGCATTTTTTTTCCTCTCAGTCCACACAGCTGCTCCTGGTACTGCCCCTTCTGGACAAGGGCCTAATCTTATGCCCACTGTAATCAAATGAAAGACTCCCACACACTTCAGTGAATTTTGGATCAGACCCCAAACCACATACCAGTGAGAAGCTGGTTCAGTCATAAAATCTGAAGGAGGGATTGGTTTACATTGAGCTATTAAAGTTATGTTGCTTGGTAAATCTATCAGTGGCTCTGTTACTCTCTTTAATGACTCTTTTTGTATACTGCTCTAGCTTTCTACATGAAACCATGGAAGTTTCTTGGTAGAGCTAATGGTGTTAAAATATAAGACTGAATTTAGAACGTGATGTTAAGGTGCTTAAATACCTTAGTGATGGGCTTCCAGTTTAAGAATTAAAATAGAATATATATTCTTAATTTAATTATCTAACAAATGCTTTTGGTTCCTTGTCCATGAATAAGCTGAACGTCTATATGCTTTTGATCAGGATAAATATTCCATTATAAAGCCACTGCTAGAAACTCTACTCATATTCCTTTAATTTTGGGCAGCAGTTATGTATATGCAACGTCAGTATGAAATGCATTACCATGATTAGAAAAGTAATAGTACGTTGTAATTAGAATCTTTCTTAATCAAGGGTGGATGGTAATGGTGAGTTCTTTTCCAAATTCTGTCCCCTGTCTATATTCTACAACATGGGTATGCATGCACTCCATATGCCTGCGACTGGAGATTTGATGCAGACCATAGCTTCGTATATTAATGAAAGTTTATCTCTCTGTATTACAATTATTTGCTTATTTATACTGATGCACACATTTATACTAGTAGGCCATATTAAAAATAAAATTTAGATGAAATAGAATGTTTTCATGCTTTGCAAGAGAGGGAAACCATTTTAGAAGTTTTTTCCATGAATTTCAGATTGAATCTGTTTAAATTTTAATTTTCCATAGTGGCAAATCCAGAGGAGTGGGAGGGAATCCTGAATTAGACCAAGCCTCTGTGGAAGTCTAACACCTGCACACTTTCGTATATGCAGGGCTTATGTTACCATGGTTAGAAGGTGTGGCATTAATAAGTAGTAACTGGTTGCCTTGAACTAAACCCTGAGTAGTAAAATGTAAAACTAATTTTAAGGTGTGGAGGAAAGAAGAATTAGGGGGGTGGGGCAGTGTTTCTTAGTGACAAATCTTTCCAAGATAAAAACCGTTATCCTCTTAATATCCCTTGATCACTTATTACACGTGGCAGTTAATTCTGATGTGTCTGTGAAAGCTGTAATCTTTGTCTTTTATAAAACTCTTCTGCCTTTTTTAGATGTACATTTGCCTTGAATCAGCAGAGGGCCTTAACCAGCAGAGCGATACAGAAGATAGTGGTGTCAGCTGGGATTTGGAATCTGAGAGTCTAGATCAAGTCCTGAAGCACTGTAATCAGAATGTGGAGTCTCTTCCTTTTCTAACAGATTTTAGAACAGGTATTTTTGCAAATTTGTTTGCCCTGTTATACCTTACAGAAGTACAAACCTATTGAGTAAATACTTCTATTTTATGTGTGTCTA
Organism: Natator depressus; assembly: GCF_965152275.1. Classification (NCBI taxonomy): domain Eukaryota; kingdom Metazoa; phylum Chordata; order Testudines; family Cheloniidae; genus Natator; species Natator depressus. The sequence continues at coordinate 39,343,140 of NC_134234.1, forward strand.
TATTTTTAAATAAAACTTAAAACTATAAATTCTTTTGGGAGTGTCAGAGTCACAAGAGACAATAGTGGTGGTTCTTAGAGTGTTCATATCAACTCCATGTTAGGTGTGTGCGCTCCCATGTGCACAGTTGCCAGAGATTTTTCCCTTAGTGGTATCCATAGGGCCATCCCTAGCGTCCCCTGGAGTCCCGTTCTCATGCTCCAGTATAAGGGGCACTGCTGGCCCCAGACCCCCTCAGTTCCTTCTTATCAGCCGTGACAGTTGCTGAAATGACTTCTTTTTTGCGCTTGCAAGTTCTCCTAGTGGTTTTTCAACTCTGTTATTCTTGTATATAGTTAGGACTTAGTTGTTAGCAGTTAGTTAAGTTGAAGTAGATAGTGGTCGCATTCCAGGATGTTGTCCCAGGGACAGGGCATGCCCTGGTCCCCGTGTTTCAAACCGTGTGCCACCTGTCATAAGCCCATGCCAGTGAGCAACCCACATGTGAGCTGCTTAAAGTGCATCGGAGAAGCCCACATTAAAGACAGGTGCATGATCTGCAGGAGCTTCAGGCCACACACACACAAAGGGACAGGGACATTCATCTGAAGGCCCTGCTAATGGAAGCAGCGCTCAGACTGGCCTTGGAGCTGTCCCACTCTGATTCAGCGCTGAGCACTTCGGCCTCAGTACGGAGTGCTCCCCCAGCATCATGGTCTGCTTGGCACCATTCACCATCTTCAGTGCCAAGGAAGCGGCACAAGAAAATGTGCACTGAAAGATGGCACTCACCTGTGTCAAAAAAGGATAAGAGGTGAGTGGCTGACAAGATGAGACCCCCTGCTGGGCCACTCGTCCTCCCCAGAGCTGTGGTTGATGGCAGTTGAGCCCAGTCAGGGAACCACCACTGACTCCTGGGAGCAGTTGAGGCACCCTATGCTTGAGATCCCCCTTGACACCAGAGGCATTTCAGGCAGCAGAGGACCTGATGGCCCTCCCAGTACTGCACAGACCATGAGGCCACTCTTCATTGAAGACTGCTCCCTCCAGAGGGAAACCCCCTCATAGGTCGGCCGCAGTGGTCGCCAACCCAACACCGGTCCCCAGCATCCCGGCACTGGTCTCCAGTTCCGCAGCCTAGGTCACCAGCTTCATGACACCTGTCCCCAACTCATTGGCATCAGTCACTGGAAGCATGGCACTGGTCTCCATCCCCCCGGCACCATTCCCTGACTCCACATCATATCCAGCAGGTGGGAACGGCAACGGCTCCGCCGTGGTCTCCAAGGGAGGAATACTCATCGGAGAGGAAGAGGAATCCATCCCCCCACCAAGGAGACCCCACTTTTCTTACGCACTGGACTTTGGTGGTGTTCCTGCTGTGGGCACTTGGCCACCGGGGCAGTGGCCAGTACACTGGCAATATTGGAACCCGTGAGGGGTTCCTTCCAATGCCAGGCCCCCACTCCCATCTGTCATCCACAGCCACATCTGAGAAGTGAGTCTTGGCAACACCCCAGCCAGTACAGGACCCCGACTCGGACTCCAAACCCAGTACCAAGACCCCAGCAGTGGCTTAAGTGGAGGTGACCCCAGTAGCAGAGGACTTTCCAGCTCCTCCTGTGGTGGTGCATCTTCCTCATCCCCAGATTAGGCAGTTGTGGGTTCCACCCCCTGCCACTGGACGACTTCCAGACTCACCAAGATCTCCTTAAACAGGTTGCCACGAATTTGGGGCTAGAGGCAGAGGAACTGAAGGAGCCCATGGACAGCCTCTTTGATATTTTTAGCTGCAACAGCCCCCTCTAAGGTTGCACTGCCAGTCTATGATGGGGTGCTAAAACTGGTTAAAGCACTGGCAGACCCCATCTTCTCTGCCCCAACTTCGAAAAGGGCAGAGAAAAAAGCCCTGGCTAAGGGGTATGAATACATGTACTTGCACCCTCCTCCTGGGTCCCTGGTGGTTTCCACCGCAAATGAGCGGGACAGACAGGGTCAGGCAAGCGTCATGTCTAAAAATAAGGATGCGGAGAGACTTGACTTGTTCGGCAGAAAGGTATAGTCAACAGCTAGCCTACACCTCCAGATCTCCAACCAGCTGGCACTGCTGGGAAGATACAGTTATAACATTTGGGACTCTATGGCCAAGTTCAAAGACTCTCTGCCTCAGGAGTCAAGGTAAGAATTCCTGGTCATTCTGGAGGAAGGCAAGGCGGTAGCCAGGGCCTCTTTTTAGGCTGCCTTGGATGTGGCTGACTCGGTGGCCAGGTTGATGGTCTTGGAAGTGTCCATGCGGTGCAGCTCGTGGTTGTAGTCCTTGGGCCTTTCTCATGAGGTGCAGCGGTTGGTCCAAGATCTCCCTTTCAAGGGCAATGCATTGTTCTTGGAGCAGATGGACACCAAGCTGCACAACCTGAAGGACTCAAGGGCCATGCTGCGATCTCCGGGCCTTTACACGCCCCCAGCCTCCAGAAGGCACTTCTGGCCGCAGCCACATCCAAGATTTTTGGGGCCTTTTAGACACGAGCCCTACAAGAAAAAAGGGAAGGGTTATAAGCGCAGACCTTGGCCTGCCAGTCAGGCTTGGGCCAATACCTGGCTGGCCCGAGACAGGCCTTTCGAGAGTGCAACCAAGGACGGCCTACTGGACTTAACCCAGGATCCACCATCCCCCTTTTGTTTTTGGACTGTTTATTTCCATTCTGTACTGTGTCCCCCAAATAACTTCAGACCACTGGGTGCTTTCCACCATGACAGTTGGGTACACCCTGCAGTTTTTATCCATTCCTCCCTCCCAACCCACATACCTGTCCCTATTCTGGGACCCTTCTCACGAGCATCTCCTCATCCAGGAGGTAGAAACCCTCCTACGTGTGGGGAGCATAAAGGAAGTTGCTTGACACTTGAGAGGGAAAAGGGTTCTACTCCTGATATTTCCTAATCGTAAAGGCCAAAGGGGCCTCAGGCCTTTTAGACCTGCATTGCCTCAACAAATATCTCAAGAAGTTCAAATTCCGCATGGTCTCCCTGGCATCCATCTTTTCCCTCCCTGGATCCGGGAAACTGGTACTCAAACTAAAGGATGTTTATTTCCACATCTCCATCTTCCATGGTCACAGGTGATTCCTATGATTCATGGTGGGCGAGCGCCACTACCAATTCACCACATTCTGTTTCAGACTGGCGTCAGCCCCAAGGGTTTTCACAAAGTGTATGGCAGTAGTTTAAGCTTACCTAAGACATCGAGGTGTACATATCTACCCCTATTTCAACGACTGGTTAGTCAAGGATCATTCATGAGCTCAGGTTCAACACAGTGTGAGCAAAGTATGGGCCACCTGTCAAGAGCTGGACCTGCTGATAAATTAGCAGAAATGCACTCTGATTCCAATTCAGAGGCTAGAGTTTATAGGAACAGTGCTCAACTCTATTCGGGCCAGAGCCTACCTGCCAGAAGCCTAGTTCTGGTGATGTCTGAGCTAATTGCCCCTGTCAGATCCCACCCACTCATGACTGCTCTGGTATGCCTCAGGCTGCTCGGTCATATATCAGCATGCACTTACATGGTGCAGTACACACAGTTGTACCCCAGACCTCTTCAGATGTGGCTGGTGTTAGTCTACTCCCCCCAGAAGGCACCATTTGGACTTAGTTATTACAATCCCTTTGGCCATTCTAGCATCATTAACTTGATGATCAGATCCACAGTCAATAATGACCAGGGTTCCTTTTGCCACCCCGTGCTCATTGGTGACATGAATCTCAGATGGGTTAGACCTGGGGTGAGGAGCCCACTTCTGCAGTCACAGTACCCAGGGCCTCTAGTCACAGGGAGAACTCTCCCTGCACATAAATGTCAGGAAACTCAGGGCAATTCGCTTGGCCTGCCGGGTGTTCCTTCTCTACCTGTCGGGCAAGGTAGTGCAGGTCCTGACAGACAATACAGACGTGATGTTTTATGTCAACGAGAATGGGGGAGTTTGCTCCTCGGCCCTGTGCCAGGAGGCTCTTCAATTGTGGGACTTCTGCATGCAACACGTTCATCTCAAGGCATCGCACTTTCCAGGGGACCGGAATACACTGGCAGATCACCTTAGCAGGTCCTTTTCTTCTCACCACGAGTGGTCCCTCCACCCGGAGGTAATCAGCTCTGCTCAATGCATGGGCTTGGCAACGGTTACCAGTCAGACATCTTCCTACAGCCGTGGTCAAGGGATCTGCTGTATGCCTTTCCACATATACCGTTGGTACACAAGGTCCTCTTGAAAATCAAGAGGGACAAGGCAAAGGTAATCTTGATTGCCCTGGCATGGCCGTGCCAGCACTGGTTTAGCATGCTCCTGGACCTTTCCGTAGTAGCTTCACTAGAGCTCCTCGTGTGTCCGGATTTGATCTTACAGAACCAAGGCCAGCTACTCCACCCAAACCTTGTGTCCCTGCACCTGGCAGCTGTGTGGCTGAACCAGGAGTAGCAAGCCTGCTCAGAGCATGTCCTCTATCAGAGCGATCTACTTGGCCAAGTGGAAGCGCTTCACTTCTTGGGCCTGGCGGATCAGCTGAGCAGAGATGTAATGGAACTGCGTGAGTGGTCATTTAAACAAATCCACTGTAGACAAGATCTTTACCCTGTGGGGTTAAGATTTGCTCACAACAATACAAAATGCAAAATGTCATCTGTTCTCTTCAAGAGCCGAGAGAAAGTCTATCCATATCAGACACCTTTCTCCTCATTAGGGTAGAAGTTCTGCTCTGTGCCTTCCTTTTCACCAGAGGGGGATAAAGATAAGAAAAGTCAGACCCAAAATAATTTTTATTGTCCAAGCATGGGCCAATACAGAAGTGGTTGTTAGCCTTTCTGACTTAAACTCTTCCCTCCTGTTGAGCTAATGTCTACCCAGACCCTCTATCATGCAGACCTCACTGCATGAGCTATAAGACTGTACTGGACCTTGAGAAATCTTGTCCATTACAAGTGCAATAAATATTGATTAAGTAGAAAACAGTCAACTAGAAGGTACTATCATCTCAAATGGACCAGATTTGTGAAGTGGGTGAGTGAGAAACTTACAAATCCACCCGAAGCACTAGTTCAGTCTATTCTTGAATATGTACTTGACGTAAAGCTTTCATGACTTTCCCTTTCCTCCTCTGAAGGTTCATGTAGTGGCTGTCCATCATGCATTGATAGATAATAAATCAGTCTTTACACATGATACAATAAACCAATTAACAAAGGGACTTGCTGAAATGTAGCCACCAATAAAGAATCCAGTACTGTCATGGGATCTCAGTTTAGTTCTTCCTCAGATTATGAAGCCTGCCTTTGAGCCTATAGCAGTGTTCTCTGTTCCAGCTATCTATCAGAATAGCTTTCATTGTAGCCTAACGTTGGCTAGATGAATGAACTACATGCCCTCGAGGCTGATCTTCCATTCATTGTCTTTCACAAAAATAAGGTGATATTTTGCCCTAACCCTAGTTTCCTTCTGTCAAGGTTCCTCCCCCACTCTGAACTCTAGGGTACAGATGTGGGGACCTGCATGAAAACCTCCTAAGCTTACTTTTACCAGCTTAGGTTAAAACTTCCCCAAGGTACAAATTAATTTTATCCTTTGCCCTTGGAATATCCACTGCCACCACCAAACTCTAACTGGGTTTACTGGGAAACGTAGTTTGGACACGTCTTTCCCCCCAAAATCCTCCCAACCCTTGCATCCCACTTCCTGGGAAAGGTTTGGTAAAAATCCTCACCAATTTGCATAGGTGACCACAGACCCAAACCCTTGGATCTGAGAACAATGAAAAAGCATTCAGTTTTCTTACAAGAAGACTTTTAATAGAAATAGAAGTAAATAGAAGTAAAGAGATCACCTCTGTAAAATCAGGATGGTAGATACCTTACAGGGTAATTAGATTCAAAACATAGACAATCCCTCTAGGCAAAACCTTAAGTTACAAAAAAGACACACAGACAGAAATAGTCATTCTATTCAGCACAATTCTTTTCTCAGCCATTTAAAGAAATCATAATCTAACACATACCTAGCTAGATTACTTACTAAAGTTCTAAGACTCCATTCCTGGTCTATCCCCGGCAAAAACAGCATACTGACAGACACAGACCCTTTGTTTCTCTCCCTCCTCCCAGCTTTTGAAAGTATCTTGTCTCCTCATTGGTCATTTTGGTCAGGTGCCAGCGAGGTTACCTTTAGCTTCTTAACCCTTCACAGGTGAGAGGATTTTTTCCTCTGGCCAGGAGGGATTTTAAAGGGTTTTACCCTTCCCTTTATATTTATGACACCTTCCCATGTGGTATCTAACTTTCACCTTAATCAAACAATCTGCCAATATTTTTCCCCAGGTCTCATGCTTATATAGGTGAGTTAAAGCTACATACTTTGGATGCTAAAAGAGCTCTGGCTTACTATCTTAACAGAACCAAGGAATTTAGGATTTCTAGTCTCCTTGTTTCATATGTAGACAACCATAAGAAACTCACTATTTCTTCTTAGACATTATCTAGATGGGCTAGATAGTGCATAGAGAAAAGCTGTAAACTAGCATCTGTTCTACTCTTGCGGGAGTATGCCTTAGACATATTCAAGTTTTAGAGAGATCTATAGGTCTGCTACTTGGAATTCTATGTGTATTTACAAAACACTACTCCCTAGATCTAGCATCTAGGTTGAATGCTAAGTTTGGTAGTGTTGCCTGATATATTGATTATGTTACTGATTTAATTTCCCCAATTAGCACTCTGAAATTTGATAGATTCTTGTCCCAAGATTAGGCCAGTATTACCAAAATTTCTGTTCAGTTTGGAGCCCTGATGTGCATGGTTGTATCATTCACACTTAGGAAATCGCATTATATTTATAATACTTTTATTAATATAGTTAGCAAATTCATAAACACTCTAGCAAAACAACCTGAAATCCGAGGATGCATCAGGATGTATTTCCGGTAGAGATAAGGAAGTGGTGGTGTTGCCATTATATGAGGCACTGGTGAAACCTCATCTGGAATACTGTGCACACTTCTGGTCTCCATGTTCAAGAGAGATGAATTCAAATTGGAACAGGTGCAGAGAAGGGGTACTGGGATGATCAGAGGAATGGAAAACCTACCAAGGAGCTTGCTTGATTTAGCCTAACCAAACGAAAGCTGAGCGGAGATACGCTTATTCTCTACAAGTACATCACAAGGATAAATACCAGGGAGGGAGAAGGAGTTATTTAAGTTCAGTGCCAGTGTGGACACAACAAATGGATATAAACTGGCCGTCAACAAGTTTAGAGTTGAAATTAGATGAAGGTTTCTGACCACCAGAGGAACAAAGTTTGGGAATAGCCTCCCAAGGGGAGCAGTGGGGGCAAAAACTAAATTTGTTCCAAGACTGAGATTGATCAGTTTATGGAGGAGATGGTATGATGAAATTGCCTACAACGGCATGTGGCCCATCTGTGACTGCTAGTAGCAAAACTCCCCAGTGGCCAGAGATGGGGTACTAGATGGGCAGGGCTCTGAGTTATTACAGAGAATGCTTTCCTGGGTGTCTGGCTGGTGGGTCTTGCGGACATGCTCAGAGTTCAACTGATCACCATATTTGGGGTCAAGAAGGAATTTTTCCCCAGGTCAGATTGGCAGAGACCATGGGGGGAGGGGGGTTTGCCGCCTTCTACAGCATGGTGCACAGGTCAGTTGCTGTTTTAAACTAGAATAAATGGTGGATTCTCTGTAACTGGAAGTCTTTAAATTGTGATTTGAGGAGTTTGGTAACCCAGCCACAGGTTATGGGTCTATTACAGGAGGGGGTAAGTGAGGTTCTGTGGCCTGTGATTTGACTAGATCAGTGGTTCTCAAACTTTTTTGGCTCAGGACCCATTTGTAACTGTGTATGGCCTGTTGCGACCCAGTAAATAGTCTGGGGGTGGAGTCCCTGGGGTGGTTTTGATCGGGTCCTGCCTCCGGGTGGGTGGGGGAGAGTGTCCTGCCCAGCACTCACCCCACAGTGGCAGCTCCTGCAGCTCCTGTGCGTGGAATTGGCTGGTCTTGGCTCTCAGCTCAGGGCATTGCAACCTCTGGGGTTGCAGTGCTGCAGGTTTGCCCTCCCCCTGACTGGACCGAATTTGTGTGAGTGTGTTTGTAGCTCATGGAGTTGCAGTGCCACTCATTCAAATTTGGCCTAACCGGATTCCTGTCGTCATGATGACTGGGCCAAACCTGAGTGGTGCTAGGACCCCAGAGATTGCAGTGCCTGGAGCCAGGGAGGCGAGCCCAGCCAGCCCTCTGAGCCAGAAGTCACAGGAGCTGCTGTGTGACCTTTTGAAACATTCTGGTGACCCAATTTTGTGTCCTGACTAGGGTGACCAGATGTCCCGATTTTATAGGAACAGTCCTGATATTCAGGGCTTCGTCTTATACAGGCGCCTATTGCCCTCCACCCCCGTCCCTATTTTTCAAACCTGCTATCTGGTCACACTAGTCCTGACCCATGGGTTGAGAAACCCTGGACTAGATGATCATGATGGTCCCTTCCGGCCTCAAAGTCAGAGTTATCTTACTCATCACCATCATCAGTGGTCGTCTTCTTGGCATCTCCCAGGGACTTCATCTCTCCCTCCCAAAGCACACAGGCTGGAATACAACTTTTATGTGTGACGCTGTGGCCACTATGCCTAATGCATGTTCAGTAGGGGGTTCTCCCCTTATTAGTATTTCCTCACCCGACTAATGTTGGGATGCCCTTCTCCCATAGGTTATTCATCCTTTTACCTCAAGCTTATTACATTTATTGACTTCCCAAACTAAAAATATTCCAAGCGTGGTTACCTACCAGAAGTTTAGTCTTTACGGCAGTCTTTGTTGTGATATCTTATGATCTTCTAGGATCACTCTTGGTTATACTTATGCTAAGGCTTGTTATGCCTTAGTTAATTTAGCTTAGATTTTTTTTACAGGTCTTGAGGCTTGTAGGCTCATTGCATTATTGCCTTAACTCAGTGGTTCTGAAACTTGGGGCACACAGGAATGTGTCAAGGGAGGCACGAGCTGTGTGCTTTTTAAGAGCTTTGACTGTCAGCCCTGGGTGGCTTGGACTCATGCAAAAGAGTTGTGCACACCTGGGAGTCAGGAAATGGGACTAAAGGGGACAGCTGGAGAATACAACACAGAGCTGTCTTGAGTCCCCACTCAGTAACCTGGAAAAATTACACACCACCCCGGGCTCCTCTGAGAGGCAATACTTCCCCATTCACAAGCAGAGAGTCTAAGCGTAGAAAAGAAACTTTTAATGAAAGGAGGAAAGTCATCCAACATTAATTAGGGAAAATGCCACAAGCAGGATTCATAAACAAAACTCTGAGCAGAACACCCACGCCAGAATGTGTGGGGCAGAGTCTTCTGCCTCATGTTCTTGAGTTCTACAACCAAAAGTTCCTGTACTGTGCTCTCCTCTGCTCCCTCACCATACACCATTCGCAGTGGTTGTCCTTGGTCAGTGAGGACCCAGGATTCAGAGCTGCATCTGTGTGAATTTACCTCCCACCGAGGGAAGAAGGCACGTTGCTTGCTCCTTCATCTGAGTCTGCATGTGTGTGAGTTTACCTCCCACCAAGGGAAGAAGGCTCCTTGCTCTGGCTGGCCACCCCACCAACCGCGGTTCCTCTCCGCTGGTCGCCCCGCCTGGCCACCCTCCCAGCAGCTGTTCCTTGTTACCTGGCTGCCCTACCAACCAACTGCTTGCCACTTTCGCCAGCCACCCATCAATTACCTTCTGCTGCCACCTGCCTCTCTGCTGTGACCTCTGTAGGTCAGTCTCTTAGTGATTTTTAACTCTCAGCAAGCTGGGCAGAAACTGCTCCACCATAAGTGATTTCCACTCTTATTGAGTACTTGAAATAACAAAATGCTCCTAATGAAGCCAATTTAGCTCTATCTTTGAACAGTGGGGAGGAACTGGTTAAACCAGACCGGGGACCCTTAGAGAGAGTCCACACCTCCTGGCTGGGACACTTGTCCTCACTCCTCTTACTTTCACAGGAGTCTGGCATTCGAGCTCCTGGCTTAACGAGGTTCTTTTAGCTGAGGGTGACTCCCTCATTTGGGACAAGTTAAGTACAGTTCTGCTTCATACAATAAAGACAGCAGTATTGATAACATTTCACTACCCCTGCATTCAGTACTCAAGTGATTTGTAACCCAGCACCAGCCAAAGTTGATCATTTTGAGCAACACCGCTCTATCTGCTTGATATCTTGGCAGAATAGGTGTGTTCATGTAAATACAGTTTGCTCCTGAAGTCTCTCCTCCTCCCCAACTAGCTGTCAAAGGAGAGTTCATTCAGACCTGGCTTATACTTACACTTAGTGTGGCTTTTTCCCCCAAGTAAATTTTAAAACATTATAAGCAGCGTGCATACAGTGAGAAACAGCTTACATGAGAAATTAATCATTTTGTGACAAAGGGAGAAAAGTGTACAACACAAACCAACGTGAGGACAGCAGTGGCAGCTCCAGCAAAACACAGAAGCCAAAAATATTACAAAACTTATTTCAACCAGGCTTTACATGGAGCAGGTCCAGCGATGCACCAAGGCCTCAGTGTGGCAAAGTACTGTCAAACAACAGTATGCAGCCATGGAAGCTACACTGACATCTTAAAGCAAGCTAGCCTACCTTAATATATAAATTTGTAGAGTTTTTTTGAGAGAAAGCTCAATGAGTTAACAGGACAAAAAGCATTGTGGATATGTACAGCACTGTCACCATGAATGCTACAGAGGCTTCTTACCATGTGGCTTTGTGCATTGCCAAAGCGGTTAAACCAGACAACATAAGTGAGAAACTACTTCCAGCTGCAATGGATATATGCACAGTGATTATAGGAGAGAAAGCAGCATCACACCTAGATGTGATCGTACTTTCTAACGATAGTTTCACCCCATATTGCAGAGATGGTCACTGATGTAAAAAAGCAGCTCCTAGAAAGTCTTTGTCAGAGCCCATATTATTCAGTTCAGATTGATGAGTCTATCGAGCTATCAAATGCTACCCAGCTACTCATGCATATTTGTTTTGCTACAGCAACGAATTAAAAGAGGAATTTCTGTTTTGCCATTCATTTCCAACACAAGCAACTGGTGAAGAGCTTTTTAATCTATTAAATATTTTTGTTCAAGGCACAGGCCTTGATTGGGGACTTTTTGGAATTTGTAGCAATGGAGCACAGTCTGTGGCAGGACAGCATAGCAGGCTTGTGACAAAGGTACAAGCATGCCCACAGCAACCTAGAATCATTGTATGATCCACAGATAGGCATTGGATGCTAAGAAGATGGCAGAGGAGCTCAGCAATGTTCTTTCAGTTGCAGTAAAAAATTGTAAACTTTATAAAGTCGCACCAGATTAATTCAAGGGGTTTTGCCGTTTTGTGCAAAGAGATGGAGGCAAACTTCACACAGTTGTTACATGCAGAAGTTTGTTGGCTGTCCAGGAGATATCTTTGTTGTCATATCTGGCTGAGATATTCAAGCGACTGAATTCTCTGAATGTGTCACTTCAGGCACAAGATGCAAATGTTTTAATTGCTAATGTTCCAATAGCAGCATTCATTAACAAACTTGAACTGTGGTCTTCATGTGTACAGCAGGGATCTGTTTCCATATTTTCAACATGGAGGACATTGCGCAACAGTGCGATCTGTCAGTTGACAGTATCCAAGATGTAATTGTTTAGCACTTAAGGGATCTGTAGGAGCAGTTTCGTGAATACTTTCCTGAAGTGGGCAAAGACAAATGTAATCAATAGATCAGGAACTCATTCAACTTTAAGCCAAACCCCACAAATATGCTGTTTTCAAAAGAAGAGGAAAACATTATCAACCTGTCAGGCAACAAGGAACTGCAGCACAAATTTTCACAAATGAAAAGCTTTTGGTTATCAGTGGGATCTGAATTTTATGAGTTAACACACCAGTCTTTTAAAGGACTCATTCCTTTTTCATCCCTCTATGTGTGTGAGTCAGGCTTCTCAGCATTAACCACAATCATAACAAAAACAACAAGGAGTCCAGAGGCACCTTAAAGACTAACAGATTTATTTGAGCATAAGCTTTCATGGGTAAAAATCTCTCTTCTTCAGAAGCATGGGGTGAAAGTTACAGATGCAGACATAGTGAGGTGTTTACCCACAAAAGCTTATGCTCAAATAAATCTGTCAGTCTTTAAGGTGCCACCGGACTCCTTGTTGTTTTTGTGGATACAGACTAACACGGCTATCCCCTGATACTTGAAATCATAACACAGAATCACTCCCAGCTTTCTATTGAAGATGACTTACATCTCTTCTTTTCTACACTCCAACCCCGAATTCTACTACTTTGTATGGTGAGGAAACAAACACACTCCTCCCCCTGAAAAGATAGGACTGATGGATATTATACTGAATTAACATATCATTGTTTGGTGTCCTGTTCCCTAAAATGTTTGAAGTTTTATTTTCATTGCGTCCATTTGTATTTTAAAATTAACACTTCTGAAATTCATATGGATCTATAATTGATCAAATACCTTCTATCCTTTTATTCATTTTTTGCAACACACAGGATTTTCAATTTGTTATATTGTTTTAGTAAACTGTGGGGAGGCAGTTATTTTTTTTTATAGCTCAGGGAGGCTCACTATGACAAAGTTTGATAACCCCTGCCTTAACATATAACTGTGCCTCACCTAGCAAATACCTGTACCTGTAGGCTACTGTAGGGCAGTACTTCAATGCCTATTCAGTTAGGACTTTTGAGTCCCAACTTTCCTTTGAGGTACTGCTTGTCAGACTATCCCATAAGCAGGAATATGCAGAGGACACTCAAAGAAATAACCAAGATTACTTACCTGTAACTGGAGTTCTTCAAGGTGGATTCTGCATATTCACATTTCCCATTCACTGTCCCCTTTTCCTCAAATCCTAATGGAATCTTGAGTCTGCAGAAGCAGTGGAAGGAACTTTAGAGCCTCGCTTTCAGAATATTCAGAAACACAGGGGAGGAGGAGAAAGGGGCACATAAGAGCACTACAGGGCACTGCTGTGAGAAGCTTCCACAGTCTGAACTGTTTCTGCCAGTGCATCCCATGATTAATTATGCAGAGTCCATCTCAAAGAACTCCAGTTACAGGTAAGTAGACTTTATTTGCTATAAGGTAAGTAACCATTCCTTTCTAAATTAATTTAATTTTTTTCCAGCTACTCTGTCTTTTTTTAAAAAAATTATGGATACTATTTAAAAAAAAACATGAATTAGAGGACAGAAAATAAAACTTGATGGTATAATACAACTTGTTTTACGGCTCTGATAGCATATGTGCTAAATTTTGGATTAAATAATGTGCTTTTTCCTTCTTACAGAAATGCCTTGCCTGGCAGAATACAATGATAGCTTGTGGTATAGAGCAAAACTACTCTATATTAAAGAATTTGACCCTGTTAATATTTTGGTTCAATTTGTTGACTATGGATCAACTGAAAAATTACCAACAATCAAGTAAGTGCATAGTTCAATTTTTTAAACTTATATTTATCAAGATCTGGTATTTAAAAAAAAAAATTAGCTTGCATCTGTACTTCTAAATTGTTCCTGTCTGCCTTAGGTACTTATATGGCCAGCGCCCATTCCTTAGTATCTGAGCACCTCCCTCACAACTCCCCTGTGAGGGACGGCAGTACTACTATCCCCATTTTAGAGATGGGAAACTAATGCTCAGAAGGGCTTTGTGACTTGCCTGAGGTCACACAGGAAGTGGGTGGCAGAGCAGGGACTTGGACCCAGGTCTCCCAAATCCTAGGCTAGTTCCCTAATCATTGAGCTATCCTTCATTAACATTTTAGTTCTAGGTAGTGATTAACAATTGCACTGTTGTCTTGCATATTTTAAGACTAGGATTTTCATTCTGATTTAGATTACGTCAGATTCCTTCTCATCTTATGCAATATCCTGCTCAAGCAGTAAGAGTTCTGTTGGCTGGATTTAAACCTCCTTTGTATGATACAGAAAAAAAGAGAATTCCATACTGCCCTGAATGGAGCATGCAAGCATTATGGGCCATGATAGACTGTCTTCAAGGCAAAAAGCTCTATGCTTCCACAGTGGTAAGTTTTTCTTTTTAGTTCCTGCCAAACATGAGGTATCTTGGTTTTAACATTTTAAGTGGAATGTCTGAACCTTATACAAGATTTATTGTGAACCTTGTTCTTTGGTTTAAAAAAATTAGACTCATAAACACTTTAATGTTGTGATGTTTCTGAAAAAGGCAGAGGATCAAGTGCATAGGAATTTTCTTCACCGTGTTACAGACAGCCCACTTCCCAAGCCCGCCTGCCTGCCTGCATGATTTTAACCTCCTTTATTACTCCTCCACTAGAAACCATCATTCTTGCTTTTATGCTTCACATTTCCATTTGGGTTAGCGGTGTCCAGTGCCCAAAATAAACAATAGGTCTGTAAGTACTAAAAATGTACTGTCTCCTTCCTTCCCTCCTTCCCCTGCTTCTCCTTGCCTTTTTGCTGCCCCCTAATATTCCTCCTCATTCTCCTGTTAAGGTACCCAGATATTCAAAGTGAAAATCTGACCCACCTATCACAGAGGATTTTTTTTGTCACTTTGATGGGAAGGTCAAGGAGGTGAACAATAAAAAAGTAGGCTTTTGGGGGATGTTTGAGCTGCCTCTCCATCAGTCATTTTATTCTCTGTCCCGATCTATTGGATAGCCACTGACACATACAAACTCATGCAGCCGTCCCACATGTTACTTTCAATCTCTTTCCCACCTGCCCCCTTCTCTTTGGGCTTGTCTACATTACCCACACGATCGAGGGGCAGCAATTGATCCAGCGGTGGTCGATTTAGCTTGTCTAGTCTAGACGCGATAAATCAACCACCGAGCGCGCTCCCATCAACTCCAGTACTCTACCGGAGCGAGAGATGCAAGCGGAGTCAATGGGGGAGTGTCAGCTGTCGACTCACCGCAGCGAAGACACCGGGGTGAGTAGATCTAAGTATGTCGACTTCAGCTACATTATTCACATAGCTGAAGTTGCATAACTTAGATCGATCTCCCCCCACAGTGTAGACCAGGCCTTTGTGTCTTCCACTTACCTTCAACACGCTCTGGAATTCTGGCTACTCTATTTATTGAAAACTTCTATGCCTTGTGGATCTGAGTTAGGGATGTTTGTAAAATGTTAACATTGTTATTAACCAAATTTCTGAAATCTAAAGATAATGGAATATTTGTATAAAATCGTCTTAAGTTACTTCAGTATATTTAATGTCAAGTGGTTTAAAAAAAAAGTTCTTACTGGGTAGTTTGGCTAAGGGTTGCATTAATCACTGAAGGAACTTGCTACTATCAGTTAACAATTTTATGTGGGAATATGCTATTTAATATAAAACAAAAAAATTTTAATTTCCAAATGGACATTTGTGTTGTACAATCATTATCCTGTGTCTAACATTTACCTAAAAAATTTCCTTCCAAAACCTTGTAACTTTCATCATATACGCAAAGTGAAAACTTAAACTGATTTTAAAAGAAACTTGTAATAGAGATCAGGCTTAGTTCACGCAGTACTGTAATATTTTTCAGTTTTATGTTCACTTTCAAATGAACAGATCAGATAACTAAGGGTTTTTTTCCTTTTTTAATTCCTATCATCAAATTTTAAGCTTAGCATCATTGCCATTTTTTTCTACTTAATGGGATTAAACTAATGATTCACTTATTTTTGCAACTGTCTTTCCCACCCCAGCCCTCTTGTTTATCTCATCCACCTGTTATGTCTTGTCTTTTACACTATAAGCTGTTTGGGACAGGGACTGCCCTTTTCCCTATTTTTGTACAGTATCTAGCTCAATAGAGCTCCAGTCTGGTTGGCCTTTAGACATTACTGCAGTATAGATGTAGAAGAATAATTGCAGCAGTCAACTCTTACTACTTGAAACAGATCTTTCTGTACTTCTGAAAATTTCTGATTTCCAGACTCAGTCTCCAGAGCAAACTGTGTTTTTGTATGACGATGAACAATGCTTAGTTCACATGAAGCTGGTAGAAATGGGATTAGCAGACTTTGATCAATGACATATGTAAGTACAGTAAACTTGAAGTGTCACTTGAGGCAATTATAAAAAGTAAGATTTTTTAAATCTAATATTTATTAAGCAGTGGGCTCAATTGTTTTTTAAATAATCATCTGACCAGAACTAGCTTTTTTTTTTTTTAATACCCTTTGGGTGCTAATGTAATGTAAATGGCAAATAGTTATTTTATAATAAATATGTAAACAAAAAAGTGCAATAATATTAGAAAACAAAACATTGCAGCACAACTGTACATTCTTGTGATCAGATGATAGCTACACAGTCGATGCTGCCTGCTTTCACACAGTCAAAAGCAGCTCTTGGTCCTTTGAGGAGCAAATCCTTGTCTGTTTGCTTAAACCTGACCTGAAGTCTAGGGTCTAGTTTGAGAGCCAATAAGGACTGGAACAAGCTATTAAGTTCAACCAGCGTACAGAGGGAAGAGAGACTTTTATAGCCTGCTTGTAATCCAGATAATCACTGACGAAACAGGTGAAATTGCAAGTGACTGGCAATTTTACAGTAGTCTCTATACAAACAGTAGTGACAAGTTACATCTGCAAGAACCAAGCTGCTTCCTCCACTAGAACCTCTTCAACTCCCATATTCTGGGGCAGTCTTTTTTCCCTATAGATAGCAAGATACTTTTTCTGTTAAACATTCATTTCAGAATCTTGTTACATGATATGCCTTGGTGCATGGTGGCATATTTCCTACTACAGTCTCTTTGCTTATTAGTTTGCTTCACTGGTTTATTATGGTGACTAAACCAGTCATTCTTGTCTTTATAGTTGTATATATTGTAATATGTTGTCCTATGATTACTTTTATAGTAATTAGTGAAACCAGTGCATAATGTATTAATGAGGCAGTATAGACTGTTCTTTCTGTACCTGGTAGTAGTTTAGACTCCTTAGTTAAGGAGCCTACCAGATACGGAGAAAGTAGCTGTTTTATTATCTAAATTTGACACTAGTTTTTGTGTTTCCAGGTATACTATATAGAGAGCTTTTGATGAAGACTACAGTATCTGAAGAGGAAAGGTGGTTTTTTTGGGAGGGAGTTGGTGGTTGTTTTTTTTTTTTTTTTTAATTTTGTTCTGGCATGTTAATTTGCCTTGTCTTGTTCTTTCTACATACAGTAATTGAGTGGAATGCCTGAAATACTCAGGTGTGGTTTTTTTGTTCAGAGCTGTTTTCATAACTATGGAAGGATAATGTTAAAATAAATATTTGTTTTGTTTACCTTGCATCTGAAAGAAAAAGCTTTTGTTTTATTTGTTGATGCTTTTCCTTCATACTTGTACAAGACAAGTATGTGGGTTACCTCGTTTATATCATCTGAGGAGTGTGGGTTTCAAAGCGCCAAAGCAAAACGACAGGTCCAGCACCAAGGACAGATTGCAGTTTGGAGGTCTTGAAGTTTTCACTTTATTGCTCCGTTTGTACATGAGAGGGGAACATAAAGGAACAAAATGATAGTGTCCTAAGAGTGTTTGAAGTAATTAATGTTGGCACATTCAATGTCTCATATATGAAATGACTTATTTATGGCTCTCAAGATTGCTCACCTAGTTCTTACATAATAGTCTCAAGAGTTAACATAGTCCTTTTTTAGAGCAACATCTCCCGAAGTTGTCAGCTTTTCTGGACATCGTTTTACAGCATGATTCAGAATTTTAATGACTTAGTGACCACCTGGAAATATCTAGCATTTATAAACTGTTCTCTGTTCTTAGTACCTCCTGCAGCAAGCTTTTAATTTCTCCTTATAGAACATGCTCTCATCATACCAGTATTTTGGGTGTTTAGTAAAGACTTATCTATGGACCATGTGTATTGAACAGCTTAAATGCACGCTCCAATTCCTCTCAGCAGACAGGAGCAAAGAGGAATTGGGCTAGATCTACACTGGAATTTAAGCACCTAAGTCCAACAGTTAGATGCCCGGATCATCCTCAGAACTCCTCAGTTGCTGCCTAATCCTGTAGGGGCCTAAATTCCCACAAATGGGCATGTTCAAAAGCACTTAAGTTCAGACCCAGCCGAGCTGCTTGACCCCCTAGCTCATGCCTAAGACCCAGCAGAATTCACAAACTAGGTCTTTCCTACTTTTCAGGAGCAGGGCTGCATCCAGTGATTCAGCACATTAGTCAGATCGCACTTCCCACAAAAGAGAGCTGAAGCCATCCACATTGCAGTGTGTGTTGGTTAGAGCAATCTGCTGGGAGGTGGGAGACCTGTTTTCAAATTCCCAATGTGCTTGATTTGGAGCAGGAACTTGGACCTCCCACATCCCAGTTGAGTGCCCAAACCCTACCCCCACCCCAGGCTATCGGATATTCACAGATGGGTCTTTCTCTGTCCCCTGAAGCTGTTCCACTTTGTATAAATACTAATTGGGCCAGAGAGAAAGAGACCAAAGCTGATGATTAGGGCAGTCATGTGGGATATGGGAGACCCAAGTGCATGTCCCTGCTCCAAATCAAGCAGGGCTGGGGGAGGGACCTTGAAACAGGTTCCTTATCTCTGAACTGAGTGCCTAACTGCTGTAGCTCTAAGGGGATGGGACGGTGTCTAATTTTTGAGAAAGTCATGTATATTAGGTTAGCCCCAACTCCAGGAAGAGGTTCACAGCTGTGACTCCCCAAGCAGAGATAGGCACCTAACTCCTTTGGGGGGGGGCTTAAAGCAGCTCCCCACTGAGGATGCTGGCTTCTGTGAATCCCATTCTTAAGTGTCTAATTCACCCCATGCATTGGAAAGGAGCCTGGGCACTTAAGTTGGGGCAGAGGATTCCACTGAACAACAGAGCACCTAAAAGTTAGGTGTCATAACACTGGGCAACCAAATCCCTTTCTGGATTTAGCTCTTCTGCCTCTGCTTTTACAATATCCTTTCTGGTATAATTCAGTACATTACATTAAGCAAATAGACGAAGTATGTCTAATTTCCTTTTCTCCCTTGTTTTCCCATTTTAAAATGCTTATTTTAATGCCACCTTATTTTGACGGAAAACTCTGCTTAACTAGTTATTTTGGTGGACCTTCAGCAGATCCTGCATTATTCTTAGAACACTGTTCAATTACAAACTCCTGGTAAGTTTGACTGTTCCATTTAATACATTCTTTTGAATACTAGCTCCTGACTCTCTTGAGAGAGCCCCAGTTTGCTATGAAATATTGAGTCTTATTCTTTGAAGTGTCCAATTTGAATGTGCCATAAACTTTCCAGTGCCTACTGTATAGGCCTTGCTACCTGACTATCACCACCATTTCCAAGGGCTTGAGTCTGTTTTTGCTAAACTGCCATTTTCTCACCTCATAATTACTGATTATGTAGTTTGTTGGGCTTTCTTTTAAGGAAGAAAGATATAATGTAGTGAAAACTTAATGTCTTGCTTGATAACATTTTCATGGTGGTGAAATGGTTCAGCACCCATGGAACAATTGCTATACGATGGGCAGAATTCATAGTGTTTGTTCCAGTTACCTCAGTATTTTTTTACTATAATCTGTGACTATTTCTAAAACGTAATGTTTTCCAATGGCTAGTAGCTCCTAGCAAAAACGTAACTCCTTCAAGGTGGTAGAGGGAACTGCTACTATTTCTCCAGTTAACATGTTTTCTTAAAAGGCCCAAGTCCGCACAGGCACCCAGGGAAAGGAATTGTCACATACGGCATAGGAGTTTTTATATTTAATACCAACCAGTTAAGCACTAAATCTTATTGCTGCTATAAAGCAGAAGAATTGCCCCTATTTTACAGATGGAGCAATTGAGGCAGGGAGGTTATGGAACTTTTTCAGCTGTTGAAGTCCACACTCCTGTGGTGTGATCGTGTGCTTTTCTTCCATCTTTGACTGTTTGATATTTTATTGTTTTGGATTATCACTGTACTCTGCAATCCTCAGTCACAATCTTTGAGAGTGAAAGTTACTGCCTTATGTAGAAGAATCACAGCAGCATCTATCACTTCTCTATGAAACTTTACCATTTACTAGAGATGAGCTGCTGTAATAAAAGGGAAGGTAAGGAAAAAGTTTTTTGGAGTATGTCAATATGTGTGGGTGGTCCATTGTACACTTTGCATGCCCTTGCGTGCTCAATTGGAGACTTCAAAGTAGTGTCTGCAGGAGCGTGCCTATGCAGAGCAGCACCTTATGCTCAGAACAAGGCCTCTACAGTACAGGCTGCCTTGGTCCCACAGTTGCTGCTTCGTCTGAGCCACTAGCCAGTAAGCAAAAGAGGAAAATACCTCTCCCCACAAGGAAACAGGACTGATCACCCCCATCAAATTCATTCTCAGGAGATCTCATCCCTTTATGGGTACAGCAGAGACTCCAATCAACTCCAGTTCTAAGGTGTCCATATTGCAGAAGAAATCCTCTTTAGACATAGCTCCCACTCTCAGAACAACTACTGCAGCAGCACTATCTGACACAATGTGGCACCGCAAGACACACACAGCTACCATCCATGCTCCAGTACCAGTATTTCACCATACCTCTGAAAGGGGAGATCACTACAGTACCATGACAGCCTCCATCTCACCAGGCAGCACTGACCCAAACTTCATTTGAAAGCTATCAGAACCCTCCACCTCCTTCCAGGTTCCTTTTGTGAGAGTATCTCATTATCTCTGCTGAACCTGAGTCACTAGGGAAGATCTGCCTCCCCATACAAAAGCAACAAGTTACAATTTGTTTGTGTCCAGCCTTTGGTACTAGTTAGACCCTCCCATACTGTGATGTTTCACTCCATGATTAACACATACTCCAAGTTACACATTTTATTGAGCATTTGCTGAAAGATCAGCTTCAATTTATCAGTGCTGAAGGACAGCTGGTTGTGAAAGCCTCCCTGTAAATTGCCCAAGATATTGCTGACAGCCTCCAGTCCTCAGGCCTTCCAAGAAAAGTTCAAAACAGTGGAAGACCTTGTGTTTTGAAGGGCCTATGCTCTTCAGTAAACCTAAGACTCCCCTCTCCACATACTCAAGACACCAGAGCAGTGCTGTAATAACTGGGGATTTATGTGCCTGTAACAAAAAGGCACTTTAGTAGATCCCAAGCTGCTCAAAGATAGAGATCATTCCAGTACCATCAGCACACTTTCTCTAAGGAGCAGGAGCCCACAAAAACAGGTATCTCCCAGCCATACTTCTACCCAATTAGCCCCTCCTTCTAAGAGGCACTTTTGACACCTTGGTTGAGGGCATAAACTAATTCACTCCAACGGATCACCTGTTGTGCAACTACCCTCCTCCCCTTTGAAGATTAGCACATTACCTCAGACAAATGGATACTGAACGTTGTCAAATTAAGATATGCTATCCACTTCCATTCTATTCCTCCCTCAAGCCCTACCCCTCATCCTTCTCATGAGGAACTCTTAAAACAAGTTGCCTCTTCTCCTTCTGGGAGCAACAGAACCAGCCTGACCAGAGTCATCAGAAGAGAGTTCAGTTCCAATTACTTCCTTGTTCCTAAGAAAGATGCAGACCAATCCTTGACTTAAAATAACTCTCCTAGCACAGCACTTCAGAATGGTGACATTAGCTTCCATAAGTTCATCCTTAGATCCAGGAGGCTGAGATGTTGTACTTGACTTTAAGGACACCTACTTTCATGTAGCCATCCACCCCTCCCACAAGTATTTCCCAAGATTTGTGCTCTGGGGAGAGCACTGTCAATATCAAGGTTTTCCCGTTTGGACTCTCCTGGTCCCCTGGGGTGTTCACAGATATTCTCTTTGTGGCACCTTAGAGACTAACAAATTTATTTGAGCATAAGCTTTCGTGAGCTAAGCTCACGAAAGCTAATGCTCAAATAAATTTCATAGAATATCAGGATTGGAAGAGACTTCAGGAGATCTAGTCCAATCCCCTGCTCAAAGCAGGACCAATCCCTAAATGGCCCTCAAGAATTGAACTCACAACCCCGGGTTTGGCAGGCCAATGCTCAAACCACTGAGCTATCCCTCCCCAGTATTTGTTAGTCTCTAAAGGTGCCACAAGTACTCCTTTTCTTTTTGCGAATACAGACTAACACGGCTGCTACTCTGAAATCTGTGGTAATAGCTTGCCTCAAATTCAGTGTTCCCATGTTCGGATGGCTTCTCAGAAGCTGGTTGCCCCAAGAGATCCAGTTGTCAACATCCAGAGCATTAACAGTATTCCAATCTCTGGGCCTTCACATCAACTGCAAAAAAAAAAAAAAAAAAAATCCATACTAGCTGCAGTACAGGGAATAGACTTTGTAGGAGCTACTCTGGACTCCACAATAGCAAGAGCCTCCCTATCCAAGGAGAAATTCTCCACCCAGTCCAACCTAATTTCAAGATTACAGGCAGCCCACAAATAGTGAGGTCTTGTCAACAGGTCTGGGTCACATCAGCCTCCATGTATGTGACTACATGGAGATGCCTCCAGACATGGATAAGAACAGCATATACCCAAACACACAGAGCCTGTCCAAATGCATCAGAGTGCTTGGAAGGTGTTGGATTCTTAGATGGTGGAAAGACCCTTGGAGGGTCTGTGTTGGAGTCCCATTTTTGTATCCAGCACCTTCAAAAGCATAGCACATGCATCTGTTGGGATGGAGAGCCCACCTACCAATAGCCAGCACAGGGCCAATGGTCAGCACAGGAATCTGCATTCACTCTCACTATACTGAAGCTAAGAGCAGTATGATATGTTTGCCAATGCTTCCTTCATGCCATACAAGGTCACTCAGGATAATGCCTGACAACAAGGCAGCAATGTATTACTTCAGCTGCCAGTCCTTATGCACAGTGTCACTAAAGCTATGGAACTGGCGCATCTCCAATAGGGTAGAAATAGCAGCAGTCTATCTACCAGGCCTCCAGAATATAATTGCAAATTTCCTGAGCAGGCACTTCTGGCAAGATCGCAAACAGGAGCACAAAACTAGCTTCCACAGCATCTGCCAGCCTGCGAAAGACCTCTTGGCTATCCGAACAATGGAAAATGTCATCTGTTCTACTCCAAGGGATTTTATGACCACAACTCTCTAGTGGTTTCCCTGATACGCATAAAGAAGATTCCAGAGTCATGGTGTTTGTCATCGGTAGCTACCGGTGTGGTGCTCCACTCTTGTTCGATGATAACAGTCGGCTGTGTGCGTGTTCCCTCTGTGTACTGCCCCAGCTCTGCACAGATAGCTAAACACAGCAGACCCTGAGAGAACCCCCCAAAACCACAGACTCTAATAAGGTATGAAGAAACCCAAGCTAGGTTTGTCAAATGAAGCACACTAATAGTTCCCTATAGACTCTACCGGGCATACTATGAATTTGTGCTCCCCGACAATGGCCACAGCTCAGACAGTGACAGGACACGCCACTGCCCGCTAGGCTGGACAAATATGTGCACTCCAGGGCCTACTTTTATACTGTTGCAGGACAGATTACTCATCATAGTTCAAACAAATCTATCCATCATGTTGTCCTTTTGACTCTGTCTTTAAGATGCACCTGCCTGTTCCTTGTTAGGTCTATGGAATGTCTTGCTGCCGTCTTGGCACAAGTTCCTCTCATTAGCTGTGTGTGTGTGTGCACGCGCGTGCCTCTAACAACCTTTTCTTGCCAACTTCTGTGAGTGGGACTGGCCTCTGGCTCACAGCCCAGCTTTGCTTATCATTGCCTGGAAGTACTTTGGTTCAGGCTTTACTTTGGTTGAGGCTTCACGCCTCAGACTGGGCCTCTGATACAAGAATATGTTTCAGGGCCTCTTTTTGCTACATGTTAACTAACTGTACCATTAAATCCTCAAGACCCTTCTCAAGCTGCACTGTGAGGTATCCTCAGAGCACCCTGCTTGGTTGAGCCACGTGTGGTACACAAACCTCATCTCTCTCTCTCAAAAGGTAACACCCCTCAGACTTTCTATCACAAAAGGCATATTGACACATGACTTAGGGCCCTCATCAGTCCTAACCCTTTCTCCTTGAATCTGAGAGCATGGAATTGCCCTTTTTGGTTAAAATTCAGTCAGTTCTCTTATCCAAGAGAAAGGCCAGTATTTGCAAGAGTCACCTCCAGAAGTGGAAGCGCTTCCAGTTTGGTGCTCCATCCCATCTTCTCTAGCCTTGGAGGTTCCACTTTCCAAGATCCTGGACTATGTATTAGAATAAAAAAAAAAAAAAAAAAGACTCTGATAGAGTTCATTTGAGACACCCTTCCTCTAACCTAGCCAGGACTTTGGTGTCTTTGGCCACACCCCAGCCACTGGAGTTCTTAAGGGCCTATGCAACTTCCCCCCACCCCCACAGACCTCAGCCTGGTTTTAAACACAAAAAACCATCCCTTTGAAACAGTGGCAACCTGTTCCCCCCTCCACCTCTCCCTCAAAATTTTGATCTTAATCACCATTCCCCCAGCAAGGTGATCTGGGAGCACTCATGGTGGACCCACAGTACACCACTTTCTGCAAAGACAAGGTTATACTATATCTCCATCATTGCTTCCTCCCAAAGGTCTCCTTGAAATCACTAACCAGGACATTTGCCTTCCAGTTTTCTGCACAAAACCTCATGCCTCCAGAAAGAAATAAAGCTTTCATTCACTGGATGTCAGAAGGGCATTTGCTTTCTAGCTGGACAGAGCTTAAACCATTCCAGGCTACTTAAATTAGTTGCAGATAGGATGAAGGACTAACCAATTTCCACGCTAAGATTGTCGAAGTGGATTTCAGGTTGCATCTTGACCTGCTATGAAAATGCAACAGTGCAACCCCCCCCTCCCCCGAGTAGCAGCACATTCCACTAGTGTTCAGTCCACAGCTATAGCACTACTGAAGGACATTGTACTGCTACATAGTCTTCTATCCATATCTTTGCCAAGTTGCTGCTTCCAGAGACACCATATTCAAAGTGACCTGGACTTACCTCTTCGGCACCCCCCACCTCATTGAGTTACTGCTTGAGAGGCTCCTACAGTGGACATAAGGGACATACTTGAAGAAGGAGAGGTTACTTACCTTCCAGCAATGAGGTCTTTGAGATATTTTTGCCTTAGGGGTATTCAAAATTCTGCTATCCTTCCCCTCTACTGTGGAATTCGGCTTCACAGTTAAGGAACTGAGTGGCAGCAGGCTTGTACATCCCTGGATGCCCCCCCCCCTCTGAGCAACTGGAACTGCTCTGTGCAAGCATGGGCCTGCAGACACTACATTGCATGCCCATATGAGAGTGCACGAACACCAAGTTGTGTCTTATGTCCCTATGGAAGAACTTAGGTTACTGTAAGCTAAGTAACCTCTTCTTGCCATGCAACAAGTCCATTTGGTGAGTCCCAAGTATCAACAAATGATAGAATTCACATTTTATACACTACCCAAATAAAGTGATAAGCACCACTGATGCTTAGATTCTGCTTCAGGTGGTCTTGCAGCGTTACATGCAGCTTAGCTCTTATGTTTGTGGCTAGTTAAGATTTTTGGTGCTAGAGCTGAATCCTATCAGCTGGCAATTAGTTTTAGCATCTCTCTTCAATGTCTAATACAAAGTCTCCTTGAACCCTTAAGGCTAGTGCTCACCAACCTGTTGATTGCGGTTGTTGTGGGCGCAGGCTGCCCCCCCTCCCCTAGAGACATGCCAGCCACTTCTGGATGTGGCGTGAGGCCATGGCAGGCAGGCAGCCTGCCTGAGTCCTGCTGTGCCACTGATCGGGAGCTGCCGGTGGTATGCGCCTCCCAACTGGAGCCTGCACTTTGCACCTCAAAGCCCTGCCCCAGCCCTGAGCCCCCTCTTGCACCCCAAACCCCTGCCCCAGGTTCAGCCAATGCACAACCCACAGTTGAGATTGTTACACTGATTTGAGACAGTCCCTGAAGGATTTTGGATCTATAAACCACACATGACACTAATAAAAAGTGAAACTCATGAAATGTCCAGTGGATTCTATGAGATTAGGTGCAGTGTGACCACATGACCCCTGCACCCAAACTCCCTCCCAGAGCTTGCACCTCTCACTCCTACAGCCCAAACCCCTGCCCCAGGCTCAGTGTGGAGCCTCCTTCCACACTCAACCCCTTGGCCCCAGCCCAGAGCCTGCACCCCAACCTCCTGCCTCCGCCCGGTTAGTGAAAGAGTGGGGGAGAGTGAGCAACAGACTGAGTGAGGCAGGGCAGATCCTGGATTCATCTTAAATTCAAAGTTATTTTGTGCATATAAAGGTTGGTGACCACTGCCTTAGGCATAAGGTTTTAATCACTTCAGACTGCAAATCATGTAGTTGACAACAGCACTTGGTTTCTTTCACCAGCAAGACTTATTGCATCTAGTGATAAATAATTAAATATATGCTACTTTGAAAGGGAATTTAGGAAGTAGCTGCTTAACTCACATATGAAAGCAGACAGAAATTTCTCAAAGTAAGCCCTTTTGATAGACCAAGTCAGAGACATCTCCTTAATTTCATTGTTTATTTTAAAAATAAATTTATTTTTGACAATCAAACAAAATTATGTACAATATGTACATTGGGTAAAGTTGTTGGGTTTTTTTTTGTTTTTTTTTTTAACAAATATACACTTTTGCTAAGTGTGATAGGTGCTTACAAGAGTTTCATAAGTCATATGTTATAACTTAGTGTCCATTATAACATTACCATCCTTGTCCTTAACTCTTACTCTCCCACAGACATATTTAGTTTCCTGGTGTCCATTCGCATACACAGTCTTGACAGTGCCATCTGGATATTCACGTCTCTTGAACTGTGGCGTATGCAGCTCTCTCTGGCCATTGTTAAATTCTATAGTTTTGCTTCCATCTCTGTATTAAATGAGTGTATATAATTAAATATAAAATACACAAAAGGCACTGTACATAGACTGACAGGGCCAGCCTTAAACTGAAATTCCAACACCATACTAACAGTTAGTAGGCAGGAATTTAATTGAATGTAGAAATTTGTAAAGATTCTCAAAGAGCATGCACTATTTTTCTAGAACTTTATAGTTGTCAAAAAACAAACTCATTAAAATCACAATAAAGTTGATAAATATCATCTCAGCTGATCACTAGTGTTGCAGTTAATTTTAAACAATACTAAAGCTGCATTCTGAAGGCAATTTTTTTTAAAAAAAAAAGTTCAGAGAGGCTGTCTTAATAGTTAAAGCAAGGAAGGAGAGGTAGAGATCACTGAAGTGTAAAAGTATGGGAATCATTAGAAACATGCATCTTTGGAAAGTTTATTCTTGATTTAGTTAAATCAAGGTATGAAATATAGCTTACCATCCTATTTGAAGCATTGGAAGGCCCAAACAAATTTGTCCCTGATTCAGGAAAAGTATTTAAGCACGTGCTAAAGTGCTTTCCTATTTCAGGGCCTATATTAGTACATGCAATTAATTAAATGAATGCTTGGACTCTGTCTATTAAAAGCAGATTACAACATGTACTTTGTGTAAATACATTATTCAGTATAAACTGCTACATTTCTTCTATATATCAGACATGATGTATCAAACTTTTTCAAGTGTAAGCTTCTCAAGAGCTCAATAAGGTTTTAAATGAAGTCTTTTCTATTACTAGTGGATTACCACACAGTTATACAAATATTCATTTTTCATCCTTTCATACAATATATCCATCTTAACTTGAAGACAAGCACTGTACACAGAAAATGAGTACTCAAGGAAGGGTGGATGAACTTCAGTGTGCCAAGAACTCTTTCCCCCCCTCTACTGTGTGGGAACCTGTAGGGTATATTAAAAGTAAAAATTTACCTCTGCACGCGAACAATAGTGCCATCTGGAAAAATGCTTTCCTCTCCCCCATCCATAAATAAATTCTTAATAGTTTGGTCAGGAAATGTAATTTCTTTCCTTCCATCAGGGTAATGCTTCTCTGTAACAATGTGCATATTTTGTTTCAAAATAACTATAGAAAGTTTTTATATGAAAATTAAACTATACAGATAAAAGGTTCATAGTTTTTACCTATTTGTCCATTTGAGAAATGTAAGACTTCTAACCCATCAGGGTATGTAGTATGAGTTGTCTGGGCATCTGCATAATAGTAAATCTGTAGAGAAGAATAGATCATAAGTGTCTTTAAGAAAATCTGGCCATATAAACTGTTGGGAAGATAATTTGGATACATACCACTCTTTGATCAGGCATAACTTGTTTCACATCCCCATTAAAGAATGTTACAGTTATGGTCTTTCCATCCGAACTCATTTCTTTCCGTGTTCCATTAGGGAAAAATATAAGATGACAGCCATTTTTTAAAACCTTTTCAACCTAAAAGGTAAATTACATAAAGGTGGATGTTCAGCAATAAAACTGGTATAACGTTTCCAACAATAATTTCAGTTAAAATTAAATTCTTTGGTCATTTTAGCAGTTTGACAGAGTTTGAGCTATTGACAGGCAAATCAGCATTAGACGAATATTTGTCTGACTTTTGCCCAGACTTTAAGACTGAGCTCTTTGAGAGCCAAAGTTTGTTTCCACTTCTCATCCAACCTTGAATTTCCATAACTTTCCATTGTCTGGTTTGACACAATAGTAGTAATAAAATGCAGCCAGAGACGCTGTTGTGGAACCAGAAAGCAACACACAGGAATAACAATTTATGGATTTGTCATCCACATTCCTGAAATAGTTTCTCACATTTTGTCAAACCAGTTCTCCAATAATTTTCTCCAATAAGCAAAGAAAGTAGTTTCTTTTCCCTTAATTGTATAAATTCTTGTTAAATTGGGCATCTGGCTCAAGGACTTATTTATTTAAAACAGAGGTTGGAAATAATATTTTTAATATCATAACACTAAGAAGCCTCAGTCATGTACATTGTACAGCACCTAACCTAATAGTCAAACAGAATAAAAAGACAGTCCCTGACCCAAAGAACTTAAACTAAGTATAAGACAAAGACTGATTGGGGTGGGGGGAGTGTGTACAAGAAACAAATGAGACCCTCGTTTTCCTTTTTTTGCTGGTTTGGTCATTTCCAATTGGACTCAAGTATGAAACCATCCTATGTGTATATATGGAACAGTTTACAACACACAATTTTTATGAAAGTGATTTAGGTATTTAGATTTTAACATTTATCTTAGACTCTAAATGCTTCACAAATGAAAGGGATACCCACCCAACAGCCCCATATATAAATTGAACAAGAGAGGCACCGCAGCCCTGACAAAGATGAGTTCCCCTGAAAGAGTGAATTAATTGCCCAGATCTATTCTCTGTAGCCTCATAAAGGAAATCTAATCCTACCTTTCCATCAGGATAGTTAACTTCTCCCTGTATTTCTTCACTACCTGTAGACACAAGAAAAGGGGACTCTAATGGCACACACGTTTCAGTAGGGGACATGTCCTGAAATGAAAAGATTTCTCTAGTAAGCAACTGTGACAGAGTACAACCCTGTATTAATACCCTCCACACTACTGTAATAATCATTGTACAAATTATGTCCTGTGAGGTATCATTTGAAAACTAATAACTCACTGTCAATATCACGATGAAATACATACAATATTACATGTAAAATTAGGAACAAATTGAAATCCTGACTGAAGTTTGTTTATCAGACAAGTCTGGGGAGGGGGTAAACCTGTTTCTCAAAGACAAAGGACAAGCCTCTTGCCAGGTGTAAATCTACAAAGTGGCCATTCTTTGACAAAGAAGGGAGGCTTGAACAAACATCTGCATCTTAGCAAACAGCAGCATGAAACCTGGTTCACCTCAAGACTCCAGCCTCACAGTGGGAATGAACTTCATTTAAGGGTAGCCTTAAGGAAAATGTATTTCAGGTTGGGAGCTTACAGAAGCAAAAGCATTGTGAGACACCCCAAGTTGCAAGGCAGGTGGCGGGACAGCCCCTCACTAGTCTGGATTGCAACCTGGAATGTGACAGCAATAAATCAAGCTCCATTTTTGTGGGATTTTTCTGGAACATAAAGATAATCTAACTTTTCTATCACATCTGGTATCTTTTTTTACGCAGCCAAACTTGAGGGATTTTTCAGGAAGTGAGAAGGCAGCTCATGAAAGCAAGGAGGGACCAAGAGAATCATCAACCCAAAGCACCTAGAGAAAAGGTCTGATATAGCTTATTGGATAATGACAAATCCACACACAAGATTTGTTAGGTTTTGGCAATCAGCTTTTGCCCAGATTGTTAAAGTGGATCTCATTATAACAAATTCCAATCTGGTGCTTAACTTAAATCATCAGTAACAACAGATTCCAAGGCACGGAACCATTATTCAAGTTTCATATACTTCTAGCAAATGCTACATACAGTAATTAATAAAGATGTATTATGTCTCAACTACCTGCATTCTTACAAAATCCACTGTTCTTTCTTCAGAAAAGAGATAAACATCCAGTTTTTTCTACAAACATTTATTAAAATTCGGTAAATTTGTAAGATACTTTGCTTAGCTACAATTGAACATCACCAAACATCTCCCCCTGCTGTAACCAAAAAAAATATGGTTCCAAATACTAGATGCAAGTGTAATTTTCTGTACAAGTATTCTGCATTACCAAAGTGTAGTTTAATATTGTAGTCATTACTAAATCTTGTCTAGTGTTCTTATGGCAGTTTCATAAATCACTTTTCAGGCTTCACATTTACGTAATGCAGATAACTATTCTATTATTTGGAATCGAGTCAAAATAGACAACATTCTGGTACAGGACTTACTATCATAAAAGTCCTAGAGGAATCTTCTAGTGTCATCATTGTCTTGTCAAAGTTACTCCCATCACTAACAGGTGCTGATTTAGGTCTTCTAGAAGGCTTTCCTGTTCAAATTATAAAAACTGTTAATTTTACATCATCTCAGCAGCCAAGAAGCAGTTTGGGTGTTATAAGCAAATATAATGATCAGAATGATAAACTATACTGGATATCTGCATACCTCATGTGCAGTATTAACTTGAAAGCAGTATCTTCAGCTACTCAAGAAGAATTAATATCGAGTTAAGTGTGTTACCTCAGATATATTATTGCTTGCTATAGTAGCAAAGAGCTACAATTTAAGTTATGTTTCAGAGTAGCAGCCGTGTTAGTCTGTATTCACAAAAAGAAAAGGAGTACTTGTGGCACCTTAGAGACTAACAAATTTATTTGAGCATAAGCTTTCATGAGCTACAGCTCACTTCATCGGATGCATTCAGTGGAAAATACAGTGGGGAGATTTATATACATAGAGAACACGAAACAATGGGTGTTAACATACAGACTGTAATGAGAGTGATCGCTTAAGGTGAGCTAATACTAGCAGGAGAGTGGGGGGGGAAAAAAACCTTTTGTAGTGATAATCAAGGTGGGCCATTTCCAGCAGTCCTTGCTTACAGACAGCCCCCCAACCTGAAACAAATACTCACCAGCAACCACACACCACACAACAGAACCACTAACCCAGGAACCTACCCTTGCAACAAAGCCCGTTGCCAACTGTGCCCACATATCTATTCAGGGGACACCATCATAGGGCCTAATAACATCAGCCGCACTATCAGAGGCTCGTTCACCTGCACATCCACCAATGTGATATATGCCATCATGTGCCAGCAATGCCCCTCTGCCATGTACATTGGTCAAACTGGACAGTCTCTACGTAAAAGAATAAATGGACACAAAATCAGATGTCAAGAATTATAACATTCAAAAACCAGTCGGAGAACACTTCCATCTCTTTGGTCACTCAATTACAGACCTAAAAGTTGCAATTCTTCAACAAAAAAACTTCAAAAACAGACTCCAAGGAGAGACTGCTGAATTGGAATTAATTTGCAAACTGGATACAATTAACTTAGGCTTGAATAGAGACTGGGAGTGGATGGGTGTTCTCCCCCCCCCCCCCCCCCCGCTCTCCTGCTGGTAATAGCTCACCTTACCTGATCACTCTCGTTACAGTGTGTATGGTAACACCCATTGTTTCATGTTCTCTATGTATATAAATCCCCCCACTGTATTTTCCACTGCATGCATCTGATGAAGTGAGCTGTAGCTCACGAAAGCTTATGCTCAAATAAATTTTTGTTAGTCTCTAAGGTGCCACAAGTACTCCTTTTCAATTTAAGTTATGAAAGTCATAATAAATGTGCTATCTATACTATATTTTATTTATAGATTTCAAATTATAAAAAAGGCACCTTTTCAAAGCTCTAGGTGCCTAACTCATTTATTAATTATATAATGAAATAACAGCACTGAGATAATCATTCCAATAGGAACTCAGCCAGCAAAACACCTACAGAGAGATTCCTTTCTACCCCTTTTGATTTATAAGCAGCTCATCCTTGTCCTTTTCCAAAATAACCCTATAATGGTGTGTCCTTGCAGCATTCATGGAAGGTTTGGAACAAGTGAGGGGAACAATTTCCAGCATCTCGAAACCCTCACAGAGAACAGAAATGTCCTTCCAGCTACCCACTCTTTTATAGTGAGGGATGTCTAGTTTAGGCACTGCTGCAGACTGTAGCTGTGGCAACCTGGGACCAAAAGAAAGGCGATCTCTCAGGTACACCAGTCTCAAGACAGATAAGGCTTTATAGGTCATAAGCCAAGACTTAAACTATACCCAAAGACCAACAAACACCCAGTGAAGATCCTAGCATCAGATGCTCCCAACAAAATGCCTCACTCAGTACGTGAGCCACACCATTCTGTACCAGCTTCATTCCTTGAATGATTTTAAAGATGTAACCCCATATAGAGTGCATAGCTATGCTTTCGTTAAGATAATTGCAAACAGCAGCAAGGTTCACATCTGAAAGATTGCAACCTCCTAGCCAGACGCAGATGTAAAAACAACAAAAAACCTGGACTACTGCTGTAATTAGAGAGTCAAACAGCAGCTGGGATCTGAAAAAAAAAAAAAATCACTCCTAAAATGCAAATCTTAGTAACTAATGGTGGATGGATTCCCTCAAATCCAAGGGACCAATTATCTCCAGCTGCTTCCCCATCACCTCGACTTTTATTCTGATCTGGATTGAGCAGCCAACTCACAGTCATTCATGGCCCAATCTTAGTTAGAAGCTGTCTGAGTCACATCATCCAAGCTGAAAATGACAGATATACTTTTTGGTGTCATCAGCATACTGAAAACATACTTTATGCTTTCTTACTAACCCGCCTAATGGCCCCATATATATGTTGAACAGGAGGAGGTGACAGAATAGCACCCTGCAACATCCACCACTTTAGAGGTCTTCAGAAATTGCCTCCAACTACCTCTTTTGTGATTTCTCAGAGAGAAAATAATCACACCACTGAAGAGCATCCTGTGCTCTCCCACTAGAGCCTGTAAGCACGTGAACACTACCTGGTGATCAAAACGGTATCCAAGGCAGTTTATCTAGCACAGATCATTGACCATGCAGTCTCTGGGCCATACCCAGTTCTGTACCCAGAGTGGGAAGGAAATCAGGGACACACCTACATACTGAGAGAGCTGTGTCCACAACTTTCTCCACAATCTTATCC
This sequence comes from Natator depressus, assembly GCF_965152275.1. Taxonomy (NCBI): domain Eukaryota; kingdom Metazoa; phylum Chordata; order Testudines; family Cheloniidae; genus Natator; species Natator depressus. Next base: position 39,376,735 of record NC_134234.1, read on the forward strand.
AAGACGATATTTATTATTTATCAGAGCATTAAGTCTGATTTTTAAACTTTCACATGCATTATATTTTTGGACTATTTAATACATGCATTGCCTGAGGGAAATAAAGATATTACCAATTATCAGTTGCTGCAAACAAACATTAAAACTGGCAATTTTCTTTTAAAGAGTTAATACGATTCTCCTATTGAATAAATATTTATACCTTTTACTGGTGAATAACCTTTGCCATTCATCTTGCTACTCTTTTCTATTTGAGGAACTGGAGACAGAAACTGTTTTTTTTTAAATCTAGTTGATGGACTCTGAAAATACATAATAAAGATTTTATTTAGTTCAAGAATGGTTTATTGATAGCACTCATCAACACAGACCACTTGTCCATAATTTTTATAGCAATGACTGTTAATTATACACTTTTAAAGTATATTGTGAAGGGAATAAAGACTGAGCTCCTCTTTCCCCTACTTCCTCACTATGCACAATCCCAAATTTTACCTTGGTGCAGTTAACCAGGGATAAGTATACTCCTCCTTACATTAGTTTAAGTTTTAGTAGTCTAACTGTGAAATCTTTCAGTGAAGACTGGCTGGTTTCACTGGATAATCTTTAGAGTGCAAAGGCACCAAAGTCAATTGCAACTGATTTCCCTATCGAACTCCAAAATAATTCAGTTTGAGAGAGCAAGATCCTGGAGAGCATGGTACCTGCACACAGTGAAAATCCAGGTTTATAGGGGCAGTAGAAGTCAACAGCAGTGTACTGTCTTACAAACACCAATACACCCCCATTAATTTAAATGAAACATCCAACTGGTCTCTTCTGAATACCAGCTGAAAATATCAATGAGCCAAAACTCACTATACAGCTGCAAAAATCAGTTTAAAATACCTCAAAACAAACAACTTACTATAGATTCTGCTCTCTTCAAATTCATTCCAGAACTTTCAGCCTTCCTGTTGCTTTCAGCAGCTTCTGCTTTCTTCCAAACTTCTAGACGAAATCTTTCCATGATTTTGATCTCTTCTCTTAACTCTGTGTTCTCCTTTGTTAAGGTTTCTATCTGGTTTCTAAGGCGACCATGAGTAGACAACCATTTTGCTTCTCTTCGCTTTAAGTCTTCCTGCAAATCTGCAAGCTGCTGTTTTAAAGCCTTAGAAAAATATTTATCAATTGTTTGTAGGAGGATACAAGCCAGTCATTTTCTGCTGTATTAAAACATAGACTAGAGAAAATAGTAATCTTTTATTAGCAGTGACAGCACAGAAGACAGTGACCCAAAACTAGTGAAATCTTCTGTGTGTGAAGGACAGGAAGTGTGTTTTCTTTCCTAAAATCAGGAGCTACTTTGTATTAATAACTTACCTGATCTCTCTCCCAATCAGGCAGCGAGCTTCATCCCTACTCAGGCCCCTTTACACTAGATAAAAGGTAAGGCCCAGAGCAGTGTAAAGGAGCCATAAAAGCCTTCCCTTGCCAGAACAGGGGATTACCCTGGTACAGGAACTGGAGTGCTTCAGAGGAGTCCTTCACAAACCTGGCCTCAGGGGCATACTGAGGATGGGGCTGCAGCACACAGCACTACAGAGGTTCTGGGCAGCCTGCAATATTTTAGACAGGTCCCTCCCCCAGGACTGCCTAGTTATATGGGTGGCCCCTCCAGCCTCCAGAGCAGCCCAAGATAGGGAGGGTGCAAAGGAGGCTTAAAAGACAATTTACCTCACCTTCTCCCTGGGCTGTAAGTTCTGTGCGCAGTGTAACACAGAATCTCACCCTAGGTCCTAGGGAAGGAAAAGGACTTTTTCTTCATAGTGTTCAAGATTGTATTCTTGTGTTTTTGTTTTTTTTTAATTAAGAAAAAGCAAGCTAAGTTTCCCCATCTGTAAAATAAGGATAAGGATATCACCTTTGTAAAGCACTTTGAGATCTACTGATGAAAAATGCTACATAATAACTAGGTATCATTATTATACAGAGATGTCTAGCTAGATGGTTTGACAAGAGTCATGCTGCCATGTAGATAATATTTGGTTTCACATTTCAAGCCAAAAAATTAAAAAATGAATATTACATATAAATATGCATAGAAAAAGTCCATTGGGCATGATGGGCCAGGAAGCACAATCATGTATAGTTATAAACTTAATAGCAAATAAAAGGATTTTTAGGGCAGTCTGAAAAACAAGAACAAATTTTCTATTCCTCTTTCCCTCCCCAAACAAGCTCAGAGGAAATCAGGAATTAAGTAATTTGAATTAAATAACTGTCACCTTTTATTTTGATCACTTTAGATTGAGTTAACCAAATAATAATGGATAACTCAATCACTAACTTTAGTAAGATATTAAAAAAGAAATCTAAAATTCTAAAAGCTAGAGGGAAAGATACCAATATTACAATAAACTGCATTATTCAGACATTTTTAGCAACACGAATGTGCTATGCACCCTAGTAGTGACTAACAAGTCTTATCTTGTTCTAAGCAATAGGATTAATGATGGAAATTAGAAGACATGTTTAGGCATCAGACACATTATAATCGACATCTATTATGAGATAAAACGGTGCTTGGCACGCAACAATTATGGACAGAACGATGCTTGATACAGGTTCAATTTTGCATTCAATTCACTACAGCGAATGAATTTGCAACATACTTATTACAGTAATATTTTGTAACTTGATTTAGTTTATTGGTCTGATATCATGTTCTTTGTTAGTGCCATTCTGCACCTTTTTTGGTATGGGAGTCTGACAGAAAGACAACAGTTCTTTAGTACTGTTTTTGTTTTGTTTTGTATTTTAAAGCAAAACGATACTTATGTGAAGCCTGTGATTTTCAGTGTGGGAATACTGATGGATTCCAGTCATCTTGGTCTAGTTTTATATATATATTTTTTCTTTCCTATCAAACCCCTTCAAATTAACAGGATCCACAAATTCCAAATTGCACAACTGTGAAAAGCTGAAGTTTCACTGTGAAGATCAGAACAATCTTTATATTTTTCTTACCTGAATTTCATCACGCTCCTTTTTATCTGGCATCGCTCTAGCTGCTGTGGAATATTTTTCAAAAACTTTACGGTCTTTTTGCAGTTTTCTCATTTCTTCTTTTTTAACTTCTTCTATCCGAGCCAATTCTTTTGTTTTCTGCTGTTCAAAGTCTGCAATTTCTCTCCTGAAATTACACAAGGTAGCTTATTGTTCTGGAATAGAACAACTTCAAGTTTGGAGTATTTATATTTTTTTTTGTGTTGTTTTTTAAAGGAGAAAATTAAGATTTAGAATTTTACTCCTTGGTAACTGAAAATAGTATCTCTTGTTCCCAGAAAGACTTTCCAATTTAAATAAATTACACACACTATATATTTAGTCAGAAGGGTCTCCTCACTGCCACTGCTGAAGTCTTAAGAATCATCTCTTTGCAGTTCCCACTAACAAGAATCCGCTCCATATTTACTGTTGCTTTGACTGACAACTGGACAGGACCTCTTTTCAGAGACTGCAAATAACATTCCTTAATTGGCAAAAGGGATCGCTATCGTCTAACATAAGGCATTCCCTCTCCTTCCTCCATCCCCAACTCTACCCCGTTTCCAGCCGACGTATGCCCAGGAAGGTTTTTCCAGGAACAAACATCTGATCAAAAATACAGCATCATAGTCACACTTCAGCAAGACACCAGGTAAAAGCATCAAGCTCTGGAAAACTGATATATTTTTTTTTTTTTAAAAGATTGAGTCATTTAAAACAATCTATAAAGTATATGGAAAAAAAAAAAAATCTCCCAACCATATGAGCTTTCATACTGAACAAGTTGGGTATAGCTTTTTTAAATCATGTTTTGATCCTTTTTCTAGAGTAGCAACTTGAGTGATTAATTATACAGTTTATTTATTGCATGTTGTACATTTAAACTACCTATAGTGTCAAACTTTTTTTTACCTATCTACACAATTATATTCTAAGAGATGCCAATTACTTACCTGTATACTAAATATATCACGGGTGGCCAAACTGTGGCTCACCAGCCATAGCCAACTCTTTTACAGTTAAAGTGCGGCTTGCAGAGCCCCTCCATTCTCAACCTACCAGACTGGGGGTAGGTGGAGCTCAGGGCCTCTGCCCAGTGGGAAGGGAGTCTAGGGGCTTCAGCCCCGCAGGAGGCACCTGCCAGGGCTCAGGACTTAGGCCCCACTCTTCCTGAAGCCCCAAGCACTGGCAGGCACCATCCGTGGGGCTGAAGCCCAGAACCTCACCACCCTGCCGCAGGGTGGAAGCAGGTGCACCCAGCACTCAGACTTCTGAAGATCATCAGAGGACCAGTAAGTTCGGCCACCCCTGAAATAGATCTCTGTAATATTTACTACTATCCAATACTAGTGTGCTTACCTGCAGATTTGGTCATTTGCCTATCTATAAAATAGCTCTAACTAAACAGTTAAGGAAATGTATTTACTAAGCAAGTAAAATAAACTGAAATACTCCCACTGAAAAATTACCTGAGATTTTCTAAGGAGCTCTCTCGTTCTTCACGGAGTTTTGTTAGAGATGCATTTTCAGCTCTGAATCTTTCAATTTCTGTTTCCAATTCAACAAGCTTCTCTCTTAGTACCTGGGATCGAACAATGTCTCCTATCAAGGAACAGGCATACCCAAGTTAAGAGACATTCATACAGAGTGTTGAAGTATACACTAAATTGTCAGATATAAGTGATTTCATCAGTTGATCTTACTCTGAGGCACAAATAACTAGTCTCCAAATAATACAGTAGGTGACAAATAAGTCAGTCCTTGTCAAAGCAATCTGTGCTTCTTGTTCAACCATCTCAGGTTTTGAATGTATTTGCTGCACAGGCACAACAGGGTATGCAAGGACTACAAATTTAAATCTGAATTAGTCTTCAAAATAGAGTAATTCTCATTGAATTTATGATCAGGGTTCATACAGGAGGCGGAGGGGAGGTGGTCAGGCTCTTCAAAGCTGTGCCGACAAAATAAACTCTGCCCATGCAGGTCAGCAAAATAAGACCAACTTCAAAGTTTATTATGCAGATGTTCAAAGTATGATTGTTCATACTCTCGTTTCGGTGAGCCTGGCTCAACCTCAGTAGGTATATCTACCCAGCAAAGAGCAGAAAGCCCCCAGCCCGGATTGACAGACTTGGGCATGATCTAGGTCTCTTTTTTTTTTTTTTTTTTTTCCTTCTTTTCTTTTTTTAAATTTCCAATCAAGAAGAGCCTAACAGAGCCCATGGGTGTTTTCGACCTTTACATCTACAAAGCTCACAGCAGCAAGACTCACAGCCTGGATCAACAGACTTAAGCTTGCAGGGCTCATACTAGTACTCTAAAAAACAGCAGTGTAGACAGCTCTTCAAAGTAGCAGCTCAGGCTCTGAAGCCTACCCCTTCCTCCCTTGGCTTCAGAGCCTGAGCTGCTACTTTGAAGAGCTGTCTACACTGCTGTTTTTTAGAGTACTAGTATGAGCCCTGCAAGCTTAAGTCTGTTGATCCAGGCTGCAAGTCTTGCTGCTGTGAGCTTTGTAGATGTAAAGGTCGAAAACACCCATGGGCTCTGTTAGGCTCTTCTTGATTGGAAATTTTAAAAAAAAAAAAAAAAAAAAAAAGGTATCTCCCAACCACTTTCTACTTGGGGCACCGAAGTGAAATGGTGCTCAAAGTTTCTTGTGGAGATCTATGATCCTCCATCTCCTTTCTTACATGAGGAATGAAACAGTTAATATTGATGTTTAAATCTTTGTCAGTGCGCATCTGAATAAGCCCATTCCTGAAATTAATGCGGCAGTTCTCTCTGCATTGATTACACACTGACATTTTTTTAAATTTTCTTCTCAACCATAACAATAGAGGCTTTAATTAAAAAAAAATCAAGCAAATATATTCTGGATAACAAGACAAAGTTGAATCCATACCCCGTTTATGGTATAAAATTATTTTGCCAGATATTAAATGATCAGCAATGTGCTTTTTGTATTTTAGTACCTATCTTGATCAATTTTGCTAAGTATTTTTCCAGTAAGGGTTTATTAGAATTGCTGAATTTATTCCAGTAGTTAAGAGAAGGAAGATGTGGATACAGATTGACAACAATGGGGGGGAAAAGTCTCTCACTTCTAAGACTTTTCAGCCAAGCATTAAGCATTACATTTGACAACGTAACACAGTTGTTTCTAAATCATCTACATACACAGATGTAGTGCTGAGTCCATCCTCCCAGCCCCAATAGCCTAGGAAACCGAACATCCCAGGATCTGAACTCTTAACACACAGGCTGCAGTGCATTTTACAACCACTAAACCATTAACAAAGTCCAGGTCTGCAAAAAAACCAAAACCGACAATAATAAACAACCTTCCCTCACATATTTTGCATTAGAACAATCAGCTTGTGTACTTAAAAAAAAATCCTAGTGACCAGCAAATCTAACAATTATTAAAATTAGGTTGCTGTAAAGGATGATGAAAAACTAACAAAGGAAATGTAGCTACAATCCCAAAGATTGACTCTCTAGTAGGAAGAAGAATTGTGCTCTGAAGATTGTTAGGAAGCGGCCATGGGGGCTGCAGGGGCAGTGCCTGCAGGCGAAGGCAGCACACAGAGCTGCCTGGCCACGCCTCGACCTAGCAGCTGAGCAAGGAGGATTTTGCCGCTTCCAGGGAACCCCCAGGTAAGCGCCGCCCAGGGCCTGCCTCATCCCACTCCGTGCCCACTCTGCCCCCTCCCATCACCCAAATTCTGCTGCTGCTACTGGGGGGAGGGAGGGGAGGAGGGGAGGCACAGAGCAGGGTAGGGAGCCTACCGGCCCCGCCAACCCCCAGCGGCCCATCCCCAGCAGGGGTCCTGGGATGCACGCCACTGCCCGCCCCCTCCCCAGCACCAGCAGAGGTCCCCCTGCCAACGGGGGTCCCGAGCCATGCACCGCCACCTGTCCCCCTCCCCAGCACCCAGGCCATCCTTCCCCAGCACCTGCGGCCCCCCGGGCAGCCCCCACCAAGTGTTAGTCACAGGTATTTTTAGGAAAAGTCACGGTCAGGTCACAGGCCGTGAATTTTTGTTTACCTGACCTGTCTGTGACTTTTCCTAAAAATACCCAAGACTAAAACGTAGCATTAATTATGAATTAGGTAGAGCTGGTTGAAAATTTTTTTACAAATCGGAGTTTTGTCAGACAACACAAGTTTGTTGAACCCAAAATGTCTCGTGAAACCAGGTCAGATTCAACAAACTTTTGTCAAGTCACTAGTAGGGTTCTGATGGAACCCAGGTTCCCACGGTCCACAGCTTAAGAGCAGCCCTGTCACACCAGGGCTTCCAGCCTCCCTGTTGTGGAGCCAGGAAGCTCAAAGAACTGGGAGCCTGGAAACCCTGGGCTTAGGGCTTCCCGGATCCATGGCTCCCAGACAACCCCATCATCTGGATGGACATTCCTGGGCCAGAGACCCCAACGATTCCAGACTATCAGACCAGCAGACTCTCTGTGCAGCCTGATTCCCAAGTGGCCAGCCCTGGGAGATGCAGACCCTGGAAGTCCCAGAGCTGACTGACTACTGAGGTTATTAGCAGTCGTGAAAATGAAAAGAGTGTCAAATTTCAGTCAGCAGCTTCCAGACCCAGGGAGCATATTTTGTTTCAGAAATACCAAGTGTTGGTGTTCCCCCAAAAATTCAGGATTTCCAGTTCACAAGAAATTTTGATAAATTTGGTTCTATTCTGATTTGGAACAAAACCAAAATTTCAAAGTAGCAAAATTTCTTGCAAACCAGAAATCTCAAATTTCAGCCCACTCTAGAACTAAGTTCTAAGGGCCTGATTCTCCCCTTACTTACAGTATTTTGACAACTATAGTTTTAGATTTCACTGACATTATTCATAATTTGCACTAGTATAAATGAGTGGAGAATCAGACTCTAAAAATTGATATTTGGTATGAATCCCTTTCAGTAATTTCAATCTATAAATAAAGTGATCTGAGCATCTAGTTAAAATTTTTTGAAATCATGTCACTGGCCACTTAAACATTTTTTCTAATGCAATTGTAAGAGCCCTGCATGGATACAAAATTTGTATCCGCATCCAAGCCATAAAAACGAGTCACGGATATCCACAGATTTGCATGCTCTAGCTATTGCTCTGTGCTGAACGGTTGCAATAATCAGCAACAGTTTATGACAGCACCCACTAAATTCACCTGACTGATAATTAACAGAAACTGCAAGTCAACACCAGTAATTTTTTCATTCTTCTCCATTATTTTGATTGCATGTTTTAAGAACACCTAGTGCTCAATCTACAGTGAAGTCTGTGTGTATATATTATTCTCTTACCTCCTGTTTCTTCTTGTCCCACATTTGATTTGGTTTCATGCCTTGCATGACAGCCTGGCTTCTGTTTAGGTTTCAGTGAAGGAAAGAGTTTCATCATGAGGTCTGATGTGGGAGGTGCACTTGCATCACCATCTGTCACACTCTGTTTGGGCAAATCATCTCCCTTCTTTATTGAAGCGACCTTCCTCTTTATTGTTTTATCTGGGGCAGCCATTTCACTTTTATTGTAATAGTCAGTTTGTGGAGGTACTTTAATGGTATCATTTTGGGGTACTTCATGCTGAATCTCATTTTCTTCAAGGTCAGTCCATGTTCTTTCATCATCAAACTCAACCTTATTCCTATTTGTACATGAAACACTTCTTTGAGATTCAGACACTTTGCTATTACTCTGATTTGGTAGCACATTGGATTCATCACTACTATAATCTTTGTCTGATAAGTCAAGATCAACATCCCTACTTTTGCTTTCTTTGCTGAGGTCTTTGACAGGTCCTGTGCAATCACAGAATGCTGGATTATCTTGTCTGATGCTCAAAATGAACTTTTTAGCATCTTCATTTGAACATTTTACGGTAGTCTCAAGTTCCTCCTCAGACTCTGTAGTAATGACACGGCTTCCATCATCCTTATCTTCATTTACATTCCATTCAGTACTTTTGAAAGTTGGAGATGCCGCAGTGGAAGAAGTCTGAAATATTTTACTATCTGTTTTATTGAATTGGTCCCTTAGTCTAATAGATGCCCTCAAATCCAAGACTGTATGTGTAACTGCTCTGTCATTTTTATTTCCTTGTAAAATAATTTCTGCTTTTTTATTTTTATTTATAATATCTAGTGCATTCATCTGCTGTGGCATTGCTTTGACAGGGGTAGATGACATTCTACGGCCTTTTGAAATTTGCTGATCTCGATCCAAGAACCTTTGTACAAATGAGGAATTACTCGAGAAAGATACTTCATCAGCAGCCTGTTCTAGAAACAAAAATTCATCTAATTCTATGTTCTCTTTTTCCTTTTCTTTTTCCCAGTTTTCCAACTTATTTTGGAATGAAAGTTCAAAAGAATGTTCTGAATCTTTTACAGGGTAACTTGTAGAACCTTTGGAAAGAGAAAAAGCTGTGGACAGCTGAGGCTTTTCTGTATCTGAAAATTTGTCAGTAGGCCTGGCAAAATCCATTATGTTTTCCTTATTTTCTGATCCGAAAGAATCTTTGAACTGCCCATCAAGATTCTTCTCAGTCTGCAGTCTCGCTGTTGGTGGCGATATATTTTTTCCATTATGATTCTTGAGTACTATGGCCTTCTGAACAGGGAAGACAGAATCATTTGTTATTTTAGCAGGTCGGTTACATTTTTTAGACTGCACAGCAAAATTCTCAGAAACCTGTTCCTTGCTTAAAGGTGCAGTTTTCCGCTGTATTTGTGGTCTGTCCGCTTTAACAACGTTTCTGTCCTCCAAAGTAGTTTGCTGAGTCATCAGTTTGCTTTCTTTATACTTTGTTACTTTAGATTTGGCATTAGTGAACCTAGTTAAGCCTTCTCCCCGTTTCAGAAAGGGTCGTTTTGTCTGTAGTTTCTGAAAGGTTGACCTTCCTACTTCCTTCAAATAAAATAAAATAAAATAAAAAAAAAAATCAAAGGACAACATTAAAACTTCCATTGTATATGTACAGACTTATCTAAGTAAGGCTTACTAATATGTAAAGTTACACAGTACCTGTCCCACTATAGTTTTAAGGAAGGTCAGAATCTTAAAAATAGAATAATTGTTTTTAAGAACTTGAATATTGCATATATAAAGTTGTAAGCTCTTCAGGGCAGGGATCTGTCTTCTCACATGTTTGTAAAGTTTCTAATACATTTTGGGAAGGTATATAAATAACTGTAGTATTTATAATAATTAACCTCTTGCTCTTCTTTTTGCTTCAGGCGCCGGTCTTCTAATCGTATCTGTTCTTCAAGGAATTCTTCAAACGTCTGTTTCCTCTCCTGAATCCCAGCTTTAATAGGCCTAGTATAATTTTTTTTAAATTACAAACTGCAATGTTAAAGTTAAATCTTTGTTTGACAATGCAATTAAAAATATAATTTATCATACAACATATGAAAATTATATAAACAGGTAAGGAATTAAGAAGTTCTTTAGTCATTTAGGTATCCAATGGCAAAGCTAAGGCTATTTAATTTGAAGAATATGCTAGATTACCAGTGACTCTCAAAGACAAGCACAATAATATTACAGTAGAACCTCAGAGTTACGGACACCTCGGGAATGGAGGTTCTTAACTCTAAATAAAATGCAGCTCTGGCTCCAGCCGTTCACACTCCGGGCCAGTTTCCAGAGGCAGCTTCCTTGCAGGCAGTTTCTTTACCAGGCAAGCTTGTCCCCATCCTGACTGGGATTGGGAGGGGAGGTGGTGGTGACGAAAACAGCACATCCACCTGCCGGGACAGGGTAAGGTGGAGAAAAGAGCCTCCCCCCCCCCCAGGCCATGGGAGGGGGTGAAAACAGCACCCACAGCTTATAGGGAAGCAGCGCAGACCCCAGTGCTGCTTGTGCTCCAGCTGCCTTGGGTTTGCAATGGAGGCTCACAGCTTTGCCTGCGAATCTCAGCTTCTTCACTTCCTAGCAGTAAGTGGGTGCCCTGTATGTGGGGGTAGGGGTGGGGACAGGAAGCCCAGATGTGTCTACCTTTAAGAAGCAATACAGGCACAGTACAGTATTTGCTTCTTTTTTTGGGGGGTCTCTGCTGCTGCCTAATTGGTTACTTCTGGTTTCACATGATGTTAGATTGACCGATCAGTCCGTAACTCTGGTGTTCGTATCTTTGAGGTTCTACTGTACTTTATCACATTTGTTTTAAGTAACCATGAAAGGCACATGTGACGAATGACTAGAAAGGGTTAAATATCCTGCAAAATAAATAATCCACAGAAGAAATGTGGGGAGATAATGTTTGTGTTTTTGTGTATTTATATATGTATGAGTAGGGTGGACAATGTAATCAACAGTCCCTGTCTCTGCTGTATTCTGATAATTCAGCAGTCAAAAGAACATCCTATCATGTAAATGAATTGTAAACATGGGCTATCTCACTATTCATCTCTCTTTGAAATGTACTGTGAATGGTGGAGGAACAAGCAAATGGCCTTATGTTAATTCGTATAGCTAAGTATCAGTGATGGACCTCCTTCAAAGTCATCCTAATTACCTTTTGTTCCCTGAGGAATTCCAACTTGTCAAAAGACATGAAATTGTATAAAAGATCCTTGGGTCCTGATTCTGTCATCTCAGATCTGCTTAGACTTCATCAGGGGACGTCTGAGTCACAAGACTGAGGTCCCAGTTATGCTGGTACGCCCTGAATATGAGATTTGGACATTGGACTGTGACCTATGAACTGAATTCTAAAGGAACTCTTTCCAACTACACCATCTCTGCTGTGAATCTGAACCTCAATGAATTTAACTCATGTCTGTGGATGAATGGATGGATGGATATTTTAACAATACTCTTTTTTAAATAAATTTTAGTTTAGTTAATAAGAATTGGCTATAGCATGTATTTGGGTAAGATCTGAAACATTTATTAACCTGGGAGGTAATGTGTCTGATCCTTTGGGATTGGTAGAAACTTTTCTTTTATATGATGAAATAAGATTTACAGAAATTTTCATCATATTTGATGTGGGTACCTGGAATAAGGCCTGAGGCTGGATCACTTTAAGGGAACTGTGTTATTTGGACTTCTAACCAGTGAGGTAATAAAGAAACTGTTTTATGCTGTCTTGGTAAATCTAGGTATTGGAATATCCACCAGCTTTATGGGTATTGTCTTCCCCATTCTTTGCCATTCACCCTAATTGAGCGACCACAGCTGGCTCCCCACTAGGACCCCAGTCACAGCACGTCTAAATCTTGCTGCTTCTTCTTACACTGGATGTCAAAGACCTGATCCTTCCACTATGTCAATCTCTTATCCAGGCTCTGGTCACGTTCCAAATGCCTACACTGCCCTAAACACCCATGGCTGGCCCATGTCAGCTGACTCAGACTCATGGGCCTCAGGGCTATAAAATTGCAGTGTAGATGTCCAAGAGCAGGGAGTGGTCCCAGACCCGGGTGACAACCTGAGCCCAGACATCTACACTGCAATTTTATATCCCTGCAAGCCACAGTCAACTGACATGGGCCAACTGCAGGTGTTTTATTGCAGTGTAGACATACCCCTTGTGTCTTGACTTCTCCAATTTTGCACTGAGTGCATTCAAAATGCTACTGTTAAGGTCATCTTCCTAGCCTGTCACTCTGAATACATCACCCCTCCTCTTTCACTGCATCAAACACAGACTTCCTGTCCATGCTTTCAAGGACATGCACAATTTAGCCCTGTTCTATTTAACCCCATGTTCATTTTGGTTTCACTTCATCAGTAATGCCAGTCTTTACCACCCATTAGTCCATTTTACCCCCCAAACACCTTCATTCTTTCTCCCCTGCACCCACACACAAGAGAATGACTCCTTCTCAAAATGTATAAAGTCATCACCTTATCCTCTTCCACATCTCTCCTTCAGACTCACCTCTGCCATGATGCTTACAGAAAAAGGCCATCTGATAATGGCTATGCCAGAGAAAGTTATGATTACTGCTACTGGATTGGCTTATTACAACTATAGTTGTGCACAGTAAAGCTATGCCAAAACATGATTTTGGTTTACCATTACCTTATCCCTAGACTCATTTATTTCATCCACCTGTTATGCCACACCATAAGAATTTAGGGGCAGGGACTTCTTTTGCCATATCTCTGTATAATGCCTATGAGAATGGAGGCCCACTTGGTTGGAGCTTCTAGATGCTACTCGAATACAAATATTAAATTTTAAACCACTTTCAATCAATCAGGTCTTAGAACTTGGTCAAAAAAGATTGGATAAAACTATTATATATAAGCTTATATTTACCTTTCCTCTATGTTAGCTGCTTGTAAGCATTTTCTTCCATTGGGACTTCCAGACAAATCTACATTTCTTGAACATAAATGATCAGCGTCACTGTCTTCACCTCCAACAGAGTTTTCCATCTTTTGTTTTGGACACCAAGTGCTTTCTCCTATGAAATCATGGATATTTGTCTCTTTTTCTACAAGTTTTCAGCTTGTATTTACAAACCAGGAACAACATTCAGAGGCGATTCACAGATTACGAAGTCAAAAGGGACTATTGTTATTTAGTCTGACCTGGGTAACACAAAGCCATGAGACTTCCCTCAATTAATTCCTTTTTGAACTAGAGTTTATCTTTTAGAACATCCAATCTTGAATTAAAAATTTCCAGCGTTGGAGAATCCACCACAACTCTTGATAGTTGTTCCAATGGATACTTAGGGTCATTTAAAAATGTGCACCTTATTTCCATTCTGAATATGTCTAGCTTCAACTTCTAGTCATTGGATTCTGTTATATCTTTGTCTACCAGGTTAAAAAATCATCTATTATCAAATTTTTATTCTCCACTTCTAGACTATGATCAAGTCTAACTTCCTCTGCATCGCGCTAGAGACTCATGTTCAGTTCATTATCCACTGTGATCGCAATACTCCAATAGCAGAGTCAATTATTTCCAGGATAGAGTCCCCCATCCTGTATGTACAACCTGCATACTGTGTTCCCAGATGTATGACTTTATATTTGATGATACTGAAATGCATACTGATGCTTGCACACAACTTGTCAACTGATCTAAGCATTGTGTATCAGGGACCTGTCCTCTTCATTATTTACCATTTCCCCCAATTTTGTGTCATCTGCAAACTTTATCTGTAATAATTTCATGTTGTCTTTCAGCTCATTGACAAAAATGTTAAAAAGCACGAGGCCACACGATATAAAGGACCTGATCTTGCTGCCATTGAAGTGAATGGCAAAACTCCCATTGGACTTCAATAAGGGTAGAATTAGGCCCATTGGCTGACAAATATATAGTCTATTGACAGGCAACTAGGATTCAATTACCATCAAGTGAACAAATAGTTAAAAGAAAACTAAATGTTTACAGTAGCCTAGGAAAATACTAAGATCAGTAACTATGAAAAGACTCCAGCTTATCTAGAAAATTGGGTCTTTCAATAAATTTAACTAACCAGTAGTATTTTTGTGGTCCTTGTTCTTCCAATCGCTTTACATTTTCAGAGATGCATCTAGACGAGGGGTTCTCAAACTTCATTGCCCCACTACCCCCTTCTGACAAAAAAAAAAATTACTATATGATCCCAGGAAGTGGGACCGAAGCCTGAGCCTGTCCAATCCCTGCCACCCGGGGGGGGCAAAGTTAAAGCCCTTGCCAGGCAGGGAGCCTGTAATCTCAGCCCCACTGCCCAAGGCTGAAGCTCTCAGGCTTCAGCCCCAGACACTGGGGTTTTGGGTTCAGCCCCTGGCATGAGCAAGTCTAAGCCAGTCCTGGCAACCCCATTAAAACGGGCTCACGACCCACAGTTTGAGAACTGCTGATCTAGACACTGTTTCTCACTGATAGAATCTGAAGATAAACTGCTCTTCAAAGATCAGATGAATTCCTTGTCGTTTAACTTTTGTAGTAATTCACTCTTGTGTATGTGTAGAAACAAAAGAAAAATCATCCAGGATAGAGCACTATCTCCACTGAGATTCTGGTACACAGGTGGTGGCAAGTAAGGCACAGTGTTTAAACTAGCTGGATGTCGACATCATTGACTCAGATCTTCTGACTTTCGAGCATAGTCTCGAAGGGGGAGGGGAAAAAATGCATTATGCTTTGTATTTCCATTACAATATTGTTGTCTCTGCGAGGAGGAGACAGCAGTTCCAGAATTGGATTGGTCACATGTTCCTAGGGATAGGGGTCCAGGTACTTTTACACACATCTGGCCAATCTGTAGCCAAGTGTTTTTTTTCCTTCCCCTCCAGATGAAGCCTAAGGGTATTTCTGTGGGGTTGGGAAGAGTGAAAAAAGGGACTTAGGGTCAACAGTGATGAAGCAGGTTTTCTGAGACAGCTGAACAGAGAGAAGAGAAAGGGAAATGTTTTGGGGGGAAAGTTTAAGATTCACATTTTTTAATTTTGTTTTTATGTTGTCGAGCTTTCACTATTTTTCTTTCTTTTCTATTTAGACTAAGTTCTCCAAAGCAAGGGCCCTATCATGCTACGTGTTTGTACAGCACCAAACACAACAAGAACCCAGTCCTGGTTGAGGTGTTTGGATGCTACTGTAATATGAATGTTGAGTAGTAGTTTTTAAAATGAACAGGAGTACTTATGGCACCTTAGAGACTAACAAATTTATTAGAGCATAAGATTTCGTGAGCTACAGCTCACTTCATCGGATGCATAGAATGGAACATATAGTAAGATATATATATACACACACACACACACACACACACACACACACACACACAGATAAGTTGGAAGTTACCATACAAACTGTGAGAGGCTTAATTAGTAACTTAATTAGTAACTTAATTAGTTAAGATGAGCTATTATCAGCAGGAGAAAGGAAAAAAAACTTGTCACAATTGTATGGTAACTTCCAATTGATCTGTATGTATGTATGTATGTATGTATGTGTGTGTATATATATCTTACTATATGTTCCATTCTATGCATCCGATGAAGTGAGCTGTAGCTCACAAAAGCTTATGTGCTAATAAATTTGTTAGTCTCTAAGGTGCTACAAGTATTCCTGTTCTTTTTGCAGATACAGACTAACACGGCTGCTACTCTGAAACCAGTTTTTAAAATGTTATTTTAAATAATGCAGTGTTTACCTGGGACTAATCCAGTAGTTTTGTGATAGTGTGTGAAAACAGTACTCAACATTTTAAGTAGAATATTAAAATTAAAGTGTTCAATTTCCTTAAAGTATACTGTATACTTTACTTCTCCACTTACTAGGAAGTCCTTGATGGCCAGATACCATGATAAGTAGTTTCTTTTGCTCTTCCATAAGCCTTTGAAGTTGTTCCATCTGTTGCTTCTTCAGCTGTTCTTGTTTCTGCTGTTGTATTTCTTTTAGCTTTATCAAGCATAAAAATTAAGTGTGTTTGAAGTCAATAGTTTTCTTAGAATCTATATGAGATTAACTCGCATGAAGTGCTTTTTATATTTCTTGCCTGAAGATGCTTTATTATAACAAGTGGCATTTGAACAGGATGTAAACAAGCTATGTTAAAACTAAGCCCTTCACTCACTAATGGTACATTTTTAAACAAATTATACTGAAGGTATTTCCATCAGTGCCCAATTCTTTAATAGTTCCACTAGCCTTTAAACGGACCAACTTGTAAATTATATAGAAAACCCCACCTTGAAGACTTTTGTTGTAAAATTCTTTTGAAAAATATCAAGATTTGGCTAATACTTACGTTTGTACTAGTACCTTTTTATTAATACTTGAAATATCTAATGAAAATGAAATCCTTATCATAGGAATTCATCCTGTTGCTCATTTCTTATTTGAAGTCATAATATAACATGTGACATCTCAGTTAGTTACAGAGGAAAAGGCTTTGATGTGACAGAGCAAATGAAAAACAAGAAGCACTAAAGACCATTTAGAGTCATAATGCCCCAGTGAGGTAGGTAAGTTTTATACTGATTAAAGTACAGAGGTATTAAGTGAAAACCATGGGCCACTAACTGCCACCCTTACATAATAGTGCCTTATTCCACAGGAAATCCCATTGAAAACAAAGAGATTACTTGCAAAAGTAAAATACTACTCAAACATGAATAGAGGTGACAAGTTGAGAACAGATTCCAGGTCCTGACTCCAACTCTTGTATTCTTACCACTAAATTGTACTTCCTCCCAAAGTGTTCTATTCTCATGCTGGTGTCTTCGTTAAACAAACAGGAAAGTAACCACCTCCAAAACATATCACAACTCACACTCTCTCACACACACACACACCATTTAGAAAATGATTTCTAAATAGAACATCAATGCTTTTAAAGAGGCACAAGGTGCTCTTTAAACCATCAACAATTCCTCTTTAAATATCAACATAAAATAACGTATAGTCTTTGCACCTTATCATTATTCCATATTAGTGATGTATTCATTTACTTATTCATATGTAAAATACTTTTGAAAAAACAGTTTTTAGGATGAGTTGTGACATTTTGATCTGGAGTGTCTCGTTTTATTTTCAATGTTATCAAAGAGGGCTTTGTTTTCATAATAATCTGACTCCAATACTTTATCTACCTAACCCAAATTAAACAAGAATTATAATCAAATGGCAATTCAAGTAGCTTCCAGAAGCTGCATATTCCTTTATTCCTCATTCATCTTTAGTGCAGAAGTATTGCATGTATTGTACAAAAAAAAAAAAATTTAACAGCACTTCGAAAATGTGAAGTCTACTCAAGACTCAAAAGATTCATCTTCTGTTTACAAATTTTATCTTGATTACCCACGTCTGGTTTTATAATCTTTTCCCTCATCAAAATTTAACTTAAAAAATAAGCTGTTAGTGTATGTCCAAACATAAAGCTGTGCACCCAGTATGTGATCACATGTAGGTGATGTACTCAGCTGTCCAGTTCAATCCTATGGTCCCTGATCCTGCCATGGCATCTAAATGAGTGCAGCCCTATGCCCACACAGAGGCAGAGTATGTCATTTCCTCCCCAGATGCAAAACTACTCAAATGCAGAGAGATTTTAAAGCCAAATATATTGGTATATAAATTTTCTAAGGACTAACAGAATATTTTGCTATAGAAGAAATGGATAACAAAAATGGATAACAAAATGGATAACAAAATGAAATGGATAACAAAACTGAAATTCCACACTGTGTCTCTTTAGCTTTCAGATTTCCAACTACACTTTAACATAACATTTTAGTACTACAGGTTTTAAAAACTGCATTGTTTTCTCTCAACTTCAGTGGAACAGATGATGGAACATTCTAAAATAGCTGAACAAATAAATACTCTAACTTAAAGCAACTCACTTTCAGAATGGGACCAGGGTTCGGCCCTTACTATTGAGTATTATGAAGAAGAGAGAGCTAGATTAATGATTTACTGTGATTTGGAATTCACTCTTTAAACTAGCGTTGTTCTGAAAGCAAAAGCAATACCTCTTGCCATGTTTAGGTAGCTGCAGTCACCTTGCAGTTAACAGAAGATGTAATTATAGACTATAACAAGAAATCCTAATGAATGCATGTCAAGGGAAAAAATGTTTTTTTACCTGTTCAAGCTTTTGTAGAAGTGGATCACTGTAAGCTGCTTCATTCTGATCATCCACCTCATCACATACAGTGTCAGTTTTAGGGGCTTTCCACAGAGCTGGAGCATCTTTAAGTGTTAACATGGGTTTTTTCTTGACCAAATGAAATGCTGCAACTGGAAAAGTTGTTTCAGTTGTATTTAACTGAAGTCCACCTGGGCTGCCAGACTCCAAGATTTGTTCTTCATGCATGGAGTCTTCACTTATAGAACTGCAGTTTGAAACATGCAGCATTTTAACTGGGTGACTTATAATGTTTACAGTTCCAGATGACTGTTATCTCTCTATTTGTTTTCCAAACATGGAAACTAAGATTTAGTATGTCTCTGGAACAGGAAGCATTGGACATCCAGTGTATGATAAAATTTTGTTCACTATTTAAATCTGCAGCAGTGGCCATCTGGAAAAATGAATTTCAATTTAATCTGTTATGCAAGCAGCAGTACAACTGGCAAAGTAACGTCTGTTTGGTTTGGTTGTCAACTTTAAAAAAAAAAAAAGTATTTCCAGGTATTGAAAGTTACACGTGAAAAAGGATAAAAAAAAAAGCTGTTAAATGTACCTACAAATAATACATAAAATTGCTTACAATCCACTCAACATATTTATAAAACTGAATCCTTGTGTATTGTTCCTAATACAATAGAAACCACTTAAACAACTACTTGCTGAGGAATACACATTATATAAAGCAAAACAAACAATGACGCTTTTAAATTTAGTATCCATTGCAATCAAGTAAATGAATAACATTCCAAACATTCCAAACGATACAGCATATATAAGCAGTGAATCAAGTAACATATTTAGAGTGATGGAGCCCTGAGATTTTTAAATAGGGTGCCCAAAAGTGGGAAGAGAAAAAAATTACTGAGGAGATGCCAAGACGACGCATTTGGCATTTATTTTAAGGCTGCGTTTAAAGTCTCTCTATCTAGATGTGGTGAATTTTACTGTGTTTCACTGAAAGTTAAACACTTAAAACCTTGCTCATTTTTTGAAAACCCTTCATTCAGAGGGTCCTAGTTTGTGTCTGCTCTTGTTCAGGGTACAACATATTCTTAAGCCTAAACCCTGTTAGAGCTTCTGAATTGCAATTGAATTACAAACTGTTACAACAATGGGGCAAGACAGGGACGGGCGAGTTCCCACTCGGGCACTCATATTACAACCCCGGGGGGGGGGGGCGACAGGGTTCCCCAGACTACACACGTCAAGCCTTGACAATTCCGGCCAGGGAGTTTTCCAATAGTTCTAAAGCACACAAAGCAAAAGTCCTGTTTTCATGAGAAGTCGATGCCTTTAAAAACTGTCTTTAGATGAACGTACGAAGGAGACCGTCTCCCTCTTGACAGAGAAGACTTGGCAGGTGGGACATCACATCAGTTTTGAAGCGAGTGGGCAGCAAGCCTGGCAACATTCCCCTCATACACTCAACAGTGCAGCTGCGGGGAGGGCAGAACAAACTACAGCGGCATTCGCCCTCATCACCCGCAGCATCTCCCCCACCCCAGCGCCTGGACACGGGCCGACGTGCCTCACGCCCTGACACAACCACTGGGTGCGAGGGACTCACCACGGCACGACTGTTACAAGCGAGGGACACCCCGCCACGGGGCCCAACGCCTGCCCTGTCCCAATGGTGTGCGTACCTCACCATCACCCCCCGTGAATAGTGGGGGGGACAGGACACAACAGCCTCCCCCCGCCAAGATCCTCGCCCCTCCCTCAACACCTGTGGGGGAGGGGGCGCGAAAGCAGCCCCTCCCAGGAGGGGACCGCCACAGCTGCTGCTGCCCCCGCCCGACAGCTCACCCCCAGCCCTGCGCACCCAGGCAGTTACTCCGCGCGACCCCCATCCAGACACCCGCTGAGCCGAGCGCGGCCTAGGCCTAGGCCCGGCTTCCTCATGCCCTACGCACCGACAGCTCCTCGGCCCAGCGCCCCCCGCCAGCTCCCTTTACAGACCTGCCGCCATCCTGCCGCCTCCCAGCGCCACAGGAGGGACAATGCCGGGCCCGGGGTATTGTGGGAGTTGTAGTCCCAACTCGACGACTTCCTCTCCGGGCTGGGAGGGAGCCTTCGGCGTTTGAACTACAGCTCCCGAGAGCCTCGGCCAGCAGCCGGGACGTTATTGGGCATCAATGGTAAATCTCGAGCTCCCCCCCCCCACCTTCCCCAGCCTGTGGCAGTTAGAGGGCGGGACTGAATCATCAGTCGCCTCCTTCTCCCCACATTGCTCCTGCCGCCCCCGGCTCTGGCTGAGGGAGATCCCCTCCCCACCCCACCGGGCGACCCCTCCCCGCCTCCCGGGTTGGGGAGGTGACTATGAGCGACGTTGGACAGTGGGATGCTACGTAGAGCCTGAGGCTTTTAGGGGCCGAGGCTTTCTCAGGACAGCCTACAGCATCTCAGGACTGCTGGCCAGCCACAGCCGGGGTGCTGCAGGTGCCACTGCCAGCAGCTCTGCAGTTTTGTAAAATAATCATAAACTGAGGCATGGGCCTGCCAGGGTGGTCTAGGAGGCGTTAGAGTCGCGTTGGGTGAATGTGGGCGCATGTTACCTGCCTAGGGTGTGCGCGTGTTTGTTTAATAACAGTCTTTTGGTGTCAGTTGAACAGGGGAGGGGGAAGGGCAGGAGTAAACAAAAGGGGAAGTGTTGAGCTTTGTAAGTTTCCCATTTTAGGCAGGTCTGTGAACACTTTTGGTCTCCAGGTAACAAAGGTTTCAGAGTAACAGCCGTGTTAGTCTGTATTTGGAAAAAGAAAAGGAGTACTTGTGGCACCTTAGAGACTAACCAATTTATTTGAGCATAAGCTTTCGTGAGCTACAGCTCACTTCATCGGATGCGTACTGTGGAAAGTGTAGAAGATCTTTTTATACACACAAAGCATGAAAAAATACCTCCCCCCACCCCACTCTCCTGCTGGTAATAGCTTATCTAAAGTGATAACTCTCCTTACAATGTGTATGATAATCAAGTTGGGCCATTTCCAGCACAAATGCAGGTTTTCTCACCCCCCCACACACACACACTGTGTGTATAAAAAGATCTTCTACACTTTCCACAGTATGCATCCAATGAAGTGAGCTGTAGCTCACGAAAGCTTATGCTCAAATAAATGGGTTAGTCTCTAAGGTGCCACAAGTACTCCTTTTCTTTTTGCAGGTAACAAAGGCGTTAGGTGACCAGCCCTCAGTTCCAGCAGCAGGTGACTCACCATTGTACACCCAGCAACCAGGGGTACATAACAGGCTGGGACTTGTTTCCACACCTTTGTATGAGGGGAGAGAGTGGAACAATGGGCTCCGGTTTGCACGAACTAGATGCAGCTCTTTAATTCCTTGCTAGTTGCCAGTATTGGTCGTAACCTCAGTATCTCTTAATTTCTTCCAGGTTTCAGAGTAGTAGCTGTGTTAGTCTGTATTAGCAAAAAGAAAAGGAGTACTTGTGGCACCTTAGAGACTAACCAATTTATTTGAGCATAAGCTTTCGTGAGCTACAGCTCACATCATCGGATGCATTCAGTGGAAAATACAGTGGGGAGATTTATATACATAGAGAACATGAAACAATTTCTTCCATATATCCTCTAAGTGTGGTTTCCTCCAGTCTAAACAGAGGCGAAGCATAGGCAGACAGGGTCACATGGTGCCGCAGGGCCCCTCCCTGTGGAACAGCTGAGCCAGGCCTGCTTGGGGCAGGGAGCGGGAGAGGCAGAAGGGAAGGAACACTGGGAGCTGCTGCTGCTGCTTCTGCTTCAACTCTGGGGGGAAGAGACAGAGGAACATCTGGGAGCTTCACAGAAGGGCTGCTGCTTTCCAGAACGGGAAGGGCTCTCGGAAGAGTGGGGGGCTTGACTCCAGCTGTTTGGGGGTTGTGCCCCCCCCGCACACACTGTCAGCAGGCACCTGTCCATAAACCTTTCTTTATCCTTCGTTTGCAGTCTGTCTACATCTTTTCTAAATGACTGTTCCCCATACTGCATACACTGTGCCACTGATGATGTAGTTAGCGCTGTGTAAAAGGCAAGAACTTCCACATTTACCTTATATCCTTTTTTGAAACTACTGAATTTTGGGATTCTCTATTATAAAGTTTTAAATAAATTATTGTAGTGATTTGCCTTCAGTATTTGTTTATAATGAAAACCCTGTGTGCCCGCCAAAGATTTCTCTTTGACTTCTCATCTATGCTAAAAACAAAATAAACCCCATTGCTAACAATGGCTCCAATCTTGCATTTTCATCTCAATGTCCTCATGAAATCCCATTGAGATTAATAGGGTTCTGTGGAGGCCCACTAGCATGGATTTAGATTGCAGCAGGCTTATAGCCAATGATTGTTGGCAACAGATTCCCCTTTGCTTCGACCCTCACATGTCCCCTCATTTGCCTCATCTGGTATTGAAAACAGTTTAATACCTTTGCATAACAGTATTGGGGAAAGCTGCCTTGTCTAGCAAACAAATCCTTTTCAACTTCAGTTGATGGGTGATTGGTGTCAGACTCATTGCTGACAACCATTGTCATCAATGAGTTACTTGCATAGTGTGGATGGACCCTTATTGTGAAGCTTTGCAGCTCCAAAAAATGAAGGCAAACCCTTCATTAAAATTCGTCAAAGAGCACAAGCTAAATTCAGATCCTATATCAGGTAAAAATACCTGGTCATATTAGACTGATTTTGGAAATCTGTGTGTGGAAGTAAAATGCAAACCCTTTTGTGTTAATCCTTAATAGCAAACTGATCCCTAAATAAAGGTGCCTGATTGGAATAGGACATAGTTGGCTGATGAGTGACACTATTATGCTTTTATTATATCTATAAAACTAATACAACAAACATGTATTTGGGTCACTAGCCAGGGGTAGGATTTTGCTGTCTGTATTGAAGTCTCTCCCTATGGGGATGGGTGGAGAAGAGTCTGTCATAGACGCAGAAAGAGAGAGTAAAATCATCTCCACCCATCAACAAAGCGAAAGAAACAGCGGCGGAAAACCCAGCCCGGCAGCTCCAGTATTGTAGCGTCCACTCTGTATTCTCCAGAGGGATGAAACAGGGGCGGGCTGGATTCAGTTTCCTAATCCCTAAAAGATCCCCCAGAATTCACTTGCACTGTCAATATCGCCGTCTACGTGCATTTCCGGTGCGGCTCCTACTGCCCAGTAGGAGAACCTGCTTCTTGTTCAATTCGGTTGATCGTCTGCTTCGCAGTTAGTGTTGTCTTTTGTGCCGTTTGGACAGGCCTTTCCCTTTAGTACCATTGGAACAGGAGAACATTCCACCCCCTCCAGTCATTACACGTAGCCTCTGTCACACATCTTTGCAGATACCGGAAGGTCCCTCTGGCAGGAAGCTCGCTCCCAGCAAGTGAGTTTATCCAGTTTGTCTCACTCTGTAACACTAGATTTTAGTCTAGGGGTGGGCTCGGGTGCTTCTTTACATCTATAGACGTGTGTTTCTTATTTAGGTTGCAGACGAATAAGGGGGAAGATGAGGGAGAGTGAAATCTTTCCTCCCCTTGGATTTGCACTTCCTCCTCTGTTTACTGGGTGATTCAGATGTTAACTGTATTTGCAGGCCTCATCTCTTTAAGAAACTTCTCTCTTTTCTAGTTGAGCAGTAAGTAGTGTGACAGAGAAAGTGTAATATGGAATGCCCTTTTTGGTGCTTTCTTGGGAATTATTGCCATCTGTTTGTGTTTTTTCTTGAATTGCGGGATCAGATCTGGGTGTGTTGGCTAGATAGACATTTGTAATTATTTTCATTTACCTTAAACTCTAGAAATAATCTCATTGCTCTGGCTGCACAAATATGGTACATTATTTTTCTAAATGTCAGTATGACATCAAACTTTAAAAGGGGGTTGCAGGCCACAGTCTGTTCTAGAGGTTATATTGAGAAAATCCTTTTTTTGGCAACTGTACATTCTCAGAGGAGGAGTTGAGATGGACTGTGGAAACTGCATTCAAATCCAGTTTAGGTTCAGTCTAAGGTTTGGGTCTGACAGTGCTGAAATTATATGACTATTCACATCAAAGGGACCAAAATGGCAAGATCTCTATTGATCTGGTAAGATTTTCACCACTTCAGATAGTCTCAGAAGATTTCCATTGTTCCACTCATTCCAACTGCTTCAACAAATGGGCAGTGGTTTAACTACGCAATACTGATTCATCACCGAGCGCAGTCCATCCTGTGCAGTGAATGAGGCAGAAATAGTGTGGGAAAAGTAGCATGTGATCATAATGTATACACACAAAGAAACTCAATTAAGGTTGCTTGATTTGGGCATTTCCTAACTTCTGAGAGCTTGACTTTGCAAACATATTGTTCTTTTAATGTAGTATTTTTGTGTGTGATGTGACAAAGTGGGAATTTTTCATAATATTTTGTGTGAACATCATGTGGATTTCACTTTCCCCTATGTCAGGGGTGGCCAACCTGTGGCTCCTGAGTAGACCAGATGTGACCAGGTGACCAGATGTCCTGGTTTTATAGGGGCAGTCCCTATATTTGGGGCTTTGTCTTATATAGGTGCCAATTACCCCGCACCCCCGTCCCGATTTTTCACCCTTGCTATCTGGTCACCCTACTGCGGAGCCACATGCGGGTCTTCAGAAGTTAATATGTGGCTCCTTGTATAGACACCGACTCCAGGGCTGGAGCTATATGCGTCAACTTTCCAATGTGCTCACTGCTTGCAGATCACTGATTGGATGCAGATACAAATTTTGTATCCCCGCAGGGCTCTAGGAATTTGCATGTACTGTAATGCTATTGTGTCAGTAAGAGACAGAGTCATTTTGGCCTTGTCTAAGATAAGAAAATTGCCCACTGCTAATAACAGATGTGATCAACAGGTGCAGCTAAACTGTTTTGGAACATGATTTATCTGCAAGTCTAAACCAAGCCAGACACTGTTCAGCAGCATTTCAGAAACTATGGTTAAAACCAATTCAGAGTGGCCTTGTTGATGGAACTGAAAAGAGTATTAATAACAGTGGAATCTTTTTGAATGTTCCTAGTGTAGACAAGACTGTAATGTTTGGTGATAGGTCACTTGGGTGGGGTATGGTATGCAAGGAAATTCTGGAAGTTTTGTGAATTAAAACACTGTTTGTTTGTTTTTTAATAGGATGACTGTGGGAATCTTTGCAAACTGTGTGTTCTTTCTTAAAATGAAACATTTACCCATTCAGGAGAAGAATAGACTGAGAACATGCATTAAAGAAAATGGTGGAATAATTTATTTTGTGCTAAATCATGAGGTATATTTCACTTTTTTTCCCCCTAATGAATATGGAAGAAGGTTAACTTTTGCCTCTGGCAGAAAAATCACAAATGGTGCAGATAGAATGAGTGAGAGTGCTTTCATGTATGAAGTTTTAATATAAATAGTTCTATTTATCAGTGCAGTTGTAATGTATCTATCACTGTAATCTCTAGATGACACATAAAAATTAAGAGCAATATCCTTTCTGTCCACAAAAGGACCACATGTTCCACCTTTACTTTGTTTTACTGTGTCATTTTTTATGGTAGTCTTTTTCCAGGAGAAAAATTACCAGGCCATTATTCTTCTCCTCATCACCAAGGGAAGGCGTCACACAAAATGACAAGTCTTGCATTAGGTCTTGTATTTTTGTTTGGATTAGTGTAGAATCATAAAAGCGTAGGACTGGAAGGGACCTCGAGAGGTCATCTAGTTCAGTCCCCTGCACACAAGGCAGGACTCTGTAATAACTAGACCATTCCTGACAGGTGTTTGTGTAAACTGTTCTTAAAAATCTCCAATGACGGAGATTTCACAACCTCCCTAGGCAATTTGTTCCAGTCCTTAACTACCCTGACAGGAAGTTTTTCCTAATGTCCAACCTAAACCTCCCTTGCTGCAATTTAAGTCCATTGCTTCTTGTCGTATCCTCAGAGGTTAACAAGAACAATTTTTCACCCTCCTCATTTATTGTACTTAGAATCATAGAATATCAGGGTTGGAAGGGACCTCAGGAGCTCATCCAATCCAACCCCCTGCTCAAAGCAGGACCAATCCCCAACTAAATCATCCCAGCCAGGGCTTTGTCAAGCCTGACCTTAAAAACTTCTCGGGAAGGAGATTCCACCACCTCCCTAGGTAACGCATTCCAGTGTTTCACCACCCGCATAACGAAAAAGTTTTTCCTAATATCCAACCTAAATCTCCCCCACTGCAACTTGAGACCATTACTCCTTGTTCTGTCATCTGCTACCACTGAGAACAGTCTAGATCCATCCTCTTTGGAACCCCCTTTCAGGTAGTTGAAAGCAGCTATCAAATCCCCCCTCATTCTTCTCTTCCGTAGACTAAACATCCCCGGTTCCCTCAGCCTCTCCTCATAAGTCATGTGTTCCAGTCCCCTAATCATTTTTGTTGCCCTCCGCTGGACTCTTTCCAATTTTTCCACATCCTTCTTGTAGTGTGGGGCCCAAAACTGGATACAGTACTCCAGATGAGGCCTCACCAATGTCGAATAGAGGGGAACGATCATGTCCCTCGATCTGCTGGCAATGCCCCTACTTATACATCCCAAAATGCCATTGGCCTTCTTGGCAATAAGGGCACACTGTTGACTCATATCCATCTTCTTGTCCACTGTAACCCCTAGGTCCTTTTCTGCAGAACTGCTGCCTAGCCATTCGGTCCCTAGTCTGTAGCGGTGCATGGGATTCTTCCGTCCTAAGTGCAGGACTCTGCATTTGTCCTTGCTGAACCTCATCAGATTTCTTTTGGCCCAATCCTCTAATTTGTCTAGGTCCCTCTGTATCCTATCCCTACCCTCCAGAGTATCTACCGCTCCTCCCAGTTTAGTGTCATCTGCAAACTTGCTGAGGGTGCAATCCACACCATCCTCAAGATCATTTAATGAAGATATTGAACAAAACCAGCCCCAGGACCGACTCTTGGGGCACTCTGTTTGATACCGGCTGCCAACTAGACATGGAGCCATTGATCACTACCCGTTGAGCCCCACAATCTAGCCAGCTTTCTATCCACCTTATAGCCCATTCATCCAGCCCAGACTTCTTTAATTTACTGTCAAGAATACTGTGGGAGACCGTGTCAAAAGCTTTGCTAAAGTCAAGGAACAACACGTCCACTGCTTTCCCCTCATCCACAGAGCCAGTTATCTCGTCATAGAAGGCGATTAGATTAGTCAGGCATGCCTTGCCCTTGGTGAATCCATGCTGACTGTTCCTCATCACTTTCCTCTCCTCTAAGTGCTTCAGAATTGATTCCTTGAGGACCTGCTCCATGATTTTTCCAGGGACTGAGGTGAGGCTGACTGGCCTGTAGTTCCCAGGATCCTCCTTCTTCCCTTTTTTAAAGATGGGCACTACATTAGCCTTTTTCCTGTCGTCCGGGACCTCCCCCGATCGTCATGAGTTTTCAAAGATAATGGCCAATGGCTCTGCAATCACATCCGCCAACTCCTTTAGCACTCTCAGATGCAACGCATCCGGCCCCATGGACTTGTGCTCGTCCAGCTTTTCTAAATAGTCCCGAACCACTTCTTTCTTCACAGAGGGCTGGTCACCTCCTCCCCATGCTGTGCTGCCCAGTGCAGCAGTCTGGGAGCTGACCTAGTTCGTGAAGACAGTACACTGGCTTTTTCCACATCCTCTGTCACTAGGTTGCCTCCCCCATTCAGTAAGGGGCCCACGCTTTCCTTGACCACCTTCTTGTTGCTAACATACCTGAAGAAACCCTTCTTGTTACTCTTAACATCTCTTGCTAGCTGCAACTCCAGGTGTGATTTGGCCTTCCTGATTTCACTCCTGCATGCCCGAGCAATATTTTTATACTCTTCCCTGGTCATTTGTCCAATCTTCCACTTCTTGTAAGCTTCTTTTTTGAGTTTAAGATCAGCAAGGATTTCACTGTTCAGCCAAGCTGGTCACCTGCCATATTTACTATTCTTTCTACACATCGGGATGGTTTGTTCCTGTAACCTCAGTAAGGATTCTTTAAAATACAGCCAGCTCTCCTGGACTCCTTTCCCCCTCATGTTATTCTCCCAGGGGATCCTGCCCATCAGTTCCCTGGGGGAGTCGAAGTCTGCTTTCCTGAAGTCCAGGGTCCGTATTCTGCTGCTCTCCTTTCTTCCCTGTGTCAGGATCCTGAACTCGACCATCTCATGGTCATTGCCTCCCAGGTTCCCATCCACTTTTGCTTCCCCTACTAATTCTTCCCGGTTTGTGAGCAGCAGGTCAAAAAGAGCTCTGCCCCTAGTTGGTTCCTCCAGCACTTGCACCAGGAAATTGTCCCCTACCCTTTCCAAAAACTTCCTGGATTGTCTGTGCACCGCTGTATTGCTCTCCCAGCAGATATCAGGGTGATTGAAGTCTCCCATGAGAACCAGAGCCTGCGATCTAGTAACTTCCATGAGTTGCCGGAAGAAAGCCTCGTCCATCTCATCCCCCTGGTCCGGTGGTCTATAGCAGACTCCCACCACGACATCACCCTTGTTGCTCACGCTTCTAAACTTAATCCAGAGATACTCAGGTTTTTCTGCAGTTTCATACCGGAGCTCTGAGCAGTCATACTGCTCTCTTACATACAATGCAACTCCCCCACCTTTTCTGCCCTGCCTGTCCTTCCTGAACAGTTTATATCCATCCATGACAGTACTCCAGTCATGTGAGTTATCCCACCAAGTCTCTGTTATTCCAATCACATCATAATTCCTTGACTGTGCCAGGACTTCCATTTCTCCCTGCTTGTTTCCCAGGCTTCGTGCATTTGTGTGTAGGCACTTGAGATAGCGTGCTGTTTGTCCTGCTTTCTTAGTATAAGGCAGAAGCCCTCCCCTTTCGCGCTCTCCTGCTTGTGCTTCCTCCCGGTATCCCACGTCCCCACTTACCTCAGGGCTTTGGTCTTCTTCCCCCGGTGAACCTAGTTTAAAGCCCTCCTCACTAGGTTAGCCAGCCTGCTTACGAAGATGCTCTTCCCTCTCTTCGTTAGGTGGAGCCCGTCTCTGCCTAGCACTCCTCCTTCTTGGAACACCATCCCATGGTCAAAGAATCCAAAGTCTTCTCTCTGACACCACCTGCGTAGTCATTCGTTGGCTTCCATGATTCAACGATCTCTACCCAGGCCTTTTCCTTCCACGGGGAGGATGGACGAGAACACCACTTGCGCCTCAAACTCCTTTATCCTTCTTCCCAGAGACATGTAGTCTGCAGTGATCCGCTCGAGGTCATTCTTGGCAGTATCATTGGTGCCCATGTGGAGAAGCAGGAAGGGGTAGCGATCCGAGGGCTTCATGAGTCTCGGCATTCTCTCCATCACATCGTGAATCCTAGCTCCTGGCAAGCAGCAGACTTCTCGGTTTTCCCGGTCAGGGTGGCAGATAGATGACTCAGTCCCCCTGAGGAGAGAGTCCCGCACCACCACCACCCGCCTCCTCCTCTTGGGAGCGGTGGTCATGGAACCCCCATCCCTAGGACTGTGCATCTCATGCCTTCCAATCGGCAGAGTCTCCTTCTGTTCCCTTCCCTCAGATGTATCATCCAGTCCACTCTCCGCATTAGTACCTATGGAGAGAGCATGAAAATGGTTGCTTACCTGTATCTGCACTGCTGGTACATGGACGCTCCCCTTTCTTCTTCTGGAGGTCACATGCTGCCAGATTTCTTCACCGTCCTCCTGTCCCCGCTGCGCAGCCTGCTCTGAATCTTCAGAACATTGTGCCCGTAGAAGCATATCCTGACGTCTGGTCCAGGAAATCTTCAGTTTCTCTTATGGAACGCAGAGTCGATACTTGTTTCTCCAGACCTTGAACCTTCTCTTCCAATATGGAGACCAGCTTGCACTTTGTACAGACAAAGTCACTTTTGTCCTGTGGAAGAAAGACAAACATGGCACATCCAGTGCAGGACACAACAGCTGAACGCTCCCCATCCATATTACTTTCCTTTTATGAGCTTCCTCAGGAGTTGTAGTAACTACTCAGAGAAGCCAGCAAGATGTAAGCCTCAGTGGGTTCTCCCCAGGCGAACTCCCAGGCAAACTCCCTCTGTTAGCCTCTCTGCTGTTTGCCACTCAGCTGGTTCTAGCTGACTGGCTTTTTATAGCAGTCAGGCCCACTCAAAGCTCACCTGGAACAAAGCACTCCCAATTCACACTTTTCAAACAACCAAGCAAACACACGGTCAAACTGTCCCCACAACAGACACTCAGATACTCACCAACACAGCCTCTCTAATGCAGCCCTTAGCCTACGTCCTCTCAGACAGATCCCAGGCAAACTCCCTCTGTTAGCCTCTCTGCTGTTCACCACTCAGCTGATTCACAGCTGACTGGCTTTTTATAACAGTCAGGCCCACTCTTGAAAACTGTTACCGTGTCTCCCCCCCCCCCAGTCATCTTTTCTCCAGACTAAACAAACCCAATTTTTTCAATCTTTCCTCATGGGTCATGTTTTCTAGACCTTTAATAATTTTCGTTGCTCTCCTCTTTACTTTCTTTAGTTTGTCCACATCTTTACTGAAATGTGGCACCCAGAACTGGACGCAATAGTCCAGAAGAGGCATTATTAGCACAGAGTAGAGGGTAAGAATTACTTCTCGTATCTTGCTTACAACACTCCTGCTAATATACCCCCAGAATGATGTTTGCTTTTTTTGCAACAGTGTTACACTGTTGACTCATATTTAGCTTGTGATCCACTATGACCCCCAGATCCCTTTCCGCAGTACTCCTTCCTAAGCAGTCATTTCCCATTTTGTATGTGTTCCTTCCTAAGTGGAGTACTTTGCATTTGTCCTTATTGTATTTCATCCTGTTTACTTCAGACCATTTCTCCAATTTGTCCAGATCATTTTCAATTTTAATCCTATCCTCCAAAGCACTTGCAACCCCTTCCAGCTTGGTATCATCTGCAAACTTTATAATCGTATTCTCTATGCCATTGTCTAAATCATTTATGAAGATATTGAACAGAACTGGACTCAGGACTGATTCTTGCGGGACCTACTCGATATGCCCTTCCAGCTTGATTGTGAACCACTGATAACTACTCTCTGGTAACAGTTTTTCAACCACTTATGCACTCACCATATAGTAGCTCCATCTAGGCCAGTGGTGGGCAATCTGTGGCCTGTCACAGTAATACACTGGTGGGCCACAAGACAGTTTATTTACATTGACCATCCACAGGCATGGCCATCCACAGCTCCCAGTGGCCATGGTTCGCCATTCCCGGCCAATGAGAGCTGCGGGAAGCAGCGTGGGCCACAGCGGATTATCCTGATGGGCTGCAGGTTGCCCACCACTGATCTAGGCTATATTCCACTAGTTTGTTTATGAAAAGATATGCCACATCTACTGCTTCCCCCATCCACAAGGCTTGCTGCCCTGTCAAAGAAAGCTATTATGTTGGTTTGACACAATTTGTTCTTGACAAATGCTCATTGACTGTTACTTATCACCTTACTATCTTCTAGATGTTTGCGAATGATTGCTTGATTATTCATTCCATTATCTTTCCAGGTACTTGAAGTTAAGCTGACTGGTCTGTAATTCTCCAGGTTGTCCTTATTCCTCTTTTTATAGATTGATACTATATTTGCCCTCTTCCAGTCCTCTGGAATCTCTTCCATCTGCCATGAGTTTTCAAAGATAATTACTAATGGCTCAGATATCTCCTCAGTCAGCTCCTTGAGTATTCTATGATGTATTTCATCAGGCTCTGGTGACTTGAATATATCTAACTTGTCTAAGTAATTTTTAACTTGTTCTTTCTGTATTTTAGCCTCAGAATTGACATCATTTTCACTGGCATTCACTATGTTGTTTACTAATAGGAAATTAGTATTGAGTAAACGAACTAGTAAACTGCAGTAGTTACCTATTTTTGCATCTGCATAATGGCTGTGATTTTAACCTCGTTTTTAGTGTACACATGTCATTGTGGATAATGTTGCTGTACTCAGCTCTTATCATCTGAAAACTATTGAGAAGTATCGACTCCCCATTGTAAGTGCTGATTTTGTATGGAAATCAGCAGAAGAAAGAAAACTTTTACAGATTGATGACTATGAGTCTAGTAAATCATTGGAAGGTACTTCTGATCAAAAGCCAAGCTGTTACGGTAAGTGTATTTAGTGAAGTTTTTTACGGGCTGGTTACTTTGGAGAGGAAGATTTAATTTAGAACTAATTTCAAATGGATTAGCAACAATGGCTGTTTGCAGAAAAGTAATATAAATAGTAGCTGCAGAAAAGAAGCTGGGCATAATGGACCACACCACAGTGGAGTTTTCCCCATTGATTTTAACGGGCTTTGGATCAGGCCCTGAATCAGGAATATGGGTAAAATAATAAATTCAATCATGACAGTCTTTTTGAACCCACTGAAAAAATATCACTTGTAGTTAGCTAGAAGCTTTAGTTTGATTCAACAGTAAATATTGGGTTAACAGAATGCTACAAAGAAGGGTGTTAGTTTCTGAGACAACAAACTTTGAGGAATTATGAAATCTAGAGAACAGGATGTAATAGTAGAAGTATGAAATTAACAGCAATGAGTATGGAAGAAGGGTTTGAACATACTATAATTAAGATACACAGACTTCAATTTTACTCAGAAAGAAAACTACAAGCAAAAAAGGTCCTAGTGACACTGAGAGACTACTCAAGAATTTGAAAATAGACCAAATAATCTGTTTTAGGTTATTAGTCCCCTCATACATTGTCTTCAATTTTTTTTTTCAGACTGAGACCCATTCATTATACCCCCTCCCCCCCCCCGTTTTTTTAAACACTTCTAAGTAACTTTTATTTCTTTTTGCTTTTTGGTGATAGCAGTGTCTCCTAATGAATTGTCATCTGTGAGTTTTGTGTGTTGTTCACCCCCTCCGTAAGATTGTAGTAAAGATGTTGTTATACTTTTCTGAACTCCTTGTAATGCAGAATTTAGTATCTCATGGATAAATTAATATTATGGATCAGTGTGGTCTTGAAAAATAAACGCAGGTTAGGAGTCAGGAGCCCCTGAGTTCTAATCTCGGCTCTACCAGTGACTCACTGTTGGACGTTGGCCAAATAATTTTACCTCATTGCCTCAGTTTCTCTATTTGTAACCTGCTACTGTTTACCTTAGCTACCTGATAGGAGTATTGTGATGATTAATTATTTAGCGTCCATACAGTTCTTTGAACATATAAAGCACTTTGTAAATGCTAAGTAGCATTATTGATTTTTGAGCTATTAATATGTTAAACATAAGTAAACCAGGTAGAAGGAATTATGCCAAGTAATGTATTTTGATAACAGGTGAAAAAAACCGCTCATCTTCTGAGCATGATATTAAGGAAAAAGAGGATACCACTGAGAAGAATGAAAACTGTGGCTCTGATCCCACTCCCTTGGAAGTCAGTGATTGCTCTGTCGGGCCCAGTATGGAGAGCATCAGGTAATCCCTCTGCCTAGCATAAAAGAAAAAATATATTTTGATATTAAGTGTGAAAGGGGGTCAGTTTACGAATTTGCCAGCATTCCTGTTAGATTTTTAAAGTTGAAATCTAACAAATTATGTTTACCAATATGTAATAGAATCCAATAGGATAAACCCTTTTCACTGAGTCCAGGGAATGTTAGCTTATTAGTTTAACACTAGGTTCTTTTCAGGTCAACTTTCCTGATTGAGAAGTACTGCTCACTTGCTTATTCTTAACCAATCAACAATTTATTAATTCACCAGAATCACATTAACATAAATAATCAACAGTTCCCGACACAAGTGTAGACACAGCCAAGTGTGTGTACTACAACACAATACGGTCTTACAAGCAATTATCACAGACCAGAGTTGAGGCTCAGTAGTTATATCAGAGAACAATGCAAATTACCAAAATTTCTCATTACATTTACTTATGGATCAACAATTCTCAATCTGTTAGTACCTAACACATTTATCACAAGTGCAAAGGTGCACTTGTCTGTAAGGCATTTTAAAGAGCATGGTTACTTCTCTTTGGCTAGATTGGTGCAAAAGGGACAAGTTTACAATATTAAAAGCAAAAAGAAAAGGAGTACTTGTGGCACCTTAGAGACTAACAAATTTATTTGAGCATGAGCTTTCATGAGCTACAGCTCACTTCATCGGATGCATGTAGTGGAAAATACAGTGGGGAGATTTTATATACACAGAGAACATGAAACAATGGGTGTTACCATACAGACTGTAACAAGAGTGATCAGGTAAGGTGAGCTATTACCAGCAGGAGAGCGGGGGGTTGGGGGGGAACCTTTTGTAATGATAATCAAAGTGGGCCATTTCCAGCAGTTGACAAGAACGTGTGACGAAAATCTCTACGCCAATTTGATTGGACTTACAAAGGAGTTAAACTCTAAAATACAGTTACCTGAGGTATCACTAGGGAGTGTAGACTCAGCAAGATAATGTGCAGTTATTTATATTAAAGGTTGTTTTTTCCATTTCTAATCTTTGAAAAGAAATCTCACTACCTCTTATCCTCCTAACCCTGGGAGGGGGAAGAGTCCTTTCCATATGTCTAGTCCAGGCATCAGTTGCACTTCGGATTCTGCAGCTTCTTGTGTTAGGTTCAATCTACGCTCTCGAGCACATGGTGACCTCAGTTTTATGTACTCTAGCTTCAGGTCTCGTTGGAGGAGGCCACTCTCTGATTCTTGTTGGGCATGTGCCAAATGGGTGCTGAGATT
The DNA here is from genome assembly GCF_965152275.1 of Natator depressus. Lineage (NCBI taxonomy): Eukaryota > Metazoa > Chordata > Testudines > Cheloniidae > Natator > Natator depressus. Next base: position 39,412,092 of record NC_134234.1, read on the forward strand.
TCAGCTCTTAGTGTCTTTTCTACTTCCACTGGTACCCAGGAGATGGCGATGGTGTATAACAAATTTCCTTAATCTTTTTTATATCAGAGGCTTTTAAAATTTGATTCATTTCAAGCAGGCCGGAACTCCGTCCCCCACCCCCACCCCTCCTCCTCTACCTCCTCCTGGGGCCCCGTCCTTTGGCCAGGCCAGATAGAGGCACACAGGAGCTGTGGTAGGGTGAGCACTGAGCATATTCCCCCTGTGCAGAGCTGCACCCCCAAAGCCCCTCTCCTTCCCTCTTTCTCCCCTCCCCCCCGCGTGGAGCTGCCCCCGCCCCAAGTCCCTTTTTGGCAAAACTGGGCATTTGTCCCATTTGTTCTTGCCAACTGATGATGAACAAATGCCCAGTTTTGCCAAAAAAAGTTGGGAAGTCCGGGGTAGGGCTTAAAAGGGGACTGTCCTGGCCAAAACAGGACATATGGTCACCCTAAACTGGGGGTTGGGACCCCGAGGGAGTCACGTGGTTATTACATGGGGTGTGGGTCACAAGTTGTCAGCCTCCACCTCAAACCCTGCTTTGCCTCCAGCATTTATAATGGTGTTAAAATATATTAAAAAGTGTTTTTAATGTATAAGGAGAGGTTACACTTCAGAGGTTTGCTATGTGAAAGTACAACAGTTTGAGAACCACAGCCCTAGACTGTAGTAAGAGCCGCCCGGGCAGTGTTTTCCCCAGGAATTGAAATTAGGTGGGGCGTTCAAATATACGGGGTAGGGGGCAGGGCTGATGAGGGGTGAGACCATGAGGGTGATGGTGGGCTGTATGGCACCATAGTAAAAACGGAAAAATGTTTCATGACTATTTTATTAGATTTAACTCATGTTTTAAAATCATCACACAAATTAAAGTTGGCTACTCAAGCCTTCTATGAAGCACTACATCTACATCCTTCTTGGTTTCTTGTTATAATTTTGCACAACTCTGTTAATGAACTTCTTGAATGCAATGCGTTCATCTTTGGTGGCTTCTTGTGTGTACAGTACTTCCATTCCTTCAATTGATATGCTCATTAGTTCATTCACATGATCAGGCAGAAGGCAACTTCTTTCAGAACACAAAATTCTATTCAATGATGCAAAAGAACGCTCAGCTGTAGCTGTTGTGACTGGGAGTAGCAAGAGATGAATTCCTACTTCTTTCATCCCAGGAAACATAACACAAAAATCGGTTCAAGCCAAAATAAAAAAGAAGTTGAAGTAAAATCTTCATTCATTCGTCGTATGATATTCAACTCTGTGTTCAAATTCTCTATTCTGTCCTGAGTACATGGCAGCCCCATTTCTGGTAGTGCCTCACGCTGCTCAACTGTCGGTGTTTTATAGGACAGGGATCTGTAAAAGCTACGTAGAGGTTGAGTAGTATCTAGAAGTCGCTGTTGTAGATTTTTAAGAATCAAGTCTGTGTACTTTTTCAGTTGTCTTAACAAATGCTTCTTGTCCTCTTCACTTAAGGATTCAATATTAATGTCTTCATTAGTCAACTTCTGGACTGAAGTCTTTGCTTCTTCCAGTACTTTTTCAATGGATAGCTCTCTGATTCATCCAAATGTAGCTTCTGTTGCTGGACAAAGATCTACTACTGTTGTAGCAGATGCCTGGATAACATTGTTTAATGACCCAAATGGTTTCAACAGTAGAATTACAAGAAAGAGAATGGCAGTAGTCTTCTCTGAACGTAGTAGCAAAGGTAATCCACCAGCCTCACTACTTAGATCCATCCCATCTTGGTAGATACTTTCCAAAGTCAGTAATAATGGCTGGAGTAATTTTAAGACAACAGCCACGGATTGCTCATGATAAAGCCAGAGGGTTTTCCCCGGTTGTACTAATTTGAACTTCAGTCCTAGTGTATCTTCTATATTTTCCAAGATATTCAGTCTTTTTGGACTCTTGCTGAAAAAATAATACAATGAAGACATTAAATTTATAGCTTTTTAAATGTCTTTTGAAGAGTCTGCAGCTCGTACTGGCACTAGTTGGAGTATATGGCCTCTGCAGTGTGTACAGGAGAGATTAGGGTTACACTTTTCTCTGAGCAAAGCTTGTACTCCACCGTGTCTTCCAGAGAAGTTTGCAGCTCCATGAAATGCACAAGCAGCCATCTGTTTGGGGTCCAATTGACAAGCATCTAACGCTTCTAAGATGTGGGTTGTCGTAGATGCAGCTGATGTGTCTTCTATAACTTGAACATCTAGAAATGCATCTGCTGGCCTACCACTGACATCAAGATAATGTACACAATGACTTAATACTTGATGCTCATTTGCATCGATGCATTCATCAGCCATGTATGCAAATTTTTTGAATGTTGTGAGAGAGTTCTTCACTTTTTCAGCTGTTGAGTCTTTCACTGTTGCACCACATGCTTCTTGCCAGTCAGTTGAGTTTCTTGCAGAAAGCTAGTGAGCATTTGCTGGTCTTGTTCAGAACCAGTGTTCACCTTCCGGATGAACAAGTGACAATGCACTTAACATTGGCCTCCAGTTTGTAGTGTGTGGTATCTCTTGCTTAAATAGAAAGTATGATGCCACAGCCATGTTTGTTCACATGAACTGTGTTGTGTCTCCAGCAATCTTAACAGTCTCATTAACTCTCACCGGTGTTGTCCTTGGTCAGTGGAGACTCAGAGTTCAGAGGTGCTTTCACATGAGTTCACCTCCCAGGTGGTGGGCAAGAAAGCACCTTGCTCGTTCCTCCAGCTGCTCACTGTTTGCTCTGGCCACGGTTGTTCGTTGTGTCACCATTCACTTCATCGCTGTGTTGCCAATGGCCCTGCACCGTCACCTTCTGCTGCCACCTGCCACTGTGACCTCTGCAAGTTGGTCTCTTGAGGTTCCACCCAACTTCAAGTGATTTCAGCTGAGCCCTCAGTGGGGGAACCTCGCTGCTAGTGCAGACTGGGCTGTCTCTTCCACAGAAACACTGTCCCACAGCAGGCCTAAGCACTTAGACCTGATTATCAGTGATTTCAGCTGTAGTGGTCACTTAACAAAACAAAAGACTGTCTATGGCAGGGGTGGGCAAACTTTTTGGCCCAAGGGCCACATATGGGTATGGAAATTATATGGTAGGCCATTAATACTCGCAAAATTGGGGGTTGGGGTGCAGAAGGGAGGGAGGGCTCTGTATGGGGGTACAGGCTCTGGGATGGGGCCAGAAATTAGGTGTTCAGGGTGTGGGAGGAGGCTTCGGGCTGGGGGGTGAGGGCTCTGGGGTGCAGGAGGGTGGGACCGAGGGGTATGGAGGGTGGGAGGGGGGATCAGGGCAGGTGGTCAGGGGTGCAGGCTCTGGGCGGCACTTATCTCAAGCAGCTCCCAGAAGCAGCAGCATGTCCTCCCTCCGGCTCCTATGCAGAGGTGCAGCCAGGTGGCTCTGCGCACTGCCCCGTCTGCAGGCACCACCCTTGCACCTCCCATTGGCCCTATTTGCTGGCCAATGGGAGCTGTGGGGGCAGCGCTTGTGGCGGAGGGCAGCGTGCGGAGCCCCTGGCTGTCCCTACGCATAGGAGCTGGAGGAGGGATGTGCCGCTGCTTCTGGGAGTTGTGCGGAGCAAGCCCCCGACCCCGCTCCCTGGCAGAAGCTTGAGGGCTGGATTAAAACATCTGAAGGGCTGGATGCAGCCCCCAGCCCGTAGTTTGCCCACCCCGATCTATGGAGCCTAATCAGCTCTGTCTTTAAAGAGAGGAGAGGGGCAGGTCAAATAGTACTTGTGACTCAGGCAGACCATCAAGCAAAACACCTGTCCCAGCCTCTCTCTTGATGCCCTCAATCAGCACAGGCTAAGTATAGTTCTACTGCCCTTTACTCATACAATAAGAATAACAACATTTTATCCCCCCCCCCCCCCCGAACCCCCCGCATTCAAGTGATTTGTAACCCAGCCCCAGCCAAAATCTATCACCTGGGCAACACAGCTCTGTTTGCTAGATACCTAGGTAGATTAGGTGTGAATGTAAATACAATCTGGTCCTGAAGCCTTTCCCCCCAGCCCCTAGCTCATCAGCAGCTGTCAGGGAGAGCTCATTTAGACTTTGCTTACAAATCATAATTTGAAATTATTAGGTTGGCCAACATCACCAAAATGAATGCACTGACATTGTCATAAAAAACAACAGCTGTATAAGGAAGCTAGTCTATGTTCATACTTTTCAAATCTATTATACTTTTTTCAGATACAAGTATTTTATCATACACTTTGTGCTTTTAAAGTGTGTATTAATGTTTCAATTTCAATTAAAATGTCCAAACAATCACTAAATTGGCAACACTGCATGTAACTAGTTTACAAAACTGGGGGGAGGGTGTTGGGGAAATTCGGGGGGGCGTAGGGAAATCCCTGCGTGCGGGCAGCTGTGGGGAACCCCGGACCTTCCACCTGCCCTGGGCGAGGAGCTGGGATGCACAAGAGCAGCCCCCGGCTCGTGGCTGGCGTCCAGGACAGTGGAGGGTCCAGGGGTCCCCACAGCAGCCCAGGCTCCTTGGGCAGCTCTTACCACTGCCTGACTTCTGGCCAGGACAGGAGGCAGGGTCATGGGGGGAAGGGAGAGAGCAGGGGGCATGGTATCATGGGCTGTGTAGGGGGACAATGTTCTTTGTGCCAGGGCCCCAATAAATTTTAATCTGCCTTTGATTTCAAGGATTTTGGCTCTACTATCAATTGGGATTCCCCCAATCTAAGAAATTTCTCTTAATATCCCAAAGTTATACCCTGGTTTATATCTTTTAACATTTCTCCTTCCATAGGCCAGAAGAGTCCTATTCTAGAGTGTAACAATTATTTACAATGAAAACCAACAAAATCTTTACAATCTTCTAAGTTTGGAGGACATACTCCATACATTATTTGATTATACATAAGTATTTCACATTATTTAGGATTTATAATAGAATAAGAGGCATTTTTCACATATGGAAGAATATATATCTGACTCACAAGGCAAACAGCTGTGCAGGTGCTAATTTGAGGTTAAGGACAAATTATTCACAGTATATTTGATTTAGAAAAACACAGTGTATAGTTTATAGTCAGTTTGGGGTGAAAACACTCTGCATAGGAGAGATGGATGTGACCTTTGCTTAGTAACATGGAATTTATTAGCTAGGTTGTGGAAAAAGAAAGAGGTTTATCCATTTACAAATTCTGAGATACTTGCCTATGTGATTAACAATACTCTCATTTTAGTCATTTTAGTTTCTATAGTTGGGGAGAAGAATAGATTAGAATTCTCAACTTTGGCTGATCTGTGGTCCTTAGACAAAGTGTCTCACATGATGTGAAATATTTGCTTATTGTCTTAGGTAGATCCTATTTGGGGATAAACAGAGGTTGCTCTTCTAATTTTTGAGAGTTAGAAGGAATCATTAGTAATAAATCATTCAAGGGATACCTGTCGCATATGTTCCTTACAATATTTTAAAAAGAAAAAGAACAAAACCGTGCCCCAGCTCCTGTCGGCCCCACAAAGTTACTTTGGTGACTTCTACAGGTTGGACCTATCTTGACAACAGTATCTTTTTAAAAAATCCTGAACCTTTCTCTATTTTCTGTATTGTATATACATGACCATATATAGAGCTCTCATATCTTGCTTTAATTAAGAAACCATTTTTGCTTTTGAATCCTAGTTCTGAGATTTGATTTGACTTTTGTTCCAGCTCAGTGTATGCACAAAGTGTTAGCACGTTGCAACTTCAGATATAATTGTTTCTTCATGTTGGTTAATGTTTTTGAGATATATAAGTGTGTGAAATTTACATTTACTTTTGAAAACCCTGCCAACAGCCCCAAAGACTTAATCATTTCTAAACCCCTAATGTTTCTGAGTGCTTTTTCTTGCCACTCGTAAAAGCTCTAACTTGCTTCTGGGTTAAGTAATGACATAGAAATTTTAGAGGCTGTTATTCTGTAATGCAGCCTAGGGTCTTGGGAGTTTTAGAAAAGATACATTAAAAATAGTAACAATAATTAATAATGATCACTGATTTTGATCTGAGCCTGCTCCGAGTGAAGTTAGTAGCAAAACCCCCCACTGACTTTACAAACATTTCCATTGTGAGGTAGGTGAATAAATATTATCCTCATTTTACAAAAGTATAAACTGATGCTGCGGGTCTATATTGTTACTCTGAGTCACCAGCTGCATTTGAAGGGAAGTTGTGGGGGCCCAGAGTAACAGGATTTCCTGGAGGAATTCTGGATGTTTCCATTAGAATTCCCTTGGACATGCACACTGGAGCTCTACCAACCTCTTACAAGGTACAATGTACAAGGGATTCCTCTTGTGGTTAGGTGGCCAGCACAGGGTAGTCGCCTTCTCCCTCCCTGTCCACTTTCAGAAAGCCAAGCAGTTCTGCCACTACTGCTGTTCTGATTGCCTCTGGTTCTTTTGTAGTGTTACAGAAGAGAGGGGAAGTTGCCTCGTGTCTTCTCTTTTGTCTCGCATACCAGTGCAGGGCTATCCACAAGTACCTTCTCCAAGAACATACTGAGAACTGTGAGGCAGAGCTGGGATCAGAACTCAGAAGGTTTTGGCTCCCAGCTCAATTCTCTAGACCAGTGGTTCTCAAAGCCGGTCCGCTGCTTGTTCAGGGAAAGCCCCTGGCGCACCGGACTGGTTTGTTTACCTGCCACGTCCACAGGTTCAGCCAATCGCAGCTCCCACTGGCCGCGGTTCGCCGCTCCAGGCCAAGGGGGGGCTGCAGGAAGCGGCGCGGGCCAGGGGATGTGCTGACCACCCTTCCCGCAGCCCCCATTGGCCTGGAGAGGCGAACTGCGGCCAATGGGAGCTGCAATCGGCCGAACCTGCGGACGTGGCAGGTAAACAAACCGGTCCGACGCGCCAGGGGCTTTACCTGAACAAGCGGCAGACCGGCTTTGAGAACCACTGCTCTAGACCTCACTGTAGCTAAAAATGTAGTTTAATCTGGTTGTGCCCTGCACTGGTCTTTTCCACACAGTAGGGAGATGTGTTGTATAGGGTTGTGATTTCTAGAGTGCATTAACATATTGAGCATTAATTGGTCCGGTAGACCCTGATCGTGTGCTTTAAGGTAGTGCTGTTTGAAACAGTATTATGTTAAAGTGAACTAGGGAACCTTTAGCCATCAGTATACATGGACCAGTTAATACACAACATGTTAATGCGCTTAGAAATCACACCATCATAGAGCTTATAGTCCCATCATGTAGACAAACCCTTTTTTTATTTTTAAAACAAGTTTTACAAGTATCTTTAGCATACAATGTAATCCTATTTAAGTTGCTGTACTCCAGACCATAAAAGCTATGAAAGTGCTTTCATGAGGTGTTGGGTGACAATACTGCATCTCACATTTCTAATGAAGACTTCCTTTTTTTTTTTTTTTTGGAAAGAAAAAAGAATGAACTAAGGATATGCAAAAAACAGATATTGACATTAAGTATCTTTAAAGCACTGTCTTAACAAAAAGCAGGACATTCTTAATGCTGAATGATACTCCATCACTGGTTCACTCAGGTTACAGACGATAGTCTTCTATGTGGCAGTCTTGAAACTGATGAGAATCTTGCATTCCATTTAATTTTGTAGTATCATTGCACAACAGAATGAGCTGACTGTGAAGCAGTTATCTGAAAGGTGACCTGCAAAGACGAATGGAATAAAAATCATTGTGCTTTTTCTTATATATATATATATATATTTTAGCTTTTTAATATCAGGAGTGGTAAAGGTTGTCTTCCTTAATGTTGCTAGAGGCCTAGAGAATGGTATGAGCTTTCAGTTAGAGGCAAGGATATTGAATCTTTCATAAATAGAGCTTTTTCTCCCAAGCATTTGCCAGGAGTTTGAGTTAAATAGGTGTTACAAAACAATCTGACTAAAATCCATTCCCCTTCCATTTTGTCAGATTTTAATCTCTTGTGACATCCTAATCTGCTAGTTCTCAAGCAGTCCAGAGAGTCATAGAATCATAGAATATCAGGGTTGGAAGGGACCCCAGAAGGTCATCTAGTCCAACCCCCTGCTCGAAGCAGGACCAATTCCCAGTTAAATCATCCCAGCCAGGGCTTTGTCAGGCCCTCCGTCAAGTCCTCCGTCAAGTCCTCCGTCAAAAACAGGCAATTCAAACTGGAGATTTCTGATTCATAAAACCCCATGGCACTTTTTATGAAAGAGAACCTCCAGGCCTTTTTTTTTAATACATCTTAAGAAAGCAAAAAAAAAAAAAGTTTTTCCCCATTTTTAGGTCACCTTTAACTTTGACTTTCTTGGGTTTTGTATTGGTTAAATAGACACATATAACTCAATCCTGCATCCCTGGTACATGCAAAACTTCCATTGATCTCATTGGGAATTAAATAGGCAGAAAAGACTGTGGGCTCAGGCTCTGTGTTTAAAAAATTTAATATTATAACATAAAATATAGTTATTTATTCTAATTATTATGATAATATTATCATGTAAAATAATTGATTATGATTTTAAAAGTCCATACTATCTCACACTAGAGTTTTGTTCACTATAGCCGTTTCTCTGGCTACAGAATTCCTCTGCTAAAACAGACAGATTTTTGTTTACATTCCTGTCTGGTCCTTCTGTCACATAACACTCAATTAAACTGATTTTCAGAAGTGCTGAGCACCTGCAGCTACCACAAAGCCCACAGCACAACTGAATATCATGTGCATTGAAGTTACTTCGATGCCAGTTGAGAGCAAAGGGCTGCTTGTTACTGTAATTAAGGAGAGAGCAAGTTGCATAAGAAGAAACAACTCAGATACTCACATTTTTTTAAAACTTATTAATAAAATGCATATTTCACTGGCATTAAAAACCATCAGTGGTAGACTAGATGTTAATTATTTTCTAGGAGTGAATCAGTTACAAATTATACTTATTTGCTTAAAATACTTGATGTTGAAGGGCATGACTTTAAGATTAGGACATATATTTAAAGTCTAAAAACAGGGTGGGAATTAATCTCCCACTGCTATTTAGGATTGCTAAAATGCAACTGGATGGGCAAAACCAGATAATGCATTTAGCAAATTAGTGGGCCAGGCAGGTAAATCACATTTGTTCATTTGGTTGCCCAATGTTTTTTGCAAGATGAGTAAGGTTGAAAGCCAATCTCCATGTTCAGCTTCAGGTTGGACGCACTGATCAGTCAAAGTATCCATGACCTTTTAGTGCAGGTCAACAGCTTGTGTGGCAGTGATTTTCACTTGTTCAGAATAAGTTTTGGTTTTTCTGGGCTGTGGGAAAATATGCTTACATTGTATAAGTGTAGGCCCTTAGTGTGATGCTGCAACCTTGTAAAATTACTAATTTCAAAGATTTATTTTAAAATGTTTAAGAGAATTTCAATTATTCTGATTTCAGATTTTATACAGAAAATGATCAAGATATTCCTTATTTTCCACAAGATTTTGAAGTTGCAAAATATGATGCCCTTGAAAAAGTAAGCATTTTTAGTGACATCTCTTATGTTAGTAGAATGCTGTAGGCTCAATAAATGGTTTGCAGTTCTGTATGCATTACTTTAATTTTTTGCTTTAATTTTACAAATAATTATTCCATCAGGGTCACAAAAACAAAGAACACTATTGACAAACAAATTTAAAGAAGTGCGTCTTTCAGTGCAGCCTAACTTTACTTGAAACAAAACTCTAATTTTTATCACTATAGCATCCCACAAGGTAACACACTACAGTAATATGTATATTCTTCTGGCAGTTTGTACAGTTAACAAAGATTTTATATAAATAAATTAAATGTAATTAAAATACAGTAAGTTTTCATTTCAACATGGAGAAGACTTTCAGATCTCAAAATATACAAGAAATTGTACATTGTCCAGCACAGGGAAGCTCTGATATTGACTGGAGCTTCTGGGTGCTGTGGTAATGAAAATAGTAAATAAATGCTATACATTCCACTAATGCTTTCATAGCAGTTAATCATGATGGCTCCATATACAGTGAGGGGGACGTGGGGAAGTATATGTTATGACAACAAACAGTTGAAGAAAACGTTAATGACAGTATGAACGGGACATGTATTGAAATAAAAGGGTTGTTGTTTCTTTCAGATTAATACTGAGAAAGGCAAACAGGTTGTAGTTATTGAATTGCAGTGTTCCCAGGAATCATGTGAGTTTCCCTTTCGAATAGCTGCACACTTCAGCATGTCAGAAGGATTTAAGGTATGAGCTGGTTTTTGTCATTATTACCGGTTTATTTGTTAGTTTATTTCAGTGTATTTAATAAATCCATCCCATAGTGCCAGATGCTTGTCATTCCTGTTTGCAATCAGATTACTAAATATAAATAAAAGAAAAAGTCATTCTATTAGCTTCTGACATAACTGACTGAAAGTAGGCTCCCAGACACAATGAGGCTAATTAATCTTTCCTGTGACTATTGAAGCCAATATCAGTGTAACACAAATGAGTTCAATTATTTGAATGTAAATCAGGATGAATTTGGCCCATTGTGTCACATCAAGGACCCTGCTTGGAGCCAATTATTTGCCAGTCCTGTCACTTCAAAGTTGGTAAAATGTCATTTATTTTTAAGAATCTACCCAGCCATTACAGACTTTGTGAGTAATGCATCATGCTTTCCCTTCCTGACCCTCTGGTTCTTCTCCAGCAATCCTAAAAACATTACCTCTTTGGGTATGTCTACACTGCAGTAAAAGACCTGGGGCACAGCTGCAGCTGGCCCAGGTCAGCTGACTTGGGCTCGGACTATGGGGCTAAAATTGCAGATTAGATGTTCCGGCTTTGGCTGGAGCCTGGACTGTGAGACCCCCTCAAGGGAGGGGGCTCTCAGAGCCTGGGCTTCAGGCTGAGCTCAAACATCTACACTGCTATTTTTAACCCTACAGCCTGAGTCCCACTAGCCCAAGTCAGTTGACCTGGGCTCTGAGACTAGGTGCAACAGGTTTTATATTGCAGTGTAAACGTACCTTGTGTGACAGGGATTACATGTACAGGTGGTGCTTCCTAGTGGTTATACCACTGGGTGCCAGCTCTGCTCCATTTCCAGCATCCCTCTCCAGCAATTGTTCTAATGCAAGGTGGTCCACTTTTTGGTAGGTAGCAGCTAGGCCTTCTGGCTGGGTCACCAATTGCATTCACTTCCTTTCAGGGTAACGGAGTTGTCAAGGTTCCTTCCCCACTCTGAACTCTAGGGTACAGATGTGGGGACCTGCATGAAAACCTCCTAAGCTTACTTTTACCAGCTTAGGTTAAAACTTCCCCAAGGTACAAACTATTTTACCCTTTGCCCTTGGACTTCCACTGCCACCACCAAACGTTTATCTGGGTTTATTTTTATTAGGAAAGCGTTGTTTGGAAATGTCTTTCCCCCCAAAATCCTCCCAACCGTTGCACCCCACTTCCTGGGGAAGGTTTGGTAAAAATCCTCACCAATTTGCATAGGTGACCACAGACCCAAACCCTTGACTCTTAAGAATAATGAAAAAACATTCAGTTTCTGAAAAGAAGGATTTTAATAGAAGTAAAAAGAATCACCTCTGTAAAATCAGGATGGTAAGTACCTTACAGGGTAATTACATTCAAAACATAGAGAATCCCTCTAGGCAAAACCTTAAGTTACAAAAAGGCACACAGACAGGAATATCCATTCTATTCAACACAACTTAATTTCTCAGCCATTTAAAGAAAGTAATCTAACGCATATCTAGCTAGATTACTTTCTAAGTTCTAAGACTCCATTCCTGTTCTGTCCCCGGCAAAAGCATCACACAGACAGACCCTTTGTTTTTCCCTCCCCCCAGCTTTTGAAAGTATCTTGTCTCCTCATCGGTCATTTTGGTCAAGTGCCAGCGAGGTTATCCTAGCTTCTTAACCCTTTACAGGTGAGAGGATTTTTCCTCTGGCCAGGAGGAATTTTAAAGGGGTTTACCCTTCCCTTTATATTTATGACAGGAGTCCAATAAAATAGATACAGTCCAATGCCCTCAAAAAAGAAAGGGTCTTCAGCCCACCTCCGGACTCCTGTGGCTGGCACAGTCTTGACTCAAGGCTTACAATATCTCTGTACTCTCCTCCTCTCCAAGGTTGGGGGGGAGAAAGGGATTTATGCCCCTCCACACAAAGGGCAGTTGGTAGGGGAGCCAAGCCCTTTCTCTCCACCAGGCTCTGACCTAGGACCCCTATGAGAGGCAGTGATAGCATATACCCTCTTCAGGACTGCCTCCCTAAGCCACTTCCTATCACTTGCTTCCCCAGTCCAAGGTTTGGTCAAATGTCTCATTAAGTGATCCTCCAGAAGCTAGAGCAAAACATTCTCTACTCTTAGGGAATGGCTAGCTCTTCCTTTAGGGCCTGGGGTAACTGCTGCTAGCAGAACTACTCTTGCAGCCAGGACCAAGGTAGGTCTCCCCCCCTTCTTCTTCATACCTTGTTCTTGGCTTAGAATCTTGCACCTTTCTCAGTATTCTTAAAGAATTGCAGAAGAGCTTTTTTTATTGGGCCCCATTTTCCTTGTATCCTTGATAGTTGTTTCAAGGAAAATTTTATTATTTTAAGGCCTCTGAGTTTTGTGTATAAACACCTCCTTTCACTGGTACAGTTTTTACAATCCCAAAGAATATGATCTATCATTTCCTGGACCTGTTACACATAATTCATCTTTATTCTTGTTAATTAGAAATAAATTACTGCTTAACCCACAATCCCTGTTAGAATTATGAAAAGAACCACTTTGTTCTTCCTTTCAGGGTCTTGGATTATATCAACATTGTCAACTGTTTGGCATACTACTTAGAATTTTCTCCCCTTCATTTAGTTTGCTCACAGTTCTTGACATTCCTTCCTTAATTTATTTTTCATTAGGTGTTTAAATTTCAGTTTGCTTAAGGAGATTCCTTGGTCAATTTGTTCACAATTAATAGCCCTTTTGCCTGTTTGTCTTCCAATCTTTTACCTGCTATCCCTACATGCACCAGAATCCATGCTATTTCTATTGTTATATCCAGTTGTGCCAGTTTGGTTGTTAGCAGTAATATTGCATTCAGAATATCATTTCTGATGTCAGACTTTCCATTGTAAATTGCCTGCTGTCCTAATAAGGAATCAGAGAAGGTGGCCATGGCAGCTGGCCACACATCTAAAGCCCAGTTTAATGCTATCATAATCCCTGTTAGCTAAACCGTAAAAATGGATACAAAGTTAGTTAGCCTTAGAACTTTCTTGAGTCTGAGTGAGGACACGCAGAAAGCTGTTCCCACTCTTCCTGTTCCTTTGTCTTTTGAACGATCTGTATATATATGGCCATAGTGTCCTTACTTATCACAAATATATTGATTTCTTATATCTTGTATATTTATCATTCTTCTCCTTTTATTTATTTCATTATATTATTTCATGCCTACCTCAGGGGGAATGGTTTTCCAATGATAGAGAATTTTCCCAATAGCTGTAGATTTTGATCTCTTTTAGTCCTTTTTTTTTTTCATTAGGATCCTTTATCCACTTCTGTACCCTGGTTACATGGGGAACTTTGAATTTTTTCCCTACTTAGCCTCCACTTAATTCCAAATAATCATTATATATTTGCTGAGTGTTACCTAGTACTTTGGCCCACAAGGTTAAGTCTAAGAAGTTCATTCTAAGAATGATAGGCACTTCACTGGCTGCTTTCTGTAGTGAACATAGAGGCATAAGAATGAAGGCACCACATGCAATATGCAATGGCTGTACTTGGATATAGTCTAGTTTTCTCAGATTTGTGTTCACTGCTGACCTAAAGTCTTGTCATCCATACTCAATAAGTGGTCTAATTCCTGTTCTGTATAGCATTACCATTTTTTTCTTATCCACTCCCCAGTATGTTCCAGAGTTACTTTTAAGTAACTTAACTCTACCTTTGTGCTTTAATATTTTCAATATGGTCCATGAGAGGCAATCATGTAGCTATAACTTTACATCTGTTTGGATTTTCCTTGTTGTGAACATCAATCATTCCCTTAGTTTAGTCTATGGAGAATTTGAATGCCCACCTGTTTCCCTATTCTGCACTTCCCTTAAGTGCATAATTGAAAGCACTGCCAGAAGAATAAACGTTTCTGCTTTGGTCCGTATGACACAAGACATCAACAAATAATGTGATCCCTATTCCTGTACTCATCTCCTTGGGGAGGTTATTTATCATGATGTTAAAGAGGGTTGGGCTAATTACACTGCCCTGTGGAGTTCTATTTGCAATTGTGTATGTGTTGGAAAAAGCTTTCCCTATTCAGACTTGTTCATTTGCTGAAGTCCCATACCCATATATACATTCTTCCTATAATACCCCTGGAGCCTACTTTATGAAGTAGTCGTACTCTCCATAACACATAATAGGCTTTTTCTATGTCCAAAAAGGTTATTCTCCCCTTCCAAATTGTCTGTTTCCCTTTTACGATTGTCCTCCAACTGGAGCAAGCTCTGTATGTGTGGAGGGGTGGAGTCATCTGGGCCCAGAACTGCTCTTCAACCCCTTCTGTCCCAATGTAGGGTTTATACACCCCATCACACTCTAAAAACCTGTTATGCTAGAGCTCTAGATAAACTTTACGCACAAGTCTCTCAGCTAGTAGTGTGACGTGCTAGAAAACTGGAACACTTCTGTAAGTCTTCTTTTTCTTATATATTTTGATGTTGTCATTCACAGAGTAAAAAACAGTTCATAGCAACTAAGACTTCTGAAGAAGTAAGAAAAAATTATGAGATTTATGTTGAAGATTTGAAGAACCAGGATTTTCTATTAAGAGAAACCTTTCCACCAGGTGCAGACAATTTAGCCTCTATGAAATTACAAGAGGTTAGCATGACTTATTTGTTTGTATTCTTCTGGTCTTCGTGATTTATATTACTATCTGATTCTCTGAGTGTGAGGATTATGGTTTAGATTTAAGTAGTAGAATATAATAGGGTAGGGAAAATGGTATTTATGTGCTAATGTTTTAAAAGATTTTTAGGAATAATGAACTAATGGTTTACATTACTTCACTCTAACATATGAAAAGCAAATTTAATTGATCACTTTGTAGAGAATTCCCAGTATCCTTATTCCACCATAGGTAAGTACATAGAATACTCCATCAAAGTCAGTGGGAGTTGTGCCCAAAAAATAATGTCAGAATATTGTACAATTTGATGTTTTCAAGTACCAGAATTCTCACTCATTACTTATGTTCATAGCCTTGATCCAATTTCCACTGAAGTCTGTAGGAAGACTCCCATTGACAACAGTGAGTTGGATCCTGGCCCCAGGAGTATTTTTTCAAATAGGTTTGATTGTCTATCTGCCATTGAAAATAGATGTAGTGTGATACAAAGTTTTTTCCATGTACCTTTTTACTGTAAGCAATCTACCCTCCCCTTTGCCCCAGATAAGCTAAACTACGTGTTGACACAAAACTGGCTTTGAGATAATATCACCTATATCCAGGAAATGTTAGAATCCCTTGTATTGTTTTCTCTGAAGCAATACAGCTGTTGTCACTAAAACTTCACTATCTTCCAACAGTTCTTTCCTATTCTAAGCATAGAGAAACATTGTGTTGTGTCTGATACTGCTGTGCAGTAACTGTTGGAAAACATTGACTTTATGGCAACCACTGGAGCTCAAAAATACTGCCAAAAAAAACCCAAAAGCAAATATTTTAATGATGTTCCTCAGTACACATTAGAAAATCTCTCCATACTTTCTTTAGCTGCTTTGGATGTATGGATTGCACTGGTTTTCATGCCCTTCCTTTCTTCTTTAGCTCTGCATCCCCAGTTTTTACCTGTATGAGAGGAGTGTCTGTGATAAACGTACACAATTTTTTGCGGCTTTTTGAACCAGGAGAAATAGTATGCACCCCAAATGAAGACAACAATCATTTTGAATCCATCCATCCTGAACTTACAGGAATCAACTGCATAATAAATAAAATAGTAGGGACATGCAGTCCGTTTTAGCAAAGCTTACTGTTTGCAGTCTATTGTCCTATTCATTGTATAAGCAACAGATCCATCAATCAGCAGCTGATTGGCTACTGCCCTTACTGAGATTGGGAAAGGTGTTGGAAGCAATTTTGGGGTAGTCTGTCACAAAGAATAATGGAGGAAAGGAAAGAAGGAGCAGGGAGCAATTGAATTAGCTGAAGACAGAGACTCAGTATGAGTTTAGGGAATTGATTAGAAAAATTGTTCATAAGAGTTATGGCTGTGGTGACAGTGGTTTGGGGATGTTTTAAAGGGAAAGGAGAAAGAATTGCAGTGTAGTAGAGCTTTTTGTGGAGTTTCTTCCAGCAGAGCTGGCAGAATATACTGCCTCATCTGGAGCTTGTTTGCACTATCTTTTAATAATAAATCCCATTCATTATCAGATAGCCCAGTCAACTTTCAAGCAAGAACATGAGCTCATGCTTTTCTATGCTCCCCATCCAGAAGACTTTTTGCAAGCAAGTCTCCCGTTCAAGTCATTGGCCTAAATAAGTCATAGTAAATGTTAACACATATACTGTAGTATA
Source organism: Natator depressus (assembly GCF_965152275.1). NCBI lineage: Eukaryota > Metazoa > Chordata > Testudines > Cheloniidae > Natator > Natator depressus. The sequence goes on from NC_134234.1 coordinate 39,428,648, forward strand.
TCGCTTATCAGAACAGGGAAATCAATGGGAGTTTTACCAGTCTGAGAACTGGAGGAGCAAGTTCTGCATCTCTGTTTCTTTTATTAATTGATATTTGTTTACTGCAGCTACTTCTAGAGGAAGCCATAAATTCAAGCACTTTATCCCAAGAAATTAGTGCTTTTGTGGAACTGATCTGGGCAGAAGCACTTGGTCATCTGGACCATTTACTACTTGAACCAGTAAACAACATCAGCCTAAATGATGTAAGTTAATTTTGCTTAGAAATGATGACTCTTTAGGAACCAGTGTTATCTAAGTATTAATGTAAGTATTTTGTTTCCAAGCAAGAGTATTTTGCCCTTTCCAACCTGGGATCAGAATTATACTAGATACAGTTGTATTTAAACACACCTCCATAACTGTATCTAGTGTGTATGTGTGTATATATGTATCCAGAGACTGTGGTGGGTGCATTTTATAAATCAATTAATATATAAATTTTAGACATACCATTTGATGTGGAGACGTGGGAGCCTGTCTACTGCAATTTCCTATTCATTTTACATAAGTCACCAGGTATTTGGTAGGTAACATTCAATCATTGCCAGTGTAAGTAAGATACGAACCACAGTCCTAGAAGTGAAAAGGTCTGTATCCCAATGTGTCCCTCTGTAAGAATTAATTTGATAAAATTCATATGTTCTGACTGGCTTCACTGCCAAAGTAGTTAATTTGTAACAGAAACATCATTGTGTGCAATTTCCTAAGAAATAGTCTTAAGTTTTTAAAATATAAGAATTTAAAAGCTGTGGTTCAGTTAGCAATGTTGCCAAAGGGCCATTGTGAAGCAAGGACCAACCTTGGATCAGTATTGATATAGAGTACAACTTTGTTATGAAGTCCCTGGCTTATGTCACTACTATTACACTACTGGATATTGCTTATGGTTTGTGTAAATTTATTGAAGTTTGCCTCTTCCCTACTGCTCTGTGATCATCAAACCATCACATGGCATTCTGCAGAAAGGATCAAATGGGAATGTATTACAAGTAACAGCTATATTGAAATTCAGTACAGTTATGTGAACAAATCTATTTCCTGTTTTATTTCAAATGTGGACAGAATGTCAAATGGATAATGGTACTTCAGTGCAGTCTTCAGACTCTTGCTATAAATAGGTGTTTGCCTTATGTACCTTTGGATAAACTAATGATTTAGAAGTTTCATTAACATTTATTGTTATCTTCTTGTAGTTTCCAACCATAAACCCTCTGGGATTGTTTTCCATTATTTAATGAAGAGTTAGTCTGACCTTGTGAATTTACAAGAAACTAAGAGGCATTTGCCCGCTAATCAAATCCATGTTCTTTTTTGTTATATACTTGGGGTACATGCTGCTCCCCTTACTTTGTGAGCAGTCCTACTGAAATCAGCACGACTACTTGCGGAGTAGCTCAGCATGAAGATAGAATCAGGTACTTGGTTTTGAATGCCAAACTCAGATACAAAAAGGCATTGTGCTGGTGTTGCAATAACAAAGAATAAACAAAAAAGTATTATCTTAGTGTGGAAACAAATTACCCTCTATTTCTAGTATTTACCTTTTTCAGGCTTGTTGCACTGTTCTGTCAGGATTTCATATTTAATAATCTCTTCTCTTGAAGGTGAGCAAAGGGGAAGGTATTCTACTTCAAATAAAGAATGCAATGAATGAGGGAACAGCAGCAAAGGCACTGAAAGCGATGATGATGGAGTTCTATCGAATTATACGTCACAAAAGTGGAATAGACTATAATATTACCAAAAAACTGTTATCTAGCAAACAGGACCTCTGTCAGGTAACATTTTCAGATTGCTAGTAAGCACTGATGTGTCCTGTATAGTGTCACTTATAAATACTGTCACACCAGTGAGTAGGATATTTTTTAACTCTTGCAAGGGCTACTAAAATGTAGTTCCATTGTGAATCCAAATAGCAATGGGGGCTTACTAGTGGTGCAAAGAAATTACGTTTAAAATATGGTCGATATAATTATCTTTGGCCATAGGAAAGTTTCTGATACCAGAAGTCTCTCATCCCATAAATCTTGCCCGTGACTGATGATGTGGCAGCAATATAATGTTTTTATAGTTTAATGTTATATAATTAGTTTGTGTGCAGGTTAGGTGCCCCATCATGATATGTTGTTATACAGATCATACTGTATGATCACAATGGTTCCTTCTGACCTTGGAATCTGTGAATATGCATTAATCAAATTTTGTGTGTGTGCCACTTCTCCAGGCATAAGCTGGTGCTGGGTTGCTTGGCCTCCCCACCCTGTCTCCATCCTCCGAGCAGGAAAACTCCCTGCTAAGGTTTGGGAATTGGATTGGTCCGAGTCCTGTGATAACATGATCTCAATCCCTCACCTTTCCCCCCTCCCCTAGACTGTGAAGCCCAGCTTTGTGCATTGCTTTTACTGCCATTGCCCTCCTGATTGGCCAGTGGCACTGCTGACAACACAGGATGGCTGCTGAGTGGCAGCCAGGGTGTGGGGACGGGCCCAGGAGCAAAGTCAAAATGGCAGCCAACCAACAGAAAATACTGGTTTGCTGAGTTGTTGTGAGATGGCCCAAGGCTTGGATTGATTTGGAGTTTTATGAAAGCAGTTTAAGTGTATCTGCCATGTTTTGTTTACATAAGGTGCCATACCTGGTCTCACTCTTGCTATACATGCTAACAGATAAATTGAAATAATCTCTGCTTTTATCTTCAGTTCCAGTATTATTTCACTGTAATTTGAGAGAATTATTTTCTTTTACTATAATTTTCTCTCTCTTTCTTTCTTCTGGGTTTTGGTTATTTTCTATATTAAATGTAACAAGTATAAAATGACCCCCCCAAAAAAGTCACCAAAAATGTAGAGAATTAGAACATTGTTCACTAATCACTACAATATATTATCCACATATCAATTCTAATTTATATCTTTATATTTTAGCTAATCAGAGACATGCTTAATGTTTGTGAAACAAGTATGTCAAGCCCTAACCCACCATCTCTTGCTAAATACCGGGCTTTAAGGTGCAAGATACAAGCTATCAATCCAAAGAGTGAAGAATTTCTCAATGTTAAACAGCAGGTGTTGAAAAACAATCACAGGTGGGTGTTTAATAGTGATAAGATGATCTCAGTAGTATTATAGAAATAATGCATAAAATACGTATAATGAGCGGTGGGCCACCAGATTCTGCCACAGCAGTGAGATCTTTGGCTTCTGGAACACTCCACTCCACTCCAGAACCAGCAGGATTGTGGAGTAGGCAGGGCTGGCCTTTACAAAAGCAAAGTAAGCAGGCATAGCATGTCAGGTGTTTATCTTATTCCTCCTCCATCTCTGAGACAAAAGGAAGAGGAAAGAACTTGCTCCCATACCTTCCTTAAGACCAGAACCAGATGGGAAGAAATTCATGCCCAGTCATCAGCTCCAGCATCTTGGGGCTGTGTCCTTGCTTGGGGCCCTGCAGCTTTTACAGCCAGCATGATGATAGGCCATTGGTAGCTCACTCCCAACTCTAAAAACAGCTGGATCTTGGCCCCAGTTGTTCTTCCTGCCCATCTTTGCTTTGATCAGCTGCATAAGATATATCTTCCTCTACTATGATGTACATTTGGATTGAATAGAAACAAATTCATTATGACAGTATCTAATGAGACTGAAAAAATTGCTCTATTTTTTGTTTCATTATTCAAGGCCTCAATAATTTTGAAAGGAACTATTTTTAAATTTGTTTTAATTAGATTTTATGGCTTCTGTGTTTGTTGCTGAATTTCAGTGTTTATTTTCAGGCATTTTAACGTTGATCCTTTTTTAAGTGTAAAATTTTTATTTCAGCTGTTTTTAATTTTCCTTGTGTTATTTAAAAAACCTGCCCCCCCCCTTTTGAGAATCTCCTTAGCCCCTTTCAAACCATTCTCATTCATGTAAAAAACTATAAATTAAATGTTCTTTGCTATATACTTTCAAAAAGCTTACTTGCTAATGTATATTTCAGTTGGATTTTATTTAATTGTATTGGTTGGGGTTATACTAGAGACCCTATCTTGTAATTAACCAGTAAAATTAAACATGGAAAAATGAATAAATTCATCAAAATAAAGTTAGAGAGAGTACGTGATCTTAGTTTTTGGGACACTGCATTTGATTTTCTGTAAAAGATATTTTTTTCAAAAATCAAACTACTGTAGAAATAGATGTTGAAGGAGCAGGCTTAAAAGGTCTTCTAAAAAAGAAGCTTCATATAGTAGCTCCATAAGTAGGGACATTAAAAAATATTTGTAATCCTCAAAAAACCTACCTCAGGTAAAGTTTTCAGAAGTGCCTAAGTAACTTAGGAGCCTATCTCCTGTTTACAAAAGTGACATATTTCAGAGTAGCAGCCGTGTTAGTCTGTATCCTCAAAAAGAAAAGGAGTACTTGTGGCACCTTGGAGGCTAACAAATTTATTTGAGCATAAGCTTTCGTGAGCTACAGCTGTAGCTCACAAAAGCTTATGCTCAAATAAATTTGTTAGTCTCTAAGGTGCCACAAGTCCTCCTTTTCTTTTTAAAAGTGACATAGGTACTTAGGAGGTGATAGCCTTGTCTACACTACAAATGGCTTGCTGGTATACTAGCAACATAAGCTGCATCTGCACTAAGGACTCTGACAAAAGGAGTTTTTCTGCCCATGTAGGAATACCAAGTCCCTGAACCACATTGTCTACTCTGACAGAAGCACTCATCTGTCACCATAGCTGCATCTAAACGCGGGGGGTTGCCGCATAGCTATGTTGGCTGGAGGGGATGGGCTTTTTACACCCTGACTGACAGCAATGCCAACAAAACTTTGTGGTGGAGACCTGGCCTCATTCTCTTTGAAAGTCATTGGGACTTAAGAGCCTAAGGTTGCGGCCTGGTCTACACTACAAAATTAGATCAACATAAGCCACCTTGCGTCAACTTAGTTGTACATGTGTCTATACTTACATTTATCTCCAGCTGATGTAAGTGTCCTACAGGGATGTACTACAGGGATGCAGTAACACCACCTCCTTGAATGGTGTTGAGCTGTGGTCGACATACTGAGGTTAATGCAGCACGAGTATTGACACTGTGTGACTTACGTTGACCCTAACAGTTCTCCAGCAGCTGTCCCACAACACTGTCCCACCTAACACTGACTGCTCTGGTCACAGTTTTGAACTCGTCTCAGAGACCAGAAGCCACTACTGCTCCTTTAAAACCCCTGTATATTTTTAAAAGTCTTTTTCTGGTTGCCCAGCCTGGCAGACACACCTACCGTCTCTCCCTTGTTGTAAGCAATTGACCATGCTGGCTCCACTCACTAGATTTGCTACTGCTTGGAGCAGACAGTAGGTATTGGATCTCCTGAGCCTGTGGGGAGAAGAGACTGTGCAGACACAGCTTTGGAGCAGTCATAGAAACATGGAAATCTGCCAAAAGATTGCACAGGGGATGCAGGCAAAGGGGTATGGTAGGAATCACAGCAGTGCCAGGTGAAAACGAAGGACCTGCAGCAGGCATACTAGAACCAGGGAGGCCAAAAGTCAATCCAGTGCCTACTTACAGACCTGCTGCTTTTACAATGAACTGAATGTGACTTTTGAAAATGGTGCAAAGGCCTGACTTAACCTCTGTTGTAGATGCAACAGGTTTGTTGGAAAAATGCTTCTGTTGTCCTAGCTACTGTCACTCAGGGAGGTGGAGTTCCTACAGCAGTGAAAAAAAATCTCTTCATTGCTATAATCTGCATCTGCACTATGGGGTTACAGCAGCGTATGCTGTGCTGCTGTAGCACCCATTGTGTAGACATGGCCTTAAGAGCCAAGTCACTTAGGTACTTTTGAAAAATTTACCCCTCATCTTAACTCTGAAGGTGGCCTCCTGTCAGAGGTAGAGCCTGGAAGTGATATCAATAAACAGCATGCTGGAGCATTACATGGAGCAGGATCCACAGATCTGCACCAAGTCTGGACTTCCCAGGATCTGAAAGGATACCAAAAAAGGCAAATTTAAAAAAAGCTTTGCTAAATTCCTCTCTGCTCATGCTACTGAGGGATTCAGCACCTATTCCTACTACTCTGAATTTGTTATTTAAATATCTTTAAGAGAAGATCCCACCAAGATTGTTTTGTAATTGAATAAGTATTTTGTATGTAGCTGAGCTTGTGGCAGGCTTGTTCGGGACTGAGCTTGTAGGCCCAGATCCTCAGGTGCCTAAATATCTTTAACTCCCATTGATTCATGGAGTTGGGCACCTAAATACCTTTTAAGCCTTAATCAGTGTGCAACAACTTCCAGCAGCCATTGGTCCTTTCTCCAGCCTCAACAGACAAGTGTCAGTGGCTGCTGGGAGTTGTAGTGTAATGCAGCTGCATTCTGTGCAGACCATGAGCTAGAAGCTCTTCCCCTTAGGTCACCCAGACTGTTGACTCCAAAAGGACAATGAGTGAGTAGGCCTGATTGTAGAAACTTCAAAATCTGTTTTTGTTAAAATTTTGGAAAACTAACATTTGGATTTTTTCACAGTTGTGCCATAGCTTGAACTCTGTGAAACATAAATACATTGTATAGAAAAGGAGGAAACCTACTATGGGATTACAGACAATCACAGATTAGATAGCTGCTGTTGAATTACAATTTGTATTCCTGTTTGCTTTTAATATTTAAATATTTCCAGTAAATGCTCCTTTGTATTGTGTCTGGTTGTTTTTCTTTTATAATTACAAGAAACGAAAAGTAGTCATTTCTATGAGGTACATATTAGTTCTTCACCCATTAGCTATTAATTGAATTTGAATATACTTTCTAACTCACATGACCTCGAAGTTCATTTTCAATTTCTTGCAGTGACTGTCCAGTGAAAGTTCTACAAATATTCAGAGTTGGCAGAATAAGTGAAACAGCAGAGTTTCTGAGCAGTCTTGGGAATGTTCAATCCTTATTCCATGCATCATCTGTGCGCAACTTTGTTGGAATTCTCTCCCGGTAAGAACTTGCAGTATTTTTTCCTTAAGGTTTTCCAGCATCTTTTTACTTTTTTATCTAATATTTGGGGCTTATAAAGGGAATCATTTTCTTTGACATCAAGCAAACGTTTACTTTAATGTTTGAGCATTAACATTTATGCGGGTACATCATAATGGAAAAATCTACCTTTTCTTTTGAACAGATGAGTTATAAAGACTTGATATTCTCTTGAAAATGGGTCTAAAGTGGATATAAGTGGTCAGACATCATGGTAATAAGCATAATTTAAATACCTGGGTAGAGAAAGAACTTAATTTTTTTTCAGTGTGTTCTATTTAAGCTTAATTACTAACCTAAAAAAATAGAGAGAGAGTGGAAAGAGTAATAAAATGTGAATACTATATCCCTTCTTCTAGCAAGCCTTCCATTGCTGACCTACGCCCTCCATTTTTAGATGTTATTTTTTAAAATATATTTGTGTATGTAATATTAAGCACACATCACTATCTTCTGCTGCTGTAACCCATATCTTACCACACCTACTGTTTATTTGCATCCTTTGTGTTGGATCTAATTAAGGGTCAAACATTTGCAGCCAATAGTAGTACTAGTAGTACTAACAAATTCTATGGGACTACTCACGATAGTAAGTACTGAGTTCATTAATGAGTGTTCATGTGATCATCCTCTTTGATTGCAGCTCCTGAGGACAAGAATCTGTTAACTTTATTTGATTGTAAAGGGCCATGCACACCTATGATACTGTATAAATAATACAATGTTAGTTTTATTTCTATAGCCAAATAAAATTGATTTCTGTCATAATCTTAACAGAATTCATAGATTCTAAGGCAATAAGGGACAATTAGGTTGTCTGGTTGAACTTCCTGTATATCACAGGCCACTAAGAGTATGTCTACACTGCAGTTAAAGACCCACAGCTAGTCTGTGTCAGCTAACTCAGGCTTGCGGGGCTTGGGTTACAAGGCTGTGGTGTAGTCGTTCAGGCTCTGGGACCCCACGAAGAGGGGTTGTCCCAGAGCCTGGGGTCCACCCTGGGCCTGAGTATTTACACCACTGTTAAACAGCCCTATAGCCTGAGCCTCGCAAACCAAGTCAGCTGATAACCCCTGCGTTGAGCCCAATATTGGTTTTTTTTGTTTTTTGTTTTTTGTTTTACTAAAACATACCTTTCAGAAAGACATCCAGTCTTGATTTGAAGGAATCAACAGATAGAGAATCCAATACTTCCTTTGTTAAGTTTAGTCCAGAGGTTTATCACCTTCAAAAATATGTGCCCTGTGTCTAATTTGAATTTGTTTGACTTCGGCTTCTAGTCATTGATTCTTGTTATGCCTCTCTCCTCAAGATTAAAGAGCCCATCAGTACCAAGCATTTTCTCCCTGTCAGGGTACTTATAAACTGTAATCGAGTGACCTCTTAAGGTCTTTAAGTTTCTTGCTGTAAGACATTTTCTCCAGACCTCAAATTATTTTTGTGGCTTTTCTCTGTGCCTGCTTCAGATTTTCAACATCTTTTAAAAAATGTGGACACCAGAACTGTATGCAATATTCTGTTATCAGTCTCACCAGTGCTGTAAACAAAGGTAAAATAATCTGAGAGCTTCTCTGTTTCTACGTCCAAGAACAGTGTTATCCGTTTTTGCCACGGTGTCACACTAGGAGCTCATGTTGAGTTTCTTAGCCACTGTGACTGCAAAATCTTTTTCAGAGTCACAGCTTTGAGGATACCAGCCCCCATTCTGTAGATATTGCCTGTGTTTCTTGTTCCTAGATGTATGACCTTGCATTTGGTTGTATTTAAATGTATTTTGTTTGAATGGGCCTGATCTACCAACTGATCCAGATCACTCTGTATGACTGCCCTCACTTTGTCCTCATCCTTATTTACTACTCTGCCAACCTTTGTGTCATCCTCAGATATGATCAGCAGTGTTTGTTTATTTATTTCCAAATCACTGATTTAAAATATTGAACAGCATTGGGCCTAGTGCCAATCCATGAAGAACCCAACTAGAAAAATCCCCATTTGATGATGATTCCCCATTGACAACTGCTTTTTGAGTTCTGTCAGTTAGTTGTTAGTTCTGTCAGTTAGTTCTTAATCTATTTTAGATGTGCTTTATTTATATTATATAGTGCTAATATTTTCATAAGAATGTCATGCGGTACTAAGTCAAATGGCTTATAAAAGTCTAAGTATATAACATCTATGCAGTTACCAATATCAACCAAATTTGTAATCTCATCAAAAGTTTAAATCTGATTTGTTTGACAAGATCTGCTTTCCATAAAAGAAGACTAAAATTAAGGATCAAACTGCACTTCACTCCTGGACACACTACCTTTTATGCCCACCCTTGTTTTGCTTAGATAATGTATGTGTCTGTGATAAGTGTACAGTGTTCCACACAGTATAGGTTATAGAAAAGTAGCACTATTTTGTATAATCAGACAAATATTAAGTGCTAGTTTCATGTTAATCTGGATGTTTGCCAGTGATCACTATTTTGTTTTCACTTTGTAACATGCAGTTCTTATGCGCTAAAACTAGAAAAATAAGGAGTATTTACTGTAATATCCTCTTGATGAACCTCACCCATGGATTTCCCCTATTGTGACTAACTCAGTAATGTCTCTGTTTTACTGAACATTTTCCAGAACTCTCTTTCCATGGTTTCTGTAAACTGTATTTTGTCTAGTTCATCAGTGACACCCTATTTACTCAGTCTGTATTAATCACAGGACTGTATGTCAGGATCCTTCTACCTTCATTAACTGTGATGCTATTTCTTTTCTAGGGGACTCCTTTTACCAAAGATAGTGGTTGAAGACCATGGCGTGGAAAGAACTGATACTGGGAACCTGGGGAGTGGCATTTATTTCAGTGATTCCATCAGGTTTGAAATACTTAGTTATAATACTGTGTTCTTTTGACTGTTAAAGAAATTTAAGTTTCTTTTTGAAATGTTTTAGAGCAGGGGTGGGCAAACTACGGCGCGCGGTCCAGATCCAGGCCACCAGCCATTTTAATCTGGCCCTCGAGCTCCCATGGGGAAGCGGGGTCTGGGGCTTTCCCTGCTCTGGTGTTCCACGCAGCTCCCGGAAGCAGTGGCATGGCCCTTCTCTGGGTCCTATGCATAGGGGCAGCCAGGGGGCTCCACTCTGCATGCTACCCCTACCCCAAGCACCGCCCCGCAGCTCCCATTGGCCAAGAACCACAGCCAATGGGAACTGCAGGGGCGGTGCCTGTGGATGGGGCAGCGTGCAGAGCCGCCTGGCCGCACTTCCGTGTAGGAGCTGGAGAAGGGACATGCCGCTGCTTCTGGGAGCCACTTGAGGTAATTGTCTTGAGGTAAGCCTGCACCCCAGAGCCTCTCCCTGCACCCCAACCCCCTGCCCCAGCCCTGATCCCCCTTCCGTCCTCTGAACCCCTCAATCCCAGCCCAGAGCACCCTCCGTCACCCCAAATCTCTCCTCTCCAGCCCTACCCCAGAGCCCGCATCCCCAATCAGAGCCCTCACCCCTTCCTGCACCCCAACCCCAATTTTGTGAGCATTCATGGCCCACCGTACAATTTCTATTCCCAGATGTGGCCCTTGGGACAAAAAGTTTGCCCATCCCTGTGGTCGAGGAATTTTAAGATAATTTTGATGTTGAAAGTTATTCCTTTCCAGTTTTCTACTTTCTACTGAAACTTAAAATAGAAATGCATGTTAATGTAAACTGTATGTGTCTGTGTGTGTGATTTTTCTTTAACTGTAGTACAAGCATTAAGTATTCTCTACCAAGTGAAATGGACGGAACTCGATTGTTGGCTGTTTGTAATGTGGCACTAGGAACCTGCCTGGACTTGTATAAAAAAGATTTGTCATTAACTAATGCACCATCAGGATATGACAGCGTGCATGGAGTCCGTAAAACAGCAAACATCTATTCAGATTTTGAGGTACAGAAATCAGATCCAACCAAAAAAAGGCACTGAGGTTGTTTAAAACTGATTTATTGTGCCAGTGTTAGACAACAGGACAGAGGGAGACTGAATTCCTAGGTTCTATTCCCAGTTCTGCCACTGAGTTACTATGTGGCAATGGGCAAGTCACTATCACTTTTACTTCCATTTCCCCATCAGTAAAGTGCATACAATACCTGCATCACAGGATTTTTAAACATTTGTATAGAGCTTTTGGGACTGTGGCATGAAGGACGCTATTTAAATGAAAAATATTAATATTATTTTATATTACAGTAGAATTTTCCTATAATTTGCTGAGAGGGATTTTATATTGAACTTGGTTCTAACAAAGTGGAGGGGGGGGATCCTGAATTACTCTGCAACATTTCAGCAGACTTTCATGTCACATAAACCACATACACAATAGGATTTGGAGCCATGGAAGGGTCAACCAGGATTTTTTGTAATGGATGTTGAATATAATTAGGCTATGTCTATACTAGCTGAAAACCATATTCCACCAGGGTTGCAGCAGTGAATCACAACTTCTTTTCCTAGTGTAAACACATCCCTTTAGTAAAGCATTGCTTCACTTTGGGCTTGTCTACACTTACATTTTATAGCGCTCTAACTTGCTGGCTCAGGGGGGTGAAAAATCACCCCCCTGAGCGCAGCAAGTCTGAGCGCTTTAAAGTGCTAGTGTAGACAGGCTCCGAGCTAATCCCCTCATGGAGGTGGATTACCAGGAGCGCTGGGAGAGCTGTCTCCCAGCACTTGCGCACGACCACACTCGCACTTCAAAGCAATGCCGCGGGAGCGCTGCCACGGGAGTCCTTTGAAGTTTCCAGTGTAGCCATGCCCTCGTGTGTGGTTTTTGGAGGGGGGTGAGGGGGTGAGAGAACCTGGATTCCTGCAGGAAATGGCCCACCTTGATTATCATACACATTGTGAAGAGAGTGGTCACTTTGGATGGGCTATTACCAGCAAGAGAGTGAGTTTGTCTGTGGGGGGGCGGAGGGTGAGAAAACCTGGATTTGTGCTGGAAATGGCCCATCTTGATGATCACTTTAGATAAGCTATTACCAGCAGGAGAGTGGGGTGGGAGGAGGTATTGTTTCATGGTGTCTGTGTATATAATAATGTCTTCTGCAATTTCCACAGTATGCATCCGATGAAGTGAGCTGTAGCTCACGAAAGCTCATGCTCAAATAAATTGGTTAGTCTCTAAGGTGCCACAAGTCCTCCTTTTCTTTTTGCGAATACAGACTAACACGGCTGTTACTCTGAAACCTTTCATTCCACTATCAACTGTTTGCATTGTGCTAGTTCCCTTGGAATATACCAATTCTTATCTACTCAGATAGGTGCTAAATGCTACATTTCAAGGAAATTTCCCCTGCATCCTATAATTATCACTTTCACATAGTAGAGGGAAAGGGCAAGGAGGATCCTGGCTCCGAGTCACGCTACAGTAGCTCCCAGTAGGGAGTAAAGAGGAGCTGAATAGTATTGCTAAAGTTGCTCCGCACTGAGGGTAGAGAGGTTGCCAAGTATGCAGTTTTTGCAGCCCATTGGGCTATTTATAACTGACAGCAGCAGGGATTTTTTAGCAGTTGCAGGTTGCAGTGTTTTGAGCTATTTTGCTGCCCTGTTGCCACTAGCCATGCTGCTCCAAAGTTGGGAGGGGGACTTCTGATCTGCCTCGCCCCCTGCCCTGCCGAGATGTCCCACCCTGCTGTCAGGATCTCAGGTCTCAGCCCCCTCCTTGGGTTACATTTGCAGAATGGATGTAAGATGCTGCTGTGCCTTAGTCCCAAAACTTTCTGCTGCTCTCCTTCCCCATACTTGCTGGTGATCGCTGTGACTCCTGGCATTAAGAAGTTATTTAGAGGCATGCTCACTCACAGAAGCTTTTTTGTGTATGGTGTCACAGGGCTTCTACACCTGTATTTCCCCTCAGAGGTTCAGCAAGGGCACCTGACACTCAGGCTTCCAGCTCTTGCCACTCTTGGGTGGAGACATGCATTTCCAGGCTGGACAGTTCCCTGGCCTTCTCTGTGTAATTCGTAGCGCAGTCAGTCTGCCTAGACAGACCTTCTTGCTTTTTCTTCAGAGATGGATAACAGTTAAGGTTATGATTTTGTCATGGTTATTTTTAGTAAAAGTCCTACACAGGTCGTGGACAAAAAACAAAAATTTACCGGAACTGTGGCATGTCCATGACTTTTACTAAAAATAACAGGGTAGAGGGGGCTGAGTGGGGGGAAGGAATGACAGCAGGAGCCCCATGGGGGGGGACTGACAGTCCCACCGTCGTGGGGGAGGGGGGCACAGCCCCAGCTTCAGCCCCCGCTGCAGCCATGGGGAGGAGTGCACAGTCCTGACTTCAGCTCTGGCCAAAGCCGCGGGATAGGGGCACACAGCGGCGGCTCAGGCTCCGGCCCCAGCCAAGCTCCGGCCCTGGACGAAGCTGTGGGGAGGGAAGGTGCACTGCCCTGGCTCCTGCCACAGCTGTGAGGGGGGCCCACAGAGCTGAAGCCGTGGGTTGGGGAGGAACAGCCCCACCACTGACAACTGAAGCCGAAGTCACTGAGGTCTTATAAAGTCATGGAATTCATTACCTCCATGACTAAATAATAGTGTTACAGCTACAGGTATAACTTACGACACAGTTCTTTCCAACCAAGCCTACTTTATTCTTAAGGATAAAATATTTTGGAGAAAACATATTTAAAACAATAAAAGAACCTACATGCATCTTAATAAGCTTACCAGGCGTTACGCCACCCAAGGGTTTTTTTTTGTAGTCACAAATTCCTCAGTTTCAGTTCAGGACAAGCACACGGTCTTTTGAGGTCTCTCTAGGCTAAATTCTTTCAGTGTTCCCAGGAGGATTGGTGAACTCCATGGAACGAGGTTCTGCCTGTTTGGTGTATCAGGAGAAGGCCCCAAGTCATTTTAAACTTAGGCTTTTTATCCAAAGGCCTTTTCTTTGTGGGTCTCAGGAGAATCCAGTTTGGACTAGTGTATGCATCTGTAAATCGGTTTACAGTCTTTGTAGGAATACCTGTAGCTTTTATTATGTTTGTAAAATAATTCTCTTTGCTTGCAATAGGATGATGAATTTGTTGTATACAAAACCTGTCAGGTTAAAATGAGATACATTGTTAAGTTTTGTCTTCCTGGAGACCAAATAAAGCAGTTTCAGCCTGGAATTGTGACAGAATTAGCGCAAGATCTGCCAGCGACCTCACATTGTCATTTACAACCCGAAGGTGGACAATATTTCTTGTTTGTAACTGTATTTACATCATGAATGCTCTAGCTATTAATCAATAACTCTTGAATAAAACTGATCAAATACATTTTTAATATAATTTAAAAATTCTTTTGGATTGATTTGCAGCTGTCACCACGAGTTCTTAACTAATATTGGTATCTTGGAAGCATCTGTTTAACAGATTTCCTCTGGGAATAAATATTGAGGCTGTTTTTCTCCTCCTGACAAAGTGCCTTTCAAGAGGCCTAGCAGGAAGTATTCTTGCATAAGTCATCAGACGCTCTTTAAAGAATTCACATTTTACTCCCTAAGAGCTAAACAAAGGTCTTATGAAAGACCTGTCATCAACTCATGATCCCTCAGACAGTCTTTATCTCAGCAATAGAACAATACCATTGTGGGAATTCATAACAGACACTGAGTATTATTTTTAATCCATGTATGCTGAATTACAGTTGTAAACATGGGCCAAATAGCCATTGGTGTGTGGGATTGGCTATTACCCACCACCACCACCACCCAAAACCCCAAACCAAAACACTAATCTTTCTTCAATTTTTTTATGTTTAGACTATGCATTACCAAGTGTAAATCTTTTAAACCATGTGAAAACTGGTCTTCAGGACACATCTGGAAACCCAGTCCCTCTTGAAGATATTCATATCAAGGGGAGGATAATAGACTTCATAGCACAGGTACAGTGCACTGTTTATTGTTAGCTCAACTTTTCAGCAACTGACTACTGAGAATTAATTCAAATTGTTATGTACTGTTGAGTCACTTTTAGAAAAATAGACAACTCAGTCTCTAAATGAAGATCAGTCTCTTACAGGTCAAAGTATTTTTAAAGGTAAGCAGACAAGTTTTATTTGTAAGTTCTTAGGGCAATGAAAAGATCAGTGAATTTTTGTAATTCCATATTTCAGAATAATTTTTCTGCCTATATGTGGTTAAATCATTGCCAGGAAGAAAGTTGCTGCAATGGAATATGCCTTTCTTTTTTTTTTAAGGGGCTTTCTTGCCTGCCAATTTGATAACTAGGATTGGTGCATTGAGCTTACCAAAATAATGAAAGGCCCATCCCCACGGATGAGGGAGAGGCCCCAAACCCAGAAATCAACAGATTACATGGGACAAAAAATGAAAAAAAGGGATGGAGGTCCAGGATCAAAACAACGAATCCAGGGGGTACACCCATCAGAGAACCGTAGACCAGTGGTTCTCAAACTAGGGCCGCCACTTGTTCAGGGAAAGGAAAGCCCCTGGCGGGCTGGGCCGGTTTGTTTACCTGCCGCATCTGCAGGTTCGGCCAATTGCGGCTCCCACTGGCCGCGGTTCGCTGCTCCAGGCCAATGGGGGCTGCGGGAAGTGGCATGGGCCGAGGGATGTTCTGGCTGCCCTTCCTGCAGCCCCCATTGGCCTGGAGTGGCGAACCATGGCCAGTGGGAGCCGCGATCAGCCGAACCTGCAGACACGGCAGGTAAACAAACCGGCCCAGCCCACCAGGGGCTTTTCCTGACCAAGCGGTGGCCCTAGTTTGAGAACCACTGCCCTAGACCATGTCCACTGCTCCGAGGAGTCTAAGGAGTCAGTGGACACGGTCCAGAGGAACCGTGCCCAGATGCATGAACAGACAAGGGACTGGAAAAAGGCCCCACATTTGCAGAGATTTCCCCATCCAGCTTCCTCTTCAGGACTGATGAATGGCCATCTTGGATGTGCCAGGCAGTGGTTGATGAAAAGATCTCAGGACTTTGTGGGGACATAGATAGGGAGTGCAGAGAGGAACAGGTGTGGACATAAATTCAGCAGGAACCGCTGGCACTGAAGACTGAAATTCTCCATTTACAGAATAGATATTGTTCCTGGAGAGACAGCACAGGTTTCCCAAGTAGCCATGTCAGTAAAGCTTAACCTGGTTGGACTATCTGCCTTCCTGCCTACTCAGTCCTTCAGTCTTGAGGCTACCAGCACATTTGCAGTGGTGGTTTCTGTGGTGTGGACCCCTGTCCTGTAGACACCAGATTGGTGATATTTGTAAAGTTAGCATTTTCATATAGCTGCAGATGGAAATGATTTTTATTTACTCTTCGCTTGGAGGAGATTTGAATTGGTGACCTAGAGATGAAAGACTCGATATTCCATTACCAGTTTCCTGAACCATCCATTCCCCCAAGCACCGGTAGATTTGCTACAATCACTATATGTATGTGTGTTTGAGGTATTCGTGTACAAATAGGGCTTCAGAAAGATAAACCAAGTTGCACTCTGCCTCCTAGCAACATTTTGTAGTGTGAAACATAATAGCACATTTATGCTGTTAAATTTAAAATAGTGAACTTAAACCAAAACCACTAGTGCAGAATGACCTATGGGAAGATATACTGTCTACCTGTTGTTTTTTTTATCATTATATTTTTTTCACTTAATAGGATTATAAAAGAGATCCATTTCTCTATTTCAGATAGTAGTGTTTCAGACATACACCAATCAAAATGATAATTCCATTGAGGCAAAATATGTCTTTCCTTTGGATGGCACAGCAGCTGTATGTGGATTTGAGGCTTTCATCAATGGGAAACATATTGTTGGAAAGGTAAGATGATTTAATATTTCGCTCTTCTAGAGTGCTTTCAATCCCAAAATTCAAAGCATTAATGAGCGAAGACACACAACATTAGTGTTACTACTACTCTCACGCTGATTTTATACCATTGTCACTTAACTAGATTTTGAGTTGATGGTGTACCACTAAATGACTCTTGGTTAACTGAGACAAGGTAGTTAACTGTGTTCCATATAAAAATAGTTAATTTACTGATTTTGGAGCAATCTTTTGCAGGTTAAAGAAAAGGAACAAGCACATAAGGAATATAGAGACGCAATCAGTCGAGGTGATGGAGCTTACTTGATGGACCAGGATGCTCCTGTATGTTGAATGTCATGGTTTACTATGCATTTTAAAAACCCCAGACTGGTCACATTGTATATTAGTCGCTGAAGTCAGATACCAACAAATCAAGTTTATGACATTGATCCCCAACCCCATAAATACACATGTACTTCACTTTACGCATGAGAGTAGACCCATTGGAATTGTTGCAGAATCATGTCTTTAATGGGAAGGATTTTTTGTTTTGTTTTGTTTGTTTTTTAAATAATGGAAATTATTTAGGCTGCACATTTGATCATTTCAGGAAATTCGTCAAAAATACCCACTGTACGTCCTACAGAAACTAGATTTTGCCAACTCTCTGTAAAATCCTCTTTTAAAAAACAATTTGAACTCTCTCTGTAAAATATTGATTTATGCATAGATACTACCGATGAGTTTTGTCCAGACAGGAATTTTTTAGTAAATTGTTAAAACAGCATAACTTCTTTCCCTTTATCACCATAATTAGTTTTCTTCAAGCCTCTTCTCTGAAGAAATATAGAAAACTAGCATTTGTTTTCTGTACATGAGAAAACAAATGATTTATTGCTTTGGAAAATATATAGTTTAAATATGCAGATTAAAGCAAGCATCTCTTTTCTAGGATGTTTTTACTGTAAGTGTTGGAAACTTACCACCTAAAACTACAGTTCTTATCAAAGTCACCTACATCACTGAGCTTAGTTTTCAGAATGGCTGTATTACTTTTCAAATGCCTGCTGCTGTGGCTCCTTGGCAACAAGACAAAGCCTTAAATGAAAACACACAGGTTTGTGCATTTAAAGTATAAACTTAAAGTAGCATCTTATTTGTTTGAAGCAGAAGTACTCCTCTAAGGGTGGTGATTCCACAACAAGTTTGAGGGGAGTTGCAACCATCCTCCCTTTCTTATCTTTTTACATGTTCTTGCCATTTCATTTAAAATTGATTCTAACCCTTATGGCTAAAAGCAAGAGCCTCCAAAAATGTGAACCAAAACAAAAAATAAATCAATGTAGTGATGCCTGCCTGAATCTACTCGAAACAATAGCTCTAAGACAAGGTTCACAACCTGGGTACTGTGACCAGCCTGCCCATATTGTTAAAAGGAAAGTGGTCCTGACAACATGGGATGAAGGCCTAGCATGGGGAAAGGGGTTCCAGGATGGAAAAGGTTGAGAACCACTGGTTTAAAATATGAGTAAATGTAGCAGTGTTAGTAATTAAGGGCCCAGGCCTATAGGCTGGCTACTTTGTATAGCTGGCCCCCTACACATGACTTCAGTGATATTCCATGTGGGCATAGAGGTTTTCCCACAGAGAACAGTTTGCAAGAAGGGACAAATGACTTAGTATGTTTTCCCTTTTTAAATATCATCAAGCTTACTCTCCTTCCCATATGTATGTGTAATTCCCATATGTTATACTCGCATATTGAGGAAAGAGTTAACCACTGAAAGTGAAAGAAGCTGAGAAAATTGCTGGGTGCTGTGCTACAGTTGCTTTTCTAATAAAAGCAAGAGTGGCACTAAGATCTGTATATTTCATAACAATGATACATTTATAGTTTTTTATTTTGTATAGGATACAGTAAAGAAGGTTTGTGTTAAGCAAATAGGAACAAAAAAGGGGTAAGTAACATTTAATAAGATATTTGATAGTCAAAAATGATTTTTAAATAGTTTCCTTATTTTTGTTACTAACACCTTAGATTCTTAAATGTGAAGCAGTGTGTAAAATTTAATTTTCACCATTTATGTGGGGTTTATGGCATTTCATTCAGGTTGCGTGATGAAAAGACTTTTTACTTTTGATTCAAAACTGCTGCTCTATTTGGGTTACAAACACTACACGGCAATAATTTTTTGGGCAAACTCCATCTCCACCCCACTTCATTGAATATTTTGGATTGTTTGTTTCCTGAAAACATTTCCCTCAATACCAGGTTTTATAAAAACTTTGCATCACAAAACCTAATCCCTTGGGCCTGCACTACCTGAAAGTGTACTTTTTAAATTGAACTGATTGTTAGCTTTTTCTTTTCGTTAACATCTTTAATAATTTTTTTAAATTATATTTCAAATTGTGAATTTTTTTCTTATAACTTAATACTTCTTGAGAAATGGATAATTATAGTTCTACTTCATGCAGTGCCTCTGCAGATATCCACTCGCTCCTATTCATGAGCTATTCTGCTAGTAGAAGCAGTAAGAGCTTTAATGGGCACTTGTGCTACTCCAGAAACTGAATTTTCAGTGTTGGAAACTACATAATGCCCATGTACATGTGTCAAGGTTCCTCCCCCACTCTGAACTCTAGGGTACAGATGTGGGGACCTGCATGAAAAACCTCCTAAGCTTATCTTTACCAGCTTAGGTCAAAACTTCCCCAAGGTACAAAATATTCCACCCTTTGTCCTTGGATTGGCCGCTACCACCACCAA
Organism: Natator depressus; assembly: GCF_965152275.1. Lineage (NCBI taxonomy): Eukaryota > Metazoa > Chordata > Testudines > Cheloniidae > Natator > Natator depressus. The sequence goes on from NC_134234.1 coordinate 39,448,257, forward strand.
ACTAATACTGGTTACTGGGGAAGAGCTATCTGGACACGTCTTTCCCCCCAAAATACTTCCCAAAACCTTGCACCCCACTTCCTGGACAAGGTTTGGTAAAAAGCCTCACCAATTTGCCTAGGTGACTACAGACCCAGACCCTTGGATTTTAAGAACAATGAACAATCCTCCCAACACTTGCACCCCCCCTTTCCTGGGAAATGTTGGATAAAAAGCCTCACCAATTTGCATAGGTGACCACAGACCCAAACCCTTGGATCTGAGAACAATGAAAAAGCATTCAGTTTTCTTACAAGAAGACTTTTAATAAAAATAGAAGTAAATAGAAATAAAGAAATCCCCCCTGTAAAATCAGGATGGTAGATACCTTACAGGGTAATTAGATTCAAAACATAGAGAACCCCTCTAGGCAAAACCTTAAGTTACAAAAAAGATACACAGACAGAAATAGTTATTCTATTCAGCACAGTTCTTTTCTCAGCCATTTAAAGAAATCATAATCTAACACGTACCTAGCTAGATTACTTACTAAAAGTTCTAAGACTCCATTCCTGGTCTATCCCCGGCAAAGACAGAATATAGACAGACACACAGACCCTTTGTTTCTCTCCCTCCTCCCAGCTTTTGAAAGTATCTTGTCTCCTCATTGGTCATTTTGGTCAGGTGCCAGCGAGGTTACCTTTAGCTTCTTAACCCTTTACAGGTGAGAGGAGCTTTCCCCTGGCCAGGAGGGATTTCAAAGGGGTTTACCCTTCCCTTTATATTTATGACAACATGTATGCACACAATGTTGCGGCAAAAAGGACTAATCCATAGGCTCAGGGGCTGGAGCACCTACAGGGCAAAAATGGTGGGTGCTGAGCACTTACTGGCAACCCACCTATGGTGTTCATATTTTTAAAGGATGTTGGAAAAATTGGGGAGGGTACAGAGAAGAGCCACAAAAATTATTTGAGGGTTAGAAAAAATGCCATATTGTGAAAGACTTAAAAAGCACAATCTGTTTAGCATATCAGATACATGAGCAAGTGATGGCTTGATCATGGTGTGTAAATACCTTCATGGTGAGAAAATACCAGGTACCAAAGGGCTCTTTAATCTAGTGGCAAAAAGACATAAAAAGAACCAATGGCTGGAAGTTAAAGCTGGATAAATTCAAATTAGAAATAAGGCACAATTTTTTTTAACAGTGAGGGTGATTGTTCCTATGGCTAATCTACCAAAGAAAACGTATGTTTTTCAGGAAGGTACTCTATATTTGTACACAAATTACTGGGCTCATTACAGGAGTAACTGGGTAAAATTCTATGGTCTATTTTATACCAGAGTTCAGACTAGATGATCTCATGGCCTCTTCTGTCCTTAAAAATCTATGTATCTATGAATATCCTTAGTGAATCAGCATGTCCACTGTTTGGAGTGTCTTGGGGATAGAAACTTTTGCAAGGGAAGCATGGGGCAGAAGAGAGCAAGGAGGTCAGATTAGATAATCATGATGGTCCCTTCTAACCTTGAAATCTGAGTCTACAAGTCATGCACTGCTTATTGCCTTTACCCTAAGACAGGGGTTCTCAAACTGGGGGTCGGGACCCCTCAGAGGGTCGCAAGGGTATTACATGGGGGGTCGCGAGCTGTCAGTGTCCACCCCAAACCCTGCTTTGCATACAGCATTTATAATGGTGTTCAATATATTAAAAAGTGTTTTAAATTTAAAGGGGGGGGGTCACACTCAGAGGCTTCCTTTGTGAAAGAGGTCACCAGTACAAAAGTTTGAGAACTACTGCCCTAAGAGCTGCGAAGAATAGGAAACAGAGACTGATGTGTTCTGATGGAGGAAGCATGGCATACATGCCAGATATCATCTTCTCCAAAACTGCTTTGTGTGTCAATTGTTTTTTCTTTTTTTAGTGGATTCTGTGTGGCCATGTCTATTGAAATGCCACACAGTATTGAACGCGTTCATAGTTGGACGCATACACTTAAAATAAAGGTAAGTAAATCTTCTTGCAACTGTTTTTCTGTTTTAGTGCTTATGTCTTGTATTTTAAAAGGACCCTTTTATATTTTTAAAATAAATTGCATATGATGTTTATATAGGACTCATGTAAACTGGTAATTCCATTTCCTTATATCAAATTAATTTTTTTTCATGTGCACTTTTTAGAATGGAAGTCTTTTAATCTTAAAATACATTTAGAAAAGTGCATTTCACTCTAAAGAAACATATATATTTTTAAATGAAAACCACCATCTTAATGGTAAAAAAACTTCAGGACATCTCATACTTAATGTTACTTCTTCAAGCCTGAGTTTTTCTTAAAAGCATGCAGTTTTGTACAATTGAATGCTATTTTGGCAGAAATTGATAAATGTTGGCTTTTTACCCTCTAGAAAACAGACTGCAAAGCCGTAATCAGGACTGTGGAGAACAGTTCCTTGGACATCAGTGGCTTTGCTCTAGAAATCTGGATTTCTCAAGTATATCTACCCAGAATGTGGGTAGAGAAGCATCCAAACAAAGAGAGTGAGGTACAACTGCTACTTCTACTATATATTATCAACTAATGGATTGGCTAAATTCTGCCAGGACATACTGCTCATATAAATGCTATTGACTTTAGTGGAGAGTAAGTCAGACCAGAATTTGGCCTGATATGGTTAGTTTTGTACTTTGGAAAAATTTAAAGAAATATAAGCCATCAATGTTGAAGAGAAAAAAGATTATGGGACAGTATTTCTGCGTAATTGTCATGAATATACACTTTGTACCTGACTTACTTGTGGTAATGTCTTTTTGATCAATTTAACAAATTCACTCTGTACAGTTATTCATCTTATTGATCTATGTGACCCTTTCCCTTCAGTTTGCTTTCATATTTTATTTAGCAAGTGCTCCACCCTTTTTGGTCTTTAACTTTAAAGTACACTTTAAAATATTATAAAGCAGGTACATTGAAAAAAGTCTATAGCTAAGTTTTCTTATGTACAGTATTAAAGCACATGCATAATAGCAACAAATTATCTCCTTAACTGTTAATTTGAAGCATTTTCCTGTTGGCCTTTAGAATTATATAAAGAAAAGATTTCTACTCAGATTTAAATCTGAAGAAAGTTATATATTTCACAGTGCACAGAACATAAATGCAGCCATATTTGCCAAATTCAGTGGGGAAAAAAGTACTGCAAGACGAGGGGTGAAATGCTGGCCCCTTTAAAAGCAATGAGAAAACTCCCATGGACTTCAGTGGGGCCAGGATTTCACCCAAAATGTCTTGAGGAGTGAGGAGGGAACTAAAATATGCAACTACTGTATTTGCATCTTTGCAGCCTGCAAGTACAAATTAGTAATAGTTCCTATCAGGACATAGTTCCATTGAAATGGAATTTTCATAATTCTACCTTTTATTTTAGTTGAACTTTCCACAGAATCTTTCTGATATAAGCCCCAGTCCTGCAAACAAGCACACACAAGCTTAAATTGACAAAGTGGAGAGGCCATGGCTTATGTACTCCAAAACCCAGAATGCTGCATACTGTTTTTGTTGCAAACTCTTCCAGTCTAATATTCCAGCCACATTGGGTTCTACAGGAACAAAGGACTGTAAAAGTCTGGCTAGAAATCTGGCATGCCATGAGAAGGCAGCAAATCACCAGAGAGCATTCCATAGGTGGAAAGAGCTTGAGATGAGATTAAGGTTAAAGGCCATCGTAGATGATCAGCATCAAGAGAAGATTGCATCAGAGTCTCTTTACTGGCAAAATGTTCTGAAAAGGCTCATTGCCACTGTGAGAATGCTTGCTACCCAAAAGCGAGCACTGCATTGCACTTCAGATCAGCTGTTTGTGCCAAATAATGGAAACTTCCTTAAAATTGTGGAGCTGATGGCTGAGTTTGATGCTGTACTCCAGGAGCATCTAAGAAGAGTCACCACCCGAGAAATGTACACACACCACTACCTTGGAAAAACAGTTCAAAATGAGATCATACAGTTACTGGCAACAAAAGTCAAACAGAACATTGTGGAAGATCTGAAGTCAGCAAGATATTACTCTATTATTCTGGAATGACACCTGACATCAGCCATATGGAACAAATGACTTTAATGGTGTGTTTTGTAACAACAACAGAACCTGGTGAAAATGTCCCTGCAGTGGTGACTGTCAGAGCATTTTCTAGAATTTATTGACATTGATGATACTACAGGAGCTGCTATGACAAATGTTCTTCTCAAAAAACTGGAAGATACAGGAATTGCGATAGCTGACATGAGAGGTCAGGGCTACGATAATGGTGCCAACATGAGAGGAAAGAACAGAGGAGTGCAGACACGGATCCGAGAGCTAAACCCTCAAGCTCTTTTTTGTCCCATGCAGTTCTCATTCATAGAACTTGGTGGTCAGTGATGCAACATCAGCTTCTAGTGAGGCTGCTGAATTTTTTAATGTAATTCCAAGCATCTATGTATTTTTCTCTGCATCAACTCATCGATGGCAAATTTTGAAGCGACATCTAGGAACATCCTCTCTGACACTGAAACCACTGAGTGCCACACAATGGGAAAGTTGAGTGGAGGCGATAAAGCCTATCAAACACCAAATTGGGAAGATAGATGATGCCCTCGTTGCCATTATGGAAGATAATGCTATGACAGGAACTGTTCATGGGAGAACAGTGGCAGATGGAAATGGAATCACCAGAAACATACATAACTTCAAATTTGTGTGGCTTAGTGTTGTGGCATGACGTACTGTTTGAAATAAATGTTGTAAGCAAGAGGCTCCAGGGTGTTGACCTTGATCTATCTGGAGCAATAGAACAACTGGACAAAGCAAAGTCATACCTACAGTCTTACCGGTCAGATGAGGGACTTCAAAACGTTCTGAAGAGTGCACAGAAGTTGGCAGAGGAACTTCACACTGAAGCTATTTTCCCACCCATTCAAGAATACAAGAGCCACTGAAGAAGACGACACTTTGATTATGAGGCACGAGATAATCCCATAAGAGACCTCAAACAACAATTCAAAGTTGAATTCTTTAACCAGGTGCTAGATTGTGCAATACAGTCAGCTGAAGAACGTTTCATGCAGCTCAACGAACACAGCAGTATATTTGGGATGTTGTATGATACTCCAAAACTCCTCACTATACCTGAAGAAGACCTACACCAGCAATGCAGGGCACTAGAGACAGTGTTGACACATGATGACATGCGCGATATTGATGCGAGTGATTTAGGTGATGAACTGAAAGCCCTTTCAAGATATATTTCAGCAGGATCAACTCCAAAGGCTGTTCTGGAATATATATGCACAAATAAGATGACCACCCTCTTTCCAAATGCTTTTGTTGCTCTGCGCATACTTCTAACACTTCCTGTAACAGTTGCCAGTGGAGAACCCAGTTTCTCCAAGCTAAAGTTAATAAAAACACTTCTACGCTCCACAATGACACAGGAGCGGCTGGTCGTCCTTGCAACCATCTCAATAGAGCATGAGCTGGCCCAGACTATGGACCTTCAGCAGTTCAAACTTTGCAACCACGAAGCCACGGAAAGCACCACTTTGATTATTCAAACAGATAAAGATGCCAGTGTTTACTATGCAGACAAGAAAAGTTACATGTGCTGTTCAGGCATTTGAAAGTTAAGTGTGACTTAAAATTTTTGAACAACGCATTTTAAGTTGTTAGTTCTCCTTTATTGGGGTAGGTAGCAGAGCAGTACCATTAGAGAAGTAGAAAAGGAAGAAGGCAGACTTGAGACCATTCAATGTTTTGGCCCAAGCAAGGGGGTATGAGGGAGTCATTTGAGCTCCCCGCCTCAGGTGCCAAAATGTTGTGGGCCGCCCCTGCGTCCACGACCCGGCACCGGTCTCCCTCCATGGCTCCGGTCAAGAAGCTGAAAAAGACTGTGAGGGGAAGATCTCTTACCTCCCGCAAGGGAAAGGAGAGGGCAGGGGGCTCGCCAGGACCCGTGCCAGGCAGCTCAGCTCCCCCTCGGGAAGTCGGGCCCCAGTTCAAGTCGAGCAGTGCAGCCTATCCCATGCCTTGACTGCGACTCAAGATAGTGGTGCAGGCCGCGGACAGTTTCAGATGCTATCAATGCCCGAAGCCCTTCAAGCAGCTCAAGAGATCCTGACGCTCCCAGTGCCGCCCTCACCGGCTCCAGCGGTACCCCGATCTCGGGGAAAACCCGCATTGGGATATGTGTGTGTGTCCCCGCCTCAGCAGTACTGTTCCCCATCAAGAGGGATGTCCCACAAGCGTTCACCCACCTCTTCAGTCCCCGCACCAGGGCATCAATAGAGGGATTCAAGGCGTACCTTGCTGGTAGATTGGCGCAGAGCCTCTGAGGCATGCGCCACCCTGCAAGAACTCCAGGACCGGCCCTGACCATCTTCAAGGGATCAGTACCAATCCCAGGACTGATCGGGAACCAGAGACTGCCGATCGCCGGGCCGTCAAAACCCGTCTCCAAAAAGAAGGTCACCCTACTCAGACGATCCTCCCAGCAACTGGCTTGTAGTAGCTCCCAGTCCCATTCAACATCCCAGTACCGGTAGAGGCATGAGGCGTGGATCGCCAGGTATCTGACGCAGATCTACCAAATGCCGTCGGTCCCCAAGATAGTGTCACTCGGACAGTCAGCTTCAGGATGCAGCAACCGGCACCAGTCAGACAAGAGCCACCGCTTAGCCCAATCCTGGTCACCTGGGACCGATCACTCCTCTGGTAGCTCCAGCTCAGAGCAAGGTTCCCTGACTGTGGGACAAGCCCCGATACCGATGGTGCCGACTACATTATCAGCACCAAAACCTGTCACATGGCCCCAAGCGCAGTGCCCAGCGCCATGGTACCCGTGGAACCCTTGTGGATTCACCCAGCCTTCCCAGGAGACTTTGGGGGTAAAACCCCGCGGGTCCAGGAGGACCCAGGGGAGCAAGCTGTTTGACCACCAATGGACATGGAGATTTCCACAGCACCGGCATCATCCTCGTCATCACCAGATGAGGCTATCACGGGGCCCCCTCACCCAGTTCCTCAGGATGACGCCAAAGCGCACCAGGAACTTTTGAAGAGGGTCACTTCTAACCTGGGGCTTCAGGCAGAGGAACTGGAAGAGCCCTCGGATTCTCTGTTTGACATCCTCTGATCCTCAGCCCCTGCCAGGGTGGCTCTACCCCTTCATTAAGGAGTTTCTCAGATCACTAGTGCCCTGTGGCAGACCCCCTCTTCCATGGACCCTGTCTCTAAAAGGGCCGAACACAAGTACTTCGTGCCAACCAAAGGGCATGAATACTTATACTCCCACACTGCCCCAATTCCCTTGTGGTTGAGGTGGTCAAGGAGAGTCAAGGATAACCTGGGGCCACCCCCAGAAATAAAGACTTAAGGAGGCTGGATCTTTTTGGATGTAAGGTTTATTCATCTTCCAGCCTTCAGCTGAGAGTGGCCAACCACCAAGCCCTCCTTTACCGATATGACTTCAATATGTGGCAAGCCATGGCCATATTCGAAGGGTCGCTCCCCAAGGCTTCCAAGAAGAAGTTCTGAGCGATCCTCAATGCGGGCACAACTGCGGCCAGGGCTGCCCTCCAGGTGGAGTCAGATGCTGCTTCCCACACCATGGCTTCCGCTATCTCCATGCGGCGAGCCTCTTGGCTGCTCCTCTCTGTTTTGTCCACTGAGGCTCATCAGTCAGTGCTGGACCTGCCCTTTGACCGGTGGTCCCTATTTGAGACAGCAAATTGCACAGCCTCAGAGACTCCTGCACCTCCCTAAAAACCCTGGCTCTCTACATCCCAGCTCTGGTATGTAAGTGGTTCAAACCGCAGCAGTCGCAGGGCTATGGGAGTCAGCCTCGGCAGGACCAGCCCCATAAACAAGCCAAGGGCTACAAGCACCGCCCGAACCACCTGCCTCTACCCTCTGCCCAATTGGGCTTGACCCGTAATAAGCAGGGAGCCAAACGGTCATTTTGAGGGTGCGCCCAAGGGCGACCTACCAGACTATTCCCTGGATCCATCTTTCCCAGTGTTCTCCAACTGCCTTTCCCTCTTCCTCCCTGCCTGAACGGCTATAACCTCGAACCAATGCGTCCTCAGCATGGTGGAACAGGGTTATACCCTCCAGTTCCTTTCTAACCCCCACTTCCCCCTTGCCTTCCCCATCCCTCTTCAGGGACCCCTCTCTTGAGAGTCTCCTTGCGCAGGAGGTAAAGGGGTTACTACAGCTTGGTGTGGTGGAAGAAGTTCCTCTCGAGTACAGGAACATGGGGTTTTGTTCCCAGTACTTTTTAATCTCAAAGGCCAAGGGCAGTCTACGGCCCATGCTGGACCTGCGAGACCTCAACAAGTGCCTAAAGAAGTTAAAAGTTCTGCATGCTCTCTGGGCCTACTGGTAAACGACAAAAAGTCAACGTTAGTGCCAGTGTAGAGGATAGAGTTAATAGGAGCAGTCCTCAACTAGACCTGTGCCAGGGTATTCCTGCCGCTGGAAAGGTTCGACATGTTAATGGACCTCATCACTGAAGTCTCCGCATTCCCTCTGATTACAGCCAGGGTCTGTCTGCGCCTCCTGGGTCACATGGCAGCATGCACTTATGTGGTCCATCATTCCAGGCTCCAAATGCAGCCCCTGCAACAATGGCTGTGGATGGTCTATTCCCAGGCCAGAGACCCCCTGGAAAAGATTGTTACCATTCCCCAGGCGATACTTACCTCGCTGCGATGGTGGACCGATCGTAGGACAGTCTTGGAAGGGGTTCTGTTTGACAGCCCCCCTCACTCCATCGAGTTGGTGTCAGACGCCTTGGACCTCGACTGGGGTGCTCATCTCAGCAATCTCCAGACACAGGGGATGTGGTCCCCGGAGAAGGCGAAGTTGCACATAAACGTCAAAGAGCTCCGAGCAGTCTTGCTGGGGTGCGGAGTCTTCCTGCCTCACCTGTCAGGCAAGGTGGTACGAGTCCTGACAGACAACACAACCCCATCAACAGGCAAGGGGGAGCGCGCTCGTTGGCTCTCTGCCAGGAGGCGCTCCATCTATGGGACTTCTGCTTCAGCCACTAAATCCACCTGGAAGCTTGTCACCTTCCCGGTGTCAAGAATACGCTGGCGGACCAGCTCAGCAGGGACTTCTCTCACCACGAGTGGTCACTCCATCCAGAGGTAGCCTACATGATCTTCCAAAGGTAAGGAACTCCCCAAGTTGACCGGTTCGCTAGCAGACAGAACCGGAAATGCCACAGGTTTTGCTCTCAACAAGGTCTAAGCAAGGGCTCACTCTCCGATGCCTGCCTTCTTGTCGTGGTCAGGGAGCCTGAAGTACGCGTTCCCTCCAGTTCCACTCATCAGCAGGGTCCTGGCAAAGATCAAGAGAGATAAAGCACAGGTTGTTTTGATTGTCCCAGCGTGGCCTTGCCAACATTGGTTCGGCACACTCATGAACTTGTCAGCGGCACCTCCCGGACCTACTGTGACAGGACCATGGTCAGCTCTTCCACCCCAATTTTGAGTCCCTCCACCTCTCAGCCTGGATGCTGCATGGCTGAATCAGGAGGAGCAGACCTGTTCGGAAGGAGTCCAACAGGTCTTCCTGGGGAGTAGGACAAGGTTTTCCTTCTGGGCATCCGAGCATGGCATCTCTCCCTTGCATTCTTTCATACAGGCTGTCCTGGACTACCTGCTCCATTTGAGGAACCTGGGCCTGGCACACTTTCCCATTAGAGTGCATCTAGCAGCCATTTCCACATTTCACCCACTGGTCCAAGGACAGACGGTGTTTTCCCATGACATGACAGTCAGATTCTTGAGAGGGCTCAAGAAACTCTTCCCACAGGTATGGACTCCTGTCCCACAGCGGGATCTTAACTTGGTCCACCCTAGGCTCACCGGCCCACCCTTTGAGCCACTGGGTTCCTGCTCCCTTGCCCACCTGTCATGGAAGGCCGTGTTCCTGGTGGTGGTGACGTCAGCAAGATGGGTCTCTGAAATTAGAGCCTTGACCTTAGAACCTCTTGTACACAGTCTCCTACAAAGATAAGGCTCAGTTGTGGCCCCACCGGGCCTTCCTGCCAAAGGTGGTCTCCACCTTCCATATGAACCAGGACATCTTCCTCCCGGTGTTCTGTCCCACACAGCACAAGACCAGTGAGGACAGACGTCTTCACTCCCTGGACATCCAGAGGACCTTGGCTTTCTACTTAGAATGTACCAAGCCTTTCTGAAAATGGATTCAACTCTTCATCACTACAGCAGATAGGATGAGGGGTCACCCGGTGTCCTCATGCAGGATTTCCAATTGGATCACCTCGTGCATAAGGACCTGTTACGACCTGGCAGGGGTTCCGCTGCCGCTGATTGTCATAGCCCACTCAGTGAGAGCACAGGCATCTTCGACGGCCTTCCTGGCACCACATCCCTATCCACGACATCTGTAGAGCCGCAACATGGTCCTCTGTTCACACATTTACTGCTCATTATGCCATCACTCAGCAGGCCAGGGACGACACTGGGTTTGCCAGAGCTGTGTTGTAATCCACACTTCTGTGAACTCCTACCCACCTCCAGGGATACTGCTGTGGAGTCACCTAATATGGAATGGACATGAGTAAGCACTCAGGGAAGAAAAGACAGCTACCTTTTCCATAACTGGTATTCTTCGAGATGTGTTGTTCATGTCCATTCCACAACCCGCCCTTCTTCCCCACTGTTGGAACTGGGGGTGGGTGGGGGGAGCCAGCAGCATCCCTTATACCATGCCATGTGGGTGCCACTCCAGAGGGCGCTAGAGCCGGTCCCCTACAGATACTGCTGAGGGAAAAACTTCTGGCACCGGTGCATGTGGCGAGCACACACACCTGATATGGAATGGACATGAGCAACACATCTGGAAGAACACCAGTTATAGAACAGGTAACTGTCTTTTGCTGTTCCAGCCCTTGGAGTTATGGATCCTTTTAAGCCGTGGGGGAAAGTAATAAAGAAAAGAACAAAACAGTTCTTTAGTTTGTTTTCCTTGTGGGGAGTTCAGTCTCTCATTTTTTTCCCTTTTTATCAGGGTTGCTTAGTTTAAACTAACAATTAGTCAATCAAGATTTGCCTCTTAAGTGGTGGCCACATACTCCCAGTCTTCCCTTAAGTGGGGAGGAAATGAGAGTGCCCTATTTCCTTCTCCGGGCTCCAATCCTCTCCTCTCTGTTTGAAAGTCATCTCTACTCTTCCATCTCCTTGCACTGAGCACCTCCTTGTCCCACTGAAAGCCTTAGGGTTGTCCTGATTGGCTATACCTGATTAACTCCCTGGGTGGATCCTCTTATTCTAGAATTCTGAACTTATTTAGTTTTGGAACAGAAGTTGATTAAGCAAATTCAGAATAATTCATCCACACAAAGAATTAATCAGGAATAGCTATTTCGCTAGAATTGTACTTCAGACCTTAATTCGAATTAACTTCTACTGTAGACAAGCCCTTAGCTTTTTATAGTCTCTCTGTTCATAAGACACAGCTGGTGGTTTCACCTTTCCATTACCTAAAAGGCCACAGCTGTAGTCTCTCTCAAGTCCTGGCATCAATCTCTCATGGTTCAGCTGAGGATGGAATACGCTTATCTCACCACACCATAGATGGTAACCCATGATCATACTGGAGGGAGGGATTCCACTATGTGAGAAAATTTTAAAACAATATATACAATCTTTTGTATAACAAAGTAGCTACCTGCTGTAATAAACTTGTATTGAATTCATGGGTTTCTTTTCTGTATTTCCACTCTATAAGCTTAGAGAATGCAGGTTTTTGAACTTTTTAACCAATCACAAGTGCAAGGCAATACAGTGCACGCTTGTTCTCCTGTTTTCTTCAGGAAAAACATTGTACTTTTAAATAAATCTATTTTTAAAATTTTAGGACTTCTCATGAAGTGACGATGGTGTTGATGATTTTAAAAAAATAAGGCTGTTTCTTATTTCCGAGAAACAACTCCATTCTGATTGCAGAAAAGTAAAATAGATGGAACAGAAAACACTTGCAAACTTCCCACTGAGTTTCTTACCCACACGGGATGAGCTAGGGATACAGGACAGGGAGAGCTACTCTCGTCAAGATTTAACACAAACAAACAAAAACCCCACTTGCTCACCTCTAGACCAGTGGTTTTCAACCTTTTTCCATTTGTGGACCCCTAAAAAATTTCAAATGGAGGTGCGGACTCCTTTGGAAATACTAGACCGTCTGCAGACTCTCCGGGGTCCACAGACCACAGGTTGAAAACCACTGCCTGAGACATTTGGCTTTATAATGTTCAGATGCCACAATAATGGGTGACCTTATGAAAACCTAGAAACATATAGTGATCTTTGTAAAATGTTTAGCACCCTTTTGGCACTATATAAATAACAGTGGTGCATTGTGTTGATTATCAAACTCTTCTTTCTTCAGGCATGCATGCTTGTATTTCAACCAAAGTTTGAAACAAAGTTTAAAGGAATCCAGCTGTCTGGAGAAATTATTATTTGTCTAGATTGCTCCAATTCCATGGAGGGTTCAACACTGCAACAAGCAAAGAAGATTGCTCTCCATGTTCTACAAATGTCTTGTTTTAGACAGAGAGTGAATGTTATCAGATTTGGCACAAGTAAGTTTTCTTTTGTTGGATGCTGACTTTTATTACTTTCTTGTCATCCTTATCTTTATGCTCATCAAGCAGTAATATATTAAACTGGAAACATGACGGTCTCTATTATTTAGTAGTAGAGAATACTTTTATTGTGGTTTTTCTAATAGTAAAAATGAAACCATTCACTGCATAATGTCACCATTCCTAAGTTAATGAAATATAACTTAATGTTGAAAGGAAGAACTTAATTTCAGTTTTCACGCCACAGATTTCACAGAATTTTCTTCATATTCAAAGGATATCAAAAGCGATCTTGCAGCAGTGAAGGAGTTTATTATCGTAAGTAAAATTGTTTTTCTCTGCATGCTACTGAGTGTTTCTTTGCCCGCAGGGATTCCATGTAACGTCCACCATCATGTTGTTTTGTGGCTTTATTTGAGGCCACCTTCTAAATTTCTTCCATGGCTTAGTTTGAGTAGTATCCAAGAGCCCATTGTCCCTGGTAACAGGTGCATCATCTCTGTTGTATGTCCTGTTATAGCTCAGTGAAAATTTAAGGTAACTCATGGTAGGTGTTAGTCATAGGACAATAAAAGTTGGAGATGGGAGAGTCATATTGGATCATCCAGTTGATTTTCCTGAAATTTAGGATTATTCTCTATTTATGATCTTGTACAGTCTGGTTTTAAATGATTCCTCAAGTGATGGAGCTTCCACTCCTTCCTTTGGAAAACTTCTCTGCAGCATAATAAATCTGACTACCAGGAAATCTTCCTGATGTTCCTCCTAAATTGTACCTTTTAAAATGTCATGTCCCCTCCCTTTGCCCTCTGGTGACTTTGTAGCAGGACAGGAACAGGTACAGACATCCATGTGAACCTCCCTGCTCTCACAGCACCATCTTTCTGGCAGTGAAGACAGCACTTGAATATGCCAGTGCACTTGGTCATCCCAATGAAAGGCAAATTCAATTGGCACTATCTTAGAAGGAAGATTAGATTGTAAATTCTGGAGTGAAGGGATTGTCTTTTTGCTCTGTGTTTGTACAACTTCTAGCACAGTGGGGTTCTGGTCCATGACTGGGACTCATAGGCACTGTCACAATACAGATAACTACTACAGGATGGCAGAAGGCAAGCTCAGATGTAAGAAGTGAGCAATCACTTGTACTTGGAAACCAGGAGAAATTTACCATGGGAAGGAAAACTTAACTCTTCACTATAGTTTATTCTGGGGAAAGTTAGAAATAAAATCCAAACTTTCAGATAATCATTTTATTATTTTTTCTCTTTAGTCTGCTACACCTACAATGGGAAATACTGACTTATGGAAAACCTTACGTTATTTAAGTTTGTTGTATCCTTCTCAAAGAGAGCGTAACATTCTTCTTCTATCCGATGGGCACATTCAGAATGAGAGCATGACCATCCAAATTGTGAAAGAGAATGTCAGACACACCAGGTTATTTACATGTGGTTTTGGGTAAGTACAAAATGAATGAACAGTTGTACTGTGCTGTGCTTCAGACTTAAAAATCACTGATCATTTTACTTGAAATGAAATGTCAATGTGTTGAGGATCATAAGGTTTGTGAATGTGTTGTCTTTATCATGTACATATAGATGGAATGCAAAAAAGTGAATGCCACATTCTACAATTAAAATAAAAAATTCCAGGAAATTCAAATTTGAGATTCCCTCAGTAGAATTTACTTTGCACATATGTAGTTTTGTCTATTCCTCTCATTCTTCTGAAATGTGTAATTTTAATATATTCCTGTTTAATGTGCAAAGCATGCCTTAGAATGGGAAATAGTTAAAATTGTTGAAACTTTAACTTTTAACATTTCCTGACTCCATAACTTTAATAGTGCAGTAACATCGTTTTCTGCATTGATTTTTTTTTTAAATAAAGATTTAAAAAGAAATTACCACTGCTTTCTAAAATAAGCACTTAATTGGTTCTAATTAGGCTTTGTCTAGACTAGGATTTAAAGATGTGTTAAAAGATGTTAGCTAACATGTTCTGACTAACATGTTGCAAGAGTCTAGTGTAGATTTTTGAGGGCTTGTCTACATTAGAAAGTTATACCACTTTTACTCTATTGGTACAACCCCCCCTAGTGCGGCTGCAGTTATATTGGTATTAAAGTACTTTACACTGGTATAGTATTCCCACATGGGTAAGGGAATAACGAAACCATTACAAGTTACCTTTATACCGGTATAACTGAATCCATGCTCGGGCTCTTATGGTATAAGTATTTCAGTAAAAAAATTACACCCATCATACTTATACTGGTGTAGCTTTTAAGCATAGACCAGACCTCAAAGTATACTGTTAACATATTAAACTGGTTGAGTTAAAGTAATAATGGTGAATGAGACATAACAGAGATAAGTTCACACCTTTCCTGATGCTGTTGATTGGATAGAGACAGTTTTATGCAAAGCTGAATTAACAGAGAAGCAGTGCATCTTTTTATATTGTGATGGTTGTATATCGGCAACTGAAGAAAATAGATTTTTTTTTTTAAATGAAAGGTTAGAATTTTTAGAATATTGCAAAATGCAATAACGGTTGTAAAGAGACTTTAAAATTGTGCATGCCACGCTTTCTCTCAGGCCTGTGAATTTTGTCCTATTTTTGAGGTAAATGCAGTTTTATTCCTTCATTTTTATTGTTTTTTTTTTTTTCAATTAATTTTCACCCTGTCAATGGTGTAACATTTTTTTAGCAGTAAGTCCTTTATCTTGAGAAAATGGGTTTATCAGATCCTATTTTCTTTTTTTGCTACTGCCACCTCACTTAAAGTTACAGATTATTTGAGACTTGTCATCCATTTTGTTAGGCAGTCTCTTTATTTTATACATTCATTGCCCTTCCCCTTCGCATTACTTAATTACAGTAGCTTCCGTCCTTTGTAAATAGATCACACAAAATTCTGCATTAGTTAAAAACTCTTGTCTATTAAGCAATTTTGGCCCCACAATCTTGATTTAAGATCACCCATTTCCAGAAAAAATTGCTTGACAGTTCAAAATGAAATGCCGATGGAAGTAGGGCGTCTATTTAATGTAGGCCCCTTTGAAAACCCCTGCCTCAAAGATCTTACATCTGTTATGGAGAAACTCAAGAATGCATTTTCCTTAAAACCCTGTGAACATGTACTTCATCCCTCATTTCACTACTTCCTGTGGGAAACCAATGAGTTGGCTTTTCTCTGTGTGTGATTTGCACTAATTGAATGCTGAATTTTCAGAGCTAAGACATGGGTTTTAAACCTATATGCTCTGGGGATGAACATGGGAAATGCTGCTGCTCTTGTTGGTTTTCACTCTTGATAGTGTTAGAATAGTGATAAATATAGGCAGCCCTCTGTCAGGATGGAGCATGCGTTGGATCTTGCCAGTTCTGAGCTTTGTTTAATGTAAATGTGAATGAAAGAGGGGGATTTAAAGAAATTGGAGAACTTGCTAGACTATTAAAAAATTAAAATGTTTGGAATCAATTTCAGATTATCAGTTTTTACTTAAAAAACAAAAAACAAATCTTTTAAAATGTGGTTAGTTCCACAGCAAATCATCACATGCTGAGATCTTTGTCTCAATATGGCGCTGGAGCATATGAATATTTTGACCCAAAATCGAAGTATAACTGGCTAAAAAAGGTAAGTTTTATCAATCCTGAATATATTTTTTCTGAATTTTACATTATTGGCAGCTGATTTGGGTGGAACTCTTTGGGAGCCTCAAAGTTTCAAATTGGGAGGAGCATGTTCTCGGGATTGCGGGGTCTTTTTGTTTCAAACAGGAATCTCTTGGTGTTTTAACAGACAGAGGACTGCTTTATATTGGGGAATGGGGCCTTTGTGTCTCAAAGAGCAGTTCCCCCTTAAGTGAGATGTTGGACTCCACCTGAAAAGCAACTCCCTCTAACTTTCAGATACCACACCAGTTTCAGACCAGGGACCTCACGAAAAGGAGAAGCTTCTGAAATATCTTTCCACCGCCCTTCCTCTTTGACGCCTCTGATTTTTAAAATATAAGTTCACCTGGGTGAAAAGTGGTACTTCTCTCTTGCGGGATATGTACACTCCATCCCATATGCCGGGTCACATATGGTGAGAAGAAAGGAAAAAACTTTATAGGAGCCAGTTGGGTCCTGTGTTCATGACCCTGACTATAAAACGTGGCAGTACAGCCTAGTGGCTGGAGTCAATAAAGTGGCCCTTCTACTCAGGGCAGCGCGGCCTAATGGCCAGAGTCAATAAAGGCGCCCACTTCTGGGGTACTGTATGGCCTACTGGCTCGCTGGGGATGCGGGGCTCCACCTAGGGTGTGTGGTGCCCAGGATAAGGGGACTCAGGTCTTCCTTGCTCCTTTGAGTCCTAGCCCAGGGCCCTGGCAGTGATGGAGGTGCTCACCCCCAAGTCAGCAGGGGTCCTCCCAAAACATCTTGATTGGTTCCCTGTTTCGCTCACTGGAGAAAAGTCTAAGTCCCCTGGGCTGCTTTCTACTCTTTCTCCCTCAGCGATGCTCCATGGTTCCCAAGGGTCTCTAGGGTCCTAAAGTCTCTTCTCAGGGCTCATCAGGCAGCGTGGAGTCTGTCTGGAGCTCTGTGTGCCATGGCTCTGTAGTGGGGGCATGTAGCAATTCCCTGGAGAAAGCCTGTAGTCTGCGTCCTCCCCCTTCAGCTGCCTGTCCAGACTGAGTTGGGCAGGCTGCTTCCTTTTATACTCTGCCTCCAGGCAGAACATTCCCAGCAGGGTTGGAGGGGCGGGGCTTCCTCAGCCTGCAAAGCACAGTTAACCCTTTTGGGGCTGGCATACGGTAGGTACACCCCATCACATTCTCATTTTAGGAACTTGGTGGGACTATCTCAGTAGTTTATGATGCTGAGGTGATGTTGGCTGCTACTCTTTGAGTGACCTCTGCTGGAAAGTTGCAGCAGTGTTCTCTTTCAACCAGAAACTTGTCAGTTTTCACCATTGTCTCTCCTTGTTTGAACATAATTTACATTATAAGGGAAGAGGAGATGGTATTTGGTGTGAATAAGAACCAAATTTCAGTTTTGTTCCTTGTTTACAACACTGAGAGAATAAAATAAAATGAAAAGATTCCATGAATTATTTATTTATTTTAGTGTCAGATTCTGTTGTACTCCTCTTGATTAGGGCTTGGTCTATACTTAAAACTTAGGTCAATGAAGCTACAGCATGCAGGGGTATGAAGGCCAAAAAAGAATTTGAAGAACAGCTAGCCAAAGACTCAAAAAGTAATAGCAAAATTTTGTTTAAGTACATCAGAAGCAGGAAACCTGCTAAACAACCAGTGGGGCCACTGGACAATCAAGATGCTAAAGGAGCACTGAAGGATAAGACCATTGTGGAGAAACTAAATGAATTCTTTGCATCAGTCTTCACGGCTGTGGATGTGAGGGAGATTCCCAAACCTGAACCATTCTTTTTAGGTGACAAATCTGAGGAATTGTCCCAGATTGAGGTGTCATTAGAGGAGGTTTTGGAACAGATTGATAAACTAAACAGTAATAAGTCACTAGGACCAGATGGTATTCACCCAAGAGTTCTGAAGGAACTCAAATGTGAAATTGCAGAACTACTAACTGTAGTCTATAACCTATCATTTAAATCAGCCTCCGTACCAAATGACTGGAGGGTAGCTAATGTGATGCCAATTTTTAAAAAGGTTTCCAGAGGTGATCCCAGCAGTTACAGACTGGTAAGCCTGACTTCAGTACTGGACAAACTGGTTGAAACTGTAGTAAAGAACAAAATTGTCAGGCACATAGATGAAGATAATTTGTTGGGGAAGAGTCAACATAGTTTTTGTAAAGGAAAATCATGCCTCACCTATCTACTAGAATTCTTTGAGGGGATCAACAAGCATGTGGACAAGGGGGATCCAGTGGATATAGTATACTTACATTTTCAGAAAGCCTTTGACAAGGTCCCTCACCAAAGTCTCTTAAGCAAAGTAAGCTGTCATTGGGTAAGAGGGAAGGTTCTCTCATGGATTGGTAATTGGTTAAAAGATAGGAAAGAAAGGGTAAGAATAAATGGTCAGGTCTCAGAATGGAGAGAGGTAATAGTAGTGGGCCCCATCGATTTCAACATATTCATAAATGATCTGGAAAAAGGGGTAAATAGTGAGGTGGCAAAATTTGCAGATGATACAAAACTACTCAAGATAGTTAAGTCCCGGGCAGACTGCAAACAGCTACAAAAAGATCTGTCAAAACTGGGTGACTGGGCAACAAAATGGCAGATGAAATTCATTGTTGGTAAAAGCAAAGTAATACAGATTG
Organism: Natator depressus; assembly: GCF_965152275.1. Taxonomy (NCBI): domain Eukaryota; kingdom Metazoa; phylum Chordata; order Testudines; family Cheloniidae; genus Natator; species Natator depressus. The sequence continues at coordinate 39,467,203 of NC_134234.1, forward strand.
GAAAACATAATCCCAACTATACATATAAAATGATGGAGTCTAAATTAGCTGTTTCCACTCAAGAAAGAGATCTTGGAGTCATTGTGGATAGTTCTCTGAAAACATCCACTCAATGTGCAGAATGTTGGGAATCATTAAGAAAGGGATAGACAATAAGAAAATATTGCCTCTATAGAAATCCAGGGTATGCCCACATCTTGAATAGTGTGTGCAGATGTGGTGGCCCCATCTCAAAAAAGATATATTGGAATTGGAAAAGATTCAGAAAAGGACAACAAAAATGATTAAGGGTATGGAATGGCTTCCGTATGAGAAGAGATTAATAAGACTGGGACTTTTCAGCTTGGAAAAGAGATGACTAAGGGGGGGAATATGATAGAGGTCTATAAAATCATGACTGGTGTGGAGAAAGTAAATGAGGAAGTGTTATTTACTCTTTCTCATAACACAAGAACTAAGGGTCACCAAATGAAATGAATAGGCAGCAGGTTTAAAACAAACAAAAGGAAGTATTTTTTCACACAACGCATAGTCAGTCTGTGGAACTCTTTGCCAGAGGATGTTGTGAAGGCCAAGACTATAACAGGGTTCAAAAAAGAACTAGGTAAGTTCATGGAGGATAGGTCCATCAATGGCTATTAGCCAGGATGGGCAGGGATGGTGTCCCTATCCTTTGTTTCCCAGAAGCTGGGAATGGGCAACAAGGGATGGATCACTTGATGATTACCTGTTCTGTTCATTCCCTTGGGGGCACCTAGCATTGGCCACTGTCAGAAGAGAGGATACTGGGCTAGATGGACTGTTGGCCTGACCCATAGAATCATAGAATATCATGGTTGGAAGGGACCTCAGGAGGTCATCTAGCCCAACCCCCTGCTCAAAGCAGGACCAATCCCTGATTAAATCATCCCAGCCAGGGCTTTGTCAAGCCTGACCTTAAAAACTTCTCGGGAAGGAGATTCCACCACCTCCCTAGGTAACGCATTCCAGTGTTTCACCACCCGCATAACGAAAAAGTTTTTCCTAATATCCAACCTAAATCTCCCCCACTGCAACTTGAGACCATTACTCCTTGTTCTGTCATCTGCTACCACTGAGAACAGTCTAGATCCATCCTCTTTGGAACCCCCTTTCAGGTAGTTGAAAGCAGCTATCAAATCCCCCCTCATTCTTCTCTTCCGTAGACTAAACATCCCCAGTTCCCTCAGCCTCTCCTCATAAGTCATGTGTTCCAGTCCCCTAATCATTTTTGTTGCCCTCCGCTGGACTCTTTCCAATTTTTCCAAATCCTTCTTGTAGTGTAGGGCCCAAAACTGGACACAGTACTCCAGATGAGGCCTCACCAATGTCGAATAGAGGGGAACGATCACGTCCCTCAATCTGCTGGCAATGCCCCTACTTATACATCCCAAAATGCCATTGGCCTTCTTGGCAACAAGGGCACACTGTTGACTCATATCCAACTTCTTGTCCACTGTAACCCCTAGGTCTTTTTCTGCAGAACTGCTGCCGAGCCATTTGGTCCCTAGTCTGTAGCGGTGCATGGGATTCTTCCGTCCTAACTGCAGGACTCTGCACTCATCCTTGTTGAACCTCATCAGATTTTTTTTGGCCCAATCCTTCAATTTGTCTAGGTCCCTCTGTATCCTATCCCTACCCTCCAGCATATCTACCACTCCTCCCAGTTTAGTGTCATCTGCAAACTTGCTGAGGGTGCAATCCACACCATCCTCCAGATCATTTATGAAGATATTGAACAAAACCGGCCCCAGGACCGACCTCTGGGGCACTCCACTTGATACCGGCTGCCAACTAGACATGGAGCCATTGATCACTACCTGTTGAGCCCCACAATCTAGCCAGCTTTCTATCCACCTTATAGTCCATTCATCCAGCTCATACTTCTTTAACTTGCTGGCAAGAATACTGTGGGAGACCGTGTCAAAAGCTTTGCTAAAGTCAAGGAACAACACGTCCAGTGCTTTCCCTTCATCCACAGAGCCAGTTATCTCGTCATAGAAGGCAATTAGATTAGTCAGGCATGACTTGCCCTTGCTGAATCCATGCTGACTGTTCCTGATCACTTTCCTCTCCTCTAAGTGCTTCCGAATTGATTCCTTGAGGACCTGCTCCATGATTTTTCCAGGGACTGAGGTGAGGCTGACTGGCCTGTAGTTCCCAGGATCCTCCTTCTTCCCTTTTTTAAAGATGGGCACTACATTAGCCTTTTTCCAGTCGTCCAGGACCTCCCCCGATCGCCATGAGTTTTCAAAGATAATGGCCAATGGCTCTGCAATCACATCCGCCAACTCCTTTAGCACTCTCGGATGCAACGCATCCAGCTTCATGGACTTGTGCTCGTCCAGCTTTTCTAAATAATCCTGAACCACTTCTTTCTCCACAGAGGGCTGGTCACCTTCTCCCCATGCTGTGCTGCCCAGTGCAGTAGTCTGGGAACTGACCTTGTTCGTGAAGACAGAGGCAAAAAAAGCATTGAGTACATTAGCTTTTTCCACATCCTCTGTCACTAGGTTGCCTCCCTCATTCAGTAAGGGGCCCACACTTTCCTTGACTTTCTTCTTGTTGCCAACATACCTGAAGAAACCCTTCTTGTTACTCTTAACATCTCTTGCTAGCTGCAACTCCAGATGTGATTTGGCCTTCCTGATTTCACTCCTGCAAGCCCGAGCAATATTTTATACTCATCCCTGGTCATTTGTCCAATCTTCCACTTCTTTTAAGCTTCTTTTTTGTATTTAAAAGCAGCAAGGATTTCACTGTTAAGCCAAGCTGGTCGCCTGCCATATTTACTATTCTTTCTACACATCAGGATGGTTTGTACCTGTAACCTCAATAAGGATTCTTTAAAATACAGCCAGCTCTCCTGGACTCCTTTCCCCCTCATGTTATTCTCCCAGGGGATCTTGCCCATCAGTTCCCTGAGGGAGTCAAAGTCTGCTTTTCTGAAGTCCAGGGTCTGTATTCTGCTGCTCTCCTTTCTTCCTTGTGTTAGGATCCTGAACTCGACCATTTCATGGTCACTGCCTCCCAGGTTCCCATCCACTTTTGCTTCCCCTACTAAGTCTTCCCGGTTTGTGAGCAGCAGGTCAAGAAGAGCTCTGCCCCTAGTTGGTTCCTCCAGCACTTGCACCAGGAAATTGTCCCCTACATTTTCCAAAAACTTCCTGGATTGCCTGTGCACCGCTGTATTGCTCAGTATGGATGCTCTTATGATCTTATGAAGAATCCACGCCCCTGAGCACTGCAGTTATGCCAACCTAATCCCCTGGTGTAGACACAGCTAGGTCAACAGAAGAATACTTCCGTCAACCTAGTTACTATCGCTCAGGGAAGTGCAGCGACAAGAAAACTTCTTCTTGTGATATTTTTCCTATTAGAGTAATGTATTTAACTCATTTGCATCTTTTTTCACAGATAGAAAGCCAGAGATCCAGAATATTTTCTCCAGGATGCAGTTCTGTCTCTATTAAATGGCAACAGTTTGATGCAAATGCACCAGAGCCATTGCAGGCTCCTGCTCAAATACAGTCTTTATTTAACAACGAAAGACTTCTTGTCTATGGATTTATCCCACATTGTACTCAGGTAAGGAATGATACAAAGAAGCATCTTCTTTTTTGGGTGAGTAAAAATTAATATATACAGTGGAGTCGCATCTTACGCGGAGGTTAGGTTCTAAAGTCAGCACGTAAGGCGAAAATCACGTATAGTCAAAATTACCCTTAAAAATCCCTTAAATCTCCCATAAAGTACAGTATACTGTACATGGTTTTGTGTACACAATCCTTTACAGTAATATGTATAAATGTATAATGTATACAGTAATGTACAGTATATAATAAAGAGTACATATGCAAAATATAATTTTACGGTACTGTATTTTTAATTACAGGGGGGTAATTACAGGGGGTTGTCAGGGCTTGATGTCGATCCAGGAGACAGAGATGATGGAGAGCTTGGGTGACTGAGAGCGAGTCGTAGACCAAGTGGTTGGCTCTGGTTCAGCTTGAGAAGTTGATTGCGTAGGCTCATCTGCTGCTGGTTGTTTTTCCTTGAAAAACATGGTGATCGGCAACTGTCGCTGTTGTCTCTTGAGCTGCTCAAACGTTTCTTGATGCGGTCTCAAATCATCCGTAATACTACATGTGATCCCTCGTTCCATAGAGGGATCGTATTCAGAAATCAAATCATTCAGGTGTTTCGCTGCTTGGAACACTTCAGCAAATGTATGACGATTCCAACTTGCTGGCTCTTCCTGTTCATCGTCATCATCTTAGTCTTCTGTAGACGATTTTATCAGTTCCTCTAACTCTTCGTTAGTCAATGTTTCTCTATGGCTCTCAGTTAATTCTTCAATTTCTTCCTCAAGGATGTCAACGAAGCCATCACCACCCACTTGCCTGGCCACCTGAACAATGCGTTTCACTTCTTTGTCAATGGTCGGGAAACGCTTAAAATCATTCACACATTCTTTCCATAGGTTTTGCCAACATGCATTGACTGTTTCGGGCTTGATTATATCCATTGCCTGTTTAACATAAGTGATGCAATTGGCAATGTTGAAGGACTTCCAACACTCCATCACATTAAGATTAGGATCAGCATCCATAGCACTACGTATCCGTGAGATCGCAAGCCTCGTGTACGTGGCCTTGAAACAGCGAATCACGCCTTGGTCAAGAGGTTGGAGAATGGAGGTGGTATTGGGGGGGAGAAAGATGACATCAACGTCATTATGCGCAAACTGGAGTGCCACAGGGTGGCCAGGAGCATTGTCTATGATCAGCAACACTTTAAAGTCAAGTCCTTTCTCTTCGAGGTACCGCTTGACCTCCGGAATGAAACACTTGTGGAACCAATCCAGAAATAATGCTGCCGTCACCCAGCCTTTTTATTTGATTGCCAGAACACAGGCAGGAGATTTTTGTTCTTGCCTTTTAGGGCACGGGGATTTGCAGCCCTGTAGAGCAAGCCCGGCTTTATTAAATGCCCAGCCACATTGCCACAAAACAACACAGTCACACGGTCTTTAGCTGCTTTGAAGCCAGGGTCTTGTCTTTCTGATTTCGAAATTTAAGTGTGGTTGGGCATTTTTTCTAGAAGAGCCCAGTCTGGTCAGCATTAAAAATTTGTTCCGGAAGATAGCCCTTTTCTTCTATGATTTTCTTTAATTGTTCAGGGTAGGCTTTTGCTGCCTCTTCGTTGGCAGATGCAGCTTCACCAGTAGTCTGAACTTTTTTGAGGTTGAAGCGGTTCCTAAAACTGTTAAGCCAACCTTGGCTGGCTTTGAATTCCTTCTCATCAGAAGGCTGTCCCTCTTCGGCGGGAAGTTTGAACAGCACGTAGAGGCTAAGAGCTTTTTCTCGCAACGTGTTGCCATCGATAAGCACACGTTTACAGTTCATGCCTTCCAGCCATAAGTTTAATGCCTTTTCAGTCTTCACTAAAGTCTTATCACGCACCTGGCTTGTAACCTTAGCAGTTATTGGAGCACTTGATGCCGTGGCTTGATGAATTTCTCTCTCTCAAATCTTGATGGCACGGATGCTAGATTTGTTGCAGCCATATTTACATGCCACATTGGAGACCAACATACCATCTCTTAATAAGTCCAACACAGCCAGTTTTTCCTCCAGCATTGGAACAGATCGCTGTTTCTTTGATTGAGCACCAGATGAAGTAGTTGGCTTGCGTTTAGGGGCCATGTTGTATGAAAAATACGTATCTTTAAACACTAGAATCACACTCAGGGCGGCGAGATGCTCACACCTCTGAGAGGCATGCAGGAACTGAGACTGACTCAGGGAAGAGCAGATTCACGTCTCCCATCTCACACTCACTCCAGGGCATACGCTTATTGAGTGGAATGGTGGGCAGAATCGCCCGCACTATTTACAGGTATCTTGTTATGTTTCCCTTTTTTTGCTGAGCACGTACAGTTGAATTCGCATAAGATAAGTGCGCGTATGATGCGACTCACCTATAATGCACTGCAAAGCTTCCTATATATTGATTGCTGGGATAAATTTTGTGTGACTTTCTTACACTGGCTTAAAAATGTTGTTTAAAAGCCTCACTGTGCCTGACCTGTAAGAAATATGGAGAAATAGGTGGTCCCTGCCCCAAGGAATGTACAGTCTTACCAACAGTCTGTACTAGGCGAACAACCAATTATTGACAATGATCCTCTTATCTGTCTTAGGTACTTACATGGTCTCCATTACCAGAGTGCATCACTGTCTTTCATATATTTATCCTCACAACACCCCTATAATGCAGGGAAGTACAATCACCTGCATTTTACAAATTAAGAACGAAGTGTCTTGTAGAACAGGGACTTGAACCCAGATCTCCTAACCTAGTACCATAACCACTAGACCATCTATCCTTCCATAGGATCATCCTTTCCCCCAATTTTTCTCAACTGGCATTGAAAATGGCTCAGCTGCTAGTGTGAATGAGACAAAACTGTTTTCAGTACAGTTACAGAAAGTACTATTGACACTTGTGTTCCCTGTAAGCTGTGCGCTTGAATGGCGGCACAGGAGAGATTTAAGTGCCACCCAGCTGATTAGGAGAGTGCGCACTGCCGGCAGCATGTGTTCAGGTGCCCCTCCCCCCACATTGCTCTATCCTGCAGCTGCTCCCAGGACCCTCCTGCTGGCTGTGCAGAGTGTCGGGGGGAGGGTGCTGATGTCAGGGTGTCCCCCTTTACCCCGCCCCTGTACCCCATCTCCACAGAGCAGGGGACACAGCTTGGCTCAGGACTCAGAGTTGCTGCCAGGAAGGGTGAGTGACTGAGTGCCTTTCTTAAAGAGACAGTGCACTGTTTCTGAGATTTCCCATCCAGCAGCCAGCTCACACAGTCTCTCTCTGACCCCCCCCACACACACACACTCGCGCTCTCTCTCTCTCTCTCACCCCCCCCCACCCATGTACCCCATCTCTGCAGAGTGGGGGAGGGAAGACAACAGAGGTCAGGACAGAGCAGGAGAGCTTTCAGTGAGTTTCTTAAAGAGACAGCGCAGGACGTCTGTCAGAAACTTTCCCAGCAGCCAGCACACACACTGTCTCTGTGTCGAACACACACACTGTTTCTCTCTCACACAGATGTGCAGGTGAACAAGCCTCTGAAAGTGTGGCTGATGTAATGTGATTAGGTCCTATGATGGTGTCTCTTGAATAGATATGTGGACAGAGTTAGCAACAGGCTTTTTTGCAAGGATAGGTTCCTGGGTTAGTGTTTTTGTTGTGTGGTGTATGGTTGCTGGTGAGTATATGCTTCAGGTTGGGGGGCTGTCTGTAAGCAAGGACTGGCCTGTCTCCCAAAATCTGTAAGAGTGAGGGATCGTCCTTCAGGATAGGATGTAGATCCTTGATGATGCGCTGGAGAGGTTTTAGTTGGGGGCTGAAGGTGACGGCTAGTGGTGTTTTGTTACTTTCTTTGTTGGGCCTGTCCTGTCATAGGTGACTTCTACCAATGTGATATATGCCCCTCTGCCATATACATTGGCCAAACCGGACAGTCTACGCAAAAGAATAAATGGACACAAATCAGATGTTAAGAATTATAACATTCAAAAACCAGTCGGAGAACACTTCAACCTCCCTGGACACTCAATTACAGACCTAAAAGTCTCAATTATTCAACAAAAAAACTTCGAAAACAGACTCCAACGAGAAACTGCAGAACTGGAATTAATTTGCAAACTGGACACCATTAAATTAGGCTTGAATAAAGACTGGGAGTAGATGAGTCATTACACAAACTAAAAACTATTTCCCCATGCTAATTTTCCCCCTACTGTTACTCACACCTTCTTCTCAACTGTTTGAAATGGACCATCCTGATTATCACTACAAAAGTGTTTTTTTTCTCCTGCTGATAATAGCCCACCTTAATCGATTAGTCTCGTTAGAGTTGGTATGGCAATCCCATTTTTTCATGTTCTCTGCATATCTATCTATCTATCTATCTATCTTCTGACTGTATTTTCCACTGCATGCATCTGATGAAGTGGGCTTTAGCCCATGAAAGCTTATGCGCAAATAAATTTGTTAGTCTCTAAGGTACCACAAGTACTCCTCGTTCTTTTTGCTGACACAGACTAATGTGGCTACCACTCTGAAACATATATTCTCTGTAATTTTATTCTTTCAAAGTGTGTTATTTTAGTGTTTTGACTGGTCTATGCATTTCATAATTTTTATTTCTCTTACACTTAAATTGAATTCTTTGAGTAGTGAGTTCTATAATGCCTATAATGTTCTGTCCTGGCTGGAGTAATTATCCCTATTTAACTTTTTTAAAATATATATTATATCTAGGTTTTTTGTTTCTACTGGTGGCATACATCCGCACATACCTTGGTGCACATAACAAAATTTATTCTGCACATGGATGGAAAAAATTAGAGGGAACATTTGATTGACACACTTTTTGTTAGCCACCAACCTTTATCATACAAGTTGTAGAGGGAATCAAACTTTAATAGAAACCATCCTCTCAACAAAATGTCGTATGTGATGTTCCTGTCATTGTGCTTAAATACATTTAGGATTCCTTTTTTGTGGGTCTTCTGTATAGATTCTTTTGTGTACCAGGGAACATGTTTTTAAAGATATGCATCTGATTACTCACAACTCCAATTCTGTTTGCATTTCTGAAAACGGAGCATCACTGAAGAAGTACTGACAGCACGGAATGATAGGGAAAAATGAGAGGAATACATTTCTTATTTCTTTCAGGCAACCTTAAATGCACTAATAAATGACCAAGAATTGCAAGCAATGGTATCAACCACTGAATTACAGAAGACAACAGGAACAGTGAGTTAGGCCAATGTTATTTATACATACCATATGTTAGGGGGCTTATTCCTTCACCCACTTACTTCCCTGGTCCTTCTCGCATGAACAGAGAGCAAAAATACCCGAAGTCCAAAGGTGCAAACAATTCGATGTTTATTGGGGTAAACTTCCAGCAAGCATGATTCCAGTTTCCTTTCTTAGTGTCCCCCTTTCCAGCTCTGACACCACAGAGCCTTACCTGTGTCCCTGTTCCCATTCCCTCCCTTAGCAAAACATGATTCCAATTCCCCACCCCCATTCCGTTCCCATTCCCTCCCTTAGCAAAACATGATTCCAATTCCCCATCCCCATTCTCTGTTCCCTTCCCCCCACCCACCCTACTCACTTCCTGATTGACTGCAGACTATATAGTAAAACTTGAGTTCTGCTTAGCTATACCTTAACCAATCATTTTACTGAAATTTAACTAACCAATCCTAACATACTGTAACATGATTATTTAACCAATTATATCCCACCACCTTAATTAGTTTACACCCAGCAAAATTAATTATACAGCAGACAGAAACAATCACAGAACCAGACAGAGATTATACAGACAACAATAGGGAAATGGGGACTACAGTGATAGAACAAACACAGAAATGAGGATTTCACATCCCAGCTATTGATAAGTGAGTTCTTGCCAGACAGGATGCTATCAAACTAAGTTTCCTTTTACATCTTTTAGGCACTTCCCTTTCTGTGGAGGCAGTAGGCATTATCAGGACAGGATTGTATTCCTAACAGCCCAATAGCACCTTATTTCAATGTGACTAGTTCGGAATGTGAGGATGTGACCGTTCACTTCCCAGCTTATGGCTGCCTCTGCTGCTTAGCCAAAGGCCTTAGCCTAAGAACAGGGCCTCAGACTGTCACAGTAAGAGAAAGCTCTTACACTGGCAGACAGTGATTCTGATTCTTTCTTTTATACCTCTATAACTAGCTAAGTGATAAGAATACACCTAAATTCTTAGAGTATAGGCCTTTACAGACAGGCCTGAATATCTATATCCTAACACCATATACATGTTGTTTTAAAATAGCACATACCCTTGTTTTCAGCATTTTTGCTGTTTTAATAAAGAACCTCAGCCTCATTTGAAGGAAGCTTTTAAAAAGGCAGCTGACCTATGTGGGATAAGTGAGCACATTTCCGACATGCTTGATGGCCCAGACTGATTTGTAAAATATAAACTTACCTGGGTGGAAGGTGGTTCTTCTCATTTTAGGAATTTGTTGGGGCTACCTCTGTAGTTTCTGACGTTGAGGTGATGTTAGCTGACCTCTGCTGGGGATGATGCAGCAGCGTTCTCTTTCAATACTTAAGCCATTGCTTTTTGGAAAAATTCTAAAAGAACTGAGGCCTGGTCTACACTACATAGTGAGGTCGACGTAAGGCCGCTAGTTATGACCTAATTATATCAGTGTACACACTAAAGCCTTGTCCCGCCGATGTAAGTGCCCAACTACATCGACATACTAACTCCACATCCACAAGAGGCATAGGGCTTATGTCAGTATAGTTAGGGCAATGCAGCATCTGTGTAGACACCTCATTACTTACACTGGCTGTTGGCCATTTCAGGGCTCCATGCTGGATCCATGAAATTGATGAAAAAACTCAGGGAGGTGAGAAGCCCGGGTGGCTCACTCCCGCTCCCAGTGGGGAGGCGAGAAGCTGAGAATCCGGTGGGCAGCTGGCCTCAGCTCCCAGTTGGGAGGCAAGAAGCCAAGCTGGCTCCTGGCGGGGAGCTGCACCTGGCTCTCAGTCCTGGCTCTCGGTCCCCAACACTATCCCTCTTCAGTCTCTGGAAGTGTTCCTGGTGAGGATGTGCACCATTGACAGGAGAGTAGTGTGGACATCAGTGACTGCAGTAATTGCTGAGGTGGCTGTAAGTCAACCTAACAGGTCAACTTAAGTCTGTAGTGTAGACTGTAGTGTAGATTCCCTGAGAGAGGAGGAATCGTAAAAGGCAGCACTATCCAGTGTGACCAAAGGTTGTGACTGTTTCAGTTAATATTGAAAAAACTGCAAATCCACTCCCTATGGGAAAGCACGGCAGCAGTCCTAAATAACTTCCTAAACTGAAAAGAGGAAAATGGCTAAAAGAGGCATTTATTTACTTTTCAGAGCTTGTCTACTCCTGGAAATTCACCTAAATAACTATTCCAGAATAATTATTTATTAATAATTATTTTGAAATCGTTACTTTGGTGTAAATTCATGTGTGAGCATTTTTATTTATTAATGAGTGCATCTTTGCTGTTTATCTTAATCCACATTGGAAGCTATTTCAGTAAATTTCCAAGCTCTCATACAGACAAACTGGGTTGGTGCGAATGGGGAAGGTACTCACCTAATGAGTCAGGTACTCTTTAAACTACTGTCCTGAGAGGTTCAAATGCTCATCTGGGCTTCAGATAAGTATTCCTCTTCATGGGTCAAGTTTTTAGTTTGTACCTCCACAAATCACACTCCTTCTTTTGACCCCACAACTAATCAAAGGTGCAGAAAGGACAAATGCAATTTTGACAGGTGCAAATTGTGATTGCAAAAAGAGAAGCTGCCTTATGAAAATCTGGGCCAAATTTCGAAGATGAGTGTTATTTTTCTATGCCTCAGATAGAATCTGAGAATTCCCACCATTTTTTCCTTTCCCCCGTATCCAGAAAGATCCCTTTGTTTTGGCTACCAACATCTGGCCAAAAAGGACTCACCAGGGGTTCCCTTCTGAGTCAGTCAATGTTTTTTTTAAAAATGGACCTGTGGAGATGATTGGATGACACATTGCTCCATGTCCTTACTGGGCTGGGTTTAACAGTCCTCAGTACTCCCACTCCTTGTTGGCTTTAACATTTTACAGATGTACAGATTATTTTCCTCCTCTTGGCTAGAGTGGTGCAGTTGAAACAGAAATTACATCACCAGTTTGCACAGTTCACTGTCCCCCAGAGCAGGAATTTAGTTGATGGTATAAAGGTATGATGACTTTTAAAAGTTAGAAAAATGCGCACTAATCATAAAAATACAAAATTATTTCAAACAAGGTGTGGGATGTAATGCTCCTCTATGGAAAATACTGCCTTGAAACTTTTAACATTCAATAAAATGTAACTTCAGATGCCAGTTATCCTGAAACTGAATCCTCATTGATCAGAAGACTTCAAAAATCAGAAAACCTTATACATAAAATGGAGATTTTTAAATACAAGGTTTTAAATTGGTGATCATTTGAACTTGTCTCTTTTCCTTAATGTAGCTTCTCCACAAACTCACAGCAAGAGCCCTCATTAGGGATTATGAAGATGGGATACTTCATGAAAATGAAACAGAACATGAGGTTTGTCATTCTAAAGATAAGAATATGAACTAGGAACCACTATTTTATCTCAGTTTATGCTTAAAACAAGAACTGTTAAAGGGGTTCAGTGAAATGGGGATAGGAAGAGGAGAGGTGGAGAGAATGTTTGACTTGGGAATGGAAATTGGAAGGTTGCAGTATGAATTCCATAGATTTTAAGGCTGAAATGGACCATTATGATCATCTAGTCTGATGTCCTGGATAACACAAGCCAAAAGAACATGCCCAGTAACTTCTGCATCAAGCCCAGAACTTCTGTTTGAGCTATAGAATATCTTTTAGAAAGAGAGATAGTCTTGATTGAAAACCTTCAGGTGATGGTGAACCCATCACATCCCCAGATAAGTTCCACTTAGTTTCTGTTCAAGAATTGTCTGCTGTCGGAAATCTTTACCTCATGTAGGTACTTGTAGACTGTGATCAAGTCACTTCTTAACCTTCTGTTGGATAAACCAAATAAATTGAACTTCTTAAGTCTCTCACTAGAAGGCATGTTTTCCACATCTCAAATCATTCTTGTAGCTCTTTTCTGAACATCCTATTTTTCAACATTCAGTTTCAGATATGTTTATAGACATGAGGGCATAATCCTGTAAACCTTTACTTGCTTGTATGTGTGAGGACCTGATTGTGCAAACTTTATTCACCTGAGTAGTCCCACTAGAAGTCAGAGTTTTAGAAGCCAGTAGGACCCTCATGTGAGAAAAGTTTGCAGGAGTGGGTCCCAAGCTTTGGGGTCAGATTGGGGGGAAATATAGTAGTGGTACTTTTCACAGCTCTGCCTACAAAATAAGCTCTATCCATGTGAGTTGGGTGTAATGCTGCATCACAGTAAATCATGCAGATGTTTAAAATATGATGGTGCATGTTTTCAGAGCTCTACTATTTCCTTGAGCTTGTCTCCCCCTCACTGGGACTTGATTATGCCCATGTGCTCTTCTAGGCAAATTGGGGTTGATTGGGGGGAATAAATAAGTGATGGTACCTTCCAAATGCCATCCTCTTGAGGCACCAAAGTGAGACAGTTAATTCACAGATAGTAAATTTTGCAAATCTGTGACACCCCCATACTGGTTTCTTACAAATAGTTAACATTGTTGACATTTAAATGATCGTTATTGGGCATTTGAGGTAACACCTCACTAAAATGAGTGGGCGGGGGGGTCAGTCACACATTTCAGAGCTACTGGTCCATGCTCTGCATACCAACAGAAATCTCCGCACCACTTACACTCAGTTCACATTTTTGAGATTTTCTTCACAGCCATGACAGCTAGAGGCTTACTTTATTTTCATTAAATGAAAGCTGAGATTCTGGAGAACATGATTGTTTGTTTGTTTTCAGAGAGGTCTCAGTATATCGTATGTCTGTGTACAGGATGTTTCTGAGTCCTGAACAGGCTTGAGCATTGCCATTCCTGACTTGACACAAATTGTGTCCGATAGGTGCAAGGTGTTTTGCTTTAGTTGTGCAGCTGACATGCTGCCCTTTAGGTTTCAGTAATGACTGTCATTGATCCAGAATCTGATAAGGAGTCATATGCTTGCACTGGAAGGAGCTGGAAGCCCAATGGAGCCCTGATTGACTTGTGACAAGACCATTTCAGTGCAGTTTCTCTGTAAGAATTACCAATTCCAGTTTCCTCTCCCCCAGCACAAGTGGATAAATCTGCAAGTAGCTGAGAGGGTTAGGATTAGCCCCTCTCCCTTCAGAACGCTTCTAAACAGGAAGCAGGAAATTGGGTACACAAACATAACCACATTTGCACTGCTTAGAAATAGCTGCAAGATGAGCTAGCTTACTTATATCCATAGTGCATAAGAACATATTATGTATATTCAGTTTTGACATTGACACTTATTCTAGTGAATATTGTTTTCACCTGTATGTTTTGTTTTTAAACATATTTTGTCATTATATAACAACCTAGATGAAGAAACATACTTTGAAAGTCCTGATTATTAACCTCAGCATGGAGAACTCCATCATAACCCAGTTTACAAGCTTTGTGGCAGTAGAAAAAAGGGTATGTGTTTCCATTAAAATATCTCATTACTGTCTATATGTCTCTAAAAATTCTTTAGAAAATAACTGAAAAGAAAAACAATTACTGTAATCTTGTAAGAATTAAAGCACATATTGCTTAATATTATCACAGTGAACAATTTTAGTTCTTTTACAGAAGAACTAAAATTATTTTTGCAAAAGCTTGTGTTCTTTGATGCTTTTTGAATTATATGTTACTTTCCTTATGAAGCTTCTTTTATATCATACGTTGTTGGAGTACCTAGGCATCCAAACAAAGTCTGTTTCTATCCCATCCACTACCCAGACTGGATGTTTGCAAGTGAACCAACAGAGAGGCATAATCTCTGTGTTTATTTTGGAGATACTTGCTTTTTTAATGATTTAGAAACTGCAATTTTCTTTTTGTATCTGTGTATGCATGTGGCAGAGTTCAGAACTGTGCAAGTGTTCTGACTTTGGGACTATATCTGTAGGCACAACTCCTATAAAGGCACCATCTCTGGTCCAGAAAGAACTTTTTAATCTAGAAGAACAATACTTTTACCCTGTAGTGCTGCAACTGTAATTGAAAGAAACTGTTTGGATTGCAGGCAGCAAGTACTGTGTCTTCCCATATGTCTGTACAGCATCTAGCACGTTAGGAACTATTATAGTATAAGTAATACTAATAGTTATTAATTATTATTTATTTAGGATTATAAGTATACTAAAGGAAAATAATCAATTCCCTATTACGGTATAATTATCTGAATGTCATGGAGGGCATTGAGTAAGTTGGGATAACTTAAGGAACAGGAGACGTCCATATTTTGGACCATTACATTGTACTGCATTTAAAACTAAAAATAGGCTGGCACAGATTTTGTTCATAGAAATAAATATTGTTTTGTTTGTGCCTTTTAAGAATATAACTTATACATTTGACAGATGTCATCGCATGTATAATATCCCAGCAATCCTATGTAATAGTTATTGGTGGAATTATTGTCCCTTTCTTGTAAATAGGGCTCCTTAATCAGCCAAAGATTTACTGTTAAGCTCTGTGTGGCACCCCTCCACACTTGGCCACTACCTCCCTAGCAAAAATCTAGTCAGAGCTTTCACTCTTCTGGCAGTTCTTGCTCTGATTTTCAGACAATGTAATCATCTGTTTTGTTACCTCCTGGTAATGATCTTTATATAATACAAATTTTATAAATAAAGTGCCATTCTACTCAGGCTCTCTGATTACTGTGAAATATCATAAACAACAGTTAAACGTAAACAGTATAAACTTGGCAGTATAAAAATCAGATAACCTGCTAAAAAGCATACTGGTTCCAATACATTGGAAAACATCTTTATCATATACATGTATAATAAATCAGGTCATGTGTCTTGTACATATATCAGAAAAAAGGAAATTTAAACATCATCTTTGTATATTAGGATTCTGTACATTCATCTACCATATTCCAGACCTCTGCATTATACTCACAGAAGAAATACTCTTTTCTTTTCGTAATCTACAATATGTTGGTGTGTTTGGTTGCTCTTAACCATTGACTTATATACGGGAGTTGTGATGGGGAAGTGACACATGAGTAACAGCTGACATCCAAAATTAAAAACTGTCTGATTGATCTGCCCGCTGAAAGCAAGTGAGAGGGTAATTTCTGAACTGAAGTTACATAAGATACAGAAGAGGTTTCTCAAAATACTTGGAGGTGCACTGCCAGTGTTGTGTGCCAGTCCATTTACTACCAATAGTGTGTTATGATACGACAACCCTTAATGCAGTCAGGCATTATAAAGTTACATTTACTCCGTGTTTGTGTATACTGAGCATCTTTTGTATACTGAATGCACCTCCTCTCTATATTTCCTCGCAAGTTTCACCCAGCATTTGACTCTCAACCTTACATTGTCTGATAGAGAAGGAATCTCTGGCATAACAAGCATCACTTTTAAGGATTATAATAAAATTAAAGACAGTTCTCTAGTTTGTAATTCTGTTGCGTTTTAATTTAGGATGTTAATGAAGTTCAGCATGCTGGTCTTCCAAACATTCTTGAACTTATAGCTGAGGAAGATATAGACTTTTTACCCTACATGGACTGGGAACATGAGACATCTGGACATGGATACCTGTCTTCTAATAGAGGAGTGGGATTTGGCAGATGTGAATCGGTAAATATGCTTTATGTGTTCTTGTTTTTAACATTTTTTGTGTATTACCCAGTTGTGGTAGTAGATGGTTTATAAGGTAGCAGTTGGTAGTTGTTTATAAAGTCTGCACCATTTCTTATTATTCTGGATGCAATTAATTTCATAAATGTTTGTGTGAAGTGCAAAAAATCAGAGTACTCTCTCCCAAAGAAAGGCAAGGTACATAAAAGGTGGTGTGGCATCAGGCCCCATTGCAGCAGAGATCTTTGAGAGAGAAGAGGATTCTAGTGGCCCTTTACTCTCTTCCAGGATAAATTCTTCCCTTTCCATCCAGGGTCTTATACCATGCTTTCATGCTGCTGTTTCCCTCTCTTGGGAATATATACTTTATATATACTGCGCATATATATATATGCTTACTTATTAACAAGGAATGTACAGAAAACAAAAAATAGTTTCTTTGCTTATAGCCCCAAGCCTCTTTGGGTCTAGTGCTAGCTAAAGATCTCTCTCCCTTGCTTTTTCAGGGTTTTATACCATACTTACATTACAGGCTGCTGCTTCACTTTTTTGTGCCATGTCTACACTACCAATTTGTGTCAACAGAAGTGATGCTGACATAATAAAAATCATAATTTCGTGTTCATTCTTGCTCCCTCTGTTGGCAGATCATGTCCACGGTGTGGCCTCCCTCCGATCCACAGGGGGAGGAACCACTTTATGTGCCTGGGTGGGTGGAGTCAGGCCGGGTTCACCCTTCTCACTGGAAATTGAGAGACAGGACGGGAAGTACAAAAAGAGGAACCTTCAGCTCAGTTGGAGCCGAGCCAGGGCAGGAGACAGGCGAATATTGCTCGCTGCTGGCCTCTTACTCTGCTGCTGAACCAAGCGGTGCCCTGACCCCAGAGGAGACCAAGTCCAAGGAGGAGCTGCTGATGGCTGTGTACCCCCAGGAGATGGACGACACCTACAGAGCCCAGGTACCAAACAAAGAGGTAGTAGAAAGTGGCCCAGGGACACTAGACCATAGTCTGGTTGCATGGTTGCCTGAATCCAGGTCTGTGTGTTTCAGGCGGATCCCCACTGACCCACTGACAGAACATTCTGCCACTTATAGCCTGGGGCTGAGAACCAGTGGAGTAGGGAGGGCCTGGGTTCCCCTACCCCCTGGTGTTAAACCTACCCCAGGGGTGGCAGCCTCCCCACCATAGGTGAAAAGGCCTGTGTTTGTCTGCTGTCTGCCAGATCTGAGACAACAATCTGTGTAGTGCTCTGCCCTGCACGAGGGCCAGAGCCTATAGCCTGCTTGTTAGCTCTGCTGTGCTGGAGAGCCAGAGCCCACAGACGGTTTGGTGTGCCACCCCACCGAGAGGGTCAGGGCATTAGCACCTGATTTGCTAATTCCCCTGATGTTAAGCAGTGACCCCAGTGACATAATGAGGCAGTGTGGCTTCTCTCCGACCCAGATGGGGAGGGACAACCACCACCGCACTACATACCCCTTTTTGACCCAAGCAGCTAATCAAAATTTGAGGCCCTGGTATTCCAGTTGGGGGTAGAAATTGATGAAAGACTCTGCATCAAAAAATATCCTGATCTTGCTTATTAACAAGGAATGTATGAGGTCCTGGGTCCCCGAAGGTAGGAGGAACCAGGAAACAACAAACAGTTTCTTTGCTTATAGCCCCAAGCCTCCTTGGGTCTAGTGCTAGCTAAAGAGCTCTCTCCCTAGTTTTTTCCATGGTCTTATACCATGCTTTCAGGCTGCTGCTTCCCTTTCTTGCTGTTTGTCTCTTTGGGATTGGGTATGAACGCACCCTACAATTAACATAACTGGCAGGATATGTCAAGCAGGAGCCCCTGCCCACCCAAGACAAAAGCATCTGTGAACCCACCCAGGGAACATGCATACACTCCTTGCCGAAACCCCATTCACCACTCAGTCCAAAACTCCTGGATGGGTTCACAACCCCTTATGGCTTAGGTGAGGAGGTCGTGCTTAACTTACCCTGACAGTCATGTTAATTGTAAGAGCGCAGTCACATCTAATTTCAAAGATGTTTTAACTAAGCCCATAACAATACCTTCCCTTCCACCCTGCTATACACATCCTCACCCAAGATCCCACTATGGATAAGGTCCTGTGTAAATCATGATTTCATGGATTACATGGAAATCCATGAAACATGTTTGGTTGCTCTTAACCATTGACTTATATACGGGAGTTGTGATGGGGAAGTGACACATGAGTAACAGCTGACATCCAAAATTAAAAACTGTCTGATTGATCTGCCCGCTGAAAGCAAGTGAGAGGGTAATTTCTGAACTGAAGTTACATAAGATACAGAAGAGGTTTCTCAAAATACTTGGAGGTGCACTGCCAGTGTTGTGTGCCAGTCCATTTACTACCAATAGTGTGTTATGATACGAAACCCTTAATGCAGTCGGGCATTATAAAGTTACATTTACTCCGTGTTTGTGTATACTGAGCATCTTTTATATACTGAATACACCTCCTCTCTATATTTCCTTGCAAGTTTCACCCAGCATTTGACTCTCAACCTTATATTGTCTGATAGAGAGGGAATCTCTGGCATAACAAGCATCACTTTTAAGGATTACAATAAACTTGAAGACAGTTCTCTAGTTTGTAATTCTGTTGTGTTTTAATTTAGGATGTTAATGAAGTTCAGCATGCTGGTCTTCCAAACATTCCAATGGCTCCAGAACATTTAGACTTTTTACCCTACAAGAACTGGGAGCATGATACATCTGGATACCTGTCTTCTAATAGAGGAGTGGGATTCGGCAGAAGTGAATCGGTAAATACGCTTAATGTATTCTTGTTTTTAACATTTTTTGTGTATTACCCAGTTGTGGTAGTAGATGATTTATAAGTTAGCAGTTGGTAGTTGTTTATAAAGTCTGCACCATTTCTTATTATTCTGGATGTAATTAATTACATAAATGTTTGTGTGAAGTGCAAAAAATCAGAGTACTCTCTCCCAAAGAAAGGCAAGGTACATAAAAGGTGGTGTGGCATTAGGCCCCATTGCAGCAGAGATCTTTGAGAGAGAAGAGGATGCTAGTGGCCCTCTACTCTCTTCCAGGATAAATTCTTCCCTGTCTGTCTAGTCCAAGGCCTTGTTTTCTTTAGAGTACTCAGATGGTGGTACTTCTGTCAGTTGTATTGCACTGATTGACGTACCATTAACTGTCCAGTGTAGCCACCCTGAATCAGGGTAAGGCTTGTCCTTGCTTAGATCGATTTAGATGTGGGATGTCATATATCCCTCAGCTGGTAAACCTCCTTCGTTTGCTGGCGGAGTCCTCCTCTCTTACATCCACCATGCCTCATTCAGCACCCACAATATACTGTACTTGTGGCACCTTAGAGACTAACCAATTTATTTGAGCATAAGCTTTCATGAGCTACAGCTCACTTCATCGGATGAAGTGAGCTGTAGCTCACGAAAGCTTATGCTCAAATAAATTGGTTAGTCTCTAAGGTGCCACAAGTACTTCTTTTCTTTTTGCGAATACAGACTAACACGGCTATTACTCACAATATACTGCTACCCCTTGTTGACCCAAACAGCCAGTAAAAGTTTGAGGCCTTGGGGATGTTCTGGTTGGGGGTAGAAATTGATGAAAGAGTCTGGTATATTTGTTAATGCAGTCTTGCTTATTAACAAGGAATGTTCAAGGTCCTGTGTCTCCAAAGGCAGGAGGAACCAGAACACAAAAAATAGTTTCTTTGATTATAGCCCCAAGGCTCTTTGGGTCTAGTGCTAGCTAAAGATCTCTCTCCCTTGCTTTTTCAGGGTCTTATACCATACTTACATTACAGGCTGCTGTTTCACTCTTTTGGGCCATGTCTACACTACCAATTTGTGTCGACAAAAGTGATGTCGACACAATAAAAATCACAATTCCATGTTCACACTTGCTCCCTCTGTCGCCAGATCATGTCCACAGTGGGGGCACCATCATCGACAGTGTGAATAATGCACTGTGAGTACCTATCCCACAGTCCTTCTGTCACTAGGTGTTGTGGGATGACGGAGTGAATCATGGCACATCTTGGGACGTGTTAAATATCCCGTGATGCATTGCTTTCTGTCCCAGCACTCCATGAGCTTCCGACTTCCTTTTGCGGCGTTTTTTCAACGGCCCTTCTTTGCTGTGAACCCGGGCATTTTTGTGAGAAGGGTTGGATCCCGCACTGCTCTCCTATGCTCTGTTAACTGTCATGAAGACATTGCGGATGGCAGTGCAGTTAATCGTGAAGTTTCTAACTGAGGAAGACTCACAGGTGCCTGACGTTCTGCGTGATATGAATAGGAGCAACTTTAGATTGCTTTTGGCATTCACTGAGCAGGTGCATAGGATAGACCGTCACTTTTGGGCTCATGAAACAAGCACTGAATGGTGGGATCGCATCCTCATGCAGGTGTGGGATGATGAGCAGTGGCTATAGAACTTTCGGGTGCAGAAAGCCAGCTTCCTGGAACTATGCTTGGAGCTTGTCCCAGACATGCGGCTCAAGGACACCAGAATGAGAGCTGCCGTCTTGGTAGAAAAGCGTGTGGCAATTGCTGTGTGGAAGCTGGCAACTCCAGACTGCTACCAGTCAGTCATGAATCAATTTGGAGTGGGGAAGTTGACCGTTGGGGCTGCGTTAATGCAAGTGTGCAGGGCAATAAATTGCATCCTGCTACGAAGGACTGTGACTCTGGGAAATGTGTGTGAAATAGTGGACAGCTTTGCAGAAATGGGGTTCCCTAACTGTGGAGGGGCGATAGATGGCACACGTATTCCAATTTTGGCACCAGACCACCTTGCGACGGAGTACATCAATAGGAAGGGATACTTCTCCATGGTGTTGCAAGCGTTTGTGGATCACCATGGGCATTTCACTGACATCAGCATAGGGTGGTCTGGGAAGGTGCATGATGCACACATCTTCAGAAACAGCGGCCTCTACAGAAAGCTGCAAGCAGGGACTTTCTTTCCTAACCAGAAGATTGGGGGGGGAGGAGGGGGTGTTGAAATGCGCATAGTGATCCTGCGGGACTCTGCGTACCCCTTGCAGCTGTGGCTCATGAAACCTTACACGGGACACTTGGACAGCAGTAAGGAGCAGTTCAACAACAGGCTCAATAGGTGCCGGATGACAACTGAATGTGCCTTTGGCAGATTAAAGGCACACTGGCGATGCCTTCATGGTGGGTTGGACCTCACTGAGGATAATATTCCTGTGGTCATAGCCATGTGCTGTATGTTGCATAATCTCTGTGAAGCTAAGGGTGACAGGTTTGCTCAGGAGTGGAGTGCTAAGGCAGACCGCTTGGCCGCTCATTTTGAGCAGCCAGATACCAGGGCTGTCAGAGGTGCACAGAGGGGAGCTATTCGAATCAGGGAGGCTGTGAGGCAGCACTTTGACAATGACCACCATTAATATATATCTGTGTCTGAGTTGCTTCAATGTTACATGCCATGTAGTTTTCTAGGGGGCAATAGTGACATTTGGAGCCTTATATTCCTGTAATAAAGTGATCAAAATGCCTGTGCATGTATTAGCAGTGCCTGCAATCTCACCTTGTAGAAAAAAATTAAAGATGATTTACCATTATAAAAGTTTGCTTTTATTGCACAAGAAACAGCGCGCACACAAACACACAGATGCTTGCCAGGAAAGGAGGAACCAGGGAAGGGCAGACTTTCACAGCTGCGTGGAGGTCCAGCTATCATTGTGAAAGTTGTCTGAGGAGGTGAAGTAAAGGGGAAACGAAGAATCCTGGAAGGTAGAAAGGAATGTGTGGGCGGAACTTGGGGGGCAGGGAAGAGAGTTCTGAATGTACTGCAGTGGAGATTGAGCACTGATCTGCTCAGTCTGCAGCATTATTAAGGACTTCATCATCTGCATTTTCTCCTCCATTACTTTAATCATCAGCTCAGTAGCGTCCTTAACAAATGTGTAATTCTCTTTTCTGTCCTGCCCTTCAGCTTCACAGCATTCCTTTCATTCCCTTTTTTCTGCATTGGATCACTGCAGGACCTCCCGGAACATGTCTTCTTTGCTGCATCTTGAGCGCTTTCTTATCTGGTGGAGACTCTCGGCCGGGGTGCGTGGGGCCTGAAGGCCACGTCTGGTGAAGCACAGGGTTACAATGCACAGAAGCAAGATTATTAAATTCACGCACAGAATTGAAACATTTCTGTTAAATACACCTTTTACAACATTGCAATCACTTTCTCACTGACCCTAGCCAGGCACACATCTCTGCAAACACCCAAAGCATTCTGAGTGTTGGTGTGGGGGCGGGGGGTCCACATGGAGAAAAGAGCACACACTCTTTGCAAGGGTCATGGTGCAGCATACTAGGGAACAAATTCTAAAATTCTCCCACACTTTTCCACAGGCGGGAGTCATTCTAGCAGATATCTCACTGCTAAGGGTAAGCAGGGAAACGAGGATACTCCATGCTTGTGGCTTCTGCCCTGCTCCCTATGCTGCTCGCCTGTGTGCTGCTTTGGTCCCTGCACAAGTGATTGCCGAATGGTGCAGAAAAGTTTCCTACAATGGGGAAGGAACAAAGCTGCTCTGCCACGGAACCTTCAGCAGAGGATTACCGAGTACCTCTAGGAAACTTTTCTGGAGATCTCTCTGCAGGATTCCCATGAGATCTCAGCGTGCATCAACACCCTGTTCCGCTGTACTGATTAGCTACACAGGGAAATGTCCATCTCACAGAAACACAGTCAGGCTCCCACATTTCTATGCCCTGAACCCACGTCTCCACGACACAGGCCACAGCCACTTACCAGGAGTTTCATCTCCTGCTTCTTGCTCACCAGAGAGCAACTGCTGAGACTGGCTAGACACCTCTGGAGTGGAGAACCGTTCCTGGCTGCCTGCCCCACCGGACGACCCAGCTGGGAGCTGCACATCCTCATCTAACTCCACCTCTTTATCAATAACTTCGTCCTTGGGTTAGGTCCTCTTTCTGCCACCACAGGGCTCTTGGCTATCCACCAAGGTTAGCGTCCAGCTCCTTATAGACCCAGCAGATCTTAGGTGCAGCACCAGAGCGACGGTTTGCCTCCCTCGCCTTATGGTACGCCTGCCTCAGCTCCTTTATTTTCGCTCTGTACTGCAGCGTGCCCTGATCACAGCCCTTTTCGCACAAGTCTCGAGAAATGTGCCCATAGGTATCCCATTTCCTATGGCTTAAGGCAGCTGTGACTGCACAGCCTCCTCTCCCCATATGTTGATCAGATCCAACAGCTCTGCAGTGGTCCAAGCAGGAGAGCTTTTGCTGCGATAACCCACCATGGTCACCTGGGAAGATGCGGTGAGACCTCTTCACTCTGAGCAAACAGGAAATGGAATTTCAAAAATTCCCAGGGCTTCTAATGGGCAGGGGCGGATGGTTGTTTACCTGGCTGCGGGGCAGTGGAGTTCAAACTGCTGACCAGAGCAGTCAGAATGGGCATTGTGGGACACTTCCTGGAGGCCAATTAAAGAGATGAAATGAAGCATGGTGTCTACACTTGCATTTTGTCAACCAAAATTTAGAGGAAAAAGACATAAATCTCTCATGAGGGTGGATGTATTTTGTCGCCAAAACCAGGCATTTTCCCTGACAAAAGTCACCTTGCAGTGTCTACACTGTTTGGGTCGACAAACAGCAATTTTGGTGACAAAACTTGGTAGTGTAGGCAAGGCCTTGCTGTTTGCCTCTTTGAGATTGGGTATGAATGCACTCTACAATTAACATGACTGTCATGATAAGTTAAGCAGGACCCACCCCTCATAAAACAAAAGCAGTTGTGAACCCACCCAGGGAACATACATATCAAAACAACATTCAGAATAACCCCATTAACCACTCAGTCCAAAACTTCTGGGTAGGTTCACACTCCTTTTGTCTTTGGGGGGCATTCTGCCAACCTTATCCTGACAGTCATGTTAATTGTAGAGTCCATTCACACCCAATTTCAAAGATGTTTTAATTTAGCCCATAACAAGGTTTCACCCAGCTCATAAGAATACCTTCCCTTTCACCCTGTTCTACAGGTCCTCAGCCAAGATCCCACAATGGGTAAGATCCTGTATAAATCATGAGTTCATGAATTGCATTGAAATTGTGAAATACCTCACTATTAAAAATGTGCACCTTATTTCTAGTCCGAATTTGCCTGGCTTCAGCTGCAAGGAAAGAAGTTGCTTGTTTAATTGACAAGAAGAATAGGCTTTGTGTTGAGCATGATGATCATTGGATTGATACTGAGTCTAATGAAAATATGGTCTTAATCACAAAAAAAAAAGTTGGTTTAAACTCCAGAAATATTTTGTTTTCTTATAATTTTACTCGACAGGTTCCTTTTCATGCAGTAACTAGTGGTTTTTCTGACCATTTCCTAACTGGAGGAGATAAACAGCTGAAAAGTCTCCAATTTCGAAGTGACAAAGAAGTTCCCTTGGTTGAAGAGTGCATTTTACCAGATTCTACTGAATTGAGTTTTATAAAGGCTGCTAAAGTTAAATATGATCCTGGTGCCGCTGGAGTTGGACTATTTGGGTCTATCTCTGTGCCACAACCAAAATTCAGCCTGCATGGTCAATCACTTTTAAACATCAGGCTTCCCAAGCCTCCAGCTAGTAAGCCTTTTTCTTTTCAAGTTTCTATACCTCCTCCTTGCCCTCTTCCTGGTGCTGCTTCTTGCCCTCCTCGCCCTCCTCCTTGCGCTCCTCCTTGCCATCCTCCTTTCCCTCCTCCTTTCCCTCATGAATTCACTCAGGGGCTTTGTTCAGATTTAAAGAGTTCATTTACTCCTGTGGGCAGAACCCTGAAGAAGGCAAATTTTGAAACACAAGTTACTCCTGAAGTTCTTACTTCATCAGCTAGGTTCAGACTAGGATCACCAATGCTACAAACTGCACCAAAGTGTGGAGAAAAACTTCATCGTGAGCTCAGCAAGGTTAGTAGAAATCTGAATTATGCTTTGCCTTTCTCTGATGTTGAACATGCAGCCAAAACAAACAGGAGTAGTTGCTCTCGATCGCATTGGACTTCTGCATCAAGGGATACTGAAGAAGAGGAGGTAAATTCTGCTCTTTTATAGTGATTTATATTTTGGAGGTTTAATTAACTTTTAATGGAGTGATATAAACTTAGATCTTGTTTCTTCCACCCTTATTCATGTTGATTAATCTTACTTTACTACACTAGTAGTCTCATAGATCTCAGTGGAATTAGTTGTGTGATGAAGTACTATTTAATATGAATAAGGCAGAATCAGGTTCTTAGTGACTATTTCTGGTTTTGTTTTGTTTTTAAAGGATCTTTTCTTAACAGCAATGAGGAAAAAACAGCTTGGTAAAACATCACCACAGATGAGGATTCAACAAAGCAAACCAAGTGCTGTAACCTGGACTCAGATTTTTGAGCTCCAAAATCAGGTACAGTGCCCTTGTTTCCATATCTGCTTTACTTAAAAGCAAGATACAAGGAATAACTTTTTTTAAATTATTTTTATTACAAACAGTGTACTTTGGGTTCTTCTGTTGGCATCTAAAAGTAAATCTACATCTAGCAAAGAGTTCTGCCGGGTCCTACAGGAGAATTTACTTAGTATTCCTCATGGTTCCTCAATATAAATAACAATATTGTTATCTCTGATAGGGTGCGCTCACCACTCTGGCACCTCCTGCTGGCTGTCTTGGGAATTAGCTCTGCATGTTAGTGTGCCCTCTTTGGGTAGTGCCTCGCCGCCGTCACTCCTGCTCTAGGACCCACATCTCTTCAAGGACCGTGGCATCCTCTTTAATGACACAGCCCTCCAGCTGTGCCACACGCTGTGCTCCCCCCTTCCAGGGGACCTGCAGTCCACTGTTCAGCCACTTCCTTTAGTGGCTACTGCAGTGAATTGTCTGGCCACTTCCTCATAGCCCCAGCATTCTCTTTGCCCTTGCCTGAGGGCCTTAGCCTGCAAACCGCAGTAGCCAGCCAGGAGCTGTCTTCCGCTCCCCCAGTCCCTGCTAGCAGCACTGCTCTGTTCAGGGTGCTGGCAGTTGTCTCAGCCCTCCAGGGACACAGTCCTTCCTCCTTGGGCTCCCAGCAGAGAACTGCACTCTCTGCCATGCAGCTCCCTTTTTATATGGGCCTGATTGGCTGCTCCCTACAGCCCTTCTCTGATTGGCTGCCTCCGGCACAGCCTCCCTACGGCTGCTTTTAACCCCTTTTTTGCCAGTGAGGGGCAGCCACCACATCACACAATCTAATTTATACTGTGGATTTACTCAGAAAGAAATCAATTTCCCATATGTTGCCTTTTTGAAAGCCAGTTTGTTCAAAAAGCAGTTGCACTTTCAGACAATTCAGTCCTGCCATCATATAAGCAGGTTTGCATTGTGCAAATTCATCTTTCTTATTTGTTTATAATCTAATTTTGTAAGATGCACGATGAGGCAAAATCTTGGATGAGTTTGTTGATTTCATTGGCAGCTCCAGTGATCCGACTAGGAATCCTCAAAATAGCCTCCTCATAACCAAGAGATGTGTCTCAATATTTTTGAGATGCTGAAATTATAAGATAAATTTTCAACTCAGTATTCTGGTACAATTAATAAGTCAGAATCTTTAGTATTGTATTAATGGGAGCTAGAGTGAGAACATGGAACAGCCATACTGGATCAGACCAATGGTACATATAGCCTGCTATTCTGTCTTCTGACAGTGCCTGAGCCCAAATGCTTCAGAGGGAATGAACAGAACAGAGCAATTATTTACAGATCCGTCTCCCGTCATCCAGTCCCAACTTCTGGCAGTCTGAGTCTTAGGACACCCAGAGCATGGGGTTGCATCCCTGACCATCTTGGCTAATAGCCATTGATGGACTTGTCCTCCATGAACTTATCTAATTCTTTTTTGAACCCAGTTATATTTTTGGCCTTCACATCATCCCTGGTAATGAGTTCTACAGGTTGACAGCGTTGTTTGAGGAAGTACTTCATTTTGTTTGCTTTGTTTACAATAATTTAATCAGGTGACCCTTCATTCTTTTGTTATGTGAAGAGGTAAATAACACACTTCCTTATTCACTTTCTCCACACCATTCATGATTTTATAGGCCTTTTTCATATCCCCCTTAGTCGTCTCTTTTCTAAGCTGAACAGTTCCAGTCTTTTTAATTTTTCCTCATATGGAAGCTGTTCCATACCCCTAATCAATTTTGCTTCCCTTCTCTGTATTTTTTTTCAATTATAACATATATTTTTTTGAGATGGGTCAACCAAAACTGCACACAGTATTCAAGGTGTGAGTTTACGATGGATTTATATAGTGCATGATGATATTTACTGTCTTATTATCTATCCCTTTCCTAATGGTTTCTAACATACTATTATCTTTTTTATCTGCCTCTGCACATTGAACAAATGTTTTCAGAGAACTATCCACAATGACTCCACAATCTCTTTTTTGCGTGGTAACAGCTAATTTAGACCCCTACATTTTGTATGTATAGTTGGGATTATGTTTTCCCATGTGCATTTCTTTGCCTTTATCAACATTGAATTTCATCTGGCATTTTGTTGCCCAGTCATCCAGTTTTATGAGATCTCTTTGTAACTCTTCACAGTCAGTTTTGGACTTAACTATCTTAAGCAATTTTGTATTATCTGCAAACTTTGCCACCTCACTGCTTACCCCTTTTTCCAAATCGTTTATGAATATGTTGAACAGCACTGGTACCAATACAAACCCATGGGGGACCCCGCTATTTACCTCTCTCCACTATGAAATCTGACCATTTATTCCTACCCTTTGTTTCCTGTCTTTTAAGCAATTACTGATCCATGAGAGGACCTTCCGTCTTATCCCATGACTCCTTACTTTGCTTAAGAGCCTTTGGTGAAGTATCTTGTTAAAGGCTTTCTGAAAGTCCAAGTACATTATATCTCCTGGAGCTCCCTTGTCCACATGTTTGTTTATCCCCACAAAGTATTATAATAGATTGGTGAGGCATGATTTCTCTTTACAAAAGCCATGCTGACTCTTCCCCAGAAATAGTGTTCATCTATGTGTCTGATAATTCTGTTGTTTACTATAGTTTCAACCAGTTTGCCTGGTACTGAAGTTAGTCCTATTGGCCCGTAATTACCAAGATAGCTTCTGGAGCCTTTTTTTAAAAATCAGCATTACGTTAGCTATCCTCTAGTCATCTGGTACAGAGGCTGATTTTAGGTGATAAGTTATATACCACAGTTAGTAGTTCTGCAATTTCATATTTGAGTTATTTCGGAACTCTTGGATGAACACCATCTGGACCTGGTGACTTATTACAATGACTGTCAATTAATCGCAGTTAAACAAGTGATTAACACAAAACAAATTAACTAGATTTTTTAAAAATCATGATTAACCACAGTTTCAATTTACATTTATTATAAATATTTTTGGATGTTTTCTACATTTTCAAATATTGATTTCAGTCACAACACAGAATACAAAGTGTACAGTGATTACTTTATATTATTTTTATTACAAATATTTGCACTATAAAAAGATAAACCAAAAAATTAGTATTTTTCAATCCATCTCATACAAGTACTGTAGTGCAATCTCTTTATTGTGAAAGTGAAACTTATAAGCGTATAATAATTTTTTAACATAACTGCACTTAAAACAATGTAAAACTTTAGTGTGTACAAGTCCACTCAGTTCTACTTCTTGTTCACCCAGTTGCTAAGACAAACAAGTTTGTTTACATTTATGAGAGAGAAGGTGTGGGAATCTCTCTCACATCTTCTGTAGTGAAGTCTGATGTGAAGAATTTATTTAGCTTTTCCACAGTGGCCTTGTGTTCCTTGAGTGCTCCTTTAGCAACTCGATTGGTAGCCCATTGATAGTCTTCCTACTTCTGATATACTTACAAAAATTTTGCTGTTAGTGCTTGTGTCTTTTCCTAATTGCTCTTTAAATTCTTTTTTTGGCCTGCCTAATTATACTTTTACAGTTAACTTGCCAGAGTTTATGTTCCTTTCTATTTTCCGCAGTAGGATTTTATTTCCAGTTTTTAAAGGGATGCCTTTTTGCCTCTAACTGCCTCTGTTGTTTTGCCATGGTGGCATATTTTTGGTCCTGACCTACTCTGTCATTTCTACATATTTTATACCCTAGTATTACCATGTGCGCCTTTGCACCTGTTGGCTTTCCCTCATCCCTTAGTTTAAAAACTCCTCTACAACTTCTTTAATTTTACATGCCAGCAATCTGGTTCCTTTTTGGTTTAGATGGAGCCCATCCTTCCTGTATAAGCTCCACCTTTCCCAAAACCCTCCTCCAAAAACCATCATCTCATCCATGCTTTGAGACCCAGCAATTCTGCCTGTCTAACTGCGTCTGTGCATGGAACTGGAAGTATTTCAGAGAATGCTACCGTCGGGTTCCTGGACTTTAATCTCTTACTTAGCAGCCTAAATTTGGCCTCCAGGACTTCTCGCCTACCTTTTCCTATGTCATTGGTACCTACATGTACCATGACCACCAGCTCATCCCCAGCATTGCACATAAGTCAGTCTAGATATCTCAAGAGATTCACAACGTTTGCGCCTGGCAGGCAATTCACCATGTGGTTCTCCTGGTCATCACAAACGCAACTATATTTCTAATAATTGAATCCTCCATTACTATTACCAGTCTGTAACATACCAAGGCACAATCTAGACCAGTGGTCACCAACCGGTTGTTCTTCTTTGAGTAGTGTCCCTATGAGTGCTCCGCTGTAGGTGTATGTGCGCTCTTGCGCCTCTAATCAGAGATTTTTGGTAGCAGTGTCCGTTGAGCCCATGCATGTGCTCTCCTTCCCTCCTGGTCTGGCACTGCAGGGGCGAAGCCCCCTCACTTCCTTCTCAACCGCCTTTGGCCTCAAACAGAGCGAGCAGTCATCCCTTCCTTATCTGTGTCATTAGCATAAGTAGTAGTCGTGTTTTTGTTTCTTTTGGTCTCCTTAATCGTTAGTGTTTCATTTTTATTTACTCCTTTGGGATTAAAGGAGAAAAAAAGAGAAAGAAAGAAAAAGAACTTTAGTTTCCTGCCCCGTCTGAGGGCACCCCCACCTCCCAGGCATTTAGTAGACTCTAAGTTTTTCAGTTTATTTTTTAAAAAAAAAGAAAATAAAAAGGAAAAGAAGAGAAGGAGTAAAGAAGACCTTTTTCTGCATTCCCCACTGCTAGAGGATGATAGCCCCCTGCCAAGGGGCATGCCTGGTTCTCCCTGCTCCAAGAGGTGCCTCTCCTACAAGGAGTCAATTCCTGTAATGGCCAGACACTCTTACTGTGTCTGGTACCTGGGAGAGCCTCACGGAAGTGCTTCACCTGCCACAGCTAAAACAGCAGTCTCGCAGGAACTGGGACCTGAAGTTAAAACTCCTCCTTATGGAGAAGGTACTTCAGTCTCCAGGGGACTCCGGGGTTGACCCCGGATCATCCCTGGAGCCTCTAAAGGTACGTCTACAGTACGAAATTATTTCGAAATTATTCTATTCAAATTTTTGGAAGCAATTTTATACATTTGGTCTTGTGTGTCCCCACTAAAGCACGTGAATTCGGTGGAGTGCATTCACAGTACCGAGGCTAGCATCGAATGTCAGAGCGGTGCACTGTGAGTAGCTATCCCACAGTTCCCGCAGTCCCCGCCGCCCATTTGAATTCTGGGTTAAGCTCCCAGTGCATGATGGGGCAAAAACATTCTCGCAGGTGTTTCTGGGTGTGTGTCATCAGTTGCTCCTCCCTCCGTGAAAGCTACGGCAGACAATCGTTTTGCGCCTTTTTGGTGTGCAGACACCATACTGCTTTCAGTAGATGGTGCAGTACGGTGCACTGCTTCTCTCCTAGTACTTTGAATCCACCTCGCATTTCCTCTTGTCTTTCTATGTAATCTCTATAAGTATCTACTCTTTCTATTCCTCATCAACCGCTTCCACTGCCAACTCTGCTTGGCCATCATGAACCGAGCAGCAGAGCTTCCACCGCCAGCTCTGCTCTCCCGCTCTTGCCGCGCTACCGAGCTTCTCCATGTTGTCTGTCTTGGATCCCGCCTCCGTGAAAGCTACAGAAGACAACCATTTCCCACCTTTTTTTGTTTATCGTGAACCAAACAGCACCTCTTCCGCTGCCACTCTGCTCTCCTACATTTCATGCCCTTTTTCCAGGATTACCCGTGCAGGCGCCTTAGCGCAGCAAGCCGTGGAGCCGCTATAGTTTTGACCATTGTAAATACCTCGCCCATTATCCAGCAGTATGTGCAGTACCTGCAAAACCAGGCGAGGAAGCAACAATAGCACGATTACTATACTGCTGAGGACATGGATCCAGACATTCTTAGAAGCACAGCATGTGGCAATTGGGAGATCATGGTGGCGTTGGGCCAGGTTCATGCCGTGGAACGCTGATTCTGGGCCCGAGAAACAAGCACAGACTGGTGGGACCGCAAAGTGTTGCAGGTATGGGATGATTCCCATGGCTGCGAAACTTTCGTATGCATAGGGCCACTTTCATGGAACTTTGTGACTTGCTGTCCCCTGCCCTCAAGCACAAAGACACCAAACTGAGAGCAGCCATCACAGTTGAGAAGCAAGTGGCCATAGCCCTGTGGAAGCTTGCAACGTCCAACAGCTACCGGTCAGTCGGGAATCAGTTTGGAGTGGGCAAATGAGGGGAGAGGGATAGCTCAGTGGTTTGAGCATTGGCCTGCTAAACCCAGGGTTGTGAGTTCAATCGCTGAGGGGCCATTTAGGGATCTGGGGCAAAAAAAATTGGGGATTGGTCCTGCTTTGAGCAGGGGGTTGGACTAGATGACCTCCTGAGGTCCCTTCCAACTCTGATATTCTATGATTCTATGAAATCTACTGTGGGGGCTGCTGTGCTGCAAGTAGCCAATGCAGTCATTGACCAGCTGCTATCAAGGGTAGTGACTTTGGGAAATGTGCAGATCATCGTGGATGGCTTTAATGCACTGAGGTTCCCTAACTATGGCGGGGCGATAGGTGGAACGCATATCCCTATCTTGGCCCCAGAGCATCGGGGTGGCCAGTGTGTAAACTGCAAGGGGTACCTTTCCATGGTGCTGCAAGCACTGGTGGATCACAAGGGACGTTTCACCGACATCAACGTGGGATGGCCGGGAAAGGTGCATGACGCTCGCATCTTCAAGAACTCTAGTCTGTTTGAACAGCTGCAGGAGGGGACTTACTTCCCAGACCAGAAAATTACTGTTGGGGATGTTGAAATGCCTATAATTATCCTCGGGGACCCAGCCTACCCCTTAATGCCATGGCTCATGAAGCCGTACACAGACACCCTGGACAGTAGTAAGGAGCAGTTCAACTATAGGCTGAGCAAGTGCGGAATGGAGTTAGAATGTGCTTTTGGATGTTTGAAAGTGCACTGGTGCAGTCTACTGACTTGGTTAGATCTCAGCACAACCAATATTCCAATCGTAATTGCTGCTTGTTGTGTGCTCCATAATATCTGTGAGAGTATGGGGGAGACGTTTATGGTGGGGTGGGAGGTTGAGACAACTCGCCTGGCAGCCAATTTCGCACAGCCAGACAACAGGGCAATTAGAAGAGCGCAGCAGGGCGCACTGCACATCAGAGAAGCTTTGAAAGCCAGTTTCATGACTGGCTGGGGTACGGTGTGACAGTTGTGTTTGTTTCTCTTGAAGTTACCCGCCCCCTATATATATGAAGGGAAATAAAGTCACAATTGTTTAAAAAACGTTCTTTATTATTTGTTGCACAACACATTGAGAGAAATCAGAAGATAGACCCGGGGGCGGTAATTGGGTTAAGGGGGTGGAGCAGGAGGGAAGGACAAGTCCAGAAACCAAATCAAAATTTCGGATATGCCAGCTTTCTGCTGCTTGTGCAATCGTCTGGGGTGGAGTGTGTGGGTCCCTGTAGCCTTCCCGCCGCCCCCCCGTGTTCTTGGGCGCCTGGTTGAAGAGGCTATGGAACTTGGGGAGGAGGGAGGGCGGTTATACAGGGGCTGCAGCAGCAGTCTGTGGGCTTGCTGCCTTTTCCGCATTAGATCCACCATATAGCGGAGCATGTCAGTTTGCTCCCCCATGAGCTTGACCATAGCATCCTGCCTGCTCTCATCGCATGCACCCCTCCTCTCTTCCTGTTCTTTTAACACTTTACAGGACTCTGCAATTGTTTGCCTCCACACATTCAGCTGGGCCCTATCAGTGTGGGAGGACTGCATGAGCTCGGCGAACATGTCGTCCCGAGTTTGTTTTTTCCACCTTCTAATCTGGACCAGCCTCTGGGACGGAGTAGATAGGGGCCGCATTGAAATATTTGCACCTGCGGGAGGAGAAAAAGGGAGGGTAGTATTTTAAAAGATTAATTTTAGAGAACAAAGGTGACACTCTTTCCCAGTGAAACAGGCAATTCATAGTACACAGCACATGTTCTTTCTGTACAAGGTCACATTTTGCCTCTTACACTGAAGTGCCTGCCACTTTGGTGTGAGTAAGCCATCACACATGGCCGGGCAACAGAATTCAGCTTGCAGGCAGCCATGTTAAGCCCTAGGGGCACACAGGTTCTGCTTCTTCCAAATTCATTTCAATGCTTTCAAACTGCCGGGCCCCCTTTCCCATAGCAAGCAATTCCTGGTGGGTTTGCCATATAAAAGGAGGGCCTGTGGGCTTTCTGGGATGATTGCTTCACACAACACACACCCTCACCCACTGCATGGCTCCGATGAGGCTCTGAGCAGGGATGAGCCATTTAAACTAAACGCGAACAGCCCCGTGCGGCTGGGTTTTCCCCCACCCCTCACCGCGTGGCTCCATTCAGGCTCTCACTCACCAGAAATGCCTTCTCCAGGGTCATGGTCTGGGAGCCCACCTTGGGAGTCGGGGGAGGCTATTGGGTCCAGCGTTAAGAATAATTCCTGGCTAGGGTTGGGAAACGGATTCCCCACTTGCCACCTGTGCACTGTCATCCTCCTCCTCCTCCTCCAATAACTCATCCTCCTCGCTCTGTGCAACTCCCCCCTTGCAGGTGTCCATGGACAGTGGTGGGGTAGTGGTGGCATCACCCCCCATAATAGCATGCAGTTCACGATAGAAGCGACATATATGGGGCTGTGACCCAGAGTGCCTGTTCACCTCCCTGGCTTTTTGGTATGCTTGCCTGAGCTCCTTGATTTTTGTACGACATTGCTCTGTGTCCCTGGAGTAGCCTCTTTCCGTCATGGCCCTGGAGACTTTAGTGTACGTATTTGCGTTTCTTTTTTTGGAACATAGTTCTGCCATAACAGATTCATATCCCCAACATGCAATGAGATCCAGTACCTCCCGTTCAGACCATGCTGGAGCTCTTCTGCGAATCCGGGACTGCATGGTCTCTTGTGATGGTGGAGTCTGTATGGTCACCTGTGATGGTGGACTGTGCTGATGGTCACCTGTGCTGATGGTGACCAAACAGGAAATTAAATTAAAAAGTTCCCTGAGCTTTTACTGCCTACCTGGCTAGTGCATCAGAGTTGAGAGTGTTGTCCAGAGCGGTCACAAGGGAGCATTCTGGGATATCTCCCTGAAGCCAATATCGTTGAATTGCGTCCACAG
Organism: Natator depressus; assembly: GCF_965152275.1. NCBI lineage: Eukaryota > Metazoa > Chordata > Testudines > Cheloniidae > Natator > Natator depressus. The sequence goes on from NC_134234.1 coordinate 39,502,266, forward strand.
TACCTGTAACCCAGAACTGCGATCTCGATTTTAGCGCTACTCCACTTGCCAAGGTGGAGTACAGAAATCGGATTAAAGAGCCCTTTAAATCAAAAACACCGGTTTGGTTGTGTGGACGGAATCCATTTTATTTCAAATTAACTCGGCTAATTCCGAAATAACCATGTACTGTAGACCAGGCCTAACTTCAAAGGGGATAAAGTCATGAAAAAACACAGCAGACCCCCTGTAAAGGCTCATAAAAAGAGGCTCCGAGTTGTTGGTCAGCCAGAGGGACTCCCCAATGCAGTCACCTCAGTACCAACTGCACCAGCAACTCTGAAGCACGGTACCGAGAAGGGGGCCTTCACTATGAGCTCTGCTCTGCAGCACCAGAGTAGCCAGGGGCTTTGGCAGTCAGGCTCTAAGGCAAGGGTACCGCCCCCTAAGGAGACAGACAATTACTGTACCGTCTCTAAAAGAGCGGCACAGAGAAAACCTGTGGTACTAGGTATGACAAAACTCCTACCCTATGGAGTGCTCTGCACCTTCCCAACCATCAGTGCTGACAACATACCACAGAGTGAGCCCATGGTACCACATGAGCTCTGGTACGCTTGAGACCTGTTTCCCTGGTACCCAGGGAAAGACAATTACTGTACCATCTCTAAAAGAGTGGCACCAACACACCTTTCTGTACCGGGCGCAACAAAACTCTCATTTATGGAGTGCTCTGCACCTTCTCAACCATCGGTACCGACAAAGTACCATGGACACTCCTCCGCAGTACCCAGTGAGCCCAGGGTACTGCATGAGCTCTGTTACCCTGGAGACCTGATGGTTCGGGAAGTACTGCAATCCCCATTACTCGGTACCAGGGCCCCGGTACCAAGCACATCCCGGCACCTGGAATCGCTCTTAGCACCAGGTCGTGTACCACCAATCTCCCAGTTAGTGCCGCGCTTACCCAGTGACGAGTCTGACAGTGCCCAGGAGGAGGTCATTTCCCTGGCCTCTCATCGTGGCCCACCATCACAATACAAGGGCCCTCCCCAATTCCATCGAGCCAACTCACAATTGTGATACGGGCCCCCTGGAGTAACCCCACCGCCCATGCCTGCCCTCCTCCCCACCACCCCGCCCCCATGGCCATATTGCAATCCTTGGGCAACATACACACATGTTGCGGCTGTCCAGTGTCTCTCAGAGAGAGTCCACCAGATGGTCTGCTACAGCCTGGCTGTCCAGAGTCCCTGAGCCAGGGGAAGAGGAAGCTTTTTCAGAACAGGAAGAAAGACTCGAAGGTGAAGTTACCCGCTCCAGAAAACTTCTCCTCATCTCCACCAGATGAGGCTGCAATGCCTCCCCCGCCATCACTAGGTGATGATTTTAAGAACTTTCTGTATCTTACCAAGAGGGTGGCAGATGAGCTGCAGAGTCCCCTACATGAGATGGCAGATACCCATCACAAGTTGGTGGATATTCTGCACACCTCTTCCTCATGCAGAGTTGCCTTCCCAGTTAATTCTAGATCCTACCAAAGTCATCCAGCAGACACCAGCCTCCATCACACCAACCAGCAACAGAGCCAAAAATTAATTAAAAAAAAAATACTACATCCCTCCCAAAGAGGCAAACTTCCTGTTTCAACATCTGCAACCCAACTCCATCATAGTGGGTGTGGTTAATGCACAAAGCAAGCAACATAATGCCAAGTCGACCCCATACGCTCGGGCTTAGCAGGATGGCATGTTTGTCGGCGACATTACCGTTTAGAGTAATGAATTACCAAACTGTCATGGTCAAATAAAATTTTATTAATTATGGGAAACTCAATGCGTTTCTGGAGCATTTACTGGAGACAAAAAAGGAGCAGTTTCACACCATTCTTAGACAGGGTCAGTTAATAGCCAGACTGGTGCTAGAGACAGCACTGGATGTAGCTGATACAGCAGCCCGCCCAGTCTCCATGACAGTGGTACTGAGGCAGGCTTCTTGGCTACACCTTTCTGGATTTCCCAAAGAGCTGCAGAAGACTTCCTGTTTGAAGGGCCCAAACTCTTTGCAGAGAAGACAGATTCTTCTCTCCACATCCTGAAGGATTCCCAGATCACATTACACTCCCTAGGAAACTACACTGTGGGACAGAAGAGAAGATATACCTCTCAGCCACAGCACAGATCACAATCTCCTCAATACCCACCATCTCAGTGCTGTTATTAGCCCTGGTGTAAGAGAACCAGAGCTCAAAAGCAGAAGCAGTCCACGACCTCTGAAACCGCCTCTTCTAAGCGCTTTTGACGGGTTGGTCAAGGGCCTGAACAATTATACCTTTCAACATCAGCTGCCACCTACACACTTGTCACCTTCAGAAGTCACCTGGCCCTATTTCACAGCAGTTGTGAGAATATCCCCTCTGACAGATGGATCCTGGAGATTATTTTGAAGAGTTACACCATTCAATTCATGTCCCTCCCCATTCCAACCCTCCTTCCCCGTCCCCCTTCAGGGACCCTTCTCATTAGAACCTACTTCATCTGGAAATATATCATTTGTTATGCCTAGGGGCCATTGAACCAGTTCCGGTTCAACTCAGGAGCAAGGGGATTTACTCTCATTTTCTGATCCACAAGGCGAAGGGAGGTTGGAGGCCCATTCTAGATCTAAGGGCATTAAACAAATATGGGAAGGTGCAGACATTCAAGGTGGTGACACTAGCAGCCATTATTCCAGCTCTAGAGCAAGAAGATTTATCTCCAGCCCTCGACCTACAAGATGTGTACTTCCATATCTCAATACAACCATCGTACAGGAGATTTTCTACGATTTACCTTTGGTGCAAGACCATTATCAGCACAGACTGCTCCACCCAGGGTATTCTCCAAGGTTCTCTTCATTGTAGCAGTGCACTAACCCCGGTACAGCAACTGGAGTTTATCAGCATCAACCTTGATACAGTACAAGCGAGAGCATTCCTCCCACTACACAGACTCGCCACCCTGGGACAAATGCTTCCCTAATAGGCTGGGGAGCTCACCTACACAACCACAAGGTTTAGGGCAAATGGCCATCCACAGACGTCCATATCACTCTTTGGGAGCTAAGGGCTGTTAGGAATGCCTGTGCACACTTCCTGCCTTTCATCAAGAACACCCACATGAAAGGCATGATGGACTTAACATGACCTGTATGTTTTACATAAATCGCCAAGGGTGTGCCAGATCTCTCTCCCTCTGCAAGGAAGCACTCAAACTTTGTAATTGATGCACCCATCACAATGTGCTCATCTCAGCTGTCTATCTACCAGGGATACAGAACATGACAGCCAACTGTCTCAGTCAGAATTTTTGTCACGACCATGAGTGGGTACTAAACTCAGAGGTGCTTCAAGATATATTCGCCCTTTGGGGAACTCTGACTATGGACCTCTTTGCTACTTCCCAGAACAAAAAAGGTGCTCATTACTGCTCCAGGGCTGGCCTGGGGAAACATTCACTGGGAGACACCCTCATCAGTTTCCTCTTCTATCCAAGGTCCTGTTAAACATTCAGCGAGACAAAGCAAGAGTTATCCTGATTCCTCCTCCTTGCCATGACAAGTCTGGCTCCCTTACCTGACACAGATGGCAATATGCCCTCCTGTTCCTCTTTGGCCCATTCCTCACCTTCTCTCTCAAAACAATGGGCTGATCCTTCACCCCAGCCTGCGGATTCTCCACCTCCAAGCTTGGCTCCTTCTTAGTTCCAAGGCTTAGAGGCAGAATGCTCTGACGAGCTGAAAGACATGTTGCTACACAGCCAAAAGTTGACCACCCCACATACTTACTTACAAAATGGAAACGATTCCAAGTTTGTTGTCATTCTAAACACATAGACCCAACCTCATCTTCCCTCCCTCTGATTTGACACTACATTTTAGACCTCAAGAGGTCAGCACTCTCTCACAGCTCCCTTAAGGTACATCTCACAGTGAAAATGGCATTCCACTGCCAGGTAGACAGATTCTTGGTGTTTGCTCACCCGCTGATGTGTAGATTCCTTAAGGGCATTGGGAATCTCTTCCTGCATCAGCCTGGGATCTTAATCTAGTTCTCAGGGCTTTGACTAGACCTCCCTTTGAGTCCATGGCAACTTGCTCTCTCTTACATCTGTCCATGAAAACAGCATTTCCAATTGCCATTACCTCAGCTAGGCACATAGGAGAAAAAGCGGTCCTGATGGCATACCCACCATTCACGGCCTTTTTTAAAGACAAAGTAACCCTAAGGCCATATCCCAAGTTTCTCCCTACTTTCTCTGCACTTTCCATATGAATCAACAGATTCATCTCCCTGTTTTTTCCCAAAACCGCATTGTGATAACAGGAAGACAATTCTGCATATGCTGCATGTTAGAAGGACATTAGCATTGTGCTTGGACAGAACTAAGGACTTTAGGAAATCCCCTAAATTCTTCCTTTCGTCCACAGAAAGATCCAAAAGCTCTGTGAGATTGGCTCAAAGACTATCCAAATGGGTCTCTGGTTGCATTAATCACTGTTATCAAGGGTGGAATCTGCTTCCATCCAGAGTCCATGCGCACTCCACAAGGTCAATTTCTACCTCAGTCACATTACTTAAAGATATCCCTATCGCAGTAATCTGTAGAGCAACGACTTGGGCCTCTGCCCATACTTTTGCAGAACATTATGCAATCACTTAAGATTTGGCCCCCAACGCCATCTTTGACTCCACAGTACTCTCTGTAGTGACAGACTCCACTCCGAAGTCCCAGACTCCAGTGGTGGGTACTGCTCGGGAGTCACCTATAGTGGAGCACCCATAGGGATATTACTCGAAGAAGAAGAGGAAGTTTCTCACTTTGTGCAGTAATAATGGTTCTTCGAGATGTCTGTCCCTGTGGGTGCTCCACAACCAGCCCTCCTCCCCAATATTTTGGAGTTCTCTATAGGGCTCTGCAGTGGAAAGAGAAGTGAGGGGACTTCGCCCGCGCAACGCTAGATAGCCTCGAGGCAGACCACGAGGGAGGGAGAGCACATATGTGGGCTCAACTGACACTGCTACCAAAAATCTCCAATTAGAGGCACAGGGGCACACATACACCTACAGTGGAGCACCCTTAGGGACAGACATCTCGAAGAACCATCGTTACTGCACAAAGTGAGTAATTTCCTCATTGCAATTGACTGGTCGATCCTGGAGACTCTCCCAGTCGATCACGATCTCTAGGCGCTAAAAGCCTGGTGGTGTAGCGGGGCTGCCGCTAAGGCAGGCTCTCTGCCTGCCCCGGCCCCATGCCGCTCCCGGAAGTGGCCAGCACACCCCCACAGCCCGGGGAAGGGGAAGGTGGGCACGGGTCTCTGCACACTGCCCCTATTTGCAGGCACCGCCCCTGCAGCTCCCATTGACCAGGAATGTGGAACGGTAGCCAGTGGGAGCTGCAGTGGCAGTGTCTGCAGACGGGCAGTATGCGTACCCACGTGCCCCCCACCCCAGGGGCCGCAGGGGCGCACTGGCCCCTTCCGGGAGCAGCATGGGGCCAGGGCAGGGAGGGAGTCTGCCTTAGCCCCGCTGCACCACCGACCGGGAGCCACCCGAGGTAAGTGCCACCCGGTGGGAGCCCACACCCCAACCCTCCTCCTGGAGCCAGCACCCCATACCGCCTCCTGCAACCAAACCCCCTCCTGCACCCCAAGCCTCGGCCCCAGCCCTGAGCCCTGTCTCAGAGCCAGCAGGCCATACCCCCTCCTGCACCCCAACACTCTGCCCCAGTCAGGAGCCCCCTCCTGCACCCAAACTCTCTGCCAGAGCTTGTACCCCTCACTCCCTCCTGCACCCCAATCCCCTGCTCCAGGCTCAGCCTGGAGCCCCCTTCCACACCACAAACCCCTTGGCTCCAGCCCAGACCCCGCACCCCCTCCCGAACCCTAACCCCCTGCCCCAGCCCAGTGAAAGTGAGCGAGCAACGGAGAGAGGGGGAGATGGAGTGAGCCGGATGGGGCTTTGGGGAAGGGCTGGAGCCTCAGGGAAGGAGCAGGATAGATCCTGGGTTGCCATTTAAATTCAAAAAGTGATCTTGTGCATAAAAAGGTTGGAGACCACTGCTCTAGACTAAAGAGTAGCTGTGCCACCCTTGCCCTGCAATCTTGGGTGCCTTACGATGCCATGCTGAAGGAGTTCCCACCTGGCTTGCTCACAAACAGCCTTCCAGCGTGCAAGCCATACCCTGAGTATTTGTGTGTAACTGCAGCCTGCCAACCAGATTTGGGTTACACTCCAGTTCTCACCAGCCTTGGTTATACTGCAGCGTGACCCCAACATACCCCCAGTCTTAGATTTCCCCCCAGAAATGTATGTCCTTTACTGCCCAGCCCTCTCCTGGACAACAGAAGTTATATAAAGTCTGTTTCAGAGTAACAGCCGTGTTAGTCTGTATTCGCAAAAAGAAAAGGAGTACTTGTGGCACCTTAGAGACTAACCAATTTATCTGAGCATAAGCTTTCGTGAGCTACAGCTCACTTCATCGGATGCATACTGTGGAAACTGCAGAAGACATTATATACACAGAGACCATGAAACAATACCTCCTCCCACCCCACTCTCCTGCTGGTAATAGCTTATCTAAAGTGATCACTCTCCTTACAATGTGTATGATAATCAAGTTGGGCCATTTCCAGCACAAATCCAGGTTTTCTCACCCCCCCCCCCAAAAACCACACACACAAACTCACTCTCCTGCTGGTAATAGCTTGTCCAAAGTGACCACTCTCCTTACAATGTGTATGAAAATCAAGATAAGCTATTACCAGCAGGAGAGTGAGGTTGGGGGGGGGGGTGAGAGAACCTGGATTTGTGCTGGAAATTTGTGGACGGGTAGTGATCGATCCCCGAATCGACACCTGTACTCCACCTCAGCAGGAGGAGTAAGCGGGGTCGATGGGGGGAGCTGCCGCGGTCAGCTTGCCGCCGTGAGGACAGCCAGGTAAGTCGAACTAAGATACTTTGACTTCAGCTACGCGAATAGCGTGGCTGAAGTTGCGTATCTTAGTTCGAACACCCCCCTCCCACAGTGTAGCCCAGGCCTTAGTTACATTCAAAGCAAAGTTTTCTCACCACATGCTTTCAGCAGTCTTACTGACCAGACTTCTTAAGTCAGGACCTCTTTTCCCAGAGTCCAATGAATGCTTTCTTTGTCGCTTCAGGTGCCGTTAGTGCGATGGGCAGGGAGAGGAGGTGTCATGGGGTGTGTCCCTTTTTTTTTTTATAGTTTCAGTTCCCCGCTTAAAAAACATTTCCAACTGGGTACCAAGAGACAAAAAGTCTATGGGGAAGGATGTTTCCTGCTGCTTTTTCCTCACCGGTTTCAGCTTTCTTTATTTCCCTTTGTGCTTGATAACTCTGTTTACAGCTTAAACTCAAATTAAGCACACATTCCTTTGTTTGAGGTAGACCTGTTTGCCAACTTCTGCTTGGGTAGGGCTGTGGTTTGAAACATGTGTTAATAACATCATACAGCGAAATTTTATAACTTAACATACAATGTTGCCACACATATTTTATCAGGATAGTATTTACTAGCAAATTATGAATTTTCAAATGATACCTTACAAGACATGCTTTGTACAAAAAAAAATTACAATTGTGTGGACACGGATACATTCTGTCACACTGTCTCTTCCTAATAACTGGGGTCCCCTCCACTGGACAGGTATCCTCAGTGCAAGAGGATACCATGACATCATCTGAAAGGAGGGTCCCAACTATGGGATTATTTCCCTCTACTCCAGTTTGACGTTTTCCTTCCCCAAGTCTTTCAACCTCCTCAGCAGCACAGAGGCTGTCATACTGGGAGAGGGACTGTTTTACTGTGTCCTGGAAAATCTCCTTTACGTACATCTCTGTCTCTCTTAGCTCATCTAGTTCATTCACTCTGGTCTCAAAAGCCTGTACTTGGTATCTGAGGGCCGTGAGCTGCTTGCACTGAATGCACATGCATGCCACCTGCCCCTAAGGCAGGTAATCATACATGCTACATTCAGTGCAATAAACTGGATAGCCCCCACTTTGATGCTGGACGTCTGGCTGCATTATTTTTACACTTGTAGGGTTTTTTGGGTGCAGGGAGAGGGGAGCAGTGTTTATTGGCCTAAGTTTAGAGAATGTTTAGTGGGTATATCTGGCTTCATGTTCCCTCTTTAAACTCACTCTCATTTGCTTCTCCTGTTGCCTGTCTCCTCTGGTCATTGTAACAGCCTTCAGCTGTGTTGTCTATAGCAGTTGTTCTTCACTTTGGGGTCAAATCTAGTGAGTTGCAACATTATATAATTCCTGCAGGATTGCCAAACTTGAGCATTCATTAAAGAAAAAACGTTTCTAGTACAGTGTAATTTACTATTGTAATTAAGTTTAATGGGACAGATTTTCTAACACCTTGCCTCCATTTTAATGTTACTTTGTGTTTACCTGATTATGCCTTTAAATCAGATATTTAGTCATCTAAATTACCTTAATTGTGTCCGCAAGTAACTGTGGGCACAAAATTGCACTTGCAGTTTTTTGTTCTTGTAAAGCTGCAAGAACAAAAATGCAGTTCCAGTTCAGGCTAGGCTAAACATTTAGCCTATTGAATATTTAACATTAGAGAATCAATATTTTTAAAATTATGCAAAATCAGATTTGATTTCAAGATCATTATACTTATCAACTGGGACACATTTTGATTTGAATGTGAAAGTTCAAAGCTTTGTGTTCCACCTGTTTTGAGAGTAGCAAACTGTCTAGTGTGTGTCTTTTTCCTACTTATCAGCATTTCCAATCTCGTGTCAAATAAAATGGAATGGGATTTAATAAACTTCACATTGTATTTTACAATACAAATAGCACATTTACTAATTTCATGGAGGCTGTTGTTTTCTCAGTGGAGCGGATCCTTTTCTGCTGAATTCAGTTGGAGAAGTACTCTACTTTGAGCATTATTTTTAGGGTAATTTTCAAATTATTTATTTTAAAACGTCTCGCAAGTTAATATTTTATTGTTTGGTTTGTATCTAAGTGAGTATCTGAAAACAAAGAACTTGCTGCTGGTGCCGCCACTGCTGCCCCACTTCCCTCTGAACAGGGCCGGCTCCCGGTACCAGCGTTCCAAGCAGGTGACTGGGGCAGCAGTCAGAAAGGGGCGGCAGAGTTTCCGCCGCGGCGGCTACTGGGCAGCAGCTTCTCCGTTCCGCCGGCCACGGCAGCAATTCGGCAGCAGCTTCTCTCTCTTGCTGTCCGCGGCGGCAATTCAGTGGCAGCAGGTTTTTTCACTGCTTGGGTCGGCAAAAATGGTAGAGCTGGCCCTGCCTCTGAAACTCAATGTTCCCACCTCTTGTGCTTTCTGATCCCCTGTCTCAACCTCCCTATCCCACAGAGCTTCACTTCCCACTCAGCATACCCCACTCATTATTCTAACCCACACATATCATTGCAAATAACACACGTTACTGTACGTGGGATAAATAATGGAAAGAAGCTAATGGTTTGCATTCATCTTATTGGCTTGTTTTTAGTACTCCATTGATGTAGGACTGGTCAGATAATTTATTCCAGAGGTTCTCCAACTGTGGTACATATGTCACTGTTAGTATGCCGGCTGCGGCCAGGTAGTATGTGGATTGGTTAAGGTATAGCCTCACAATAAGAATCCATTTTAGCTACACTAGTTAATGTCGATACATCATGCTTTTGAATTTTAGATCTTAAAGTTTGAGGATCACTGACTAATTCACTAAAGTTCATTATATTTTTTGCATAAGTCATTTGAACATTTTATTGTAATTACTTTCCTAGCTGTACTTTGATATTTCTAATGTGATTTTTGCAATGTCTTGAATGTTTTTAGGAAGACTTTTGTCTGTTTTTTTTTGTTTGGTTTATTTCACAGGATGGTTTTTGGAATCTCAGCCCAGAACTTGGGGTTATCTTGGATCTTGATGTGGATTATTTAACCAATATTTTCCTTGCAAAAAAAGGCATTTGGTCCCTAGGTAAATCAGTTGTTTTCTCATTCATTAAAAGTAGCTGGACAGTAGTACAGTTAATGTTTTGGTTTTTTTTTTAATGTACGTGTGTGCAGTAGAGCTTATATTAATGTATATTTTCCATATTACTAACAATGGCTTAAGATTGGCTCACCCTGAATTTTAAATAGACACTATCAATTTGAAGTGTTCTGAAGTAATTAATTTTTAAAAATTCAAGATTCTGCTAGAGCGTCCTTTCAGAGGTGTGTTCTGGCTGCTGTGTGCCTGTCCTATGGAGGCAGCACGTTATGGGCATCTGTGGAGGTTCTTTGTGTCCCGGTTATTATACATGCTAGATTAAGCAACTCTGAAATGTTTAATTGTATTAGCAAAAAAATCAGACTCAAATGTTCCCACTTTCATCCTCAGACGGGTGGGGTCCCTTCTACATAATGGGGAGGAAGGCAAAATGGGGCCCAGCTGAGGCCATCCCTCCCCCAGCACCCTGCTGGACCCAAAACTATGCAGGGGAGTCCCCCCTATATTCTGGGGGCAGTAGGACCCAGGTAGTGCTGCTCCTTCTCCCTCTTCCCTCCATGTGGGCTTGGAATTAAGCAGCAAAGAGGAGCCAGCCACTGTCTCCAGCCACTAGTGACAGAGGCATACAAAGCAGGGATCTTGGAGAACTTTCTGTAGACTAGACTTTCTCTGCCCTGTGCTGAATGGCTGTTTGCTTCAAAACTCCCCTCCTCTCCTTCAGTTTCCTCACCTTAGCTTTACTCCAAACTTGTTGCCCCTTTTACCCTCTTCTCCCCACACCCTCTTCCCTTCACTTTCCATTTAGCTGACCTGCTACCTCTCCCCTTCATAAAAATGGAACTATCATGACATTTGGATGCCTATAGCCAATCGTCTGCTCAGCAGATTGGTTGAGGGTAGAAGTGAACAGGGACCAGCTGGATGCTTTCCACGCAAAATGTCAACGTCATATACTGGGCATAAAGTGGAATGACTTCATCTGTAACGCAGATGTTTATGGTTGTTCAGGTCTACAGACTACTGGGGCCATTGCCTGTAGGCGGTGCCTGATGATTTTCAGACATGTCACTAGGATGCCACAAGACGTTCCAGTGAACGCTGTTCTCCGGGTGGCTTGTAACATCCGAGATAAAATTGCACCAACCGAGGGGTCGAGGCGGCCAGAGGCAGACCCCCTATTACATGGGTTCATCAAGTCTGTTCCAATGTTGGATTCTCAGGCTGTCAAGCCTTTGCGGTTGGGCAGGAATGGACCAAATGGCGAACAATTGCTATGGCCAACTGTCTGGCTAAGTGTTGAAGAAGCATGACATTTGCTTCCATCATATTGTTCACTCTGCTTGTGTGTATACCTTTCCCTCCACATCATGTGTTTGTGTTGTTTGTTTAGATTGTAAGCTCTTTGGGGCAGGGATTGTCTTTTTGTTCTGTCTGTAGAGTGTCTAGCACAATGGGATCCTGTCCATGATGGGGCTCCTGGGTGCTAACATAGTGCAAATAATAAATAATAGTACATTCTGTGTCATCTTCCAGCTCACACATACATTCCAAACTACACTGATGTACTGCTTCTTCCCACCCTTTTCCATTATGTTGTTTACATCTTTCATGTACACATTTCCTTATTTCTTTTCAGCTATTGCTCTGTGCTGTTGGCAGGCAGAAAATTAACATGAACAAAGTTTGTCTTCTCTGAATCACTAGGGGACAGGCTTAAAGTGTGCATGGGGAGTGCAAACTGGGCAAAAATAAAAATTGGGTTGAGGTATGCACTTTAATCACTGTCTTACCAAAGCTGCTGCTCCAGTGCTTCATCAGAGATCAGAAATCCTACAAGTTTCCCCTTGCTGCTTGCACAAAGACCTAAGTGGAACATGATGGAAGCAACCCCAAACCACAAAAACCCAGCAGGCAGCACACTGCCAGCCCTTGGGTTCTGACTCCAACGCAGGAGTGAACTATATGTCTCCGAAACTGCTTTTAAAAAAGCATGGATTACTGTGTATATTGGGTGATGAAACAAAATTAAACAGCATTAGGATAACCAGATTTTCTGAGCATGACTATTACTTTGCCAGCAAGTACTACAAAATATCAAATATTAACTTTCTATGTTGACAAGTAACAATTATACTAAGAATCACACCTTTCCCCCTCCTTTTTAGGTCCTAAAGGAAGAGAAGTATTGCAGTTGATTGCTACACTTTTGGTGCTGCAGTTCATACGTTATAAACAGCAATTGGAAGGGATAACCTTCAAATCTCTAATGAAACTGGATGATTCGCCCACTTCAAGGTGTGCTTTAGATTCATGCATACATTAAATATTTAATGTATGAATGTAAACTGCTGAACATTTTAACATGTATAAAATGAATAGTTATTGGGTATTGGTAACTAATATACTACAGCATATGGATGTAGATGAAGAATGAAAAGTATAATTGACAGTGTCGATGCATTGCTTCTTACAACAAAATCTTTGTTTTGAAAATACGGTCTATAAAATTAAGAAATACATAAACAATGTCCTGCATCAGCAAAAAACCTTTATTTATATAGTAAATGGGAACAGAATTAATTTTAGGGCTCGATGAGGCTCTTAGATATATGGCACAGATCATCTACCCCTGATATCAACATCCTCCACACCACAGTCCCCACCCTGTCCATTAACCCTCCAAGTGGCCTGGGAAATGCAGATGCTCCCCACACAAGAACCCTCTGCAATGTAATACAGCTGCATGCTATATTACGTTTTGCATGGACGATCTCTGCATCATGGAACTCCCCTTTACTGTGGGGTATAATGAACACCAGACAGCTGGGGAGCCTGTCAGCATCACTCCACCAAAGGGAAGAGGGAGAGCAGCAGAGATCTAGGAAAGCATGAAGGAACAGGAACACCATACAGATGGCTCTGGCCTCCAGCAGATTCCCCATGGTATGTGAATTCTGCGAGTTGAACCGCTGCATGTAGTGTGGGGGATTATACCCCACCTTCCTTCTCCTTCCACCCACCCCCAAAAAATTATAGGAACTTGCAGCAAGGAAAACCTTGCAAAATCTTCCTCTGCAGTCTCTCTGCCTCTGGTGTTTCTGTGGGAGATGTTATCTGGCTCTATATACCTAGGGTTTCTGTGACAAGTTACAAATAACACGATAGATGTGTCATGTTGCTTAATGCCCTACTGGAAGGCACACACCTACTACATGCTGAGTATGGTATAAAACCCTAAATAGACTAGAGAGATGCTTAAATTGGTTTTGTCCTGTAACCTCAATCAGGAATGCAGTACATAATAAAATGTAATGTTGGGTTAAAACACAGTAGGGAGAGAAGGAAAATGGGAGGAACTCTGCATAGATGTGAACACACTGAGAACCCAAAAGTTGAGAATCAAATCTGATATTACTGTCTTGATGAGATGTTTTTTATGGACTAATTTCACGCCACCGAGATCACTGGAGTAGCTAGTGCACATTAGCTACTCTGCATTCTTACACTTTGGAAGTGTATTAAGCTAGAGTGCATAAAGGCACTCAGTGCGAATTAAGAGTGTCCACACAGGGAGTTTGTGTGAAGTAGACAGTGCACTTTCAAATCACTCCCTAGCTTATTCCACACTAAGTTCCCCATGTAGACAAGCCCAGACATTTGTGAATTTGACCCTACATCTCTTCCTCCATGACAGCTGCTCAGGCTAGACTCTGTTTTTTCTTGAAATCTCTGCCTCAAATTATCATATATATATAAAGCGATCTTTTGTTAATGATTGGGTTGAAGTATTGTTGATATTTTCTCCACCAAGTGACTTTGTTGGCAAGGACAAGATTTTTTTCTTGTATGCTGTGGTGCATTTGATTGTACTTAGTTTGTAGACAGCTGCAGTAGCTGCTCGGTCAAGTCACTGTTCTCATATTTTAGTATCATCACACTTTATTTCTATATACAGTGCTATTCACTGGGCTTTTGCTTCAGTAAAGAAAGCAGTGGAATGGGTAAGAAGAGTTGACAGACAATTTCCAGCCATCTGCCATCGACTTGAACTTGGGAAGGATTGGGACTCTGCCACTAAGAAGTTGTTGGGTATCGAGTTAATCAGCACCAACTTTCCTCCAAGTATTTAATCACAGAAAACTTCTATAAGAGTTAACTACCTTACTTTACTCATTTTGCAATTATAAGACAAATTACAGGAGTTCACTGCATTAATAGATAATTTGATTTTATATCTGTATAAGGATTGGGTAGTTTTAATATCCAGGAAATTAACCAAGGACATGGAAATTTGGGGTCTTTTCTTATATTGTCATCAATAAGGACAGGGTAATTTTAAATTTAAATATAGTGTTTTACTAAGAGTAAACATATACTGCAATTCACTGTTTAAAACTCAATGTCTAGCTTCCATGTTAGATGATTTTTAATTGAAATTAACCATTTTGCAGTGCTAATGCTTTTATAATATGTTTAATATAAACTTGATTTCTTCTATAAATCTTATCCACTTCTTTGGACCAGTAGCACTATATAAAAAAAACTGTAATATAATAAAGGAATTACATCAGCAAGGAAATACTTCAATCACTGATGTTGACAGGTATAAGAACCTGAATAATAAAAAGCGAATAAACATTCTTTATTACATTTCAAGGTTTTCACTTAGGTAGTTAGATAATTCATTCAGTTGAGTTTCTCATTGAAATGCAACCAGAAGAAACTGCGTATCTGTGATAATCATTAGGGGCATATTACTCTCTCATCTCAGCAATCTGTGAATTATTAGATCCCTAACTGCTTCTGGATGTTCAGGTAGCAACCTTTTCTTTCCAACACAGACATTGCTACTTTTACCTGTGTCTTTGGCACCTTGTGGTTGGACTACTGCAATGTGTTTTAAATGGAACTGCATTTTAAGACAGTGTGGAAAATGCTGCAAATGCAGAAAATGGTTATCTGCTTATTCAGAGAGACAATATAATGCTAAAAATCTCACTTTGGTTTGAAAACTTATTATCTACTGTACAGTTGTTACAATAAACACCTAATGACTAATCTCTGAAAGTCATTTAAAAAAGCATATTTTTCTGGCTTTTTGAGATTGTTTAACAGCATTTTGCGCATAGTCAAATTCCCTTGTTTGTGTGAGTCTTTTACACAAGGAGAGAGAGAGAGAGAGACACTCTTGAAAAATAGAAAATGTGATTGCAAAACCACAAAAATTGGCAGGGAAACTTGGGGCCGATTTAGGCCTCTTCTACATAGACCACAGAGATTTGTCAACATACAGCAACTGCTTTAATTAAACCGCTGTTGCATGTCTACACTATGCTCCTAGTGTTGGCAGAGTGCATTCACACAAGCAGCTCTTGCATCGATACATAGAGCAGTGCACTGTGGGTAGCTATCTCACTGTGCAACTGGCCGCAGGGTGCTTTGGGAAGGGTTTGCAGTGCCTCATGGGGCAAGTACAGCATCATATGATGCACATTTCTCAATCCCATTGTTCCATGGGCATCCTACTAGATTGCCAGCCACTTTTCAACTGAAGTGGGGTGGGAGGAGAGTGTGTGGGTGTGGGAAGAGACAGAGTGTGTGGTGTTGGGGGAATGTGAGAGAGAGTGGGTGGGGGGAGTGTTGTGGGAGAGTGAGGGTGTCGGCATGCTGTCTTTTTAAGTTCAGACAACAGCCAGAACCAGCTAATCCTGAGGCAGGGGGAAGGAGACACACACCCCCCCCACACACATCAGGCCCCGCCTCCCTCCCTGGTTCTGTACAGCATACCAGTCTCTCCCCACCTCTCCCACTCGCAGCAGCAGCCTTCTCTGCCTGCCAATGTGTTCCTAGTGCGAGGGAGAGCAGGATTCCACATTAATGGTTCTGTGATTCCTCTGACTTTTCCCACTTCCCTCAGCCCACAGAGCAATGATCCACCCTTCCCCTGTAGTCCAGGCAGGAGAGCATGTTGCTGTTTTCCTGCTGGGAGCTGCATGCTCAGCATATGAGCTCTCCACGTTGAGGAAATTAATGTCAAAACTTCCTGGAGCTTTGAAAGGGGAAGGGCGCATGCCTGCAGAGAAGCAGAGTTCAAAACAGGGAGCAGAATGGTCCCAGCAGGCATTGTGGAATATTGGGGGAGGCCAGTTACGGCGATATAACGAATGGCGGCGTCTACACTGATGCTTTGTCGCTTTAACTTTGCTGCAAAAAACTCTAAGCCTCTCATTGAGGTGGTTTTATTTTGTCAGCAAAACAGGAGAATTTTGCCACAAAAAGTAGCATTGTATGGACACCTCCACTGTTTTGTCAGCAAAAGCTGCCTTTTGCTGACAAAACTGTGTAGTGTAGATAAGGCTTTAGTTACTGAACCTACCTTTAACTCTTCTTTAAAAATTACATTTCAAGCTAACATTGTCCTATTAAGGATTATTTCTCACAGAAATTCATTGATTCCAAAGCCAGAAGGGACCATTATGATCATCTAGTCTGCCCTTCTGTATAACACAGGCCATAGAATTTCCCCAATAATTAATTCCCAGAGCATATCTTTTAGAAAATCATCCAATCTTGATTTTAAAATTGCCAGTAATGGAGAATTACCATGATCCATGATAATTTGTTCCAATGGTTAATTACCCTCACTGTTATTTCCAGTCTGAATTTGTCTAGCTTCAACTTCCAGCCACTGGATCTTATTATACCATATCTGCTAGACTGAAGAGCCCATTAACAAATATTTGTTCCCCACGTAGGTAATTTTAAACAGTGATCAAGTCACTCCTTAACCTTCTCTTTGTTAAGCTTCAATAAATTGAGCTCCTGGGATCTCTCACTATAAGACATGTTTTCTACTCTTTTAATCAGTCTCCTTGCTCTTCTCTGAACCCTCTCAATTTATCAACATCCTTCTTGAATTGTGCACAGTATTCTAGCAGCAGTTGCACCAGTGCGAAATACAGTGGTAAAATAACTTCTCTCTGCCTATTTGAGATTCTCCTGTTTGGGGATCCAAGGATTGCATTAGCAGAGCCAGTGTCTGGGCCCCCTAATGAGCACAGCTGGCCTGTAGTAGGCTGCCTGATTGGCTATGCCAGTGGGTCTCAACCAGGGGTACATGTATGCCTGGGGGCACGCACAGGCATATATTCCGGGGGAGGGTACATCAACTCATCTAGATATTTGCCTAGTTTTACAACAGTCTACATAAAAAGCACTAGCAAAGTCCGTACAAACTAAAATTTCATACAGACAATGACTTGTTTATACTGCTCTATATAATATGCACTGAAATGCAAGTACAATATTTATATTTCAATTGATTTATTTTATAATTATATGGTAAAAATGAAAAGCAATTTTTCAGTAATAGTGTGCTGCGACACTTCTGTATTTTTATGTCTGATTTTGTAAGCAAGTCATTTTTAAGTGAGGAGAAACTTGGGAGTATGCAAGACAAAGACTCCTGAAAGTAGTCTGGAAAGGTTGCGAGCCGCTTGGCTATGCTACCAAGTTGGAAGAGTCAGCACACCAGCTCTTAAACCCAGCAGCAACATCAGTTGCTCAAAGCATTTGACCATGGCTGTGATAGCTCCTGCACTTGCTTGTTTTCAGTCCTGCTCCTGCCTTGTTCCAGGCCTGCTCCTGCCTTGCCTTACTCCAGGTAACCTGGCTCTGACCCTTGGCCCTGGCATCTGGCCTCTGACTCCAGTTCTGACCCTGTGCTCTGATTCCTTACTCAGGCTCTGACACTGGGCTCCATGGGTGGTGGGTGGAGCCCTCCTCTGGGGAGACTAGCCCCAAGCTCTGCCCCTTCCACCTGTGCCCTTCCCATGGCAGGAGCCCTGAGACCCCCCTACACCTCCCACCCAGAGAGCCTCCCCCAGCCACAGGAGTCCCGGGCTGGCTGAAGGCCTGAGTCCCTCCCTCCACATGCCCGGAGGAGCCCCGGGCCAGCCGCAGCCTGGAGCACACACACACACACACACACACGGCTGGAGGAGCCCCAAGTTGGCCGAAGCCCCACCTGGGGGAGCCCAGGGCTGGCCGAAGCCACGCTGTGCCTCCCCTCCCCGGACCCAACCACGCAGGGAAAAGCGTCTGTTAGAAGACACTTTTGATATGCCCCATGCAGATTCCAGGGCAGCTGCACAGGCGGTATGGGCCTCCTCAGCCACCCTGGAACCTGCCTGGGGCATGATAAAGCAAAAACTTTGCTGCGAAACCCTGCAACTGGGGGACCGGCGGCCATGGCAGCACCAGGGGAGGCAGAATTTCCCCCGGTCTATTATACCCGCCACCCATGCTGGGCTCCTAGCCCTGGCTACCAATTCCTGCTCTAACCATTAGAAATAGGGTGACCAGATAGCAACTGTGAAAGAATGGGATGGGGGGTGGGGGTAATAGGTGCCTATACCTATTACCCCCCAAAAATAGGACTGTCCCTTTAAAAATGGGACATCTGGTCACCCTAATTAGAAAGAACCAGCCATGTCCTGGGTACTGACAGTCTGAGCAGCGCAAATAGAAACTCTAAGAGAACTACAGCTGATACATGAAACATGAATTCTAGAAAGGCCAATTTCTCTCTGATGAACATAGTGGGAGCCCTACAGACCTTGCAGGCCCAGGCTGCCACCCTGCAGGTACAGAATGTGGTCCTACAAGCTCAAGCCATGCCACCTTCAGCTCCAACCCCACTCCCTGCAAGCCCAAGCTTCCTGCCTGGCAAATTTAATAGCAATCATGACAAATTTTGTGGGTTTTTCAATCAGTCATAGCCCAGTGACCAAGCCCGAGTAGTTACCTGACTGATTATCAGCCTACTTACGGGGGGAGGCCCTAGCTTGGGTGTCTCTGCTCCTAGAACAATCAAGCCTGCTTCTAAGACAATTTGAGGACATTTTTAGAGTTATGATGATCTTTGATGATTCAGGTTGTGAACGTATGGCCAAAGCTATGCTTCACCTGTTGCAGCAGGGACCCCAGCCAGTGCTAAATATGCAGCAGAGTTCTGACACTTTGGTAGTAGACACTAGGTGGACTGCGGGCACCCAGAGTTATCATTTCTGACTTGACCTCAACAATGATAGATGAACTGGCACAGGTGGAATCCCCATCCAGCCTTAATGCTATAGTCGACCCATGCATCAAGATCGATGACTGCCTGACCAAATGTCGCTGAGAAAAAAAGATAGTCCTCCTGGCTCCTGCCAGCCCTTCCGGCTCCAGCCTCCCATATCACCAGTCCTTCCTCTGTTGCTCAAATGCATGCAAGTCAATCAGGTCTGGCCCCACCTCTCTGACATGGAGAAGAATCAGTGCTGGGAACCAGGACACTTTGCATCAAGCTGCCCTGTGAAGGTCCAGGCTGCACCCTGATCAGAAAACACCAACCTTCAGCCCTGATAGGGGGAGTCCAGGCTGGGTTGGTGCTATTCCCCTTTCCCCAGCAGGCTACTCGAACACGCTGGTTTTGGTAGAGTGGTGTTACAAGCTGCACGTCTGTGAACTCTGAGCCCACCTCCAGGGATACTGCTTGAGAGTCACCTAGAATGGAATCGACATGAGCAAGTGCTCAAAGAAGAAAAAACGATTACCTACCTTTCGTAACTGTTGTTCTTCGAAATGTGTTGCTCGTGTCCATTCCATTACCCGCCCTCCTGCCCCTCTGTCAGAGTTGCCGGCATGAAGGAACTGAGAGGGTGTAGGGCCGGTGGCGCCTGATATACTGACGCATGAGTGCAGCCCTCAAGGGGGTGCCACAGCCAGCCCTAGGGATATATTGCTAAGGCAAAAGTCTCTGACAACTTTGCATATGGGCGCGCACACACCTAGGATGGAATGGACATGAGCAACACATCTCGAAGAACAACAGTTACAAAAGGTAGGTAACCATTTTATCTGAAGCCCCAGTCCTGCAAAGATGTATACTTGCTTAAATTTAAGCATGTGAGTAATCCTTTCAATGAAACCATGCATGTGCTTAGAGTTATACCTCATCAAAGCCCAGCTCTCACTCCCATTGACTTAATTAGAAGCAAGCCCTATACTATTAATGCTATAATTTATTACTGTTGCCAGATTTTCTGTTACTATTTGATTATGAGTGAGCTATTTATTTATTTTGCTAATTTTCTTGCATATATTAGTAGGTTCAAGCTGAATCCATACTGTGAGTGGAAAGTTAAAAAAAACACTGACTTTGAATCTTCCATAGATTTTGTAGATTGTAGATTTTTAAAATGATTTAAATAGGCATTTTAAAATTAACAAATGTTGATATGTAATCTGCAAGTGGTATCAAATTGATCAACTTCTACCCTGGAATGATAACCTTGAGAGATCAGTTACAACAACATCTCTCTCCCATGCAGTCCAAAATCCAAGGAGAGGAGTTAAAGACTTGTTAAAATGGAGAAGAAAAAGACCATGTGTGTATTCCTGGTTCCATTTTAGTCAATGACAAAACTCCCATGGATTTTAATGAGGCCAGAATTTTACCCCATATTGTCCGAAACTTACAATTCATAACCCGATGAAAGAAGGAAAAAAGGTACATTAACTGTGAAACCTGACTGAAAGTTGCAGCTACTGAAGAGTGAATAATTCACAACCATTAGTCCTAAGGCCTGATCTGAAAGACTGAATGAAAGAACAAACATTTATGCCAAATTCATCTCTGATGTAAAGGAAGTCTATCCAGTTAAGTAGGGATGAATTTGGCTGATTATCCCAGTCTCTCTGCCTGAAAGAAATTTGCAGGTTAAATAGTTTTTAGTTAGAGTCAATACTGTTTTCCATCAACTCATCTCCATTTTTTCATTCTTGGATGGGTTTAAAAGTGGGACATTAAAAATTGGTAGGCTTTGCTGCAATTTAAAACATATTTATGCCACATGCTATCTTCACAAGGAAACAAACTAGGATGCCGGTGCCTTAAGAGCAAGAAAGTCTGCAACATGTACGTGCTTGTATAACAAGAAAAGCTTCTAAGTCTGTGGTTTGTGAAGAAGCTTTCGTAATGTAAACTGATGCACCAGTACAGACTGAAATAATAATATGAATAGAAGGTAAACTTTCCTTCCTTCATCTTCATTAACTATATTAATAGCAACATGTAACCATTTCACTGATCATGATGCAGCCTGCACATGTCCATCTACAGCGCAACTAGACAGACGTGGCACGGCCTGACATTCCATAGGAAACTACGCTGGAATATATTAAAATCCCAGCAGCAGTAAAGTCAGTCAAACAAGCAAGTGGTTTGGGTTTTTTGCCCCTACAGGAAAAGGATATCTCTGCCATTTTCCCCTGGACTCTTCTGTAGAAAACAAAGATATCTGACCAGAGCTGGGATTGTCTTTAAACATCACTTGATTATTTCCAGATGTAAAATACTACTCAATTTAAAAAAATTAACTGAAGTGCTTGTTAAATTCCTCCTTCCCAACCTTACACAGGCAATCTCTGTATTTTCAAACCCCTCTGTGGAAAAAGCAGTGTCTGTTTCTGTTTCCATTGCTGCTGCCCAGTGCTTGTCAAGGAGTAACAGCAAAGAAATTGATGTGATCTTTGTCAGTTTAGCACTGCTAGTTCACTGAAAAGGAGCTA
Organism: Natator depressus; assembly: GCF_965152275.1. NCBI lineage: Eukaryota > Metazoa > Chordata > Testudines > Cheloniidae > Natator > Natator depressus. The sequence continues at coordinate 39,523,899 of NC_134234.1, forward strand.
TGGCTAGCATCAGCTCAGGCGGGATCATCTGCTGCAGCTGGGAGAGGATTCCTCTCTCTACCACCACCCCCCAAAAAAACTTCTGACCCTCCCCATCACTGGTGAAGGACCACATTTATGTCTCTGTTGTATAGACCATTACTCCTAGAGATACCCACCAGCAACAGTAGAGCAAACCAGATAAGGATCACAGCATGTTCACACTAGAGCTACTGTCACTGAAGAAGCAGGGTGGCTGCCTAGAACCATGTTATATCAAGAACGGGAGGATGGACAGAGAGATCCAACAATGGGGAAGAAAAAAAACAAAACAAGGGGAGATGGGAAGGACAAGGAAATATATGAGAGGGAGATAGGTAGACTGAAAGCAAGGGATAGCTGCATGTCTAGGAGAGCTCATATTAGTTTGGCACTAGCTTCTTGGGTGCATAGGGCCTATGAACACTAAAACAGCATACTCTGCCCACCAGATGAGCCAAGCATCTTGTACCACTCTTATACAACCCCCTTTGGCTGACTGAATGTGCAGCATTTACAAGCTAAAAAGTAATCTGTAGGCTGCCAAAATCTTACTGTGATAATGATTTTACATTTAGGATCCATTTTTCATTCTGGATTACTATTTATATAGTATCCTAAATCTGATGGGACTGTACATCAAAGTAATAAAATGTGCCTGCCACAAAGAGCTTATAGTAGGGGTTCCAAATGATTTATAAACAGTAATGCCCACCCCAAGCATTCTATAATAATGAGTCAAGACCCAAAATCATGAGTTAGCTAAAAATAATAAAATGTGGGTTCTTTTTATTTGACTAAGGGCTGGTCAACACTGAAAAGTTATATCAGCATAGCTTTGTCTCTCAGGGGTTTGATGTAGTTAAGACAATCTAACTTCTAGTTTTGACAGGCTGGGTTGATGAAAGAATTTTTCCTTCTAACTAGCTACCCCTCTTGGGGATGTGGATTATCTACAGCAACAGGAGAATCCCTCCCATCACTGTAGTAAGTCTACACTGAAGCACTGCTGCAGTGTATGTGCCACTGAAGCTATGCCATTGTAGCATTTTAATTACTCCTGGGAGAATATTGCACTACCACACAAGTGCAGAATTAATGTCACCCTCAGTTCCCCCCCCCCCCCGCAGAATAATTGCTTCTGATGGGGAGGCAAAGGGAAGCTGCAATTATACCTTTCACTCACCAGGGACTGATGTGGTGCCAGAAGAGAGGGCAGCTAGCTTACTGGCTAGCCAGCCATGGAGAAGGAGGGGCAGAGGTTGCCTTCCTCACAGCGCCGTGCCCATGGGACCAGGTGAGGAGGCATGGATTATGGGGGTTGGACAGGGCAGGTCACAAGGGGCTGCTGCGGTGGCGGGGTCACACAGACTGGGGTTCAAAAGGGCTAGTGGGGAGGACAGACTGGGCCAGGAGAACAGGAGTTAGTGTGGTGACATTGAGCCAGGCACTGAATGGCAGTGGAGGTGCAGGGCCACATGGGGGTGGGGGGAAAGAGGTGGCTGAGTGTGGCTGCAGGGACACATGGGAACAGGGACAGCTATGCCTGGTTGAATGGTGAGTGGGGGGTGCAATGCCACATGGAGATGGGAGGAAGTGGGGGTACAGGGCCACATGGGGACACATGCAGCTATCCCTGGCTCAAGAGACATGGGGGTGCAAGGACACATGGGGATGGGGCAGATGTGCTTGGCTGAATGGGAGAGGCACTGCATGGGGGATGATCGCCAACTCCCTAACAATCCCCCTCTTCCCCCGCAAAAAACTGTTCCATACTTCTTCCACCCACACTCAGCAACCCTCCAGGTTCAATCCCAGGCTCCTTCCAGCAATTACTTCCCTCTCCCACCCTGACTCCCCCAAGCCTTTGTGCTGCTTGTGAGGGGCATGGGTAATACACTTATGTATTGTAGTTTAAATGAATTATTGCTCAAAGTTCTATATTAATATGCCTAGTAAGGAATATATTTGTCAAAAAAACATTCCCTGAATCTTTTTTTGTTCTCTGTATTGTTACAGACATAATTGCTGACAAGTATTTTGAAATAAAGACAAAAATAAGTGAAACTGCCATGATTATATTGTGTTATTTTGACAAACAAAATATGCAGAATTTTACAGAATTTTTAAAATTGTGTGCAGAATTTTTAATGTTTTGGCACAGAATTCCCCCAGGAGTATTAAGTGTAGACATAGCATACGTGATTTCTGAGCTTTAGGGTACACTTGGTTCACATTTGCTGGCTATTCTCTGCAACATGAAGGCTAATAAGGTTTTCTGGGTCTTATAAATGAAAATTGAGATTCTTAGCTTCAGGACCTGGGGCTATAAGAAGCACAGTAAATATTGTGAGACTCATATTGCCAATGCTATAGAAACTATAGAGAGTTCACATTATCCACCTCTGAAATGAAGCCACTTCTAACATGAAACACAATAATGAAAATATGCAGTAGTTTAGAACAGGAAGTGATAATACTGTGCCCATCAGCCTTTGCAGGTGATATGGGTGATGGATTGTACAACATCCTAGATAAGAAGGTTCTGATCCTGATTGGGATCTCTAGGCATTATTGTAATACAATACTAATAATCAATGTGGGCACAGAGGTATGCATGGGGGAGGGGGGGCAAGTAGGAGAACAGCCCTCTCCCAGTCATCGGGGGCACAGAACTCCTCCAGTCCTAAGGCCGCGGTGGCAGAGAGAGGGAGCTCCTCCTGCCTGGGGCTGCAGGGAGGAGAGTGAGCTCTTCCTGGACCCAGGGCAGGAGAGAGGGAAGAGCGAGTCCTGCCAGAGCTGGGGCAGGAGGGAAGAGCTGAACATGCCCCCCCAAAAGGGGTCAAAATTGAATTTCTGTGCACGCCCCTGTGTGAGCAGAAAGCAATTACTATGAGTATAATGTGGCGAGTACACTTGAATTAATGTGACAGCTTTCATCTTTGCCAACACACTGGAAATTGCACTGAGGACCTCCAGAGTTGAATAGCAAAAAGAACAGGAGTACTAACAAATTTGTTCATCTCTAAGGGTGCCACAAGTACTCCTGTTCTTTTTGCAGATACAGACTAACACGGCTGCTACTCTGAAATCTGAGAGTTGAACAGATGAATCGCTGGAGACCGAGTCAAGAAGCTGGCTTTGTAGATGAGGCTCTAATAGACACAGAACCTCTGTGAATTCAACCCTTGATGGTCAAGATATTAAAATTGTGACAAAACTATGGGACCTTGTGCAGGGCATTGAAGGAGGGGCCCTCTGAGATCAGTACACCACACTCCCCTTGGCTAGTACGGTCACATCCTGAAGGTGTTTACACTGGCCCGAAGCTGACCGCCTGCGACAATCTGGTTGATCCTCCTCCTAGCTGAAATGGCCAAGAGCTTCTCTGCTGCTGAGGCAAGTGACCAATGAAACCCTGAGAAAGGGCCATTCCCGACAGTATCCTGCAGGTTGTGGCAAAAGAGAACCTAGCCAGAGATCAATCCGGCTTCTGCTTTGGTATCTGCCCCGATGATGACGGCGACCAAGCATCGCACCTTCTGAACGCTGAGGGTAATTAACCATTGGCACAACCGACACAGGGCTAGGGGCTCTCCACCTCTGGCAATTTATAAATAAAGATCAGGTGTTTTTCCTTAAAGATAGGCTCCAGTTCCAACGGGAAGTCCTACGGCCTGCGTTACACAGGAGGTCAGACCAGACCATCACCGTGCTCCCTTCCTGGCCCTGGGACCCCTGCCGGGGCTGCGGGCGGCAGCGCTGTGCCCGGGACGCACGGCTCGGCCCGGCAAGCGGCGGGCACCGAAGGGCAGGGAGGGGCCCGCTAGAGGAGGGGAAAGAGTCGCCACAGCAGCCCCGCCCTTTGCCAGGGGCAGGTCTGCGGCTGCTCGCGGCCCCCGCCACCGGCCCCACCCCGTGATCAGACCAGCGCCTCCCGAGCGCCGCCCTGCCCACCCGCTGCGGGAACTTCTCCCCGCCCCGCCCCTTTGCTCCTCTTCTTCTGCTGGGCTCTTCCCTGCGGCGCCACCGATTGGCTAGTTGGACCTGTCACTCTAAACGCCGAGCGGCTCCTGGGATTGACCCCGCAAAGGGGCTACGTTGCGCTTCGGCTCGCTGATTGGCTGCAGAGGCTGCGTCACGACGCTGCCCGCCTGGCCGTGGCTGTGGCTGTCGCAGCGCTTTTCGCTTGTAGTCCCTTGAAATTCACCCCAACATGGCGGCGGCCGGGAGCGGGGAGGAGGCAGTGGCGGCGGCGGCCGAAGCCGAGGCGGAGAAGGAGAAGGAAGCGGCGGCGGGGTCTGGCAAGGCCGGGGGCGATGCGGGCGGCGAGAGCGAGGAGGAGGAGGACGTGTTCGAAGTGGAGAAGATCCTGGATGTGAAAACGGAGGGGGTGGGTGAATGAGGGGAGCCCCGGCCCGGCGGGGACCGGGGACCGGGGGGTGGGGTGAATGAGGGGAGCCCCGGCCCGGCGGGGACCGGGGACCGGGGGGTGGGGTGAATGAGGGGGGCCCAAGACTCCTCAGCTTTCCAACTAGCAGGAGCTAGCTGCTGTTGTGGACCCTTCCCTGCCTCTTGCCTCTTCCATTCATTCCCTTCTTTTTTCCTTTCCCCCAGAAGCTCCCTGACTTCCTCCCTTCTCCCATAGTCCCTGCCTCCTGTGTCACTCTTGTCTCACCCTCTCTCTCCCGTGGCCACATATTCCTCGCATTCCTGTGTTCTGCACCTGAGTCTTAGACCCCTGGCTAGACTAAAGGTGAGGGGCTGTGAGGGGAGCAGCCAAACAGCTGATGCCTTCAGGTGGGCTGACTCCCCATCTCTTCCCCTCACAACACAAATGCCTTTGTTTTCTAATAGTATAACCAAAGGTAGCAGGGCAGCATCTTGCACAGGCTTGAATTTGGGTTTCAGTTCTTTTTGTTTCCACCTTCATGGGCCACTTATAACTCAAGCTGCCTGAAGCTAATTTAAAACACTTTGCTTTAGGTACTTCATTTAGCATAACTGTCTCTACCCAGTGGATCAGTTAGTCTGGGATCTCAAGCTGGGAGTGTCAAATCCTTTCTTTATGGCTACATGAAGTGGTGAAACTCTTCTGTGTAACATGGAATAAAGGCACAAAGGAGAATCACTTTTAAAGTGACACCGACAGAAAATTGTTCCTAAAATACCTTCATTTTTGAGTCCCAATCATAAAACCAACAAAGACACACAGGTGCCAATATTTGAGGTTATATGGATTCTTGTGGGTCAGGTTTGTCTGGGGTGATTTTTTTTGTTGTTTTTGTTTTACTTGGGCTATAAGCCCATGAAAACAGTGCTGTATCTTAATGCTTTTATTATATAACCCCAAATATAAAATATGCTTTTTGTAGCTTTGCATGAAAGAATTATTAGGAAAAAAATTTTTTTGACATTTTTCCTGGTAGTTGCAGTGGTAAAATACATTGTGAAAATACCCATTTTCTGGGTCAGTGGATCACTGGTATAAGATTCTGACAAATGTGGTCAGCTGGTAAATGTATTATCTCAGTGAACACATTGTTTAATCCATCTTGAACTTCCAGTTGTTTCTGAATATAACTTAAATCATCAAAAGTATTCTAAGTTCCCACTGCTGTTGTATAAAGTTACTTTCCCTGTAGTGATTTCTAGGTAGTTTTCATGGATCCGTTTGGGGCACAGAATCTCTCAGGCCAGGAATACAATTTTAGAGACAGCAGGAATGTCTTTCACAACTTAAGTTAGCTTTTCTTTGAAATGTTGAGCTACTCTTAGGGCTTGTCTACACTGCACCTGCGCCGCTGTTGTGCTTCAGTGCTTTCTCCTGTCAGCCTAGCTAAACCGCCGCTGTTGTGCTTCAGTGCTTTCTCCTGTCAGCCTAGCTAAACCACCGTTTACACGGGTGGTTAGGTCAGTTTATTTGCTTCATTCAGGGAGGTGGATTTTTTATGGAGAAACACAGTTATACTGACCTAATTTCCTAGTGTAGACCAAGCATTAGGGTTTGAACTCTGAAGTTTGTTGAGTAGTATTCTGTGTGTTTTTATATAGGTTGAATTCTGCATCACTTATACAATTTTTATAGGCATGTTGATTGTGGAGAAATAGCCAAAATATACAGGGAAAACTAAATAATCCTTCAGATTAAAACTGAAGTGCAAAAGCTTCAAGATTTATTACATTTATGTGCAGCTTGTTGATGCTCACTATCTGGCAGATCTGTAACACCTCATCTTAGAACTCTTCTGTGTTGGCTTATGGAGTTAGCCTTAATTTCATGAATTTTGCTACTTAAAACATCTAACTTTTTACTAACATATACCCCAGTGTAAGATGTATCTCCTTCTGAAGTCCATGTTCACTTGCACCAAAACAAAAGGGTGAATTATTTTGGCTCCCAGTTTCTGTGTAGACAAACCTTAAGGGTGCTCAGTAAATGAAGGCAGGGATGCAACATTTTAGAAATAACTTTAGAAGTGAAAAGCGCACAGTAAAATTGCTATGGCATACAAAAATAAAGTCTCTAGACAGACTAAATAAATCTTTAAATGTGTTAAATATCAATTTGGCTATATTCATGAATTATTTTAATCTTTGTTAATTGCTTCATTCACTACATGCTGTTCATCATGTGCTCTAAAGGCCAAATTATGTTCAGATACTCCGGTGTAATAAATGTAAGCCCACTGACTACATTCAATAGATGGAAGTATGCTCCAAAACCCTCAAGCTTGGTCAGCACTAGGAATTCATATTGGTATTGCTGCATCCCTCGGGGGGGGGGGGGGGGTTAAAATTCATACCCCTGAGAGATGTCGCTATACTGACTTGACTTCTGGTGTTGACCAATGCTAGGTCAATGGAAGAATTCTTCCATTGACCTAGCTACTGCCTTTTGGAGAGGTGTAGTACCTACACAGATAGGAGAACCCCTCCTGTCAGTGTAGTCGGGGTAGACAAACTACGGCCTGCAGGCCGGATCTGGCCCACCAGCCGTTTTAAGCCGGCCCTCAAGCTCCCGCTGGGGAGCAGGGTCTAGGGCTCGTCCCCGTCCAGTGCTCCAACGGGGGAGTAGGGTCAGGGGTCGTTCCACGCAGCTTGCCCTCCACACTCCAATGGGAACTGCAGGGGCGGTGCCTGCGGACGGGGCAGTGTGCAGAGCCGTCTGGCCGCACCTCCACTTAGGAGCCAGAGAAGGGACATGTCGCTGCTTCCGGGAGCTGCTTGAGGTAAGCACCTCCTGGAGTCTGCACCCCATAGCCTCTCCCCAACCCCCTTTCCCCGCCCTGATCCCCCTCCGAACCCCTTGATCCCAGCCTGGAGCACCCTCCTGCACCCCAAACCCCTCATCCCCGCCCCAGAGCCTGCACCGCCAGCTGGAGCCCCCCCCACATACCACTGCCCCACCCCAGCCTGGAGCCCCCTCACACACCCTGAGCTGATTTCTGGCCCCACCCCAGAGCCCTCACCCCCTCCCACACCCCAACCCCAATTTTGTGAGCATTCATGGCCCGCTGTACAACTTCTATTCCCAAATGTGGCCCTCGGGCCAAAAAGTTTGCTGACCCCCGGTGTAGGTTGTCTCTCCACTGTAGTGCTACAGTGATGCAGCTGCGCTGCTGCAGCATTTTAAATGCAGATACACCCTCAGTGCGCAGCACCAGTGGCTGCATGGCAGGCTAGAGTGCTGTAGATTTGTACCCCAGCGTGCTGTGCCCTAAGACTTCATGTAGACACACCCTATTTTTGTAATTTCAAAAAGAAGCTAGAATTAAAGCACCTTTAGTTCTCTGAGACTCTCTGGTATGTATTGCTTAGTGCATTAATAACCTTAAAAAGGAGGGTAAAGCAGACAGGTGAACATTTTGGAAATTTGTTTAAAGAAATGTGACCCCCGCTCCCTCCCACAACAAATTTGATTTTCAAAATATCCTTGACAAAGTTCATTACAAGAATCTGTAAGGAAGTTAAGTATTAAATAAAGTACTGTCTTGAATTAGGCGCTGTCTGTATCACATCATTTATCGTGGCACATCATATATATGCTGCCGTAATGCTTCCAGTGAAGACACTCTGCCATCGGCTTAATAACTCCTGCCTCCAGGAGATGCAGTAGCTACGTCAGTGTGAGACACTCTCCTGCCAACATAGCGCGTTCTGCACTGGTGCTTAGATCAGTATAATTTACATTGCTTATAGGGTGTGGATTATTCACACCCCTGAGTGATGTAATTTGTAGTGTGGACATAACCTTAGAAACTGACCTGTATAGAAAACAAATGGGAATAAATGGTCAGTGTTCAACAGTGTAAAAGATTAAGTGGGATGTAACAAGGTTGTGTACTAGTGTTTAATATATTAAAGGATCCGCAAAAGGGGATGAACAGTGAGATACAGAGCTTGCAGATGACAAATTTATTTAGGATAGTCAAGAGTAGCAAAGTTTCTTTTGAAACTTCTCTTTCCAAAATTGTTGGAAAACAATGTAATTTTTGAAAACCACTGCTCTCTGTTGAGGGAAAGTAACAAAATCCTCTTGCATCTAAAGTGCTTTAATCCAGAGCCAATAGTGAAATTGTCTCATGTCATGGATATTCTGACATGGAGTGTATTTAATAAAGAATTAAAATACGGTAGCATAATTAATACCAATCAGCATGGTCTTATGGAAAATGGTCTTGTCAGACAGACTTGATACTGTTTTTTGGTGAGATTGGTTGATAATGGTAACCACGTTAACAGAATTATATATTCTGTTAATCATATATATAATTAAAATCATATATATTCTGTTAATCTGTGTTATGTATAAAATTCTGTTAATCAACCACCATTCTTCTTTGGTGCTTCCATGCTGATGATGGGTTCTGCTCGATAACTATCCAAAGCAGGGCAGACTGAGGCATGTTCATTTTCATCATCTGAGTCAGATGCCACCAGTAGAAGGTTGATTTTCTTTTTTGGTGGTTTGGGTTCTGTAGTTGCCGCATCAGTGTTGCTCTTTTAAGACTTCTAAATGCATGCTCCAGACCTTGTCCCTCTCAGATTTTACATGGCACTTCAGATTCTTAAACCTTGGGTTGAGTGCTGTAGCTATTTTTAGAAATCTCACATCGGTACTTTCTTTGCGATTTGTCAGTTCTGCTGTGGAAGTTTTCTTAAAACGAAACGTGCTGGTCATCATCCGAGACTGCTATAACATGAAATATATGCAGAATGCGGGTAAAACAGAGCAGGAGACATACAATTCCCCCCCCCCCCCCCCCCAAGTAGTACAGTCACAAATTTAATTGACACATTTTTTTTAACGAGCATCATCGGCATGGAAGCATGTCTTCTGGAATGGTGGCTGAAGCATGAAGGGACATATGAATCTTTAGCGCATCTGGCATATAAATATCTTGCAATGCCGTGCAAACACCTGTTCTCACTTTCAGGTGACATTGTAAATAAGAAACAGGCAGCAGTATCTCACGTAAATGTAAACAAACTTAGCGATTGGCAGAATAAGAAGTAGGACTGAGTGGACTTGTAGGTTCTTAAGTTTTACACTGTTTCGTTTTTGAGTGGTGTTCTGTAACAAAAAAAACCCCTGCATTTGTAAGTTATACTTTCACGGTAAAGAGATTGCGCTTCAGTACTTAGTATTTTTCAATTCACGTCATACATCTTTTGTTTGTCATTTTTACAGTGCCTATATTTGTAATAAAAATAATATAAAGTGAGCATTGTGCACTTTGTGTTCTGTGTTGTAACTGGAATCAATATTGAAAATGTAGAAAAACATTCAAAAACATTTCATAAATTTCAGTTGGTATTCTATTAAGTGCAATGAATTGCAATTAATTTTTTTTAGTTAATCGTGTGAGTTAACTGCGATTAATTGACAGCCCTAATTTATTTATTTATTTATTTATTTATTTGCTCCACCCTGCACTTCAGTTCAAGTGCTTCTGGGCACGTGTCCTGCAGCGTGAAGCCAGGAAAGGAAAAAACTGAATTCTTGTAGCAGACTTCGTTCTTGTGAGGTTGAGTAGTCGATATGTGTCCCCCATCAAGGTGTATCCTGATCTAGGAAAGTGATTTGTTCATCATTGTAATGTGAAATTGCTAAATTTGTTTGGAGAAGCAGCAAAGAACTTTGGGCAAAACCAAATGGTTAACAGACCTTTAGTGAACTACTGTAAGAAATAAGTCTTATACTCACTGTACTTAAAACCTCTTTTGTGTAATACTTCAAACTATGAGAACATGTTTGCATGAATGATTATAGCAAAACATGGCTCATCTCCCTTTTTAGAATTAACATTTTCATCCTATAAAATGACATTAGACTAAATCATTATACGTTAAGATTCACAAGAGCAAGTCGATACTGTAGAAACCCCCCCTATAAACTCTTGTTTTATAAGTACTTTTTGCTCTCTCAGGGTAAAATTCTGTACAAAGTGCGGTGGAAGGGATATACCTCGGACGATGATACCTGGGAACCAGAGGTTCATCTGGAAGACTGTAAGGAAGTGCTGCTTGAATTCCGAAAAAAAATAGTGGATAGTAAGCCTAAGCCTGTTAAGAAGGACATACAGGTATGTCTGCTTTTCCCCCACCTTCCTTTAAAGACGTCTTTCCCTTTTTAGGCCTCATTTTCTGGTATTAAATGTTCTATGGAGTTGTGTTCAGACTCTAAAATATAATCAAAATTTCTTTTTAGTAGAGGCCTTTATTATTGGAATGACCATTGCTTGCTCGCTTGGGAGTTGCTATTAATTAAAGTTTGGGTAATATTACAAAAATCTCTTAAATTAGGAAAAAATACCATAAGTGCTCCTTTTGGCCAAGCTTGTGAGGTCCTTACATTTAATTTGATGGCATTTCTCTTTATGTAACGTGATAACTTGTGAACTCAGCATACGATCAATTCCAAAGTTATTGGGAATGTTTAAGGCGTCAGTGGCCAGAACCTTACTGATTCTGGGGGGAAATTGGAAAACCAAAAGGCGAGAAATGGAAACCCTACCATCAGATTACTACAATCACTGTTTCAGGCACCTCTGCAATTGTATATAGTTCAAGCAGCCAGCTGATGACATCAGTTAATGCCTTGTGGCATAAAAATACTCCTGCTTGGCTTCTTAATACAGTTTAACATGTAACAAGATGCCTTGACTGACTAATCACCCAGATAGATTGGGAGTGTCTGGCGTAGGGGAAAGGGACTGGTGGTGAATCATAGAATATCAGGGGTGGAAGGGACCTCAGGAGGTCATCTAGTCCAACCCCCTGCTCAAAGCAGGACCAATCCCCAATTTTTGCCCCGGATCCCTAAATGGCCTCCTCAAGGATTGAACTCACAACCCTGGATTTAGCAGGCTAATGCTCAAACCACCTAGCTATCCCTCCCCCCTCATTTGGGGAGAAGGAGGTGAAATAAGGGTGCACACAGAGCTCCTGTCATAGGTGATAGAGAATGGGGGACCCGGGAAGTGGGGGCCATACAGCCCTTGCCATGGCAGGGGGAGAGAAGCTGGGCCTGGGGCATGCAAAACCCATGGTAGCAGGGAGATTGTGAGGAGTTGCAATGAATCCCTGAAAAAGAAGGGGAATGTGCAAGTGCAACACAGAGACCTTGTAGGGGAAGATGGAAGGAACCTCTGGTTTGTGCAATAAACTCAGCCTATACAAGAAATAAAGTGTGTGACCTGCTAGTATAGTTCTTTTCTCCTAGAATAGTCATAAACAGTCACATTTTTCTACATTTCTATATAAAATTGGCTCTCCTATTAGAGTAGTTTGAAAACATTCCTTAACACTTAAGTTTTGATGGGTATATGGGAACATATAATCTTCTTTTAAAGCCTACTGTAGGTTTTCATGCTTTCCTGCTGGTTTTGATATCCTTACAGTGTAAGACGAGAGATTCATTTTGTATATTGGAATGCTTACTTTTCAGTCCATATTGTGAAACAAGATTAACTAGATTTCTGAATATTTACACAGCAGTTATCTTCTGAAAGCTAGAATTACAGCTAGGAACTGTTTTTTTCTCATTAATAGTAACAGTTATGTGTCTATACCAGTGAAATAATTGTAGGCACAGAATGCAGAATCTGATATCAGTCTTACCACCATTTTCTTCTCTCTCTTGTAGACTAAGCTTTTGCAGGGAGGGCAGCAGAAACGGAGACCATTTTGGATAGTCTTTTTAGTTTAAAGCACTGCTCTGTTTTGCTCTACTTTTTTTGTTTTTTTTTTAAAACCTCAGCCTTGCTATTATTGTTTGTTTTTAGACAGTTTTCTGCATCAGCCAGGGAATGAATTTACCCTACCCAGATTCATCTCAAAGTTCAATTAAGCCCAAAGTTAAATGGTAAGGAGCCAGTCTAATCAACACTCAGCAGGCAGTTAAACGCAAATCTTTCTACCATCCCCACACCCAAACCCTATCCTCTTCCAGTGAGAACTCTTTGCTCACTCATTCTTTGAAGCAGTACTTTCGCTCCCTGCCTTGTTTGGATATTCTTTGCCCACTAATCCCTGGGAATTTTTCTTTGTTCCTGTTTAGTTTATAGTAAATGTAATGGATGATGGGACATGGGTTTTTAAGAGGCTCTTATAGGGTATGTCTGCATTGCAATAACACGCTGCAGTTGGCCCATTTCGGCTGACTTGGACTCATAGGGCTCAGGTGGCAACGCTATAAAATTGCAATGTAGATGCTCAGGCTGGAGCCTCAGGTCTGGGACCCTCTCCCCCTTGCTGGGCTCCAGTCTAAGCCCAGATGTCTACGCTGCAGTTTTATAGCCCTGGGGCCTGAGCCCCCCAAGCCAGAGTCAGCTGACTCAGGCCAGCCTTGGCTGTTTTATTGTAGCGTGGACATACCCATGTGCTTTAAAATAACCTACAACAGGTTTCTTTGGAATCTTGTGCGTTTCTTCTGAAGAATCAGTAGATCACCTTCGCAATATCAAGTTAATTAGACCATGTCTACATTATGGGTGCTACAGCGGCACAGCTGCAGCTATGCCACTGTAGCACTGTAATGTAGACACTTTTTACATTGACAGGGTATTTACTGAAGGAGAGGAAATCCACCTCCCCAAGACATGGTAGCTAAACTGATGGAAGAATTCTTCTGTCAACCTAGTCGTCTCTACACTGGGGGTTATGTCAGACTACACTTTAAGTGTAGACCAGCACTGACTCTTGCAGCAAGGAAGAGTCCAGAATCAAGTTTGTGCTCTATTTTGCTGCTCAACATAGCTACCCAGATACATCCTGCCTGTTTTTATTTTATTTTTTTTCCCTCCATGTGCCTATTAATGCCACTTCCAGAGGTAGTAACTTGAGTAAGGGCTTGTCGACACAAATAATTCGTTCGCAGTAAGCAGGGGTGTGAATTTCCCCTGCACTATTCTGCCGTGGATTATCTGTCCACGTGGACCCTGCTGGCATGCATTAAGTTTGTTAATGCACTTTGATCTAGTCCTGTTTCAGAGAGGACTTAGTAATGATGAGCTAGAATGGGAACAACCACTACAAGCTACAGTTGTTTAAAAATTTGAAATCTTGCACTACCCTGGGTTTGGGCTCTATGGATTTAAGCATGTATAACACTGTTGTGCACTGAAGTACATAAATAATAAAGTTTAATTGGGAAAGGAGGAAAGAAATGTTTTTCTGTTTTTCTTCATTTTATAGAAACTGTCTTTAAATGATGAATTATTTGAGGCAGAATCTGACAGTGACTTGCAAAGTGAAGCAAAAGAAGACACATCACCGAAGAAGAAGAAGAAAAAATCAAAAGATGGTGAGGATAGAAGCCCAGATGATTTGAAAAAGAAAAAATCAAAGTCTGCAAAATTCAAAGAGAAACCCAGGCTGGAACGTGAAAACTCCTCAGATAGTTTGATTTTAGATTCGAAACCAAAAAAAAGAACTTCAGAAACCAAGGAAGATTCAAAAGATCCTAAGAAGCAGAAGAAAGAAGATTCTAAAGAACTCAAGAAAAAGAAGGGAGAAATTAAAGATTTAAAGACAAAATGTAAAGAGGATTCTAAAGAAAGTAAAAAATTGCGAAAGGAGAAACATGGTGACCTTCAGTTTGACTCTGAGTCAAGCACCCTAGATGATTCGTTTTCTCAAGTAGCTGACAATGAAAATTCAGACTTGTGTTCTGAGGGTAGAGAGGAGAAACACAAGATAAAAAGTGGAAAAGAGAAATCTGAACAGGAAATGGTTATGAAGGATTCCATTGCTGACAGGCAGCCAGATGGGTCAGCAAGTACTGAAGAGGACAGCATTGAGCTGAAGGTTAAAAGGAAAAAGAAGAAACTTAAAAAGACTGAAGATTACAAAGAGGAAAGTAAAAAAGTGGAAACAAAGGACAACTATTTGGAGAAGAAAAATATGCACAAAAAACAAAAAGCTCAAGAAAAGGCAAAATCTTCTGCAGAGTTAGACAAAGTTTCACCTACACCTGCTCCAGTGCAAAAAAGTTTGAAATTGTGCACTGATGAAAAAGGGCGCAAGTCGACTGATTCAGTTGGGGAGGTAAGCAGTGTTTTGAAATTTGAAAAACAAAGTTTAAATCAGACAAATATTATGCCAGGGACATACCTCAGACACCTCAAAAGCCTACTATTTCTGATCGCAAAGACAAAAATATAATTGGGAGAGTTAATGAGGATAAAATGAAAGAAGCCCACTGCACACTCTATAGGGGAGACTCTGTTTGAAAAATTTTCTCTGTATACTGAACATAATAAAGAAGGGAGCATGTTAGGAGAGAAGCCTGTCTCTAAATGTTATCTGAATGTGGCGGATGTGTCAAAGGGAAGAGGCACTTTATCAAAGGTAATCCTAAAACTGTTCAGAAAGTAAGTATTGTACATTAAGTTAGCTTGTCTTTAGTTTAGTGTTCAGTAGAGTTTAAGTCAGTACCTATGGAGAGATTTAATGAGTTGCCAGGGCATGCTCGACCCTCCCCCCGCTCTGCCCCAGGCCCTGCTCTCACTCTGCCCCTCCCTACAAGCTCCCACCCTGCATGTTCCTGCCCCTGTCCCGCCCACACTCCACCCCTTCCCCTGCCTCTTCCCGCCCCCTCACCCACCTCTTCCTGCCCCTGCAGCTGATCTGCGGTGGGAGGGAGTGGGAGGAGCTGATTGGCGGGGCCGCAGGTGAGTAGGAAGTGCTGGGGGGAGGAGGCGCGACCTGCAGGGCTGCCAGTGGGTGCTGAGCACCCACTGTTTATTTTCCATGGGTGTTCCAGCCCCAGAGCATCCATGGAATCACGCCTGTGAATCTCTCCAGCTTCCTGTTTTCAGTTGCTTGAGAACTGGTTAGGTTTCATTCTAAACAACCTTTGTACTATCTGTTTTAGCCACTTGTCCGTTACATTGCACCTCTGACCACCTTCGGTTTGGCATTCTTCCCCTTATTTTATAGTAAGGCATTCAGCCGTCTAGTGAGTGTCCAGTTATTATCATGCTATGAAGTGTTCTTATGTGGCATGGCTAACATGCCATCTCTGTGTTTTTAAGTATACCATTACTGTAATTTGTGTATTTTGGTATCTAACTAGGAATTGGAATCCTGAAATCACTTATATTGGAATCACTGAAATCACCCGAGTCTCCCAAATAGCTGTGCAGCAGGCTTGTCTCGCTAGAGTTTCTTTTTGTTGTTTTTAGATATAATGTAGACAATACAGAATAAAAACCTGAAATTCAGCATTTAAGACACACCCTTCAGATTAATCTAAAAACATTTCTGAAGCAGTACGTTTCTTTGCTTTGAAGTACTATTATGTTCCTCACTGAGCACAAGATTATATTTTAAGGAGGATCTGGGGTAGAAAAGGTATAGAATAAGTGTACAGTATTGGGAAAACTAAAATGGCCTTCTATGAAAAATGCTATTGAACAATGTAATGTTGTTTAGCTGCCTGAGACCACTGCATCGCTGCTTGCAGTTTGTGCACATAGCAACTGGCATTCTGATTGTAGCAAAAATTACAGACAAAACTCCTCAAAAGTAACATTCTTTTCAGTGATCAGTGGCAAATATGTCTGTATCATTAGTTCAGCTCCGGTACTCTAAACAAGGTAATTGCATACATTCCCTGAGCACCTTTGAGTGGGCAAATCAGGTTCAAAAACAGAATATAAATATCAAATGTAGATACTGCCTTCAGAGGAAGAAAACAAAAGTGGAACTAGAGAAGCTGAAACCCTGTCCCTACTAGAGTTTAATGATTGTGACAGCTATTCTAAACATGGTTAAGCCAAGCAACTTGGATGGGGCATAGCCGTATTTAAAACATTGTGGTGGGTTGTTTTTTTTTTTTTAAATAAGCCTTCTGTTCTTCCTAGTCCTGTAGCAGTTGCCTAAACATTGTTAAAGACTGAGATCTTCTTCATGTTAGCTGGCTTAAGTGTTAAATCCTGTGTAAAACTTTTACAGCAAATAGTTCAAATCTAGAAAGTATTCAGCCAAAAATGAGAGAGACAAAGTGAATCAGGTAGTATCTTTTATTGGACCAGCTTCTGTTGGTGAAAGAGAGACACTTATTCTCATCAACAGAAATTGGTCCTATTAAAGAGATTACCTGACCCATCTTGTGTCTCTAATATCCTGGGACTGACACGGCTAAAACCATACTGCATTCAGACAAAAATTACACCGGCTGACAGGAATAAATTTAAGCAAACAAGCTCTGTCTAAACAAGGAATTTGAAAGTTTTTCAGAACAAGTCCTCTCTGAACAAGTGTTGAAAACAAAACTCGTAGACAAGAAGGCATAATTGAGTCTGTCAGGATTTTTGTCTGACCTGAATTAGTACATAAATGTTCTCAGCAGCAGCTCAAGAAGATTTGTCAGCAAAGGGTCAGTTTCTTTTTGTAGTCAGGACTTTATCTACTTAAAAAAAAAAAAAAAAGAGAGAGAGACTTGGTAGAACTGACTGGAAAATGCAAGAGAACTCCCAAATGGAGTTGCTGTCTTATCCAGGTACTTATTTAGGAAATTCAAGTTCTTGGATATTTAACTTGAGATCACTTAGCACGAAGTATAAACATGTACAAACAGTAAGTTTGCAAAGTGTGTTATACTTACTGATCCAAGTAATCTGAAGATTTAGAAGTTCTAGAACAATAATGAGAAATGATCATGTGTTTGAAAAATTATTCAGTTCCTAAAAATCTTTTAAAAGCCACTGTATTTGTATTACTGGAAAACCTTAAATCCCACCATTTGTACCTTCTGCAGACTCTAAAGGCCTGTTTGTCACTTACTTTAGGGGTGGGGAACCTATGGCACGAATCTGGCCCACTGCTTAATTTCATCCGGCCCCCAGCAAGTCTCCATTCAGTGCCGTTAAAAGTCCAGTCAGCTCCATGTAGCTTCCGGAAGCGGCTGGCATTTCCTTGCGTCCCCTTGGCGGAGGGGCAATCAGGGAAGCTCCGTGTGCTACCCCCACCCCCAGCAGCAGCTCTGCAGTTCCTTGGCCGGGAACCTTGGCCAATGGGAGCTATGGGGGTGGCTCCTGCAGATGCGGGCACCGCACAGAGCTGCCTGGCCACACCTCCTTCTAGAGGCCAGACATGCCGGCCGCTTCTGGGAGCAGCACAGAGCCAGGGCAGGCAGGAAGCCTGCCTTAGTCATGCTGTGCTGCCAACTGGGAGCTGCCTGCAGTGAGCTCTGCCCGGCCGGAGCCTGCACCCTGAACCTCCTGCCCCAGGTCAGAAACCCCTCCCGCACCCTAACTCCCTCCCAGACCCCACACCCCCAACCCCTTGCCCCAGCCCTGAGCCAAATTCCTGCACTCCAAACCTGTTGGCCCCAGCCCGGAGCCCTCTTCTGTATCCCAAACCCCTCATCCTGAGCCCCAGCCCAGAGCCAGCACCCCTGGCTGGAGCCCTCACCCCCTACTGTGCCCCAGCCTAGAGCCTCCTCCTGCACCCTGAACCCCTCATTTCTCTCCCCACCCTAAGGGAAGCCCAGAGCGTCCATGGCCTTCCCCCCCCCCCCCCCCCGGGGCTGTGTGAGGCCCATGACTGATTTTTTTTTTCTGTGTGTCAGTGGCCCCGATAGGAAAAAAAAGTTCCCTACCCCTGCCGTACATGGACTACTCCTGCATAGTGAACAAGGATTGGCAAGATTTTCATTGTTACATTTCCACTACATGGTTTCCTTGAGGACAGGGTTTGCCACCCCTTAAACGGATCACTGTTCAGTGCACCTTTTCTGGATCTTATGAGTCATGCTACCAGGAATACCTCTGTTGTCCTTCCAGGAAGTCCTCCAGGTTTGAGAACGGTAAAAGAGGATGGGCAATATCCTGCCCCCTCCCACAGGATAGACCATGCCATAATGGATGTGGATTTTTTTTTTTTTGGTTTGTTTCTGCCTGCCTCCCCCTCCATCAATGGCAACCTCTGTTGCTGCACACACCCCAATCTGATTTGAAGCTCCATGACTGTAGCTGTGAAACCTACTGGCAAAATGTGTATTCTTCCTCATCTAGAGGCTGATCTGCTTAAAGGAAAACCGCCTACTACTCTTACAAGTTACTTAAATTTGGTGGTAGAGATCTGTGCTGTGGGTCTAAGGTCCAAACCTTGCTGATGACCTATCAGATTTGGGGGTAGAAGTGGTCACTGTGGTTTCTCATGATTTAATTTCTATGCTTTTTTTAACAAGCAAACTGAAACTTAAGCTACATTTAAAAACTATATTAAAAGAATATTAAAGTTGCAAATTTAATTCATCCTGTCGTGTATACATTATGATATAATCTTTAATGGTCACATGTTATGTTTCATAAGACTCTTGTGTCATTCAGTATGTAGTATGAATGGTGCTCAGGGAATGTATCAAAGTTGTGTAATATGGAGGCTATATGACCTTTTCCTTGTTTGTTCTACAATTTGAAATTTGTAGGGACTGAGGCAAGGGAATGCAGGAAGGAAGGGAGGTCTCTTGGTTGAGGCCACTGAATGCTACCTTGGAGAATTGGATTATATCCCTGCCTCTGCCACAAAGTTCCTATGTGATGTTGGATGAGTTACTTAAACCATACTTACTTTACAGGTGGCTACTAATTAATCCTGGGGGAATTCTGTGCCAAAAAATTAAAAATTCTGCACACAATATTTTAAAATTCTGAATTTTTTTATTGTCAAAATAACACAATATAATCACTCCAATTTCAATTATTTTGGTAATTTATTTCTAAGTACTTGTCAACAATACAGACAACAGAAAAAAAATTCCCCCAGGAGTAGAAAGTTAAAGAAACTCCTATGACAACCAAGTTCCAGGTGGGGGTGAAGGTGGCTGCATGGGGCCCCCAGAGTCCAGACCTCCGCACCCCCTTTACCCCCAGAGCCCAGATACCTGCAACCCTCTCCCCTCCAGAGCCCAGCCATGGGGGCCTCCCCCAGAGCCTTTACTCCCTCCAGCTTCTTTACTGTCCCGCTGGGGGATGTGGTGCAGTACAGCCCTGCCCTACCCTTCTTCACCCTTTGACAGAGCTGGCTGTCCGGAGCCCTCTCATGCCCAGGAGAATGAGGATTGGGGGTCAAACCTGGCAGCCAGAGCATGCAGCCTCCATCCCTGCCAGGATGGGTGCTCTGCTCACTGCGAGCTGGCCTCTGCAGACCCCTAGTGGTGGCCAGCAGTGCTGCAACCCCAATTCTGTGGGAGAATTCTGCGCAAATTTTGCATTACACAGTAATGCAGTATTCCCACAGGAATAACTAATCTTCCTTATTTTCTATATGCCCAAGTTACCAAACAGGCACCAGGTTTATCAGAGTTGCTGAGCCTTTGCAACTGGAGATTGTCAGTAGGAACTTACAATTTTGGTCTTAATTTCTGACTGTAAAATTGGGTATAATTCCATCTTGCCTCACAGAGGTGTTGTAAAGATAAATATGCATCTGTGTTTTTATGTAATCAAAGAATCTTTGGATTGGATCTTTCGTTAACCTTTTCTGACTTATTGTAGTGATGATTCCTTAACATGTTAAATAATCCTAATCACTGTTTCCTCAGTGCCCATAAATGAATTTGTAGTAATTACTTTTGAAGACATTAACACTACATCATGTAGGTGGATTGATTTAAATCACCAGTTCTTCTTCGAGTGCTTGCTCGTATTGATTTCAATTAGGTGTGTGCGCGCCGCATGCACAATCGTCGTAAGATTTTTACCCCAGCAACACTCAGTGGGTCGGATGAGGCACCCCCTGGAGTGGCGCCTTCATGGTGCCGGATATATGCTCCAGCTGACCCAGTGCCCCCTCAGTTCCTTCTTACCACCCGTGACAGTCGTTAGAACTGTGGAGCGCAGCGTAGCTGATCTCCATTCTCCCTAGCTTTCTCTCTTAGTACCTGTTAATAGTTGTAACTAGTTGTTAGTAGTTAGTGTACTTAGTTGGGTGGAGCGGGGTCTTCTCCCCTCTACCTGTCCTGATACAGGGGCCCATGCCTAGGTCTCCGGGCTTCAAACCCTGCTTGGCTTGCCTGAAGCCGATGCCAACGGGAGACTCCCCACGACCCTTGCCTAAGGTGTCTGGGGGAATCCCACCAAGCGGACAAGTGCCACAATTGCAAAGCCTTCAAGCCGAGGACCAAAAAGGAGCGGGACTTTAGACTCCTTATGGAGGTGGCACTTAGCCTGATCCCTTCCTCCGCGCACTGGGACTTGGCATAGTCTTCGGTGTGGAGTGCCCCTGCGGCACCGACTGGTGTGGCACCACGTTCGGACTTTGCTAAAGACTTGTGGCGTCATGCCCCTCCGGCACATCCACCACCGCGGTGCCAGTCCCTGTCTCCGGGCCAGAAGAAGAAGCAGCTCAAGCAGGTGCCGACTGCTTCTTCTTTGTCGGTTCAACAGCCACCAACACTTCCCGCACCGCAGCCGGGGCCGCATCCATTGCTGGAGCACACAGGACAAGTAACGGCTCCTACACCGTTGACTCCGACACCGTAAGGGCTGTCTAGTCCGGTGCCTGTTAACTCCCCAGTGCACACTGCAGTCGAGCTAAGGCTCCCCTCCGCGCCAGAGACCTTCTCTATAGCGCGGGACTTGATCGCGCTCACAGAGCCGACTCCCTTGCAGCCAGTGGCACCTCTGGTGCGGGCGGTGCCATCGAAGGGAAAACCATCCCTGATACAATCACCGTTGCCGAGTGAAGCAGGGCAGCACCAGTCCTGGTCCCAGTCTTGGTCCCGGCACCTTTCATGGTGTCGCTCGCAGTCCCGGCACCAATCCCGTTCTCGGCGCCAGTCATACTCGCGATGCTGCTCCGGCTCGCAAAGATCAGAATCGCGATACAGCCGGTACCGATGGGACTCTTGGCACCACTCCCGGTACCGGTCAGAGCGGTGCTCGACCCAGAGCCAATCCCAGCGCCGGTCTCGTCAAAGGTCGCCATCGAGATCCAGATCAGGCTCCCGGTATCGATACAACCGCAGGCACCGATCGACATCTCGGTACTGTTCTACATCTCGCCACCAGTCGCTGGCACCATGGCACCGTACAGCACCGGCGGATTCTGCGCCAACACGTTCAGCACCGCCTTGGCCACCTCGCTCCACCTCCACGTCGTCACGCTCACAAGGTGGCTCTCTCACCCATGACTGGGGCAAGGATGGTGCAGGCCAGTGGCTGGACGAAGGCCAGGACTCAGGCCAAGGACCTCCACAGTGGTCTTTTTAGACCCCCTGGGCATACCATCAGGCCCAAGGGATTCCTTTGGGGGCTTCCCGTTCCACCCCTTCGGAGCCCCGAATCCCAGAGGTCACTGTGTCTCGCCCCCCCAGGAGGTTCTGAGGGGACTGCTCCAGTGTCAACACAGGCCCACGCCCCTAGTGTGGTGGACCTTGGGCAACAAGTTCCTCCAAATGAGGACCCCACGCAGGATCTCTTAGTCCCGGGGGTATCTTCCTCATCCTCGCCTGATGAGGTAGTGGCAGGGACTACGGTTTTGGGCCCTCCTCCTATGGACCTCCGCACCCACCAGGAGCTGTTCTGCAGGGTGGCGCACAATATGAACCTCCAGGTAGAGGAGGTGGTGGAGGAAGAGGACCTGGTGGTTGACATTCTGTCCCTGGAGGCACCGTCCAGGGTGGCCCTCCCAGTCATACGGACTATACAGACCAATGCCAAGACAATCTGCCAGCCTCTATTCCACCTACGGCCAAGGGGGTGAAAAGGAAGTACTTTGTCCCCTCAAAGGACTACGAGTACCTCTACATGCACCCCCAACCGTGTTCCCTTGTCATGGCTTCGGTTAACAAGAAGAAACGGCATGGTCAGCCCAGGTGCACAAATCAAAGGACGCTAGACGCCTAGACTTGTTTAGGCGCAAGGTGTATTTGGCTGGAGGCTTGCAGCTCAGGGTGGCCATCCAGCAGGCACTCCTGAGCAGATACAATTATAATTCGTGGCACTCTATGGAGAAATTCAAAAAAGAGTTGGTTCCACAGGAGTCCAGAGAGGAATTTGGGGCCCTAGAGGAGGAGGGCAAGAAGGTGGCCAGAACCTCCCTGCAAGCCTCTCTGCACGCGGCGGCTAGGACCCTAGCCTCGGGCATAGCCATGCGCCACATCTCGTGGCTGCAGGTCTCTGGCTTACCACCAGAGTTGCCGCAGACCCTCCAGGACCTACCCTTTGATGGCCAAGGCCTATTCTCAGACAAAACAGACTCAAGGCTGCAGAGTCTGAAGGACCTGAGAACTATTATGCGCTCTCTGGGAATGCATATCCCAGTAACGCAGAGAAGGCCCTTCAGACCGCAGCCTCGGAGGTCCTACCCTCCCCCTTGGCCAAGACAGGACTTCTTTAGAAGATGCGGCCGAGGTGGTAGAAGACGAGAAACTGGTCACCAAGCCAGCCAAGGCCATGGCCCTCCCAAGCCATTGCCTAGGCCTAAGCAGAACTTTTGAAGGTGCGCCCAAGGACGGAGCACCAGTCTCCATACAGGATCCTTCCCTGCCTTTCCAAGATCGTCTCTCCCATTTCCTCCGTGCATGGTCTCATGTAACATTAGACTGTTGGGTCCTTTGCACCGTGGAAAGGGGTTAATCCCTTCAATTTGCTCCCCCCCATCCTCCTACCCCATCCCTCTTCAGGGACCCTTCTCACGAGCACCTCCTTCTACAGGAGGTCCAATCACTCCTAGCTGTGGGGGCGATAGAGGAGGTTCCAAGAGAGTCAAGGGGCAGGGGTTTTTACTCCCGCTACTTCCTAATCCCCAAGGCCAAGGGCAGGCTTCGGCCTATCCTGGACCTACACGGACTCAACAAATTCATAGTAAAGTTGAAGTTCTGCATGGTCTCTCTAGGTACCATTATTCCTTCGTTAGATCCTGGAGACTGGTACGCCACCCTCGACATGAAGGACGCATACTGCCACATTGTGATCTACCCAGTGCACAGACACTTCCTTCGTTTTGTGGTCAATCAACAGCACTTTCAATTCACCGTCCTTCCTTTTGGCTTATCTATGGCCCCCAGGGTGTTTTACCAAGTGTATGGCTCTTGTGGCTGCCTCCCTTCGTTGACAACGGATCCAGCTGTTCCCATACCTCGACGACTGGTTTATTCGGGGCCACTCCAGGGATCAGGTGCAGTCTCATGTCCAGCTCACCATAAACATGTTCAATCGACTGGGCCTCCTGCTCAGTCACAAAATCTACTCTGGTACCAACCCAGAAGATAGAATTCATAGGAGCAGTCTTAGACTCAGGCCTAGCCCGGGCACTTCTGCTGGAAGCACGCTTCCAATCCCAGGTGAACGTCGTCCACAGCCTGCAAAACTTCCCAACCTCGACCATGAAGACATGCCTGTGCCTCCTGGGACATATGGCCTCGTGCACGTATGTGACCATGCACGCCAGGCTGCGGCTACGTCCACTCCAAGCCTGGCTATCAACAGTATACCGCTCGGGTCAGGACAGCTTGAGCACGGTGGTTACTGTCCCACCAGGATATTCGCCTCTCTAGACTGGTGGCTGGACCCCAAATCAGTGTGCAAAGAGGTGCCATTTCACACCCCGCAGCCCTCCATGTCCCTAGTCACGGATGCGTCATCCCTGGGATGGGGAGCCCACCTCGGGGTCCTCTGTACACAGGGGCTATGGTCGGCAGGAGAGTTATCCCTGCACATTAACGTACGGGAGCTCAGAGCTGTGCACCTGGTGTGTCAGGCATTGCAAGAGTGCATTCAGGGCCATTGTGTTGCAGTCCTCACAGACAACACAACAGCCATGTTTTACATCAACAAGCAAGGGGGAGCCCAGTCGTCCCCCCTCTGTCAGGAGGCCACTCATCTGTGGAATTCTGTATAGCCCACTTGATCCATCTGGTGGTGTCATTTCTCCCAGGAGTCCAGAACACCTTAGCGGACCACCTCAGCAGATCATTTCAGACTCACGAGTGGTCGGTTCTCCCGGACATCATCCACTCTGTCTTCCTGAAGTGTGGCTTTCCCCTGATAGACCTATTCGCCTCTCGTGAGAATCGGAAATGCCAAGTGTTCTGCTCTCTACAAGGACGCTCTCCGGGTTCCCTGTCAGACACCTTCCTAATACAGTGGAAGGATCACCTGTGCTACGCCTTCCCTCCATTCCCACTAGTCTACAGGGTCCTGCTCAAGCTGTGCAGGGACAGAGCCCGTCTGATTTTGGTTGCCCCGGCGTGGCCTAGGCAACACTGGTATACCACTCTCCTAGAGCTGTTGGTGGACACTCCAGTTCCACTCCCGCTGTGGACAGACCTGACCACTCAGGACCACGGACAACTCTGTCATCCCGACCTGCAATCTCTCCACCTCACAGCGTGGATGCTGCATGGCTAACTCAATCTGAGTTGTGCTGCTCTCGCTTCGTACAGCAGGTCCTTTTGGGTAGCAGGAAGCCCTCTACCAGGTCCACGTACTTAGCCAAGTGGAAGCGTTTTTCCTGCTGGTGCACTCAGTCATATGGCCCCGGTACAGGCGTCAGTACCTATCATCTTGGACTACCGCCTGTCCTTAAAACAGTAGGGCTTGGCGATTATCATCCATCAGAGTACACCTGGCAGCTATTTCGGCTTTCCACCCGGGCGAAAACGGGCGTTCGATCTTCTCCAATCCCATTGTCAGCAGATTTCTCAAGGGGTTGGAGCGCCTGTTCCCACGAATTTGACAACCGGTCCCTACGTGGGATCTTAACCTGGTTCTCTCCAAACTCATGGCTGCCCCGTTCGAGCTGATGGCCACCTGCTCACTCCTGTACCGTTCCTGGAAGACATCCTTCCTTGTAGCTATCACTTTGGCAAGGTGCGTGTCTAAGTTCAGGGCACTCACATCAGAACCACCATATACAGTATTCCATAAGGACAAGGTACAGCTGCGACCCCACCTGGCTTTCCTCCCTAAGGTGGTGTCTGCCTTCCATCTCAACCAGGACATCTTCCTCCCTGTCTTCTACCCGAAGCCACATGACTCTCAACGGGAACAACAGCTGCACTCCCTGGACGTTCGCAAGGCCCTCGCCTTCTACATCGAGTGAATTAAACCTTTCAGGAAAACATTGCAGCTGTTTGTTGCTGTGGCAGACCAGATGAAGTCTCCTCCCAGTCCAGTCTCCTCCCAGCGCATCTTGTCCTGGATCACATCATGCGTCCGTTCGTGCTATCACTTGGCTGGTGTCCCAACTATGCACCTTACCACTCACTCCACATGGGCTCAGGCTTCATCTTCTGCTTTTCTGGCACACGTACCCATACAGGAGATATGTAGGGCAGCTACTTGGTCATTGGTGCATACCTTCGCCCACTAAGCGATAATTCAGCAGTCCGGGGTGATGCTGCATTTGGTTCAGCGGTCCTTTACTCGGCGACATCTCACTCCAACCCCACCGCCTAGGTAAGGCTTGGGAGTCACCTAATTGGAATCGATATGAGCAAGCACTCGAAGAAGAAAGACGGTTACTCACCTTTATAACTGTTGTTCTTCGAGATGTGTTGCTCATATCCATTCCAAACCCGCCCTCCTTCCCCTCTGTTGGAGTAGCCTGCAAGAAGGAACTGAGGGGGTGCTGGGGCATATATCCGGCACCATGAAGGCGCCACTCCAGGGGGCGCCTCAGCTGACCCACCGAGTGTTGCTGGGGTAAAAATCTTCCGACGATCGTGCACGTGGCGTGCACACACCTAATTGGAATGGATATGAGCAACACATCTTGAAGAACAACAATTACAAAGGTGAGTAACTGTCTTTTTTTAATCATTATTCAAATCAGCAAGGTGGAAATCTT
This sequence comes from Natator depressus, assembly GCF_965152275.1. Taxonomy (NCBI): domain Eukaryota; kingdom Metazoa; phylum Chordata; order Testudines; family Cheloniidae; genus Natator; species Natator depressus. The sequence continues at coordinate 39,550,227 of NC_134234.1, forward strand.
GATTTAAATGACCTTTTTTTTTAGAATCATTTTTCATTTACTTTTTTGCATTGTATTTCTAAAGAGTTTGATTGTCATAGGTTGGTCACTATTAAAACATGTTGATTTGCCACTAAATACAGTCTTTAGACTACATTTGGTTCTTTTTGTTAAAGAGAAAATTATACTATGTATACTCATTTAAGCAATGATGTAACTTAATATACGTTTAGTCATCTTAAGATTCTTAGTTTTTTACTTTGTTAGAAAATGGTGAATGATACATTCCTTTACTAGATTATTTTTTACTTGTGATTTATGTCAAGGTCTGTTTGGATGGAAATTCAATTAAAAATGTACAAAGCCAGCGTTTTAAATTTTTTTTAACCTACCTAAAATGTGCTGGTTACATAAGAAAAATGATTTATTTAAACAAAGGAAGTATGATCTGTAGTTAGTGAATTGAACTGTTTGTTTCTAGTTTCATGTTCTTCAAGATTTTACAAGTAGTAGGAATCTCATCTCACACCAAGTTTGTTTTTTTTAATTCATAGATTGGAAAAGGGAAACAAGCTTTCCATTTTCAACTCACAATTGGTTTCTTAACTTTGAATGAACTGGAAGTCATTGAACTGAACTAGTTGAATAAACTGAAATGAAGAAAATATTCTCTCCATCTGCAGAAGAGGGTATTGCTATCAAAGGCTGGTTTAATACTTCAGCAAACTCTGGTTCCAGGGGTTTAGCCAGTGACTTTCACCAGTTCATTGTTTTGATTTTCTTTAAAACTTGGCAGAAAAATGTACTGCTTAATATTTTTTGTATTCAATATATTATGATACCCTATGTTTATTTTTTAAAATCTACATTTAATTTTAATTTTTAAAAAATTTGATTTTTAATTTTTTAACTATTCTTCTCCATCTGCACATCAAGATGTGAATGTTTTCATTGAGTAATAGCAAGATCTTTTTGTAACCTGTGGCTTCTATCACACTTTCTCCTCCCTATAGTTTGTCCTAATTTTAGACGTATCACAAGAAGGGAAACTGTAAGGTCTTTGAAACAGAGACTATGTGTATTTTTCATGCTAGAAAAGCACCCAGCATACTTGGGGTATTGAAAGAACAAGAAATGTGGATGCTAATAGTTTCTGCTCTCTTCCAATGTAAAGTAATTGTAGTATAAATTGCTTAAAGCTTTGATTGAAAAGTGCTAATGTTGGTGGTAATTTTACCATGTGAACATCTGTTCAATAGGAGCTGGACTAAGGGCACTAAACATTTTTAATGTAAGTTTGTGACAGATCAGATTACTTTTATTCACTAGCAACCTTGTCTGGATTTTAAATCAGCAAATCAAATGTGAAAGGCTTTGTATCCCACTATAGGTCACCTGTGCTGTTCACTCTCCATTTTATTATCCCCCTGTTCCCCACACTAATCTAATGTTAGTGATGGCTCTGGCAGAGAAATGCAGAACTCTGACTTTGGTTCTTGGCAGTTGAAAACTGATCATTTCACTTTAATATAGCATAGCACTTTAATTTTATCTTTTGCCTTCAGTACCAGGAAAAGGAAGTAAAGAAAAATGAAATAAAAGAAAAACCTCAGAAACGATATGACTCCGAAAAGGAAGAAAAAGGCAGAAAAGAGCAGAAGGGATTAAAAAGTAAGTTATAATCAAGGGTTTTGCACAGTTAGAGAGAACAAAGAGCTTTTAGACCAGTGGTCCCCAACCAGTTGATCCTGGAGCCTCTGAGTGGCAATCCTGGTCTTAGTCCCCCATCTCGTCCCGCCACCCCCTTCAGGATCACAGCCAGCTAGGGGAGTACATCCCATCCACCCTACCATGCTCTCAGCCAAAGAGGTGGTTTTCCAACAGTAGACGGTGCTTTAACAAAGTGCACGCTGCAGGGACAGTACAGCCCAAATGCTAGATGCGCCCGCTGAACTCACAGTACAGCTGAGATGCGGCTCTCTATCCGAAGCACAGGCTGCAATGCCAGTCAAAGGAAGCCCCAGTTTGAGAACTGTCCTGATTAAACAAGCAGCCGCAGACAGGTTAATTTACACACATGCAAGGCGCATACCAACCCCATCCCAAACAGATCATCAGCCTTAGCCTAACAGAGACTGCAGGGTGTTAACAACAACAGCCACCTTGGTAATTGTCATGACATGAAATGAAATACTCCAGTCTCCTGACTGGGGCTTTGAAATACCATTAATGGAACAGAGCCTGTTTCCAGTGCAAAACCTGGTGCTCCCAGCCAGGCAGGGGAACGAAATAATTGATTGCCTTCTCGCTATGAATTCAAAATGGTGTTTGATGTCCGGTCATTCATTGTTGTAACTGGAATAACAACACAATTCATTTGGCTAATTTGGGATGATGAATGAGCCATTTGGGGTGCCATTAATGCTGAATAAGGAGAAGGGACTGGCAGGGAAGAGGCTGCACTAATCTCAGAGAGGGGAGGGACAGTGCTTCTGCCTTCCCGAAGAAAATCCAGTCACTTCCCAGGGTGTTCAGCAAGGCTGTTTTGAAAGTTCAGTGGTCATGTTTTACTAAACCAGCAGCAAAAGGGGAGGCTTCTACTGAAGCATCGTTTCGTGTTTGCCGTCTGCTGGCAAAACACAAGAAATAGTTTACGGATGGAGAAGTATTTAAAGAGGCAATGACTGTGGCAGCGGACTCCTTATTTAAAGATTTCAAAAACAAAAATAAAGAGGAAATAATGACGGCAATTCAGAGCATATCACTTGGTGCTTCCATAGTAGCAAGACGGGTGGAATGTTTGTCCGAAGACCTCTTTCAGCAGCTACCGCAGGATTTGAATGACTGTGGATGCTTTTCACTGCAGTTTGATGAATCAGTTGACGTGACTGACACAGCCCAAGTAGTTATTTTTGTTCAAATGGTTTTTAAGGATGAGATAACTAAAGACTGTTTTGCCTCTTAAAGAGAGAACAAGAGGTGAAGATATCTACAACGAATTCAAAAAGTACATGCTTGAGAGAGTCATTCCAATCAAGTAACTTGTTTTGATCATAACGGATGGTGCACCCTCCATACTTGGCGCACATGCAGGCTTTATTGCATTTTGCAGAAATGATCCAGATTTTCCTTCATTTGTGAATTACCACTGTATAATCCACCAGCAAGCAGTAGCGAGTTAAGTTATGGACTTCTCATATGTAATGAAAATAACAGAATTGTAAACTTGATTGGCGCAAGAGCCTTCCAGCACTGCCTGTTTTAAATCTTTACTTGACGAAGTGGATACTGCTTACGGTGAGCTGCTCCTCCATGCAGATGTGAGGTGGTTAAGCAGGGGGAAAGTCCTGCAACGATTTTTTGGATCTAATGCCCAAAATCGTCACTCTTCTGAAATCGAGGAATAAAGTGTGCAATGAGATGTCAGACAATGCATGGCTGCTAGACTTCAGGTTCCTTACTGACATAACGTCCAAATGGAACGAACTGAACTGCGAACTGCAGGGAAAGGACAGACTTATCACATATGATCAGTGCGGTGAATGCATTCAAATTGAAACTGAGTCTGTGATCCTCCCAGTTAAAGGATAAAATGCTGCAACACTTCCCGAGTCTGGAGAAAATAGAATCATAGAATATCAGGGTTGGAAGGGACCTCAGGAGGTCATCTAGTCCAACCCCCTGCTCAAAGCAGGACCAATCCCCAATCAAATCATCCCAGCCAAGGCTTTGTCAAGCCTGACCTTAAAAACTTCCAAGGAAGGAGATTCTACCACCTCCCTAGGTAACGCATTCCAGTGTTTCACCACCCTCCTAGTGAAAAAGTTTTTCCTAATATCCAACCTAAACCTCCCCCACTGCAACTTGAGACCATTACTCCTTGTCCTGTCCTCTTCTACCACTGAGAATAGTCTAGAACCATCCTCTCTGGAACCACCTCTCAGGTAGTTGAAAGCAGCTATCAAATCCCCCCTCATTCTTCTCTTCTGCAGACTAAACAATCCCAGTTCCCTCAGCCTCTCCTCATAAATCATGTGTTCCAGACCCCAATCATTTTTGTTGCCCTTCGCTGGACTCTCTCCAATTTATCCATATCCTTCTTGTAGTGTGGGGCCCAAAACTGGACACAGTACTCCAGATGAGGCCTCACCAATGTTGAATAGAGGGGAACGATCACGTCCCTCGATCTGCTCGCTATGCCCCTACTTATACATCCCAAAATGCCATTGGCCTTCTTGGCAACAAGGGAACACTGCTGACTCATATCCATCTTCTTGTCCACTGTAACCCCTAGGTCCTTTTCCTCAGAACTGCTGCCTAGCCATTCGGTCCCTAGTCTGTAGCTGTGCATTGGGTTCTTCCGTCCTAAGTGCAGGACCCTGCACTTATCCTTATTGAACCTCATCAGGTTTCTTTTGGCCCAATCCTCCAATTTGTCTAGGTCCCTCTGTATCCTATCTCTGCCCTCCAACGTATCTACCACTTCTCCCAGTTTAGTATCATCCGCAAATTTGCTGAGTGTGCAATCCACACCATCCTCCAGATCATTTATGAAGATATTGAACAAAACCGGCCCCAGGACCGACCCCTGGGGCACTCCACTTGACACCGGCTGCCAACTAGACATGGAGCCATTGATCACTACCCGTTGAGCCCGACAATCTAGCCAACTTTCTACCCACCTTATAGTACATTCATCCAGCCCATACTTCTTTAACTTGCTGACAAGAATACTGTGGGAGACCGTGTCAAAAGCTTTGCTAAAGTCAAGAAACAATACATCCACTGCTTTCCCTTCATCCACAGAATCAGTAATCTCATCATAGAAGGCGATTAGATTAGTCAGGCATGACCTTCCCTTGGTGAATCCATGCTGACTGTTCCTGATCACTTTCCTCTCGTGTAAGTGCTTCAGGATTGATTCCTTGAGGACCTGCTCCATGATTTTTCCGGGGACTGAGGTGAGGCTGACTGGCCTGTAGTTCCCAGGATCCTCCTTCTTCCCTTTTTTAAAGATTGGCACTACATTAGCCTTTTTCTAGTCATCTGGGACTTCCCCCGTTCGCCACGAGTTTTCAAAGATAATGGCCAATGGCTCTGCAATCACATCCGCCAATTCCTTTAGCACTCTCGGATGCAACTCGTCCGGCCCCATGGACTTGTGCACGTCCAGCTTTTCTAAATAGTCCCTAACCACCTCTTTCTCCACAGAGGGCTGGCCATCTACTCCCCATGTTGCGATGCCCAGCGCAGCAGTCTGGGAGCTGTCCTTGTTAGTGAAGACAGAGGCAAAAAAAGCATTAGCTTTTTCCACATCCTCTGTCACTAGGTTGCCTCCCTCATTCAGTAAGGGGCCCACACTTTCCTTGGCTTTCTTCTTGTTGCCAACATACCTGAAGAAACCCTTCTTGTTACTCTTGACATCTCTTGCTAGCTGCAGCTCCAGGTGCGATTTGGCCCTCCTGATTTCATTCATACTAGAAAAAATTGAAGACAAAGGAAAATGGTTCCACCCAGAAACATTCTGTGCACAGCTGACAAATTAGCAGAGGAATTCAACAGGCTATTTCAAGAATTACACATGATGATTGACTCCATCATGTCTATCTCAAATCCATTCCTTCCAGCAGACATTGGTGGGTTGGCTGCAACAATCAGGTGTTTGATTTACAAAGTAGTGGAATTGATATGGAGATAATTACCATGCAAAGTGACATTGAGCTGAAAGCCAGATCAAGGGGGAGCGATTTTTGGGGACTCATAAACCAAGACAAGTATACCCTTCTATTGTCCTGTGCTTTAAAAGTGAAAGCTTGCTTTGGTTCCACCTATCTGTGTGAGATGGCGTTTTCACAAATGAAGATTATCAAGTCCAAGTATCGCACCCGCCTCACAGATGCACATCTGCAGGACTGCATCTGACTAGCTATTTCAAATTACAACTCGAATTTCAAGACATTGGTAGATAATGTGCAGTTACAGATGCCACGCTGAGACTCAGTAAGCAGGGAAAATGTATAATTATGTATATTAAGCAATTGATCTCCACTTTATATAACATCATAAAATGTTGTTTCTACATTTTCTTTGAGGTAAATCCTGGGTTGTACTTAAATTCAAAAGGTGATCTTGTGCTTAAAAAGGTTAGAGACCTGTTTTACATCAATAAAGCCTATCCAGTCCTACAGAGTAGAATATAGTTCTATATATAATATAGAATGCACATGAGAATTTACACTTATGCTATACTTAATGTTAGCTTCATTGCACCTTTTAGTACTTTGGTTCTGGTGGCTTTTCAAGAAGTAAAAGCAACTCCATGACTTAACATTTGGTGGTTTTGTAATTTCTTAATTTCACTTTCTAGATTTATTTTTTACATCCTATACTTTAAATCTTAGAACACAGCTGAATATTAAAATCCAATGCATCTTCTCCACCTTGAATTGCAGATTCTTCTTCTCTTCCCCTCTAGGAGTGTCAGCCATATTTGCATATCATACTCTTAGTAATAAACTGTGTGTGCTTATGTCATGTTTTAAGACTGGGTATTCCAGGAGTTGTTCTACCCTGTAGACGCACCTGTTGAATGTTAGGGGAGTGTTTACTGAGCTTTCTCTGACTGTTTTCTTGATGGCTGTTACTGCAGTTTAGAGTATGAGTAAGTTCATGGTTCATGTGCTGTAGCTCACAAAGATAAGTTGGTGACTCTGAAACCTCAGAAGATTCTCTCTCAGCCTGGTGACAGATTTTCATTTAAAACAGTATAATAGACTGGTGATGTTCTCAGGCCTACTTCACTTAGTAAAATTATATAAAAATGTGTTCTGAAATTATGGTTAATATTTTGGAGCCACTGACCCTGGCAGTGGCTGCCTGCCATAACTCTTAGTACCAGCTAGGTTGAGAGAAACACCGTTGGGCCTTTCTTTAAAAAGATTAAGGTTCATGTCTTGAATTAGGCTTAAATTTTTTTACCGTACATAGAATCATAGAAATGTAGAATTGCAGTGGACCTTGAGGTCTTCTAGTCCAGTCCCCTGCAAACAAGGCAGGACTAAGTATTATCTAGACCAGGGGTCGGCAACCTATGGCACGTGTGCCAAAGGCGGCGCGCGAGCTGATTTGCAGGGGCACTCACACTGCCCGGGTCCTCGCCACCCGTCTGGGGGGCTCTGCATTTTAATTGAAGCTTCTTAAACATTTTTAAAACCTTATTTACTTTACATACAACAACAGTTTAGTTATATATTATAGACTTATAGAAAGAGACCACCTAAAAATGTTAAAATGTATTACTGGCACACAAAACTCTTAAATTTGAGTGAATAAATGAAGACTCGGCACACCACTTCTGAAAGGTTGCCGACCCCTGATCTAGACCATCCCTGGCAGGTGTTTGTCTAACCTGCTCCTAAAAACCTCAAATGAAGGAGATTTCACAACCTTCCCAGGCAGTTTATTTCCGTGCTTAACTATCCTGACAAGAAGTGTTTCCTAATGTCCAGCCTAAAGTCCCTTGCTGCAATTTAAGAACATAAAACCAGCCACACTGGGTCAGACCAAATGTCCATCTAGCCCAGTAGTCTGGCTTCTGACAGTGTTCAATGCCAAGTGCTTCAGAGGGAATGAACAGAACAGGTAATCATCAAGGGATATATCCCCTGTTGCCAATTCCTAGCTTCTGGCAAACAGAGGCTAGGGACACCATCCCTGCCCATCCTGGCTAATAACTATTGATGGACCTATCCTCCATGAATTTATCTAGTTTTTTTTTAACCTTATTATAGTCTTGGCCTTCACAACATCCTTTGACAAAGAGTTCCACAGGCTGACTGTGCATTGTGTGAAGAAATACTTCCTTTTGTTTGTTTAAAACCTGCTGTCTATTAATGTCATTTGGTGAACCCCCAGTTCTTGTGTTATGAGAGAGTAAATAACGCTTCCTTATTTACTTTTTCCACACCAGTCAGGATTTTATAGACCTCTTATCATATCCCCCCCTTAGTTGTCTCTTTTACAAGATGAAAAATCCCAGTCGTTTTTAATCTCTCCTCATATGGCAGCTGTTCCGTATCCCTAATAATTTTTGTTGCCCTTTTCTGTATGTATGCCTATTCCAATTCTTTTTTTTATGTATTCTTTTTTGAGATGGGTGACCAGATTTGTACGCAGTATTTAAGATATGGGCATGCCATGGATTATATAAACACACTATATTTTCTGTCTCATTATCTATCCCTTTCCTAATGATTCTCCCAACATTCTGTTTGCTTTTTTGACGGCTGAGCGGATTGAGCGGGAACATTGAGTGGATGTTTTCAGAGAACTATCCACAATGACTCCAAGATATTTTTCTTGAGTGATAACAGCTAATTTAGACCCCATCATTTTATATGTATAATTGGGATTATGTTTTCCGATGTGCATTACTTTGCATTTATCAACATTGAGTTTCATCTGCCATTTTGTTCCCCAGTCACCCAGTTTTGTTAGATACTTTTGTAGCTCAAAGGCTGTTAAACTGGGAGTGGGACTGTTTTGCTGTGTCCCGGAAAGTCTCATCTATGTACCTCTGTCACCCATAGCTCCAGTTCGGCCACTCTGGTCTCTGAGGGCCAGAAGCAACTTGCACCAAATGCGCGTGCACACCGCCCTCCCAGTAGGCTCATTCTTTCTTGTCCTGTCCTCAGAGGTTAACTAAAACAGTTTTTCTTCTTCAAGTGCTTGCGTACGTCCATTCCAATGTAGATGTTTGCGTGCCCCAAATACAGTTGCTAGAAATTTTCCTCTCAGTGGTATCTGTAGGGTCAGCTCTGGCACCTTCTGGTGCTGTGTACTCATAACGCTGGTATAAAGGGCCCCTCAGTTCCTCCTTATCGCCCGTGACAGTTGCTGGAACTGTTCTAACTTGCTATCACAAGTTTCTCAGTGGACTGTGGTTTTTTCTGTTAATTGCATATAGTTCTCTTTATAGTTTAGTTTTTCTCTATTAGCAGAGCTTAGGACTTCAAGTCTTGTGCCCCCTACAACGAGGCTATGCCCCTGAGTGACCTGCACTTCAGATAATAGGTGCTGACTACATGGGTGCTTTGGGACTGGAACACCCACGGGGGAAAAAATAGTGGGTGCTCCCCCAGCAGCGGCCCCACTGATCAGCTCCTCCCCCTCCCTTCTGCCAGTGATCAGCTGTTCAACGGCATGCAGGAGGCACTGAGGGGGAGGAGCAGGGGCAGAAAGAGGCAGGGTGAAGTGGGGGCAGGGCCTGCGGTGGAGCGGGAGTCAAGCACCCCCAGGGAAACCAGAAAGTCCACACCTCTGCTTCAGATGCCTGACATGCTTGGGTGGGGCTCACACCAAGGACCCACTGCAAGATTTGCAGGGATTTTAAGCCCCTTACCAAGAAGGATCAGGAGGCCAGCTTGAAGTCCCTGCTGTTGGAGGCTGTGCTGAGACCTTCCTTGGAGCCGTGCCGATCGGACTTGCCACTGAGCACTTCATCATGGGTGAGGAGTGCTCCTCCCACCATGGCAGTCTTGGCACCATTCAGCATCCCCAGTGCCAAGGAAGAAGCAGAAGAAGCTGCAGCTGAGAGAGGTCGTTTCCCATCCCCAAAGGAGGAAAGGCACGGAGAGCAGAACGGAGTGCGACCTGTGTCAGGCCACTCCTGCCCCGGCAGCCCAGAAGCTGGTGCCGTTGATTCTGGCCCTTATGTGGGTACCATTGAGTCTGGCTCTGGAAGACCCACCCACACTGGAAGGTCGGCACTGTACCAGTGCTGATGACATAGATGGCACTGCAAAGACGTTTGTTGCCACCAGGGACATGCTTTCGCTGTCGGTGCTGGCATCACTGGCAGTTCAGGAGTCAGTGATGTCGGTGCCAGGGAGCACAAGGGAGTATGCAGTCACTGGTCACCATTCGGAGGCCTGGTGCCATTGAAAGGGTAACTGTCCATTTGGTCCCACCACAGTCTTCCCCACCTCAGCACCGATTTCCAGTATCTCTGGGAACTACTCATGGTCACCAAGCAGAGACTCATCCTCTGAGTCGGGGTCATACTCCTCCCATCTGAGGAGTTGACCGTGACATGCCTCCAGACATCCCTACCCAGCTGTGGACTTGGGCTCAGGAATGACATTGGGTTCTTTGCCTCCTGGGTATTGGCCCATGCCCATGCAGTGGCTTTTTTGGAAACTGTGGGCATTTCCATCTGTGCAGGGGCCCCAGTCGAGGTGCTCCTGATCGGTGGCCTCCGAAAGAGGAGCACCGCCATTCCTTAAGGCAGCGCCTCATCTGGACTCCAGTACCAAGCTCAGTGCCGAATATCAGGAGCTGGTGCTGTGGGATCAGGTCGGCGAGGAGTGCCATCAGCCGGTATCAGCGTCCACCTCCTCTGCTGCTCAGGCCATGTCAGGAGCAGGCATGTTACCTTCCCATGATGACTACAAGACACACCAGGAATTACTGAAAAGGGTTGCCAAAATTTGGGGTTACAGGTGGATGTAGTAAGAGTCCTCAAATAGTCTGGTCAGCATCCTGCTCATGGTGGGCCCATCAAGAGTACCCCTCCCCCACCCCTCAGTGAGGCCATATGGATCTGTTTCCCTACCTCCCATGGCTAAGAGTGCCAAGAGGAAGTACTTTGTCCCTGCTCACGGCCATGAATTTCTATATATTCATTATTGTCGTCCTCCCCGCTCCCCTCCCCACCTCACCCCTTGCAGATCCATGGTGGTCTCCCAACGGAAGGGCTCCAAGGCAAAGGACTCCAAGAATCTGGACCTGTTTGGAAAAAAGTCTACCCCACTGGGGGGTCTGCAGCTTAGGATTGCTAACCAGCAGGTGCTGCTGGGCAGATATGACTTCAACAAGTGGTACTCCATGTTGAAGTCCAAGGACTTGCTGCCACAGGAAGCTAGACTGGAGTTCTCCCTGGTGGAGGAGGAGAAATCCATAATGAGGGTTTCCCTGCAAGCAGCCCCTGATGCAGCAGATTTGGCAGCCAGGTCCATAGCATCTGTGGTAGCCATGTAAGTGTTTGTGGCGTCAGTCCTCCGCCTTCCGCAGGAGGTTCAGTATACCCTCCAGAACCTACCCTTTGAGGGTACTTCACTTTTTTCGGAGTAGACCAATACAAAGCTTCACTGTGTGAAAGACTCCAGAGCAACCCTTAAGTCCCTGGGTTTGCATACCCCCGCTACATTGAGGAAGCACTTCAGATTGAAGCAATCCTCCTGGTTCTTTGACCCTCCCACCCACAGAGGAAACAGAGCTGGGACTTCAGGCATAGGCCACCGCTCCCCCACCGCTTCAGTCTGCCCCTTGCAGTCACTTGGGCAGCCCTAAGTCCCTTGACGGGACACTCAAGGACGTTGTATCAGTTTGATTTTCCGGATCCTGTTTCCCCTTTGTTTACAGACTGCTCGTCCCACTTCAAGTGGGCATGCTTCCATAAAACTACAGGCGGTTGTGTGTTGAACATGGTGGAAGTGGGATATACTATCCAGTTCAGTTCTACCCCTCCTTTCCAGTCCCTCTTCAGGGACCCCTCTCATAAGCAACTTCTGGACTACAACATTCAGCTGCTCCTTTGGGTGGGAGCCGTGGAAGACGTTCCACAGGATCTAAAGAGGAAAGGGGTTTATTCCCATTATGTCCTAGTTCCAAAAGCCATCCTGCGCCAGCTCAACAGCTACCTTAAGAAACTGACGTTTTACATAGTCTCCTTGGTTTCCATTATTATTCCCTCTGGATCCAGGGGACTGGTCCACCGCCCTCAAATTTGAATGATTCCTACTTTCACATATCTATCTTCGAGGTCACAGAAGGTTCCTCACGCACTAGCAATTTGCAGTTCTCCTGTTTGGCCTGTGAGTATTTACAAAGTGCATGGTAGTAGTAGCAGCCTACTTGAGGAGACAAGGGGTACCCGTATATGGACGAGGCTGGTCAGGGGTCAGTATAGCATCCACTTTATCCGGTCAACATTCAAGGCTCTAGCCTGCTAATAAACTTTTAGAAATTCACTCTCACTCTGGTGCAGAGGATAGTTTATTGGAGCGGTGCTCAACTCTACCCAAGCCCCAGAGCCTTCCTCCCAGAAGTCCAGTTTCAGGTGATAGTGTTCTTGATCATACACCTCAAGAACCTGTAGCCCAATCTATAGATTAAATTATATATAACCCATATATATAAATTATAGGTTACTTAAGAATCCCCATTTATCACTTGGAGGGTTGACAGATTTCGGGCTAGAAATAAGTGAATTAATTATGCTTTTTTTGGTCAAATGTTTCTTTTCTCCTATCTTAAGAAGTTAGCATAGCCAGTGCTACACTGCCATCTAACAAACAATGAGGTCAATAGTGAGAATACATAAAAGGTAGGGCTGTCACGCAATTAAACAATAATAGAATACCATTTATTTAAATATTTTTGGGTGTTTTCTACATTTTCAAATATTGATTTCAATTACAACACAATACAAAGTGTACAGTGCTCACTTTTTAAATTACAAATATTGGCACTGTAAAAAACAAAAGAAATAGTATTTTTCAGTTAACCTAATACAAGTACTGTAGTGCAGTCTCTTTATCATGAAAGTTGAGCTTACAAATACAGAATTTTTACAAAAAAACTGCATTCAAAAATAAAACAATGTAAAACTGTAGAGCCTACATGTCCACTCAGTCCTACTTCAGCCACTCAGGCAAACAAGTTTAGTTACAATTTGCAGGAGATAATGCTGCCCACTTCTTGTTTACAGTGTCACCTGAAAGTGAGAACAGGCATTCGCATGGCACTGTTGTAACTGGTGTTGCAAGATATTTATGTGCCAGATGTACTAAAGATTCATATGTCCCTTCATGCTTCAACCACCATTCTAGAAGATATGCATCCATGCTGGTGATGGGTTCTGCTCGATAATGATCCAAAGCAGAGTGGACCGAAGCATGTTCATTTTTATCATCTGAGTCAGATGCCACCAGCAGAAGGTTGATTTTCTTTTTTGGTGGTTTGGGTTCTGTAGCTTCTGCATCTGAGTGATGCTCTTTTAAGAATTCTGAAAGCATGCTTCACATCTCGTCCCTCTCAGATTTTGGACGGTACTTCAGATTCTTAAACCTTGGGTCGAGTGCTGTAGCTATTTTTAGAAATCTCACGTTGGTACCTTCTTTGCATTTTGTCAGATCTGCTGTGGAAGTGTTCTTAAAATGAACATGTGCTGGGCCATCATCTGAGATTGCTATAACACGAAATATATGGCAGAATGCAGGTAAAAGAGAGAGCAGGAGACATACAATTCTCCCCCAAGGAGTTCAGTCACAAATTTAATTAACCCTTTTTTTTTTTTTTTTTTTTTTTTTTTTAAACCGAGCATCATCAGCATGGAAGCATGTCCTCTGGAATGGTGGCTGAAGCATGAAGGGGCATTCGAACTTTAAGCATATCTGGCACATAAATACCTTGCACTGCCGGCAACAAAAGTGCCATGCGAATGCCTTTTCTCACTTTCAAGTGACATTGTAAATAAGAAGCAGGCAGCAGTATCTCCTATAAATGTAAACAAATTTGTTTGTCTTAGTGATTGACTGAACAAGAAGTAGAACTGCGTGGACTTGTAGGATCTAAAGTTTTACATTGTTTTGTTTTTTGAGTGCAGTTATGTAACCCCAAAAAACTACATTTGCAAGTTACACTTTCATAATAAAGAGATTGCACTACAGTACTCGTATGAGGTGAATTGAAAGCAAATACTCACAAGCAGCTACACACCACAACTAGAAATACTAAAAAAGAAATACTACACACAGAAATACTAACCCAGGAACCAGTCCCTGTAACAAACCCCATTGCCTACTCTGTCCCCATTCTACTCTAACGACACCATCGGAGGACCTAACCATATCAGCCACACCATCAGGGGCTCATTCACCTGCACCTCTACTAATGTGATATGTGCCAGCAATGCCCCTCTGCCATGTACATTGGCCAAACCGGACAGTCTGTATGTATAAGAATAAATGGACACAAATCAGATGTCATGAATGGTAACACACAAAAGCCAGTAGGAGAACAGTTCAGTGTCCCTGGACATTCAATAACGGATTTAAAAGTAGCCACCCTTCAACAAAAAAAATTCAAAAACAGACTTCAGAGAGAAACTGCAGAGCTACAATTCATTTGCAAATTTAAAACCATTAATTTGGGCTTGAATAGGGACTGGGAGTGGCTGGCTCACTACAAAACAACAGATTTATTTGGGCATAAGTTTTCGTAGGTAAAAAACCCCACTTCAGATGCATGGAGTGAAAATTACAGATGCAGGCATAAATTATACTGACACATGAAGCAAAGGGAGTTACCTTACAAGTGGAGAACCAGTGTTAACAAGGCCAATTCAGTCAGGGTGGATGTGGTCCACTCCCAATAATTGATGAGCAGGTGTTAATACCAAGAGAGGGAAGATTGTGTCTTTAAGGTGCCACCGGATTCCTCGTTGTTTTTGTGGATAGAGACTAACATGGCCACCCCTCTGATACTTGAAAAATACTATTTTTTGTTTATCATTTTTACAGTGCAAATATTTGTAATAAAAAAAATAAAGTGAGCACTGTACACTTTGTATTCAGTGTTGTAATAGAAATCAATGTATTTGAAAATGTCAAAAGACGAAAAAAAATTTTAATTGGTGTTCTATTGTTTAACAGTGCGATTAATTGCGATTAATTTTGTTAATCAGGATTAATTTTTGAGCTAATTGCATGAATGCACTGCAATTAATCAACAGTCTTACAAAGAAGCAATATACTTTCATATTATAATTCTAGTTAAATTAACATTCTAAAGGGGGATGAAATTAGGTTTTGAATCTAGTCAGGATTCAGACTTGCATAGGGTAATCACAGGTAAATAATCTTCACTGAATTTGGCTTTTGCACATACTTAAGTGATCTAATTTGTTAACCTGGCTCCAGGCCTTGGTATTGATAACCTCTAAAAGGTAAATTAAAAACTTAAAATCTGGCTGTTTCAGCCAACCACCAATCAGGACTACTTATTTAATAAACTTCTGTGGCTTGTATATGTAGTCAGTCCCATTAAACATCTCTCAATTATATTCTAGGTTTGAAGGAGAACAAAAGTGCTTTTGATTTGTTTAATATATCTTCAGAAGAAAAAAATGAATACTCTGAGAATAACCGAAAAAGAGAGGACTCTTCAGTGGACTATAAATTCATAGAAGAATTCAAATCAAAAGAAAATAAACAATTATACAAGGAAAGGAGGAGCATAAGAGATGAGACCGATACCTGGACGTACATTGCTGCAGAAGGTGATCGGGAAGTGGACAATGTATGTCAAATGGAGGAGAATTCTGGTAAGTAATAAAAACAAGTCCACTATTTTTGCTGTGCAAAAATTGAGTCATACTGAGTTCTACAAAGTTGTATGGCTGTAACTGCCCACTCACATTGCTCTCATCTGAGGAATCTGTTTTTCTGGACTGACACCCAGTATTGGAGTCTTGGCAAAGGATCTAAATTTCTAGGGTTCTGCACTAGTCTGTACAGGCAGTATAGCATTGTCTAGACCAGTGTTTCTCAAATACAGACCCCTATGGCCACCAGAGCCTTTTTCTTGCGATCACTGCCTCCTGGGCTGTGATGGGGGCGTACAGAGCAGTAGCCCCTCTCCCAGGGCTGCCAGCAGTGGTTGGGCCCTGCCCCGCTCCAGAGACAGAAATGCTGGAGGTGCAGGCAGCTGATGAATTCTCCACTTTCCCCTAGGGTAGGGGAGGCAGGCTTTGGCCATGGGGCTTCGGGGTCCATCCATGCAGTGGCAGGTTCTGGTTCAGGCTTTGGCCCCAGACTCACCTCCCATTCCACCGTCCCTGGGCCCCGCTGCTTTTATGCCCATCTCCCCATCTAGGGCTTAATTTGTCCCAGGGCTTGCCGGAGCTGAGTAAGTCTACTGTGAAAAGTGATATTAACAAACATACTAATATCACTTTTCACAGCAGAAGACTTACCAGCTAGCAAGTCTTGGAGAAAGGGCAACCAAAAAAGCAAAAAAAAAAAACAAAAACAAAAACCCCCAAAACAAGACAGAACATGCAAAACACTTTGTATTTCTATTCTGTTAATGTCCAGTAAAGAATAGAGACAACTGTAAATTATTTTTATTACTGAGTCTGAAAAAACCCTATATAAATAAATTACGATTTGGACATGTATATGTGCATATATTTGTTTTTCCTAAAGTTAATTAAGTGTTTTAGGAAAAATTGTCGGCATGGCCACCAGCCAGAGTTGGTGGCCACATTCTGAGGCCACCAAAAAATTTGTTGTGAGAACCCCTGGCCTAGACTGCAGAGTTCATGGTCTGTTTACTTTGAGCCCTAAGAAATTTGAAGCACGGGGTTAATGAACAACTTCGGAGCAAATTAACTTGGTTATTACACAAAAGGTATTCACACCTGCTGAAATGGATTGATCATTTTAATGATGTTAAATGTCAGGACTAAACAAGCATTAACTTCTTTGACACCATCTCCTAAAACATCTTTCTTCTCACTTTTAAAAAAAAAAAGGGGGGGGACGGGGGGGTAATAGTAGGTGGTTTTTTAGCCTGATTAAATTCTTGGGTCAAGGAAATAGTTCCTGCCAGTAAAATCATTGTGTATCTTTTAATTGGTTAGCTCTGCTTTTGACCACTCAGGTTACTGAACACTTGTGCCAATTTGTAATGTAACATACTATTTGGCGTTTTACCCCACTATGGATCATTACCTCCAGTTTGGCTCTGAAAAAATAAATGTGCAGGATTCTGTGCACATTATACTGCCAGTCAGTACAGACAGCAGGCAGTGATTACATTTTGGTGGTTAGACAAAACAAGTAACTCATTTGGGGTTTGTATGATAGATGGCAGGCAGCAAGTCTTGAGTTTGGGAATGGACATGCAATTAGAATGGCTGACCCTGGAAGACTTTCAGAAGCATTTGGATGGAGAAGATGAGACTCATTCTTCAACAGAACCAATATCAAGTAGTAAGTAATTTTTGGGAAGAGGGAAAAATTTCTTATCTGGTGTTCTAAAGCGAATATTCCAATTGAATGAATTTTCTTTCAGCTCTACTGAGGGATGCTGTTAAAAATGGAGACTATGTTACAGTAAAGATGGCGCTTAATTCAAATGAAGAATATAATCTGGATCAAGAGGTAATATCTGTAAAGAGGAGGTATTGAAGGGAAATTTTTTACAAATCCAGTGTATGGAAGAGGAGACTTTACTTAGAGCTCTTCAGGTTAAACTGTTCAGATTTGAAATTGGTAAGCAAATATGTGCGTAGTTAAATATTACAAATATACTTAAATAGAACCCTAGATTCTAAATTGGCAGGTAAGCAGGAGCTAACTTTCAGGTATTTGGTTTTTAAATCTGACTAGCTTATATTTAGCATACACATATAGTTGTGTTTTGGGTATTTTAAATGGTTATTGATCTCTTCTCCATTTCCTTTAAGTAAAACAGTCAGTTAACTCTTTGGGGTTCGTTTCTATTGCAAATGACTGTATGCTGTAAAACTTGACAAGTATTTCTAAAATGTATGTACTTCTAAAACATATATATTATATAAAAGCATGAGAAATGGATGGACTTAAATCACTGATTTTTCACCATGATTTAAATCAGCAAGCAGGAAACACTGATTAAATCGTGGGTTTTAATCTTGTTTTGCATCTGTACTTTTTAGTTATTTTCCTAAAGAAATGTTGATTCATTGGCTGGTATCCATTACAACATGTTGATTTGCAACTAAATACAGCATTTACACTAAATTTGGTAAGTCTTGCTAACCAGGAGGATACATTATATCTATACCAGAGCTTGTGGGAATGATTTGAATGTGGCCTGGTTATAGTGCACTTGTCCCCCCCAAGCCCATTTACATATGTCTTGCTTTTTTTTTTTTTTTTTTTTTGTTTAAATGTAGGTGATCCATGATGGTATCCCTGAACTGTGCTGAAGCACTGGGCTATCAAAGATTGTAGCACATTTCAGAGACTTCATTGTGGTCCAACCTATACTTACATGGAACTGTGTTGTAACTGGGTGCCTTTACAGGTGTAGTTAGTGTAAACAGGCTCCCATTTGTAGATTTTTGACTGAAAAGTAAACAATTTGTTGCAGGATTCAAGTGGAATGACGCTAGTGATGCTTGCTGCTGCGGGAGGGCATGATGACCTCCTCCGGCTCCTTATCAGAAAAGGAGCTAAAGTCAACTGTAGACAGAAAAATGGAACAACTGCATTGATACACGCAGCTGAAAAGGTTAGTTCCCTTCAACAGTATTCCTACATCTTGGCTTTTATTTTATGTTCAAACTCTCATTGCTCAGCTTGCTGCATCTAGTTAATTGAAGTATTTGTTCCAAATTTGCATCTGCGCCAGCTACTCAGATTGGTTAGTTGACTGGTGACCTTCAACTGATATTTCTGAATGTAGTTAATGAAGACAATCTGTTGCAATATGAATGTTTGCTTGAAAATTGTAAATATCAAACTGCTGCTTGTGAAGACTTACTGACAAAGCAGGCAACGTTGATCCTATGACAAAACTTCTGTTTTATTTAATCATTTTCTTACTGTGTTTAAGTAAATGAAATAAGACAGTATCAATTTATTTGAAACTTCAAAAGATAAAACACCTTACTGTAAAGTTTTATATGTAACAAAGTGTCAGCTATTTCATTTGGAAGTTTAGCTGTTCATGAATTATCTTGTCTTCATTCAGAACGAAAATCCTCCTGTTCATGACTTGTTGGGGGGACTGTTAAAAGCTTGCAAGTGAACCTGACATTCAGGGGTAACGCAGTACCACTTTGATGCCTTATTTTAGGGTCTTACACGCTACTAAAATCTTAATCATTCTACATTCTGTATTTAGCTTACTGTCTGAAATATTTTTAAATTTTAAAGTTTAACTGTTCTGTTCTTTTCTTTTTTAAGAACTTTCTAACTACAGTGGCCATTCTTTTGGAAGCTGGGGCTTATCTTAACGTCCAACAGAGCAATGGTGAAACTGCTTTAATGAAGGTAAATGCAGTTTTAGCCTGACGTTGTTTGATATTGTCTAATATTCAGCATTTTAGCAAGCATACTGTAGGAGGACGACAGTGTGGTATGTACAGGTATGTCTGTGGCCAGGTCTGTTTCCATGGTCTTCTTTCTCAAACCACATTTTAGCTTTAAATATAGGACAAAGATCTACTGTGTGTGTCAAAGCCCTCAGACCGCTGTCATTAGTGCAGTAATCTTTCAGTCAGTGTACTAATGCATCTCTTACTAAATGGAAAAGCTTATGATAATGCAACAGTAAAGTTGCATGTTGCATGTAATCCCAAAATACACGTGTCATCTGCACACGGGTTTAACTGCAGGTTGGTTTCTCTGTTCACTTCCCAGATCAAGAGAATGTGAGTTGAGGATTGCAGGCCAGTCTGGTTCCTTAGCAGGAGGGCAAAAATGCCAAAAAGTGAGATGCCTCCACACCCAATTATTTTTGCCCCCAGGTGATAACCCAGAGTAGGGTTTTCCTGTACTTGTTTTCTAGCAAGAGAAGGTCGGTCAGTGTTGTAATGGGGAAATGCTGAGACCCTCAATGTCCCTGGGAAGAACAAGGTTGGTGAGGTAATGTCTTTTATTGTGCCAACTTATGTTAGCAAGAGAGACAAGCTTTCAAGACACACAGCGCTCTTCTTCAGGTCTGGGAAAGGTAGGTACACCCAGATTCACAGCAAAATGCAAGGAGGAACAGATTGTTTAGCGTAAGTAGCAAGCAAATATTGTAAGGGACCATTCAAGGTAGAGTGGTCCATTAACACCTCTGCAGCCATAGGACAAAGAGTGTTGTAATAAGCCATAAATTCAGTGTCTCTGTTCAGTTCATGATTTTTAGTGTCTAGCAGAGTAATGAATATAAGCTCCCAGACTCGTCTTTTAAAAGTGCTGTGCGGGTTTCCTTTGAGTATGATATCATTCTACTTTGCATTTTGCTGTGATGCTGGGAGTACCTTTCCCAGGCCTGAAGAAGAGCTCTTGTGTGGTTTGGAAGCTTCTCTTGCTCACCAACAGAAGTTGGTCCAACAAAAGATATTACCTCCCTCACCTTCTCTCTCCAATATCCTGGGACTGACATGGCTACAACTACGCTGCATACAACCTGGGAAGAACGGTCAGACAGGTGGACTGTATTTAATGTTCTATCCAGCGACTCATTACATCAGCTCTCACAAGGAATGTTGAAGTTCTCATACTAGGGTTAGATTGTCCATGGTAAGTGAAATGCATAACTTTTGTGGACAGCATAATCTATTTAGAGGGAATCATCAAGAATATGGATGACACGTATGATAGGTTTATAAGTAGGAGACTTGTAATTTAAAATCTGAAATTAACATCCAGAAAGAATTAAAAGTACTGGAGTGTAACCTGTAACTATTGTGATTGAGTTCAATTTTATGAACTCCTCAATTCCCAGTTAGTTTTTAAAATACTGATTCTGCTGTAATTCAGTTCTCATTATGAAGTATTTTGCTACTTCACGTGTGTGTGTGTGTGTTGTTTTTTTCCCCTTTCATGTGTAGGCTTGTAAGAGAGGAAACTCTGACATTGTACGACTTATGATTGAAAGTGGAGCAGATTGTAACATTTTGTCAAAGCATCAGAACAGTGCACTTCATTTTGCTAAACAGTGTAATAATGTACTGGTGTATGATCTGCTCAAGAGTCACTTGGAAACGTAAGTAGTCCGTGTAGTTCTTCATTGTCTGAAACTTCAGATGTGGTTCATGTACCGCATGATTTTGGCTTAAGTCACTGAGAAGAAAGAGAAATGCTAGGGAAAAATGCAAGTTTCCCCTAGACAGAAAAAATAAATTAAGCGGTCCCAAAATCACCCAGGGATCGGCAACCCAACAGTTTCTGAAACATTGAATAAAAGTGCAGAAAGAGGAGGCAACTGACAAGCAGCTTGGGCTAACGTATTTCACTTTATAAAAATGTGCCTGTGTAGTGCTCTGGGGGCTCTGTTATTCAGTAGCACCCACAGTGTGCTAGGTACTGGTCAAACACCTGAACACAGTCTGTGAGTTGAAGAGTTTTCAGTATAATACCACCACCTTTATGAAGAGAGGGGAGGCGGTATAAAGATGTATATATTTTTAACTACACATTTTTATATAAGTGTCAGTTATTCCTACCTGCCCATCAGTCTACCTATTATTAGTTGACTAAATCTTTTAGCACTGCTAGGTAGAGGGGAAGAAACAATTAAAACTAAACAAATAGACCAATATCAAGCAAACTAGGCCCTTCCAAATCCTCAAAGTCCTTCAGATCCAGAACTCACTATTTTCCCTCTAGGTCTGTCATGAGAAAACCAGAGGTTTTAGTTTGAGTTCTGGAGATAGTCTCAACTACCACAGACAGGGAGAGGGTGATCACTGAATAGGAATAATTTAAAGCTTTAAATTGAAACCAGTGCCCCATAACCTCAGCCGTGCAGAACACAATGCCATCCACAGCCTCAGAAACAACTCTGACATCATAATCAAAAAGGCTGACAAAGGAGGTGCTGTTGTCATCATGAATAGGTCGGAATATGAACAAGAGGCTGCTCGGCAGCTCTCCAACACCACTTTTTACAAGCCATTACCCTCTGATCCCACTGAGAGTTACCAAAAGCATCTACAGCATTTGCTCAAGAAACTTCCTGAAAAAGCGCAAGATCAAATCCGCACAGACACACCCCTGGAACCCCGACCTGGGATATTCTATCTACTACCCAAGATCCATAAACCTGGAAATCCTGGACGCCCCATCATCTCAGGCATTGGCACCCTGACAGCAGGATTGTCCGGCTATGTAGACTCACTCCTCAGGCCCTACGCTACCAGCACTCCCAGCTACCTTCGAGACACCACTGACTTCCTGAGGAAACTACAATCCATTGGTGATCTTCCTGATAACACCATCCTGGCCACTATGGATGTAGAAGCCCTCTACACCAACATTCCACACAAAGATGGACTACAAGCCATCAAGAACACTATCCCCGATAATGTCACGGCTAACCTGGTGGCTGAACTTTGTGACTTTGTCCTTACCCATAACTATTTTACATTTGGGGACAATGTATACCTTCAGATCAGCGGCACTGCTATGGGTACCCGCATGGCCCCACAGTATGCCAACATTTTTATGGCTGATTTAGAACAACGCTTCCTCAGCTCTCGTCCCCTAACGCCCCTACTTTACTTGCGCTATATTGATGACATCTTCATCATCTGGACCCATGGAAAAGAAGCCCTTGAGGAATTCCACCATGATTTCAACAATTTCCATCCCACCATCAACCTCAGCCTGGTCCAGTCCACACATGAGATCCACTTCCTGGACACTACAGTGCTAATAAACGATGGTCACATCAATCAACACCACCCTATACCGGAAACCTACTGACCGCTATTCCTACCTACATGCCTCCAGCTTTCACCCTGACCACACCACACGATCCATCGTCTACAGCCAAGCTCTGCGATACAACCGCATTTGCTCCAACCCCTCAGACAGAGACAAACACCTACAAGATCTCTATCAAGCATTCTTACAACTACAATACCCACCTGCGGAAGTGAAGAAACAGATTGATAGAGCCAGAAGAGTTCCCAGAAGTCACCTACTACAGGACAGGCCTAACAAAGAAAATAACAGAACGCCACTAGCCGTCACCTTCAGCCCCCAACTAAAACCCCTCCAACGCATTATTAAGGATCTACAACCTATCCTGAAGGATGACCCAACACTCTCACAAATCTTGGGAGAAAGGCCAGTCCTTGCCTACAGACAGCCCCCCAACCTGAAGCGAATACTCACCAACAACCACATACCACACAACAGAACCACTAACCCAGGAACCTATCCTTGCAACAAAGCCCGTTGCCAACTGTGCCCACATATCTATTCAGGGAACACCATCACAGGGCCTAACAACATCAGCCACACTATCAGAGGCTCGTTCACCTGCACATCCACCAATGTGATATATGCCATCATGTGCCAGCAATGCCCCTCTGCCATGTACATTGGTCAAACTGGACAGTCTCTACGTAAAAGAATAAATGGACACAAATCAGATGTTAAGAATTATAACATTCATAAACCAGTCGGAGAACACTTCAATCTCTCTGGTCACGCAATCACAGACATGAGGGTCGCTATCTTAAAGCAAAAAAACTTCAAATCCAGACTCCAGCGAGAAACTGCTGAATTGGAATTCATTTGCAAATTGGATACTATTAATTTGGGCTTGAATAGAGACTGGGAGTGGCTAAGTCATTATGCAAGGTAGCCTATCTCCCCTTGTTTTTTTCCTACAAACCCCCCCCCCCCCCAAGACGTTCTGGTTAAACTTGGATTATTGCTGTGCACATTGTAAGATGAGCTATTGCCAGCAGGAGAGTGAGTTTGTGTGTGTGGTTTTTGGAGGGGTGTGTGTGTGTGTGGGGGGGTGAGAAAACCTGGATTAGTGCTGGAAATGACCCACCTTGATTATCATGCGCATTATAAAGAGAGGTTTCAAAGAGGGATGGGCTATTACCAGCAGGAGAGTGAGTTTGTATGTGTGTCTGGGGGGGGGGGAGGGTGAGAAAACCTGGATTTGTGCTGGAAATGGCCTTCCTTGATGATCACTTTAGATAAGCTGTTAGCAGCAGGACAGTGGGGTGGGAGGAAGTTTTGTTTCATGGTCTCTGTGTGTATATAATGTCTTCTGCAGTTTCCACGATATGCTATGCATCCGATGAAGTGAGCTGTAGCTCACGAAAGCTCATGCTCAAATAAACTGGTTAGTCTCTAAGGTGCCACAAGTACTCCTTTTTCTTTTTTCTTTTTAGTGTCTGTAAAGTTGAGAACCAAGAACCCTGGAGTTCTAATTCAGCCCCTGACCTTGGTTAAGTCATTTAACCCCTGTCTGTTTCAGGATTCCCTGTTTCATATGGGTGTTTAGTAACTACTTGTAAAGGTCTAAAATGCTAAATATTATTGACAGATGCTGTCTTTCCCTTTGAAAGTTCGGTTGTCTGCTGCTAGTAGAAAGGCTTTGTCTGACTCCCTCATCACAGTCACTGCACAAATCAACTCTTCAGTGGGAGTCTTATCTCTCTTAAATTGAATTTTTACTCAACATGAATTGGGAACTCTGTCTGTTCTCACATGCAGCATCATAAGTAAAACTACAAATCAGCCTGGCTGCAAGCAAAGTGCTAATCAGTACAGTAGAGATGCTGTCTCTGCCTGGCCATTGAGTTATTCCAAGGGCACTGAGTATTTCCTGTTGTTGGAATTTTGTTTCTGTATTGGAGAACTTTCCAGACCTGTCACCAATTTGAATTTTTTGAAGATTCTGCGGTGTACCTGTCTCAAGCTCATTGTGGTATTTAACATCTGCAGACCAGACATAAGCAAGCAAATCTCACAACCAAACTAGATTCCGGATAAAATTTGATAGCAGCTCCTCATTTCTAGGAATTGGGATATTCCTCCTTTTAAATGTAAAGCAGGATGTATTAGCTTTTGGAATTCGGAATCCTAAATCTTACTCTCTAGAATCCTTCTGTGCTTCAATAACTGGTACATCTATTACTGATAGTAATCTTTGTACAGTGATATGATCCTTATCTAGAAGGGAATACAGTTGCTCTAAATCTACTGTAAGCATCATTTCTTTGCTTATTTAGGCTCTCAAGAGTAGCAGAAGATGCAATTAGGGATTACTTTGAAGCTCGTCTTGCCTTGTTGGAGCCTGTCTTTCCGATTGCATGTCACCGTCTCTGTGAAGGACCAGATTTTTCTATGGATTTCAACTATAAACCCCCACAGAATGTGCCAGAAGGTAAGATTAGAATCTGTTTCTAATCTGCAGCTAAAACAATGTATGGTATTACACAACGCTAATTTAACCATAAATTCCATCTTTTCAGAAACGTCCCCTTAGTTATTTTTTTTTAACCAAACATCCTCCCTACTTCATTCCTTTTGGCCTTATAACTCACTCATTTTTCAGGGCCTTCCTTCTACTTGTTAGTCAGGTCCTTTCTTTACAACATACATTTCCGTTGCCAAACTTAAGCTAACTCTAATTCTTTAATTTCATATTTATCCTACACCTTGCCCCAATGACAAAGGCGGTCATCCTGCAATGAGCTTGCTTTCCATTAGTTTGGGAGTCTAGAATCTTTGTGGTTTTGAACAGCAACACTATGGACTAGTTATGCATCACCAAAGCAGTAAAATTTAGTATTTGTCAATATTTGCCAACAACCAAAATGGCGATCTTATAATAATGTACAGTGTATTAGTATGAAGTTCTGTTTTGTTTAAAAACAAAAACCACAGTACCCTCCATCTAAATAAGGATTTAGTCAAGATACAGTGGATCTAGTTTTTGGTCTCCTTTACCAGTTTGGGGATGGGGGTGTAACTTTTTAAAATCATAAACCTTCTAATTTCAGATTGATCAATTTCATAAAGAAAATGTGATCTAATTGTCCTCTCTTTAGGATCTGGAATTCTTCTGTTTGTTTTCCATTCAAACTTCTTTGGTAAAGAAGTCATTGCTCGGCTCTGCGGACCATGCAGTGTGCAAGCAGTGGTTTTAAATGATAAATTCCAGCTTCCTGTATTTTTGGTAAGTATTGTTCATTTAACTAGTTAATCTGCTTTTATAGCACCTCTACAAAAAACAAACTTGTAATCTGTGTAATTTCAAGGGATTTGAGGTGTACTTCAGTCCCAGAATATTTCTCGTGACAGACCTTTTAATATAGTAAATTGCAGAGGTTTCTTCGTTTCAGAACAGATTTAAAAAAAAAAAAAACACTGTAGAGAAACTGCAGTAGAAATGGTTATTAAATATTCCCATTTTCCTGTCTTCAAGGCTAGTGAAGATCAGAGATGAAGCACTGTCAATAGGGAGTTGAGCAGGAAGTGGGCAAATTGTCAATCTTAGTACCTTTTCTGGTCAGCTTCAGTCAATGACATGAGAATTTCAAAAGCTCAAGAATCCCAGTCTCTTAGCCATGAAAGAACTAAGTTTGAGTTAAACTGCTTTGTATTAAGTATACTATCCTGAAATTTGTAGCAATTAAACTTGTATTCCTAAGTTTACCTTTCATTAGTGCTTCAATATAATCACATTCCCTAGTTCTGTTTCTTCACAGAGAATGATGCACGTACCCCAAAGGGCTTAATTAATGTTGTCTCTGAACTATCTTTCCAAAAATACACTTGTAGCTATGGATGAGATGTTCTTAACTCCGATCTCTGTGCTTCTCTGGGCACTTTGAGGTTAAATGCAGAAGTGTTTGCCACACACCAACACTAACTTATTGTAATTTTTTCTTTTAGGATAGTCACTTTATTTATTCCTTCAGTCCTGTTACAGGCCTTAACAAGCTTTTTATACGGTTGACAGAAGCGCCTGCTGCCAAGGTGAGACATGCTTACCTGTCCAAAATGTGCGTAATAAGGTGGTGGTAGAGCGATTTTTATTTTGACAGATGTTTCAATGTCTTTCTCTTCCAGGAGTCTCAGTACTACAAATTATAGGCCTGGCCTATAAATGTAAAATTATTTAAGGTGTTCCTTATTTCCTTCCCTTCAATTCAGTAGCCAACCCTTTTCAGCCCCTGTCCCACTCTATCTGTGATTTTGCCAAAAGTCACTTAGGGTCACTGCTGAGGAGATTCACTTTGAAGTTGGAAATATTTCCATCATGAATAAACAATAGCCAGAGTAATTCATACCCCAGAACAAAGTGCTTAAATTGCAGTAGGACTAAATTATTGCAAATGGTGTTTACTAGGTCAGTAATAGGGAGCAAGTAAAGGTAGCAGCTACCAGATGTGCACTGAATGATGTGGGCACAGACCAACTACCAGCCATCTTTTGTTAAACCTGTGTAACTGGTTTCAGTGCTATGGAAAGTTCAGAAGCTGTTACTCAAGAGCATGCATTGAAGTGAGGGTGTGCAATTTCCTTTTTAGAAGTGTAGAAAGTCTGCTAGATGCTGCCAGATAGTTCCTGCAGTGGTCACAATAGTCACCACAAGAGTAACGATAGTTTGATTCTGTCTAATAACACTTCTGGGAGGAGGAGTTGTGGTTCTTATTCGCTCTAGCACTACAGAATAATGAGGTTTTCCTGTATTTAATTATGCTGCCTATCAAATACAGTAGCATTTCATCCAAAAAGCTTTTCTAACAACCTGATTGCTGGCTAACATGATAAAGGAAGGTAATTCTATTGAAGCTCCTGGTCAAGGTTTGGAGTACGCTAATTTACAAACTTGTTTGCTGTATGAACAGAGGATGCTTAAAGTACTTTACTTTCCTTTTTAATTTTGATTTTCAAACTGTTCATTTTAGAATATGGGTCCAAAAAATTCTGATCCACCAAGTACAGATTATATAAACTCCATTTTCTTCAGTTACTAGCAAGTTTCCTCCACCTCCCCTTTACTCAGTATTTTTACCTTTGTGCAAGATATATGGATAGTCATTTGAAGCATTTTTTCCCTTCTTACAGGTAAAGTTGCTAATGGGGGCATACAGAGTGCAGTTGCAGTGACCTCATGAAGTTGCAAGAATAATGATTTCACTGAACTCTTTGGACATACTTCTGGTTCCTCCCTCCATTTAAAGACTGATAAAGCAGTTTGGAACTTTTGGCACATCCACTATTCTCAGATCGTGTTCCCACTTTAACACATTTAATCAGGCAATCTATATTTGAAAGTACCTGTTGGATAGCTGATCAATGTTCTACTCGAATTGGTGGGACAGGTGTCAATTTTATTTTGTACAGGTGTAGATGTAAGTATTTGTGCCAATACCTGTAATTCCATTTTTTCTTTAATATGTAGAGTGAGCCCAGACTGCATATTTCAGCTTTTCCACAATGTGGAATGGTGCATATAAGAGCTAGTTAAGAAAATTAGAGGAAATGTCCTTTTTTTTTATAGTAATTATGAAGATCTTCACTTGTAAACTAAAATTTTCTACTTGTCCTAATGGTAATGTTTCTATGTAAAATGCAAAGCTGTCATATTCTTGGAGCAGTGGGCAGAACTAACTTCAAAGTTGCTGCATTACAGACTTAACCTTGAGTTGCTAAGGGCTGCATTCTTAATGGTGGATAAAGGAGATCTGTCATCAGTGGGACTTCATGTCAAGAATAAGCTAGCAGTTACACTTAAATGATGATTCCTTCAAGTAATGCCTACATTTGTTTTGAAAGTATAGTTTATATTAAAGTTTAAAATCTACTTTTATATTGGAGAAACAATTGATAGTTTTACAGATAATCTGAATCTTTCAGGTCGTCTTGTGTAGACATAGAGGAAAATAAACACATACCTACCAATAAACTAGAAAACTTGTAATTACTTTCAATAGCCAGATGATACTTTTGTAGACAAAAGGATGCTCACCGGGTTCAGACCATCTAAAACCTTTGAAGTGGGATTTCATATATTACCCTCTAATCCAGACATTAGTTCCTCAATGCAAAGAGCTGCTATCTTTTATCTTTAAATGACCTGTTTTATCAGATGACAGCATTTCTGGAATGGTTTTGTGCTGTTAAATACAGATGTAAAACTTCTGCATGAAGTATAGAACAATATTTTTGTTTGTAAATTAAACGTCACTTTGAAAGGTAAAAATCCAGATTGTGCCTTTGCTGTTCTGGTTGCTGTGTGTAATTTACATGCCGCTATGTGCCTATATTGTTACCAAAACTATTTGTGGAAGAAATGCTTATTGTATTAGAGTGCTCACCATTAAAACAGTGCAACTGTATTATGTATCCTTTTTAAGAACTGTGATTTTATGTAACTTCAAACAGATTAACTTCTGGTTCTGAAAGAAAAGCTAAAGGATTTAACTTTTTAAAAACATGAAACTTTTTAGATACCAAATTACAATAGTTTTAATTAAAGCACATGATTTCAGTCTTGTGGAATGTCACATTAAACTCAATAAAACTAGAACAGTGACATATGCCCTTTGCAAATATACATTCTACTTTGGATCAAAATAGCTGTTTATCCTTTTTTATTTAAACACTATGTATGGAAATTAACAAATGTGTTCTGGGGGAGATGTAGCTACTCTGCAAACATTTTGTAATGTTATACCTCACTTATTACTTCACTTTCACACATCATATTATTATGTTGAACACCAGTTCAGGATCAAGTACATTTGGGAATCTTGTATAAGTGCACTTTTCATATTTTGTGTGTTGCCTTGTTAGCAGTTTACTCATCTTAAACTCTGCTGTTGTGAAATAAACCTGAGTTTCAGAGGGCTTGCTCCAATAGAAGTCAGAAGCAAAACTTGCATTGATTTCAATAGGAACAGGATCTGTTCCTGAATGCCTCAATTTTCCTATTTCAGAAGTTTTTTTTCATACGTGTAGTGGACTAGAGTAGTCATTTCTCAGTTAGTTTTACAATTCCATATGTATGCATAGTACCTTCAACAAAATGTGATTGATGTGCCAGAGTGCATTACAGAGTGACATCTCTTTTCTACTGAAATCTTCAATGATGGAGGTTTGAGGAATTCAAGAGCTGTGTGAGGACTGGGACAAAAGATCTTTTAACAGATTACCTTAAGCAGTCTTATTTTATAAACATAGCCACCACTTGGAAATTACTCTCTCCAGTGCAAGGTACATAAAACTAACCTAAAACATTTCCAGGAACATCCGTTGCTGCTCTCCAAGTTACCATGGTTTGTCAGTGCTTGGAGGTTTTCTTTGGGGGGAGGGGAAGAAATAAGCAAATTGATGCTTTTTTTGGTCAAATGTTCTTTTTTCCTATCAAACAATGAGATCAAGAGTGAGACTACATAAACGATAGGGCTGTCAAGGATTAATCACGCTGTTAATAATAAATACCATTTATTTAAATATTTTTGGATGTTTTCTACATTTTCAAATATTGATTTCAGTTACAACACAGAATATGTGTACAGTGCTCACTTTGCTTTTTACAATGTAAATGTAATCAAAAATAAAAAATTGTATTTTTCAATTCACCTAACACAGGTACTGTAGTGCATTGTCTTTATCCTGAAAGTTGAACTTACAAATGTAGAGCTTTTACCAAAAAAAACCCTGCATTTAATGTAAAACTGTAGAGCCTATACATCCACTCAGTCCTACTTCAGCCAATCACTCAAACAAGTTTTGTTACAATTTGCAGAAAGTAATGCTGCCTGCTTCTTGTTTACAATGTCACTTGAAAGAAAGAATAGGCATTCACATGGCACTGTTGTAGCCAGTGTTGCAAGATATTTACATGCCAGATGCGCAAAAGATTCATATGTAACTTCATGCTTCACCATTCCAGAGGAGATGCATCTATGCTGATCGATTACGATCTAAAGCAGAGCGGACTGATGCATGTTCATTTTCATCATCTGAGTCAGATGCCACCAGCAGAAGGTTGATTTTCTTTTTTGGTGGTTTGGGTTATGTAGTTTCTGTATCTGAGTGTTGCTCTTCTAAGAATTCTGAAAGCATGCTGCACACCCCTTCCCTCTCACATTTTGGAAGGCACTTCAGAGTCTTAAACCTTGGGTCAAGTGCTGTAGCTATTTTTAGAAATCTCACATTAGTACCTTCTTTGTGTTTTGTCAAATCTGCTGTGGAAGTGTTCTTAAAATGAACAACGTGCTGGGTAATCATCCGAGACTATTATAACATGAAATATATGGCAGAATGCAAGTAAAACAGAACCGAGACATACAATTCTCCGCACAAGGAGTTTGGTCACAAATTTAATTAACACTTAAAAAAAAGGCATCAGCCGCATGGAAGCATGACGGGGCATACAAAGGTTTAGCATATCTGGCACGTAAATACCTTGCAATGCTGGCTACAAAAGTGTCATGCAAATGCCTGTTCTCATTTTCAGGTGACACTTTAAATAAGAACTGGGCAGCATTATTTCCCGTAAATGTTTGTCTTGGCAATTGGCTGAACAAGAAGTAGGACTGAGTGGTCTTGTAGGCTCTAAAGTTTTGCATTGTTTTGTTTTTGAGTGCAGTTAGGTAACACAAAATCTACACTTGTAAGTTACACTTTCACAATAAAGAGATTGCACTACAGTACTTAAAATACTATTTCTTTTGTTTACAAATATTTGCCCTGTAAAAATGATCAAAAATAATATAAAGTGAGCACTGTACATTCTGTGTTGTAATAAATCAATATATTTGAAAAATGTAGAAAAACATCCCAAAATATTTAAATTCCAAGTGGTATTCCATTGTTTAACAGTGCAATTCATCATGATTAATTTTTTTGAGTTAATCACGTGAGTTAGCAGCGATTAATCAACATCCCAATGCTTTGTCTCCTCTCCTGGATGAATGGAGACTATTTCAGCACATAACTTCCATCCTAATGCTTCAATACTCAAAGAAATCAATGGACATAATGAAAAGTTGGAAGAAGGCTGAAGTAAAGCACCTACTGTCTAGGTTCCCAGTGCCCAGAGAGGAAAGCCTACCTTGTATCCTTATTGACCCCATAAGATTAGTCTCCACTGGTGGTGGCAACATGATGTCCTGGTGTCTTAGTGTTGCTCTGCCTCAGCTCTTTACAAAGCCTCCATAAACGTATGCTACTTCCTCCTGCACGTTTCAGCTTCTCTTAGCAAAATGCCAGTACGCTGGCATTTGAGGTCTTGTTTGCTTCCCCCCACACCCTGTGGCAGCCAGTTTAACTTGGGAGGGTTCCTCTTTGCTGTCCATGGTTGTCAAGGTTCCTCCCCCACTCTGAACTCTAGGGTACAGATGTGCGGACCTGCATGAAAACCTCCTAAGCTTACTTCTACCAGCTTAGGTTAAAACTTCCCCAAGGTACAAATTAATTTTATCCTTTGTCCTTGGAATATCCACTGCCACCACCAAACTCTAACTGGGTTTACTGGGAAATGTAGTTTGGACACGTCTTTCCGCCCAAAATCCTCCCAACCCTTGCACCCCACTTCCTGGGAAAGGTTTGGTAAAAATCCTCACCAATTTGCATAGGTGACCACAGACCCAAATCCTTGGATCTGAGAACAATGAAAAAGCATTCAGTTTTCTTACAAGAAGACCTTTAACAGAAATAGAAGTAAATAGAGGTAAAGGAATCACCTCTGTAAAATCAGGATGGTAGATACCTTACAGGGTAATTAGATTCAAAACATAGAGAATCCCTCTAGGCAAAACCTTAAGTTACAAAAAAGACACACAGACAGAAATAGTCATTCTATTCAGCACAATTCTTTTCTCAGCCATTTAAAGAAATCATAATCTAACACGTACCTAGCTAGATTACTTACTAAAGTTCTAAGACTCCATTCCTGGTCTATCCCCGGCAAAAGCAGCATACCGACAGACACAGACCCTTTGTTTCTCTCCCTCCTCCCAGCTTTTGAAAGTATCTTGTCTCCTCATTGGTCATTTTGGTCAGGTGCCAGCGAGGTTACCTTTAGCTTCTTAACCCTTTACAGGTGAGAGGATTTTTCTTCTGGCCAGGAGGGATTTTAAAGGGGTTTAACCTTCCCTTTATATTTATGACAATGGTGTAATCCTGTTTCCCACATTTAGTGCTTCCTATTGCTATGTCTTGTTGGAAAAGCACTAGCTGCACCTCCTTGCTTCTTACATGGGGCAGGGGTGCAATTTTCCACAGGTGCAACCTCTCTATTAATTGGCTCAGGAAGTGGAAACAGAATCTGTGCATTCAGTTTTTTTTTTCCTCCCAGATAATACTGCTGTGGTGGTTTTGCTGGGAGTCCTTGCAATGGGGTTTTGGACTGGTATTTGAGTGAGGTGCTCAATTATGCTTTAAGGGGGTAATTTGCGAGGGAGGGAACCTGCCTTCATCTACCTTATGATCTTATTTTTCAAGCAGTAGTTTCCAGAGGCCTCAGCATGTTTAATACTGTTAGAAGTACATGACCCCCAGAAACTTAGTTTAATTATTCACTCTTTCTGTAGCTGCTTGCTACATGAGAGGTGTTGGTTTTGCACTAGCTTATATAGCATTGTCTCAGGACAGAAGAGAAGGGGCTCTCCAAAAGGGAAGTTACTTACCTTTTTGTCACTTGAGTTTTTTGACGTGTGGTCCCTATCTGTCTTCCATTGTAGGTATACATGTGCCTGGAGCCTGCAAACTTTTGCCAGCTGTATCTGTTGGTCTGTACCTGTGCCCCAGATCTCCTTGTGTTTCAAAACAAGTGTATAAGGGGCAGAAACGATGCCACTAAAGTTTCTTGTACCCTGCTAGACTGTGCCCTTACCCCATGTGGAGGAAAAAGCTGTGCCAACTAAAGTAGCATACAACCAGAGATCCACGTCAATTCTCTGAGCATAGTTTGGCCCCAGACTCATTGGCAGGTAAAACCCCAGTGCTTGTCGCATGTTGAAATAATGTCTCCTCACGACACACTGGGCTTCAGAAAAAATGCAGGTAAATTAATCTGACTGGTTTACGTGAAAATCTGAAGCTATTTTACGAGAGAATTTTGGGTGTAGTCATAGCAAGACTTTGTTTTTATGGAATAGTGTGTATGGAGGACCAGCTGTTAGGGTCCTGAGTTTGCCTACCCTTCTGGCCAAGGTGATGGCAATGAAGAATGCAATCTTTCTTGACAGGAGGGAGAGGGAACATATAGCTAGCGGTTCAAAGGATGACTTAGTGAGTGCTGTAAGTACTACGGTAAGGTCCCAGTGAAGAGTTGGTTTCTTCACTGGAGGGAAGATTCTACTGGGTGTTTGTTACTGGGTGAATAAAAATTGAGTACCTATCCGTTGATGGCTGACGTGCTGACAGGTGGACCTACAGGGAGTTCAGGGAGAGAGCTGTTGTTTTAAGCAAAAGATCATGTAGAATAACACAAATAGCCACTGGTGCTGGAGATGTATGCTTTTGCGGGGTCCAGATACCAGAAACATTTCACTTGGCTAAGTTGCATTTTCTGGTGGGATCCTTTCTGCTATTAAGGACAATTTATATGGCTTTGGAGAAGGGACATTATGGATGTGATGCCCAGCCAAATACCAAGCAAGAAGATGAACTGTTGCAGTGTTGGGATGCTGGACCCTGCCACTCTCCTGGGTCAAGAGATTCAGGAAGGACTGAACGTTGATTGGCAGGCAGGATGACATTCATAGAAGACTTGGAAAGCAGAACTGCTTGGGCTGACTGGGGGTAATGAGGATGACTCACGCCTTATCCTGTTGAATTGTCTGTAGGATGTGAGGCAGTAGTGCGATGTGAAGGCATGATTCAAGGCATTAGGAGAACATTGCCTCTGGAGTGCTGCCTTTGAGCTCCCTCGATCAGTAAATGCTGCATTTCCTATTTGATACTTAAGCAAGTCCAAAGTGTGGCATTCCCCACTCAAAGAAAATGTTACACAATTCAGTAGTGAGCATGTTCCACTCATGAGCGATATTGAAATGTCTGCTGAGGCTGTCTACCAATAAATCCTATGTTCCTGGAAGGTACTTTACTGATAGGGTGATCTGGTTTCTGATGCACCAGTTTCATAAAGTGACCGCTTCTACATAGAGAGGAGTAGTTCTTGCTCCTGCTTGCTTAGTTATGTTGCATGATTTGAGTACATGATGAAAGCAGATGAATGGTAGAAAGGCTTTGCAAACTTTCTGGGCTGCCTGGAGTCCCTGAAGATTGATGTGCATTCTTCTTGGGGTGTCCAAAGTGCCCTGAGCCCTGTGACTGTCCATAATGATCTTCTTGTCAGGTGTGGGGGAGAGGAATGGAGCACTCATACATACTCTTTCGGTATGTTCCCACTATGGTAGTGAGGACTTGACATTGGAGGAAGTTGTTACTATGGTATTCCTATTGTGTGTGTTTTGTGTGTATAATGTTCACAGCCAAGCCTTCAGGCGGCAAAGGTGGAATCTGGTGAACAGTGTGATGTAAATGTGTGAAGCCATGTGTCCGAGGAGAGAGAGGCAAATCCAAACTGACATTCGAGGGTTTCACATAACCTGGTCTATCAGATTGCTGAGGGAGTGGAATCTGATGTTTGAGAGATAAGCCCTTGCCCAAATTGAATCTATGGTCACTACTATGAATTCTATAGCCTGCGATGGAGTTGAGATAGACTTTTCTAAACTCCCACAGATTAGGAAATATGAGAGCTGAAGCATCAAGAAAGTTGACATGAGGGCTTCTTTGTGGCAAGAAGCATGAGGTTTTGGGGAAAATACTGGTAAGCAGATGGTTTGATTTTGTGAGAAACTTATTTTAGGAATGAATTTTGGATGGCGATGAAGAGAGACCTTCTCTTTATGAAAAGTGGTATATAGTTGGATCTGCCACAAGGGTCTGACTTTTCTCTGGGTTTGGCAGAATTCACACCCTATTACTATTGTCAAAATTTTTGTACAAGATATGCCTTGTATCATTAGAAAACTCATAATTTGCTGGTCAGTATTGTCCTAATAAAATGTGTGGCAACACTGTATTTGAAGTTATAAGATTTCCCTGTATGATATTAACACATGTTCCAAACCCCACAGCCCCAGCCACGCAGAAGTCAGGTCTGTCTTGAAGGAATGTGTGCTTGCCTTAATTTGCATTTAAACAGGAAACAGGGTCATCAAGCAGTGAGGGAAAACAAAGAAAGTTCAAACTGGTGGGGAAAAAAACCAGCAGGGAATATTCTTCCATGTAGACTTGTCTCCTGGGTCTCAGATGGAAATGTTTCTCCAGAGGGGGACTGAAACTATAAAAAGGAGGTACAAACACTCCGAAGAAGCTCATCTCTCTCTCTCTCTCCCTGCCCATCACATTCTCTGCACCTGAGAGGACAAAAGAAAACAGCTGTTGAAAAGTTTGGTCAGTAATCTGCTGGAGCATGTGGTGAGAGAATTTGCTTTGCAACTGAGAGTTTCTTAAGTAAAGATAAAGATAAAAGGCTTACTAATATCTATTTTTCTTGTAACCATTCTGACTTTTATGTCTCATTACTTATACTCACTTAAAATCTCTTTGTAGTTAATAAACTTGTTTTACTCTTTATCTAATCCACTGTGTTGAAGCATTTGGATAACTATTTAAGGTAATAAAGTGGCATATTGTGGCATAGGGATTAA
Source organism: Natator depressus (assembly GCF_965152275.1). Classification (NCBI taxonomy): domain Eukaryota; kingdom Metazoa; phylum Chordata; order Testudines; family Cheloniidae; genus Natator; species Natator depressus. The sequence goes on from NC_134234.1 coordinate 39,586,471, forward strand.
TATATTTGTACTGTCCAGGAGAGGGCTGGGAGTACAGGACATGCGTTTCTGGGGGAAAATCTGGGACTGGGGGTGTGTTGGGGTCACCCTGCAGTATAACCAAGGCTGTTGAGAGCCAGGGTGTAGCTGGCAGACTGCAGTTATACAGACCCTCAGGGTGTGGCTTGTGGGAGCTACTTCAGCAAGGCATTGTAAGGCATCCAAGGTTGCAGGGCAGGGGTAACAGAGCCTCCCACTACTCTAAATTGTACCCCAGTATGTTACAGGCTCCAGCTCATTCACCCTTATGGCTGATGTGATGGTGACTAGGAAGGCAACTTTCATCGAGAGGAGGGACATAGCACATGTGGCTATTGGTTTGAAGGGAGGTCTTAAATACTGAAATGACAAAATCAAAATTCCCTTGCAGTGTTGGTTTCATCACTAGTGCGAAAGTTCAGATGAGTCTCTTCAGGAATCTAGTTGTTTGAGTGAAGGTAGTATGGCCATCAGGTGGAGAATGAAAGGTGCTGATTTCTGCAAGGTGGACCCCTAAGGAGCTTATGATTAAGGCCCAATGTCTTAAGGGTGAGTAGGTAGTATAAAATGACAGGAATCCCTGTGGATTCTGGAGACAACTGTGCTGTTGTGACAAAGAAATGTCTCCTTTTAGCCAGATAACATCTTTTGGTAGAATCGGTGCTGCTTTGGTTGAGAGTGGATTGGACTGCTATCGAACACGAGCCTTCTGTATCTGATGCCTATCCGAATACCAGCAAATGAGTTGTAGAGGGCCTGGGTTGGGATGCCTGGTTGCATCAGTAGATCTGGAAGTGGTTGGATGCTGATGGGAGGATGGGTTGAAATCCTCAACAGGTCAGAGAACCAGAACTGAAGATGACCTGAGCATTACAAATCTTTTGCAGAGCTTGTGGTAGAACCATAGATGAGGGTTGGAAGAGACCTCAGGAGGTCATGTAGTCCAATCGCATGCTCAAGGCAGGACCAACCCCAACTAAATCATCCCAGCCTGGGCTTTGTCAAGCCAGGCCTTAAAAACCTCTAAGGATGGAGATTCCACCACCTCCCTAGGTAACGCATTCCAGTGCTTCACCACCATCCTAGTGAACTAGTGTTTCCTTATATCCAACCTAGACCTCCCCCACTGCAACTTGAGACCATTGCTCCTTGTTCTGTCATCTGCTACCACTGAGAACTGCCGAGCTCCATTCTCTTTGGAACCCCCCTTCAGGTAGTTGAAGGCTGCTATCAAATCCCCCCTCATTCTTCTCTTCTGCAGACTAAATAAGCCCAGTTCCCTTAGCCTCTCCTCATAAGTCATGTGCCTCAGCCCCCTAACCATTTTCACTGCCCACGGCTGGACTCTCTCCAATTTGTCGAAATCCTTTCTGTAGTGGGGGCCCCAAAACTGGACACAATACTCCAGATGTGGCCTCATCAGTGCCGAATAGAGGGGAATAATCACTTCCCTTGATCTGCTGGCAATGCTCCTACTAATACAGCCCAATATGCTGTTGGCCTTCTTGGCAACGAGGGCACACTGCTGACTCCTATCCAGCTTCTTGTCCACTGTAATCCCCAGGTCCTTTTCTGTAGCACTGCCGCTTAGCTAGTTGGTCCTCAGCCTGTAGCAGTGCATGGGACTCTTCTGTCCTAAGTGCAGGACTCTGCACTTGTCCTTGTTGAACCTCATCAGATTTCTTTTGGCTCAATCCTCCAATTTATCTAGGTCACTCTGGACCCTATCCCTACCCTCCAGTGTATCTACCTCTCCCCTCATCTTAGTGTCATCCGCAAACTTGCTAAGGGTGCAATCCATCCCATCATCCAGATCATTAATGAAGATTTTGAACAAAACCAGTCCCAGGACCGACCCCTGGGGCACTCCGCTTGATACTGGCTGCCAACTAGACATTAATACTAGTAGGATGGGAGAAAGGGCATATCTGAGAGGCATCTGAAGAAGTGGGTTTTTTTATCCCTGAAAGCTTATGTCCAAATAAATCTGTTAGTCTTCAAGGTGCCACCTGACTCCTCGTTGTTTTTGTGGATACAGAGTAATATGGCTACCTCTCTGATATCTGAGGTGGTCCATGCAAGGTAGCAGAAGGGTGTTGCCCTTCGAGCCCCTGTCCAGAGCTCCTCTAGCGCACCTCAGGAAGAGTTTCCTGTTTGCCTGTGAGACAGAGGTTCTAAGACAGTGTTTTGCATAGGGTAAAAAAATCTTTCGGGATGGAATCATGAATCTCCTATTGGTGGTCTATTGAAAATTGTCTGTGCACATGGTAGGTATACTGCCAAAAGACTTATGTGGTTTCTGATGCACCAATTAACACAGCAAGGAACCTTGTTCTCCATGTTTATGTAGAAGACAGTTGTCATGTTGTCTGACATTATCTGGATATACTGGGATCAAATGAGTGGAAGGAATGTATTGCAGGCTCGATGGATGACCCTTAATTCCAGTAGATTGATATGCATCCTGGTCTCTTAGGGGTCCAGGTGCCTTCTGCAATGTGATTGTCCATGTGGACTACCCAACCTAAGAGGGAAGCATCTGTGATGATAGTTGCCTCACCTATAGGTCAGATAAAAGGAATTCCCACCTGAATGTTTTTCCTGGGTTGCCCACCATACAAGAGAAAATGTGACACTGGCCAAGGTAATTATTCTGCCATTTATGTTGTCTTTCTCTGGTGAGGGGCCAGACTGAAACCAGATTTGTAGGCAGTGGAGGTGGAGCCTAGCAAACGTTACGTGGGTGCATGAAGCCATCTGGCCGAGAAGGGAAAGGCAGACCCTGACTGTAGTCTGAGGGTGACCTGTTTTATCAAATTACTTGTGGCATGAAATCTCTCCATCAGCAGGTAGGCTTTTGCTGTAGTTGAGTCCAGGGTCATGCCTATAAAATCTGTGATCCTTGTGGGAATCAAAGTGCATCTTTATTGATGCAGATTCCCAGGGAAGATAATAGGTTGAGTAGGAATAAGGTTCCCAACTGGACTTCCTTGCTGGATCTGCCTGGCAGGAGCCAGTCATCGAGATATGGAAAGCAGGTAAAGCAGTCTCTTCTCATCTAAGCCACCATCACTGAAAGGACTTTTGCAAAGATCCTTGCAGTCGCAACTAGTCCAAATAGGAGGACTCTAAATTGGTAATGGTTTTGCCTAAGGAGGAACCCTAGGAATCTCCTGTAGGATGGGTGAATGTCTGTTTGAAGGTAAGTGTCTTTCATGTCGAGCCATGAACTATGTGCCCTCTTCCAGAGAAGGGATTATTGATGCAAATGTGACCATGCAGAATTTTAATATTCAGATGAGAATGTGTCTCCATCCTTTGTTCTTTTTGGAGACTAAGAAATAAGATGAGAACCCTTTATCTGGATCTTGAGGTGGTACGCATTCTACAGCTCCTTGATGGAGAAGAGTCCATCTCCTGATGTAGGATTTCCTTGTGAGATTGGTCCCTGAAAAGGGACAGGGAAGGGGGCTTGTAGGTAGAAGGTGACAAACTCAGCTGAATAGCTGGAGTGAATAATTTCCTGCATCCACTTGTCTGTTGTTGTTGCCCTCCAGTTTTGGAGAAGGGGGGCATTAAAAACAAGGGGGGCAGAATGAGGCATCAACAAAGGATCATGGATCTCAAATGTCCCATTAAAAGAAATTCTTGGTTGAGGAGGGTGGAGGATGACCTGTGGCAGTAGGTGTCAAAGAAGCTGTGCACATCTGTCTCTGTATCCTGCTGTTTGCGGGGTAATTTGTGACAGCGCTGATGGTGAAACAGTGGAGGAAACTGTGTTGGCCTGTGTGATGTTATCTGATTAACATATTACTAATATATCATTGTTGCAACCACTATTATATATTTGCAACAAATCTTGTACGAAATGTGGCATGTAAGGTATCTATGAAAAGGTTATGATTTGCTGGTTATTATGCCATCTGTATGCATATATCATTTTTGTATTTGAAGTTATGAATATGGCTCTAATACCTGGATTTCAAATGTTTGCCCACGAAGTAGTTAGCCAGCATATCTTGGAGGGACTATTCAAATTGAGTGGTCCATCAAAAGGATACTTAACTCAAAATGGACCATGGGAAACGCCCATCCACACTGAGTGGTGCTGTCTGAAACATAGGTAATGGCTTCCTGCAAAGACTAAGCAAAATTGGGCATGAACATGTGACTTGCCCATCTGAATCCAAACACTATCTGGTCACCTGTGATTCTCCACTACCTGTGCTGAGGTTTTTGTTTGAAACAGTGAGTTTTCCTCTACACGGCACAGGATATAAATGGCCCTGGAAACCCATCCATTTTGCCTCTGTCCTGCTCAAATCTCTGGACTGTGGACTTACACTAATGGGAGCATTCTAACCAAGGGACTGAGGTCCTTCCAGTGATTTGGAAGCAACCAGAGACTTAAGCCAGCAGTTTATTCCATAATTGCTAAAATCCTAAACCAAGAACTTTGCACTTACTGTATGTATTTAATTCCTTTAACCAATTTTAACTCTCACCCTTCTTTCTTTTTTTTATAAATAAACCTTTAGATTTTAAATACTAAAGGATTGGCATCAGCGTGATTTTTGGGTAAGATCTGAGTTCTATATTGATCTGGGTGTGTGGCTGGTCCTTTGGGATCAGAAGAACCTATTATTTGATGAGACTGGTTATAAAGAACCAGTCATCTCTAAATCCAGTATTTTTGGTGGTGACATAAGAACTGGAATGCCCAAGGAAACTGCTTTTATGACTTCTTGTTAGCTAGTATAGTGAAACAGAAGTTTACTTTTGTTGCTGGTTTGGTATATCCTATGGGGAATTAGCCACCAGTCTTGGGGTGTATCTGCCCTATTTCTCAGCAGTTCATCCTGAATTTGGCATCCTCAGTTGTGACCCACTGAGGCACGGTTACAGCCGGTACACCCGTTTCTGGTGCTTACTTTTTGGGGCAGGGGTACAGATGCCCAGCGAGTGAAGTGGTTGTTAGAGTCCTTAAAAGAGTGAAAAGATTCTGTCTTTTCATTAAACAAGTAAATTTTATCAAAGGGCTGGTCTTCAGTGGTACTTTGTACCTGAGGACTGTAACTAGGATTCTCTCCTCTGAACAATTGGAGTAGTCTTCCCTTTGAAAGTAGTATCAGTAGCATCCACTGCTGACTGCAGATGTTTTGGCCATGAGTTTATATTTTCATCTATTTGGTTCTGGAATTGGGCTCTATCATCGTGTGGGATTTGTCTTTTTAAGTCCAAAATCTTCACATAATTGGTGAAATTGTATTTTGCTTACAGGGCCTGGTAGATAGCAATTGAAATTTAAGTCTTGTTAAGGAGAAACTTTTCTTCATAGGAGATGGAGGCATTTGGTACCCTTATCTGAAGGTGTCATCTTGGAGTGTTTCAGCCTAGATCTCTGGCTGCTTGTACCATCAGGAAATTGGATGCTTGGTGTGAGAACAAGAACACTTCTCCTTTAAATGGTACAAAGTAGTGCTTCTTAGCCTTTTTGGGGGTAGGAGCACAGGAGGCAGAAGTGTGCCCCACTATGCTGGCTGGAACCATAATTGCCTTATTAACCAGCAGAGCCACTCAACTGGAACGAAGAATTGCAAAATGTCCAGTAGTCAATGTTGAGCTCTTGGAGGACCTCTTTGAACTAGATCTGGAACTCAAATGCCACTCTAAGAGCTCCTGATTTGTGCCTGTGATCATCAGGCAGAGATGGTGAAGACTGGGTCCGCACCTCATCTGGGGAGGACAATGAGAGAGCCACTGGAACCATTAGATCCAGCTCAACTTTCTCCTCCTCATACTCAGATGGAGATTGGTGTCAAGTAGAGCAGGGTACAAAGGATTCATGCACAGAACCAAGGTGCCTAGAGTGAGAGCCCCCGGGGGCCATAGTAGTGCCAGTATGAGAGGTCCACAAGTTGGGGCGGATCCCATAGCATTGGGAACCCCAATCTCTCCTGGAGCTTCTGTCCAGGCTTGCCTCCCTATGTAATGGTAGAGGTTCATCTTGGTCTGCTGACTCATCCAATGAGAGGGCTGGTTGCCAACAGATTGGCATAACCATCTGTACCGATGGATAGGTACCGGGGTTTGGAGATAGGAGAAGAGATTGACCCTGTATCTTTGTGGAGGTTTCTTCCTTCAATGTAACAGTATCTCCAAATAAGGTCAGAGCTGAGGACTGAAGATAAGGTAGAGCAAAAATGTCCTCTGGGGAGATACAGGTCTCAGACTGTCTTAGGATGCAGGTGGCAGCTGTTGGATCCAACACTTCCAGTATGGCCGTTCTTAACCCAGGGTCAGACCAAAGGTCCATCTTCCAACAGTGGCCAATGCCAGGTGCCCCAGAGAGAATGAATGGAACAGGTGGTCATCAAGTGATCCATCCCGCTGCTCATTCCCAGCTTCTGGCAAACAGAGGCTAGGGACACCATCCTTACACATCTTGGGTAATAGTCATTGATGGACCTATCCTCCATTAACTTATTTAGTTCTTTCTTGAACCCTGTTATAGTCTTGGCGTTCACAACATCCTCTGGCAAGTAGTTCCATAGGCTGACTGTGCGTTGCGTGAAAAAAATGTTTATTTTGTTAAATTTTTGTTTATTTTAAACCTGCTGCCTAGTAATTTCATTTGGTGACTCCGAGTTCAGGAGCAGTAGAGATTGAATTCCTTGTTTTGTTTGGGAGGCAAACAGATCCTACGATGGTGTTCCCCACTGGGTGAAGATTTTGGTCAAGACAGAATTATAAATTTCTCACTCATGGTCTACGGAGAAGTGTCTGTTCAGATTGTCCACTAGAGTATTCTGCACACCTCATAGGTATGTTGCTGAGTGTAATGTGGCTCTTGATTAATCAATTCCATAAACTCACTAGATGGTCTTCCTGTCTCACATTATCTATCTGTCATGGGACCATATGAGCGGGCGGAATGCATCGCAGGCTAGATAAACTGCCCTCATGTCCAACAGATTGGTATGCATTTTGGTCTCCTGTAGTGACCATGTGCCATTTGCACTGGGATTGTCCACATGGGCTCCCCATCTTACAAGGGATGCATCCATGATTATGGTTGTGCTGGTTGTACGAAACGGGACTCCTGCTTGCACGTGGTCCAGTTTTATCCACCATATGAGGGACCAGGTGCTTCAGATGGAATGAACAGAGCAGGTAACCATTAACTGATCCATCCCATTGCCTATTCCAAGCTTCTGGTAAACTGAGGCTAGGAGCACCATCCTTGCCCATCTTTGCTAATAGCCATTGATGGACCTATCATCCCTGAATTTATCTAGTTATTTTTTGAACCCTGCTGTAGTCTTGGCCTTCACAATATCCTCTGGCAAAGAATTCCACAGGTTGACACTGCGTTGTGTGAAGTACTTCCTTTTGTTTGTTTTTAAAACTGCTGCCTATTAATTTCATTTGGTGACTCCCCTAGTTCTTGTGTTATGAGTAAATAATACTTTCTTATTTACTTTCTCCGCACCCGTCATGATTTTATAGACCTCTATCATATCCCCCTTAGTCATCTCTTTTCCAAGCTGAAAAGTCCCAGTTTTATTAATCTCTCCTCATATGGAAGCTGTTCCATACCCCTAATAATTTTTGTTGCCCTTTTCTGTACCGTTTCCAATACCAATATATCTTTTTTTTGAGAGGGGGAGACCACATCTGCATGCAGTATTTAAGATGTGGACATACCATGGATTTATATAGAGGCAATATATTTTCTCTTACTATCTATTGCTGTCCTAATGATTCCCATCATTGTTAGCTTTTCTGACTACCGCTGCGCATTGAGTGGATGTTTTCAGAGAACGATCCACAATGACTCCAAGATCTTTTTCTTGAGTGTTAACAGCTACTTTAGACCCCATCATTTTATATGTATAGTTGGGATTCTTTCCTGATGTGCATTACTTTGCACTGAATTTCATCTGCTATATTGTAGCCTAGTCAGCCAGTTTTGTGAGATCCCTTTGTAACTCTTTAGTCTGCTTTAGACTTCACTATCTTGAGTAGTTTTGTATCAGCTGCAAATTTTGCCACCTGTTTACCCTTTTTTCCTGATCATTTCTGAATATGTTGAATAGTACTGGTCCTGTGGGGGACCACTATTTACCTCTCTCCAAACTGACCATTTATTCCTACCCTTTGTTTCCTATCTTTTAAGAGCCTTTGGTGAGGGATCTTGCCAAAGGCTTTCTGGAAATCTAAGTACAGTATATCCACTGCATTCCCTCTTGTTCATATGCTTTTGACCTCCTCAAAGAATTCTAGTAGATTGGTGAGGCATGATTTCCCTTTACAAAAACCGGGTTGACTCTTCCCCAACAAATCATGTTCATCGATGTGTCTGATCATTCTGTTCTTTACTATAGTTTCAACCAGTTTGCCTGATACTGAAGTCAGGTTCACGGGCCTGTAATTGCTGGGGTCACCTCTGGAGCCTTTTTTAAAAATTGGTATCACATTAGTTATCCTCCAGTCATCTGGTACAGAAGCTGATTTAAATGATAGGTTACATACTACAGTTAGTAGTTCTGCAATTTCACATTTCAGTTCCTTTAGAACTCTTGAGTTCTGAAGGATCTCAGGGTGTGTGTGTGATGTGAGGTCTGAGGGTGACTTAATTCTATCAGGCTGCCAAAAAACTGAAATCAGCCTAGAGAGAGGCAAAGGTTTTTTTTTTTCTGGAGGCTGAGTCTAGAGCTGCTTCTATGAAATCTGTAGTCCTTGTAGGAGTCAAAGTTGACTTTTTTTGTTTACACAGACTTCTGAATGATATCAGAAGATGCAGTACAAATATGGTTGCTGACTGGCTCTCGGCTTGATTTGCCTGTTCCTAGCCAGTCATCCACATACAAGAAGACCTGTAGCTATTGTATCGCATCTGGGCTACTACCACAGAGAAGAGTTTCATGAAGACCATGGGTACTGTTACCAGCCTGAATTGGAACACTCTGAACTGACTGTGCTCTTGTCCTTCCATGAATTTAAGAAACCTTTTGTGGGAGTGGTGAATATCCATATGAAAGTAAACATTTCACGTCAAGGGTCGTGATCCCTGTGTTCTGGTCCAGGGAGGTAATTATTGATGGCAGTGTTATCATGAAAATCTTGCACATAAATACATTTACTTGACTAGATTGAGAATTGGTCTCCATCCTCCATTTTTCTTAAACTGTGAAAAAAGGGAAGTAGAACACCTTTGGTTGGGGTGATATGTGGTCTATGGTCCCTCTCTGGAGTAGGGTTATCCTCCTGCTGAAGGATTTCCTCCTGAGAAGGGGCCAGGAAGGGAGTTTGTGGTGGGGAGGTGAGAAACTCAATGGTGTAGCCAAAGTAGATGATCTCTAGTACTCACTTGTTGTTGCCATCCTCTCATTGTGTGTGTAAAGTGATTAAGGCACCCACCAAGATGAGGAGCAATACAGCATGGCACCAATAAGTACACAGACCTTGAATGTCCTATCAAAAGAAAAACCCTTAGATGGGACTGGCAGAGGTCAAAGCTGCTACGCAACCCTTTGTCATTTGCATGGTGGTTCTTTTGGGCTGGATATAAATGCCTAGAGAGAGGAGTGTGTATAGTGACTTTATTCTCATTGAAGAGATTAAATGCATCAAAGGGGAAGTCACTCAAGAACACTCAGGATCTCCCTGCAGAACTCCAAACAATGAAGCCTTATGACTGCAGTCATGGTGATGGCGCTAGCTGCGTTGTCAGCTGTGTCCCCTGGTGTTCAAAGTGATGTCTTAGACACCAACCTGCTTTCAGCAGTGAGGGCTTTGTACATTGCAGGGGTAAAGATGCTGTTCCTCCTTTGAAGTGTGCTGTTTGAGAAAGAAGGTCAACAGATCTATGGATTGGTTGAGGTAGAAGCAAGAAATCACTGTCAGTAGATATGTTATGCCAGTTCAGTGAGACTTTGTCCTTATGGAATTTAGAAAAAAGGGGATTTGCCAACCCTTCCTGCCCAGGTAACAGTGACGAGGAAAGCAAGAGGGAACAGGAGGCCAGAGGTTCAAAGGGCAAGTTTATCAATGCGGGAAGGACAAGGTTGAGGTCTAAGGAGCAATAGGCTGTATAGGTAGGTATTTCATAGAATCATAGAATATCAGGGTTGGAAGGGACCTCAGGAGGTCATCTAGTCCAACCCCCTGCTCAAAGCAGGACCAATCCCCAATTTTTGCCCCAGATCCCTAAATGGCCCCCTCAGGGATTGAACTCACAACCCTGGGTTTAGCTGAGCTAAGGCCCTTCCAGTATCAGGCAGTCAAAGGGTGAGTGAAAACCAAATGTCCCTCCACAGGAGGTTGCAAAGTGCTGATAGCTGCTACGTGCACTTTGATGGAGTTGAGAGAGCTCAGAGGCCTTCACAGATGAGGAAATAGTCTGAGAGCATCAGGATGCTAGGCCCAGGAAGTGAAACGTGTCCATTTGGGCTGGTGACAATGTGAGCCTTGCCAATCCACTAAAGGCCTTTACTGGTTTTTGTCACTGAGAAGAGACAGGGCAGGAGCCAGTTCTTAAATCCTGGGACTCATGGCATAGTCCTCCTTAGGGGTGGAGAACTAACTTTACTAGCTGTAAAAAACAATCTAAATTTTCTAGATTGGAAATAGTTTTTTTACATTATTGAAAACAGACAACTTCTACTGGACCCAGAATCCTCTCCTACTGCTGCATGGTCTGAGCTGGAACTGAAGAGCGATTCATAGGTGCCAACTTTGAAGCACTGGGAAGGAGAAGCAGGACGGGACGGTTCGCTCAGGGGAAGAGGCAGAGGTGAGCTGAGCTGAGCTGGGAGCTGCTGGTGGGTGCAGAGCACCCACCAATTTTTCCCCATGCATGCTCCAGCCCTGCAGCACTCACAGAGTCGGTGCCTATGCTTGGGTTGGAGCAGGAATGCAACTGTGTGTTGACCAATTGATACTACTTGCTACAAACCTCCCATCGCAGTTGCACATAGCACATGCATACCCAGAAGTGCATTACACATCTGTAGCGGCACTCAAACAAGAATTAAGTTATTTCCTTCTTTAGGAAAGTGACTGTATTACCGACTTACCATGGAAGGAATTCCAGAAAACTGCAACTGTTATTTTAAGATGCAAAAAGGACAAGTGTGATGAGCTGACAAACTCTATTGGTTAATCTAACATCAAACCTGGGCACAATAATGGAAAATTGACATGGAATTCAATTGAAAGAAGAATAGAACTAATTAAAGCCAGTCAACCAGGTTCATGGAAAACAGCTTGTTAGGATATAGATATTCAGGCCTGTCTGTAAAGGCCTGTACTTTAAGAATTAGGGTGTATTCTTATCACTTGGCTAGTTAGAGGTATTAAAGAATCAAAATCACTGTCTGCCAGTGTAAGGGCCTTCTTTTACTGTGACAGTCTGAGGCCCTGTTCTTAGGCTAAGTCCTTTGGCTAGGCAGCAGAGGCAGCCATAAGCTGGGAAGCGAATGGTCACATCCTCACATTCCAACCTAGTCACATTGAAAGAAGATGCTACTGGCCTGTTAGGAATACAGTCCTGTCCTGATAATGCCTATCACCTCCAGAGAAAGGGAAGTGCCTAGAAGATGTAAAAGGAAACTTAGTTTGATAGCATCCTGTCTGGCAAGAACTCACTTATCAATACTGGGATGTGAAATCCTCACTTCTTTATTGTTTGTTCATTATAGTTCCCACTTTGCTATTGTTTGTCTGTATAATCTCTGTCTGGTTCTGTGATTGTTCCTGTCTGCTGTATAACTAATTTTGCTGGGTGTAAACTAATTAAGGTTGTGGGATACAATTGGTTACATAATCATGTTACAATATGTTAGGATTGGTTAGTTAAATTTCAGGAAAATGATTGGTGAAGGTATAGCTAAGCAGAACTCAAGTTTTACCATATAGTCTACAGTCAATCAGGAAGTGGGTGGGTGTGTGGGAGGGGAGATGGGAACAGGGAATAGGGGTAAGGAAATAGGAATCATGTTTTGTTAAAGGGGGAAATGGGAACAGGGAATGGAGGTAAGGAAACTGGAATCATGTTTGGCTAAGGGCAGGAATGGGAACAGGGACACAGATGTAAGGCTCTGTGGTGTCAGAGCTGGGAAGGAGGATACTAAGGAAGGAAACTGGAATCATGCTTGCTGGAAGTTCACCCCAATAAACATCGAATTGTTTGCACCTTTGGACTTTGGGTATTGTTGCTCTCTGTTCATGCGAGAAGGACCAGGGAAGTAAATGGGTGAAGGAATAAGCCCCCTAACACAGCTCACATTAAACACTTCATTTAATTATTTGTGAGATTACTGTGATGCCTTTAACCACAGTTGTAAATCAGCTGTCTTTGCAAGAGTGAGGATCCTGCAGTCTTTGAACTGGCTTTCTTTTCCCTTATGGGTAAATATTAAATCCAGGCAGGGATCAGAACAAATTCTAAATGCTATAGATAAATCATATGAGGCTATGACAAGCAGCTCAGGTGTGTTACCATATCTGTTCATCCTATAGAAGTGAGAGTAGGAAACTTCTCCCACAGTCAGGCTATTGCTAGATTGGGAGCTATGATTCCCTGGCTGCTGGACAGATATTCACAGTAGCTCTCATCGAGGTAATGCAAGTATAAGTAGCAGTGGAGTTCCAGTAGCACTGGTACATATGTACTTGGCCCAGTTCACCTGTGCTGCCACTGCTACTATTTGTGTTACGTTGCTTTTTATATTCGCACTGGCTGTGAGAGCTAGCATAAATACATGCAGGTGAACTGGGGAAATAATACCCCTTGTAGCATGATCATAGCCTGGAGGAGCAGTATTCATTTTCCAATACATGCAGAAGAAGCCATACGGGCTTTCATGGGGGGTAGGGAGGGCAAGAAATGTAGACTACCCTTTGTGAACAGGATTTAAGGGTGGTCTGTTTCTGATTCATGTTAAGAATATTTCCTACTTCTAGTTAAGTTAAATTTGTAAAAACAATACACACGCTAAATTTCAGCTAGTCCTTAACATATTAAAAAATGGAAAAAATAGTTTCTAGTGTAAAAGTATGAAATATTTATTAGAATGACAGCTCTTTCAAAGCTGATGCCATATGTAGTTTTGTCTTTTGCTGGAGCAGATTGCTAGAGGGACGGGGAGGGTGGGTGGGTAGGAGGCACGGATAGGAAGGGGATGGAATAGCCAAGTGTGATGACCTCTAAAACCCACTTGTCAGTGATAATGTTCTGCCATTGATGGAAGAATGGCCGTAGGCGGTGTAAGCACTGAAGTGGGAACATTGTTTTCTAAACCCTCAACCAAGGCTTCAAATCTGCTTGTTAGGTGGAGGGAGTTGAAAACACTGATGCAGAATTGGGGCGGCGACACTGGTATCTGGGTCTCTGGCGTTGTTGCTGTTGTTAGTCGTGTGATCTATGGAAGTGCTGGGTATATGTTGGGTAGCGTGGACGGTGGTAGGGTTGGTATCTATATTGTCGCCTTCTGGTGATAGGGGTTTGTATTCCTAAGGACCGGAGAGTTGCCTTTGAATCCTTCATAGAGTGAAGGACGTCATTCGTTGTAGAGGCAAAGAGTTCGTCGCAGTCGACTGGAAGGTCTTCAATAGTAGTCTGGACCTCTCGAGGAAATGAAGAAGAGACCCATGACCCTTGACACATGACTACTGCTGTAGCAGTGGATCTTGCTGCAGTATTGGCCGCATTGAGGGCCGCTTGAAGAGCGGTATGTGATATGATTTGTCCCTCAGAGACTAAAGCAGTGAATTGTTGTTTCTTTGCTTCTGGAGTGTCCTCAATAAAGTCCATGAATTTATTGTAATTTTTGCGGTATTTTGCCAGAACAGCTGTATAATTAGCAATTTGAAATTATAGGGTGGAAGATGTGTATACTTTATGTCCAAGAGGATCTAAACGCTTACTGTCTTTATTGGCTGGGGTGGAGCGGGATACTGGTGCTTGTTCTTTTGGTTGACTGCGTCAACTACCAGTGAATTAGGTGCTGGATGAGTGAAAAGAAATTCAGAGCCCTTGGAAGGGATGAAGTATTTGTGGTCTGCTTGTTTGCAGGTAGGTAAGCTTGCAGCAGGAGTTTGCCAGATGGCTTTGGCAGGTTTCAGAAGGGCTGGATTGATCAGCAATGCAATCCTGGAAGAAGGCGGCGGCTGGAGGATGTCTGTTAACTGATGCTGCTGTTCAGGAACCTCCTCCAGATTAATTCTTAATTCACTGGTCACTCTTTTGAAAAGGTCTTGCAATTTTGAAAAGTCATCTGAAGATGACGGGGGAGGAGGAAGCAGGGCTTTGTCAAGCGTAACAACTGGGTCTATTGGGATAGAGAGAGGTCGTGCCTGATCCTGCTGTCTGGTGACTGGCATCAGTGGCAGGTTCGTAAGCTTGTGGTGCTGGGCCGGTGTCGGGCCTGGTTGAGGTGGCATAGTGAGTGTGGTCTCAAGGATAGGATGCCCACGGGGCCCAATATTGCCACTGTGGTGGGAAGGGCATAGGTGGTGCCATGCATGGGTTTACACACCACAGGGCAGGATCCTGAGAGTAGGACAAGGTGATGTTTCTTTGATCTCTATTAATTGGGGTCTGAGGATGAGAGACTTCATATGGTGAAAAATCCTCCTGGAGACCAGCTTCCTCCTCACTGGAGGAAGGCTGTTTGGACCCTGGCTGAGCATTTGGTGAAAAGTAGGCATTCAGTAAGGGTGTCAGCAGAATGGGTGACACAAGCAGGTCACTTGACTGCGTAAATTGGAGTGCTGAAGCTCCTCTGTGTGGTGAGAGCTGTGCGAGAGGAATCTGCTGCGATGAAAAGTTCCTCTGCACTGGTGTCTTTAAAGTCGTCTGGCTGCCGGCCAGCTCAGTGGGTGCCGGTGCCAGTGCCAGGAGAGCAGTAATAGCCTGCGTGGGGTCAAGCATGTCCACATGTGTCGGCACCGCTTCCACCGCGGTGCCGAAAGGTGCCATCTGAGAAGCAGGCAACTGGAAGCCTGAAGCCTCAGCACCAGAGCTTCACGCTACTGCTGCAGCGGGTTTCGCGCAGCACGTCAAAACTGCTCAGCCGAGGGAGCACTGGGAGGGAGGCAGCAGACCTGCCGGGAGAAGCCTTCTCCTGCGAAGTTCGCTTTGCAGGTGACAGAAGGTGATTTTTTTTGAAGTTTTCTTCATCTTGTTAGAGGCAGGGGGGCTGAGATGTGTGGAGCAGAGCTGGATTCAGCATCTGGGTCTGAAGCTGACCCTAAGGATTTTTGCAGCAGGAGCAGCTTTAGCCTCAACTCCCTGTCCTTTCGTACCCTAGACTTAAGTTTGCTGCAGTGGGCACATTTTTGGGGGATGTGGGACTCCGCAAAACATTTTATGCATTTTGAATGGCCGTCAGACAGAGGGATGGTATCCTTACAATTAGAGCAGCGCTTAAAGTGTGGGGAGCCAGGCATGTCAGAAGCGGCTGCGCTGACAGGAACTAAGAGAATTTTTTTTTTTTAAGCGAAACTAACACTACTGGTAACACTAATAACTAACACTATTAGTAACAAACTATCTATCTAAAAGCGTAAGAGTAACAAGGGAGAACGAGTTTTCTACCGAGTCTGCTGAGCTCCGTCTCAGGCTGGGGACGGTAGAGAGAAAACTGAGGGGACCGGTCCTGCACGCGTACTATTAAGATATACTCAGGGAGGGCGGGCAAGCTCTGCGTGCACACGACCAGTACGAGTACTGCTGTTAAAATCTCCGAGCGAAGGGACGCACCAACACCTAGAGTGGAGCACCCACAGGGACAGCTCCCGAAGAAGAACAAGTTTACTGACTACAGAAAATAGATTTTTTACATGGCAGACACAAGTCAGAGAAAAAGTAAACACACATTTTAAATGCTAAACTTTTACACTGAGACTACATCTCCATGACAGACTTTACAGTGGCACATCTGTACCACTGTAAAGTCTCCCATGTAGTCGCTCTTTGCCAGCAGGAGAAAGCTCTTCTGCTGGCATAATTAAACCACGCCCATTGAGCCGCATTAGCTGTGTCAGCTAGGGGTGTGTTTTTTTTTCACACCCCTGACCGACAAAAGTGGTAGTGTAGACAAAGCATAAGCAAGAGTTGAATCTGCTTTTCTCACCCCACTGGATGTTGCAGGTAGGTTGCAGTTCTTAATACAGTCTGAATTTCCTTCTCAGTCTTTGTCTTCCCAGAATTCTTGTTGCCTTCGGCGAAAGTAGGGGAGGAGAGAGGTTGTCTCATGATGTCACTGTCCCTTATTTTATACTCTTAGTCCATGTCCCTGAAAAGAAACTGGCCAGGCATGCCTTGCTGAGTCAGAGAGTTGAGCAATCTTAACTGTGTGGTTCTTGGGTAACTGTCTCTTATTGAATTGTAGATTTCTTATGTACCATTCTGATCAATTGTAGTTTTAATAGCAGCTTGGGTGTGGGTCACCACCCTCTGTCACTGGAGAGCTAGCAGTGGGCGACTCCCAAACTCTCAACATATTTCAGCCACACAGCAAAATCTCAAACTTCATACACAATAGCAATACACACAGTTTGACAGAACAATGAGTTTCAGCAGCTTTGGTATCTTACACGGCATGCTTTTTATGTAATATCACAATGATATACAAAAGATGAATATGGGGGTTACAGGGTGTTACTTTGAAGTATAGCATATAACAACTTATTCCAGACTTTGTATATCAGTGGGTGTCAAGTTTGCGGATTTTACTGCAATGTCCATTAATTTTACCACACAACTCCCATCCTTTTCCTGATTATAAGAACCGATGGTGTCATTTAACTCAGTTATTTCTCTATCTTGGAGAAACACCATAAATGCAGTTCAGTCATAAAACAAGTTTTATATCAG
This sequence comes from Natator depressus, assembly GCF_965152275.1. Classification (NCBI taxonomy): domain Eukaryota; kingdom Metazoa; phylum Chordata; order Testudines; family Cheloniidae; genus Natator; species Natator depressus. The sequence continues at coordinate 39,603,374 of NC_134234.1, forward strand.
AATAAAGAGCTTTTTGGGTTATAGTGTCTACAAACTTAAAAACCCTGCTATCAATACTATAAACAGAGGTACTAACAGTATTTTCCGTGCTTATAGCCCCCACATCATAAATCAAAAGTTATAAATCACTGTTGATTCAGCACTGTTTTATTTGAAAAAAGCTGGATTTTTTTTTTTTGAGGATGCTGATAGTGAGAGACATGCTTCAGCTCTATCTCCTTCACACTAAGAGAATAGTATGTTTGTTGCTCAATGCTCTGCAAAGTATTCCTCAGGGTGAAGATGAATGACTTCATTACTGCCTTTTTCCAACCTGCAAAACAACACATATTTTAAGTATAAACCTCTCCAGGTGAATGGTCACTATCTGGCTGCTCTCCACCATTTTACAAACAACTTATAATTTCCTCACTCTCCACCATCAGTGCAGTGCTGTATGTAGCAGCTGTTCAGAAGCAAAACAGAATAGGCCTTAAGCACGATGATAATTTCTGCTCTGTGAATTGAGCTACAGAGAATGCCAATCATTATTCTGAAGATACTATTTTCGCTACAAAGTCTTCCTTTAATTCACTTACAGTAGGGGAAGGAAGTATCAAAACATTTCATTCCACCTTGAAAAATTAATTAGAACTGGCTTAGATCTGAGTATTGTCCCAGAGCAGTTTTCAGGCCAAGGGCTGTAGTAAGATGAGGCCCTGAAACAAACTCTTGTATCAGAGGCCCAGTCTGAGGCCTGAAGCCTGAACCAAAGTACTTCCAGGCATTGCTAAGCAAAGGCTGGGCTGTGAGCAAGAGGCAGGCCCCACTCACAGAAGTTGGCAAGAAGAAGACTGCTAGAAGTGCTACATAGTGCTAATAAGAGGAACTTGTGCCAAGATGCCAACAGAACACTCCACAGAAATAACAAGGAACAGGCAGGTGCATCTTAAAGACAGGGTCAAAAGGACATCATGATGGATAGATTTGTTTGAACTAACATGTAACAGGGAAGAAGCAGCACCCTAATGAATAAATGGGCTGCACCTCAATACGTCAGGAGGGATGAGTAATCTGTTCTGCACCTGTATAAGAATAGGTCTGGAAGGGCACATCATCATCCAGCCTAGGGGGCAGTGGAGCATCCTGCCACTGACTGAGCTGTGTCCATTGCCAGGGGGCACACATTTGTAGTATGTCCGGTAGAGTCTACAGGAAACTATTATTGTGCTTTGTTTGACAATAAACCTGGCCGGGTGCCTTCATACCTCATTAGAGTCTACGGTCTTTGGGGGTTCTCTCGGGGTCTGCTGTGTCAGCTACCTGCGCAGAGCTGGGGCAGCACACAGAGAACATGCATGCAGCCGACTGTTAACATCGAACAAGAGCAGAGCACCACACCTGTAGCTACTGACAACAAGGGCCTTAAAAAGGATGAGGAAAAAACCCCCAAAGAGTGTAGTGAAGCACTGGGTAGGGGTTAATTTCACAGATTACCACAACACAGGAGGTTCTGCACACAAAAATAATACAAAGGGAACTAGAGGGGTTGCTGGTCTCCATCTAACTGCATGGGCACAAATAGCCACATCACAAAATGTACTAACAACTGCCAGCCTTATCAGCAGTCTCAGCCCTGGTCTACTCTACAGGGTTAGGTCGAATTTAGCTGTGCTAGGATGATTTTAAAATGAATGTGTCTACACAACCAACTCCATTCTGTCGACCTAAAGTACTCTTAAAATCAACTTCTGTACTCTTCCCTGGCGAGGGGAGTAGCACTAAAATCAACCTTGCTGGGTTGAATTTGGGGTAGTGCAAATGCAATTGGACGGTATTGACCTCCGGGAGCTATCCCAGAGTACTCCAATATGACTGCTCTGGACAGCACTTTGAACTCCAATGCACTAGCCAGGTACACAGGAAAAGCCCCGGGAAATTTTGAATTTTATTTCTTGATTGGTCAGCGTGGCGAGCTCACGTGACCATGCAGTCCCCCCAAATCACAAACAAGCTCCAGCATGGACCGAAAGGGAGACGCTGGATCTGATTGCTGTATGGGGAGCAGAATCTGTGCAGGCCAAACTCGGATCACAAAGAAGAAATGCTAATATATATCCCAAAATCGCACATGGCATGGTGGAGAGAGGCTACAACAGGGACACACAGCAGTGCCATGTGAAAGTTAAGGAGCTCAAGCAAGCCTAGTAAATGACAAAAGGAAGCAAACCGTCACTCCGGGTCAGAGCTCCATACATGCCGCTTCTATGCTCAGCTGCATGGCATTCTAGGGGGGGATCCTACCACTACCCCACCACTGTCCATGGACACCTGCAAGGGGGGAGGATTTTGTGGAAGAGGAGGAGGAGGAGAATGGGCAGCACGCAAGCGGTGAATCCGCTCTGCTCGGCAGCCAGGACCTTTTCAGCACCCTGGAGCCAATACCCTCCCAAGGCAGGATCCCCAACCCTGAAGCCCAAGAAGGCACCTCTGGTTAGTGCACATTTGTAACTACAGTACAGGGTTTAAAAGCAATAGTGTTTAATGTTTGATTTTCCCTGAAGACTTGGGATGTATTTGTGGTCAGTACAGCTACTGGAAAAGTCTGTTACCATGTCTGGGGATGGAGTGGGAATCCTCCAGGGACATTTCCATGACGCTCTCCTCGAAGTACTCTGAAAGCCTTTGCAGAAGGTTTCTGGGGAGGGCTGCCTTATTTTGTCCCCCATGGTAGGACACTTCACTACACAAAGCAAGTACTCTGGAATCATTGCAGCACAAAGCATGGCAGCAAATAGTCCTGGGTTTTGGTCGCACCCAAGCAACATTCGGTCTTTATCTTTCTGTGTTAGCCTCAGGAGAGTGATATCAGTCATGGTCACCTGGTTCATATAGGGGAATTTTTGTAAGGGAACAGTAAAAGGACCCCATTCATGCTGGGTTGTTTGCACTTGGCTAAAAGGGATCATCCCGGAGAAGAGCCACGTGACAGGGAGAGGGGTGAAGGGATCATCCCAGAGAATAGCCACGTGGTGGGGTGGGGGAAGGTGTGTGCTGCACATCCACCCAAAAACCGCAGCCCCTCCTTTTAAATGTGAAACCCAACTGGCATTGCTTGCTATGGGAAAGGAGAGCGCTGCAGTTTGAAACTATTCCCACATGTTTCAGAGAACAGCCGTGTTAGTCTGTATTCGCAAAAAGAAAAGGAGGACTTGTGGCACCTTAGAGACTAACCAATTGTTATGAAGATGTAAGAAGCCAACCTCGCGTACCCTTTGGCTTACCATGGCTGCCTGGAAACCGAATTCTGTTGCCTAGCCATTTGTGATGTGTCACCATACTGGCAGGCGCTCAAAATAAAAGGCAAAATGTGACCTTGTACCTAAAGCACGTGTTGCCTGCTGTGAATTGCTTGATTCACTCTGAAAGTCTCCCTTTTGTTCTCAAAAATGTATCATCTTAAATTTTACTCTCCCTTTTTATCTCCCCCCAGGTGCAAATGTTTCTATGCTCCCCCTATCATCTCCGTCCCTGAAGTTATCGCAGATTAGAAGGCAAAAAAAAACGCACTCGTGATGACATGTTTTCTGAGCTCATGCAGTCCTCCCGCACTGATAGGGCACAGCTTAATGCATGAAGGCATTCAGTGGCAGAGGCCAGGAAAGCAGTATGAAGAGCAGAGGCAGGAGGCGATGCTGAGGCTGATGGGGGAGCAAACGGACATGATGAAGTGTCTGTTGGAGCTGCAGGAAAGCCAACAAGAGCACAGACCACCGCTGCATCCACTGTATAACCGCCTGCCCTCCTCCTCAAGTTCCATATCCTCCTCACCCAGATGCCCAAGAACGCAGGGGGGGTGGGAGGGGGACAGGAAGGGGGGGGAAGAGGAGGCTCCAGGCACCCAGCCACTCCACTCCAGAGGATGGCCCAAGCAACAGAAGGCTGTCATTCAAACAGTTTTGATTTGTAGTGTGGCTACAAGAAGAAATGTGGCCTTGTCCTTCCCTCCTGCTGCACCTCACCCCACCCAGGCTACCTTGTCAGTTATCTCACTTTTTTTTTAATTAAGAAAGAAAGAATGCATGGTTTCAAAACAATAGTGACTTTATTTCCTTTGCCAGCTGTGATCAAAGGGGGGAGGGTGGTTGGCTTACAGAGAATTAAAATCAACATAGGGGGTGAGTTTGCAGCAAGGAGAAACACATACAACTGTCACACCATAGCCTGGCCAGTCATGAAACTGGTTTTCAAAGCCTCTCTGATGCGCAGCACGCCTAACTGTGCTCTTCTAATCGCCCTGGTGTTTGGCTGCTCAAAATCGGCTGCCAGGCGATTTGCCTCAACCTCCCACCCTGCCATAAACATCTCCCCCTTACTCTCTCAGATATTATGAAGCACACAGTAAGCAGCAATAAAAATAGGAATGTTGGTTGCGCTGAGGTCTAACCTAGTCAGCAAACAGCGCCAGCGAACTTTTAAACGTCCAAAGGCATATTCTACCACCATTCTGCACTTGCTCAGCCTATAGTTGAACTGCTCCTTACTACTGTCCAGGCTGCCTGTGTACGGCTTCATGAGCCATGGGAGCAAGGGATAGGCTGGGTTATCCAAGGATAACTATTGGCATTTCAACATCCCCAACTGTAATTTTCTGGTCTGGGAAGCAAGTCCCTTCTTGTAATTGCTCGAATAGCCCTGAGCTCCTGAAGATGCGAGCATCATACACCTTTCCTGGCCATCCCATGTTGATGTCGATGAAATGGCCCTTGTGATCCACCAGTGCTTGCAGCACTATTGAAAAGTACCCCTTGCAGTTTACGTACTGGTTGGCAAGGTGGTCTGATGCCAAGATAGGGATATGCGTTCTATCGCCTCCCCAGTTAAGGAACCCCACTGCAGCTATGACCTGCACATTTCCCAGAGTCACTACCCTTGATAACAGAATATCAGTGACTGCATTGGCTACTTGGATCACTGCAGTTCCCACAGTAGACTTGCCCACTCCAAATTGAGTCCTGACTGACCGGTAGCAGTCCGGCGTTGCAAGCTTCCACAGGGCTATTGCCACTCACTTCTCAACTGTCAGGGAAGCTCTCATCTTGATATTCCTGCGCTTCAGGGTGGGGGAAAGCAACTCACAAAGTTCAAGGAAAGTGGCCTTACGCATGCAAAAGTTTCGCTGCCACTGTGAAGCATCCCATACCCGCAACACTATGCGGTCCCACCAGTCTGTGCTTGTTTACCGGGCCCAGAATCGGCATTCCACTGTATCAACCAGCCCCACTGCTGCCATAATGTCCCAACTGCCACAGCCTGTGCTTTCAGGAACATCTGTGTCCATGTCCTCATCACAGTCATCCTTGTGCTGGCTTCTCTTAGTCCAGTTCTGCACATACTCCAGGATAATGCGCAAGGTGTTTACAATGCTCATAACAGTGGTGAGCTGAGCAGGCTCCATGCTTGCTGTGGTATGGCGTCTGCATGGGTAACCCAGGGGAAAAAAAGATTGTCTGCCGTTGCTTTCACGGAGGGAGGGGCGACTGACGACATGTACCCAAAACCACCCTCGACAATGTTTTTGCCCCACCAGGCATTGGGAGCTTAACCCAGAATTCCAGTGGGCAGTGGAGACTGCGGGATAGCTACCCACAGTGCACTGCTCCATAAGTCGATCCTAGCCACAGTATTCAGGATGCACTCTGCCGACTTAATGCGCTTACTGGGGACATACACAATCAACTGTATAAAATCAACTTCTATAAAATTGACCTAATTTCGTAGCGTAGACATACCCTCAGAGGGACCAGGACTGAACAGACATAGAAGCTAATTACCTTCTCACCCCCACAATGGTCCTTCTACTTCAGGTTTGAGGTACACAAGCATGGCATTTCCATTCTACCCCTAGAACAAGTACAGTTTTCTCCCCAACAGCCCCAGTAAGAGGTCAGAGAAGGCTATTTTCCCTTCCACAATGTACCACAGTGAACATCAAATCAATCTGTCATGACTAATGCTGTGTGTCTGTCATGGAAGTCACAGATTCCATGACTTTCCGTGACCTCCATGACTTCTGCAGCTGCCGGTGCTGCCTCCGGGGCTTGGCTAGAAGCAGTTTGGGTGTGTGGGGGTGGTTCAGGGCTGGGGCATGGGGTTGGGGTGGCTCTTACCTGAGGGGGGGAAGGAGGGGTCCCTGCAACTTCTAGGCGGAGGGACCAGGGGGCTCCGTGTGCTGCCTGTACCCACAGGCGCCACCCCTGTAGTTCCCATTGGCAGCTGCGGAGCTGGCACTTCTGGGGGGGAGCAGCACACGGAGCCCCCCGATGGCCCTCCCCCCATGCACTCCAGGGCCATGTCAGTCAGAGCAGGGTAGGGAGCTTGCCAGCCTCGCCAACCCCCACCCCAGCACAGGTGGTGCCCAAGTCCAAGTTTTAGTCAAGGGTATACAGTAAAAGTCATGGACAGGTCGTGGGCCATGAATTTTTGTTTACTGACTGTGACCTGTCCATGACTTTACTAAAAATACCAATGACTAAAAAGTAGCCATAGTCATTTAACTATTACTATTTTCCAGGCATTTTTCCTCTCATTGAGTATCTCTCTTCAGATTCTTTTTTAACTTGAAAATCCTCAGGTTGAATCTCATTTCCTGTTAAATTTCCCCCGTTTGTTTTTTACCAGGGTGATTAATTGTGCTGTTAAACAACACTAGAATACCATTTCTTGTAAATATTTTTGGATATTTACTACATTTTCAAATAGATTAATTTCAATTACAACACAGAATACAAAGTGTACAGAGCTCAATTATATTTTATTACAAATTTTTGTACTGTAAAAAATAAATTATTTTTCAATTCACTTCATACAAGTACTGTAGTGCAATCTCTATCATGAAAGTTGAACTTACAAATGTAGAATTATATACCAAAAAAACTGCATTAAAAAATAAAACAATGTAAAACTTTAGAGCCTACAAGCCCATTCAGTCCCACTTCTTGGTCAGCCAATCACTCAGATAAACAAGGTTGGTTACAATTTGCAGGAGATAATGCTGCCTGCTTTTTGTTTACAGTGTCACCTGACAGTGAGAACTGGAGTGCTCATAGCACTGTTGTACCTGGTGTTGCAAGGTATTTACATGCCAGATGTGCTAAAGATCCAGATTCCCTTCATGCTTCAAGCACCATTCCAGAGGACATGCTTCCATGCTGGTGATGGGTTCTGCTTGATAACAATCCAAAGCAGTGCGGACTGACGCATGTTCATTTTCATCATCTGAGTCAGATGCCACCAGCAGAAGGTTGATTTTCTTTTTTGGTGGTTTGGGTTATGTAGTTTCTGAATCAGACTGTTGCTCTTTTAAGACTTCTGAAAGCATACGCCACACCTCGTCCCTCTCAGATTTTGGATGGCACGTCAGATTCTTAAACCTTGGGTCGAGTGCTGTAGCTATTTTTAGAAATCTCACATAGGTACCAACTTTGAGTTTTGTCAAATCTGCTGTGAAAGTGTGCTGAAAACAAACATGTGCTGGGTAATCATCCGAGACTGCTGTAACATGAAATATATGGCAGAATGCAGGTAAAACAAAGCAGGAGACACACAATTCTCCCCCCAAGGAGTACAGTCACAAATTTTAATTGACACTTTTTAATGAGCATCATCAACATGGAAGCATGTTCTCTTGAATGGTGGCCGAAGCATGGAAGAGTGTATGAGGTGAATTGAAAAATACTATTTCTTTTATCATTTTTACAGTGCATATATTTGTAATCAAAAATAATAATATAAAGTGAGCACTTGTGCACTTTGTATTCTGGGTTGTAATTGAAATCAATACTGAAAACACAGAAAAACCATCCAAAAATATTTAATACATTTCAATTGGTATTCTATTAAGTGTGATTAATCATGATTGATTTTTTTTAATCACGATTAATTTTTTTGAATTAATCACGTGAGTTAACTGTGATTAATTGACAGCCCTATTTTTTACTCAGTGAATTAGGGGTTTATGAAAGATATACAGACCTGAAAATTGAAGTTCTTTCCCTAGGAGTGGTAGGGGCATATGGGAAAGTTGCAACTCCACAGGAGTGGTAGGAATAGGAGACTCAAGCTTATAGGGGGAAATAGTTGTTTAAGCAGGAGAAGGGGGAGGTATAGCTCAGTGGTTTGAGCATTGGCCTGCTAAAACCAGGGTTGTGAGTTCAATCCTTGAGAGGGCCATTTAGGGATCTGGGGCAAATATTGGGGATTGGTCCTGCTTTGAGCAGGGGGTTGGACTAGATGACCTCCTGAGGGCCCTTCCAACCCTGATATTCTATGATTCTAAGAATTCTATGATTCTAAGGATCCTGTAACAAAAAGTACTAATTTTCACTCCCAAGACAGAATAATTCTAGGATTCCATATGCAATTTTCCAATGTTTATATTCATCCATATACTTTATGAATCAAATTTTCCAGCATGTTAGCTTTATTGTACAGGTTGTGGTGGGGTGCCTCAGTGTTCCTCAAAAACAACTGTGACGGTGCACCCCATAAGGCTTTATGGAAATATGCTTATGAATGTATATATGACATAACTGAAATATGTTTTATGCTACATATGCCATGTAACATCTCTCTGTAAAGGTTATGATCTACTGAATCTATTCATCCTGTTTGTATGCATGTACCATTTTTGTATTCAACGTTCTGGGTATTGGCTGTGTACTTGCTTGATTTTTAAATAGCCTTAGTAAAGCATTTGGTCAGCTTCTTGAGAAAGGAATGTGCAAATTAAGTGCCCAATCAAGAAACACTTAAACAATGGCTCTTAGAAGGCTCCAATCCACGTAAGAAGTCTTCCTGGAGACATTCAAGATAGCATGTGAACCATGGCTGCTACCTGTAAGTTCTGAGTCATGCATGGACATGTGACTTGCCATGTGACTCCAAAATGTCATCTTATATCTGGGATTCTACACGGGGGGGGGACGGGTGTCCACCCACAAGAGCAATCTATTTAAGCCCGTGGGAGACCCCTCCATTTTGTCTTCAGCTGGCTCAAGAGATAGCCTCTCCACCCCCAAGGATACTTGAAAGAAACTGGAACAAAGGGCAGTAACTACAGAGGGTGTGAGTGATTGCTGGACCCAGACTAGGAGGAGACTAGTCTGTAAAAGGAAGCTTACTGAAACTCCTCTGAGGGTGAGGTTTTATCTGTATTCAGTTTTCTTACTGTATTAGGCATAGACTTGTGGGTTTTATTTTATTTGGTAATTCACTTTGTTCCAATATACTTGGAACCACTTAAATCCTACTTTCTGTATTTAATAAAATCACTTTTTACTTATTAATTAACCCTGAGTATGTATTAATACCTGGGGGGGAGTGGGGAGGAACAGCTGTGCATCTCTCTAAGCATGTTACAGAGGGCGAACAATTTATGAGTTTACCATGTATAAGCTTTATACAGGGTAAAATGGATTCATTTGGGGTTTGGACCCCATTGGGAATTGAGCATCTGTGTGTTAAAGACAGGAACACTTCTCAAGCTGCTTTCAATTAAGCCTACAGCTGTTAGGGGACGTGGTTCAGACCTGGGTCTGGGTTTGCAGCAGGCTAGCGGGTCTGGCTCAAATAGGCAGAGCCCTGAAGTCCCAAGCTGCCAGGGCAGGAAAGCAGGGGAAGTAGTAGTCTTGGCACATCAGCTGGCAGCCCCAAGGGGGTTTCCGCAATCCAACCCATCACACCACCACCCTGGCTCTCACCCTATCCATTGCCCTAGAATTTTTCTCTTGTTCCTTTTTTCTTCTTGACATCTCCCTTCAGCTTCCCTACCCTTTACAAATCCCATCCCAACAGACTCAGCAGCTAGAAATGGAAAGGATCTGTTAGATCCATTCCCTGCCAATGCAACTTTCCGCAAGTTTTACGGTTTCTCATCCACACCTTTTGTCCATAGCCTTAATATACTGGTTTTAAAATTCTTGATCAGCCTCACCCTTTACCCTTATGTATTCCACCGCACCCCATATTCATGGTGCACTGGGCTATTCTTAATTCTCCTCTCCCTATCTATTTACTGATGATGGCAAAACCACTGGGAAGGCTCTCTAACCCCACAGTGACAGGCAGTGTATAAAAACACAGAGAAATAATTATCTATCTGAACTCCTCCTGACTGATCATTTCAACCTTTGCAAATCTTGCTTAAGATTCCTTAAGTAATGAAACACCAAACAACACTGTATCCAAGCAATCACAATTATCTCATCTCCATAATATATTTTTTGGGGTAAAAATCTGGAATACTCTGTTCTATTTTTATGGGAGATGCCGTAACAGATAAAACTCCAATTATCTTTCAATATATATGTGAATCAAACATTTGTTTGTTGAGTATCTTCAGAGATTAGACACATTTTAGACTGGATGAAGTTCTCATAGAATCCATTTAGGCCTTGTTTATATCACAAGTTGCAGCTGTTTAACCGAAAGTCCGATTTTTAAAAATCAATATAGTTAAAGCAGTGCAAGTCTGCATGCTCTAAACCTGGCTTATAAGGATTTAGTTTAATGAATTGATTTATGCTAAATTGAGGTGTCCACATAGGAGTTTGGACCACTTTAAATCAATTTTAAAAACACACCTTTAGTTAAATTGGTGCAATCTGTAATATACACAAAGCCTCAGTTTTAGACCAAGTGGGAGAACTTGGTGCCACACATGCATTTACACACTGTGCGTCCCACAACACTAGCCTTTCATATGTCCTGTATATGTATTAGAGCAACATACTGTTACTCAAGCCCTCTCCTCACAGACGAAGCAAAGGGAAACACAAATTCAACAATATCTTAAAAGACTAAAGTCTGTTAACATAATGGTTGATAGAAATTATAAGTGTCAAAGGATATAGTAATTATTACCTGAAGGTAAGATTCAAAGGTATTGGTGGAAGTGTATGAACAAATTCCTTCATCAAATTAAATGCAAAAACAAAAAAATCCATCTGTCTCATAACTGTAAGTAATTACTAAATAAAAAGCCAAATGTGCAAATACATACCTGAACGTAAAAAAAAAAAAAAAAAAAAGCTTCAGGATCTTGACCCTCTGTACTCTTAAGACAGAGTAGAACTTTGTTTTTAAACCAATCTTCATCTGCATTTTAGCATTTTAATTTTAACCTAGAAAAAAAAATAATATGTAGTTATAGTCAAATATCTGGGGCATTTTAAGCAAAATAAAACAATTATCTACATGGTAGTGGGCCCTATACTGTTCAAAGTACAATAACTCTTCCCTTCCCTAACATATGAATTTTTTAAAGGTAGAATTATTGTAGGACATGTGACCAAAATTGAAATTACCTCCTCACAAATTCATTTTCATCTCTAACCATTCCCTCCACTATAAGCAGTTTTCCCTACTCTTAATTACTAAGATCTTTAAAATCTGTTATTGTACCAGTCAGTTAACAGCCAGTTGGTGTTTCAGTCATTATGAGTTCCTTTGTCATTATATTGCTATGAACATTTCAGCTCAAAGTGCAGTTCTACTAAGAAAAATGTGTATGACATTAGTTCCCTTTGCCCACTCAAACACACTGAAGGATCTGAGAATCAAACTAGGTTCTTTTCTTCTCATGTTACCACTAGTAAAAGATTCTGCCAAAGCAGGCCCTCAGTAACATCTGTGCAATCCCAGTGCCTTCAGTGGAATTGCACAAGTGTATTGCAATGTTGTACATAATTCTGCTGATGGTGTGCAAGCAGGAATAGAATTCAGCTCCCTCCCCTCTAGCTCCACAGAATGAATATAACTAGCAGATATACAAAGCAGTAAACACTATCTAAAATCAGCAGATATTGCTGAATTGCAAACAGGGAGCAAATATGTGGCATAATCAATCATAGAATATCAGGGTTGGAAGGGACCCCAGAAGGTCATCTAGTCCAAGGAACCACCATATTTTTTAGGAACATTTTGGAGCAGAATCATATTTTAATATATTTAAATATGATATACTTAATCCATGCAGATCTTTAATATTAAACTGTAAAGTTTAATATTCAAGTTTAAGACATTTGTTTTGTGGTTTAAAATTCTTTATAAATATATATTCAGCTTAAACACAAGATTTGCTCACTTTAAATATAAATGCAGTCAACTTTAAAGAGCAATTCATAATACAAGTTATAATTTTATTTCTGTTAAAAGTACTAATTCATATTTTACAATGAATGTTACTATAAAGCACAAAAAAGTCAAAGTAATTAGTTATTTTAAAAACTAACAGGGGTATGCATCCCAAACTCTGGATGTCCCTTAGAACACTTAACATCCAGAATCATCAAAAATTCAGACCGCTTAAATCCACTGCCCCCACAAATCAATCTGGCCCAAAAACTTAATTACAAAAAACAAACAAAAACAAAAAAAAAAGACCCATTTAACCCTCATCTTCTCTCCACAAACACTTGAGGGTTTAAAAAAAACCCAAAACACTGCAGAGTATTCAGGTCTTTTTCAAATCATGGCACTAACAGACCAGGGAGGCAGAGGGAGAGAAACACATGTTCCGAAGTTAAAAAGCCCTAAGGAAACCCTCCTTTCTACATGAAGGAACTGATTTGAGGGTCTGTGTTCACTACAACTACAGCAGTATGACACAAGGAGATGGGTGTACTCCAAGTAACCTAGACTCAAACCATCCAGGGCTTTTTAAAACTATCATTTACCAACACCTTGAGTTCTAGTCTGAAGCTGACAGACACCTAGGATATCTTGTTATGTTATGTACTCCCAAAGTAAATATCCACATAAGCAGGCTGCAGCATTCTAGACTAGCTTCAGTTGCTTGAATTGCAAGGTGGAGGCCCAATACATTTCAACAGTACTCAACTGAAGTTACAAAAGCAGGTCCACACACAAAATAAAGGTCACATATCCATACCAAGTACAGCCGACATATAGTTGCTACATAATCATCCACAAGCTGCTTTGGGTCTAATAAGACTCCGAAGTTGAAAAATGATTCATAAATAATAGCTGCATCCAATCAGAAGTGCTAATATAATTCTAGCCAATTTTTCCAATTGCTTCCCCTATTCTACACTAAAATTATTTCTGCGTGATCTAGACTGATCCTCAGCTAGCTAGTCTTCATTCACATCATTCTCCATAGACATATGGTCATCCATTCCACTACACCAGTGAGACTAGCCATAATGTAATTATTCAACTGGGTATCCTCTGCCTACTGCAGACACTATAGCCCATATATTCTTACTAACACTTCTAAAGGGCTCATACTACAAAGAACTACCGCTCTAGCAGCACTATTTCATGATCAAGTGTATCAAAAGTTGACTATATACATACATCTCTCTAATAAAATCAGCCTGGGCATGCCTTTAATACCCTACCCAGAAGAATACCAACTACCACCACTAGTGCAGTTTCTATCCCACATCCAGGTCTAAACCCAGACTGACCAGGGTTATGCCCAAATAAATCTGTTAGTCTTTAAGGTGCCACCAGACTCCTTGTTGTTTTTGTGGATACAGACTAACACAGCTACCCTTCTGATACTGGAAATATTGCTATTCTGCTTCACCGCCACCTTCTGTAAATTTTTTCATACATGGGAGATTCAATTGCACCCTGGGTGAGATTATCAAAGTCAAAACTTGATTTCCTTTCTATGTAGCAGTCCCAACTCCACTCTCAGATAAGGAGGAACTGACAATCGCCACTAACAAAGTACCCATTTCTCACTACTGAGTTTTATCAGACGAGGGGACAGGGCTGCAATAAGCAGGTGCCCCAACATTTCCAGGTGTTTAGTAAGTAACACTGGTCAAAATTCAATCACAGAAGATTTGGTTTTTGAATATTAAAACACTGCTCTGCACCCTCAGATATGACCAGTTCCATGTGAAATCCAGGTTTTTTTTTTTATCTGCAACGTAACCAGAAAAATCCTCGCTAAGAAAAACTCAACTGGTCCCAGATGAAGACAGCTCACGTTTACCAAACTATCCACTTCCACTGTAGAATTTGGCTGAGAGAGACTTTGCAGTGTTGCCCTGGATTTGAGGGGTGTGTGGACCCCAGAATGTGATTAAACTAATTGCAACCATATTATGCACATTCAGCCACGGTGAATTAATAAAATAGAACCCATCTAGTTGAGGGTTAATTGGAATAAGCAAGCTTTTGAAGGCAAGGTCAAATGCTAGCTGTATGCTGGCAGGTTCTGTAATCAGAAGGGGAGAAGGAGAGAAAAGTTATTAAAACTGAGACTGAAATAAAATACGTGGACAAAAAGCCTTGAATCTGGACGCCTTCGATATAGAAAGTTTATCATGACTAAGATTGCTAGGAATGTTTGTTGATACATACAGTGATGAGCTGCCAAAATCTGAAGAACCGGTTCCTTCAGTCGCTCAGGGTCTTTGGCGGCACTTCGGGGGAGGGTCCTTCAGTGGCTCCGGGTCTTCAGTGGCACTGAAGTAGCTGCTGCCGAAGACCCTGAGCGAATAAAGGGCCTGCTGCCGAAGTGCCACCGAAGACTCGGAGCGCCGCCAGGTGAGTGAAAATTAAAAAGGGATTCTCAGCTGGGGAGCCTACCCAGCCGGGAGCTCAGGTGGGCCAGCAGGACGGTCCTGCGGGCCAGATGTGGCCCGCGGGCCGGAGTTTGCCCACCCCCTTTAACAACCGATTCTAAACCAGCTTCAAAATTTAACAACCGGTTCATCCGAACCGGCTCCAGCTCACCACTGGATACATAGTTTTCTGAAATGTGGAAAAGTGATGACCCAGTAGAGGTCACTATGACCTATGTGTTTTGTAAAAGTTAGTTATAAAAGATTAGCTAATGTAATGTATTTTAGAGCAGTCCTCTGGAGCTATCCAAGGAGAGACTTTTTTTCTGACATCTTTACTCCTCAAGGCGGAAGCGAATGGCCATCATGGACCTGCTGTTAATTACTCAATATCATGCCAGAATTTAAGTAAATATTTGGGCTGTTCTAAACCTATTGCTTATGTCTGTGTATGCTTAAATCTAATAAACTGCAGTTTTAGACAAGAGCACACTTGTATCAATTACCATCAGATGGAATGGCTGTGTTCCCACTGATGTATTCCTGACATCACCTCGAGTGAAACAGCGAAGTTACCACTGCTGTGGGTTCTGAAAACCTCAGGTAACAACAGGTCTACAGTTAAGGCAAAGGAACTCTTGCCTGCACATCCATGGATTAAGTGTTTTTAAATTATTTATATCATATGTGGCTGGTCTCCACTCAGGACTTTCAGTACTCACACTGTCTGTGCTCCCTCATTTCATCCATCGCAAGATATCTGAAAACCAGGATGACATGCAAGGACAAAACTATAGGAGAAAGCATTTAGGAGCCTTCTATCACATATGCCATTGTCTGCACAACACATGCTCACAGAGCCCATGAAACCTATCCAGTTTCATCGATCTCCTTGAATGGACTATCAAATCATGTCCCTTTCCCGCAATGGAATAAAGGAAAACCCCAACCTCAAACCACAGGAGGTAATGGCTGTCCCATAAGGACATAAATATTACATCTCCAACCTCCAAACACTAGATCCAGAATGTGGCTAGTTATATTGCTATACATATAGAACCAAAAACTATGTGGGATAATTCCCATAACTGTCTCAAACTCCTGGATCAATCTAGATGAATTGTCATTTGGACAGATATTAAAATCTGTGAGCATCACCACTATTTGCCATCACTTCCAACACCATTTTAGTGAGGTATCTAAAATTCAGCTAAGGAATAATGTGGTGCAGTAGGGAAATCCATTCAACAACTTTAAGTAAAGACAAAGATCCTTGTGAGCCATGTCTATATCTAGCAAAGCTAATAAAACAGAGATTAATCATTTTAGCCTGTAACTATGATTTTCTTTTTGCTGTTTCCTACCTGATCCTCCCACTACCCATCACCACAAAGCCTGAGGAACCCAAAGCCTGCAATGAGCTCCCTTCAACTTCTTATCAGATTCTCAGTGAATGATAGCATTGATACACTTACTTAGCCACCTAGAAGTAGTTACTGAAGGAACAAAGCTGCTGGAACTAGGCTCCCACATAACTTCCTGGTCAAGCTTCAAAAGACCATTTCAACACTTGTCCAACACACACCTCCGATCCTGTTTCGTCAACCTCCCTATCTCATTTAATCTTTAAAACCTCTCTCTCCTTCTGGAAACAACCAAACAAATCTCTCCTGCATTCCACTCAACCAAATCTTAGTCCTTTTCCATAAACCTCCTTAATCTTAAAGTTTCAGAGTAACAGCCGTGTTAGTCTGTATTTGCAAAAAGAAAAGGAGTACTTGTGGCACCTTAGAGACTAACCAATTTATCTGAGCATAAGCTTTCGTGAGCTACAGCTCACTTCATCGGATGCACACCCAGGATATATGTATCCTATTCAAATTAGTAATAGACCCTTATTCTGGATTCTCATAATCAGCCATTTATGTGTCATGTATGTGTCATGTTATGTAGCAGTCCCAACTCCACTCTCAGATAAGGAGGAATTGACAAGTACCCATTTCTCACTACTGAGTTTTATCAGACGAGGGGACAGGGCTGCAATAAGCAGGTGCCCCAACATTTCCAGGTGTTTAGTAAGTAACACTGGTCAAAATTCAATCACAGAAGATTTGGTTTTTGAATATTAAAACACTGCTCTGCACCCTCAGATATGACCAGTTCCATGTGAAATCCCAGGTTTTTTTTTATCTGCAACGTAACCAGAAAAATCCTCGCTAAGAAAAACTCAACTGGTCCCAGATGAAGACAGCTCACGTTTACCAAACTATCCACTTCCACTGTAGAATTTGGCTGAATGCACAGTTGATCTTCCATTGTAGATGTTTACATTCAGGTATTATTTTTAAAATCCTCCAAAATACGTTAAATGCAGCAGGATCAGAAATAAAGAGCTGTTAGAAGCAGCTGTCACATATATCTGATACATGAAAGGCTCTGGGTCTGATTTAAAAAAGAAATGTTGTGTATGTCAGCACAGGTTCAACTGGTCCACAAGGTCAAGTTACGGAGGCCAGTGATGCAGGTGAAGGCTGGCTGAAGCATGAGGGGTTCAGACACAGGTGACAGGAAAGGAGGAGGAAGGGTGAAATGTCTAAGACAAAATGAAAGTAACTTTCCCAATATGAACCAGCCTCCAAAAGATGCCATAGCAAACCTCCAAATTTTACTACCCTCCCAGCTTCCAAAACCATCCTGTACACTCATTACAAGCAATGCGATCTTTACAACTTCCACATTCTCATGTACCACACTAACAGATAAGAGTCCTCAATCTGCCTTCCCCATCATAGCCAATCTCCATCTGAAGCAGTTCACCTACTATATAAGGGCCAATATTGGTCAGTCCTGCTTTAGAACTGTTCTCTTTGGCCAAAAGTGAGGATAGCTAAAACCGGATTAACCACAAGGGCAAAATAAATAGGTAGGTATCCTTTTACCAAAACTAGTGTCAGTGGCTTTCAGAAATCTGAATGCTAATAAACAAATTTGTAAGAAGTGATATTTTATAGAGTGTATTTTTCCATCATTAAATTGATTACACAAACTGTATTTTATTACACTTATTTTAATTAAAAAGCATGTATAATACTAAAATAGAATTTTCTCAGCTAGTGAGAGCACAGGGATAACTATGATTATATCTCTTTGTGCTCTGACTGGCTACTCTCATCAGAATCAAATCCCCACAATGAGCTATGCCCTCTCAACTCTGACCCCTCCCTGTCACTCTAACCCAAACTGTGAGCTAGAATTTAATTACAAAGGAATTATTCTTAGTGAGGACTGAATGGAGTATTCTGGCAACAGCTGAGCTCAGAGATTTATAATAGCTAGATGGAGTGCACTGATGAGGAAAGATCACTTTTTGGTATAATAACTGGAAGTTTCATCATGTTAATTCAGCTAAAGAGGTTTGGTTTTGGTTTTTAAGCCCAGAATGTGGTTACTTACTCAATAAGTAGTAATATTTAAATATTATTTAAACACTTATAGGGCACAAAAAATATGCTCTATGTTAAGAGAGTAGAATGAATATAAGAGCTAAACACTCTTGACTCTTTGCAAGTATACTACTGTAGCAAAATATTACTTCCTTCTAAGGCTCATGGAGGTTATTCTCTTCAGTAATCTAATGAAAGCATTAGCTCTTCAGTGCAGCATGAGTTGCACATAACTTGCAAATATTGGTATGTGTAGTTTAATTAAGAGCTTCTTTAAAATATATTATTTCCTTAAAAATTAACACACAATTTTGGTATGAATCTCTTAGTTAAAATCCCAAATACATAGCAGAAGTCTATCTATGATTTTATACCACACTTATCACTTACAGCCAAGCACCTTCTGAGTCTTGTATTTCTGTTTTAACATTTGTACTGTACCCTCATTCTCTCTGGACATAATTCTTTACACAGCTTCATTGGCTTGGTTGAGTGCACAGGCTGAGGTTGCTTCCTACTTTTTTCTTAACATAAATGACAATGTTAATGGTAATTTTTATATCTGGTCTCCCCTTCCACCCTGACCCACCTCTTTACTGTGTGTCTAGATAAAATTTACCTAAAGATATATAACTACAGAGCAAACAGACTTCCACTGAAGTGGGCCATATGGCACTTTGACTTAGCCAGCAGGAAAAGCAATCATTTTATGATCAGCATACCCACTATCCACCATAGAGAAAGGAAGAACTCTATTTTTGAGATGCACTCAGGACATGTGATCATGTATTTGGGGAAACAGATGTTATCCAAAAGAAACCTTCAGCCAGATATTCCGCACAGCTGTATTCGTATTTGCATTTGTCCATTTGACTTCTTGGCAAAAGGTGACAGAGAACAACACTGGTTGTTGAAGTAGCAATAAAAAAATACGATATACATTTTAAAAATTGTCAACCAATGACTCTGTTTCCCTTAGCTATCACTTTTACTTAAGTATTTCTTATTCATTCAGGGCTGAATCCTGCTCAACTTAAACAAGAGTATAGACCCTACTAAAACAAACTGGTGCATTACTGTCAATAAAACAAGCATAATTTGTTCCTTAAGAACAACAAATGTATATCAGCAGATAGCTGAGAGAAGGCGGGATATGCGAAGGAATAATTAAAACTTTATTACACAGTACAGACCAAAATTAAACTGTTGTATATATCAAGGGTAAATACTGCGTTAACTGATGCCAAACAAAAACAATCATTTTTATTGGCAGAGAAGGGCTTACAAATTGAAAAGACATTTTCCATCTATTTTACAGCTTTCAGTTTACAGATTAGGAGATATCTGCAAAATTATCATTCTTGAAAGGAATGAGAAAATGTGAATACAGTACTATTTTCTTTCCAGAGGAACTTTTAATCATAAGAAAAAATGGGAGATTTAATAATGTTAAAGCAAATGTCAGTGGGGATAAAAGACAGCATGCTCAAGAGAAAGATTTCATTCACTATATTTAGCCTTTTATTAGATCATATTTTATTCATGCTAGGATTTAAAGCAATTACTTTCTGAAGAATATTTGGACTTATTTGAAAATATTTATGAAACCTGAAACACAGCAGCTGCAGAGCTTTACGCAACATAATTCAACTGAAATGTAGATTTGAAGATAAAATGGAATTTACAGCACGCTGTAGATTTTTGGACATTAAAAAAAATTCCTGAAAATCCCACAATTTGTTTACTTGTAGTCAGGTGTTTCTAGATGTCAGACCTTGCATCTTACAATTGTTAGCAAAAACTACTTTGCCTAAATTTAGAGCCTGATCTAAAGCCCACTGAAGTCAATGGAAAGCTTCCCAATGTATTCAATGGGCTTTGGATCTGACCAGCAAAAATAAATGGTTAAAAAATTGACTTTAATAGATCAGTGAAAAAGCAAAGACAATGCAGTTTGTATCACAAAGATTTCCATTTGCCATGTGATGTGTAATGAAGATATGATACAAGACACAATATTTATAAAAAGCTTTATGGATTTTAAGTTGTCTATAAATAACACTGAAATGGTATATTTTAAAATAAATGTATATGAAACAACAGGTCTTAAATGAGTACATTTTGAATCTGGATCTACCAGATCTCAAGACTGACAGATATGAGTCTGAACTGTTGGTTTATTCTGCTGAGTCAATAAAATTTGTGGTCAGACTGTTCATTTAACATATGTATCAGTGAAGTACTTTGATGTATCACCAAGTGATTTTTGTAAGCATTCATTACAAATATCTGTTGGAATTATTAGAAAACAGCTGTGTGTATTTACACTAGTTCTTTATACACTTTACATATGTACAAGGGGACTTTTAAAGGGAATTTTAAAAAGGCATTTGATATGATTTCCACACTATAAATGTGAGAATGGTATCTTGAAAGGAATAAGGAGGCTTTTTCCATTCAAGAAGGTCACACGCAGTAATACCAATCAATTTTACACTTAACTGCTAACTGTACACAAGCATATTATTATATTTTATATTATTAGATAGCTATGAAATACAAAGTTGCTCAAAGAGGGAGACTGAGAATATACAACCTTCTCCCCAACATGGTAATCTCTCACTTGCAAATATTCTGAGGTGTAGGTGTGACATTAGATTCAAATGAAAAATAAATCAGTAAATTTTAGGATGAAAAGGACCTCAAGTCAGTGCAATCAATCATGGTCTTAAAATTGTATTTATAAATTTAAGGATTTTTTTAAAATTACGTTCCTACAGTATTCTGAATGACAGTTTTTCCAGTTACAGAAACGTAGATTAAAGTGTGATCTACAAACAGAACTTGCACTGATATACCTAAAGTCTGTTTTGAAATAGATTTAGTTAAACTAGCACAAACATGGATCTATTTAAATTATTAATTATTTGTATTATCATACCTCCTAGGAGCCCTAGTCATGGCCAGGACTCCACTGTTAGGCACTGTACAAACAGCAAACTTGACCTATAACTGATTTCTACATTATAATGTAAAACAATCCCTTATCAAATTAAACCATATTGATATAAGCTAGTTGGTAAACAGATTTAAGTCATTCCATGAAAAGTTTTGTACCTGCTGTTTACAGGAATTTTAAAACTGATTTTAGTTAAACTAGTGCAAGATTTGTGTGTAGACAAAGTCTAGGAGAAGGTGTGCTTATATTTACACTTTAGTAACACTATGTAAAATTTACAAAACAAGAACAAGTTTTCCAGCATACAGAAAGTATTTAAGTGTAGCTGAACCCTGGGTATCTTAACTGCTAAGAGGACATATATGAATTTCAGCAAACTATAAAATTTGGGAAAACAAAATTATAATTCAGGGGATATTTCTGAATTTTGGATAATCTGAGTTACAGATAATCTGAGTTTATCTGTACGTCATAAATCAGGTCAGCATTTCCAAGTATGCAATATTTAAGTTATTTAAATGCATGTCTTATGTTAAAATAGTAAAATAATTTTCAGAATATTTTAATATTCCTGCTTTATACAAATAAACTCAATGCTTCCCATTCCCTCCTGTGTATTTTTTCTTACCTGTCATTTTGCAGCAGGTATCAAGTATTCTAATATCCTCTTCCAAATAATGACAGCAGATTTGAAAAGTCTTTGTAGGGCTACAACTTCTTAAACCATGACATGAATGTTCTGGGGGAAGGGCAAGGAAGGGCTATGTTGCATGTCTTTGTAAAGATCAACAATTTCAAGAAGTTTTATTCAAAGAACCCCCATCTTTTAAATCCTTAATTTAAAATTAAAATATCTATAGAGATACTGAGAATACATACATATATGCATGAAAAGGAGAACAAGCAAAGGGAAACAAATTTAGCAGCAGGTGTATAATTTATATCAATTCACACAGGTCAAAAAATTAGACCAAATTTTATTTTACGTATCTCAGTTGACCTATATTTTGAAATAAATTATTTTTATTGCAGTGAAGTCCTGTACTCCCTTCACTAGCGTATGCAGTCTCTTCCATTTCATAAGAATTTCTTTATCATGATATAAGCACACAGTAACTATTTAAAGCTTCTACTATAATCTTGAAAGAAAAAAAATTCTAAATTTGATCTGAAACAAGGAACTAAGCCACTATTTCAAGATAGCCACAAAAAATACACAAGCATCTTTAATAAATGGTAGCATACGCCACAAATGCTTTACATCTTATAGGTCTACCTAGATGTGACTTACCCGACAGTTTATAAAAAAACAGAAAAAATTAAATATAGATGTTTCAAATAAATAGTGAACATACATATTTTGTTGGGATGGAGGCATGTGTTTGCACTAAGACTTCCCGGGGACAAAAACTGCACTAGTACAAAATCTGGGACAACTGATACTCAGCCTTGGACCACCATCTAAACAGCACTACTAAAAGCAAGGAACAAGTGATAAAGTTAAGTCTGGATATCTTGTGAAATATTAGGGCTAGAATTTAATACCCCACGTAACATTAGAAAGAAGAGGCTGGTTCTCAAATTTACTATTATGCCACATCCATTTACAGCCTGGCAAGTTGTGAGCTATCAGAGTAACATCACAACAGTTTCTCATCTTGCTTTTTTTCCTATACCAATTCTGATAGAATTGCCACTATCTTTAGAACCAGAAATCAATGTTCACACTATTTTAGAAATATTTTTAAAATAGGTGTAAACTGTTAACTATAAATTAGGAATAACTTTTGAAATCCATCTTTAAAAATCTGACCCTTAGTTTTTAGTTTCTGGAGTTTGAGACATAATCACTAATATCAAGTCCTAACTGAGGACTGAAAAGCACACCAATAGCAATAAAGTGAGTTTAAGTTCTGATAATAATAGAAAAGCAGTAATATTAGTAACATTATTATGCATCTCAATGCATTTTACAGACATGTTTGATGACTTTCTAAAAGATACACTCTAGTTCAAGCACAAATTACTGGGCTTGATGAAATTCTAGAACCATAATGGCCCATTCTCACCTTAAAAGCTATCAGTCTATGAAAAAAGGCTCAACACAGCGAAGTGGAAGTTTTATCCCCATTTTACAGCTGGCAAAAGCTGAAGCAAAAGGACTGATTTTCCCAAGATTAACCAGCAAGTCAGTGGTAGAACTGGGAACAGAAGTCTCTTGACTCCCAGTCTAATGCCATTCACCACAAAATCATCCTTCAACCAACAGCAACTTACCATGCCTAAATATGCCTTGGCAGACCAAGTCAAGTGCTTTCATGGCAAAACAACCTTCCCCAGCACTAGCCCTTGATTTATGGTCTGAAAGAGGCAAAAATACATGGTTTCCCCTCTTCCCACCCAAGTGCAGATCAGCTGATACCAGTTTAAAGATTAAACTATTATTCGTAAAACTGTTACCCAGACTGAAATATTTCACGCAAAAGGTATAGAACTGTTGTAAGCATTATTTGGTACTGTATATAGCATTCAACAAAATTTCACTTTCAAAATATAAGAAGTTCTTAATATAACACTCAAGTATTAGTGTGTCAAATCAATTATATAGCTCACACCTGTACCAGCCACATAGCAGAGGAAGGAGGGAGCGGTTACTCATCTTGAGCAATAACTGGAGTTCTTTGAGATATGTCCCCTTGTTGGTGCTCCACTTCAGGTTCGCTTGTGCCCTGCACCTTTGATCAGAGATTTCTGGTAGCAGTGCCCGTTCAGCGTGCATGTGTACCCCACAAATCCTTGTGCCCTGTGCCAAGATTCTATGGGGCTGCACAGGTAAGCCACCTTCAGTTCCTTCTCCACCACCAAGACCCATAACAGAGACTCCAAAACAGAGGGGAAGGAGGGCGGGTAGTGTAGCACCAAACATCTCAAACTCCAGCTATTGTACAAGGTGAGAAAGCGTCCAAGATTTTTACCTAAGGTGTCCTCAGAATTTCTCCTTCATCAAGTAGTGTCTCTGGGGGTTCTCCACTTCAGGTGACTTGTGAGCAGTACCCCCATTAAAGGAGGTGGCAGGTTCGGAGCAGAGTCCAACACGAAGAGAGAACTGTATTGCCTACAACAGCATCTGATCTTGCTGCAGGTACCAAAGCATAATGATTAAACAAAATATGATCAGATGACCAAGTTGCCACCCTACAGATGTCTGCAACTGGTACATCCTTAAGTAAGGCTATAGATGTAGATAGTGCTTTTGTGGAACGTGCTACCACTCTCGAACGGCGTTGAACATGACTTCTGTCACAACAAATCTTAATACAACCGGAGATCAATTTTGATAACCTGTTTTGAAGTTACTGAATCCTTGTTTTTGTCTGCAATGGATATAAATAGTCTAAGGGATCTTCTAAATGGTTTGGTCCTAACTATGTAGAAGGCTAACGCCCTCATGACATCTAGGCTA
Source organism: Natator depressus (assembly GCF_965152275.1). Taxonomy (NCBI): domain Eukaryota; kingdom Metazoa; phylum Chordata; order Testudines; family Cheloniidae; genus Natator; species Natator depressus. The sequence continues at coordinate 39,627,824 of NC_134234.1, forward strand.
TCAAATATAGTTTCCTGAGTAGTCCAGTGCGGTTTTGGGGGGAAAATCTGGGAGAGGAATGGTTTGATTAATATAAAATTCGGAGGACACTGTAGGTAAAAAAAACCTTGGAAGTGCCTGTACTGATACTTTCTCTCTGGTGAATACTGTAAATGTTGTGTCTGCCATTAAGGCCCCCAATTTTCTCACCCTTCAGGCAGAAGTTATTACTATCAGGAAGATTGTCTTTGTTGATCAATTTACCAAAGAAGATGTAGTCAGTGGCTCAAAAGGGTGTTTCATAAGGCAAGTAAGTACTGGGTTCAAGTCCCAGCTTGGAGTAGGGGAGATATTCAATAAATCCCTTAGAGATCTTGCCATAGCTGGGTAAGTGAAGAGTGAAAAAACCCCTATGGATATGTGAAAAGTTATGGAATTTAGAGAAAGACCCAATGTTTTCAGTTCCAATAGGGAATTCAATACCCTGGGAAGAGGAGAGCGAGTTGGCAACATCTGGTGAATGTTACACCAAAGATAATATTGTTTCCATTTTCTAAAGTTATTTCTTGTAGATTCTTTTCTACTATTTAATAAAACATGTTGTACCTCTGACAAACAGGGTATCGCTATTACTGAGAACCACTGGGGAACCATGCTTGTAGCCTCAAGATCTTCAGGTTGGGGTGAAGTGATGGACTGGCATCGTGGGTCATTAGATAAGGACTGACCAATAGCCTCCACAAAGGGCAAGAAGTGAATCTGATCAAATAGGGATACCAGACCTGTCTTGGTCACATTAGTGTGATCAGTATGACTCTGGCTCGATCTTGCTGAGAACCTTTAATAATAATGGTATCAGTAGATATGGACCGAGAAGTCCTTTTGTCTATGAGATGAGGAACATGCCTCCAATGCATTGAGGATCGAGCCCTCTCATGGAGCAATGCCTGATGCATTTTCTATTGGCTGCTATGGCAAACAGACTGACCTGCGGGAACCCCCAGGGTAAGACTATCTTGCGGAGGACTCTTCAATTCCCATTCGTAATATAGAAAGAAATGTATGCTGAGGTCATCTGCCATGGTGTTCTGAATACCTGGGAAGTAAGAAGCTGAGATGACTGTGTTGCTGGCTATGCACCAGTTCCAGAGTTCTACTGCTACCGCACAGACTGCTGGGAAAAGTGCACCTCCTTGACAACTGACATAATACATGAATTCCTGTCTGTCATTATCTTTACTGACTTCAAATTGATTAGCGATAGAAAGCATAAGGAAGCATTTTTGATGGCTCTCAATTCCAAAAGACTGATGTGGAGAAGCTGTTCTTATAATGTCCCTTTCCTTATACTTTATGAGGTCCCGGATGTGCCCACCCAACCCAAAAGTGACGCATCTGATATTATCACTCCAGTAAGGGGAATTTGCAAGAGCGGAACACCTACACAGGTTTTGGTCTGGTCTTTATACCAACTGATTGCAGAACCCACTGGAGAACAGACAGTAACCTGACTAGACTGTGTTTGCTTGGTTTGCAAACTGAAACTATCCCTGTCGACTTTGGAGGTCGAATCAGGCATGCTGCACTACAGTGACACAAGCTGATGTGTCCCAGCAGTTGAAGTCAATCTCTTTCTGTTACTTGAGGAATATGCTGAATCTTTGAGATGTGAGAAATCTGCTCAATGGTAGATATGCTCTGCCTGTCACCGCATCCAAGAAAGTTCCTATGAAATCTAGACATGGTAGTGGAGTCAAAATGGACTTTTCAAGGTTGATTTCATAGAATATCAGGTTTGGAAGGGACCTCAGGAGGTCATCTAGCCCAACCCCCTGCTCAAAGCAGGACCAATCCCCAATTTTTGCCCCAGTTCCCTAAATGGCCCCCTCAAGGATTGAACTCACAACCCTGGGTTTAGCAGGCCAATGCTCAAACCACTGAGCTATCCCTCCCCCCTCAAGGTCCTGGCTGTGAAACTGGGAACACATGATCTTTACTGACATCAACACTTCCTGATATGATCCGCTCCTGATCAACCAATTGTCTAAGATGGCAGAATGAGTATGCCGTAGGTGAGCAGCAACTACTGCCAGAATCTTTGAAAATATCCTTGGTGCTGAAGATAAGCCTAAAGGGAGCACCCTGTATTGGCAGTGTTTGTTATTAGAAAACGAAAAGGGTGAATAGAGACATGACAATATGTTTCTTGTAGGCTGAAAGTTGCAAACCAATCTCCTACTTCTAATGAAGGAATTATTGCTGCCAGAGTCACCGTCCTGATTTTTTGTTGCTTTACATATTTGTCAAGAGACCTGAAGTCTAAAATTGGCTTCCACCCTCTATTCTGTTGATTGGATGATTGAGACTCTCAACCAAGCCATCAAAACTGTCATTTGGTGGACAAAACATCTGATCTTCATCTCTTGGCTGGGGGTTCAAAGGGTCTAGGGCAGAGGTAGTCAAGCAGGCGGACCACGGACCAAATACAGACTGCCAGATGCGTTTGTATAGACCCCAACATTTTTATTATTTTCTCTGCAGACTGGACTTTGACTATAACTTCACCAAGAAATTTGAACCTTGACAAAAAATAACTGAATATTCCTGGTCTATGGTATATTGAATACAGGGCTTGGTATGCTCCTTGTGCAGTACCAGACCTACTAAATCTTTTATTTACAGATCTTTAAATCCCTAGTGATCACAGTGTGGCTCTTGAGTCTTTTAAAATGTGGAGAGAGGCATCCATCAAGTCTGCAAAGAGACTGCGACGGTCAAAGGGGAGGTCTATGACAGTACTATGAACCTCTCTTGGAAAGCCCGACAGCTATAGCCATATATTATGCTCTTCTCATAACCACTGCAGTGGAGTTAGACTGTGCTGTCTTATGTGCCCCATCCAAGGGGGCCTGGAGTGATGCCAGGAGCTGACCCCCTTGTATAATGGACTTAAATTGCTCTTGATGTTCTTCTGGCAGGCGCTCATTAAAGAATAATTTGTTGTAATTTAAATAGCCATATTTGCCCATGAGATTTATTCCTTTCCTCCTCCTGCTCAGAGCCAGATGTAAATAAGGACCATAGATGTACTCTGTGCCACAGTGCTGCCTACCTCTCTACCAGTCTCCAGTGACTCAGACATTGATGTGAACGGGGCACTACCTATACTGGGAGTTAAATGTATTGGTGGGTGGAGGAGTGGATCCTCCGCTCCTACATCCGACACAGGACCTAAAGCTTTCTCCATCATTAGGAGCTGATACTTACTTTCTCTATTTTTTAAAATCTATCTTTGAAGAAAGTGCAGATCCTGCACTTATTAGGGATATGAATATCATCCAGACAGCAGAGGCACTAAGAATGTCCATCACTTATTGGAATAGCCACACAATAGTAGAGGCATCTCTTGAATGGGAGCCCAGCTGTCCCAAGAAAAACTAATGAAAATGTAACCCCTGGAAGGGGAAATCTCCAAACTATATAACTGTCTCTGTGAATAAAACGTTTGGCTTTTTTAAGGAAAAAAATCCCTGAGGGAACAGTTGTTCCAACAACTATCACTATAAGGTAACTAAGTGAGAAAAAGCTAAATATTAGAGAACAGGCACACAGTAGATGCCAAAGGGAGCTCTGAAGGAACTGAGGGCAGTTTGCCTACACAGCCCCATATAGCCTCAGCACCAGGCATGAGAATGTGTGGGGTGTAAATGAGCAGGCAGCACAGGCACTACTACCAAAAATTTTCAATCAAAGGCATAGGGCTCAGGTGCACCTGAAGTGGAGCACATACAGGGGCACTACTCAAAAAAGCATCAACTATACGTTTAAAATAAACATATATATGAAGCAGCATGTGGAACTGACAGTTAAGTGAGAGCTTAAAAGCTACCTTTTTCTAACCTTCACTGTATACTGCCATCATGCAAAACGAGGAATGCTCTCCAATCTTATGTTTGATTCTAGTACAATTTAGCATGCACTGCCATCCATCTTGAAAACTTCTCTACTGTGAGGGCACACGGAGTTTTCAATTCAGAAGTTTATCTCAGGCTGAGTCATAAGAGAACTGTTAGAGCAAATGAAATATACAGCCTTGTTTAACTTGATAAGTTGGTTTGTTTGGAAAGTGAATAGAACATAAAGCTGTTATCAAGATTACAGCATGGTTTGTTCTTGTGACATCAGTCTCTCCCTGAGTGGTGCTAAAATAGCAAATCTTTCAATGAGCTTTATTGCTTCCTTCACTCTACATTCATATTCCTGCTCACCTTTAACAGGTTTACTCTTAATTACTACTTAAGTCCTATTTCTGCTCTCTCTCTTGTGAAGGCAGTATAAAATCTTGTAACAGCAAATGACCAGAAAAAGCCCTATCACCACCAAGATTTTATATAAACTAAAACTGTAACAAATATAGATGTCAAAACACAATCTAGGATTGTGTTTTGGAGAATGAAAGGCAAGGAGTCTTTTACTCCTAATTCTGACCTCACTTTTTTATTGGAAGACTTGAGAAATGTATCTAGTGAGGAACATTCATCCAGTCTGGCTCCATTTCTTTACTTGAATGAGGTGTTTTTAAAACTTAAAGAGTTGATAAATCTGGTAATACTAGCTTAATGGCTTTTGCCTTAAAATAATTTATAAGGAATTTTAAACCCATGAGAGCTGTCTGTTGCCACATTCCATTTATCTACATTTTTGTATAACTGGGATGTGGTAATCAGTTCAATTTATATTTCCTATTTAACTGAGTCTATCCCTTACTGAGAATGATGTCACATTACTTGTTATTGGCAGAAACTCGAGTATTATAGGAATGGGAGAATTAAAAGAGTATACCTTAGTTTTTCCAAACCTATAACTCTGAAGGAGGAATTTTTCTGCCAAAGCAATTTTATAAACGTATTTCTTCTTGTTGTTCTGGAAGTCACCAATCACAGCTTCCACCATGATATCAGTGCTATCGCAGAGGTGGGTAGAATTCCAAGGAGCACTTCTGCTGTGCAGTGTCTGTTTCTATAAAGAAGTGAAGAGTTCTCTAAAATGGCATTAACATTCCACTTTTCTATAGAACATACGTGTCCAGTTTCACATGTTCTGAACTCAGCCCTTTGACTTATAGCATGGTCCCAGGCTGTCTCTTCATCTCTCCCTTATATGTCACGATTCTTTACGCATTTCACTAACATCCATGAAGAAAGTAGTAGCGTTAACTTCACAAGATACAAAAGCATCAGAAGCACTGACAATGGTCATACCCTACTAGCTTTGTGACCAATTTGACTCTTATTTGCTAGGTATTTGGTTTACTAATTATAATCCTCATCATTTGCCAAACCAGGAAACCAACATAATTTTTATTAAGTATACAACTTGTGGTTTATGTAATGTTTCAGCACCACGTAATATTAAAATAAAGTACAAATTCATTAGAATTATGAAAAATAAGTTGACTGTCTTTTCAAGCGTTCATGAAATTTCCACCTAGGTGGGTCTGTTTGTTGCCAAAAAAAATTTCAGTGAAAAGATGATCTGAGAAATCTCTAGAGTTGCCTCATTTTGCCCTGGAATGAGTAATACCCTTTGACTAACTAGTTTCCTTCTTCATATCTGAAGAACGGCTTAATTAAAGCCTAAAAGAGCCGATCACCATAGCATATGGTACATATATTTATTTATTCTGTGTACATTAAATGCATTTGTACTTATGTAAATAAACGTTCTAAAATTTTGAAAAATTTTACACAGATGAAGTTTATGAAGAGATGGATCAGCTTAGTTTGGAGTGGGGTTCTTTTGTTTGCTTGCTTTTTTAATTTTTGACTTCCAAATTTTTTTAACGGAATGAGGGGGAGATAAAGAAACTGAAAAAATTCTAAGTCAAATTAAATTTCGCAATGGTGCTTTTTTCACATGAATATCCCTAAGCATTCCATGAGGCAGTGAAGAGATATCACCTACTACTTTTAATTAGAATTGCCATAATATATTCTATAGCTCAATTATTGTGCAAACGTACAACGTTTGGGAGTTCATTAGCATAACTATAGTTCAGAACCCTTATAATGAAGTTGAAGTATTGACTTTTAGGGATTACAGCACACCAAAGCCTCTCACAACCCCTTTTTAACCTCAATTAACAGGTTAAAATAAAATATACATATACTCACACAAGGTATAACACAGATACACACAGAGAATACATAGGTGGGGGTGATATCCTGCAGGACCATATGATAAAACTGTATTTACCGTGCACTTTGAACTCCTCTTCTTCAGCTGCCCACTAATCAAATGCTGCCGGGTTTACTATTCCAATCCTCTGAATTATATAATAAACAACCTAGCAATTATATAGTGATTTTCATCAGTAGATCTCAGAGCACTTTACAGATGAGGTCACAGTAGCAGTACCCCATTTTACAGATGGGAAAACTGAGGCATGAAGACAGGAAATGACTTGCCCAAGGTGACTAGCAAGCCAGTGGTTGAGCTGGTAACAAAACCCAGGTCTCCTGAGTCCCATGCTCTATCCACTAGGCCACGCTGCCTTCCTGCATAACAGATACCATTTTTATTTTTGAAGCCAGCTTTCCAAAAAATTCTGTCCTTCCCCCAAAACGTGTAAGTCTCCCTCCCCACCATCCTGTTATACTGATTTAAGGCTCTGATATGTCACAAAAACTTAGTATCACTGGGAAAAGATAGATAACTTTCAAATGGGATACACCACTTGATTCTGTTGCCTTAGAAAGTCCCCAAAATATCCAATTTTTGAGAGAGATGTTATGAAAAAGCTTTTTAAGTAATATTCAGGTTTCTAAAATGTATTCGTTATAATTCTTCCTTCCTTCCAAGGTCTAGACGTAATTATATATATGAATATATAATTACTCCCAGATGTAAGATCTACATTAAGACCCTGATTCTGCAAACACACATATGCAAAACTTTCCTACTATAGTAAAGTTAAGCATAGTCTAAGTGTTTACAGGATTGGGGTCTAAGATTATGATCACATATCAGTAATTTAAGGGTAAAAGGGTACAAGAGTGCTGTAATCATCCTAAAGCAAGTGTTACAAACCCTGGAAAGTCAGAGTTAAGATTAAACTTTAAAGAAATCCAACATATTAAAGCACACAATTGCACAGTTAAGACACCCAAACAACCTTAGCTCTGCTCCATAATGATGCCATGAGGGAAAAAATATGAAAAATCCTCATCTAGTCTTAGACTAGAAACACTGAATATAAATGAATCACAATATTCAGTAAGTGCAAACATCACTTAAATTCAATTGTTTTCTGACTTCTGACATTGCTGTGATTTTTTCCTCATCTCAAAGCATGCTTTTATTACTATAGATGACATTGTACTGCCTGAGATGTTGACATAATTAGTTGCAATTTTACCCAACTGGTTCATTTTCGGACTTAAGAATGGTCACTGGACCTCTTGATTTCAACTCTCTTCGTACACCAGTTGGTTAACTCTTTTTATAATGAAAAATCCCATTGCAATGTAAAGTGGTATTTCCCAATAAAACAAAATGAAAGAGCCAAGTCTACAGCACATGGCCAGTGGCATCTCATAAACCCCCACAAACTATGAAAGTTTACTATTCCCCCACAAATATATTTTATATAGACTAGTTTTATGCAGTGGATCATCCTAGTCCACACAGCATCTTCAATTATTTTCTCAGTTCTAAAGGTGAAAGTGACTACACTCAAACTGTAGTTTGTGATTATAGATCTGAATTCCCCAAATTACAATATAAAATCATTGACTTAAATAAGCTTTTGCACTGGTATGTTTATTTTCCTAAAGAAAGGTTCCTTCTCCCTGGTTAGGGACCATTAAAACATGTTTATTTGCTATTAAATATAGCCTTTACACTACAGTTAGTGCTTCTGTTTGCTAATCAGGAGAGTACACTATATGTATATTTATTGTCTAAGCAATTATACATCTTAACATACATTTACTCTGATTTTTAATTTTTACTGTGATGAAAAATGGTGAATGATGCATTTCTTATTTACTAGATTAATTTTTAACCTTGTTTTGTGTCAAGGTCTATTTGGATAGAAATTCAAATTCAATTAAAAATGCACAAAAACAGCATTTTAATTGTGATTAACTAGTTATATATATAAAGCTACCTTAAATGTGCTGCTTACATAAGAGAAAAGTTTCAGAAAGTATATCACAGCATGATGTGCTTTTAAAACTAAATGATTTATTTAAAAAGGAAATCTTGTTCCTAGTTAGTGAACTGATTGTTTCTGGTTTCAGAGTAACAGCCGTGTTAGTCTATTTGCAAAAAGAAAAGGAGTACTTGTGGCACCTTAGAGACTAACCAATTTATTTGAGCATGAGCTTTCGTGAGCTACAGCTCACTTCTCACTGGTTAGTCTCTAAGGTGCCACAAGTACTCCTTTTCTGATTGTTTCTGGTCACCCTGTCCAAGATTTTAGCACTAGATCTCATCCTTTCACACCTAATATCTATTCAGAGATTGGAAGTTGAAAACAAGCTTTCCTTCTTTTTTCAACTCCCAACTCATTTCTTAGCTTTGAATGAACTAGTCATTGAACTGAACTAATTGAATAAATGAAGAAAATCTTCTGCAGAAGAAGCTACAGCTGTCAAACGCTGCTTTAGCACTGGAAAAACTCTGGTTCCAGATGCTTAGGCAATGAGTTCAGTGGTCTTTCTTTAAAACATGGAAGCAAACATGTACTGCTTAATATTATTTTTAGTATTCAATTTAAATACCAAATTATAAGAAGTTTAAGCCTTAACGTAAGTTGTCAACTTTAAATTTAATTTTAAATAGGTGGCTTTTTAAAATCTGTATAAATTTAAAAAAATCCAATTTAAATACAAATCTGATTTTTTAAATAATCAATGTTTTATCCATCCTCATGTGCAATAGGTTCAACATCCACAAAACATTTACATTGTTCAAAGGAAAAAGGAAAGCAAGTTTAGCAATAAAAACCTCATAGTTATTAGTACAGTAAGTCCTAGTAGGAAGGTTGAAATAAATGCTCTAACAAACTGATCCCACACTGGTGCATTAGCATTCAAAGCTATGGGTAGGTAGGATGTATGTACACTGCACACAGTGTATATCAGTTAATTGTGCTGAAATTGTATTAACGCAAAAATGCGAACAGAAAACCAGAGACATCAGATGGACGTAAGGCAACAGTAAACCGACATTATAAAGGTTCTACATATTCACAGCTCATGCCAACATGAAGTTAAATTGTACAGCACTTTCATTACTGTAAATCAAAATACTTAAAATATGAACATCTGTTAATGTGATTATTGTAATAATTTACATGTTGATATACCATTGTAATTCTCTTATAAATTAGATTTCTGATCTCTAAATATTGTACTTTGAAAAGTGAAAAAATCACATTCCCCAACACTAGATCAAAAATATTTGTATTACTTGGAACAGCACTGGTTATTCCAAACAGGTTCAGATGCAGAACAGTTACAGATAATGCAGTAAATTCTAGGAGTCTGAAGTCTAAATTGCATCAAAAATAGAGGACATAAAACTACTGCTTCATATTATACTCAGTTCTCTTCTTCCTTTCAATGTTTCTGCTTCAAATTGATTAAAATTGTATCTTATCTGTTATATACTTTATCCCCCTAAGTGATTACATACATATCATGTCAGACTACATGATCATAATGGTCCCTTCTGGCCTGGAGTCTATGAATCATTCATTTGTTACCATTACTATATTTCTTACACAAAAAAATATTTCACATGAATTTTAGCATTCTTGACAAATAATATATTGCGAACTTTGAATACCAAAGCTCTCATTTTTTCCACAGACAGAATAAAAATGCAGGCAGTAAACAGGCAAGCTTCCTCCCACAGCTAGCACACAAGCAAAATCTGGAGGGACCATTTATAGGTTAGTTAATTAACTCTCCACGCCTTTAATTCTTGACCTCTGCTGAGACTGACATTAACAGTACCACTTATGATTTTTTTGTAATGTGGACGTTTGAATATGAAGAATGTGACTGACGCTCCCAACTCATTTCTCATCCACTCATTTCTAAGCCAAGTATTTGCCTGATAGTACTGAAAAGATACTTAAACAGGACATGATAGCAATGAGTATTTATTTATTTTCATAGTTCCTATTGCACAATAGGTGCTGAACCAGAAAAAGATTCGCACACAAAGGTGGCAGTTACTCATGAAATATTTATTTACTGCGGACAGAGGACACTTACAGGCAAAGCTTCTTACCTATGACTGAAAACAGCTTCCTTACAGTTTCAGTCACAACCAGATGGACGATCTACCAACAAATAAAAATTAGTAATATCTGACAAGCAGCTCACTCATGCTAGCTAGGCTGGATCCATGAATATTTAGATTTTAGACATCAATGTTGCTTAATCATTTCTAATTAACAGAAAAATCTTTACATGAAGCACATGTACTAACAGTTTAAGAGGCCACTTATGTTTGGAACTATATTGGAACTACATTTTCACAGTGAAGTAGCTGTTTACATAGAACTCTTTCAATTTTATGCTAGACAAATATCTAGGCTCGTCAGCAGCACAATTCCAGCCAGAGAATATCTTTTTTAAAAATGCGACGTACTAAAGAAAAAGAGGAGGGAAGTAATGTGGATGGCGGATGCAGATAGTGCTGCGGAGGGTGGCTACAGACATTTGAGATGTTTATAAGTAAAATGCCTGATTTAACTCCCTGGGAAATAAAATAACAATCATATGGACTACTGGACCACCAAGATCCAACAGTCTGATTAAAATATGCCAGTCAAACATGTATCTTTTTAACCCCAGAGGAAATATTAATATTCACTAATCAAAGAATTAATATAGCCAGTATGGATACTAAGAAAATCAAGGGAGCAGGCATAGTGGGGAGCACAAAACGAGTAAGGATAATTAGCCACAGAAATAACTTATTTTATAATGACATGTTTCAGAGTAGCAGCCATGTTAGTCTGTATCAGCAAAAAGAACAGGAGTATCTGTGGCACCTTAGAGATGAAACAAATGTATTAGAGCATAAGCTTTTGTGGGCTACAGCCCACTTCATCGGATGCATAGAATGGAACATATAGTAAGATATGTGTGTGTATATATATATACACACACACACACACAGAGTAAGTTGGAAGTTACCATACAAACTGTGAGAGGCTAATTAGTTAAGATGAGTTATCAGCAGGAGAAAAAAAACTTTTGTAGTGATAATCAAGATGGCCCATTTAGACAGTTGACAAGAAGGTGTGAGGATACTTAACTTAAGGAAATAGAGTCAATATGTGTAATGACCCAGCCACTCCTAGTCTCTATTCAAACCCAAGTTAATGGTATCTAGTTTGCATATTAAAAGCTTCAAAAACAGACTCCAAGGAGAAAAGGAGTACTTGTGGCACCTTAGAGACAAACCAATTTATTTGAGCATAAGACTCCAAGGAGAAACTGCTGAGCTTGAATTAATATGCAAACAAGATACCATTAACTTGGGTTTGAATAGAGACTGGGAGTGGCTGGGTCATTACACATATTGACTCTATTGCCTTAAGTTAAGTATCCTCACACCTTCTTGTCAACTGTCTAAATGGGCCATCTTGATTATCACTACAAAAGTTTTTTTCTCCTGCTGATAATAGCTCATCTTAACTAATTAGCCTCTCATAGTTTGTATGGTAACTTCCAACTTATCTGTATATATACATAAAAATATATCTTACTATATGTTCCATTCTATGCATCCGATGAAGTGAGCTGTAGCCCACGGAAGCTTATGCTCTAATAATTTTGTTAGTCTCTAATGACCGGTTTCAGAGTAGCAGCCGCGTTAGTCTGTATTTGCAAAAAGAAAAGGAGTACTTGTGGCACCTTAGAGACTAAACAATTTATTTGGGCATAAGCTTTCGTGAGCTACAGCTCACTTCATCGGATGTATTTGGTGGAAAATACAGTGGGTAGATTTATATACACAGAGAACATGAAACAATGGGTGTTACCATACACACTGTAAAGAGAGTGATCACTTAAGGTGAGCTATTATCAGCAGGAGAGCGGGTGGTCTCCTGCTAATAATAGCTCACCTTAAGTGATCACCACTCTCCTGCTGGAATGCATCCGATGAAGTGAGCTGTAGCTCACGAAAGCTTATGCTCAAATAAATTGGTTACTCTCTGAGGTGCCACTAGTACTCTTCTTTTCGCGAATACAGACTAACACGGCTGTTACTCTGAAACCTGCTAATGGCAGCTCACCTTAAGTGATCACTCTCTTTACAGTGTGTACGGTAACACCCATTATTTCATGTTCTCTGTGTACATAAATCTCCCCACTGTATTTTCCACTGAATGCATCCAATGAAGTGAGCTATAGCTCACGAAAGCTTATGCTCAAATAAATTTGTTAGTCTCTAAGGTGCCACAAGTACTCCTGTTCTTTTTATTTTATAATGAACATTCATGTTTCTTTTTTAAATCTTCTATGGCTCAGACTATTGATAACATTTTCTCTGCTACCTACGTTAACTGGTAAACATGTATGGGTACACAGAAAGCTGAACTTTTACTTAACTTTAGTTTGCCTCTTTTAAACATCCTCACTTGAAATAATATTCTAGTTTCCCTTTTAACCATATGATTAGAATTTATAGGCTGAAGAGTGGGCTTGGGCATTTGCAGACCCTGGCCCCGAAACATTCCAGCTCTATTCAGTACCTAGATTTAAAATTTGTTAACTGCCAAGTTATATTCTTGTACCCCATCCTGTTTACATTTTTTCAACTATAATGAAGTCAGTAGGGAGAGTCATAGTCTATACCATTTGGACATAACAGTGAAAAGGTTCAAATTACATTTTTTGAATCTTTTGCTACTCTTGTGGGCAAAAAATATTCAGCCATGAAACTGAGTCTGACCCACCAGTCCCTTAAGAGTGATGTGCAAGAAATTTCACTATTTGTTTCATAGCAAAATTATTTTAAGATATTTAATTGGTTTCAATTACTCTGTATCTAGTACTTTTCTTGATATTTCCTGACAATGTACACAAAGATGAACTTTTTTTTTTAAATGTAACCAAGTATTTTAGACAATAACAGGAAAAGTAACTCAAACGTACATTCTTTCCGGTATCCCCGACAGCAATTGGTTCAATTTTTTCCCCTATAAACTTCCATGTATGACAAACTTCCAAAAGTATATGGTGGTACATTTGATATAAATACAAAATTAAACCACAGTCTTGCTTTATTTTCATTGCATGTTTGTTTATTTTCCACTTTTTACAGTTTACACACAACTGTTTGTGCTTATGTTATTCTCAGATATTCAACCTTTTTCATCGGGGCAACACCACCACCCCATATTCAGTGCATTTTTTTAAAAAATGCAACACTTATGCCCCACATCCAGCAGGATAGCAGAAATAAGTACTCTCAGTCAACGAAGGAATCAAATTACACAGCAATGTACTACACAAGAACATCCATACGGAGTCAGACCAATGATCCATCTAACCCAGTATCCTGTCTTCTGACAGTGGTCAGATCTAAAAGAGTTAGACATGAAAGCACTAAAACAATTAGGCACAGTTAGAAGTTTTTAGATCAATACATTCACTATGCACCAGCAAAGAAAGTCAAAAATATATTAACGCTGAGATGTGTGTGCATGAAATACCAAGGTTATGTTTGTTCTGATTACTGCTAGAGATTACAGCAGCATTTTGTTCTAATTAATGGGACAGCACAAAAGACAAAGGGATTTTTCATCATGTCAACCAGCTGTTTAATGCTGCATGACTCAAATGTAGAACCATTCTATAAAACAGGAACATAAAAAATGCCTTAAAATATAAACTTTAAATCTGATTTTAACTTTTACTGTAGATAAAAGTACATTTAAGATGGAAAAGACCTATTAAATCTATCCTCTTGAAAATGCAGATAAAAGATGTATCTATAGTAAAGGTTTCTTTCCATATGTTCAGAATGTATTCATAAGTATTGTTTATGACAAAATTAAAAATTCAGTTTATTAGTTACAACAGAAGTTTTACTAGTTAAAAGTTCATCATGGATTGATTAATCATGGTAAAAGTATCACATCTCATGGACTGTCACAGAAGTAAAATGAAGCTCTGAAATTTATATAGCTGAAGTGAGGCTTTTAAGATTATAGATGTTTTATAGAAAAAAAATCTATTGATAAACTTATGCTTTAATTCTTCATATCAGCACAATGCATTGGTGAGAAGACATTACCTGCTATTAAAAATATCCATAAAAGTATCCTTTATGTTGAGAGTCACAGGAATCAAAATTAAACATTCAATACAAGTTATAGACAAGTTTAAATAATACTGCAAGTTTCTTTATGCAATTCTCTGTTACATTTGTATATATATATCATTTCAAATGGATTTTAGTAAAAATGATAGAATCTAAATAATGAGAAGTCTCTGAGACATTTGCTATAAAGGTAACATGATAGTTGATAGCCTAGAAAGAAGATACAAGATGCTTATTTTGCTTTGTGACTCAGAAGCCTACTTCACGGTTTAAAATGTGAAAACAGGATTTCAAAGAAATTTTCATTCACCTTGTTGTATAAATGTAACATACATAGTAGAACAGTTGTATAAAAAAGTTGCTTTCCTATAACTGCTCATTATGCAAAATTTTCCCATTCCCCATCACAGGCAAATCACAGTAATATCACATCTTACCTAGCTCTTGCATTATGTAGCAGGAGTCAGATGAGCACACACCTTCTGAAAAAGTGCATTATTTTTGCAAATATGGAGCACGTGTCCTAACAATGGACTTTCTATCTCACGAAGTTACTATTGTGCCTCTTACAACTCCTGAGGTTATTTCCAGTTAGAATACAAGAATTATTTAAGAAAGCAGTGCTTCACAAAAACTATTTGAAACCAACTGAAAGGCCAATTAAAATGGTTCTATTTTTTCAAGACAGGAAGAAGATTAAGAAATAAAAGTGAAGACTGGATAAGGGAGAACAGTGAACTATACAGAAAAATATCTTTAAGAGTAGGGCTGAAACAAAACAGTATATGTTATAATGAGTTAAGTAATTATGTCAGTGAACTATGTAAATACTAAATATTTTTAAGTCCTATTCAGATTACTTGATCTTATTACAAAGCTTGTATTATATTCAGGAGGACACGTTCTTAGTACATTATTAGTACAATATTCAAAATGGTAAATAAGAGAAGGAGAAAAGGTCTGTCGTTTAGAAAATTTGGTTTCAACTTGTATTGCATCTCTATGTCCGACTGGATCTCTTCTGTCTGAAAGACATGTAGCCAATAAAAAAAGCACTGCACGTTCAGGAACTTTCACTCATCTGGACAGGTCTTCAGGATGTTCTTCTAAATATTTTGTTTTGTGAGAAATCCAGCAGAGTGGATCTGAATCACAAAAATTAATTTCCAAATAAAAAAATTGTTTTTTCTAAGAACCAGAAATCTGGGCAGGTAGGCACTAAATAGTAATGAACTCAAAAGTGAAAATCAAAGTAATAATATGTAAGCCAGATAGTCCTCCTTAAACCAAAGTAACTGAGACTCAAATGAGGCATCTGCATGCCACACATCATCATGCATCCAGGCCTGTGATAGTTGGGAAAAAATTGTGTTACAATAAGAATTGACATATTTCTTCTAAATCCTGTACATGTACTGTGTCCTCTTCTGCATGGATGCTATCTTTCCTTTTCTTTCCAAAGCAGAAAATTAAATATTACTATAACAGTTTTCAGCACAATAGTACAGAGAACAGCTTTCAATGACTCCAAAATGCAAAATCTCTCAAGTTTGTTGTATTCTATCAAAATGAAAAGTTTGGTAGTTTCTACCAAGTTTTGTGACTTGTTTAAATAGAACGTTAATGCTGTTCAAACCTCTGGACGACACTACAGGAAGATAAACTGTCTCACAAAAACTAAGTCACTTTGGGAAGAAATTTCAGGAACATCTTTCTGATTTCTCATGTATAACTCAAAGGCATTACAGTAGACAATTATATGAATTACATAAATTCTCATTTCCTTTACAGAATAAAAATATATACTACTACTATCTATTGTTTATATTACCGTAGAGCCTAGGAGCCATAGTCATGAAGCAGGACCCCATTGTGTTGCAAAAACACAGAACAAAATGACAGTCCCTGCTCCCAAAGCTTACAATCTAAGTATAACACAAAGGACGATAGACGGATAGACATGGGAGTAAAAGGAAACAATGAGACAATACTGATAGGCATGACAGGCAGTAGTCAACATACCAGCAGCCTTAGCCATCTCTACTTACCATCTGAAATACTTTAGGACCCCCACTTTACAGCTGGCCTTAGTTATACCTGCTTTTACCACCTTCCCAAAGGACTACAGAATGATACCTTCCTGGGCATGAAGCAGGCACCATTTAGGAAGTTCCAGCTGGCACAGAATGTGCCAGCCTGTCTCAACAACCCAGGAACCGCACACACTTCAAACCTGTGTTCTATTCTCTAAGATGGCTTCTCATAGAATAATGTGTCAAATTCAAGATCTATGTTATTTTTAAGGCAGCCAATGGTTTTGGCCCAGAATACCTAAAAGTTCACGTAAGATCACTACTGTTCGGGCACACATACAGCAGACAACAGCTCTACTCCTGCGGTACCATGGAACTACCCACCACAAGGGTGTGCAGGAGACATTTTTTTTGGGGGGGGGGGGACGGGGGGACGGACCAGTTCAAGACACTGGAACTAACTCCCACAAGAATTAAAATGTACCATAAACCTCATTTCTAAATCCAAGGTGTACTTCTTTGAACTAACTTTCGCTAATCAGTGTAACACCACATATTGAAAAAAGACAATTTCTCCGTGTGGAAGAAGAAAAAAAGAAAGAACCACATGACAGATTCTTGTTACACTGCTTAATATGCTTCTGGAAGATGTTCAGATACTACAGTTATGATGGCCATACATAAGCCTGACTAATACATAAGGATTTGGCCAGGGCACTCAGAATGAAACCCCCTACTAGGAAAAAAAAAAAGAAAAAAAAATACTCTTGGATCTTTATCAATTGATGAAGATCTCATTATGCCTCTCATTCAAATTATAAATTTAAACACACACTGGAAAAATATTTATCATTGGCCAGCTTAAATGTAAAAATAATATATTTCTTAATCTTTAGGCAAAATTTGCCATCTTCAACTAATGCAGCCTGAAAGGATGGGATAAAGTTCATCTCCAACATTGGTCCCCCACAATAGTAGCATTGTTACAAATGTCATTTTCTGACAAGACTGAGTGCCAAGTAGGAAAGCTTTTACACTTGATACAAGGACAAGTAGTAATGTTTCTCACTGTATTAAGTTTAAGGATAATATGCTCAGTAAATTGGGTGCAGCTTACTTTTAAGAATCGGTATTCTTTTTTGCAATTTGTAGCATGCAACAAAAATATACCAAACTTTTAACCAAACTAATTGTTTTGCACAGCAAACTGTAAGAAACAATCAAGTTTGTTGTGTTAGACAAAATACAGCAATAGCCTAAGAGAAAGGATGTTGCTAATGGATTTAGCTATAGTGGTCACAAATTACACAGCTGTAAATTTGCTGAGCAGTATTCTTGATTTTTGTGTTATGTTTGTGGCAATCAGTTAATATCTCCCTTAAGCAATTCAATAACATGGTGTGCATAAAAGTATTTTTCAAGTCCTGGCACTACTTCTAATTTCAAAATGGCTATCCATTTATTTAGAAAGAAATTCAACAAGATCACCACACCTCTATATCAAAAGTTTAACATGACATACAGCCTTTGGGCCCAATTATCAGCGGCCTTGTGTCCTTGGCCTGGTCTACACACAGAATTTGCACTGATTTATCTAAAAGATATGATGTTCAATTAAAGGTGTTTAACTTAATCTGTGTAACATCATACCTTTAAACCAGTGCAACTTGTGTACATAAATCCCCATGTAGTCAGTTCTACCTGTGCAAAATGGGTGCAAATCATCCCAAATCAAAATGGTAGCATTTTATACCATTTTTGCACAGGCGAAAGTGACAAAAAAGTGCAAGGCAGCCAAGATTTAGACCCACTTGTCTTTACAGAGGATTAGATAATCTAATAGGTCATTCCACCTTTTCCATCATTTACAGAAGTGGATTTCCACAAAAACAAGTTTATCATAACAGACTTTCCCAATAATTCTGTCTCATAACTTGCTCTTGGGTACTTGTGCTGGAAGTGGGGTTTTAAGTCTTACACTTCAATAAATCATTTTTATCCAGAATACATTTAATTAAATGATCAAATTGTAATTATTCATTTCAAAATCTAGAATAACTGGTATTAATATTTAGTTATTTCTCAATAAAAAATACTTGATTCTACACCGGAGGCAAATGCCAGTAATTGCAATAATAAATTGGAAAAACAAAGATGATCTCCCTCTCTGAAATAAACATGGGAAAGTCACTGATATAGTGTCTTTTTACAAGCCATTGGTAAATGAATATTTGCTATATGGACCAGCTGCTAGAAGGAGACACACATCTTCCCAGTGTGTAACTTGATAAAAGGCCTTAAATAAACTAGGTGTAAATAAAGCACCATTATCTGTTATAACAGGGTACTTTAATACTATTCACTAATGCTCACCATATTTCACAAATGCACAGAAATGACAACTTAATTTTTATAAAACCTTATTTTGTGTAAAATATCTTTAATACCATTTGTTGCGTTTTATGAATGAATAAGCACTGGTGAAGATTTACTTTCTGTAAGAAGTTATTTTCCAAGGTTCAAAATATTTATTTGAAAAATTCAACACAGAACATATTTTGTTGACAATCCTATTGTGACTAAGTTTGTACAGGAAGGTGAGAAACAGGTTAACAGTATTTTTTACAGATCATTAAGGGTTTATAGATAATGGGATACCATTCAAAAGTTGCATTAGCTTCAATCACTTGTTATAACAAGTATTCCTGACACGTACTGAAACTCACAGTTCTATTTCCACACAATTGCAGTTAAGTATGGAATTTTCTTCACACTTAAGGTGGGAATTCCTAAGTAATAAGATGAATGAAAATGAAGCTGTTTACAATTAAACTTAAAATTCATTAGTATTTGTAATAACATTTCCAAAATCCTTTAAAGTAATTTGTTTTATATTTTATTGTGATCAAATAACTGCACAAGTTTTACAGCATGGTCACACATTGATATTTCGCAGAAGTCACAAACACAGCTGACTTACATAATGATGCACATCATTTCTGCTCTACACTACATAGCCTAAGATGGAATACAAAAAAGTTTAGGAATTACAAAATAAATTGTTTTAAAGACTACATTAACAATAAAACTGCTTTCCAGATAACAGCTAAAAATTATAAAGGCATACCACCGGATATTTGTACTGAATTTTCTAAACAGTAAGGAATGAAAGAAAGTTTTAATATCTGCGACGTTTGTTAGGTCCTTCAAAGTTGCCCCCTGGATTTCCTCTACCAAAGCCACCAGGTCCACCACTCACGGCACCTACACCACTCATTGGCGGCTGAGGGGTTTCGGAGCCTGTTCTACTAACCAGAGGTGAACCCATCTGTGATGGGCCTCCTTGTGGGAATCTCTCATTATGCTAACAACATACAATGAATATTAAGTCCATTTGGAATGCGCCAAATGTAAATTATAACAAAAATGGCAAAACCCCAAGTGGTGTTGTCATGAAGTTCGGCAGATAGTCCAGCAGAATCAGGATCATACATAGAAGGAAGAAAGGAGCAATTAAATTAGTTATTATTCAAAAAGGAGCTGAAAATAAAAGCTTATTAAACGCTATGCTCCAACTTTGTAAAATTAAAACAAAGGTACATGAAATAAATACTAAAGAGCTGCGTCCCACTCAGACTGTATCAGCAACCACTTTTATAGAGTATATAATTTAAAATTTACACTCTAAAGCTTGCCTCTCCACAAAACCGTACTTATTCTCTATGTAAACGTAAAAACATTTTTTAGCCTATTAGAAGACAGGGAGCAAACATTTTATGCGACTCTTCCCGTATTTCAATGCTCCTCTATTCACTAGCTTGTTCAGAAACTGAAGCATTGTCAAAGTAGAAAAAAAATGAGATTGTGAGTTGTAGCTTCAATGTTTCCAAAGTTTATTGACTCAAGGAATAAAGTTTCTCCCATCAGAGAATATTATACATCTACGTTTCTTCAGACAGATTTAAATGTAGCCCAACTTGAAATACAGATGTAAGATACAAATCAGATTAGTGTTCTAGGACACATTTTATTTCGCTCCCTGAACCATATTAAAAGTTAAAAATAAACTAATACAAATGTGGGTACCATAATCCTTCTTTAAAAGTCTTCTCTTAGGCCCCAATTATGCAAATACTTACACATCTAAGTACTCTAATTTAAACAAACATAAGCATTTGCAAGATAAGGGCTCTAGTCACTAACATTTTAAAAGTTTTATCTAAATACAATGTGGATATAATATGTACTGTTACATATTGGGTCAGACTTTCCAAAAGAGCTCAGCCCCTTTAGACACCTAAATGAAGTGGCCAGATTTTGGGTGCTAACCACTTCTGAAAATCTAGCCCCTAATTCTTAATGCTGCAGTGCTCCTTTTTTTCCCCTTCTAGGTAATTTTTGGGAGATAATTTTAAAATATAAGAAAGTACTTTTAATAAAATCTTGTTTCTAATCAACTCAAATCTGCCAACACTGAATATACCCAGACATGAAAGAACGGCTTGTCTAAATGCAAGGTTCCCATACTCCTAATAATATAACTTACTGCTGGTCTAATTTTCAGATAGTCATAAGCTAATGATGGGTATTTTAATTAGAGTTTCTACTTCTAGACTGAAAAATGAACTATGACTATTAAGTATCTATGGTAAAGGTCTGAGCCAAGCTAGGACATTTTAAAGTGATTTCTTCAATGACAATCTGGATCTCAAATTTGGTTGTGCATGAAGAAAATATGGCTGTCCAACATTTACGGAAGCCAAAGTGAGGTGTTTTATTTTAAATGAAATTATGGTTGTATGTCTACATCAATAACAAGATGCTGATATCACCTGCACTTAAAAAAAAATTCTAGGTGCGTGTCCATCTGAAGTTGAAAATGAAAACTGGATTCCCCTCTCTCCATCCCCCATTCTCTGTTTTCTTGTACCCACCAAATGACAAATACTCTATATTACAGTCCTTTCAGAAGAACACAAGGATTAGCCAGCTACATTCCTTTCACCACATAACACAAAAAATAAATGTCTGAGCAAAGCCAAAAAAAGGAATTATTAAAATTAGAGGGCCAGATGAGCATATCATCCACTTATTCTGCTCTTTAACCTTCCATTTCCTTCTAAATGTCAGCAGTTTTAATCTTCAACTTTAGGCTGGTCAAACTGACGTGTCATTATATCCAGCAGTTTTGAAGCGTCAATATTTGAAATTACCATGGGGGGGGGGGGAGAGTTAGGGGATTATTTTTAAATACACTTAAAATAAAATCGTGTCTTTTTCCATACCTGCCTTCAGTTTCTGATCTTATGCAACCCTAAGGGTGTGTTCCAGAGGTAAGCTGAGCAAGCAGAATAAGGACTTTTTCAGTGTTCAACAGTTTTGCTGGATCACTGCAATAGTTAATATACGTTTTTTCTCCTTTGCGCTCCCTCTTTAAGAAACCAGTTTGGAGAAGCTGACTTCAGTGAGCACAATGAAGCCAAAACTTTGGCAAATGCATGAAAGGCCCATTTAATCAGTACAGTAGTTACCAGCAACAGTCTGTTACCTTGATGACAGCATCTACTCTCTTCACTAGCTTTTAGGCTGATCTGTCCCATGGAGAAGGAAGTGAGCCATTTCCAGGAGACAGTATCTTTGCCAGAGGATGTTGTGAAGGTATAACAGGGTTCAAAAAAGAAAAAGATATGTTCATAGAGGATAGGTCAATCAATGGTTATTAGCCCAGATGGGCAGGGATGGTGTCCATAACCTCTGTTTGCCAGAAACTGGGAATGGGCAACAGGGGATGGATCACTTCTTCTGTTTATTCCCTTTGGAGCACCAGGCATTGGCTACTGTTGGAAGACAGGATACTGGGCTAGATGGACCTTTGGTCTGACCCAGTATGGCTGCTCTCATGTTCACTACTGAGGGAACAAGCTGGCTCCTGTGAGCACTGATAGTAAAAGTCCAGAAGGTGAAAGAGGTTCTCCATTCTCACTAGAAAAATCAAAAATGTGAGTCTGGTATTGAAGGAGCATGCATTCCTGTCAGCATCTACCTCTCCAAGTCAGCTGTTGAGACAGTGTATATTGTTTCCTCAAGTTAATTTTCCTTTGAGGAAACAGATAGAGGGGGGAAAAAAAAAAATCAGCTACATGTTTCAGTGCTCCAGCAAAGCGATCATGGAATACTGTAAGCTGCCTGTTCTACTCTTCATATATTGCCATCAGAACATCCCCTCAGACATGAACACATCCAGAAACACAGAAAATATGTAATATTAAAAAGTTATTAAAAACAGATGGCTCTCTCTCTCCAAAAGATATTAGATAGGAAAAGAGGGTGCATGAGTTAATGGGCAGAGCCAAGATAACCATCCCTTTTAAGTGCAGGCCAGGAGTTCTTCTGTTGTTCAGTAAGTAAATTCCAACTGTCCAGACCAGGTTTTTGGTCACCCTGATCTTCTGGACAATAGGACTTTTCCTAGCCTGGTACATCAATTATCCCACATAATTTTTGCTGGTGTAACTATTCTACAATGATATGAAATCACTGCCATAACTCTTAACTCTTTCACGTGCTTGAGCCAGTGCCCTTGTAATAATGTGCTTATATACTAAAATAATTTTTAAAAGAATTTTACCCAAAGATATCTTCACACTATGTACACCTTTAATCACAATTGTATTTGGTGTTATTTAAAAAATTCAACCTCATAACAGAGTAAAACTAATATATACATTTTAGTTTCATAACTAACAGAATAGAGAACACATAACATAATATAGTGATTTAAGTATATTTAACACATGAAGAATACCCTTCACAAAAATTAATATTTTGCTAGATTAAATGTATTTTTACATGATAGATTTTACATTCACAGTTCTACTACAAGTGACAATTTTAGTCTAAGGTTCATTTAAAGTAAGGACCAGACAACTTCTTAGAAGACTGGTCCACTAATAGCTACATTTCCATTTGAAGATAATCATCTCTGTTCTGGGGGGGAAATTAATTCCGGATTTTCAATATTCCTAGTTTATATCCTCTACAGATTTTAAAGTGAAAAAGGTTCTTCTTGTGCAAAAATATTTAATTTAAGCATATAAAAGATTTACCTATCAGTTGCTTTTAACAGACTCAGAACGTTTTTGTTTAAACTTCCTAAAAATGTTTTCAGGTAAGTATTGTCACTAGATTAAAAATGTGAGCTACTATAAACTCACTTTAGTGTGAAGTTAACTTTGGTGCAAAAGATGTGCCATGAGACATGACAACTGTTCAAAGTAATTAAGTTTTATAATGATACATTACCACTGCTCCATTATCTGGCATCATTGGTGTTCCCATATTTGCAGCTCCTTCTGGTCCCATGGAAGGACCAGGACCCAGTGCAGGGCCAGGTAAAGTTCCTCTGTTGTTCATATTCATACCCATCATTGGAGGAGGACCTTGGTTACCAGCAGGTGCTGGGCTAAACGCATCTATGCAAAACAATCTATACTTAGAGCTGTCCTATCTGAATTTTACAAGAAGCAACAAACAATTTATAATATTTAAGAAACCAACTATACAAGACTTCCATTACTTGAAATATAAAAGTTGCTTTTATTCTTTGAGACTGTACATTTATCTCAATCTACTTCTATATTGATCTTCATTTTCAAGTTATTGCTCAAATGATTTTTATTCTACAACTTGCTTTCCGAACAAAAACATTTTCTTCCTTTAATCTGAGAACCTCAAGGTATGCAAATAAATGTACTTCTACTGGTTTTGAACAAAAGTTTACTAAATGTATTTATAGTTTGTGAGTAATATACACAATTACAATAGATGAGAAAAATTAGTCAATTTGCAACTGGCCAACTTTTACACAACTTGGCCATTTAGGTTTCAAGCACCTTACATCAGAAAAGACAACACTCTACTTTATTCCATATTACAAATCAATTGCAATACTGAAACCTAGGTTTTCCAATTCTTTTAAAAACATGCTCTTTTACAGAAGTGTTGGATAGTGGAAAGTTAAGAACAGGATTGTAAAGAGATTTATGGCTAATATTACAAACATCAATAGATTCTGAAATTAAGAAGATACAACAAAACAAATGGAACATTTAACACTAAACCATTAAAACTTTTGATCCATTGTTGGAACAGTAATAGGTAAGACAGTAGAAGCAAAAACAAAAGAAACAGCAATCTGAGGTGGACAGAAAGTTTATCTATAATAAAAATTCAGCTATCATATATGATTCATTTGTCAGTAACAACTAAACTAATCAGCAGATACAGTAAGACTAATTGTATACATTTGCAAGGTTGTATTATAAGGAAGAAAAAACTTGGTATGTAAATTAGACATATGAGATGTAATGTAAAAAAAATCCAACTAGAACGGGAATGGAACAGTATTTGTTCAGATGGACAATCCATCCTGTTCAGCCAACTATATGCATCCATTTTCTTTGACAATAAACAAAACAAAAAAATGTGCCAAATTCCAAGGTTTTACACCATGTCCGTCACTGTAGTATGTGAATTCCATCCAAGGATCAAACATGTTGGATGGACTGAAATACCTAGTAAAGTCCTTCCCATTCTCCATTAGATTACTACCTTTCATGTTAGGAAGAAATTATAATAAATGCATTAACTGTAAATAGGTCATTCAGAACTATCATCATATTGCTACTACTACAATACGTACATGACACTTCCTCTGTGTTATTAGCACTGACTGCTCGTTATCACAGTGATCAACTAGCAAATCATTGCCCCCAAAGATGTATGTGCATGATTCTGATACTAGAGGAGTGCTAAAATCAGACTCACCCTAACCCTCTTATATTAGTTCCGCTGGAGGAAAAAGGTTTTGCAAAGGATCTGTGGTACTAGTGATAAGTGCTACAGGACTTTCTGTTAGAAGATTTGGAGGAGAGGCACTAGTCTTTAATTAAAGAAAAGTTTGAACTCATCACAGTTCTGAAGGATTGTTCCTCCACGTGAACTTCAGCAGATGTCTCCCTGACCCACTACAGACAGATGCTGCTCTAGAGGGTGGAGAATAAGAGGAGGGTAAAGAGCTTCTCACTCAACCATGAGCAAGATTAGTTCATGGGATGTAGAGAAGCAGAAATCTCAGTCCACAAGAACAGTCTGCTCTGAGTATCCATCCTTGTGAGCATACCATGGATCCTCTGCTAACTCTTGCCATTCCAGAGGAGCAGACAGAAAAAGAAAAGGGAGAGGAGCTAATATTATTGCTAGAGTCATAACAGGCGCACACATGCATCTTCGGACAGTAGCAGCACACTGCCTATAATGATGGCAGTGCTCAGTGCTGGTATCACAGGTGACTCAATAGGTGCATATTCAACTAGCACAGAGCATCACTATTGCAATGTTACTAAGAAAACAGACTATGCTTTTCTACATGGGCACACACCTGTGAGAGTGTATGAGCTACACCCTGGGAAGTTCTGGCTCTTATTTAAGAAACCAAAGAATATTCAGTTTAACTAACATAAGCAGAATCCCTTTTTAAATGTAATATATTCAATGATTTGAGCATTAGATCAAAGACTAATGGTCTTTTAGATATGTTACATTTCTAGCTCATTTTTTTTCTGAACTGTCTTTCTTGAATTCCTTATTATTTATTTCTTGGATGATACATTTTTAAAGGCAAAAGAGGTTATGTTAAAGTTGTAAATCTTTTTTTCTATTGGTGTATGTGACAATAGGCACCAATATATTTAGAACTTGGATCATATCAAGTATCATTGGATATTAATGTAAACCTGTGATTCAAGTTTAGAGTATACTTGTCAAATTTAATTTTCCAAGCCTGTTATATTTTAAAAGGCACAACAGAGAAGATGTAAAATACAGCTTATTTTGAAAATGAAAATAATATTTCTTTACCAAGTGTCAAAAGGTATTAAAAGCCATAAGATGAATGATGTACGGTTCATACATAATTTAAAGTTTAAAAGGTATGCCAATTTTATTCCTTAACAAATACTATTCAAGTTTATTTCAAGATTTTTTTAATCAAAGATTATGAAGCTCAGTGAAAATACATATTCATGAGTAATCTATTTTAACAGAATTGATTCTTCAAGAGATAGACTACTTGAATTTTAGTGTAGCTTAAAAGCAGATATTTTGCTTAATCTAACTGAACACTTTTTTCACATTGACTGATTCAGTATGAAATAGAAGTGGTGATTACCCAAGCTATATATACAAAATAGTTTTATATTTTTAGCCTGAACATTCAGTTAATAAAAGCAGGTTTGTAACAGCGACAATATCACTGAGGGCAACAATGAAATTGCAAGACAATTTCCAGCTATTACTTGGGATAAAATTATTAAAGTTTAGCCCCCACAAAGTATTTAACTTCTTGTTAAGTAACATAGCAGTAAGAAGTGATCTAATAAAGCCATGAACAGAACTATGCTAAATCTATTTAAATATACATTATATTTAACTTTTGTATTCAGATACAAAATGTCCTCCCCCCCCCCCCAAGACTTCTTATAAACAGCAGAAACTGTTTCATGTTCTCCATCAAACAACATTTTTCAGGATATCATCTTCACTATCTTCGCCTGTTTTCCTACTTTGTAAATATCCAAATTTTTCTCCCACACACAGACTAAAATAATAAAATGCAAGTTCAGTAAATAGATACTTACTGCAAGAATCAGTTATTCAGAGACAAAATGGATGAGATTTTATATTACCTATCATTAAAATGTTTTTTCCTTACTACTAGCTCTTGTCACTAATGTATAATACCAATGAGTAACATGTACAGTCCCAAAGAATTGTAGTCTTATATTATAGAAGCCTATTTGCTTCAGATCCCTACCTCCCATGTTTATTGCTCCACGAGGACCCATATCACCCATTCTCATTTCCTGTTCTCTCTGAAAGTAAACATAGTTTTCATGGTCAACCTATCATGATTATTTTAACATTCCCATCTACTACAAAAAAAGCACAATTTTCTTTTATGTTTTAATTTCTTTCGTCATGTTTAGAAAAAATACAGGAAATACAATTAAATATATTCTTCAATTGATATGAATTGGGATTATTTGGTAATAAACGAACAAAAGTGCATAAGTCTTATTAAAAGTTCCCTTAAACCTAATACAAATCTTACAGAGAAGTTTCATTAAACAGAAGCAAAGGCCTAATGATGCTACAGTAATTCTGTTTTTAGACCACAGCTTTATTCTCTCAAAATAGTTTGCACTATTGCAGGGGGGGGGGGGGGAAAGAGAGGCAAAATTAATGTTCCTACAAGGTGCCAATTCATATTCTGAAACACTTGTCAACCACTTATCCACAGAAGCAGTACCACACTGCTCTGTTAATTTGCCTCACTACTGAGCTGAAAAGATCACCACAAGGAGCAGAGATGTCAATTTGTGCCAATCATATTGGTATTTTTTGGTTTTGTAACCAGTTAGGAACTAGGCATAGACCACCAATACATAAGGGCCACAAAACACCGAGCAGAAAATGACTTTCAGTTACAGCTGACTCAAGTGCTGGCTTAGACTGAAGCAGGTGACCTAGAGATGAAATGGGCCACATTTCATTACCAATCCCAACCCATTTTATTTTGCCCTTAAAGACAGACTTGGAAGTCAGCAACATCTAGGTGAATTACTACACAATCTAGTATGAGGCACTACCAATTCCCACAGCACGCAAGACTAGAATTTACAGCATCTCAGACTCCACTGCACATAGGAAGTCTGATGAAAGGTGCTGTGCCAGAGCCAAATGTAGACCCAAATATTTAGTTAAAGCAAGCTGCAATGGTACTGAACACCAAACTACATAAAAATCAGTGAATATCCAAAAGCAACCAGTTTTTGGTGTTTGGTTTTGAGGGGTAGGCTTTTTGGGGGGGGGGGTGCGGGGGGGGGTTTGGAGACAGGAAGCATTTACCATATACACTATGTTTTAATTTAGGCTTTTAAAAAATCTTTTCGTCCCCAATCAATCACACCAGCACTACGTGGCTTGCTACGTAATACTGCATGTCTTCAGTAAAGCAGTTAATGCTCAAGGATTTCACTTAAGGTGATGGTTTAGGGTGGGGTTGTTTGTTTTTTAAACTAACTCCCCTTTCCACCCAAAAAAACTGGTTAGTGAGAGTACTCAACAGTATCTACTGGGTTTTATTCAACTTTACTTTCATTTTAGCTTTGCTGCTGACTTTTAAAGGAGAGAGGTAATGTTTCAGGTTGCAGACCAAAGGACCACAAAATTTGCCTGCAGATTGTTTGATGTCCATTTGTTTGCCATCATTCCAACAAATCTATTCTTCCATCTTCCCCAGTTGTGTCTGGTTGTAACCAACTTTTAGTGTCTTGTTAAATTTTAGTTTTTATACTCTTCAGAGCTGGGACATTCTCTTCTTCACTTGTTTTGTGAGGTACAAATAAAACACAAGGACACAAAAAACACATCAATGTGACAAAAGGAGGCATTTAGCTTCACAAAAAATCACTAAATATTAAGGGTTACTCTGTGGCTTGACTGATATAATTCTTAACAGCCACATTATCCTTAAAAATCATTTATTCAGAATAAGACCACCTACTGAATTACAGAACAGTAGTCTGGGTTTGGCCATGAGAGTCAAAAAATCTATCCCACATAAATGGTGTCCCAGAATACCTTAGGACAGTACAAAAGCAGGACTAAATTGCTCCTTTCCAGATCACTGGGCCCTTTTCTCGCTCTCTAGATGCTTGTCCTTTCGCTAGCAGAACCAGTTCTAGCCCCTGCAGACACCTGTCAGCTGTGCACAGCAGGGGATTAAAGTGGAGCCAGCTGATACTGAGAAGGAAAGGTGGGCAGGAACATCTAAGCTGCCAACGCAGGAGCCTGCATGGGATAGGAGTTGTTGGGGAGAAGATGGGAAAAGAGGGCTGAGAAACTGAGGTAGCAACCAAGAGACTGGGAGGGGACAGAGTTTGCAATCCTATGGGATTCTGGGAGCCATGGAAGACAATTAAGAAGCCATGGGAAGAGAAGGCTGGACCATGAAGAGCACAGTAGGAGTCATATGGAGTGCAGAGAATGAATAATGGGGACAGAAGGGAGCAACACAATTTTCAAAGGACAACTCTTCAAATAAACCAAGGGTGTAGAGTGATTTAACTGCAAATGTTAGGTTATTCTTTCCTGCCTCTCACACACTTCTAAGAAAATAAATTTAAAACGTGCTGGAATGCAACTAAAAACCTCCAGTGGCCCCGATTTATCTGAAAAATTTGTCCCTAGAAAACTTCTTGGTATGTTGGCAATTATGGTTATAGTCCTGGGCAGCTGTAAGAGTCACATGAACCCAAAACAGTTTTTTTTGTAGGTTTTTGACTTTCTTATTTCAACACTGTAGAAGTTACATTGTATTCCCTGCATTTTTGTATCTTCATAGAATTTTAATTTTATGCATTCTCCCCCTTTTTTAGGATTTTATACAAAAGAAATTCCTGGAGCATGTACCAAACATGTACCCTCATATACAATTTAAAATCTACTTGCAGCTTGCCATTCCTCTACATTAATTTTACACACACACACACACACACAAAAAGACCTTTAAAAACAGGAATATCAGTACCACTGAGCTAAATAAATACACTAAGAATCTTTAAAAATATACACATCTTTTTAAAATATAAAAATATTAAAAGAATTTTTGAAGTCTATTGCTATAAAACTTCATGAAATTAAGAGGTATGGGGAAAAGTTTGTTGAGATGAGGGATGAAAGCATCTCCATCATCATTAAATGTCATCTCCCCTTTAGTATTAAAAAAGCATCAGAATGCAAGAGTTAAAGTACAGCCAAAACAAGGTAACCACCACATTTTTTCCTTGGAAGTTTGCCTTCCAATTTCAGTAGCCTAAGGAACCAAAGAAATTCAAGTCTACATATGCTATGTTATTCATCATAATAAAGCTGTAAATAGAAATATATTTGAAATGGACTATTCTGTGGAACAACAATGGCAGAAAGCAAGAATACCAGCAATGTAATATTTATATTGGGTTTATATCAGAAGGCAAACCATGTAATTCTCATCAGCACCCAGTGGCAGTGAATGCAAATCTTGACCAATCTAAGACCAATCACTCACCTTCCCAGCTGAGATTAATGATCACAAGAGTAGCAAAATGAAAAGAAGGGAATTCAAAAAGAAACACTGCAATTTTGGTCCCAGAACACTTCCTGTGAAGTCACTTTAAATGTTATCTATTAAAATCAAGTTATTTTTTTAAAATATGGATGCAGTTATCAGACCATTTTAATTTTTCAAGCAAAACAAAACTCCGGTGACATCATGTTTTTCTCACTGTAAAGATATTCAATGTGTTAAATAGAAAATAGGATTCGTTCCACAACAGAGGGGACTTTGACTACAATGTCAGATAAGTACAGATCTTTAGCACTTCAGTATCTCCCACGAAGTTTAAAAGAAACACTCTGGAAAAAATAGTCAATATTCCATTGTAAGACTGAACATAATCCTTTGTGCACTAGCATGTATTGTTTAGTAGGAAAATGACCAGCTCAGAAGCTTGCAGTCCATTTCATTCAAAACTTCAACGTAGAGTGGCAATATTAACTCCATTCCAGAGACCACCTTGGGCAGTGCATGAAATTCCATTTTGGAGTTACTGCTCCTAAAAAGGAGCCATTCCCTTCCCTCCCAACCCAGATTTTTGGAAACAGAACAGCAAATATGAACTGTTGCATTACACCAAATTTTCGATTAGGTCAGCTTTTAAGACCAAACAGATGAAGTAGACTTGAAAGGATTAGATTTTTATCAGTAAATATTGGTAAACATCAATTTCACTACACACGAAAACAGATGAAAAATATTTCCACCAATGTTAATTAAAATTTACAGATTAATAAAGAAAGAAAAATTTTGTTTAAGAACTTACCAGAGTTCGAATAAGGATCTTTATACTTTGTCAACATCACATATCAAAATATAAAATTTGTGTTTTAACTTTTTGAATCTTAATATCTGCTGTCATTAAGAACTACTGTCTGACATCCCCCCAGAATTTCCCACAATTATGAAAATTTAAATCAAAGTCTAATTTCCCCCCCCCCCACAAATAAACACTGATATCTGTTGAAATTATAAAAAATTAATTCTGCCAAGCCTGCCTTTAAGTATTAAATTCAACCAACTTACAAACTACTGCAAATGCGGATACTGTAAGAATCAAATCAATGAAACCTATAACAAACATATATTTTATATAAAATATACACAAACAGACATCCCATGAAATCTTCATGTTGGGAAAAATATTACTAATGTTAGTAATAAGGGTAAAGATAGCTGGCCAAAAAATCTGATCTTTTAGGGAAAAAAAGATACATTAATCATCTGTCCTAAGTGTAATACACACACACACACATATATACATACACAGAGGGAAAGAGAAAATTGAAATGTAACAACTTCCTTAAAATCAGGTGGGCAGGAATAGTAGAAAAACCAGTACAAGTTATTTAGGCCTGCACTTTTACAGAGGAAGTCATCATTCCCCACAAGTTATCACTTTCAAGGAAACCTCCATGCTAAACTCCCTTGTCCTATATGTTTTATTTTGGGAGGTACGTACGTGGGGGACGTCACCCACTTTTGTGGAACCTTCCCTTACTCCCCAGTCTAGACCCTAGCTGAGATAGAATTGAAGAGCATATAAGACCAGTTAATGCTGTCTACGGTATTTAGTGTTCAGTCTTCAGCTAGTCTTAAAAACAGAAGTTAAAATCACACAAGGATATTTCCTTGAACAGAAAGAGTACAACATATTTTAACACTTCCCAAGAGAAAATTTTCTAAAAAAAGTTACAATGTGATTGAAAATACACATTGATATTTAATTCTAACACCATGCAAGTCAAGTAGGGTATAGTGTTGTATAAAAATACACAGTAAAAATATGCGTTATAATTTAAATGTTAACTAATGCTAAAAATACTATGCACACGACCAACCCAAAAACTAGATAGGGTTTCATTAGTAATGTACTATTTTATTAATAAACCCCTTCATAAATGTATCCTAGCGTCTCACCCATTGGCAGGCCATTAAAGACTGAACGGGAATATACAAATTAATGAAATTCAATATATTATTTTATGGGTTTGGTAAGACTAATATCTACTTTCAGATGGAAAGAAAT
This sequence comes from Natator depressus, assembly GCF_965152275.1. Lineage (NCBI taxonomy): Eukaryota > Metazoa > Chordata > Testudines > Cheloniidae > Natator > Natator depressus. The sequence goes on from NC_134234.1 coordinate 39,660,441, forward strand.
CCATCTTTAAAAATCCACAGCTTTTTAAAAAAAATCCACCAATTCTCATTTTAAAAACTATAGGTTGTTAAATGTCTTTAGATAGGGGGGAGGGGGGAAGATATTAAAGTAAAACTAACTTCATCTTGTAAAAACATTTAAATATTTTGAATATACTGAAACCAACAGAAAGTGCAAATTGTTTTCCAAAACTCTGAAGGCTTTGCTCACAAATTTCCACTTTTTATTCAATAATAAAAAAATGATTTGGGCTACTTTAGTTGAAGATGTTACCCGCTTTTTCAAAACACACTGATTTACTGCTCTACAGCATGGCTCGCTACCCTTTCCTAAAATATGGGAATAAATTCTAGAAAGCATTTAAAATATTATTGCATTGGCTCAGCTCCCAGGAAACAACAGTACCATTTGGGAAAGTGCAGGCTTAATAATCATATCTAAAAGAATTAACGGAGCATCAGGTGAAACAAGAAATCAGCTAGCATACTAATTCCATTAACACTAGGTTTAGGGCAGTCGTTTTAACCTGTGTTTCGCAGACCACTGGGGGCAGCAGACAAGGGCTAGGATTTCAAAAGGGATCCACGCTTCCATTTGAAGTATTTTTAGGGGTCTGCAAATGAAAAAAGGATGAAAACCACTGGTTTAGGGTCTTCTTGCTGACTTTGTGTATCCACAGAAATATACATTTTCCTTTAAACTCTTGTGTGGAATGCCTGCCCTGACCATGAAAAACAGATGCAATGTTTTATCTTATTTGGGTGCCCTTTCATACCCAACACTGAAAAGTGCTAACTTCCTCTAATGTTGATCACTTAAGTCTTGACTACACTAGGAAATTTTTGCAAAAAATCATCACTATTGCCAAGTCTGGTTCAGTTCCACTAATGTTAGCACATTAACAGCCCTAGTGCATATGAGCCAAACATGCTGTAATCTACCCATGGAGAGAGCAGATCTAATGAACAGCAGCCAACAACTCATCTACAGGAGAGCAGCAGCAGCTCAACAGAAAGGCTCCCATCCTTGCTAACACCACTGATACTGAACAATTCTAGCCCCAATGAGAAATTTTAGCCAACTGTCCTTAATGTATACCAGGCTTTACATGCCAACACTACAGGAGTGGGTGGGTGAGATTCTATGGCCTGTGTTGTGCAGGTCAGACTAGACTATCATAATGGTCCCTTCTGACCTTAAAGCCTATGATTCTATGATAAAAAAAAAACCAACTCAGCTAATGTGATTATTTGGGTCACTGGACAGCCTGTCAGTGTAACCCTTCACTTATTTGAAAGCAGATTTGATTGGATGGTTGCAAATTTTGAATAAGCAAATAATGTAAGTTTATTGTCTAGTATAAGAGATATAATTGCTGATGTGAGCAGTGTTTTTCATTGCTATCAATTTCTTAAAAGGCTGAATCTCATTATATGCCTTATGAGATTTCACAGGTTTTCTATAAAACCTGATCCAGCAAGTGTAAAGGCAGTTCAAGTTCTTTATTAGAACATACTTGTTTTTGTGCCTTGGCAAGGAAAGAAAATATTCCCATTTTCCAGGTAATATGCTTTCTGTGGATCATTCAAGACAACACAGATGCTGGGCTCTTTCCTCTCATTTGTTTTGCCAAGCAGGGTAACAAGCAATCACCATCCAAGATTTTCCTGCTCACAGGGTTCCCCCTCTCCTGCTTCTACACTGTGATGCCATCCATCTGGAAAAAAGTCTGCTGGCCTGCTACACCTTGGTAAGAGAGAGAGCAATTCTCTTACTGAAGCGAGGAAGAACGGGAGCGTCTAGAATCACAATGAGCAATAAAAGTGGGAAATATAAAAATTGTAAAAATAATATAAAAATTGTCTTTTTATGACTTGGTCCACAACAGCACAGGAATTGGTTTCTGATCAGAAAGATGTTATAAGAAAACATTAGGGCTGTCAAATTATTTTTTAAAAAAAGTCGCAATTAATCATGAGAATTAAAAAAAAAATCACAACATGCATTAACTGCGATTGACAGCACTAGAAAACATCAAAGGAGAACAAGAGACAAGGTTGAACTAGAAAAATCCTGAGGAAAAGGGAGGGGAATGAATAGAAACAGGAATCTGTAGCCTCTTTGCCTATTCTACAAAAAAAAAAAAAAAGCAGCTTCTCACAGAAGCCCAGCTGTAAGCACTCCGTGGTCAATTACTCTATCTGGAGTCGCCTGCGCATTCAGAGCACAGTATCTATCCAAATCTATCATGCTCAGTGAGCCGAGGATGTTAGTAGAAATCCTGAGGGAGTTCTGGATAATATGCGTCAGGCTCCTAACTGTGAAAGGGCCTCCTGGATAGTTTTAATTTTTTAGCCTAGGTACAAGGTTTGTGTGCAGCTTTCTAGGAGACTCCTTATTCCTACCCTGAATATCCTTTCCGCTGATGTTAGAGTACACACGGATGTCTGAGTTTATAGACAAGGTGGGTAAGGTAGTATCTTTTTTTGGACAAACTTCTTTCGGTCAGACACAAGCTTTTGGGCTTACACAGAGCTCTTCTTCAGGTCATGAGCAAGAAATGCAGAATCTACTTTAAGGAAGCAGATCCGATTATTTCCATAATTCTTTAGAAGGATACACAGTGCCTGAGCAGATTTAGCAAAACTTGAGAAGCTCACCACCAGAAATTTGGGAGATCCCTTCACTAAGGAAAAAGAACAGGAGTACTTGTGGCACCTTAGATACTAATGAGATTGGGACTCACCACCGCAGCACCTCCTGCTGTTCACTCTGGGAATTAGCTCAGTTAATGCAGAGCGCCCTCTGACAGTAGTGTCCTGTCTGTCTCTTGCCCTAGATTGGCTGATCGACCCACGTTGCTCCCAGCTTGCGGCGTCCTCTTCAGGACAATGCCCTCCGGCAGTGCCCACTGCTCCGGTCTCACCCCCTTCCGGGGGTTTGGTGTTATCAACAGTCCTTCTCTTCATCCCAGTCACAATGGCCAACTACACCCCAAAGTCTAACCCCCTTTTGGCAGAGATCTGATGCACTCTGTGATGGCCACTCCAAACGGCCAGGTGGACGTGCAAGGGGGAAGGTGGGAGACCCAGGCCTGCCCTCTACTCTTCGTCCCGACCCAGGGACCCTTTGGCAGCAGCCTTCCTGCCTGCCCGCCTCCTCTCCCTTTGTCCATCTCTCTCCCTGGGCCATTTCCCCTTTGGCCCCTTTTCACCGGCTAGGCCCTTTTTCTCAGGGTCCGCAGCCCGGCAGGTACCAGGCAGGAGTTCCCTTCTGCTCCCTCCACCTGCCCAGCACTGTGCTGTCCCTGGTGCTAGTCTCCTCATGCAGAAGACAGACCTTCACCTTCTGAAGGCCTGAGAGAGACTACCAGCTCTCTTCCTGGGCAGCCTTTATATAGGGCCTAGCCTAGCCCTGATTGGCTGGCTGTAATACTGGCCCTGATTGGCTCTCTAACAGGCCCTCCCTGATTGGCTGCCGCCTTGCACAGCCACTCTGGCCTGTCGTAGCCCAATCTGGCATGGGAGTCGGGCACCATCCCACCACAGAGACTAACAAATTTATTAGAGCATAAGCTTTCGTGGGCTACAGCCCACTTCATTGGATGCACAGAATGGAACGTATAGTAAGAAGATATATATATACCCATACAGAGAAGGTGGAAGTTGCCATACAAACTGTAAGAGGCTAATTAATTAAGATGAGCTATCATCAGCAGGAGAAAAACACTTTTGTAGTGATAATCAAGATGGCCCATTTAGATAGTTCACAAGAATGTATGAGGATACTTAACATGGAGAAATAGATTTAATATGTGTAATGACCCCGCCACTTCCAGTCTCTATTCAAACCCAAGTTAATGGTATCTAGTTTGCATATTATTTCAAGCTCAGCAGTTTCTCACTGGAGTCTGTTTCTGAAGCTTTTCTGTTGCAAAATTGCCACGCTTAAATCTTTTACTGAGTGGCCAGAGAGGCTGAAGTGTTCTCCTACCGGTTTTTGAATGTTATGATTCCTGATGTCAGATTTGTGTCCATTTATTCTTTTACGCAGAGACTGTCCGGTTTGGCCAACGTACATCCTCACACCTTTTTGTAAACTGTCTAAATGGGCCATCTTGATTATTACTACAAAAGTGTTTTTCTCCTGCTGATAATAGCTCATCTTAATTAATTAGCCTCTTGCAGTTTGTATGGCAACTTCCACCTTCTCTGTATGTGTGTGTGTGTATATATATATATGTATATATATATAAAATTTCTTACTATATGTTCCATTCTGTCCATCCGATGAAGTGGGTTGTATGCTCTAATAAATTTCCTAGTCTCTAAAGTACCACAAGTACTCCTGTTCTTTTTGCAGATACAGACTAACACGGCTGCTACTCTGAAACCTTTCACTAAGTAAAGGGTTTACATATGACCTAAACAGGGCTAATATGACAGAGTAGCCCAACAAGCCCCTCTCAGACTTTAAGCAATACCTGGAAGAAGTTAATGTCTCCTACTAAAGGATTCAAAGTATTTCACAGTTTGTTGTGAATTTCTTTTTGTAGGGGGACAGCAGAGGAGTTCTCTCTTTTACTATTCCAGAACCTGCCTCTGTCCACTGCTGCATTAAGCAGAGCTTCTCTACCCTTTAGGCAAACCAAGTGCTTGTTTTAGGGTTTTTTTTCCCCCCCCTAGTCATAGCTCCAGAAATTGCTTCAGTCACTGAGCAGGAGACCACAGAAAACACTTTAGACTCTTGCAGGAAAGTACGTAGCATTCAGGAGAAGGTTCTTCTTTTTCTCTACTAGCCTTCTGTGGTCAAAAGACAAATGCTGGTCACATGGGAAGTCGAGCTGGTCCGGAATATTTCAACAAAATGTTATTCCTCAGAAAATGCTGATTTGCCAAAACCAAAAAGGTTGGTTTTGACAAATTTCCAGTTTAAAAACTTTACAAAAGTTTCAAAATTGTCAAAACGTCCCATTTTGATATCTTCTAAATGAAAGTTTTTCAGAGCATATAACTTTCAATATTTAAGTTAATTTACAGTAAAAAATGAAAGTGTAAAAAACTGACTTTTGATTCACAAAAAATTGAGATTTTGATTGGGATGGGAAAAATGTTCAAAAACTCATATCACAGGATGGGAAAAATACTTCTTGCTGAGTTCGAGTCAGAAGCAACCAGAGAGGTCACTTTCCTGTATGTTGTTCTAAGTAAGGCAGGAATCTGACTGGAGAAGTGTAAGACCAAACTCAGAGCAGGAAAATTGCGGACAATGACTGGCCATCATTGTGCCTGCTTGGGCAAGTGAAGGGTGGAGGAGCCCAATGACAGCACTGGCAGTCTGAGCCAGAAATATTTACCATGACAACATACTGGGGTATAAGTCTCTCCCCTGACTATGCAAGGAGGTTTCTCATTGATCCGGCAAAAATTCCCCTCAGATTTAAAACAGTCAAATATAAAAACTTTTGACAACAAAATGCAACTCTTCTGAACAAAAGCTCCGTCTTATTACAGTTTATATCCCACTTAGTGTATTTTAGTGTACAATGGCAATTTAGTGTACAATTAAGCAGAACTAGTTACTGTCTTCACAAGGAGACTTTTTCCTCTGTTCACTTTGAAATAAACTTGACTCTTAAACATACTGTTTTGTATGATTGTGCTGAAGAGGCACCCAAGAAAAAGTCTACTGTAGGAGCACTGGAGAAATTCAGTCAGACTATTGCTCAAGTGCCTCTTGCCTGTTCAGAGACACTCTCATCCAGCCCCACCACAGAAGACCGGGCAAACTTCACTCTACATTCTTGCCCAAGGTCTTTTTGAATTCTTAACCTGGAGTCTCCTTTGACAGACTGTGCAATACCATCCTGGCTCTAGAAACTAAATTTGATTCCTGTGACGCTTTACAGAAAATTTGAAACAAAATTTCATATAGTCAAACAAAAATCTTTCATTTGGACAATGCCATATCCCAAACCAAAAATGCAAGTGATAATGGATGGCAAGAATTTCCTTATATTCTTATCCTGATGATGCTTAGAACTTTGTTGATTCAAACCCAAAACTTGTAGCCTAAAACTAGGAAAGGTTTAAAATCTGTTGATCTATTACAAAACTTCATTCCAAATTTGGAAATTTTTATATATTCTTTGTCGATTGACATTTCAGCCTTTTTTCTGTAATTGTTTATACTTTCCTGCATTTGTGAAAAGTATATGCAGGATTAGCCTTAAGAGTTAGAAGTTTTCTGGAGTAAATTTTTATACCTGGTCTTTTTACATTATAATAATAAACATTTGCCGTTCCTTCATAGGATATCAAAGTGCTATACAAAAGGTGGGTATTTACAGATGGAGAAGATTAGGAACAGACACATTAAAAGACAGATTCTGCCATTTTTACTCAAGTTGTTTTCAATTGACTGAGTACTCACAAAACAAGGTTATACTGTCCATAAATATGGGTGGAAGAATCTCCCGCTATATGAACTGCTCACCATCACAGTCTACTCAGGAGTAAAAAGAAAAGGAGTACTTGTGGCACCTTAGAGAGGAGTAGAATCCCAGTTTCCCCAATTTTCAGCTCCCTGCTCTAGCCTCACTGTCCCCCTCTTCTAGACTCAGTCACTAGAATCTAATCTGTTAAGAAAATCCCCCAGCCCCAAAGGTTTTTTAATGTCCATTGTGCAGGACTTCATAGATCTGGTGCTCACTAAGTGGAACAAAATGATTTTATGGAGCTGAAGGGTTTTTTTTTTTTTTTTAAACAGACCCTATGTTTTCCCATTATCTAGGGAAATATCTAAGTATACATATTGATTCACACACACGCGTGCACACACACACACACAATGTATAACTGTGGGTGTATATATACCAACTTACAGAGAAGACAACTTGTGTTCTTTGTACAGATAACTGGTTATTTACACTCCTTTTTCAAACAAAGGTGCTGATGTCAGGGTCTCCTCCTCTCCCCCTGCCCCTGTACCCCATCTCCACAGAGTGCAGGGGAGGGGAGAGACATGACAGGGCTCAGGACGGAAGGAGCTTGCTGGCAGCTGCTGCTGTGTCTTAACTTGCTGATCTACTTAAAAGGGCAGCATACTTAAAGTGGAGTCAGAAAACTTAAAGGAGCAATGAGCATCTGTCCGTGTCACACACACACACGCTGTGTGTCTGTCAAACACACACACTCTGTCTTTCACGCTCACCTCCCAACACATACTTGTATTGTTGTTTTTACTTCTTGATACTGTACTTCTTTCAAAGTGTGTTATTTTAGTTTTTTGACTGGTCTATGCATTTCATAACTTTTATTTCTCTCTTATGCTTAAATTTAATTATTTGAGTAGTGAGTTCTAAAATGCCTAACCTGTCCTTGCTGGAATAATTACCCCTATGTTAACTTTTTAAAAATATATATCATATCTAGTTTTCTGGTTTCTACTGGTGGCACACGTTACCTTGATATAGTGCACATAACAAAATTCATTCCGCACATGGATGGAAAAAATTAGAGGGTACACAGATGGGTACTCCCTCTTAAAAAACAGAAGTTAATATCACACAGGCATTTCTATTCTCTCCCCCTGCCTTTTTACCCCATTATTCAAAGCACCATTCAAAATAGGCTCCTTCTCCCACAGAGGATACTGCATCCCAAGCTCACAAAGCAGCTTGTGCTGCCTAGCTCTCCTTTGCTTCTGGGAACTACTTCAAGATAACCTCGCAAAGGAAAAAACTGGACTTGTGCCCTTTTTTGCTTCTTAATTGTGTATAAACCAGGACTGAAAGGGTTTATTTAAAAAACCTGCTTTTTAATTAGAAATTCAGGATCTATCTAGAAGACTATGTTGACTGGAATGCTAATGAAATTACACCACCACAAGAGCCCAGAGAATTTTAGTACTGTGTTTGTTATCAATCCAACTTTAACAGCTAACCTTTCAATAACGAAAGTCTTGATTCAACACCCTCAGAACTTCAATTAAAATATAAAGAGCTCACATTAAACATCTCTTAGAGCTCTTGCTGATCTATTGGACCTATCCATCAAAACAAGAGAAGTTTATATTTTACATTCCTGATGTAAAATCTTTTTATGTTTTTCGTCTTGAACAACTAAGTTTTTCAGGCCTTCTTTATATATCAAAACTAGGAGGGCATAAGCTCAATTCTTTTTTTAAAAAAAGTGTCTGCAAGTCACTTTAAAAAACACATTTTTTTTAAAAGCAAATGAGAATCAAACAGTTCCTACATTTTTATTCTTAGTTCCCAGGAGCTGTAAAGCACAGCTTAAGAACTGAGGAAGCAGCAGGCATGAAAAAAATCTAGCTTCATGTTCCTCACTACCATTTCAATTACTCCAAAAATGTAAACTTACAAAAAAAAATCTAATTCAATAATAATCCATCTTACCATATTTGTTGCTATTTAAACACAGGATAAACATCACACCAATTTGTGACCAGACTTCACTTTTCATACACACTTATTGCTTACAATGTACTAGTGACAAAAATCAACTATTTTGAGAAATAAAATAGTGCTTACCTGTAAAAATAGTTATTTAAAAGCAATATCCACTTTATCCAAGCTCATGGTGTGTCCTTATGTTCAAATGTCCAGGAATGGATATTAAAGGATTTTATGCAATAACTTATCCTCCAGTCATTTACTTTATATTTGATTTAACTAACAGTAGTAGTTTAACATCACAATAGTTGAATCTCAAGGAAAACTGGAGGATGTGTTGCAATATGGAGAATAGATTACCTTCAGAGAACCTCAGTTACAAACTTTTCAATTAATTCCATACTCCACAAATCCCCACCTGTGGAGGCTGCAGAGATGAAGAGCTGTCTTACCCAGTAAGAGAGAAAGCTGGACTAACTGTACCACCTGTACATGTAGAAATACAGCAAAAAAATCTTAACTTTAAAGTTACGAAATTTTAAAACAATGCAATGTTTAATACATTATATACATTAACAATGCATATGACAGAGGAGTTAATTAAATCTTTGGACCCAGATAGAGGGGGCATTAGACACTTGAAAAGAACTGTCTATCTTCTGAAGATTAAATTTAAGGTATGAGATGCCATGACAAGATAGAAAAATCGAATTAAAAGTATACCTAATTGGTTCCAGGGAGAGACCCCCCCCCCCCCCCAAAAAATAAAAATCACTTCTCATAGTTGAAGTGCAACAGACACATAAAATGAAATTCTGGTACTATTTTTTGATGAAATGCGAAATATAACCCCACTGCCTTATCTTTAAGAAATTTTGAAAGAGAGGAAGAGGAGCAGAGCCAATTTCAAAGCCTGGCAAACACAATATTTCTTTTCAGCTGAAAGCTTAACTATTTTTCCAGTTTAAATGTTTTTCTTACAATGGAACATGTACTGTTTCACAGTATATACCGGCAATTAGTTATATATTTCTAATATGTTTTATCATATAATCAACTTGGGTAGTGCCAAGCATTTTGGACATGCATCACCACAACCAATTATTTATTGTATACCACAATATAGCCAAAAGCCAAATTTTCCAACAGAGGTGGAAACATAGCAACTCTCAATCACACTGAAGTTCTTATAAGGATACTTTCAGCATAATATTTATATACTGAACTGATAACTTGCATATAAATAAGGCCCTACCAAATTCACAGCCATGTAAAATGCATCACGGACCGTGAAATCTGGTCTTTTGTGTGCTTTTATCCTATACTATACAGATTTCCCAGGGGGAGACCAGCATATCTCAAATTGGGGGTCCTGCCCAAAAGGGAGTTGGGGGAGGCAGGGAGGGTGTCTCGCAAGGCTATTTTAGGGGGGTTGCAGTATTGCCACCATTATTTGTGCACTGCCTTCAGAGCTCAGTGGCTGGAGAGTGGCAACTGTTGGCCAGCTGCCCAGCTCTGAAAGAAGCGCCCCGCCAGCAGCAGTGCAGAAGTAAGGGTGGCAATACCATACTGTGCCACCCTTACTTCTGCGATGCTGCCTTCAAAGTTGGGTGGCCAGAGAGTGCAGCTGCTGACTGAGGGCCCAGCTCTGCAGGTAGCAGCAGAGAAGTAAGGGTGGCAATACCATACCATGCCATCCTTACTTCTATGCTGCTGCTGGCAGCAGCTCTGCCTTCACAGCTGGGCACCCGGCCAGCAACCGCCCCTCTCCAGTTGCCCAGCTCTGAAGGCAGCACCGCTGCGAGCAACAGCACAGAAGCAAGGGTAGCAGTACCGCAACCCGACCCCTACAATAACCATGCAACCCCTCCACAACTCCTTTTTGGGTCAGGACCCCAACAATTACAACACTATGAAATTTCAGATTTAACTAGCTGAAATAATTAAATTTACTATTTTTAAAATTCTATGACCATGAAATTGACCAAAATGGACTGTGAATTTGGTAGGGACCTACATATAAAATAATGTTGCAGACTGAAAGGATGTGTCCCTGGTTGGGGAAGTAAAAATATTTTACTTGTAAATTATATTTCTCTGACAGGTTTTAGGTCAGTCCATACATACATCGCCTTTATCTACACCACACACTGTAAAGCGGAAAGAAGCACCAATGACATGACAAATTTTATTGGCACGAAGCCAGGCACCATCCCATCTCTCCCTAAATTTCCAACAACCACTGCCATACAGATTAGAAGATTGTTATTAACTATTCAAACAGAGAGAAGGGTGTATAACACAAGTCTCAGCAAACGAGGAAGCAAATTATATGAATGAAACTAATACAGAAAAGTGTTTTAATTTATTCACGAGACAAAAATGCAATACATCAAACTGAGCCGACTATATGGTAAGCAAAACCTATACTAAAATAGAGGTGAGTACTAAAAAAAAAGTAAGCTGATAATTTGGACTAATCCAAATGAAGTGAAATACTGTTTAAAATTTAAAAATGACATCCTCACTGATTCAGACCAGTCTATACAATCTTGCTTAAGCGTAAAAACAGCACTTTTCATCCCAACATCTGAGGTAGCTTTACAAAGGAGAGGTATTAAGATCTCTGCCCTGACTGCTGATGCTTGCAGGCCTGTTTTTACAAATTGCAGGTATGCACTGGAGCCAAACTTAGTTAGGGATTCCCTGTTAGGAATTACTGTTAGATGTTTAAGAATATTGTATTGTGTGTGTTTGTGATGTATATATATGGGGGGGAGGGGGGAGAAGGAGGGGGGAGGAAGGGAGCAGCTGCTCAAAATTCTTGAGTGAGTTCAGCCAAACCCAGAGGAAGACAGCCATTATGGAGGGGAGGTGAAGTTCTTTGCCCTGAGGGCTAATGGTGATAGACCTACTTTTACTAACTGCAGTAAGAAAATAACTACAAGGAGAAGGATTCCAGCCTATTCAAAGAACTGGGCACCTGTCACTTGTTCAGAGCAGGATGGTGCAGTGACATAAATGCCCAAACAGCAGATCACAGTTTTAAATGCATAGGATTTGTGTCCTGTGTACCGTTTGGTACTGAAGAAATCTTCCCTCTCCCCGTCACCCTCCTCCCAATTACATATACATCACAAACACACACAATACAGTATGTTTGATACTGTTTTTGTTTGCATGGTATTTACTGTATTGCTATAACATGTTTAAATGTATAAGGAGTCTTAATTAACCCGCACACTGTCTTCCCATAATTTTTAGTCTGAGCAGTTTTACTACATTGTTGTGCTCTTATTTCAAACCGGAGCAACTCAGGATATGGACATCCACTACTGTCCAAATCTGCACATTTATCTTCTGTGTTACTATTTACAGGTGGGCGTGCCACTGTCAAAACAGACTGAACCCACTCGCTATTCCTGCAGTAAAATGGAATTATAGGGGTACTTGTAAAATCAAACTTTAGTGGATTACACCTGGCATTATGCAAATGTACAGAAAAACATGATCCCGGTCATAAAGAATTTACAATTAACCTAATTAAAGATATAAGTGTAATACATAAGCAAGGGCAAGATATCAGGACGCACGTAGTGGTGTCAATAAAGTGAGGGTAGGATTCTAATCCCTGTCATAGGCTGAATTGAGGACCAAAATGCAGCTCTGTAGGTCTCATCCATGAAGGGCTCCTCTTTCTGTCTTTGCTAGAAAATTTTATTTGTTTTAACTTGGAGCACTCAAGTCAGATTACAATTTTGACCAGAACATATCCTGATCTATTTTGATCACCAAGATGTATTCAGCAACATGTTATCTAATCCGAGTGCTCCCAACTGTGTTCCAGCATAAAATTCTATAATATATGCCCTTTTATCTTACAAGACAGCTGTTGATCTCACTGAGTGACCCTTCACATTGCTGTGCGCACCTTCTAAAAACAAGCTTCTTTAAATTGCAGACTTCAACCCATTTGGTTGACAGCCTTTGGAAGCTTTAAAACTATTTCTGGATTCATCGAGCCAGTCAGCCATTCATCTGAACACTTATGAAAAAGAACTAGTACACAAACTTACTGTTTTCTTAATAATCATGTAAAAGGCTGCTAAAAGAAAAGAGCAACTTACTACTCTAGGGAAAACAATGGCAACTAGAACTAAATTTGAAGTGTGCCAACAGGCTCAAAGGGAGACATACACAGAGCTGCAAGAACTAATTTCAGTATTTCTTATGGGAGGTCTGAGATTAAAATTATCAGACAATAAGAGCATTAGCCTCTACTGAATAACCGGTGAGAGCATAAAGCTTAGGTTTGTAAAGCACAGAACTGAAGCTTGAGTAATTCTCAATGTTAATCAAAACAGTTACAAAAAAGATAGAGGATTTTTACTTAAAAGGACAACACACACCTTGACATCAAAAGACACTCACAAAATCATCATATAATGCAAATCCTGGTTCTCCTAAAATTAAGTAATTTAACACCATTGTTACTGAATAGTTAAACTTTCACACATCAAGCCTTAGCATCTGTAAGTCCAAGAGGAGGTCCATGTCCCAGAAAAAAAAAGATGGGAAGCTGTGGGAGAGTCTGCACCTGTATCTAAACAGGTAACCCAGATCTGCAAACCAGGTTTCCTTGTATTCACTGAGAATGTTAATAGTTCCATCGATGGGTGTCAAAACTGAATTCCAGAGATGCGAATATTGACAAGAAAAGATACCATTCCCCTGGATATACTTATCCTACCTGCTAGATAGTAGATTATCCCTCACTCTAGATAATACGTTCTTAGAACAATTACAAACTTTCCTAACCACAGAAACAGGAGACTGGATTGTTAATCAAGCCAAGAATTCTCAATCTCAAGAGAATCTGCACAGATATGATTTCTATGGCTCAGACAGATGGACACATAGGGCTAAAACTTAAAAGTTTCTCTCTTCTCAGCTTGAGTGTGCGCGCGCGAGCGTGTGTGTATATATATATATGGGGTCTTCAAAGCAAACTGATCCTCACTAATTGGGGGAGGGGGGAGAAAAGGGCTGGGCGAATAAATAACTAATTTTGGTCCCATTTAAAAAAAACAGATTTACACTTTCTAGTGACAGACCACCTGATCCTCATCTCTTCAAAAGCTGCCCTAATTTGCTGATGAAGTTCTGGAAGCAGTGTTATCCTCAGAGAGAAAAGATTTGCTGGAGCAGTATGCTCTTGCAGGAGTCCAATGTTGGGAATCAGACTTTTCTGGTGGTCACTTATGGAGAGCTTCATAACTGGCAATGTAAATTTAGTGTCCAGGACTTGAGCATTAACAGTAAGCGCTGGAATGAAACTGCATCATTTGATTTCATCTGCCTCACAGAAAAGGAGGGGGCTTCACCGTTATCAGACATAAAATGGATGAAGCAGGACATCATAAGTAAATAAAATCATGTGATAGTACAAAATGAGCATGCAAACCACATTTAACTCAAAATATTTGTGTCAGCTGTATTTAAGGTCTCTGTTGGCATGCTAGTGCTGTCTAGGGCTCTAAACAAGATGTTTATCAACTCACCTTGAGTGCATTTGCATACACAAGAAATATATTTACAAGAGCTTTTCCTTCAGTTTCTTGATTTGTCAACCATACTGAAAGAACTAAACCCAGAAAACTAGATATAAAAGTATAGAAAAAGGAACTGGTGAGAGAATAGCCTCTGTGCCTTCCGCAAGACTCAACAAAACTGAGTCTGAAGAAACAGTTGCATGGATTCACACTAGTGATTTCTGCTTATTTTACTGTGATCCTGCCCACTGCATGATGCAGACAAAAGCTTAGTATGTATGAACTGACAAGTCTTCTAAATTCTGTTTTCTAAAATCACCTGTTTGTATGTTCTTATGAAAAAACTGAAATTTAATGTACATTTTGTTCAAAAATATTCTGTACAAATACTGAAAATATGACTGCAACATTAAACTAAAAAGAACTAACCAAGATTAAAACCGTATATTGAATACCTCCAAATAACCTGGGTAAGACTATTTTTGCATATATCAAAGGAAAATCAAAACCTTTTTACTCAATACTATGTTCTAAAGAATCTAAACATTCCTACTTCACCCTGTATGAAGTGCGAGTTACAACTAAAATTCAAGTTTTTCTTTAAATGAGTACATCTGAGCCAAAGTCGGTGGTTACTATATTACTGAAAAATGACATTAATGACACGTGTTTAGAAGCCCAATGTAAGACTAGAAATCAGTTCCCAACCTGCATAAAATACTATCTGAGCAAGGGAAAAAATTCTGCTTGATTTGTTTTTGAAAGTTTTCCTACCACAAAGCAGGATGCTGGAATTCTCTTACTGACCTATTCCTGACGTTCCCAAACTGTGTATATAACCTTGTTTGAAGTGGTACACTGGAACAGGGTGGTCTGTCCCCCTTTAAGGGGAAATGAGGCCCAAGGCCAGCCAAACCCTGTTCCATTACATAGCCCCTTTAAGGAAAAAGATATTCAGGAGAGCAGCAAACTAACTGAGGCATGGGAGCCAGGTGTTAGATAGCTACCTCCTTAATACTATAAAATCCAGCTATTAGGTGACTTCCAAGAAGATTAAGGAGAGGGTAGACATCTTGGAAAGCAGAACTGCAGGGGAGCACTGAGTCAGGAGATACACTCCTTGACAGGGGAACCAGAATCAGAAGGGAAGCTGGCAGGCTGGGGAAGCCTGCCTGAATCACCACCCAAACCCATGGCATGGCTAAACTATGACCTGTGAGCAGCATGTGGCTCTTCTACAGTTAACATGAGGCTCCCAGAGCCCCCAACGTACCTCCTCCCCATTCTCCACCTACAAGATTGGGCAGGGTGGAGCTAGGGGCTTCTGCCCTGCAGCTGAGTGGTGGAACTAGGGTCTTTTGCCCTGCAGTGGGGTGGTGGGACTAAGGGCTTCAGCCCTGCAGGTGGTGTCTAAGGGCTTTAGCCCAGTGGGGAGAAGAACAGACAATGGGGAAAAAGCTCTGCACCCTGGCAGGCACCGCCCAGTGGGACAGGCTGTGCACATCTTGCAGCTCTCCAACTTCTGAATATTACTGTATGTGACTCAGAGGGTCAATAAGTTTGGCCACTCCTGCCAGAGAGGACAACTGTGGGGGCCTGAGACGAAGAGGACACAGTGCGTCAATTCAAGGACCAAGGGAGGTTCCGTGGAAAAGGCTGTAACCTAGATACTGGTGGGCTGGGGAAGCCTGCTTGAATCCTAGCATAATCCAGTGAAGATGGGCTATGGAATCCCTTAACCAAGAGGAAGGAACTGTGAGTCCAGGGACCAGGGCAAGAGGAAATCCGTGGGAAAGTCTCCACGGAAGCCTAGGGCTGCAGTGGAATTGGCAGAAATCTCTGGTTCAAAGAACTGGATGGGAACCAGGAACAAGGATGATAGGAGCTGAAGCTGCCTGATTCCCAGGTAAAGCATTCCCCACTACCACCTCTGCGCTCCTCCCTTCTTAGCCTTCCTTGAACTCCCCACATACCCACCATCAGAGCCTTCCCTGCACTCCAACCAAAATAACTACACTCAGTCTAACCTCTGACTTCAAAAAATTCTCCCATTGTGCATCAGGACAAAAATTAAAGCTTCTGAAGTTGTTTCACAAAAACCAATTTCAGAAGACAGAGAAATCCCAAAATAGCCTGGTGTTAAAGGCACACACCTCAACTAGGCAGAGCAAGGAACTGAACCAGTGTCTCCCACATCCAAGGAGAGTGCCCTGACCACCAAGCTATTCAGGGATGGGTGAGAGTCTGGTTTGCACCAGTACTTCCATCTTGAACTCGAGAAATCTTTTTCCAACTGAAGTTTTGTCAAAGCAGGTGGGTGCCTGCAAAATTTCAATGAACTGGCATTTCCCGACAAAAAATGTTTTGTCAAATAATTCCTGACCAACTGTCCTCTAACTCTCCCACCCAAACTCCCCCCAGCTAATCCCCCTTCTCTTCTAATTTTTTCCCAGGCAGATCTCCACCAGCCAAATTCAAAAATTTATTTTAGTGCAAGTTTGTGAATATTCAAGTAAACCTATTAAGGCCAAAAATAAACGTGCACAAAAGAAATAAAATTGAATGTGGTACTTCAAATATCTTTAAAAAAATAAAAATAAGGAGATGTGTCAACCAGTAAAGTTTTGGAACCACTGATCTTAGCAGGTGTTGGAAACCTATAAGGAATTTCAAGCTAATTATTGACTCCATCTTGAATATATGGAATGTGGGAATAAACCGTTGGCAGAGGGGACTAGAGTCTACAACAGACAGGTCCTGGTGGTAGGAACTTCAGGAGCACCCTGTTCTAAAGAGAAGGCTCAGACTAGAGTTCATAGTGTTATTTTGGAATTACATTTTTGTTAATAAAAGCAGGCTCTCTCTATGAACATGCAGCTTTCCCGTGTAGCTGGGTGGTGACTCTACCTGCTTTACACCCCTCCCACTGCAGAAACAATGAGAAAAGGAGAGAAACAGGTTAAGAATTTTAGACAGTACCCTCCCATACTAATACTCAAAAAATGTTTACTTTCATTAATACAGCAGCTACCTGCAAAACTGGAAGACCACTTTCATATAGCTTTGCTAAACAAAATATATATATGAAAAATACATAAACACAAATAGACATTTTGCTGTAAAAAGTGGGATCTACACTATGCATGCAGTGTTCTTCCCTACTGTAAGAAAATACGATAACTGCACCATTTATAGCTTTTAATTATTTTGTAATCTGAAAATGGAGAAGTTTTGTTTCTGAAAATAAAACTGATGTATTCTTAATGTTTGTTTAATGGCTGTTGCAGAATTGTGTCCATTACCATCTACGGGCTGCAATATATATTTCAGTGGGAGTTTTGTGCATGGAGGAAGCGTAAGGGCAAAAAAAAAGTAACTGCTTTCCCTACAGCGTGCATCACCACCATCTTTTTGAAAGGAAACTTTTTAATGGTATTGCCAAACCAATTTAAACACAGTTACAAAGAAATGCTGAAACATGCCACACATTTAAAAACATTTGCCCTACCCCCAACCTACAGGACTTTATTCCAGGAAATAAACTTGATCCACCACTGAATAAAAAGCCAGAGCAGGAAAGTGTCACAGTCATGACTTTTGTTCATTTAGTTTTGTCAGTTTCATTTAGTCAAATCTGTCTTTTCAGAACGCAGTTTTACATTAAAAAGACCTATAAAAGCTATTAAGGTGTCAAACAAACAATTTATCATTACATGCATCTGTATGTATACTGGATTACAATGAGGAGAACATTTCTAAGTGAAACACTTCAATAACATTTTTATAAAGCAGTTTGTTTAATTTACAGCAGTTTATGCTGAGGAACAGAGTACTATTCATGGACTACTTGGATGAGTCAGGATCTGAAAAGCACACTCTAAGTTGACCAAATTATTATAGAAGCTAATTGGCATTTATTGATAGTAGACGGCTTGCTGTCACACACTGGTTTGAACAGACATTCAGTTGACCTTGTTTACTTAAAGTATTTACGTGGCACAAGAGACAATTTCTTCAAAGGGCAAAAAAGGGTTAAAAGAAGAAAAGAATATTAGTTTTACCACAAGTGCCCAACCCTGCATTCAAAATTCACAAAGTTAGCAAGGCCTTTAGATGTACAAGAAAATCAGAATGATTGAAGTGCTGTTCTATTCACTAATGTCTTTTCTTTTGGTATGTAATTGACCAATCCTGTTTTTCCTGTTTAGGGGCCCTCAACTGACCCTCTCCTTTTCTATCTCATCACAAGTAGAACTCATGCTTATTACTGGTGTTTATTTGTACATCAGCATGAGACAGGGCCAGCCACAACAGCAGCACCTTCAAGAGAGAAAAGAAACGGAGGAAACAAGTTTTTTCCCTACACTCAGTTTTGGAATGGAGTTGGAAGGAAAAAATCCTTAAAAAAACACTTGCCACCATTTGTTTGTGGGGGAGGGGGAAAAGAGAAGAGGATGGCACTATAAGTTCTTTTTCTCTGTTCTGCTCCCAGCTCTTTTAGGGCTTCTGCGTTTTGAAGCTACTAGAGATACTTCTATTCATGCAACCTCTGCTGTGGCGGGCTCCTTACTCTGAAGCCTATGGAACATAGGTAGAAGCCCCACTGTTCAGGTAAGAAAACAAATGGGAAGTCAACTAAACATCTACAATTAACAATTTTTTAAAAGACCAAGGGGCAAAATTCTTAGAAGAGTAAGTGACTTAGGAGCCTAAATCCCATTAACTTTCTATGACATTCAGTTAAACGCCTGTGTCACTTTTGAAAACAGAACTTGGGGTAAAATTTTCAAAAACACCAAAGTCTATACCATGATTTCCTCTTTTAAAGATCAGAACATAGATCTTAAGTGCGATGGCACTGTTCAATCCTTATAACTAGTGTTTTAGCAGGTTACAATACTCCATTTGATATTATATATACTTTTTCTTATGTCGCTGCTGCAGAACCATCTCTCTAAGAACACAATTCCTGCATATTCTGCCTATTTTTGGTAGACCTGCCCAGAAAGCTCAATATTTTTGTTTGTACTGGTTCAGAATGATCATCTCCACGTCTCCCACCCAAAGAGGAAAGTGAATTAAAAGAACAGATTCTAAGCACTGAAACGAACATTTGGGGAAATGGTTTTGATACATATGCACACAACGTTCACTTTAGCATCCAATTGAGAGGTTTTTAAACATTGTGCAATTTGAATAGGTTTACTAAGCATTGTGCAGGTGGTCAGACTAGATGATCATAATGGTCCCTTCTGACCTTAGTATCTATGAATCTATGAAAAAAAGTATAATTTTTGAAGTTATTTGTGTTCAAGGGTAAGAAATATCACACTAAAAAGCAAATATTTATGTGGCTAATAAATAAAATGCTGCATTTGTTATCCACTGTAGACAAGTTCCCCTTCTAGCAAGGAACAGTATTCATGCAAAGTGCCAGTTATCTGAAGAGATTAAGCAGGAAAAAGGTAACAATTTCCAAACTAAATTAGAACAAAACTCAATGACTGAAAATTGTATAGAATTTATATAGTGATCTTTGAGCTATAAAGGCAGACTTCTGTGAGCACCAACCTTTAGACATTAAGAAACCAGAACCCTAAACAGTATAAAAAATGGGATTTAAGGGTACTCTCGCTGCATTACAGGTAACACTAATTACTGAAGTAATCCTTAGACAACCCTTGGAAAAGGTCATCCATTAAGCCAGAGAGCAAGCAGATTCCTAATTTTGTAAATTCAATATTACTTCTTTGAGGAAGCAGACCAAATCAGCCTTTCAAAGACTTAAAACAGCTTAAATCAGAAAATGTTGTTTGGCTTATATTTTTGTCAGTTAAAAATAAAACTGAGAAACACTGACTAATAACTGAATCAAATGCAATTAGTAGAGCATATTAAAAAATAGCAATCAAACTCTTTTCAAAAGAAGTGCTCTTTTAGTCGAACATATTGAAAATCAAAGTTTAAGAGTGAAAAAATAATTAAAGATATGGAAAGTAACCTAGTGAATGAAGATAGCCTAATATAAGATCCTTGCATGAAGGGTTCCAATTCTGGTAATTATTACACTTACCATTTAGGTCCTTCTTTAAAACTGAACAGTGAAAAGGATAGGATATAAGTGAAGGAAGCTTATATTTTCAAAGCTTTTAAGAAACAAAAACAAGTATTAGAAACAATTACTAATTTCTTTCCATATACAAAAATTATATTAGAGTGTATGATCGTCTAAGGATTAAAGAAACATGCCATAATTACAGTTTGCTGGCAAAGATTGGATACAGTGAAAATCATCCATGAATATATTCATATATTATAGAAATTACTGTTTCATCCACAACAATCAAAGTTTGAGGCTTCAAATACAGAAGTAAACATTCTCAATATTGATAAAATGGCAGTCTAATGCAAAGACAAATTAGCAGATCAAATCTTCTTACAATCAACAAGTCTGAGTTAGAAACTGATCACTTAAAGGGAATATGATCATAGAAAAAAAACCTATTCATTAATCTGATGGCAGAATTCAGATTCACCCCTTCACGATATCCTGAAATTAGCTGTTCATCTTTCCGGTTTATTCCAAAACCAGATGTTTTTAATAAAGAAGCTCTTGTTCACACTTTAAAATTACTGTTATTTATAGTTATCTACAGATGTGCTGTAATGTACATATACGAAATTGGTTTCATCTGCTACATTCAAAAGTAAAAGTTGTGTAAGTATAATATGGATTCCTTCCATTAGAAACCACTGTTAGAGAAAAAGTTCCATAATCATGTAAATTACTGTATTTTAATTTTTGCACAGCTTTAAAAATGCTTTTGGAACGAAAGTCAACTTATCACTACAATACTAGAATCACTAAACGTGACCTGAAAACCATGAGACAGTTAAATAGTAGTATTTGGAATCTGCCATTTCAAGTTCATATGACATATCCCAATTTAAAATAAATTTATGTGCAACCATTTTTGTGTAACTCATACCAGTTGTAGTAGCTTCATACTGTATGACTATTACAAAATATACATACAATTTCCTGCAGCAGCACTGTTTCAGGTGATCACAAATTACTCAGTGGCACTCAATGGAACAGTTACCCAAGTTTCTTCAAAAAGAGCTTACAATAAGTACACCACCGCTTTGCTCCCCCAAAAAGGCATCCTGACCACTTCAATGTGTGAAACAGCATAAATTAAAATACTTTCCACTTAAGCCATCCCCTTCTCTTCTCATGCTACATTCCGGTATATGTTCAGGACATCAATTTTAACGGAGGGTCAAATTTCAGTGAAATGACAGGATCTGAGGTTCATATTCATACAGCCTTAAAGATAATGATAGGTAAAACACATGCTGTATGTAACAGATTATATGCTATGGGTCCTTTAGACACTAATGTGAACTAGAGTCAAATTTGGCATTACAAGTACAGTCTCAAGATCCGTTATAAAATATTTAATCCCTTTATTTAAATATAATTTTGTAAGTTTTATAATACATAAATCCTATATAACCCTACTTTAAAAACTACACACGAAGGGGCAATAGCAATATTTTAACCTTCAGACTTCTGAAATCTCCTTTTCTTCTATCACTTCCCTCACCCAAAAGAAAAAACATGCACAATGCATACACATTTTCTTTTTCACAATGCAAGCATGTATAGAAATGAAGGAAAAAATCTGAAATATTTTTTGCAACAAGCTTTTTAGAGAGGTGTAATCAAACATAGATATGACCAAAACCTCTAATAGCACTTGGCAATGCCTCACAGAAAACTATAACCCATGCCTTTTTTAGCTCCATTCCTATCACCACCACCCCCTCAAAAAAAAAAAAAGGGGGGGGGGTGAAAAAAGAGTTCTGCTTGGAATAGCAAACGTGGTTTTGTATAGTTTTGCTAAAGAACCTCCTGGGATGTCTCAGAACATGCATGTTGGGTTCTCTTCAAGCTTAATAGTTAGTGTGATGGTGCTGAATATTTAACAATGATATTCTTTCTCCAAAATATGAAATCATTGAGGAACATGGTAAAAACAACCCAAAAGCTAAGGCCTTGTCTATACATAAATTGTACTGCTTTAAATATATTGGATATTTAAAGTGGCACAAGTCCCATAATGCAGACGCAGATATATTGGCATAAAGATGGCTTATACATGCATATCTTATTCCCCTTCCCAAAGATGATAGCTATAACAACATTACAACTGTGTCAACAAGAGGTGTTGTACTGATTTAAGTATTTCTGTAGAAAAGTCACCCCTCCCCCAACTGAAAGATCAATATAATAATTGTCCATAGACCAGGCCTAAGAGTCTAAAATTCTCCCTCTCTCATGATGTCATCATTTCACTAGACCTCCAGACATCAGTATCTCCCAAATGTGATGGAGCATAAAAACTCCATACTGGGCCAAAAGGGGTTAAAAGACAGGACTGGGCCCAGGTTTCCAAGCCCCTCCAGAGCATGCTCCAACTAGAGAAAGGATTGAAAAGGGAACAACCCAGCTCAGGAGGGAGGTAGACAGACCTACCCTGAAGGCTCCTGACAAGGGAGCTGGAGAAGACTCCCAGAGGAAATACGACTGTGTGCAGAGCCCTGCTGAGGGCTGATAGTTTGGTTGCCTTTTCTTTTCACTTTATATTGGACTTGGGGCGGTGGGGGGAAGCATACAGTAACTTGGAGGGTGCTTTTGTGGATCACATGCTGTTGACCCTCCTAGGGCCCCTAGGTTGGAGCCTGGTTGAGTGGGCAGGCCCAGGCCCCACACCATTGCCTCTACTACAGGAGAAATCCAAGCCATCTGCCCACCTCACTGCACCTCTAATTAAAAGAGGGCCTGAACTGTAAGACCTACCCACTGGGTGGTAACACTAGTGCTCTAACAACTAGGCCACCTAACCCCGTTCATAAAAAGGAATATATGCCCATTTTTTCTTTGCAGGTTATCTTTAGGCTTAATTTTAAAAACATTCTCCTTTTTTCACCCACAGTGATAGAATCAAGATGGGCTGTATGTTAGGATTTGTCTACAGACAAACTTGTACCAATTTAGTTAAACTATGCAAGCCACTGTGTAAATACTCTTATTTCTGTTTAAAAGTGGCTTATTTTCCCTAACAGACTTAATCTAAACCAAAATATACCACTCAAACTAAAATAAGTGTTTACACAGGGGTTTGCACCACTTTAACTTAAGTGATATAAAATTAATGCCTTTAATAAAACCAGTACAACTCTCCATGTAGACATGGCCTTAGCTATTATCTGCATTTCCATTCAGAAGCAAAACACTGTTGTCTGACCTTGGAAAAAAAGTGGTAGCGTGTTTAGATTGCGGGATTATACAGGAGATACTTCCTGAATGTTCAAAATATATGAATATCTAAAAACCTTCGCTTAGTTAAAACTCTGAATAACTGACGAGGAGCAATAAGAGCACTGTCAATACGAACCCTAGGCAAAATCATGGGGGATAAAATGAGACCATACTATTGATCACTGTGGTCTCTTTGCTACAGAAATAAGAGCATACACATGAAAGTAGTACAAGTAGCCAGGAGAGGAAGTCATTTCAATATGATCATTCTTGAAAATACAGAAAAAGAACTAAAGGTTCTTCTGCACTTCAGGTTTTAATCAAATAGAATTCTACTTACATTGTCCAAGAAATTTGGTTTAAATCCTCCTTCCTGCTGTCGTCTCAGTTCTTCCTGTTCTCTCTGGCGTAGCATCTCTTCTTCACGACGTCGATGTTCTTCTTCATGTCTAAAATTATTCATAAACTTGTGTAAATTATGTTCATGACCTCTTCATATGTGAGTTTCAATAGACTTTCAGGGCTAAAGTGAATGAATTTTAAGTTAAGCTATAAGAAGTTGTGTTTTTAATTAAATCATTATATAGCATCATAACATTTTACTACTAGTCCTCCACTCCACCTTTTGGGCTTTGACATTTCACTGAAGTATTTTGGCACACACCTGGTATATACCTAACAGCATTATAGGTGTGTGCTCTGCTTGCCATGGTTATGATAGTTTAAGCCTGGGTAACTGAAAACATGATGGTACTGTCAACAGTGAAAACTGAGAAAAAAAATGGGTTTGGGGGGGAAGACGGGGAGCTCAGTTTTTACCAAGTTCAAATTTATAAATACAGAACAGTCTCTGCTGGAAGAATTTCAATTATTTCCAATAGTGATTTAGAATCCTAAAGGATTTTTTTTTTAACAACATTAAAAACTACAATTTATCAATAACTCCTGCAATTTGTTTTTTGCATTCTGGTACATATTTCACTACAGTAAATTACTTTGAAATGCAAAAATAAGCAATAGGAGCATCAGAAAACAGTTCTTCCAAAAGGCATTGGTAAACTCAATTCAAGTAACTAAGCCCCTTCTCCAATTTTATTTCATCTTAGCACATTAATAAAATATCATCCACATTTGTAAAAACAGATCTTAAAAAAGAATGTTTATTTTAGTATTCAGAGACAGATGTCAGAGCACAGAGATGCATATGAGAAAGTTATAACTGGGTAATTATTGCAGAAAAATCTCTATCATAAATTAAAAAGACTGCATCATTTTGTATTATCATTTTAATCTAACTGAAGAACAGTGCCCCAAAATGAGTCAAATTCAACTTCATATCTGACTACAAATGCACCTCTTATAAAATCTTAAAAGAAACTGGCACAAGGAATGTAGAAAACAAATTAATATAATCCTACGCTATTTAGTCTGAGCGCAGCTGACCATAAGAAATAATAAAACCCACAGAATTATTAAACATACTACTTTCTAATTGGTGTAAGCCCTCTGTTTCATATTCTGTTTATTTTTAAGTATATCTGGATTGAAATGTCCTATTTATATTCTTCTGCACCTGCAGAGAAGCATTATTCTAGCATTCTTTTTAAAACACTGCTTGAACTAGATTTCATAATCAGTCCCTACAAACTAAAATACCTACCTTCATTCACTTAGACCTAAAATATCAGTTATATATTTAGAATGTCTAGCACTTTGCTGGATCAATACCAAATAAAACAAAATACCTCAATTGTATTTGCTTGCGTTTCTGTAACTCTTGATTTCTAAGTTCTTCCAAACGTCTCAGTTCTTCCTGGCGCCTCATGAGATCTGCAAAAAGTTAAATATTATACAAGGCCCTCAATTATTCTTTTGACTTCTGTGGTTGCAAGTGTTCTAGTGTCAGTAGTGGAATGCACATTGCAAAATGTTCACTACCCAGGGTGGATAAAAATCAATGATTTTAAAAAAGAATAAAAATCAGATTTTTTTTTAATTTAAATTAGATTTTTTGGATAGGTTTTTTCCCTCAAAAAGCATTTTATCTAAAGATAGTTTTAATTAAGATATGTTATAGCTCAAAGATATTCTCATCATGGAATAGGGATTATAAATTCTAATTCTATAATAGGAGATAACATATTCACGTAATGTTTAAGAAGTTTTGTAAATGAGTTCCAATAGTTCATGGATTAGGAACCCAATCTTATGGGGTTCCAAGGGCTTCTGTATAGATTAGTTAGGTTAATCTTTCTACCTACCTAATGGGACTCAGTGCTCAGTCTAGAAGATACCATCAGAGATGCTTAGTTTTGCAGTTCTCAAACTGTGGATTTGTATCTCCAGAGCTAACATGCTCGTTAGAGCAAAAATTTTTGTTTATACATACACACACAGGTGAGAAACAACAGACCTCAACCCTATTGTCCCTCTGCAAATTTGTGTACACAGAGTCAATCCCTCCCCTCTCTCTAAAATAGCAAAGTTTCATAAAGTTCAATAATAGAAAATTGTTGGGGTGGAATAGATCTGGACAAGGAGAAGTAGTCTGAAGATAAATGTGGGAAGGGAGGGACATGCAGCAGAAATGAAAGTGAAACTGTTTGAGCAGCAAATTTCAGAAGCCTTGAGGTCTTTCTGAGTGTAGCCTTCATTGATTTGAGATCTACCATACCATTCTCTCACTAGAAGGGAAAACCTATAATGGCAACAGGCCATAAAAGAATACGAGAATAAAAACCATTCAAGAAATATATGTTTGCTGATGATGATTTAAAGAAAGTCACACCAGTGAACTGGTAGAAGTCACATAAGCACTTGGATTCAGAGACCGTTGAAGTGACAATCTCACTTTTAACAGCAGTAGCTTCTTCTGCCAGTATAGAAAGAATATTTTCTTCCTTTGGACTAATTCATTCCAAATTGAGAAACTGTTTGGGACCTGAAAAAGCAGGAAAGCTTGTTTTTCTTTTCCAGATTATGAACAAACAGGAAAATGAAGGTGAAGACGACTGAGTAAGCTGCAGAAGCCAATATTTTAAGTCTCTCATGTTGACCCAGCTGATTGTCGATTTTTTTTAAATATTTCATTTAACTGTTTTAGTTAAAACAATTTTAACAAAAACTTGATTTTTAAAAACTTGAATATTTAACTAAATTCAAAAATTCATATGCTTGTTTTGATTAAATTGAGTCTTCCTGACTACTGATTTAAATCAATTTGATTTAAATCAATTTGATTTAAATCAAATCCACCCTGTCACCACCATTACAAAGTGATTTTATTTTTAAATTAGAAAATTAGCATTCTGTTACTTAGTCTGAATGTGATTAAGGAACGAGCTACTAACTCATATCAAAATGGTCAATGCATTTAACTAATGTAATTTACCTTTAGGGCCAAGAGCACATAGGATACTGGACTAAATGGACCATTTTTCAGAGTAGCAGCCGTGTTAGTCTGTATCCGTAAAAAGAAAAGGAGTACTTGTGGCACCTTAGAGACTATTTATTATGCTCTAAGATATTTGTTAGTCTCTAAGGTGCCACAAGTACTCCTTTTCTTTTTAAATGGACCATGGGTCTTATCTAATACAGCAATTCCTGTCTCCAGCAGTAGCCAGCATTAGATGTTTCAAAGGAATGTACAAGAACCTCCAAAACAGGCAGATGTAAAGTAATTGCCCCTCAATGAAGAGCTCATCTTAATCCTAAACAGAGAATAATTTAAAACCTGGTTTGATCTCCCTTACAGTACTCTTTTAGTTCATCACCATCATCATGTTCCCATTAACTACAACAACTCTGGATTCTCTTGTTCATATAAGCATCCAGACCTTATTTAATACAAAGAAGTTCTTGGACTCAACAACATCCTGTGGCAATGAGTTCCATGGTCTGATTACACACAGTGTGAAAAATCATTCCCTTTTATCGGTTTTGAATTTGCAACTTTCAATTTCACTGAACGTCCCCTTGCCTTCTTCTTGTGCTATGAGAGAATGTAAACTCTCGATCTACCTTATCTACACCATTCATTAATTTATATACTTTCAACATATTTCCTCTAAACAATCCGCCTTTTCAATCCCTCTTCATGTGAGTTTTTCCATGCCCCTAATCATTCTCGATTCACTTCTCAGAACTCATTTTAATTCTGCAACATTAATTTGAGATGAGGTGACCAGTACTTCATGCAATATTTCAGATGAGGCCTCACCATGAATTTATATAATGAGATATTTTTCTCATATTTCCTATTCCTTTTCTTATGTATCTGTTTGCTTTTTGACTACAGCTGTACACTAAGCAGAGGTCTTCACTGAGCTGCCAACATGATGCCCAGATCCCTTTCCCGAGTCAATACAGTTAATTTAGAACACTGTAAAGTGTATGAGTAGTTAAAATTTTCCTTCCAACGTGCATTACTTTGCACTTACCAACTTTGAATTTCTTCTGCCATCTCGTTGCCTATTTACCTAACTTGGTTAAATCCCTATGATGTTCCTTGAAGTCTTCTCTGGACATGAATAACCTAAATAACTTGCAATCTGCACAATGTTACCTCACTGCTCACACACTTCCCAGACTGTTAATATATTTAATATCAGACTTAACACAGCTCCTTCAAACTCTTGGACTTTTACCATTTGAGAACTGTTGCCTAAGCCTGGAAGGTGGAAGCTGAAACCACAACTCAGGTAGCTTGTTAGAACTCTCAAATGTACTCGATCAACTTTTTAAAAAACATCCTCATCAAGCATATCAGCAATCCAAAATTGAGCAAGAACTTGTAAGACTGAGGTTCAAGTGGATATTCTTACTCCAGTCTGAAAATGAAGGTCCAGTAAACTGGAAAGTGGTGCTCACACCAGACCTAGGACATCTGAAGACAAAGCTGCCAAAACCCATTTTGGGCTTGGCTCAGTCTCAGCTGATCTTCCAAACCAGCAGAATCAGACAGAATGTGTAGAAGAATTCCAAATTCCAGTTCAAGAAAGGACTCCACAAAAAAACACTGGGGTTTGTTTGACCCAGAAGCAGAACAGGAGATAACGGATGTTAGCCTTAGTAGTAAGGTGTGACAATCAGGGTCCATCCACCCCACTGGAAGAACGGTGGATCTGAACCCCAAAGAATAAGCAATCGAATTAAGAGCATCAAGTAAGGTCTTTTATGAAAGCTAGTGACATGCTGGTCATGAATAGTGTGTAATTTATGTACAGGTGTTTGTACAACGAGTTATAGGTGTGTGTTAGGAACATATTTCCTAAGATATTTTATCTTAAGAACACATCATACAAGAACTGGATGATCTTGAAAACTGAAGTAACAGAAATGGGATGAAATGTGATTTAATCGTGCAAGGTCATGCACTTAGAGACTAACAACAAGAATTTTTTTGCTATTAACTGGGAACGTATCAACTGGAAGCAACGAGGAGAAAGACTTGAGTGTATTGGTTGATCATAGGATAACTATGAGCTGCCAATGTGGCTATGAAAAAGAATAATGTAATCCTAGGATGCATTAGGCAGGATATTTCCAGTAGAGATAGGGAAGTGTTACTACCATTATACAAGGCACTGGTGAAACCTCATCTGGAATACTGTGTGCAGTTCTGGTCTCCAGATGATGAATTCAAAATTGGAACAGGTACAGAAAAGGACTACTAGAATCAGAGGAATGATTTTCATCTCATAATGTAGGCTTTCCAAAGAGGTTGGCTTCTTTAACCTAACCAAATGAAGGCTATGGGAAATATGACTGCTCTCTATAAATACATCAAAAGTATAAATACCAGGGAGTGGGAGGAGTTATTTAAGTTAAGCGCCAAAGCTGACAAAAGAACAAATGGATATAAACTGGCCATCAACACATTCAGGCTTGAAATTAGATGAAGGTTTCTAACCATCCGAGTGAAGTTCTTAAACAGCCTTCCAAGACAAGCAGTGGGGGGCAAAAAACCTAACTGGCTTCAAGACAGAGCTTTATAAGTTTATGGAGGGGATGGTATGACGAGACTGCCTAAATGATATACAGCCAATCTGCGACTTCTAGTAGCAAATATCCCTAATGACCAGTCATGGGATGCTAAACAGAGAGGGCTCTGAGTTATTACAGAATTCTTTCTGGGAGTCTGACTGTTGGATCTTGCCAAAATGCTCAGGATCCAACTGACTTGCCATATTTGAGGTTGGGAAGGGATTTTCCCCCAGGTCAGACTGGCAGAGACCCCGGGTTGTTGTTTTTTTTCCCCTACTCTGTCACATGGGGCACGGGTCACTTGCAAGTTTAAACTAGTGCAAAGGGTGGATTCTCAGTAACGTAAATCATGATTTGTGGACTTCAGTAACTCAGACAGAGGTTATGAGTCTTATTACAGGAGTGGGTGGGAGAGGTTCTGTGGCATGCAACGTACAAGAGATCAAAATAGATGATCATGGTGGTCCTTTCTGGCCTTAAAGTCAATGAGATATGTTGTTGAGAGAGTTGATAAACCAGCCTGCCTTAGACAAAGGAATGTGGATTTGCCTGACTGGGTCAAGCTTTGTAAGCCAGGGGACAATGAAGGTTTCAGAGCATGTAGGTGTTTCAAACCTTAAGCCTGGGCAACTAATATGTCCCCTCTGTCACAATTGTGTGTCTTTTCTTCATGTTTAGTTTTAACAAGTGATCATTCCATGACCGTATAATTTCCCTTCTCTTGGAGGTTCAAATCCCTTAAGTGTTGATACAGACTTTCAGCCTAAACAGTAACAGATACACAGAATAAAACTGCATGATGCTTAGTGTAGTGGTCTTTTGGATAAGAACTTGAAAATCCAGCTGTTATCTCCCCAATGTGGATCAGAAGATCCCACAACACCTTTCGTAGGGCTTACCCAGATACACTTGGCCAGTTTCCCCTACTTCCACTGTTGTGCATTGAGCCGGTGGTCTGCCACTATCCAACAGGTTTCAGTGCTGCACGTGTCTGGTTTGTTAAAAGCTTTTGGATCCTTTGTAATGAAACACGCTATTGTGTTATTTACTCAGAAGTCTGACAGTCCTTCCAACTGTGCAGAAAAAAAAACTAAAAATCAAGAAGGTGAGGATGGAATACTCCTTGAATCACCAGGTTCCTAAGTTGGGCATCAAAGCAAAAGGCTTTCAGCTATTAAAACTATAAAATTATCTCCCTCAACACTCATATGTATAAGAAATGGAAAATAATAGAGCAGCACCAGTCACACAATTTCTCTATACACAGTGTGCAAAATCTAACTTATTTCAGCCCAGGATCACAATCAACATTAAACTAAAAAACCCTTCCTATGGAATTTGTGAAGCTACCCAGCCTCTCCACACACAGTATTTAGATGTAAGTGGAGTTAGTTTTACATCCGATTATATTGTACTCTGAAAATAAAAGATGAGTAGACTTGATTTTGGTTCAAATGAAAAACTGTTTCCAACCTCTAAGTATTTTCTTAAAAAGCCAAGAAATATTTAGTCTAATAAAATCTCAAACATTTACATGTGTCACACACAACTGAGATTCATCACTCAATATGTTATGCGAAGGAACCTTTTTTGAGAAACAGGTTTTTTTTTTTTTTTTTATAGTTGGCGGAGTATCTGATTTTTACCTTGCCTCATCAGCATTAACTGATGTTCATGTCTAGCTGCTTCCATTTCCGCTTCTAGTTTCTCTTTGGCTTCTCTAATGTTCCTGTCAACCTGTTCTCGCTGCTGCTTTTCCATCTCATCAAGAGCCTTCCATCGGGAAGCATACTCAAATTCAAATGTTCCAGGTTGAGCAAAACGTGGAGGCTGCTCTCTTTCCCTAATAAAAATGTACACAGTTAAAATGTACAGAAATTTATTTATAAAGTAGCTGCAGTAGCAAAATATATTCCTAATCAAACATTCTGGTTTAATTTCTAACTTTAAATCAAGTTGCCAATTTCTGTAATTATAAATTAGCAGCTCATTTTCAGAACTCAGTCCCAAAACTTTATGGTAGGACTCTGCAGTAAGATTACTCTGCATGACCAGAGAAATAGTCCAAATCAAACCCCATGTAAATTTATTCGTTTTTAAGGAAGACTTGTTTTGCATTATATTGAAAATTTCTGATGCTTTAGCAGAAGGCTATGCAACTAAACTAATAATTATCAGGCTGCTAAGAAAGTGGCTTATAAACATGATTTTTTTAACACCAATGTTTGAAAACGTGTCATGGCTTGCTGTATTAACATATTACTCAAAGCCTTCAAAAACTAAAGCCCATCAAAATTTTAGTTCACAATATCCTTTTCAAATGCTTGTTCTATTGTAATAATTCATTAAAGAGCAATGAACCAAAATATTTATCTCATACATTATTTTAAAAATAAATCGTTCTATTTTTGCTTGTCATCTGAGTAAGCATTTTGGCTCCAGCAATCAGGATTTCTTGGGGAGAGTCTCAAATTTCAACACTAAAATTAAAAGAACTTTGGTTTCTCCTGACACTCAAGACTTACACAGTTTACTTTATTGCAACCATCACTGCGGTATTTGAAGCCCTGATCCTGCAGGAACACTGATGTACAGAGTCAATGAGACTGCTCAGAGTAAAAACAAACATGTGCACAAATCTTTTCAGGATCAGGGACTGAGTGCCTATTATCTGAGTTTGCACTTCATAATCAGGAAAGCCTAACAATTGTATATATATTTAAAAACAAAAAAAAAATCTGCTTATTAGACAAACAGCACTCACTCTCCCATCCTCACTCCACACATCAAGGTAAAATTTAATAAACTTTTGTTCACCAAGCTAACCTAATAATGTTTAATGAAATCTGAATCTAAATCCAACTTACTTATGATACTGTTGTGTTTTTTGCATTAATTTCTCTGGTAGCCCATCTTCATCATCAAATTGTTCCATAGGTTCTACAACAACAGGTCGAGGTGTTCTGAAAGAAATATTAAAGGTTTTCTGTGTTAATATTTTAATTCATTAATTAAACCAAGGAAATCCACATTGAAACAAGTTACATTTTGTAATATTGTTGGGAAACATTCTAAAAAATGACTTCTTAGGGTCTGTTAGGTACAACTCCTTCACGTTTAATGAAATTTTAAAAAAGCACTGTCTTAGTGAATAAATTTGTCTTACACAAGCCAACTTTATCTAGAAAACACTACTGCCCTTCTGATGGAAAAATAAACTGAGCAATTTAAAGAATTAAAAAAACTAAAAATAACTGTTTACAGGCAACTAAATTCTTTAGTGCAGGAATCATTTTTTTATTATGCATTTGTACAAATGTAGAAAAATGGGTCTGGGTCCATGAGAGGGACTCCTAGAAGCTATCACAATACAAACAAACAGCAGCTTTGTTCAGATATACAAGAAATACAGAGATGCTTTTGAAAGTTACCTGCACAATTAAAAATAGAATTGATAAGTGGACATCAGAGTTCCCACTACAATTAAAAAATAATTTCAGTATAACTGACTTTTTAAATGTCCTGTTCTGTAAAGTGCCATATTCTTAGAAATCAACATCTTCCCTTCATGAGCTATACACACCAGAGTATCAAACACAAACAAGCTACAAATTATAGAGATTTGCTTTTGTGGGAAAGCCAATTCCATTACTTTCCCAACATCGTCAGTTCTAGACTTTTTAATATTGTTATTTTACGAACAGTAGAGGGGCTTCAAATAATGAAAACCTTACAGGACTGCACAATACTATTCAAAGTAATAGGATGGCATAGCCATTACAACATAGGGCATACTCATGTTCAACTTATGCAGAGAATCAAATGCTAACGGAAGAAAGAACAGATTTCATGAAAAAAGAATAAATTAAACCATGAGTACCTGATTCTGCCACCCTTACTCAAATTGAGCAGGCCTATTGATTTCAATGGAAATAGTCACAGAGCAAGTCAGAAACACAAGGGTGGCAAAATCTGGCCCTCAATGGTCTGAAAAGCCCCCTCGATCCCTGATTATTAAGGGCATTCAACATATAATAGAAGAGTTTTTCAATACAATTGCATAAACCGATCTGGGTGAGTAAAAAATGTGAAAAATCTCATCCCATTATATAGATCTTCACAAAGAACCCAAAAAGCTACATAAATTAGAGTGTAACAAATTGTTTCATTGTATGATAGTTTTCTGGAATACTAAAACTTGTAATGTAAAGTTCTGGTAGCCACACTGTTCTTTCCATGGCTCTTCTTTCCCTATCCTATATCTTTGTAGCACAGCAGTTTGCACAAAAGTATATTTACAAAACAGTTGCATAATGATTCCATTATCAGTTACATCTTGTAACAAGTGCCATATGTAATGTGCCTGCAACACAATGTAGCAGCCACAACAGGGACCTACTAAATATGCCTGTAATTTAGTCCATTAGGGAATATTTTGGATTTTTAATTCAGGCCAAAATCATGTGTTTTTATTCACTCAAACATTATGTCACTCACCCGAATGAGAAAAGTTATAGATAATCGCACAATACATTTTTTCCTAAGCAGTTGCAATTTCAACCATATTCAGCAAAGCAGCATAAAACTGCTGCTGGCAAATGCATGTAGGCAAGCAGTCACACCACCACTGACAGTCCTCTGCCATTATGGCAAAGTGTGGAGAGGCAGAATTACAAAAGTATGAAGGAAGAGATTAAAAAAAGGTGATGAGGTGCTATCAATAATAGCAAGACCTGAAAAATTTACATGTCCAGTTAGTAGGAAACCATACAGTTGCTAACATAACCTTCAAAATATGAACAGATGCAGGGTCATGTCCCTCCTAAGTCTGCAAATAGAAAACTTCAGTGCTTCTTATAGTTTTGCCAAGATACCGCAAAGTAAACACCAACTAGAGTCTTGTCAGTTTTCACTACTGTTATTGGAAACTTCATGGTCAAGAATGAAACCAAAAAGAATCTAATTACCTTTGGAGAATTCTGAATAGGTACGGAGAAAGTAAAAGTTACTGGAAAATAATTGAAGAACCTACAAAGAAAATAACACCTACCCACGAAAATACTGTATTTACATATAACCAAATAAATTTTATGGCTATAGATATAGTTCATAACTAGCTGGGATTCAGAAAAAAATTCTTGAGCAAAGTAAGATGCTAGGTGTGAATACTCAAAACAACCTTCCAGCTGACATCTATTTCACAGTAAATCTGGTGTCCAAGTTCTGAGAACACAATAAAAGGTATGGCCATGCTCCTGGTTGCAGTTTTCTATACATTATAAAACTCTCACCCACAAATCTTACCAGAAAAAAAAAAAACCTGTAACTTACGTTGTTAGTAAGAATGCCCCATCACTGCATCTCTCTAGAGCCTTCCTTGCCGGAGGTTTTGCTGCAAACTCTACAAAACCTTTTCCTGTAGCTCTGCCACGGTCATCTACTACAACAACAGCCCTCTCCACTGGACCAAATTGAGAAAAAGCTTGTTCCAGAAGCTCATTGGAAACCACAGGTGAAAGATTCTTGACTGTTAAGGCAGCTCCATGTGTAGCAAATCGAATTCGAAGTGGTCTACTCTTCAAAATAGTACCATCAAGTTCTGTCTTTGCTATTTCAGCCAGTGTTCTAGATTCCTTTCCAAGAGGGGAAAAAAAAACATTTTATATGAATCCATTCTATACTTGCCTCAAGGATACTGAGTCAATTTATTAGTTTTCAGCTATTTTACCATTACTTAAAACATTTTTTTTAAGTTATGAGCATATTAAAATTAAGGGGGGGGATTGGTCAACATTCAAAGTATCCTCTTCCCAAAGCAAGAGTTTTTCAGATTCCGTTTGTTCAATGATTTCAGCAATCTGCATTTGTCTTTCCATACAATTTGTTCTAATATGTCGTACTTTAAATTCATTAGTTTTGCTTGCATGTGCTAGAGGATGATTCCCCAAACATTCCTATAGCAGAAAAGTATGCAACTCTTTATATGGACAGTCAAAGTGAGTTCAGAACTTTCACACAACTTTTTTTCATAGGGACATATATATTATTTTCATTTCTGCCTCTGTGAGAGGGAGGGGGGAAGTTTCCCTCATTCATTCTTTGACAAAAATTTTAAAATTTATAGGGAATTTTTTATTTT
Organism: Natator depressus; assembly: GCF_965152275.1. Classification (NCBI taxonomy): domain Eukaryota; kingdom Metazoa; phylum Chordata; order Testudines; family Cheloniidae; genus Natator; species Natator depressus. The sequence goes on from NC_134234.1 coordinate 39,695,861, forward strand.
ATTTTTTTGTTACCGTTCTTTTTATCCATAATCACTTTTGATTGAACTGATTGCTGAAATAAAGTCAAATACAATCTACATCCTAGAAGCAGTATTTTGTTTTCTCTAGGGATTTTCATTATGCCTGTTGTATTTATTACCCTTCACTTGTTTTTGTGCCTTTTGCATCTATCTACCCAAGTGTCAATTTTCCCTTCTGTTGCCCTCCCATTCTTATCCTGGAGTTTTTCCTTTCACTTCTTTCACCTATACCCCAAGTTATTGTACTAAAGAAATCAAGCCAAAGAAAGTGGGAGACAGCTTTCTTCACAACCTCTGCAAAATTATTCAGTTGGCCAAAAAGACTTCAAAAGAGTGATGTGAGATGCTCCATTCCTTAATCCTCTCAGCTACTACTAGCAAAGGGACAGTATTCTATCCCAGTTATATATTCAAGAAAAAAAAAAGCCTCTGTATAGTAACATTTTAAAAAATACAAGTATTTACACATTAGAAAAATCAATGTCAAAGTTACAATTAAAAAAAAATCTAAAATATTGGAAACTGACAATTTAAGTACCCCAAAAAATCTTAACTCTCCTTTTCTATGCCCACCACCCTGTGCATTCTCTATTGACAGCAGCTTTGACTATGAAAAGCATCCCAGCATAGCAGACAGACTGATGATATGTTAAAACCTGTGGGCAATAACCTAGCTTTGACTGCCTCAATTTTTTCATGATACACCAGAAACCAGTTTTTCAAAAATGAGCAGCACATATAATCCAAAAACCAGACTGGCCCCTTTAAGGTTTCTTAAAGTGGAGACCATTAAGTGGGGCATGCAAAAACACTGGTACTAGTCTAGTAGCTTTTGAAAATGTAGGCTTGTCTTTTCAAAAGGATCTCAAGGAAACAGTATGTGTATCTCACAATATATTTCACTAAAATGCTAATGGTATAACTTAACCTCTGAAATTGAGCCTCATTCTTTCATGAATGGATGCCTACAGCAAATAATCCTACCCGGCTCAGACTTCACATATTTGGCTTTCAAAGAAATAAAGAACAAAAGGAGTGGGAGAAGTATCCAGAGTCTCCTCCTTGAAGTATAATAAAACTTAATTCATGCTACATCATAAACAGGAAAAATCCAATTAATCACACAAAGAAACTTATGAAATAACGCAGTATGAGGGTGGACCAACCATCTCAACCCAACTAAACATGCTTTCTTATTCAAAGCATTTTCCATTTTCTACTACTGAAAATTAAAAGGCAGTAAAAGTATCAGGTTATCTGTGTAGAACAAGTGGGGCTGGTGGGTGGGAGGTGAAGGCAGCTGGACATGTAAGTGGACAGGCAACAGTGTGCACTACTTGGGGATAGAAATGGAGGCGGTGAGGCAGTTGGCAGTCAGTGTATGGAAGATTTCAGAGAAGCAGCCGTATTAGTCTGTATTTGCAAAAAAGAAAAGGAGTACTTGTGGCACCTTAGAGACTAACCAATTTATTTGAGCATAAGCTTTCGTGAGCTACAGCTCACTTCATCGGATGCATTCAGTGGTATGTCCAAATAAATTGGTTAGTCTCTAAGGTGCTAGAAGTACTCCTTTTCTTTTTAGTGTATGGAAGAGTAACCATGGCAAGGCATGAAAGAAAGAACTGTACCAGGCGGAGGAGCAGAAGAAGGGAAGCAATAAGGCTAGTGGCAGTGAAACTAGCACTGACTGTACTGACAAGGGAAAGGAGACGAGGCTGCAGGGAACCATCTGTCCCACTCCGCCTCCAACACGCACACGGAGGCCATGCGGGGGGGCGACGACACAAGCACTGTTCCACTTCCCCCCCCCCCTCCACACAGTATCAGGGAGATGTAGGTTAGGCGACTTTAGGGGCGAGGTCCGTCCCACTCCCCCACATACAATGCCTGTACGGCATGCAAACACCGAGACAAGGCCTCTCCCACTGCCCCCCGGACGGTGTCAGTACCGGAGTACTGTAGACGGCCGGAGGGGAGAGGCCTGTCCCACTCCCTCGCAGACACGGACGGGGGAAGAAGTCCTTACCAGGCGGATGAAACCAAAGCCGCGGTCGCGGTTGATAAAGACCTCGCTGGGCTCCCCGTAGCGCTCGAAGAGGCGCTTGAAGTCCTCCTCGGTGATGTCGGTGGGCAGGTTCCCCACGAAGAGGCGGCAGCGCTGCGTGTAGCTCTTTTCGCCAGGCTTGAGGAAGCTCTTGATGTCGATGGTGAACCCGACCTCCTGCTCCTCGTCGCCAGCCTCTTTGCCCGGCGCCATGGCCCCTACCTCGCTGTCCGCCTCCAGGCCCCGCATCCCCTTCAGGCCGCCGCCCCCCACCATGCCGAGCGGGGCCGCCGGGGAGCTGTTTTCGATCCGCACTTGTTTCAAGTTCCGGCTGTTCGCTGCCATGTTTCGGTCTCTCTCGCGCTCTGAGGGGGTCACGGAGCCGCCGCAACCACTGACCGGACCACCAGCGAGCGAATTCAAAATGGCGGCGGCGCCAGCCCGAACGAGTTAACGTCTCCGAGGAAAGCCCCTCCCACCAACTGCTCAACCGTTGCGCCTGCGCAGTGACTCCCATTGACAGGAGAAAGGGGGCGGGGAGACCGTCCGAGGCGAGCGCGTGGAAACTGGGACTAGGGGTGGGGCAGGTTTGCTTGTGTCACGGGATGCCTCGCTCGCTGTGCTGGGACATTCGTCCCATGGCGCTTTTCAGAGGAGCTGGGGGTTGCCTTTTTAAATCCCCGCGGCACCCTCCTTGGCAGCCAGCCTCTATCGAAGCGGCTGTGGTTGAGTGGCTATCTCTACAGGTTTGAGAGTAGCAGCCGTGTTAGTCTGTATTCGCAAAAAGAAAAGGAGTACTTGTGGCACCTTAGAGACTAACCAATTTATTTGAGCGTAAGCTGCTATAGCTCACTTCATCGGATGCATATGCAGATGAAGTGAGCCGTAGCTCACTTAGCTTATGCTCAAATAAATTGGTTAGTCTCTAAGGTGCCACAAGTACTCCTTTTCTCTCTCTACAGTGAGTGAAGTAGTTTTGGGCCCTTCATCGTAAAGCTACGTTATATCTAAAGGCCTGAAAAAGTTTGGGGTCTCCTTATAGTAGTCACTGCCCTGAAGTGCTAACTCGCTGAGACCATAACCCTGCAAACACACCTGCAGAACATTACTAGCAGTACTCCCCTAATTTGCACATGTATTTTAGGAGGATCAGGCCCTTGGAATAAACAAGACTCAGAACAAACAAGCAGGGGGTAGGAAGAGATGGGATACATGACTGCAACATAAGCATGTTTTCACACAACCAGTTTATTTGTTCTTAATTTTGAGACAAGGTTCTGCTGCATTAGATAGCGATCTGTGCTGTATTCCCAATTTGTATAATGTGTCAGTTTGTGATCAGTAATAAGGATTGTGAAAGGCACAGAATTATTAACACCAGTTAAAAGAAAAGGAGTACTTGTGGCACCTTAGAGACTAACCAATTCATCTGAGCATAAGCTTTACGGCTGTAGCTCACGAAAGCTTATGCTCAGATAAATTGGTTAGTCTCTAAGGTGCCACAAGTACTCCTTTTCTTTTTGCGAATACAGACTAACATGGCTGCTACTCTAACACCAGTTAGTAAAACAGATGAGTCTAGATTAGAATCTGTAGTTACCGAGGGCTGGGTTTTAGTACATTATATATTCTCCTGGACCTAGGCCAAAATGCATAGGGATAGGGAAAAGTTGCAGCAGGTTGAAGAGGATGAAGACCATCATCATGCATTTTCGTCTGTCCCGTCTGAAGGTTCAGCTCTGAATGGAAAATGCTGAAGTGACAGGAAGCTGCATGTGCCATGCCAATGACATGTTATGGGATTTTGGTGTATTTCCAAAAATACCTGTGCTGTGTGTGAGACAAAGACAGGCAGGGGCAATTGTCAAAACCTTTAACTTGGAAAAATCTGAAGGGATTTTCATGAGGCCAATAAAGAACTATCTCCATGCCAGAGTTCAAAGTAAAACTGCAAACATTGGAGGTGTTAGAACTCTTTTTTTTTAATTGCAATAATTTTTCATTGTAGACAATGTTATGGGTCACTTTTAGTTATTCAGAGAGCAGGGGTGGGATAGTTCAGTAGTTTGAGCATTGGCCTGCTAAAACTAGGGTTGTAAGCTCAATCCTTGAGGGGGCCATTTAGGGATCTGGGGCAAAAATGGGGGATTGGTCCTGCTTTGAGCAGGGGGTTGGACTAGATGATCTCCTGAGGTCCCTTCCAACCCTGATAGTCTATGATTACAAGAAAATACCATTATAGTGCCATCTGGTGACTAAATCCAGGATTGTCTCAATAATTTTAATCAAATCACCTGGAAAGAAAAAATGGGAAACCTAGAATAAATTGGTCTATCCTTTGTAGTCTTAGAGAAATAAGATGATGAGGACTTCTAATTTAAAATGTATGAGTGGGCTTCCTTTCTCTGTTCAATTCACTACTAAACGTAATTATACAATGGATGGCTGCTGGGTCTAAATGGAGAGAGTAATCTTCTAAACATACCACCTTTACAAGATGCTCCATCAAACCCAATCGAACATAGTTATTACAACATTTCTTTGCAGGCCATCATTAGAATCTGGAAAAATGAGGGGGAAAGCCAATGTCTCTGAATATGTCTTCCCTTTTACTCCTATAAGTAATGCTGATCTTGGTCAAGGAAACAAAGGCTGCCAGAAATTTGATTGTCGGACTCACCAGTTTGAGCTTGAGGAAAGCATCCTAGCTTTTCTAAAGAAATAACTCTGAAAGCTGTATCCCTCACAAACATTGCTAGGTCACAGAATATGTGTTTGGCAATATTTTCCAACTAAAGTACTTTGCCTGTACTCCAGCTTACAAGAAAGCTATAATCAGACTCCCAACTAAAATAGAAAGCAGTGTACTAATCTTTCCACTGTGTAATGCAGCAACATCTGAAATATAATATGCGCTCAGCTATTTCTTACCAGTCACTTAAACTGTGTTCAAAAATAGGAGATGGACTTGGGCAGGCAGTTTACCCAAACAAACAAGTCATCTGGAACTTTTTGTGCAGCTGTATCCCAGTCAAGCAGGGAAATGTGTGGTACAATCATAGAAATGTAGGGCTGGAAGGACCTTGAGAGGTCATCTAGTCCATCCCCCTGCTGAGGCAGGATCAAATATACCTAGACCATCTTTGTGTAGCCTGTTTTTAAAAACCTCCAGTGACTGGGATTCCACAATCACCCTTGGAAGCCTATTCCAGTACTTAACTATCCTTATAATAAGAAATTTTTTCCTAATATGTAACCTAAATCACCCTTGCTGCACATTAAGCCTATTACTTCTTGTTCTGCCTTCAGTGGACATAGAGAACAATTGCTCACCGTCCTTTTTATAACAGCCCTTAATATATTTGAAGACTGTTGTCAGATCCCCCCTTAATCTTCTTTTCTCAAGACTAAACATACCCAGTTTTTTTAACCCTTCCTCAGGTCATGTTTTCTAAACCTGTTATCATTTTTGTTGCTCTCCTCTTGGCTCTCTCCTATTTCTCCACATCTTTCCTAAAGTGTGGTGTCAAAACTGGACACCATACTCTAGCTAAGGCTTCACCACTGCTGAGCAGAGTGGGACAATTACTAACCATGTCTTACATACAACAATCCTGTTAATATACCCCACATTATGTAAGTCTGTTTCACAACTCATCATATTGTTGGCTCATATTCAATTTGTGTTCCACTACCACCTCCAGATCCTTTTCAGCAGTACTACTGCCTAGCCGGTTATTCCCCATTTTGTATTTGTGCCTTTGATTTTTCTTTCCTAAATAAAGTACTTTGCACTTGTCTTTTCTGAATTGCATCTTGTTGATTTTAGATCAATTCTCCAATTTGCCAAGGTCATTTTGAATTCTAATCCTGTCCTCCAAAGTGCTTGCAACCCCACCCAGCCTGGAATCATCCACACATCTTATAAGCATACTCTCTATTCCCTAATGGGCCGCAGGTTGCCCACCACTGACTTAGAGGATAATAGGGTGATAAGTAATAGCCAACATGGACTTGTCAAGAAGTCATGCCAAACCAACCTAATTTCCTACGAGCTTGCAAACTGATTGTTGAATAAGAGCCTAGGAGGGGGATCCACAGGACCTGGGGGGGGATCCTTTAGCCCACTTCCCAGGATAGGAAGGATTACGCTCCTGTAGCCATCTGGCCCGACCCTGTCACACTAGGTAGACAGAATAACCTTTACACTCCTTCTTTTCCAGCAGACTTTTGATTTGCTGGTCTTGCTGCTGAAGTTGCTTGATGTCAAACTGACTGTTTGCATTAGGATTTGATGGCTGGACCTTGGAGATAAGTGGCGACGTGTGTATCCAGAGATGATCTTCGTTGAGAAGTGCAGCTTCCTTTGCTAGAAGGTCCACTTGATGATTCAGCTTTGACACTTCTATGTGGTCCTTGCTGTGGGCTTTTACTTTACACAGGTAAGTTTGTCCCAACCTCTTGGATGCCAGATCCCAGGCATGCTGAAGGTAATTAGCATACTATATGGGTTTTCCGTCTACCGAGTGCATCTGACGCTGAATCCATACAGGCATCCAGTCACTTAGGGCTCAGATCACCCAATCTGAATCAGAGCAGATGCAAAATGTCTTCTTCCTGTTTTTCTTCGCATAGGACAGCCATAACTGCCACTATCTCGGAAGCCTTAGCTGAATATGGCCTGACCATGCCTTGTAGTATCCTTTTCGAGGTTGGCTGTACAGCAGCATAGATTACTGTTGAATAATTTGTTAATGGTTCAGAGATTGCTTCGCCTAGTTCCTTCAATACCTTAGGGTGAATTTTGTCAAGCCCTGCCAACTTGAATACATCTAACTTATATAAACATTCATTAACCTGTTCTTTCTATCTTGTTGTTAATATTAATTGTGTTAAGCACCTGACCATAATTAACTTTTTTAGTGAAGACTGAAGCAAAATAGGTATGTCAGAATACTCACTGCAATGTATTATCCCCTTCCACATTAAATGCAACCAAAAGCAGTTATTTTCCTGTATCTGTTTGCCTCTGATATGCAGTCTTCTGGAGCAGAAGAGGAGAAAATCTCTGAGATCTTGATTTCTCAGCTAGTGGCCACAGCAGTTGCTGAGAAAAAAAGGATGGCTAATGTAGAAAAAAGAAGTCTTTTTCTGGGGCACTCAGTATAGGTATGGCCCTACCAAATTCCTGGTCATGAAAAATGGACTGTGAAATCTGGTCTTTTGTGTGCTTTTACCCTATACTATACAGATTTCACAGGGGAGACCAGTGTTTCTCAAACTGGGGGTTCTGACCCAAAAAGGAGTTGCAGGGGGGTGGCATGGTTATTTTAGGAGGGCTGCAGTACTGCCACACTTACTTCTGCACTGCCTTCAGAGCTGGATGGCCGGAGAGCAGTGGCTGGTGGCTGGGCGCCCAGCTCTGAAGGCGGCGCCCCCCGAGCAGCAGCACAGAAGTAAAGCTGGCAATACCATACCATGCCACCCTTACTTCTGCACTGCTGCTAGTGGCGGCTCTGCCTTCAGAGCTGAGCTCCCAGCCAGCAGCCACCATTCTCCAGCTGCCCAGCTCTGAAGGCAGTGTCACTGCCAACAGCAGCACAGAAGTAAGGGTAGAAATACTGCAACCCTCCCTTACAATAACCTTTGCGATTCCCCCCACAACTTCTTTTTGGGTCAGGATCCCTACAATTACACCACCATGAAATTTCAGATTTAAATAGCTGAAATCATGAAATTAACGATTTTTAAAATCCTATGTCCGTGAAATTGACCAAAGTGGACCGTGAATTTGGTAGGGCCCTTAGTATAGGCAATCAGCCTTGTTCGTGTGTTGCATCATGGTAACAGGTGAAAGCCAGATGAATTTGGCAAGCTTAATAATCCATCAGGGATAGGAAGCATCACCTTCCTCTTCTCTTAGAATCATAGAATAATAGAATACCAGGGTTGGAAGGGACCTCAGGAGGTTGTCTAGTCCAACCCCCTGCTCGAAGCAGGACCAATCCCAACTAAATCATCCCAGCCTGGGCTTTGTCAAGTCTGACCTTGAAAACCTCTAAGGGAGGAGATTCCACCACCTCTCTAGGTAACCCATTCCAGTGCTTCACCACCCTCCTAGTGAAAAAGTTTTCCCTAACATCCAACCTAAACCTCCCCCACTGCAACTTGAGACCATTACTCCTTGTTCTGTCATCTGCTACCACTGAGAACAGTCTAGATCCATCCTCTTTGGAACCCCCTTTCAGGTAGTTGAAAGCAGCTATCAAATCCCCCCTCATTCTTGTCTTCTGCAGACTAAACAATCCCAGTTCCCTCAGCCTTTCCTCATAAGTCATGTGCTCCAGCCCCCTAACCATTTTTGTTGCCCTCTGCTGGACTCTTTCCAATTTTTCCACATCCTTCTTGTAGTGTGGGGCCCAAAACTGGACACAGTACTCCAGATGAGGCCTCACCAATGTCAAATAGAGGGGAATGATCACGTCCCTCGATCTGCTGGCAATGCCCCTATTTATACATCCCAAAATGCTGTTCGCCTTCTTGGCAACAAGGGCACACTGTTGACTTATATCCAGCTTCTTGTCCACTGTAACCCCTAGGTCCTTTTCTGCAGAACTGCTGCCTAGCCATTCGGTCCCTAGTCTGTAGCGGTGCATGGGATTCTTCCAGCCTAAGTGCAGGACTCTGCACTTGTCCTTGTTGAACCTCATCAGATTTCTTTTAGCCCAATCCTCTAATTTGTCTAGGTCCCTCTGTATCCTATCCCTACCCTCCAGCGTATCTACCTCTCCTCCCAGTTTAGTGTCATCTGCAAACTTGCTGAGGGTGCAATCCACGCCATCCTCCAGATCATTAATGAAGATATTGAACAAAACCGACCCCAGGACCAACCCTTGGGGCACTCCGCTTGATACCGACTGAAAGGAAGTAACTACATTATCCCCATTTTATGGATGGGGAAACAGAAGTGAGTTGACTTTCCCATGGTCCCCTAGCAGGCCAGCAGGCCCATCTTGAACTGCAAGATGTCAGAAATTATCTTTTCCTTCTGCTAGATAAAAGTAGACAGAAGCCCCAAAGTATCAATCATTCTGTCAGGTTGTGGCAGGACTACAGGACTGTGCCTAGGACCCAGCTCCAGGAGACATGTGATTACATCAGAATCTCAGATTACATTTTAAAAAAAAGGGTTTAGCTCTCCTGTTTTCAAGTTTTGCTTCCTAAACATGAACACAGGATGACACAACTGATGCAGCAATGTCTGCAGACAATCTCAAACAGTAGATCCGAGAGGAGAAACTGCCCTGTTCAAATTAATGAGTTGCTAACTCAAGATGCACTGCTCGAGGAGGCTCCACCAATACCACCCCACCAGAGGACTTTGCATATGGCCAGAGAAGAATGCAGCAGGCCTAGCCCATCAATCCTAACAGATATACCTCAACTGCTGGTGTAAGTTCTGGGGGACTTCCTCCTGCCAAATTTGACAGAGATTGGGACACGTTTCAGAGGTTCCTGAACCAATGTCAGCCACTGTTTCTCCTCCACCACCAATCATTTCCCATGGATAAGGCCCCTGCAGGCTCATCTTAAATTTGTTGATTCAGGCCTTGGCCTTGGCTTCCTGAAACAGTCCGGCCCCCTCGTGACAATTAGAGGAATTTATTCAAGCTATGTCCATCATCTTCAGTGACCCCAACTACGTGCAGACCACCAAGGCAGCCCTTCACACCTTATGGCAAGGAGTCCAGCCCATACCAACTATGCTGCTGAATTTCATCATTTTTTCTTCTGACACCAAGTGGAATGAGGCAGCACAGCATCACCATTTCCGCTTGGGTTTAAATGAGGATATAAAGGACGAGTTTGCATGGATGGAGCCTCTGTCCAGTTTGAACAAGCTGATTGATTTGTGCATCAGAATCAACTTTCACTTCATGGAGCATTGTCATTAGCATACCTCTATTTTCTGGAAGCCGCCATTCACCCTGTCCCTGACATCGCAAATATGCAGATCTTCCCTGGCATCAGAGCTCCTGCAAACCAACCAGGTTAATCCGCACCTCTCCAACTGGGGGAAACACCAATGCTCGGCATTAGGTTTGTGCTTATATTGTGGAGAACCTGGCCATTTTGCCTTGACATGTCCAGTGAAGACTAAGGCAGAACCGGGGCCGGGAAAGACCACGTCCCCAGCCCTTAGGAGTGGGTCCAAGCCGAGCTGGTCTTCTCCCCACTTCAGTGGTTCCCAGCATCCATGGGCCACAGTTGGCACAACAGGATCCCTGAGTCAGTTTCTCTGAATATCTCTATTAATCTGACTACCAGTAAGCCCCGAGATCCCTCTACAGACCCTAGACAACTCGGAGGCCTCATGTAATTTTATGGACTTAAACTTTGCCAAGATCCATGCTGTTCCCACCACATCCAAGGACTTCTATATTTGGGAGGGGCTCAGTGGGGGGGAGGCTCTGGATGCAGGGGGTGAGGCTCGACGGTGTGGGGATTCAGGTGTGGGGAGCTCGGTGGGAGGATGCTGGGGATCCAGATGCACTGGGGCTGGTCAGATGGGAGGGTAGCTCCCCATAGAGTGACCCCTCTCTCCGCAGCTGAGGAGTGATGGGGGCAGGGGATGCAAAGCTTCCTAGAGCCAGGTGAGTTTGCTGAGAGTGGGTCTGACCTGGCTCCAGTGGCTCTCTGCAGGGGAAGTGCCATCGTCCTCTTCCCCCGCCCCCACCCCCCACATGCACTGGGATGAGCAGCTCAGCACTCGCCTGGGTTGGGAAGCAGCTCAGCTGCCTGGCTCTTATTGGAAACGGCCCGAAGCAGGAGCTCTGCTGTGAGGTCAGTGCTCTCTTGCCCTCCCTTTACACAGCCCACGTGAGGAAACTGCTCAGCAGGCACAGAGCTCCTGGCACCATGTTATACCAATAAAATAAAAACCAGCAGGACCTTATTAAAGGGGAAAAGCAAAATGCCACATTTATTGTGAATACAGAAAGAATCATAGTAAGCAGTTAGTTATAGCTACAACATTCCATTCAATTCACACATTCATTCACACACACACACACACACACAGGTTCTGCAAAGTTGTTATCATAGTTACCAGCCTTAGAGTTGCTCATGCCAAGCCACTGGCCAGGTGGCCTGGACATGAGGAGGGAGCAGGGCCTTGTCAGATGCACATCTGATGCTCCTGGAAGTTGGTTGGAAGTTGGTTTGCAGAATCAGACCCCAAAGTTCTCACTTTCCAGAGTCCATTTTTATAGGAATTTCTTCCTATGTCAGTCTATGGGAATTGCTTCATCATGCTGTTGCTGAATCAATCAGCAGATGGCACATTCCTGACGGCTCCGTGCTGCCAGATGTTATCTTGTTCTTTGGTTCTCCCATTCTTGAGGCTGTTGGGTGGATTCCAGTCTGCCCTCCGGGGGTCCTCTGGTTATTTCCACTTGACGCCTTCTTCAGCCGATGGACACTGGATTCTTAGGCTGGCACCTCCCTGATCATTCAGTTATTATCCACACCAAGCATCCATCCACATATATCCTCTATCACTATTTTAATCACAATTGTTAACAAAGCGAGATGAATATAACAAAAGGGTGGGGAGTCTCTGGGTGCTGTTTCTGTTGTTACAGAGTATTGCTTTGAGTCTCTCTCTCTCTGTGTGAGTAGTTGTTGTTACAAAGAATTGCTTTGAGAACAGACTCTGTCTTAGAATGTACTAACACAGTTAGCAGCTTGCAAGTTTCACACATAGAGGAAGAGAAAGAGTACCAAAAACCAAGAGACCTCTTAATTAGTAATACCCTGGAATTTAAACTATGGGGAATCAAAAACTCATTTGTGATTTTAATACAGAACTTCTTTAATATGATCCAACAACCACCCCTCATCCCGTCAACATTCCTCCGTGAGGAGATAGCAGAACCAAATACATGGGAGAAACCTTGGCGCACCCCCCACATGTCGCCTCTGTGTCATATCCAGTTTGGGGCCATCAAAGCAGCCTTTGAAGAATGGTGTCATCTTCTGGAGGGTGCTAGTTCCCAGTCCAAGTCCTGACAGACCATAAAAATTTGCAGTACCTAAAAATGGCCAGGCACCTGAAACTGTGGCAGGCATGCTGGTCTCTCTTCTTCATGCTATTTGAGTTTGTAGTCACCTATTAGCCAGGGACAAGGAACAAGAAGGCGGATGCATTTGTCACAAAAAAAATGAGTACTAAAAACCTGGTGAGGAGACTATGTCCATGATTCTCAAGCCCTCAAACTTCATTTCTGAAGTTATGTGGCCTCTGACCTACATCTGCTCTCAGTTACCTAGTGATCCTTTTGCAATCCAAACCCGTCAAGACTTAGACCATGACCAGGACCAAACCTCCATGGGCTTCACATTCCAGGACATGATCCTATACCACAAGGGATGCATTTATGTGCCCGAAGGGGCCACTTGGTTTTGAGTCCTACAATTTGCCACACAGCTCTCCTAGCAGGCCACTTCGGCCATTTCAAGACCCAAGAATTGGTTTCCAGGAACTTTCGGTGGGTGCTATACACATCTCTGTTGGGTCCTCCTACACAGAGTCTTTTGACCTTTCCTCCTGGACCAATACCCCCCATTCAAGACTGCTGGTCTTCTCCAGCCCTTACCCACTCCACCTTGGCCTTGGGTCATCATCATATCAATAGATTTTATCGTGGAATTACCACCACTCCCAAGGTCAACCTACCATTCTAATGGAGGTTGACCATTTAACGAAGATAGTGCATTTTGTTCCATGTCGAGCACTTCCCTCTGCTGAGCAGACACCTTGCCTGTTTGTGAGCAACATCTTTTATCTGTATGGCTTGCCTACAGGTGTGGTGTCTGAGTGAGGATCCCAGTTTATTTCCCACTTCTAGTGAGAATTTCTATGATGCCTGAGTTTTCAGATCTTAACCTCAACAACTTATGATCCCAGCACCAATGGGCAGGAGGAGTGGGTCAGTCAGGTTCTTGAACAGTACCTACATTGCTTCCGAAACTGTCATCAGGATGATTGGTTGTCCCCATAAGTGCTGGAACTAGGCTTGCTGCGGGTGCTGCCACACCCCCTGGCTTGAAGTGGTTTCCAATATATACAGGGTTTATAATTTGGTTAAATGGCTCTCAGCACCCCCCTTCTCTGACTATAACTGTTCAGGGCCAAGAAGAATATGTGGTTTGGCAGATTCTAGACTCTTGTCAGATTTGAGGAAAACTACAATATCTAATTAACTGGGATGGATATGGCCCCGATGAACATTCATGGGAACCTGCAGAACGCATCCATGCCCTGAAACTCCTACACACCTTTCACCACACTTACCTGAGAAATCAGGTCTCAAGGCCCCTGGGGAGGTACTGTCAGTAATCAGGGCCTGCAGCAGAGCTATTTTCCAAGCAGCCTCATCAGTACAGCTGGCCTGCAGCAGGCTGCCTGATTAGCCACACCACCTGATCAGCTGCAGAAGCCAGCGGTAGCAGCAGCTCACTGGCTTCTCAACACTCATGCCCATCACTGTGCCTGCTCCTGCGTTACCTTGTTCCTGCTGCTCCTGTCTTGCACCCAGCCTTGCCTTTGTCCTGCCCCTGCCTTGAACCCCTCCTTGCTACCCTGCATGCTCTGTAGGGTAAAAATCCTAAGGCCATCTTGGATCCTCTAAAGCAGTGGTTTTCAAAGCCAGTCCGCTGCTTGTTCAGGGAAAGCCCCTGGCGGGCCGGACCGGTTTGTTTACCTGCCACATCCGCAGGTTTGGCTGATCACGGCTCCCACTGGCTGCGGTTCGCCGCTCCAGGCCAATGGGGGCTGTGGGAAGCGACGCGGGCCAAGGGACTTACTGGCCGCCCTTCCCGCAGACCCCATTGGCCCCACATACTCAGGCATACTCAGAGCAGAGACCAGCGGGTGGGCAGAAATGCCAGTGGCACGGGCCATTGATTCCCACAGTGGGCGGTCTGTGTACCGGCCACAAGGAGTGTGGTTGTGTCCCACTTGGCTACGGTCATTTTAAATTGAGCAGCTGGATCACCATCCAGCAAGGCCCCGGCAACACGCCAGGGCTGGGAAAGGCAGTAGGCCTACGGAGGGCGGGATATCCCCCGTGAGAAGAGAGATCTGACTCCCCCACACTGGGAGAGGGACAGCATTGGACACTGTCCCAGGGGTCCACGTACCCCGAGGCACCTAAGGAGGAGCTGTGGAGTGCGGAAGTGCCGTACCGAGCAGCGATAACGGCAGTAAGCTGTAATAAGCTTTAAGGTCCTGGTGTTGGATCATATTAAAGAAGTTCTGTATTAAAATCACAAATGAGTTTGATTCCCCATAGTTTAAATTCCAGGGTATTACTAATTAAGAGGTCTCTTGGTTTTTGGTACTCTTTCTCTCCCTCTGTGTGAAACTTGCAAGCTGCTAATTGTGTTAGTACACTCTAAGACAGAGTCTGTTCTCAAAGCAATTCTTTGTAACAACAACTACTCACACAGAGAGAGAGACTCAAAGCAATACTCTGTAACAACAGAAACAGCACCCAGAGACTCCCCACCCTTTTGTTATATTCATCTCGCTTTGTTAACAATTGTGATTAAAATAGTGATAGAGGATATATGTGGATGGATGCTTGGTGTGGATAATAACTGAATGATCAGGGAGGTGTCAGCCTAAGAATCCAGTGTCCATCGGCTGAAGAAGGCGTCAAGTGGAAATAACCAGAGGACCCCCGGAGGGCAGACTGGAATCCACCCAACAGCCTCAAGAATGGGAGAACCAAAGAACAAGATAACATCTGGCAGCACGAAGCCGTCAGGAATGTGCCATCTGCTGATTGATTCAGCAACAGCATGATGAAGCAATTCCCATAGACTGACATAGGAAGAAATTCCTATAAAAATGGACTCTGGAAAGTGAGAACTTTGGGGTCTGATTCTGCAAACCAACTTCCAGGAGCATCAGATGAGCATCTGACAAGGCCCTGCTCCCTCCTCATGTCCAGGCCACCTGGCCAGTGGCTTGGCATGAGCAACTCTAAGGCTGGTAACTATGATAACAACCTTGCAGAACCTCTGTGTGTGTGTGCATGAATGAATGTGTGAATAAATATGAAATTGAACGGAATGTTGTAGCTATAACTAACTGCTTACTATGATTCTTTCTGTATTCACAATAAATGTGGCATTTTGCTTTTCCCCTTTAATAAGATCCTGCTGGTTTTTATTTTATTGGTATAACACTGGTAACATGAACAACTCAGGTTACCCATGAGTAGTATGCGAACCTTAGGGGCAACCGGATGGGAAGAGGAACAGAATAAAAATTCTTTGTTTTCCAGCGTCCATTATTTTGGAAAGGGCAAAAACCCATGGTCCGAAGTGTTAATTAATGGGCGGGAAGCATTCAGTGTGTTATCCCGTACATGGCAGGCTATGGCCAATGATAAACCAAATTGCTTTGATTTGCTTTGCTTCCTGAAAAGTAAAGAAAAGAGCCTTGATCTACAGATTGTACTTAGCCAGTGCTGAGCTCCATAAGAGTGGAAAGACACAGGCTGCCAAGATCAGTGACCTCCAATACCCACTGCAAGCATGGGATCAGGAAATAGAAAAACTGGGGTACAAATTAGAAGGGCTGGAGGCACAGAACACCACCTACATGTCCCAGCTGGGGCATCTGGAGCTCCAGATCCAAGATCTAACCATCTCACTAGCAAAAAGGGAGAAGGAAGCTCTCTCCCATCAGACCCAACAGGTAGAATCCCAGACAGCTATTAGGGAGCTTCTTAAATAACTGAGCTCCAGGGAAAGTAAACCCACTGACCACCTAGAGTGTCAGCATGAGACAAGGAGGCTGACAAAGAAGTTCGAAAAAACTCGGGGCCTCCTGAGAACTGTCAGCAAGGCCCTCATCTGCAGAGGGGAATCGTCTTGCGGTAATCACAACAGCAGCTCTCCAGCATCAGAGAAGGAGTACATTAGAGCTCCCCTCAAGACAGCCAAACCAACGGCACTGCCAACTGCTCCCCCAAAAGAAGCATGCGAGAAGGGGAAGAGTCTTCCTATGGCCCCAGTGACCATTACTGTGGTCAGCTTTGGTCCTGGTTCCGCCCGACCAGTAGAAACCAGGCAGGAACTGAAGGTGTACACCCCTGATCAGGCCCATGCTATGGGTAAAGCCCTGGGCCCTTTAACCAGAGAGATGGCACTAGACTGGTTAGCTAAAGTCTGTGCCCTCCCTAATGTTATCAAGGAAGATGCCGCATCTCTGTTAAGGGAGTGTATGACTGGGGAAGACTTCGGGTTGCACTTGCAGGTAGCTGATGTCCCCTCTTGCCTGAAACGGTACGAGGGTGTGTTAAAATTCTACTACCCCAGCCAAAATGTAATAGGACGTTATTACTCTGAAACTGTCAATGAGCCGGAGAACGCCCCGAAAAGTATCTAAGTCACAAAAAGCTGCTATACTGGCTGGCGAGTTCAGAGACGTGCTACACCTCCGAGTTTGTGGAGGCGGCATTTCAAGGTCTAACATCAACCATGCGAATTGCCCTGGGATCCATAGACCCAGCTAACATTCCCCTATGAGAGCTGGAGGAGAAAGTAAGGGTGGCGTATGAGTTCCAGAAGGAGGCCTTCCCTACTGCCCTTAAGAAATGGGTGTCTGTGATCACCGACAAAGGGAAGGAGTACACCAAAAGTTCTTGAGCTAACCTGAGAAGCTCCTAGCATAAGGCAGAGAACCCCCAGTATAGCCCAAGAAATTCTTGCTACCCCAGGAGCCCTGCTGCACAAAAACCTAGCTCAGTGAAACATTCAGGGGAAACACTGTCTAGAGATGATGCCAAGTCTTTCCGCACCATGATTTGGAGGCAGTTGCTTCAGTTTGAGCTTAAGGAGGATATTGATGGGCTTTCAACAGACGAGCTGCTGGCAAAGCTGGTTAGGCATAGAAAGAACTTCGGAAACCAACAAACACTGGCATCTCCGAACCTTTTGTGATGGGGCCAAGACCCCCTTTGTTCCCCCGTTAAAGCGCCAGTTAACCTGGATCAGTGGTGACGGCCTACTACAATGGCTCTGTTTAAGGGTGGGTTTGGTTGTTTCAGTCAGCAAATGTTGGTTGACACTGGCACTTTGGTCTCCATTTTGAGTTCTTGTGGAAACCCGGGAATCAATCACATTCCCATATTATCAAGCAAGACGCTGGAGGGTTATAGTGGCGAGAGTTGCTCTGTCCCATTTACGGTGCCCATATTATGCACTCTGACAGCAGTTACCATCAAGGCTACCTTTGGTATACAAAGATTGCCCGACGGACAGGGGATTTTAGGGACTGATCTCCTAAAGAAATTAGGTATTGTTGTAGATCTCCCCAATAGACAACTGCTCATAGAAGGCAAGGGTAAACAGCATGGTGTCATCCCGGCTTCCCATAGAGTGTCTGCTTTAAAGGCCCCTGAAGAGCTTCTTATACCTCAATTAGAGCACGATGTCAATTGTGTAGTTCAAA
Organism: Natator depressus; assembly: GCF_965152275.1. NCBI lineage: Eukaryota > Metazoa > Chordata > Testudines > Cheloniidae > Natator > Natator depressus. The sequence continues at coordinate 39,713,455 of NC_134234.1, forward strand.
GACACCTTGGAGCATTTGAGAATAACAAACTGCAGTGTGGACGCATACATGCAGAAGTGCGGATAGAAGGACCTGACCCATGCCCTCTAAAACAATACAGATACCCAGAAGAAGATGCAGAGAGTTTGAAGGTGACAACTGAAGCATTGGTGCAACAGAATGTGTTGATCGAAGTAGAAAGTCCCTGCAACTCACCTATTTGGCCGGTGATGAAAGCCGACAAAAAAACATGGCGTCTCACCGTAGATTATAGGGAGTTGAACTGGGTGATTCCTCAGTTGGCCCCAGTAGTGGCAAAGTTTATTGACATCATGGCTGCCATCACCGCTGGAGCCAAGTATTTCTCAGTAATTGACTTGTCAATGCCTTCTTCAGTATACCAACGCACCAAGAGTCCCAACATAAGTTCGCTTTCACTTTCGGGGGACGTCAACTGACTTTTACCCGTGTTCCCCGGGCCTGCAGAACACCCCAAGTATATGCCACCGCTGTGTCTCCGGGATTTGGAGAGGAATGTCAGACCAAGACCAGATATTGAGTTATGTGGACAACATCCTGATTTCCACAGTGGACCATGAAGAGAATCAGCGAATTCTCGAAACAGTTTTGGAGAAAATCTACTCCACTGGCTTCCTGGTCAACTCAGCAAAAGCTCAGCTGGTACAAACTGAAGTAACATATCTGGGCATCCATTTGTCCCCAAATGGGAAGCAGCCGGACAGGCAAAGAGTTGAGCTAATCTGTAAGCTACCAATACCCAGAGACATCTCAGCATTGCGATCATTCTTGGGCCTCAAGGGATTCTCCCGAGAATTTATAGAGGACTATGCCACCATCGCCAGACCCCTCTATAGATTGTTCCAGAAAGGCTGAGAATGGAGGTGGAAGACACTCATCAACCGCTGTAAAGGAGCAGACTCACCCCTGCAGCGCCTCCTGCTGGTCGTCCTTGGGAATTAGCTCTTTTCCAGCCTGGAGCACCCTCTGCAGGCCGGTGATCCGCACAGCTCTGGCCCCCGTCAGACCCTCACAGACCCCAGTGCCCCTTTCTCTGGGGTTCTGCCTCCTGGCAGTACCCCCACACTCTGCCTCTGGGTCTCCCCTTCCTGGGGAACCCCCAACCCCCTATCCCCACCTTGCCTCAGTCTGGGCTACTGCCAGTCATCACCAAGCCCCCGCTCCCTGGGGCAGACTGCAGTGTAAAGGCCACTCATCATAGGCAAGGGGGTTCAGACCTCTTGCCTTCCTCTGCCTCCCAATACCTCTGTGGGCCTTGGACCAGGCCCTACAGCCTGGGGAGTTGCCAGCATGGAGCACCCTCAGCCTGCTCCTTCCCCAGCACTGCACCACTCTCAGTACCCTGTCAGGTAGGCAGCCAGGCCCTGCTCTCTCCCAGCCTGGAGAGAGACTCCTTGGGCCTCTGGCTCACAGCCTTTTTCTACAGGCCAGCTGGGGTCTGACTGGGGTGTGGCTTCAGCTGTGGCTGTTTCCCCAATCAGCTGAGGCTTGCTGCTTTCCTAGCAGCAGCCATCTCGCAGTCTCAGTCCTCTCCCAGAGCTGATTTCAAGCCCTTCAGGGCAGGAGCAGGTGACCAGCCCACTACAACCGCATTCCACACCTTAAAGCAAGCATTGGCAAAGGCTCCGGCTTTAGCTTTTCCTAAGCCTGAGAATCCCTTTCACCTGCAACTGGCTACTGATGGAGAAGGGATCAGTGCGCTGTTACTACAGGACCAAGGCAATGGACTACGCCCAGTTGCCTATGGGTCAAGGGTTCTTACTCAGGTGGAACGTACATTCAGTCCCTGTGAGAAGGAGGTCCTGGCGCTGGTATGGGCGATTAGTTTCTGGCAGTAATTAATGGGGTTGACTCCAGTCGTCCTAAGAACAACACACATTCCAATTAAGTACGTGGTGCCGGGAAAAATCAAGGAAGGGCAAGTGTCATCCCCCTTACTAGCTAACTGGACTCTAAGTTTAGTAAACTGGGACATCAAGGTTCACAAGTCACCCCAGTTCAGTATTATTCCGTATGCATTACTCTTGGAGGGTCAAGATCACGAGTGCCCTTGCCACCATCGATTCCAGCGATTGAGTCTCCCTTCAAGCTGAGAATAGCTTCATAAAGGGAAAAGAGATGGAGCTAACTGTGTGGGTTGTAGATCGTAGTTGTTACCACCGGGATGGCCAAACCCACGCCGGCTATGCTGCTGTACAGCCAACCTCGAAAAGGATACTATGGTCAGGCCATATTCAGCTCAGGCAGCTGAGATAGAGGCAGTTATGGCTGTCCTATGCGAAGAAAAACAGGAAGAAGACATTTGCATCTGCTCTGATTCAGATTGGGTGATCTGAGCCCTAAGTGACTGGATGCCTGTGTGGATTCAGCGTCAGATGCACTCGGTAGACGGAAAACCCATATGGTATGCTAATTACCTTCAGCATGCCTGGGATCTGGCATCCAAGAGGTTGGGACAAACTTACCTGTGTAAAGTAAAAGCCCACAGCAAGGACCACATAGAAGTGTCAAAGCTGAATCATCAAGTGGACCTTCTAGCAAAGGAAGCTGCACTTCTCAACGAAGATCATCTCTGGATACACACGTCGCCACTTATCTCCAAGGTCCAGCCATCAAATCCTAATGCAAACAGTCAGTTTGACATTAAGCAACTTCAGCAGCAAGACCAGCAAATCAAAAGTCTGCTGGAAAAGAAGGAGTGTAAAGGTTATTCTGTCTACCTAGTGTGACAGGGTCGGGCCAGATGGCTACAGGAGAGTAATCCTATTGGGATCCGGGAAGTGGGCTAAAGGATCCCCCCCAGGTCCTGTGGATCCCCCTCTTAGGCTAGGGGGGGATCTTTTAGCAGTGGATCCCCCCCAGCCTAACAGGGGGATCCACAGGATCTGGACACCAAATAAATACGGGGGACAACTAATGAAATAACAGGGACAGGAGTGTGGTCAAAGGGTCAAACGAAGGGACACTGAGCAGAGAACTGCGGATAGTGCCCACTGCTCCTCAAAGGCGTCAAGGGAGCCAGTGGAAGCCGCCCAGAGGAACTCTGCCCAGATACGTGAACGGACGGAGGATCGGAAATAGGCCGCACAGTCACAGAAGACTCCATCAGCCAACCTCCTCACTCTGATTTTATAGATGGCCATTTTAGCTAGGGCCAGGAGGAGGTTGACCAGGAGATCCCGTGACTTTGTGGGGCCGTGGATAGGGAGTGTATAAATAAGAAGGTGAGGGGAAAAGTGCAACCAAAAGCGTAATAAAATATTCATGAGGAGCCGGAATAGGGGCTGCAGCCTGGCACACTCCAAATATATGTCATCCGGGTGGCACACTCCAAATATATGTGTGCCAGGGTTTTCCTCAGGGGCAGGTGTCTGGGACAGGGGTGAACCACGCCAAGTACACGCCCATGTTCACGGCTCCGTGAAGGAGCTGCCAACTGATATCCCTGGCAGGCCTCGGGACCAAGGTAGAATATAGGCTGGCCCACCAGGGCTCCTCACCCTCCAAAGGTGGCAGGAGGTCCCGCCATTTTGTATTGGGGCAGGACGCAAGGGTGAGGGCGTGAAGCATGTGGAGCACAAGTGTGTATAGATGTTTCCTTGGCATGGTCTGGAAGCAGACCGGCTGCAGCTTGTGCAGCCGGCTCACAGTGAAGGGGCGGGGAGGTCGGTTGGGTCCATGGGGCCCGGAGCGGCTGTGATTCTATCAGCAGGCGTCCGCCTTCCTCGGCACCTTGGATCCTCACGAGTGCCTGGTCCTGGGCGGGGACTTCAACACCACCCTTGAGGAGCGGGACCGCTCGGGGACCGAGCAGTGCCCGGCCGCTGCGGACGTCCTCCGGGAGATAGTAGAACATCAGTCCCTGGTGGACGTCTGGCGTGACCACCACCCGGATGACATTTCCACGTTCACCTTTGTCCAGGTGGAGGCCCATCGGTCGCGCCACTCCTGGTTGGACCATATTTATTTATCACACTTCCACCTTTCACGAGCCCACTCCTCCAGCATCCGGCCGGCCCCATTCTCTGACCATCATTTAGCCACCGTGATGGCCTCCCTCTGCGCGGAGAGGCCGGGACCGGCCTATTGGCATTTCAACAACAGCTTGTTGGAGGATGTGGGCTTCGTGGCGTCCTTCCGGGAGTTCTGGCTGGCCTGGCGAGGGCAGTAGCGTGCCTTTCCCTCGGCGCGGCGGTGGTGGGACCTGGGGAAGGTACACGCCCGGCTCTTCTGCTGTGACTACACCCGGGGCGCCAGCCGACGGAGGGATGCGGCGATAGAGCAGTTGGAACGGGAGGTCTTAGAGCTGGAGAGGCGTCTGGCAGAAGACGGCACCCCCCTCACGGATCTGGTGGAGATGTGCGGGAGGGCAAGAGCCTTCTATACAAGCCCTACACCGTCCCGGGCCACAGCATCTTTGACAACCTATATCTGGTCTGGGACCTTTTGGAACTTGGGTGTAGGGATGGTCTGTTGCTCGCCCTCCTGTCCTTGTAACAGGAGAAGGTGTTCGACAGGGTGGACCACGGGTATCTCCTGAGCACTCTGCAAGCGTTTGGCTTCAGACCCAAGTTTGTGGGTTTTCTCTGGGTGCTGTACGCTTCCGCAAAGTGTCTGGTCAGGCTCAACTGGACCCTGACCAAACCAGTCAGCTTCGGATGAGGAGTACAGCAGGGGTGCCCCCTCTCGGGCCAGCTGTACGCTCTGGCGATCGAGCCCTTCCTCTGTCTCCTCCGCAGGAGGTTGACAGGGTTGGTGCGGCAGGAGCTGGAGCTGCGGCTGGTCCTGTCAGCGTACGCCAACGACGTGCTCCTTGTGGTCCAGGACCCGGGCGACTTGGCACAGGTGCAGGCTTGCCAGGCCATCTATTCGGCAGCCTCCTCCACCCAGGTCAGCTGAGTCAAGAGCTCTGTCCTGGTGGTCGGGGATGGCTGGCAGGCGAGCTCCCTCCCACCTGCACTTCAAGCCATCTGGTGGAGCGCGGATCCGCTGCTCTATCTCGGCGTTTACCTTTCTGCCTCAACAGGCTCGGCGGCCATCAGCAGGGTGCCTTCTGCTGCTGGGTTGATGGAGGAGTCCAGGGGCTCCTCGGAGGTGGGAGCGGAAAGAATGGTTAGGGGGAGGGACCATGGGGAAAGGGGGGCTGGAGTGAGGTCGCCCAGATTGAGGCCCGCTGGCAAAGGGTCGTCCTCCCCCTGGGTGACCGGGGTCAGACCCAGGGCCTCGATCTCCTCATATATGGAGGGGAGATTGCTTTCTGCCACCCTGGGGTTCTCCACGCTGGCACCCGAAGTGACGGTCGCCTTGGGGCTCACAGGGGCTTCAGATGGTACCAGGGCAAGAGGGGCTCCCTCGCGGGCCTCGGAGGGGAGGGACTCCCGTGGAGAGGAGATACTACCTTCCACTGCTGCCACGTCTTTCCCAGCCAGCACCGATGGATGGAATGCACCTGTGGGCAAAGCGGAAGGCTTGGCATCGGTGCCCCTCTTTCTGGTTTTCTGGGTGGCCTCTGCATCAGATGGGAGGAGAGGAGCTCAAGCCTTCCGCTTGCCCTGCTTCCCCTGTACTAGGGCTCAGCCCTCCATGGCATCATCTTGGGGCTGGCTAACAGGTGTTGAGTCAGGGGGCAGGGGCGATGGCTCAGGGACTCGGGGGGGTAATGGTGGGGCAGTACGAGGGAAGATTCCCCCTGGGGCGGACCCTCTCCCATTCCCGGCGACATCCCTGCCGCACCCTCCTCCACAGGCCCCGCCAGATTGTGTGTGGTGGAGGCGGGGCTCTCCCGCTCGTCTGGGCATAGTGGGAGCAGTGGTGGACTGGGAAGGAGGAGGGGTGGCTTCGGGGGCCAGGCAGCCAGGGGCTCCGGCGATGACGGGGCCGGCACCCTGCCGGGGCTCGGGGGTCCCGGATGTCCCTTCTTGCCGGGCCAAGGGGCAGTCCCTCCAGACATGCCCCATTGCCCAGCAGAGGTAGCACCGGGTCTCCCCCGTGGAGTAGTGCACCTGGTAATGGGCCCCCTGGTAGGGGACCAGAAATGACCCCTCAAGCACCTCTCCACCACACGCCGCTGGTGGCAGTTGAAGCTGCACCTGCCAGCGGAAGGAGAGGACGTGACGGAGGATGGGGTCTTTGCAGCCCAGTGAGAGAGGGCTCAGAATGGAGATGGGTTTCCACAGGGTAGAGAGGGCAGGTAAAAGGGCAGCATTGGGAAGAAAGGGAGGGACAGACGGACGCCCAGGTCCTCCAACAGCTCTAGGGGGACGAACACACCACCCACCGTCAGGCCCGTCTCCACCGCCTCCTGGGTGGCGGCCTCTGATGCTAAAAAGAAGACGATCTTTCCGTACATTTTGGAGGCCGCCGCAATGGCCATGGGCCCCACCACCCTCGCCAACGCCCGCACATAGGGCGAAGCGGGCACCAGGAGGCAACGGACGCCGTGCTTCCTGGTCAAGGTCGGGAAGGGGTCCCAGCCGCTATAGATGGTAGCAGAGGCGGTAGGCAGGAGAGATGACATAGTGGCAGGCGGGGGGGCTGCCGCCACCTGGGCATATGTCCTGGGGGCCAGGGGAGGGACACCCACAGAGCTGGTGGAGGGAAGAGCGGGGAGGGACGCCACAACCGATGTCGGGGCCGCGGTAGTGAGGGCAGCCCCTGCCATGGAGGGCCTGGTCTTTTTTGCAGGGCCCTTACCCTTCTTTTTTCCCTGGCCCTTCCCACTGGCTGGGGGGGCTTCCCCAGGGTCGGAGGGGGCGAGGAACGTGGCAGCAGCGGAGGTCACCCCGGTGTCCACCGCTGCGGTGCCCCAGTGGGGGCAGTAGCAGGTGGTTCGGCTGTGGCAGCAGAGGTAGAGGCTTGGGGGGGCATTGGGGTGGCAGGTGAGGGGGTGCAGTGGGGTTTTCTGGAGCAGCCCCACCCGTCTTGGCCCCCGCCATCATGAGCAGGGAGGGAAGGGGAGACACCAGAAGGAGGAGGGGAAAGGGGAAGCAGGTCGACCACTCCTCCCCGCTAGGCTGCAGGCAGGGGAGGAGGGCGCCAAAGGGGGTGGGTTGGACAGGGGGGCAATCAGGGGTTAGGGGCAATAACCAATACTGGGTGGGATTCCGGCTCCTCTAGCTGCACTAGGGGAGTGTGGGATACAACAGCATTGGGAGTGCAGTGAAGAGGGTTTAAACTAAAAAGGGGAGTGGCACGAGCGCATGGGACGGGGCGTTAGCGCGTGGAGCAAGGGGCTAAGCGGGCTGGAGATAGGACAGGGAAACCAAGGGGCTAGCTTCAGAGGCTGGGGTGGGGCAAACAAACAAAGGCTGCAGAGGGAAATGGGCGGGGCACGCAAACAAATTGAAGCTAGTAAGGGGGCTGGGGTAAAAGGGGGGCAAAAGGCTGCAAAGGGTAAATGGGGCAGGTAGCAAGGGGCAAAGCTGTGAGGTGGGCAGCCCGGGGGGGGGGGCATGTGCGCCCACGTGCGCTTGCACAAAGAGTCTGTTTAGGCTGGCTGCTCCTTCTGGCCCAAATGGTGGAATCAGGGCATGGCAAACCAAGCAAGCAGCTGAGTCCAGAGGCAGATGGTAAACAGCCAGTGGGGGTGGTGGAGGGGGCAGCGGTGGTGGTGGGGGTTGGGGGACACACAGATGGATCGGGGGGCAGCTCCACGCCACACCCCGTGTCCCTACAAAGACAGTCAAAACCCCCTTTCAACACAAGAGCACAGTTTGAAAGTTATTCAGTTCGAAAGGCCCCCTCCACGGTGGTCTGCAAAGTCCCTAGGTGCTCCCCCACTGGTAGATGGTCCTCTTCTTCTCCTCGGGGCTTCAGCAGCTCCAGGCAGCAAACTCCGCAGCAGCAGCTCTAGGAACTCCAGGTGGTGGTCCGGGTAGGCAGAAAGGACCCTTCTCAGGTGGTGGTGGTGGTGTCCACAGCAGCAATGGCTGGGGCTGGGGTCCCTCACTCTCCCCTTCTGGGGAGCGGGCCAGCAGCCCCCCCGCAAGGGGCTGCAGTTGGAGCAGTAGCAGCACCTGAGGGTGGGGGGGTCCAGCAGCCGGCCAGCAACCAGGTAGCAAAGAAGGGGGGTGGTGTCTGGCCCAGCCAGGGGAGCGGCTGGAGCAGCAGGAGCAGCAGCAGGGAGAGCCCAGGGCCTAGCAGCAGCAGTATCAGCAGCGGGAGCAGCAGCCCTCTCCCTCCTTCTCCCTCCAGGCCAGAGGGCTACAGGAGAGTAATAGAAGGCAGATATATTAGCCCCAGATTAAATAGGTCCCTTTTCCCTGGGTAAGGTAACAGGGAAGGTTCCAGAACAATCAGGAACCTTCTGGAGACAATTAAGACAGACAGGCTGATTAGAACACCTGCAGCCAATCAAGAAGCCGTTAGAATCAATTAAGGCAGGCTAATCAGGGCACCTGGGTTTAAAAAGGAGCTCACTTCAGTTTGTGGTGCACGTGTGAGGAGCTGGGAGCAAGAGGCATGAGGAGCTGAGAGTGAGAACGCGGACTGTTGGAGGACTGAGGAGTACAAGCATTATCAGACACCAGGAGGAAAGTCCTATGGTGAGAATAAAGAAGGCCATGGGGAAGTAGCCCAGGGAGTTGTAGCTGTTGCACAGCTCCTTCCAGGAGGCACTCTAGACAGCTGCAGTCCACAAGGCCCTGGGCTGGAACCCGGAATAGAGGGCGGGCCCAGGTTCCCCCCAAACCTCCCAACTCCTGGTCAGACACAGGAGGAGTTGACCTGGACTGTGGGTTCAGAAAAACGGCCAAGCTGAGGGCTGCCGTGAAGCTCCAAGGTGAGCAAATCCGCCAATAAGCGCAAGACCCACCAAGGTAGAGGAGGAACTTTGTCACACTAGATACGCATGTTCTTATCCTAGCTCTCAGAAAAAATGATAACGCGCTTCCAGTGCTGGTAATGCTCAGTTGTTTAAGAAAAGAGTTAGTCAATTTGGCCCACCAGTAAGGCCACTTTTGTCCCAAAAAGACTATGGCACGCATAACACCTGTGGCTTGGTGGCCAGGAATGTGGAAGGACATTACCTTGCACATTCAATCCTTTTTAAAATGCGCGGAAAACAACGCAACACCAAGAATTGCAAAAGGACCCCAGCAGCACCATCTCACAGAAGGTCTTTGGTGTAGAATCCAAATTGACTATATTGGCCCTCTCCCCTGCACTGGCAGAGGCCACAGATATTTCTAAGGATCATTGATATTTTCACTAAATGGGTGGAAGCTTACCCAACTAAAAATTGCACAGCAAAAACAACTGCTAAAGTTCTCCTGGAAGAGACTTTCTCCAGGTTCAGATTGCCTCTCGAAATGGACTCGGACCAATGTCCACATTTCACCAACGAAATCACTCAAGTGCTATGTCAGGCTTTAGGAATAAAACAGCGCCTCCATATTCCAGGCCATTCTCAAAGCTCTGGTTCAGTCGAAAGAACAAACAGAACTCTCAAATCCACATTAAGGAAGGTCATCTCTCTCCAGGGAAAAGACTGGGATGTAAGGCTTCCCCTCGTACTCATGGCCATCAGGTCAACGATAGCGTCTCACAGCTTTACCCCATTTGAAACAATGATGGGACGACCCATGAGAACCCCAGAACATTGGTGGGCAGGGGGACAGGCCCCAGATAACTACCAACCTAGGCTTAAGATAGACACCTATGTGACTCAAATACTGCATAGTATCAGTGATATACAACAACGAGTGGCTGCCCAACTGAAATCAAACATTAAAGTAATGGATAGAAAACTCGAGCATGTAAAGGTTGTTGAGTGGGACATAGGTGATAAGGTCCTCTACAAATATTACTCCGACAAGGGTCATGCTTTGAGTCCTAGGTGGGTAGGTCTACCTGCAATTGTTAAGAAGGCCAGCTCCAATGTATATCAAATAGAGATCCCTGACAAAAAGAAAAGACATGTAAAATGGATTCACTCTAGCCAATTAAAGCCATGGAAGGGAGCTGAGCCAGATGTCTCGAATACTTAACAAATGTTTTTTCTGTTTACCTGCAGGAAAACCCCATTCATCAAATACTCTGGATGGTTGCCTTTGTAGTTATGTCAATACGACAGTTTATGTGAAACCTAATGAACATTATTTTTGTAACATTGAACTGGCGCGTGATGCAACAACTGGGTGGGCTACTCCAAATTTTTTAACATCCTTGGAAGCTACCCGCGGCATAAAGCGAGCGAACAATACAGCTCCTGTGATGGTCTATACTGTTCAGGATGACTGTCAATGTGACCTGATTTGGATCATGGAAACCGAAAATATTGTGGGCAAAGTCATAGGTACCAAATCTACTTCTCGTAACATAGAGAGTAGTGAAACTGGTCCATTGGGACAAGTTTTGTTACCTAGAGAAAGCTGTACATGGAATATGACATTACCAGGACAACAATGCTTTGGGGGACCAGCTATTACCAATGGTGCATGTGCTTGTCCTCCAATATGGAATCTTTCATGAGAGAGGGGCCTTCCTCATTCAAATTCTCCATTCAGTTCCATCAGTCTTCAATGTACATTAGGTTACACACTGCTATGCAATCTTATGGAATCATTGCTGATTGCGCCAGCAGTCCTTCTCAAGTTTGTAAATCTCCCAGTGTTAAAAATGATTTTTGTCTAAATGAAGAGCCAGGAGTAATATTTATGGTTGAGTGCACTGGTGTCCTTAGTGCAAATATGACATTTAAAGATTCTGGAAGCTGGTCCCCAGCAGGTCCTTTTGGGTTACTTCAAACCATTGAGGTAACTATAATACCATCTCCACATCTCAGTCACGCTGGACCTTTGGTTATCAACCAGAATCTCAAAAGAATGGTTGTATCCAACCCTGTATATTCTATTAAAAGAGTGGTTGTGGATGTGCAAGCCCTAATCTCCGGGATCATGTCTAACTGCACCCCATTTGTGGCACCATCTATTTCAGGCTGGAAATCTTGGCTCTTAAGTGTTGAACCCAGGTAGAGTAAGAAAAGACCTCGCTGCTAAAATTCTGGGAGGTGCCGGTGCAGGTTTATGGTTTGTGAGTGCCCTTGGCGTAGGGTCTCTATCAGCGAAAATTGGGGCTCTGGGTCACGAGGTAGCATCTCTCAGTCAGCCATTAACATCTGCCCTTGACAAGGTGGGAGATCTATCATGTAACATCACTGATATCATTAAAACATGGTATGCCACACAATTGGAGGGCTGGCATAAGGTGGCAGAGGCATTTGAAGTATTAGAAAACTCTAATGCTTGGTCACTCTCGTGTGTCCAAGCTCAGTTATGGCTGCAGCCAATCACAAGCAACATACTAAGGTCCGGATTTCAAGGACTTCTCCCAGTAGAAATTACAAATAAAATGATTAAGGATGTTTCCCCTTTTGAAAAGCAATATTCAGCTTGGTGGGAACTTACCGATTTTTACTTCCTTCCCAGCACTCAACAAATAACTGCCAGAGTACTAACCATAAATAATGCCACCGTCCTGTGGGTGTACCCTTTGTTTACTTTAGAAATAATAGCTCAGGATTCAGTTATGTTACCTACTGATGTTCCTAAATGGGTAACCCCTGTAAATATGGAGTACCATCTATAGATGTGAGTTCTTGTCTATGGAGACACTCGATAGGGTACAACTGCCCTGCTGAAGTAACGCCAGATGCACACATCTGTTTAAGTCCTGAGGAAGGGAGGTGCCACTATGAGTTACATCCACAACCAAGGGCTCATTCACAAGTAGCAGTTATCAATGACCACTGTGTGTGTATAAGAAGTACATGTAAGTGTTTTGTGGTTAACTCTTATTATACTGTGTGAAATCCTGTACATCCTAATTTGTGTTTATGTTTTGTGTTAACAGTTGAGGGGTGATATTATGTTTAAGTCAGAAAAGTTAACATCTCGTACCATAAGGACAGCGTACCATTTATATAAGCATTTAGAACCTGTAAGGTTAGGTATCAATGCTTCTCTGCTAAAAGATCTCGCTAACCACCCTGATTTGGCTCAACAAATCAGTAACATGCTGGAACAAGGTAGGATCACCATGTTAGCTGTCCATCACTCCACCAATCAAATTGGTGCAGTTTTAAACAGGGTACTCAAAACAGCAGGAGTAACCCACTGGTGGAGCTCCTTTTTCTCTGACCCAACTGGTATGTCTGAGGGATGGCATTTATTGGCACATCCATTTTCTGTAATATTGGTCACACAGTTAATTCTGTTCATTTTGTATATATTGTTGTTTGCCTGGACCAAGGCCAGGTTTAATAAGGTTGAGCATAGGTTCAGATACTCCAATATGCCCTAGTAAGTATGGCGACTTCTGATTATGTAAATAGTTACATTCCATCATCGCCAAGGAGGGGACTGTAGAGGTAAAAATCCTAAGGCCATCTTGGATCCTCTAAAGGACAACTGGGCATCCATTTTGTAAACGCTTCTTGTCCCCTCCTCACTCCGAGTTTGGCGCCTTTTTATGTTTAGGCGGAAAAAGTTAGTTACTGTCAACCAGCTAATCTGCCTAGCAACTCAATGTCTATATAAGGTGGTGCTCAGATTAGATCGGGGCTGCCCGCCTGAGTGGCAGAGTCTTTTTGCTGTCTGTTTGAGACAAAGTAAGTGACTGAGGGTAGGCCATTCACCCCACCAGGGTCATCTTAGCAGGGGATATTCTCACCTACATGCACGTATTTCATCTCCTATTGTGATTGCTTGCTCCATGCACAACGACGCAGGTGAAGGGAGGGGAAGGGATTCAATTTCCTGAATACTCTCATTTTATCTGAGAAGAGGCTCATCTGTTCCTGCCCTGAGGTCCTATTCCCATCTGAGGGATCCAGCTGCCCTGCCCTGCTGCATCCATCTTGAAGAAGAGAAGACATCATCAGATCAAGCTGCTAGAGATGGTAGAGTCATTGTCATTTTAATTCCTGTATACAAATCCCTATTGGTACAGCCTGCCTTATTTTATTTGTCTCACTTTGTTATTTGGGGAGTCCTTGCCACCCCATTAATAAAACTTGTTGTACCTTTATCCGGTCTGAGTCATATCTGGGAACACAAACTCCCGGTGATAGATACAGGAAGGGAGGCAAACCTGAGATTGAGACTCCTGGCCATTGTCAATTCTTTCTCCTGTTTCAGTCAACATCCCCCCCGCCCCCTCTGCAATGTACAGGAGAGTTCGCTTCTTGCATCTTGATCTTTGCATTACAGAGTATGCTTTTGTATCTCACTTCAAGCTGCCTACAACATTTCTTGCCTACTTTTTCCTACTTGATCAGGCTTTGCACAATAACTTATTCCTATAATTTTCCAAACAAATGAGGCACCAGGACATTTTTTTTTGTGAATGGATTCACACTCCAAAACTTTATTGAGGCTGTAAATGTCTAACAAGTCTAAAGAGTTTGATTAAAAAAGACAAATAGGCTTACAGACAGACAGTGGACTACTGTCCTGGAACATATGATGCATCTTCACATGATTTGTTCCTTTCTCTTCTTCAAGTCCAGGCTCAATGAGTTTTTCTGCTTGGTGAGGGAGGGCATTTGTATTTGAGTCAGTAAAGGCTGAACTCTCCTTTTTTAGAAGTTTAACTAATACTTTGTTTTAAACATCTTTGGGTTTACTGATGTCTGTCAATGGGAGGTGCCTGATAAAGCTTGCTGGGAAATGGTTTTCCCGTCATCCTGAGAGAATTTGACAAGTTGACCATTTTTCCACTCCCAAATTGGGATGAAGAGCCAAATTTTTGTTGAAAAGCAAAAACTTTCAGATTTGGGTCAATCAAAACATTTCATTTTGATACATTCTTAATGTTTCAGTTTTGACATTTTAATTTTTTGGATGTTTTAAATTATAAATTAATTTCAATTTCAATACAAGAAGTTATTCTGAAATGAAAAACAGAACTTTGTTTAGAAAATGTTGAAACAGGATATTTCAATAATTTTGAAACTTTTTTTTCCAAAATGTTTTGGAAACAGGACAGCTGTCAAAACCAACCCTTTCCTGTGAAAAGTTTAATTTTTGACAAATTGGCATTTTCCAGCAGAAAAATGTTTTATAAAAAAAAATCCCAACCAGCTCTAATGCCTGTAAAATTCAACTGCAGCAGCAAAGCTGATAGTCCAGTCAGTTAGTATCAGTAAGTAGTGTAAAAAGCAGGTGGGAGAATAGCTCACTACAGGAAACTCTGGTTCGCATACTCTCCACAGTTTGTGCTAAAGAGGGCAGCATAAGGAGTAGACTTTGTGGTAAAATGGAGTTATAACCCAGGATGGTTGGAGCCAGGGGGCAAGTCTATGGAATGTGTTCTCCAACTGCTATGAACCCACAGAAGCCTTTCTATGTGAAGTCTATGAGGTTGGGCTCCATGAGTATTGGGGGATGTTTGGCCAGAGGCAGGCAAAAGAGAGGAGCTGCTGTTCTATGCTGCATGCTCACTAAATCAGTTCCCTGACATTGCGGGCACCTCAGGCCTTGATACACCTGGGTCCCTCCTGTTCACAGCCTATGTCACACAACAGCTTAGCCTCCTGAGGGCTGTAATACTTTGGTCAATTCTCGTTGTTGGATTTGGTGCAGAGTGGCTGGATGGTGTTTAGTGGCCTGTAATATTCAGGAAGTCATACTAGATGCTCTGGTGGTCCATTCAGGCCTTAAACTCTATGATTATGTTTCTCTCACTGTAGCGGGGTGGTCACCCCGCTCCAGCCCTGAAGGGGTTAAAAGCAGCCCTGGAGAGGGTTGCTTCAGGGAGAGGGATTAAGAACAGCTGGGGGAAGCTGACTGTGTAGCTGACCACAGCTGTGGCCAGCTCAATCAGGGCCCAGCTGGCCCTTATAAGAGGGCTGTGGGCTAGAGGCAAAAGAGTCTCTCTCTAGCTGTAGAGAGAGAAGGAATTGGCTGCTTAGGAGCTGAGCAGGGTACCTGAGTAGAGGAGTGCTGGGGGAAGGCAAGAGGAGCTAGGGGTCTCCAGCCTGGAAAACCTCCAGGCTGCAGGCCTTGCTAAAGGCCAGGAAAGGTACTGGGGCCACAGAGGTATAGCCTGAGGATAGGCAGAAGCAGCTAGTCCAACCTCATTGCCAATGATGAGTGGCCATTACCCTGCAGTCAGCCCCAGTGAGTGGGGGCTAGATGATGACTGGCAGTAGCCACTGAGGCAAGGTGGGTTTAGAGGGTTGGGGGCTCCCTGAGAGGGGAGACCCAGAGTGTGGGGACACTGCCAAGGGGCAGCACCCCAGGGTGAGGAGGCACTGGGATCTGGGAGGGATATGGGGCCAGTGGCAGGCAAGACACTAGCTGGCAAAAGGTGCCCTGGGCTGGAAGAGCTAGTTCCCAAGATGACCAGCAGGAGGTGCCGCACCAGTGAGTTGTCACTTCGCTACATTCTCTCTCTCTCACACACACATGCACTCCCCAAAAACAAAAATACCCAGCAGATTTTCCAGCAGAAATCTGCACAGATATTATTTGTCCTTTAAGTACTGTAGTAACCTCTTCTCCACAGCATCTCATCCCCACTCACAACTTGAGGACAGGGATAGCATGCAACCATGGTCGGGGAGCAATATGAATGAGAAGGCTCTCCATGCAGATACCTTCAGATATGCTAGGGTAGAACCAAAATTTCCTTGTAATTCTTAATGATCCATACCAGGTACACTCAGAATGTCACACCCATTGCACTGAAATCATTGTGTCTGGGGCAAGTACTGTAAGGATTCTCCAGGTAGGTTACCAAACTGAATTCTCTTCTTACTTTTTTCTTTCCCATAGGTTCTTCTGGAGGACAGAATATAGGCATCTGTATTTATAACATTTTCCTCTGTGCAAAAGCAGAACTGCAATTATTTATTCATGTGAGAAGATCTACATAACTGTATAGAGGTAATATTAAAAGTCTTTAGATGTGACATAACAAGAAAGATATTACATCAGGCAAGGGTTGGAAAGGAGGTTTACACTAGAATGTATTTGTCTACTTTGGGAAACTACATTGTGCAAGAACACAACAATCCTGAGGAGTAGTTGCAATGTTAAACATGATGCGGTGTTCAGTGTAGAAAGGGACTGTCATGTTTAATGGTGTGTCAAGTTAACCTTAACCACTGACTAAAGTGGCATGATAGTGTACCAGAGAATCTGGCCTTCAATGTTTAACACTGTATTATTTACGACTCTTCAAGGATGTATTATAAAATATAGTTTCCCAGTTTAGACAAGCTGAACAAAGTTATTATATTGATTTTTTTTTGCAAGGTTCATAGAATATTAGGGTTGGAAGAGACCTCAGGAAGTCATCTAGTCCAATCCCCTGCTCAAAGCAGGACGAACCCCAACTAAATCATCCCAGCCAAGGCTTTGTCAAGCTGGGCCTTAAAAACTTCTAAGGATGGAGATTCCACCACCTCCCTAGGTAACCCATTCCAGTGTTTCACCACACTCCGTGTTTCCAAATATCCTACCTAGACCTCCCCCACTGCAACTTGAGACCACTGCTTCTTGTTTGGTCATCTGCCACCACTGAAAAAAGCCTAGCTGCGTCCTCTTTGGAACCCCTCTTCAGGTAATTGAAGGCTGCTATCAAATCCCCCCTCACTCTTCTCTTCTGCAGACTAAATAACCCCAGTTCCCTCAGCCTCTCCTCATAAGTCATGTGCCCCAGGCCCCTAATAATTTTTGTTACCCTCCGCTGGACTCTCTCCAATTTGTCCACATCCCTTCTGTAGTGGGGGGACCAAAACTGGATGCAATACTCCAGGTGTGGCCTCACTGTTAGGATATAGATATTCAGGCCTGTCTGCAAAAGCCTGTACTTTAAGAATTTAGGGGTATTCTTATCACTTGGCTAGTTCTAGAGGTATAAAAGAGAGAATCAAAATCACTGTCTGCTGGTGTAAGAGCCTTCTCTTACTGTGACTGTTTGAGGCCCTGTTCTTAGGCTAAGGCCTTTGGCTAAGCAGCAGAGGCAGCCATAAGCCAGGAAGCGAACAGTCACATCCTCACATTCCAAACTAGTCACATTGAAAGAAGGTGCTATTGGGCTGTTAGGAATACAATCCTGTCCTGATAGTGCCTATCACCTCCAGAGAAAGGGAAGTGCCTAGAAAATGTAAAAGGAAACTTAGTTTGATAGCATCCTGTCTGGCAAGAACTCACTTATCAATAGCTGGGATGTGAAATCCTCACTTCTGTATTGTTTTGTCATTATAGTTCCCACTTTGCTATTGTTTGTCTGTATAATCTGTCTGGTTCTGTGATTGCTTCTGTCTGCTGTATAATTAATTTTGCTGGGTGTAATCTAAGGTGGTGGGATATAATTGGTTAGCTAATCATGTTACAATATGTTAGGATTGGTTAGTTAAATTTCAGTAGAATGATTGGTTAAGGTATAGCTAAGAATATTACTATATAAATTAGGGGCAAACAGGAAGTAAGTTGGGATTTGAAAATAAGGAAAAAGGAACTTGTATTTAAGCTTGCTGGAAGTTCACCCCAATAAACATCGAATTGTTTGCACCTTCGGACTTCGGGTATTGTTGCTCTCTGTTCATGCGAGAAGGACCAGGGAAGTGGGAGAGTGAAGGAATAAGCTCTCTAACACTCACCAGTGCTGAATAGAGGGGAATAATCACTTCCCTCAATCTGCTGGCAATGCTCCTACTAATACACCCTAATATGCCATTGGCCTTCTTGGCAACAAGGGCACACTGCTGACTCATATCCAGCTTCTTGTCCACTGTAATCCCCAGGTCCTTTTCTGCAGAACTGCTGCTTAGCAAGTCAGTCCCCAGCCTGTAGCGGTGCATGGGATTCTTCCTTAAGTGTAGAACTCTGCACTTATCCTTGTTGAACCTCATCAGATTTCTTTTGGCCTAATCCTCCAATTTGTCCAGGTCACTCTGGACCCTATCCCTACCCTCCATTGTATCTACCTCTTCCCACCCCCAGTTTAGTGTCCTCTGCAAACTTGCTGAGGATGCAATTAATCCCATCATCCAGATCATAATAAAGATGTTGAACAAAACCAGCCCCAGGACCGACCCCTGGGGCACTCCGCTTGATACCGAGTGCTAACTAGACATTGAGCCGTTAATCACAACCTGTTGAGCCCAACAATCTAGCCACCTTTCTATCTACCTTATAATCCATTCATCCAATCCATATGTTTTTAACTTGCTTGCAAGAATACTGTGGGAGACCATATCAAAAGCTTTGCTAAAGTCAAGCTATATCATGTCCACTGCTTTCCCCATATCCATAGAGCCAGTTATGTCATCATAGAAGGCAACCAGGTTGGTCAGGCATGACTTGCCCTTGGTGAATCCATGCTGACTGTTCCTCATCACTTTCCTCTCCTCTAAGTGCTTCAGAATTGATTCCTTGAGGACCTGCTCCATGATTTTTGCTGGGGACTGAAGTGCAGCTGACAGTTCTGTAGTTCCCCGGGCTCTCTCCTTTCCCCTTTTTAAAATATGGGCATTATATTTACCTTTTTCCAATTAACATGGAATGTTAATTCCTTATATTTTAATTGGTGATGACATAGGATTATTGGGTTAGCATGGAAGTATGGGTTATTGGTGGAGAGATTTTTCGCAATGAAAAGGATTTTGAGGAGAGTTTAGAGGAGGAGAGGGAAAATGAGTCATACAGAATCTAGAAGGACTTTCCAGGTGTAGGTGAGAAAGCAGAGCAGTGCTTATGGGAGAAAGATATGAAAAGCAAGTGGAGGGAAGTAAAACAGCAGAGCTCTGTACAGTTGGGAAGGCGGGGATGTGAATTTGAACATGAAAGATTTTAGGTTCCATATGGGTGGGTATGCACATAGTTAGTTTTTCATTCACTTTTGGAACTGTGCCCAAGGGGAGCCTTTGATAGGTGTGCTAGTGCCTCAATTTCCCCTCCTGTGCTTCTGAGATAATCATATGCCACACAGTTAGTGTTACAAATATCCCCTTCTGAGCTCTGGCTTATTGATATACAGATTTAATTTCCTACTTGCACAGGAAACTCCCCTCTTGTTCATACCTTGACTTCAGGTTTCCCTGCCCTTTCATTGGGGTCTGTGTAGTTCTCTCTTCCCATGTATAAGGCTTCACTACAGTCCTTTAACCTCTTGGTTGCAAGGATCCTCCATAGCCCGTGAAAAATTTTAGGAAGTTCCAGGGCCGCTCACTATCTACTGACTATAAGCCCATGTGGGCTCTTTTCCCAGGCCCTTACTAGGTGAGACCTAATAGCCAATGTCCCCTGTTGAATGTTCTAGTAGAACAACTCCCTACGATCTTCCTTGACTCTCCAAAACTAATAACAGGCCTTGCTTTGATCACATGACCAATCATATGGCCTTTGGGCTACATATCCCCATCAGCTGACAATTATGTCAACCAGAATTCTGGATCTTAAACGGTCTTCAACAAGCAAAACGAGTCATGCCTGCACTTACAAAACCAGCACAATATTATGGTCCATAAGAGCAAACACAATTTCACATGGAAATCTTTCATGAAAAAAATCATATCTGCCACAGTACACTATTTTTAATCACACTTACAAATTTTTCTGTATTTTCTATGCTGGAACAGAATTTTGTATGAAATATTTTGGAAAATAATTTGTTACTTTAAAATTTAGCAATACATGTAAATGCAGTTTAAATAAATGTTTGTTCCTACAGATGAGATTTCACATGAAAAATCTTTCAGACAGAATCATACTGGTGTAAAATGTGGCTTAACTGTACAGATTTGTCTAAGTATTTCACTTTCTTTTCTTGTACTTTCTTTAAAAATGTAATTGCATTGATGTTGACTGTAAATTCAATGTTAAGTCTGCAAAAGTAAACATAACAGGGCATTTTACAGTGTAAGCATAGCCAGCATTACTACTCTTACTTTGTTTAGTGTGTGTGGTGTGGTGTGGTGTGATTCAGACTAAGTAAGTCTTTAAAGAAAACCAGGACAACAGCACTCAATTTAAAAAAAAAGTTACCTCTTTTTGGCATTCCCTTTTAATTGTCTCCCTTTTTTCCTGGTTCTTGCAAGAAGCAGCTCCACCCCTTCTGATGATATCATAAACAACTCCAGCAGCAGTCAATTGTTCAGACTTAGAGGGGTTCAATCAATTCTTTGAACAGTGAATCTGTTTAGTGTTGATAAAACTGGTATTAGCATGCCACACGGTTTCTTCTAAGAACCAGGAAGAAAAGGAAAAATGAGATCCCAAAGAATGGGGTAAAGTAAGTAGAATACAAGCAGATTTAAAAGAGATTTGTTTACAGTAGAACACCTAGGACTTGCCCCCCATTGGATCAGACCCAGGGTCCATCTACTCCACTATCCTGTCTCCAGCAATGTCCAATACCAGATGCTTCTGAGGAAGGGATAAGAACACCTTAGTAAGCAAATGTATGATAAACTTTACAAAGTGAAGTTCAAAACAAAAACCAAGGGGGGAAAAAAAAAGCCAGATGTGCATTAAGGTCAGAACACCAAGGTGGCCAAGTTAAAGTTCCTGACAGTATATATATTTGCATTTTAAATTGTAACCATTTCAAGTTGCATTCACAAACATTTTTCCATTTCCAATAGTTATCACTCTGAATAGATCTTAATAAATACATTGCACATCTGATAACTTAAGATAAACATTTCATGTGTTATGGATGTAAACCAGTGGTCTGAATGAGCTCTCTCTTGCCATCTAGTGATGAACTAAAGTAAAAGACCCCATGTGCATAGACATTTGCATAGACATACCTACTTTGCTAAGATCAATTTTGCCCATTTCGGATTAAAATTCACCTAAGTGTGGGATGCAAAGCTAATGAAATGTTGTGTGACTAAAGGGCATCAGAGCTGTACTTAATATGCCCTAAATGAGGGGTCACAATGTCTACACTGCAAGCAAAAAAACAAACAACCGGTGGCAGAGAGTCTCAGAACTCATGTCTGCAAAATCGGGCTCTATGGTACTAAAAAGAGTGGTGTAGATGCTCCTGCTTGGGCTCTGAAATCCTGTGAGGGCAGGGTGGGTCTCAGAACCCAAGCTCCAGCCTGAGTGAGTGCACCTACACTGCCTTTTTATATAGTGCAAGCCCAAGAGTGCTGATCTGGATACTGAGACTCGCTACTGCAACTTTTTTTTTCCCAGACGTACACTTAATCCTCATTCATTCACTAAGGGTGGGGTACCAAATCCAAGTTAAAGTCACAAGGGGTGGAATAGATGTTCCTATTTGGTGGTGAGGACTGTTTTAAGGGTTTTGACTCCCCAGTGTTTTAAGGAAGAGCTAAATAGACTTAATTGAGAGTTTTTTTTTCTCATTGCCTACTTGTGCTGAAATCACTAATAAGCCTTACTCCCAGTATGGAGATAGTGTTTTGATGGAAGACAATGCAGAGGTGGCAGTGAGGTACTCCGGGGGAATTCTGCAACAAAAAACGAAAAATTCTGCTCAAAATATTTTAAAATTTTGTAAAATTCTGCAAATTTTATTTGTCAAAATAATACTACATAATCACACCAGTTTCAATTATTTTAGTAATTTATTTCAAAATACCTGTCAGCAAGTACCTGTCAATACTGCAGCCCGTTTCTGTGGGGGAAAGGAAATTCTGCATGCCTTACATTAATTTCTGCAAAATTCTGCATTGCGCAGTGGTGCAGAATTCCCCCAGGAGTAAGGAGGTTCTCTGCTACCCAGTGAAATTAGAACTGAAATCACTAAGAGCTGGGCTAGATAGTGGAACCTCAGAACATGGCATTGTAGCTGAAAGCAGTGTGATGAGAGATGCAGGAGCAGCACAAGTGCCCCCTACCCAGCAAATCCTACAGCTGTGATTATTAATAGCTGGGCTAGGTGGTCATGGCGCAGTGGAACTGGACTGCACAAAAGACACAACAGCAGCAACATCCCTCCCACAAAGGGGCTGGAGGTGAACCCTCCTGAATGCATCACTGGACTCTGGGACTTTGCCGACAACAAACCACGAATGAGGTGAGGGGAAAGGGGGAGTGGTGTATTAAAGAGGCATTTGTCCATTGGATTTTCACATTGCAAGGAGGAAAACTGAGGCAAGATACTGTAGGGTAGGTGTTTTACTTATGTTTTGCATATTTTTTTGAATCACTGTTGCTATGTTTTTCCAAATTAATACCATGTTCCCTCTCCCCTTCATAAAAGTTTTTTCTTTTTGTGATAGGCAAACTTAGTGCTTGTGAATGGGGAACTAAAGTGTTAGAGGCACTTAGGAGAGGTATTTGATTCTCCCACATTTCTGGGTGGGGGCATGAATCAGTTTTGTTTTGTAATTTTAAGAGGAATCCCTAGATATGGAACCTGGCCATTGTTGCTGCCAACACCAGCCAGCAGAACAGTTTTATGAAGATTTGATGTCAAATTGGATTTGAAAAGAGGGCTAATTTTTCCCTGTGGGTTCTCCAGCCCCAGATCACCCACGGAGCTGGCACCAATGGCTGGGAGCCTTTGCGCTCCCTATGCATCAAATACCTCAATATGGACTTTGAGGCCTTTAAGGAAAAGGCTGTGGAGGCAGCTAGATTGTAAACACCTGACAGGGAGGGCTGGACAGCCACCCATATTTGCTAGGCTTTAGTTACTCACACCCAGCACTTGGGGCCTGGCTGGCGGTGGACTGAAGCATCTGAGCCAGCATGGAGATCTACAATACCACCCAAGGAGGTGGCAGCAGCAGGGAGGTTCCCCACTACCCAGTGAAATCACTGAGAACTGGGCTAGGTGGAGGAAGCTCACAACAGGGCAGAGCAGCAGCAGCAGAGGTAACAGTGACAGCAGTGATTGTGAGCAGGGGCAGAGGCAGTGACAGCAGCAGTGAATAGAGGCAAAGATATCATGTGACCACCCCTTCCCCAGGGTGGGAGATGAATTCACCAGAATGTTCACCTGGACTCTGGGACTTTGATGACCTCAGACAACAAACCATGAGTGGAGTGTTAAAAGGACATTTATCAGTTGGACTTTCACACTGCAAGGTAGGAAACTGAGGCAAAGGACTACTGCCCAAGATACTTTAAGGAGGGTTTCTTATTGTAATCTTGTACCCTTACCACTTATTAATGAGCTGTTTTGAAAGACTCCACTTTGCCACGGTCTTCACAAAGTTGGACCTCCGTGAAGCTTATAACCTGGTGAAGATCCAGGAAGGAGATAAATGGAAAGACCGCTTTCCATACCAAATATGGCCTCTTTGAGTATTTGGTCATCCTGTTTGGACTGTGCAACACCCTGGCGACCTTCCAACATTTCGTAAGTGTCATCTTTAGGGACATGCTGGAAGAATTTGTCATAATTTACCGAGACAAATATTCTTGTTTTCTCAAAGTCAGGACCTCCACAATCATCACATGCACACTGTCTTGGAAAGACTCCACCAAAATCACTTCTATGCAAAGCCTGAGAAACGTGAGTTGATAAGAACACCATAGAATTCTTGGGATATATTGTCTCACCCAAGCGACTCACCATGGATCCGCGTAAGGTGGCATCCAAGGAGGTAAGCAGGATGCAGTGATGCCTGGGATTTGCCAATTTCTAAAGCTGATTTATTAAAGGATTCTCTGGACTGGTTGCACCCATAAAGGTGCTCCTACAAAAAGGGGGCTGGTTCACCTAGCCTGTGGAGGCTCAGGCAGTCTTTGATCAACTGAAGAGGGCATTCACTTTGGAACCTATCCTGCTTCACCGAGATCACATTAAACCACTTACGTTTGAAGCCAATGCCTCAAACTTTGCCATAGGTGCAGTATTGTTTTGTGATGTGGGCCCCCACAACCAGCTCCATCTGTGCTCTTTATTCTTGGAAGCTAACCCCAGCCACAAAAAATTATGATACTTGCTAAAATAAACTACTGGCCATCAAGGTGGCTTTCAAGGAGTGAGGCACCATCTCCTAGAAGGAGTATGATTCTTGATCCATGTCCTGATGGACCGTAAGAGCCTGAAATACCTATGGACTGTCAGATCCACTGGTTCCTCTTCTTTGCTCGCTTTGATTTTGTTGTAATCTGGTGCCTAGGGACAAGAACTTTGCAGGATAGGTCATCTGCCTTCCCAGCTGAATATCTCAAACCTGGCATGCTCAAAGCATCCAACTTTATCAATGGGACTGTGGACAGCAATCTAATGTCCTCCATCCACTCCCTGCCCCTCGACAACCCATTTGTGACCTAGATCTGCCAGACCCTTAATGAGGCAGGTACTTGACCCAATTCTAAGTTCCAATTACAGAATTGCATCCTCTATCACAAAGCTTGTTTTTATGTTCGGAAGGAGCAACATAAGCTTTAGATATTGAAGCTATGCCATGATTTGCTGCTTGCCAGCCATTCTGGTCAATTTGAGACCAAATTCCAGGTCTTGATGAGCTTCTGGTGGTGGATTATATAAGATCCTGTGACCTTTACGCTTGTACCAAGAACCTACAATCAATGCCCCCAGGTCTCCTCCTGCCCTGCTCACACCTCTGTAGTCTTGGTCTACTACCTCAATGGACTTCATCAGACAAATGCCATGCTCCCAGGGACACTCAATCCTGGTTGTCATTGACCTCCTAACAAAGATAGCACATTTCATCCTGTGTCATACTGTTCCTGCAACACAGGAAGCAGCTCAGCACTTCCTGGAAAATGCCTTCAACTACCACTGGTTACCAACAGGCGTTTTGTCCGACTGGGGTCCCAGTTCATTTACCAGTTCTGGTGGGAATTTCTCAGACTCCTTGGCATCGAGTCCCTCATCTCATCTGCCTCCCACCTGAAGACTAATAGGTAAACAGAGAGGATCAATCAAATCATGGAGCAGTCTTTCTGCTTTTTGAGCTACCACTAGGATGACTGGCTTCCCTTGCAGTGTTACACTGAATTCGCATATAACAATGCAATCCATACACCCCTTCATTCCCCCCCCCCACATAGCCCATTCTTTGCAAAATATAGCTTTCACCCCTGCTTCCACTCAAGCTTGCCTGTGAGTTCCCCACTACCAACGGCTGTGAATTTCACCTCCCACCTATACCAGGTGCACCAGGAGCTCAAGGAACACTTGTAGTCCTCCCGAGAAGCCTATAAACAGAATACCATTAGGGTGCTTCCAGGCTGGCCATAGGGGACAAGGTGTGGTTCTCTAACTAGAACCTTAGATTGAGTCACGCATTCACCAAATTAGACTACTAATGTCTAGGCCCCTTTAAGATTACAGAGAAGGAAAACCCAATTGCCTTCAGGTTATAGCTGCCCGAGTTCTTAAAGATGCACCCCATCTTTCACACCTCACTTTTAAAGCCCTACAGTGAGAACCTACACCTAAACAGCTCTAACCTGCCACCATCATCCAGAACAGTCCGTGGGCAAGGGGAGTACCTGGTCCACTGAATCCTCAACTCTCATCAAGGCTAGGGGAAGGCTCAAGTACCTAGTGGACTGTGAAGGCTGTAGTTTGGACAAGTGATCTAGGGAACAGGTAAAGATCATCCATGCCCCAGACCTATTTCAAGAGTTCCATCAGAAGGACCCTGAGAAACTGGGCCCCAAGCCCCCTAGAGCAGTGTTTCTCAAACGTGGCTGCCTGCAGCCACTAGGGCCTTTTCTTGCAGTCAAAGCCTCCTGGGTAGTGATGGGGGCGAACAGAGCAGTGGCCCCTCTCCCAGGGCCGCTAGCAGTGGTTGGGCCCTGCCCTGCTCCAGAGACAGAAACGCTGGAGGTGCAGGCAGCTGGTGAATTCCCCACGGGTAGTGGAGGCAGACTTCGGCCATGGGGCTTCAGGCTCCGTCCACACAGTGGCAGGCTCTGGTTCAGGCTTTGGCCCAGGCTCACCACCCCCTATTCCGCTCCCCCCCCCGCCCCGCATTTTCCCTGGGCCCTGCTACTTCCATGCCTACCTCCCCATCCAAGGCTTAATTTGTCCCAGGGCTTGCAGGGCCTGAGTAAGTCTACTGTGAAAAGTGATATTAACAAACATACAAATATTACTTTTCACAGCTGAAGACTTACCAGCTAGCAAGTCTTAGGGGGGAAAAAAAAGTGCAACCAAAAGAAACAACAAAAAGGACAGGAACATGCAAAGCACCTTATGTGTGTTTCTATTCTGTTTATAGCCAGTAAGGAATAGAGACAACTGTAAATTATTTTTATTACTGAGTCTGAAAAAACTACATAAATAAATTACAATGATTTGGACATATATATGTGCATATATTTGTTTTCCTAAAATTAATTAAATATTTTAGGAAAAATTGTCAGCACGGCCACCAGCCAGAGTTGGTGGCTGCACTCTGAGGTCACCAACAAATTTGTTGTGAGAACCTCTGCCCTACAGGCACCCTCAATGGGGATGGGGGGATACTGTCAGGAAGCAGAACTGCAGCAGAGCCAGTCTCCAGGCAACCTAATGAGCATAGCTGGCCGGAAGGAAGTTGCCTAATTGGCCATACTGCCTGACTGGCTGGAAGAGTTAGCAAACCACTTCTTAAGCCCAGCAACAGCAGCAGTTCAGCGGCTGCCCAAACAATTTGCCCACGGCTGTGATAGCTTCCAGCCTTGGCCCTAGCCCTGTCCCTTCCTTTGCCCCACATAAGCTGGTTCTGATCCCTGGCTCCAATTCCTTACTTCTGTTTTTGACTCTGCACCTTGGCTCTGGTATCTGGGCTCTGACTCTAACCCCAGGCTCCAGTTTGGGCTCCTGACTGGCTTTGACCCTTGGGTCCGGCACTTGGCTTCTGACTTAGGCTTCGGTTCTTGGCTACCAGTGTCTACTCTAACCACTAGGCATGAGTGCCCACATTCCAGTCACTGACACCTTCTCCTCTTAATAAAAATTTTGCTATCTATAGACCAAGTTACATGGTTATGGGAATTCCAGGTCAGGGTGTTGGTGCTCTCTAGATCAAAATCAAAACTGTTAACCAAGGAGCAGCGGCTCTGTGTAGTGGTATGAAGGATGGGGACAATGAACTATGGAGTATACAGGCCCAGAAAAAATGAAGAAAAACCCAACAAAATTTACCATGTGAAATTACTGAACTCTAGGAAAACTGAGAATTTATATACTTTCCCCTCAAAAATTTATATTAGAAGAGCATTCAGGTAGAATGTGCAATATTAACTATGCTTCTTTGACCATGTCTACACAAGGAAGAAAGGTGCATTTTTAATATGTGAGCTAAACACATGAATTAACATGTTAAAATTCTAGTGTAGATACAATAAACAAGCTGTAGTTTTGCCACAGGTTAGCTAGATAAGATAAACCTTAGGAGGAAACTGCAATTTACCTCAAACAGATAGAATATATATATATAATGTATTGTACGTATTCTTCTGATTTCTAAACAATCTGTAGTGACACCATGTAATAACTATATAATTATGATTAAAGCATTTTAGTGTTTGTGGTCCCCCATTAACTGAAATTGATTTTTAAAGACACATTCAATTGTTTTTACCCTCATGGTGCTGCTACAAGGCAGCATTTAAGTGCCCTGACTACATTTTCATACTTAACAAGATTGGATTTCTTTTAAATTTACCTTAATTCCCTGAGTTTATTTTGCTTGTATTTGGATAATTACACCATATCTGCAATGTATTTTACCCTAAATTAATCAACTAATACTGGGACATAATTTTATTTAGGGTGGCTGAACTAAACATTTTGGGTTAAGGAAAATATTCTGAACTCTTTGCAAAGTCTAACAGAGTTAGAGTTTATGTGACTATATCAATTGGCTGTTATACAGTATTTGTATAATTTACATTTTATAACACATTGAATGAGCTCATGGAACCAATTTTGGGCCACCCTATGTGATATATAAAGTTCTTCTGAGGTTAAACTGGTTTAAAATGTAAGCTCTTGGGAGACATATAAATAATAATGTATCTATATAATAAAATTCTAGGATTGTCACTCTGAAGCCTAAAATGGAAACAGATACAAGCATGGCTGAGGGCTCTTCTTGTTTAGAAAATCACTAGTATGAATCTTCCAGGGGCTTTCACAGTCTATTACTGTCCAATTTTAAGTTCTCAACCATTTTGACTTTATATCTGTGTGACATACCTTACTATAGCTGTATGTATCTATACCATGCCAAGAGTTGAGATCCTTGTGGTATCAGAAGTAAGTGAGCCAGTCACCATCCTTACTCTACAACTAGTTTATATGCAACAGTTTCATTGGTTGTATGAGGAACACAGCACAGATGGTGGATTACTGGCCCTAATAGGCATACACACAAATCAATACAAATCTCCCATCACAACCCGCCTAGAACAAATCAACACAGCCACACAACATGACCAGTACACACAATAACCACAAACACACAGCCCCTTACTGCAGCACAAACCCTCATTTGCCACCAACACAAATCCATGCAATTCTCCCTGTACAACCCCCGCCCCTGACAGAGGGTGGACTGGGCCTTTTCAGAGGGAACTGCTCCAACCTACCAGTGCCATGTTTACAGCCTTGATGGGGCCTGATAAAGGACAAGTGTTTCCCTATGACAAGCCAGAGGGGAACATGAAATATGTAAGAGGACTGTTGGCCCCTTACTAAAACTTAGTGGGGTTTTTGGTTGGCCATCTCCCAGTACCAAAAGAAAGGGGAAGGGTTGATGGGAAATCAGGACCCTGAGACTGACAGTCCCCAGGAGCAATGGGAAGAGGCCAGCGCTCCAAGTCAATGTGATTTAAAGGTTTCAGAGTAACAGCCGTGTTAGTCTGTATTCGCAAAAAGAAAAGGAGTACTTGTGGCACCTTAGAGACTAACCAATTTATTTGAGCATAAGCTTTCGTGAGCTACAGCTTTTTATAGATTTTTTTTTTTAGATCTTTTTATACACACAAAGTATGCTTCTTCTACACTTTCCACAGTATGCATCCGATGAAGTGAGCTGTAGCTCACGAAAGCTTATGCTCAAATGTAGGATTCATACAAGGTTCATGCGCTTGGCAACATTCAGGGCACACCCGGAGTGTTGTGCTGGACCTGTGCACACACAGCTCCTCTCAAGGGCATCAACCTTGGAATCTCGCCCAAATGATATGAACCGTGGGAAGCCTCTCAGGACTGGGTTCAAGGTCCGAGAGCAAGGAATGCGGTAGATAGAAATTGGTAAATAAGAATGTTAAACAAAGCCAGTGTATTCCTTTTATCTGTTGGAGAATGTAATGCGTGGGGGGAGAGAGAGAATAAAGGGGAAGGTGGCAAGCTGACAGGCAGAAGCCTGTTAGCAGAGACCAGCCGCTTGCTTGCTAAAAGCTGTGTTCCGTCTTGTCATTGAACCGCCACACTCAAATAAATTGGTTAGTTTCTAAGGTGCCACAAGTACTCCTTTTCTTAATGTGATTTAAAGGGCAGACAGGCTAATGAGGGAGTCAGGAGGCCGGGCCATCCTCCTTGAGAACTGGAGCTGCCTGGGCCAGAGCAGGGCTGAGCTGGAGCCCGAGCTGAGCTGAGCTGGGGAGTAGAGCTGTGCCAGCCAGAGTCAGAGGGGACAGAGGAGCAGCCCAGGGAGCAGATCTGTGCTGGGAGTAGAGCCATGGTAGCCAAAGCCAGAGGAGCAGCCCAGAGAGCTGTGCTGAAAGCAGACCAAAAGCAGTGCTGAGGCAGAGTGGAGCTGGGACTGGGGCTGTCTGGAGCCAGGTGCGCTGAGCAGCTGGGGAGAGCAAAGGGGGACCCTGGACAGAGAGCCCAGTACATGGAAATGCCTGCAGGCCAGACATGGGGGCGGGGATCATAACCCTGACAGGGGGGCCAATGCTGGGCAGAAGGATCTTGCCACCTAGAGCCTGAAGGTATGTGGTCACCGCCAGAGCCGCCAGACCCGTGGCATCCCTGTAGCACAGCCAGGGCCT
Source organism: Natator depressus (assembly GCF_965152275.1). NCBI lineage: Eukaryota > Metazoa > Chordata > Testudines > Cheloniidae > Natator > Natator depressus. Next base: position 39,743,376 of record NC_134234.1, read on the forward strand.
GGGAAGGAGGCCTGTCACAGGTGAGGAACGGAAGGTGAACTTCCCTTACATTCCAGAGACGGCTGGTTGTGATATTCCCATGCCACAGAGCGGGGTTGTTTTCCTTGAACCTTTCACATTTTTTCCTTATTTTTTAAATTGATGGCTGTTTAATAAATTGTATTTGCTTGAACTATATGCAATGATCAGTGGATCAGGGAAACATCCAGAGAGGAGGGAGCACCCTGGAGTGAGGACACCCTTGCCCCTGTCTTAAGTGACCACGACAAGATTGGGGTTGAGCTCCCCAGGAATCCTAGGCCCAACCTTGTTGGGGTTACAGGGACTCTGCCACACAGAAGAATGGAAGAGGAGTCCTCCTCAAGGTCAGGCAGGCCTCTGGGTAAAGTGAGTGGGAGCAAGGACTCGGATCCTTTCGCTAGCCAATTCCACTAGGGTAGTGTATAAGCCAGGAAAGTTCCCCACAATAGCGGGACCATTCCCTCACTTACAAATAGGAAGAGGAAGCCTCCTGCAAGGAAGAGCTGGATGCCAGGGCACTTTGGAAGCCAGAGCCAGAAGACTGAGCTTCAGCCAGGTAAAGCGTGGGAGGGGTAGTTGAATCAGAGGAGGGATGACAGATACCTTGGGATGGAGGGGTTTAAAATGGGTGTAAAGAAAGGCTTTGTTTGTTTTGAACTACCAGGGGAGAGACACCATTGACTTCTGTTCATGACAGGCTTTGTTGCCAGCCTGAGTGGAACGGGTGAAGGGTGAATCACAGGGATCAGGGAGAAGAAGAACATGAGCCTCAGAAGGAGTGTTCTTGGGTTCCCTTAGTAAAGAAGGAAGGGTTTTGAGCCCCGAGAGCCACTGTAGACTGGGTGCCAGACTACATAAACTAGACCCCACCCAGAAGGGGTAATTTTGTTGGAAATACCTGGGACTGTGCAGTTCTTAAGGGGGCCTGAAGAGGGGGAAACAGAGAGTGCTGTAAAGTGACCTCTTGCTCTGAGGAGCTGCTGAGGAGGCAGCTAACCTTGTCACATCCTCTAGACACAAATCAATACAACCATCATCCACAATAACACCAAACACACGCAGCCCCTCATTCCACACACAGCCCATATTGGCTACCTACACTACTCTCCCAAAACAATCAGCACACACACTAACCTCAAACATCAGTTTGAAGCCGAGAAGATCTGTTGAGTCAGTGTGAAGTTATGGAAACAGTGACAGAGCTCTTTTTGTTTAGAATATCATCATGTTCAATCATCACTGGGATTCACTGTCTGTTACCATCCAGTTCTCAGCCATTTTCAGCTTTTTTGCACGGGTGACTATTAATTACACCTGAACAGCATGGCCTTTCTGCTAGTAGTAATAACACATAAGATGTTAGGTTTCAGAGTAGCAGCCCTGTTAGTCTGTATTCTTTCTACATAAGATGTTGTAAACTGGTTTCTACCCTCTTACACGGGGCTTCAATATTACTGAGGACAAATGGTGTTACTGCGTTTCATGCAATGTAGATGTAGCCATGTCAGTCTCAAGATATTAGAAAGACAGGTGCATAAGGTAATTTTTATCGGATGAACTTCTGTTGGTGAGAGAGACAAACTTCTGAGGCACACACAGCTCTTCTTCAGGTCTGGGAAAGGAACTCCTAGCAAAATGCAAGGTGGAAGGGATTGTTTAGCATAAGTAGTTAGCACATATTGTAAGGGACCATTCCAGGTGGAGTGGATCCACAGATTTTGAAAACTGGGTTGGGGGGTTGTTGATCATTGTAGCAGTGGAGATATGTCTGCAGGTTTTGTATCTGTTGTTCTGGCAGGGTCTGGTGCCGCTTTGAGTTGGTGTCTCCTGGTCTGTGGGGAGCTTATTTCTGATGAGCTTGGGAGGGTTGTTTGAAGGCCAGAAGTAGGTGTTCAGGAAAGATTTCTTTTTGCTCTATACCTGACCCTATCAATCATCATCCCCAAAGGAAACCGGCACAACACTTTCAAGAGATGCATCTGGGAGCTTAAATTCATTACTCTGCTAGACACCAAAGTCATGGACTGAGCAGAGTCACTGGATTTATGTCTTATTACAGCAGTCTGTAACCCACTAACCCCTTCTTTTTCTCCTAGGACTTCAGAGGTGATGGTCCCTGACAATATGTGCTAACTACTTATGCTAACACTGTTCCACATTTCATTTTGCTTTGACGTTGGGAGTTCCTTTCCCAGAGCTGCAGAAGAGCAGAGTATGGCGTAAAAGCTTGTCTCTCTCACCAACAGAAGTTGGTCCAACAAAAGATATTACCTCACCCACCTTGTCTCTCTTACTTCATTTCAGTAAGAGAACAGGAGGCAAGAGTAGGCTCAAAAACACCAGTTTTTATTTCAAACTTACCCTGCTTGCTATATGTAAAGCCTGCAATCTGACCATCTTGCAACGTGAACTCTCAGAATACTGTGCTATGCAAAATGAGTGATACTTTATTTGAAAAAAAAAAAAAGGCATAAATTTGTGAGTACAAACTGCAGAACAACCAGCTAATGTGCTTATTTAACTCAGAGAAAAGCTGCCTGGGAGAAGCACTGTGTATGGTTATAAAGCAGTAGTTCTCAAACTTTTGTTCTGATGACCCCTTTCACAAAGCAAGCCTCTGAGTGCGACCTCCCACCCCCCACTTATAAATTAACACTCTATATATTTATTATAAATGCTGGATGCAAAGCAGGGTTTGGGGTGGAGGCTAACAGCTCATGACCCCCCCATGTAATAACCTTGTGACCCCCTAATGGGTCCCAACCCCCGGTTTGAGAACCCCTGTTATAAAGCTTTCTTTGTGTGTTTTATGCTCACTACATAAAGAGTATGACAAAAGTTGCTGAGTTGTTCAGGATCTGTGGATGACAAGCCACTAAGATGGATCTAGAATTCAAATATCCATCCCTTACTTCCCACAGCATGGAATCAGGAGAGCTTCAGGACCATTCCTCGGCGCAAACAGGATTAGCTATAAAAAGGACAGCTGATCGCAGTCATAGAAAAGCCACATATAATACAAAGGAAAGCAATAAGGCAATCAAAGGCATTCTCTGTTTAATAGTGTGGATAAAAGGAAGAATAGGCGAACTTATTCTTTGAGTAGTTAAAGTGAGAGGGTAGCAACTTACACATTACAGAGAGAAAAGGAGTACTAGTGGCACCTTAGAGACTAACCAATTTATTTGAGCATAAGCTTTCGTGAGCTACAGCTCACTTCATCGGATGGTTAGTCTAAGGTGTCACTAGTGCTCCTTTTCTTTTTGCAAATACAGACTAACGCGGCTGCTACTCTGAAATATTGGAGAGAGAGACCCAAAATGAATGAAGAATCAATGAAGAAATAATATGCATCTTGGTATGCCAAAATCTTCTGGAGTAAACTAAGAGGGTTTATGGTGTCAAAAATGGAAGACCTAGTGCAGAAGTGACCCTACCCAAATGCAAGCTGTGGGAATGCAGCTGGTGCCCCACCCTGAAAAATGCATGCAATTCCTTCTACAGTTAGCAATTCTGCTGACCACTGTGGAGAGGCAGGGCATCCATGGGCCTGCCTTTCTCTACCACTCTTAGGAGGCTTGTGCCACTAATTGTGCTTAGGTGCAAACAAGGGCTGCAGTTGTGCTCATCTCCATTTCAGGAGGCTCAAAGCCACTTGTGCACTTTTACTGGGGCTGGCCACAATCTGTCCCTCCACAAAGAGGATTTCTTTCCTCTTTTAGGTGTATTAGATATAAAAGGGCAAATCCTACAATTTCTCAGTTATAATTGAGAAAATTATTGTGGGTTGCACAGCAGAACCTGTGCAGAATTTGGTTCCCTTACCTCATTTTAGTAAAGGGGAGCTATATTAACCCTTGTCACCTCACTTTAAGCTATAATGGATCTCCTGGCTCCTAATCATTTCACTAACCCAAAATCATTCTTGTTCTAGTTAAGTGTGCAACTCAGATTAGTATTAACTATGGAACCTGTACCCTTATTATGAAGGGACTGTAGTCATGTCATGGTTAAGGTTCTAGCTGGGTTTCATAGTAAGCCCTATATTTAGACCCTTTATGACTCTGGCTAGCAATTTAGTTTGGCCTAAAAATTAAAAAGTTCTCTGAAAGAAAAAAGGAGAATTTTCTGAAGTGATTGAAAAAAAAAATTGGTCAAAGTGGTTTAGAGTTACAGGACACTTAGAAAAAACAAAAGACAAAACAAACCATCACCCTCCTTTCCAATATTGACATCTATTTAACATTACTGTAAAGTAGGCACTCACTTCTTAACCACATCCTACCAGATGGGTGTGGTATTGCAGTCCTTTTCTCACCCCCTGCAGACGGAGCTTGGTGGGGCTTCAGTGGCTTGGCCCTCTGGCAGAGTCACAAAATCTAAATCAACCCCTTCTGGGGTATCAGAGTCCAACAAATAAGCAGTTTATTCCCCTTCATTAGGGTCTTCAACCCCAGCTCCAAGCCTTTAAATTCAACATTTTGTTCAGGCTCCCAAAAAGACTTGTCCCCTTCTTGGAGTTTACATCATTTTGCCTGTGGCCAGTAGGGAAAACTGAGCCTATCCACTACTCCAAGGTCCAATCAGGGACCCCATACACAGCAGCCAGGCACTGCTTGCTCCAGTCCATCACTTCTATTTCCCTAGGTCTCTTCTTACTAGGCCCCTTTTGTCTCCAGCCCTACTTCAGGACCAGAATCCTCACAGTCTTCTCTGGTACCATACCAGAAACAAACACCCTTCTTCTCTTCTCAGGTCCCAACCAAGAACTAAACTGCTAAGTCCAAGCAGCTCCTTTTATCTGGGCCAGAAGATCCCTGATTGGCTGTTACTAGCCCCTCCAGCCCATGGAGGACCAGGTCTCTCTAGCTTCCAAAATGGCTGCTCCAGAGCATCCTGTCTAGGCAAGCTTGGAGGACTTATCTATACTGCTCTTTTCTTCTCAGCTTGCTGCTTCTTGGGGTGGGATCTGATTTGACCCTAAAATGTGCATTAGAAATTGCTGTTTTGATGGAGATTACTACTAAAATTGGCAGAGAGTTGCAACAACAGCATGTAATCTATGCAACAAATAAACTATGCATCAAACAGAAAACACAACATGGAGAACATTCAAAGATTGTGTGTTTTCATTGTGAGACTGTGTCCCACAATGCTAAAGGTTGTTGGTGTAAAGACAAACCATGTAGAAACTGCAAGAAATTGGGTATACACAGAAGATGAGCAGGTCAGTGGAAAAAATACAAACACCATCTCACAAGGGCAATTCCAGAGAGTTTCAGATTGATCAGATTGCAGATAATATGGAATCCTCTGAGAATGTTGTAGCATCTCTACAACGGTTTAGAAGACAGTAAATGGAGTGTTATTTGACTTCCTTTACAAATAGAAGGAGTATGACTTACAATGAAGTTTGACACAGGATCTTCTGTTTCGGTAATTTCTCTGCAGAATTATCAGAGAATACTTAAGAAGGTGATGTTGCAGAAAACCTCAGTGCTTCTAACAATATATAGAGGAGGAAATCCTCACTTCCCTGAGTGTAATTATGGTGAAGGTAACATACAGTAAAACTGTAAACTGCTGCTCTGGCAGGGTTCTGGGTGGCTTCTACAATGGAAGATTGGGTGGCCCAGTAGAGGTTTCCCAAACTATTTAAAGGGATATTATTCCTCAGTTCCTTTACACTGCAGGCAGATTCTGCAAAGCTCTTATGATCCACACTGCAGGGAATAGGGAGAGCTGGGCCTGGGAACCCTGTGGAGCTCCTGAACTCTTCATTGGCTCATACTTAAAAAACAAACAAAACCCATGAGGAAATTAACAAATTAAAAAAAAAAACTTTAAAGTTATTTTTCTGTATACAAAGAACTATTCCAGTTAAAACAAAAAAATTCCATAACTAAAAGTATGGAAATGCCATTTTTGTCTCTTAATTTAAGCTATGGAGGCCCATTTCCTCTTTGACTCCCTGCTCCTCCTTATAATGAAATGTGTGTATATTAAATTTAGGAGTACTTGTATTGTATTTATTATAATTTTGATGATGGTTTTCCCAGTAGTGAAAACCTGGATATAGGACTATAGCAAATTTTGTATGAGACTCTCTGGCATCCATAATTTCACACAAAGTCTTTGAATCTGATTCTCCTCTTACATACTTTAGCTTTACATCAACGTAACTTTACTTACTTAAATGGAGTCACTCCAGATTTGCGCCCGTGTAAATGTGAAGAGAATCAGGTCCTTTGCTTTGGTTTGTTGGCGTAAAATGAGAATGAAAGACACATCATTGAAATGCCATACAAGGTTTTCCTTTCTGTCTTCCTAAGTTCTTGGTGTTATTTAAAACCACATCAGCAGGCCTCTACCAATGATATGCAGAATAATAAACAATAGTTTAACTGATCAGTTTTATTTATTATCTAACTTAAAGGCAGACAACAAGGAGACATTGATTATACTTTATAACTGTACCAATGGATTCTCTATCAGATGTACATCTAAACCCAGTGACCCTGTGACTTCTTGGTGCTGACTGGCAGAGGGCACAGAGGCACATAGGGTTCCAGGGCTCCCCATGGTCTGGTCTCTACATAAGAGTTTGTCAAAGAGTGTCATGTAAGATCTCTATTGAAAGCTTGTGTCACACTGATCATCATGTATGTATGGATAATATGTAAGGAGTTATGTTAAGATCCACAGAAGAGACCTCTGCCACTTGAAAATAAAGTAACTATGAGCAATAGTAAGTTGTCATCCTCTGTGTGGACTAGCCATTAGAGGTATACATTTTGCCAGTGGATTTTACAGCTATCTGCTGCTAGAAGAGGATTGCTCAACCTCTGAAGTCCTGATTCCTATTCCAGGTTCTGACAGGAGTGTGCTTTAGTGATTACAGACCCTTCTTCTGCTATGCTGTCCAGCCCAATCCCTTCTGCCCCCACCCCCCAGCTTGTACTTGTCCCAGTCTGAGTCTCCCCCTTCCCCTTCCTCCCTCAGCTCCATATCCTAGTCTCATACTAGCAGACCCTGGGCTCCACATCCCAGTCCCCTACCTCTTGACTCCTTGTTCCAGTTCCAGTCCCCCACTGTGATGGGATCCCCGGGGAGCAGCCTGGGACTGTGGGACCACTGTACCCCCTTAACTCTCTAACCTGGGCCATCTCTCACAACATTTTGTGAGTGACAAGCAGCAAACCCCTCCAGGTGCTGTGATCACTCAGCACAACAGCATGTTGAGCCCCACACCCCGCTAGATTGCATGAATGCTCCCAGAGCCACTCATGAATCACACAGAGTAAGACATCAGCCAAATCCCCCCAGCTCCCAGCCTTGTACTTTAGGAATATACCGTCTTGCACTGCTCAAGGCTAGCAGTGCAAATTTATTAATTGGTTCACCACTTCGTCAATGGAAAGTAGATATACAACAGCTTTTGCAAACCTGAGCAAGCACCCTTACCAAAAGCTTCAGGCAAACTCATTGGTAAAGATAAACATTTAAACAAATTTATTGACTACAAAAGATAGATTTTAAGTGATTATAAGTTATAGGCAAAAAGTCAGAGTTAGTTACCAAAAGAAAAGAAAATATAAGCATGCAGTCTAAACTCTCAACCCTATTAGACTGAACAACATCTAGATTAAGCAGTTTTTCTCACCCCACTGGATATTACACTCCTTAATATACAGGTTTGTCCCTTAAACCTGGGCCAGTCTCCACTGTTGGAGTCTTCAGTCTTCTTCTGAGTGTCTTTGTTCCTTGCAGCATAGGTGGGGACAGGAGAAAGACCAAGCATGTGGCCACTGTGTTCTGTTTTATACCCTTAGTCCATGTGCTTGGAGAACACAAGTCCAGGCATGTCTTGTGGGCATTACTAAGTCCCCAGGCAAGGTTGAGCAATTCCCTGCTGTAGCCTTATGCAGGTGAGTCATTGCATTGTAGCTCCCTTGCTGGACAATGGCTGGTGATTTCTGTTCAGCAGCCATCTGGGTGTTGGTTACCTCCCTTGTCATTGTTTCTGGAAAGCTAATATCTGGGCGCTTCCCAAACCAACAGCATATTTTAAGTGACAACTATAGAACACATTCTCATAACCTCATATGCATTAATGATATATATATATTTAGATAGAAAAATGACTTTCAACAGATCATAACCTTTCCCCTGATACTTCACATGGCTGCTTTATATTCAATATCACAATTATATATAAATGCGGAATATGTGGGTTACAGGGAGCTCCCCCAAGGTATGGAATGTCACACCCACACCTTGTACCAGTCTCCCCCATTGCCACTCCTTTGCCCCAAGGTCTGGCTCTTCACTCCTCTGCATTCCAGCCAGGCTTCTTCCTCCTTACTGCCTGGACACCAGAAGGGTTAGCACTGAGAGCACAAGAGAGACTGTCTCCCTGCTCTCAGGTCCTGTGCCTGGCATCGTAGCAGCCCTAGTTGCCTGGAGGAGCAATTGCAGCCTGGCCTGCTCACTAGAGACTGAATCTTTGGAGATTTTAGCTGCTCAAACTCTAACTAGTCTCTACTGAACATACGCAAACTGAAATTTTTCAGAGACTTATACATTTGCCAAATGTGAGTGAATTTTCACAGGGACAGGAAGAGGCATATCCCCAAAACTAGGACAAGCTATCTGCCAAATGTAAACTCCTGTCTCCAAACTATGAAGTGCTAGAACTTCTTAATGAAAGAGCTGTATGAATTTTTGAACTTTTTTGTCACTAACACCACCTAAAATATATGATAGTTGTACATATGATTGTTGCATTATCCTCCGTGCTTCATCATATATTGCTCATCTTTTTAGATTGTAAGCACTTTAGGGCACTATGTTTGTATAGTTCCTAGCCCTGTGCAAATATCTCTGCTCGGTGTCTCTATGTACAGCAGTATAATAAAATAATATGCATATGCTTTGTAGACTGCACTATTTTCAGCTGGTTTCCAGATGCAATTCATGGTGCTGAGTTTCAAGCCTACCTGGCTAGCATAATGGCAGCTTCTCTCTTCGTGCTCTTTCCTAGCAATAAAGGTTGGCTTAAATGCTCTTGCTAACAGACTTAGCCTTTACATTTATACCTTTATGTCTAATGGTAGAGGAACTTGTCTCTGGAATTTATTTTCCTCCACTGATCCAACAGACTCTAAGTTTCATGTCCTTCAAAGTATGCAGTAAGGCCTATATGTACACTCAGGCCAGTTGTGCGCAGCTGAATTTTTGAAATGGTTAAGTGGGATTTTTAAAATTAATTAGCATCATTGTAGACAAATGCTGTCCCAAGTCATCCCCCTTGTGGCTTGCAATGGCCCTACAGGCACCTTGCCTCAGTTTCCTTTTGAGTTCCCCCAGAGCAATCAAGTCACAGCTAATGTCTTTGAAACAATATTTCCCCTGTCCTGGGGTTAGTTTATTCAACAGCATTCAGTCCCCTTTCTGCTTACCCCTCAGATTTAAGGTAATTTAAGGTAACGATTTAAGTCCTCCTTCTTGGGACTATGTCTTTAAATCCTGGCCTCCCTGGCCCGTAACTTGCCCCTCAAGTTTAGGGGTTACACAGGATTTAAGTCCTCCTTTTTGGGAGTGTGGGCTGGTTAACTTCTTTCCTCCAGGAGGTGGCTTCAGCAGCTTTCCCTGACTGGACATGGAGCTCCTTTTGAGTCATCCATCCAGTCACCTGAACACTGTCTTAATTCTTACCAGGTGCGTTTAGGTTTAAAACCCCAAACACCTATCTATGCTGGCTGGGAGGGAGGGAAGCTTTGCCCCATCCCCTTTATACATTAGCTGATTTCTTGTAGGCATTATGGCAGAAGTGGATTTTGAGAAGGGATCGGAAGGAGGAAGAGACAGTAATAACTGTACCGATCAGTTCAGGAAGAAGATACCATGAGTAAGGGTAGTGTGGAATAAAATGTGAAAATGTTTGTGGGCGAGGTGGTGGATGATGTCATTTTTAGTGGAATAGAAAAGGCTATGGAGAGATGGAGCAATAAAATACATCAGCAGGTAAAGAGGGAGTGGCAAATTATTGAGAGGCCTTGAAGATAAAGACAAGAAGCTTGAACTTGATTTAGTGATAAAGAGGGTGCCAGGGGAGTATTCAAAAGAGGAATGGTCAGAGCAATGAGCACGGAAGTTGATCTTATCAGATATGTTATGCATGGGGCAAGTGAGGTGTTGGGGAGGCCAGTGAGGAGGCGGTTACAATAATCAAGATGGGTGATTAGAAAGCTGAACAAATTCTAGCTTTCTGGACACAAAACCTAGTTTTCAGTAAAGGAAACATTGTTAACTATATATAACAGTTATCATATTTTTGATTAAAAGGTGATAAAACTTTCTATTTAAAAATCTCACGAAGAATTTTGAAAAACAGCTCTGTTTCAAGCCTTTCAAAATGAAAACAACTTCAAAATTTCATTTTTTGTGTGATTTTTCTCCCCCAACAAGCTTTAACTACTGTTGATAATTGGCATTCTGGGACCAACCAAAAGAACTCTTTAAGAACTCTACAGGCTCTATTGTGAACCTGATTAACAAAAAGCAGGCAGTATTAGCCCTTCAGTTAAAGATACTATCTTCTATCATCTCCTACTAATGCTTTCTCCATTATCCAGCCCTTGTCTTCTCCAGACTGAGCCTCAGCCAACTGGCTTTCATTCAAGCTCTGTGTACACAGGGTGACCAGATGTTCCAATATTCGGGGTTTTGTCTTATATAGACAACTATTACCCTCCACTCCTGTCCCGATTTTTCACATTTGCTATCTGGCGCAGGTGCCGGGTTCCTCCAGGTCCCGGGAGTGCTCAACCCCCTGCCCCCACCCCGTTCTCCGAAGCCCCCCCCGCCTCTTCCTGCCCAGTTCCACCCCCTCCCCTGAGTGCGCACTGTCCACTGCTCCTGCCCCCCCAGCACCTCCTGCATGCCACGGAACAGCTGATTGCGGCGGGCAGGAGGCCCTGGGAGGGAGAGGGGAGGAATTGATTGGCAGAGCCACCAGTGGGTGGCAGGCGCTGGGGAGAAGCGGGGGAGCTAGCTGCCAGTGGGTACTAAGCCTCCACTAATTTTTTTCCATGGTTGCTCCAGCCCTGGAGCACCCACTGAGTCAGCACCTACAAGGCCTGCCGACAGCAATTCCAGGCCCCAGGGCCAGAGCCAGGGATGTCCCTGGGGGGGCAGGGACTGGGCAGAAGTGATGAATCCGTCACTTCCGGGACTGACATCATTGGCCAATTGCACCGGCCCGCAGAGCCCCCCCAAAGCATGGGACCCAGAGTGGTTGCCTGCGCCTAGGAGCCCTGCAGCCCGTGACAGCAGTGGTGGTGGCTGGGGGCCCTTGGGCCCTTTTAAATCACCCAGGCCTCTTGGTAATTGTGTACAACAGGCACTGTGAAAGTCAAAACAAAGTGCAATCAAGGTTTAAGGAAAAGAAATGTTGAATAATATCACCATACTGTTGTCACTGCCTCCCTTTCCTTGCAGCACTGAACTGAGAAACACATAAGAAGATACAGTCTTTACTCTTTGAATCTTACAGCCTAATATAGAAAGAAACAAGAATGAAAGCAAATAGCATTTTAGAGAATCATCAAGGAAAACCTAGGAAGAAGTGGGATTTTAAAAAGAACAAGAAGCTCACTTCGTACACAGGAAGAAGGAGGCTGTTCCAAGGCTAGGGAACTGCGTGAAAAAAGACATGAAGAAGATAGTGGGAAAAGGAGTCAAACGGAGTACATGGCGGTTAGAGTGGGGAAAAAAGTGGTTACTGTATACAAGCACCTTTCTCAATGCCAGAATCTCCACACAGCCCTAGAAGTTTCTGCTAAACTAACCAACAATTAAATAGTTAATGTTAGCAATTAATTTTTTATCAAGAGACTTCAGAGTCACCACGCTGTTGAGCTGAATAAGAGCATTTCACACCTGTCTTAGCTCTATTGACCCTGAATCTTTTCTCATTTACATCAATTTTACATTGGTACGACTCCACTGACTTAAATTTAGTTACTTATGATTTACGTTTGTGTAACGAGACCCGGACTCATTGTTTCTGTCTATCTGAAAACTCAATCAGATACCCCTGCATTTGTTTTATATTTTGATCTATTGCAATCATAAGGTTCAGAAACTTCATTTTTTTTAAATTAAAGCATAACTTCTGCAGCAACTGATGAGGCCAAATGAAAAATGCTGGTACAGTGTACTACTGCATACAAACTCAGTCTGACCCTGGGGAGCCCTAAGGAAAGGGAATTGGTCAGAACAAAGGGGGAAAGAGGAGAGAATTAGATGAAATGTAGGCAGCTATGTAGCAGTGCAGAGCATTGAAATTTAGGCAGAGGAGCTTGAACTTGAAGGTGAACAGTAAACCATAGATAGGGGGATACAAGGAAGGTAAAGGGAATAGGATTAGAGTGACAGGATAGGAAGATAACTTTAGCCTCAGTGTTCCAGATAGACTGGAGAGAGAAGGCAGAAGTAGGGAGACCAGAGAAGAGGAGGTTGCAATAACCAAGGTAAGAGTTGACCAGGATTTCAGTAGTTGAGACACAGAGAAAGTATACTCCAGTTTGCATTTTATTATTACCATTTTATGGCAGTATCTCTTCATTAGTGCTATTTCTGTTTGTAATTTCTTCCATTTTCAGTGAGGACTACAAGACTTGTCAAACAAACAACAAAGAAAAGAAGAAAGGAAAATGTAACAAAACAAAAATGGTAAAGTTTGCATTTTGATTCTATTTCACAAGTAAATGTAATTTTGACTATTGCATAACTGAAAAGAAATTATTTAAGAATATTGGATAGGTGTTGCAATATTAGCCTAGACAATATCAGAATATGTATAGTTGCCTTCTTTGAGAAAGGTGTGTATGTTTGGAACTATAGTTTCTAACACACACTTTTCCAAAATTGAGATATGGGAGGTAGTGCAAAGGTTATTTAAAGGCATATTATACCATGTAATGTATAGTAACCTTCTTTAGAGTGCGTAATGTCACATTATACAACCTTTTGAGAGATCATTTTTGGTTAAATAAGACACATGCAATGAAAACACTCAAATGTAATATATATTTGGATACATATTAATATGTTTATAAATATCATGAAATATATATGTAGCTTAAAACTAGGCTTAGCATAATTCATTTTTTACTATGTTTGACAGATAATATTGATGTTAATTTTTAAGCATTTTCCCCAGTTGGTATTTAGTTAAATTTTCACAGTTGCAGGAAGTTATTGTGGGGTCAGACAATGTGGGGAGTTGGACAATATTATTTAATGACAGTAGAAGCTGAGATTCAAAAAGTTAAAGATTTGTAACCATTAAAACACAAATTGTCAACGTCAAATGTCAAAATATACAAAGTAAATAGTCTTAAATCAAACTCTAATATGTTTCAAAGGAGCATTTTTCTTACTTTGTCTATGTGTAAATTTCTGTTACTATCAATGGAAATATTTTTTCATCCGTTTATGTATATATGGTGAAATTGATGTTTATTAACATTTACTGATACAAATCTAATACTTAAAACTCATAATGAAAAATACAGGTAACGTATTGTTGAAAGCAATTTCAATTTTTTTCATGATTGTGTTAGTGCCCAGAGACCCCAATCAGGATTGGGAGCCCACTGCTTTAGGTACTGTGTAAACACATACAAATATAAGGTGCCTGTCATGAAGAGCTTAAGTCTAAAAAACAGCTCAAATGCCCAATGCAGCTCAATAAAACAGAGAAGGGTAGAGGAAATGATTACAGCACACAAACAAAGTGATTAAGCTGTGATGGGCCCATATTGTTAATTGTGTATATGATGGGTTGGCCCACTTAAAGATGCCACTTGATGTACAAGGATACCACTGAGCCTGCCTGTTCCGCCAGCCTGGGCCCCCTTTGTCCTGTCTTGCTGAGCCAGGCTCTTAAGCCTCCTCTAGCACACTCACAGGCAGGGCCACACCCAGCTGCAGAAAGACACAGACACTGAGATCAGCTCTGGGAAGACTCAGCTTAAGGGACTTGCCCCAGCACTCAGGTACTCACCTTCCTTGGAGTGCAAACCCAAAGGTATATTGTCTTGCGTTGTATAGAAAGATCTGAACAGCGCAAGCTCATGTAAATTTGCCCTCTCCCTCAATGTGAAGAGAGATATACACAGTTTCATGCCCACGCACCAGATATGGATTGCACAATCTGGGTTTAATAATAATAAAACAAGTTTATTAACTATAAAAGGTAGATTTTAAATGATTATAAGGCAGTGGTGGGCAACCTGCGGCCCATGGGCCACACACGGCCCATCAGGGTAATCTGGTAGCGGGCCACGAGACAGTGTTTACATTGACAGTCCACAGGCATGGCCGCCCGCAGCTCCGAGTGGCTGCGGTTCGCAGCCACCCGGTTTATAGTTTATCATTTATTATTATCATTAATTGCAGTAACATCTTTTTCTTCTTCTTCGAATGATGTCTCCAGTATGGAGGTTGTCAACCACCACCTTCCATCTTCTGCTGTCGCGACAGGCACAACATTGTAAATCTTCCACTCTTCTTTGGATACCAGCCCATCTGGCGATTTTTCAAATGTAGCTGGCTTTCTTCCTCTTCCTGATTTGCCTGTGATCTTGCCTGACAGTCTGAGTGCTGGAATCAAGTCACTCTGCGATTGATGATCAATGTGTTCACAAAAATATGTTATTCTCCTATCTAGGATCTCAAGTAATTGTCCTGGATCCCAATAGGATCTCAAGTAATTGTGCTATTTTTAAATTCATCCTTCTCATCATCTCATCTATAGTTCTGGTTATTCAGCTCTATTATTTTTCCAATTTTCCAGTAGTCAATTTTATACAGGATGCCTGGTCACCACATCAGTGCACCCAGTACTCCATTTTACACTGTCTTGCCTGGGAACAAGGAAGCTAGTCAGATTGCAAGGCTTCTTTGCAGGTTTAATTATACTGTACAACTTTCCATGTCAGTTGGTACCAGCAGGTAGTTTCACAAATATCTTCTATGAACAAATATCATTGACCCCTTGGGGGTCATCAGCCTTTCCAGAATCCCTTCTGGTAGGGCAATTGCATGCCACTATGATTAGGATTGGCTGTAGGCTTATTTAATTGCAGCTTACATTTGCCATGTCCAGTACAGTCTTTGGGCTTTTGTGGTATTGTCAGTACTGTGTCAGATTGTCTGCAATTTCTTATTTGACATGTCTCCCTGGTTATATTGCAGCTAGCCTTCATAGCTAAAGGCCGTTCCACTATCAGCAACCATGGATATGCTCGGCGGTAGATGCTGCTGCCCCTTCGAATGATTACCCAGGCCACCTAGGGACCCAAATCATAGACCTGTACCCCACTGTGCTAGGCACTGTATGAACACACACACACACACACACACACACACAAAGACTGTTCCAGTCCGAAGGAATTTATAAACATCTGTTTCTTCTTTCTTTCTTTGTTTTTATGTATGTATGTATGAATGTACTTAGTATAGGATGGGGTTGGGCTGAGGAATGGCAGAAGGAGTTGAGTAAATTGGAGCAAGAAAGTGGGATAAAATAAGGAAGGGAAAAAGAAACTGAGGAAGG
The DNA here is from genome assembly GCF_965152275.1 of Natator depressus. NCBI lineage: Eukaryota > Metazoa > Chordata > Testudines > Cheloniidae > Natator > Natator depressus. The sequence continues at coordinate 39,759,025 of NC_134234.1, forward strand.
AGAAAGGGAAATGAGTACAGGAAATAAGGAGAGGAAGGAGAGAAGAATGGAAGCAAGGATAGTGAGACTGGAAACAGAGGGACTGTGAGGGAGATAGACAGGAGAAGAGGAAAAACAATGAATTAGCACACAGAAATTAATTATTTTTGTTACAAATTGTACAAGAGGCCAGATTCTATTTTCACTCACACTGGTCATAGTAATTGCACTTACATTTTAAAAGGTATATGCTTTATTTGGGTTCCAGACAGATACTTTTCCAAGGCAGCCTTCAAATCAATTGTAGGATTGAAGTCTATGTAGTTTAAAGCTTCCTGTTCCCTCCCACTTTCCAAGTGTTCACATATGCCAAATAGTGGTAGACACTTATTTTATCCAAATATTTCCTCTTCTTCCTTGAAAACAGTCATAATTCCAGAGGGTCTGGGCCAGATTCTGTCCTCAGTTACAGTGTTGTAAATCCTGATAGTGATAGTGAAGAGGGAGTCCTTGAATAAATGGAATATTCACTTTCTAATTCTGGAACAAGAGTCTAACCATTAGTTCGAATGTGTGAACACTTGGGAATGTTGGCGGGAGTAGGAGGAAGCTTTAAAGTACATACATTCCAATCCCACAATTTATTATACCTGATTTGAAGCAGGCTTGATAAACTCGTCAGGATTCCTGTGAAAGTCTAAATCCTTTTTAAAATATTTCAAATATTTGATTTCACCTTCTCAGTGAAAATACAATCGACTTAGTTGCCACACTTTTACTTCATGAGACATAGAAGGATATCACTCTTCACGTAAGCCATTACTTATACTATTCGTTCAGCTTTGGTGAATTTATCTACTTCCAGTCAGTAAATTAGAACTTTTGTAGTGATGCTGCTGACATCAGACCTGTCCATGAGAGCTGTAGCATGGAGAGTATAAATACATCAGTTTCACATCCATGGTGTTTATGAAGAGATATATTATACTTTATTTATTTATTTTTGAGATAGAGCAAGTGCTTTCAAACCATAAGATGGAATTGATTAATTTTAATGGTATTTTTAAATAAGGTCAGTCTCACCATGGATCTGTGGATGACAAGACAGATAAAACTCAATACAACAATGCTTGAAGTGGAAAGTATAAGTGTCTATGCCATACCCTCACTTTTCACTGCTGTCAGTTGAAAAAATAATTAAAAGATTATTGGTATATGCCATAACTTTTTTCCAAGTTTGAGTAATGAGACAGTGAATTCAAAGCTAGGATTTGTGATCCTTTAGTGGAATTACGATTAGCAAAACTCCAGTAGAAAATACATACATTTCTAAAATTGCAAGCACAAATATTCAAATTTAAACATAAACTTTACATTCTGGTGTCCTAGTGATAATGATCTGTACTAATGTGTGAGGGACCTATATGCCATTGCTAGTTCAGGTCTCTTGCTGGGACTTTGTAGTGGCAGAGTGCTCAGTGGTTACTCTTTTGACTGATTAAATAGAATTACGGATTCCATCTACAAATCCTGATTCAGAAAAGCACTCAAGCACATGCTGAAGTCCATCCCTATTCAAAAAAAGCACTTAAAATCACATTTAAGTTCCATTGACTTCAACAGGACTTAAACACATACTTAAAATTAAGCATGTATTTAAGCACAGTTCCAGAGTAAGGATGTTTTAATGAACAGAGACCAGAGCCATGTTTATTCCTCTGCAACTAGAAGGGTGGCCAAAATATGTGGACCATTGAGGATAAGTTAAATTTGTTTTGATTCTCAGATACAGAGATCCCATAAAACAAACAAAGAAAACAAAACAACAAAACCCAAACGTAGAAATGGTAGAATATATCACTTTATTTTATTTTTTGTTTAATCTTAAAAATTTCTCTGGTTTTTATGTATTTAATTAGCTGAACATTCTTCTGTTTTGGTTCAAACTATTTACAAAATAAACTCAAAAGAATCCCTCACTGTGGATGGTGATTAACATAATTTAAAATGTCATCCTTTCATAGTCATTGAGTTAGACCTTTTTCATTATCACTTCATTTCTTTCTTGCGCCAGACACAAAAATGGCAAGTATGACATTGTATCGTAGGTGCCGTTTACCATGGGACACATATATGTTCCCCCATAGCAACAGGTGTTCTCGTCTTTCCAGGGCATCCACAGCTAGGGTGAAGTGCACTAATCATCCTTTCCTACCACCACCATGTAGTAATGGTGTCACAAAAGTGTTTGGCTTGGGCTGTTGACTTCAGTCTGAGTCTCAGGGTGGGGCTGTTAGGAAGGAATTAGTTGTAGTGAGACAAAAGAAGCTTTAATATTTCTAGTCTATCCCCCGCAGGAAAATTATTAGCCTAACACACCAAGGGCATGCAGGAGAAGAGCCCAGCCCTTCAGCCACTTCTGCTCCTTCTCAGAGGCACTGCTCCTCCACACATTACGCGCCCCGACCCCCTGGCATTTGTCGTTGCACTGTGAGAGGGTTGCCGAGGTGGGATGGAAGTGGAGCAAGCAGCTCGACTGACCCGTGCGCCTTACACAGGCATGAGGCTCTCTCCGGGGGCGTTTTGCACAGCGTGGTTGACATGAATTGACGCAGGGTGGAGAGGGCTGGTATTTGCTTCCTTTCTGGGCAGGGGGGAGCCGTTCAGGAGGAAGAGCTGGATTAACTAGCAGTGGGAGAGGCTGAGATCTCCAGGTCCTCGAAGAAGCGGGCGTGAGTCCCATGGCTAGAGAGGGGGAAGCAGCCGCGCAAAGGAAGTGCGCAGCCTCCATTTTGGCAGAGGGAGCGAGGGGAGCCTGGCTCTCGGAGTCTTGCCGCCTTTGCCGCTCTGAGCCCCGCGGACCACCCCCAGGGCATTGCTTGGGGCGCCCTGCGTGTGTCACTGCAAGGCAGAGGCGCTTCAAACTGGCCCCTTTCTGAGCCTCAGGTTGGTTTGAATTGGTCCCAAGTTCCCCGCAGCAGCTTCCGACAAAATGGAGGACGTTACCACCACTACCACCACCACCACCACCAGCTCCTCCAGGAGCCATGGCGGCTGCTGACATGGCTCCCTCCCCCAGCGTGGGTGGGAGTCCTTTGTGGAGGAGGCGACGAGACATGGGTGTGGAGAGTCTCTGCCCCGGGAGAGGGGACTGTGCGCTCTCTCGCTCTTCTGTGGGGGAGGGTTTCCATTAGCCACACTCTGTCCTTCATGGAAATGGCTCCAGCCCAGGTTTACAGCCCTGCCGGGGGCGGGGCCCAACCTATAAGAAGCTGTGGACGAGCTGTGCCCGCCCTGCCCTCGGCGACCATGGGGTAATTACCCCGTGCCCACGACTGGGGCTGTTGCCCATGGGGACTCAGCACAAGGGTTGGATAGGTAATACTCTCCCCACCCCAGCAGTTGTCTGGATGAGTGTGGCCAGCCTTGTACCCAAACTTCTGCAAGTTACTGTCAAACAGCAGCACTGGGAACCGGAGCGGAGCCCCCGTCGCCTCCCAGCCCCAATACTCGGGTATTAGAACTGCTGCTGCTGGTGGGCAATGAAATTCGGGTTTCTCTAACCTGATAGATTAAAGTGGGAAGAACGGTGGGCGTGGTTAGAAGAAAGATTGGCAGCTTTTAGACCCAACCTGCCGCAGGATTTACTGATGGACGGACGGTCCGTCCAATCGGCTTGCCTACCGCTAAAGCTCTCCCTCTGTGGGAGCCAATGCGCGGATTAGGGAGGCCGTTCTTCCCCAAGCTCGGTTGGCCCTGCTCCTCCTTCCCCTCGCTAGCAGCTGCGCTTAGCCCGGGACTGGACCGAGTTAGAGTTGAGGCGGCGGAGGAGTAGCGCGGAGTGCGTGTGACCGGGGGGAGGGGGAGCCCCGTGCCTGTGAGCGGTGGGGAGCTGGGTAAGGTGGGAACGGGGAGTGCCGCACCCTAGGGGCGGACGGGGGGCAGCTGGAGGCTCAGAGCTGCCCCTAGGGCGGGGATGGGAGGGGAGCTGCCGTGCCTCACAGTCACCCGGGCTAAGTGCCCCACTGTGGCGTCGCTGCTGCTGCCGCCTCTCGCCACGGAGAGGAGCGGGTAGGACCAGGGCAGCCCCACTGACTGTCTCGCTCTGGTGGGGGCGAACGGGGTAAATCGGAGGCGGGCTGGGGCAGAACCGGGGGCGCAGGGGCATTTGGGGGGAGGGGTGTTTCAGTTTTAGCGCCTCCTATTTTAACTCGCTCCCTCCCCCTCCGGGCCCTCCGCTGTTGTTATGCCCCGCTTCCTCGCCCCCTCCCGCCCGCGGGTGTCTCCCTCCCTTGCCCGGCGCTGCGCTCCGCGGATCCTGCTGCCGCCGCCGCTGCTCCCCTCCCGTATTGTTTGGCTGGGTGTCTCTAATGGCGGACAGGAGGCGGCAGTGCTGCCGGCCGACTGCAGGGGGGCAAACCCGAGACCTGGGGCAACTGCTGAGGGAGCGTGCGGGGCGCAAGGGCGTTATTCCAGCCCAGAGGGGTGGCTGCTGAGGGCTCTGTGCCCCCCGCGGCAGGGGACTCCGCTGAGGGGCTGTTCGGGCAAGTTAGCAGGTAATAATACCCATTTCTCTGCTGCCGGGCTGCCTCTTACTTGCACCTTCCCAGGAAAGGCCCCGGGGCAGATCCGTGCAATCCTTTCTTCAGCGGGGACCTGGATGTCTCTTTGGGGTAATACCCCATAACCCACTGGGAAGGCCATGTGTAGAAGTGGGGGGAGGGAAGTGGCGGGCAATGCAGGTAATACCTTCCCAGGCAAAGGGGACTCTGCCGACCCCCCCCCCCCGGCCGCATGTTAACCCCCATGCCTTTCCCCTAGGCTCCAGCCCAGTTTGGTGCAGCCTTGGCAGAGACCAGAAGGGAGAGGAGCTCCATTGTGAGTGCTATTTATGTATCTATTACTGCCTCAAGTAGCCCTGCCTTTGGGGGGGTCAACCCCCTTCTCCGTTGTGGTGTGGGGATCGGGGTAAGAAGAGGAGCGTCTGGGATAGGGTGGGGGAGATGCCTGGGTGCAGCAGCTGCTGCCCTGGGGCGAAGCGCCTGTAATGGCTGTGAGGCGGCTCCTCCTCGGGGTGGGCGCTGCTGCTGCAGGCATCGCTCCTGCAATACCAACTCCAGCAAGCAGACGACGGGCTCCTGCTGCTGCTGCTCATGTTACTCAGCTGGGGAGGGGGGAGGGCATATTTCGGCTGCCCTCTAGAGTTTTAGATTGTACATTAAAATACACAACGTGACACATTTAGCCATCTTTAATTTTTATATCTTTTCTGTAACCTGCCTGTAGGAGTACGGGAGAAGGCAGAGATCTAAAATAATCCAATAATTCGCAGAGCCTATTCCAGTGTTTGGCCTTTGTGTAGTTGGATCAGTTCTTGCTGCCTGCGGGTTTGCTTGGGTGATTCTGTCGGGTGCCATTGGGGTTTCACGTGTCACAGCAATGTTCCTGTGTTAAGCAACCATCTGCCTTACTCTTTCCCCAAAACCCCTGAGGTCACCTGAGAAACCCACACCTTGTCACTGATCCGTTTCAGTGTCTCATCGGTATGGGATTTTCGAAGCAGATTGTGTTTTCTGTTAGGTGTTAGGTCACCTAAGGAGAGACCGACTATTGATCCCTATTCACATAGGTTCTGTAACTTGTCGCAGGTTTGCACCTTTTTAGTAATGTTCTTTTCTGCGCTGTGTGGAATCACGAATCCCAAAATTACAAAGTAGCGCAGTGAAGGCGAAAGTAATATTAGTATCTATAGACACAATGTATTTTGAGAGCTCACGGGACTGGATGCTGTCGGTGCTGCAGGGTTTCGCCACTGGAGGCCGCTGCAACGATCTATTGATTGACTGAAACGTCTCCTTAACAAACGTGCTGGAAGCAGAACAAAACAAGAAGTCAGGACATACTTTGGGCAGTAAACTCGGTTTTGTGTAGAAGGATTCCAAATCTGAAAATATTCCTAAACACTTAATCATCTTGTTTGATACATAAATATTACATAGGATAGTCAAAGAAAGTAAAAAAGGAAGTTCTTTTCCAGCAGCATTGGGCAGTAACTTTACTTTGTACTTTTTATTATGTACAGAGATACAGAGACTAGGTGACTCCCTACATAAATCCACAGCTCTAATTCTCTGGCATTCATTTTTGTATTTATTCTGAAATTCTAAAATGAGCAGTAACACTGACCATTAGCACTCACACAGCCTCTAACTATTAAAGAGCTTGTTCTAATATCTGTTCTGGTGCAGTACCTTATTTTTAATTTTTATGTTTCTGTTTTGCCTGTGGCATAAGGCTACCTTCCAGACTCCGTTCTGATTCATTATATATTCCAGTGTAATAACTATTGTAGACTTTGTCTGTAGTACATGTTGCTGTAATAGCTAAGTTCTGAGTAACATAGCTTATGTCAGCATTGCAAAATTTTACTAACCTTCTCGCTCAGGGCAAGTAACTTTTTTTTTTTTTTTTTTTTTTTTTTGGAGGTGTGAGTAAATATAATTAGGTTTATTTATCATTATAATCATCACTACCACTATCACAATGGCAAAGGGAAGGCAAGTGTATTATTGTTTCTGGACGAGTACATTTTCATGACAGTCTTGCATGGCCACCTGCTAGAAGACAAGAATAGCTTTACACAGTACTCTTTCTGTATAACAGTATAGATAAGAACCAAACATCTTGAACCATCATGGTGTTCTAAAGGCAGATGTATGGAGCAAATCCCTTTTTACAAAGCCTCTATTTCACCATATTAATAAACTAAGTTACTCTTAATTCTTCATTGACCCTAAATTTTTTGTTCCATTCTACTGTTGCTCTTTCTTTGGAATAAAATGTTGGGAGGGATTGTTTTGACAAGTATATAAAAACAAAGTGCATTTGAAATTCTGTATCTTCTATGAATTGAGCTCGTGCAAAACATACGTGAATGCATGTGGAACCAAGGTTTCAGTTGATTTATTTTCCAACTCTTTTAGTAGATTTTGTTGACTCGGTCTTGGCTATTTGTTGTGCCTTGTCCAGCACTACTATTTTTACATTGCTGTGGCATCTTTCATCCCAAAAACTTTCTGTATTGTACAGAGAACTACTGAAATCTAGCTTACATCTTTTATGGTGGATGGCAACCAAATAGACACACTGGATAATAGGGGGAATGGGATATTTGATCAAGGACATTAGGGCCAGTACTGCTACTAATGAAAAATGCTACAAAATCTTCGACGCTTGTGAAGAGCAGGCCTTTTATGTTAGATTTTCTTCCAAAAGGCCTGTTTTCCTCAAATGGCAATGAATTCTGTCTAAAGTACCCTGGAATGATGAAGGGTTATGTTACAGGCAGCCTAGTTGGATCAAACCTGCTGGGGAGAGAACTTGTCTTCTCCAGGAAGCTGGATAAAAACTTATTTAATGTTGACCTTATAACTGTGTGTGTTAAGAGTCTTCTTGGCTAGTAGAGTTCAGTTTTTTTTCCTGTCAAAAGCAGTTCACTGCAACTTGTTTTATTATTAAAGCCAAATTTTTGCCTCAGTGATTTAGGTTATGTCTACACTAGCACTTGTATCAACAAAACTTACGTTGCTCAGGAGTGTGAAAAAATACTACCCTAAGCTACAATAAGTTTTGCCGGCATAACCACTCATGTGCACAGCGCTCTGTCATTTGGAGATACTCTCCTGCCGACATAGTTACTGCCGCTCATTGAGCTGGTTTTATTATATGCGACTACATAATTATATGCGACTACATGAGTGCTTTTACAGCAGCACAGCTATATCGCTGTGCCTCTGTACGCTTGTAAGTGTAGACATGGCCTTAGTCATGTTGCCTTCCTGGAGCCTGTGACTTATTAGCTTTCTTATGGATGGGAGACTAAGTTCTTTTTGAACTTTGTTCCTTACTGCTTGTAGGGTGCTTGCTAGTCACAAGTGTTGCTGAAAGTGGAAATTACTATGTCCTTCTGTATTGTTGGTTTCTTGTCCTTTATGCTCTTCGTGCAGGACCAAAGCTTATTTCCTAGTCACTTGAGTCCTAATACTATTAGGAGAAATCTTTCACCTGAAAGAAGTTAAGAAATGGACTAGAAATATAAAGACACCTATGGTGTATAGTTAACTGTTATGCCCCTTTTCACTTGGTGCCTTGGTATATTGATTAAACTCAACTTGCATGTACTTAAATAGTGATTTTTTGCAGTCTAAGGCCTCTTCCAGTTTCTGGAAGTGATCAATTAAAAAATAAAACTTCATTAATCTGTGAAACTCAGTGCCACTAGATATCATTGAGTCCAAGAGCTTTATAGGATTATATATATATATATATATATATATATATATATATATATATGTATATGTATATGTATGAGAACATCCACAGTTACATGATAGGATTAAAACTTTTTTAAAGAAGGGATAAAAACTTAATGCTTGAGGACTTAACTCTTGTCAGTTAGTGCTGGTCTTAAGAGACTTCTTATAGACATTTATTTCATAATTGTCCACTACAAGGTTTCTTGCATCTTCCTCTAAAGCATTTGGTACTGGTCATGGACAGGATAATGGTTTATGTGGATTGCTGTTCTTATCTGATATGGCAATTCCTGTGGTCTTGAAACAACCAGGCTGCTTTCTGCCAGGAGTCTAATTTGGGGCTCTTGTTGACAGCCTAACTTGTATTGGTGTGTGTTCAAATTATTTTAACTGGGAAATGTTTACAAAGTTATTTCTGTTAACATTTATAATTTAGGCTGTGAAAGTCTTACTAATTCAACATATCCAAAATGAATCAAGGTCATTCAACTCTGTACTCAAATGGATATTTTCAGATTGACGCATAGTCTGTATAGACTTGACACTAAAACCCATTTGAAGTAGAATCTTGTGTGGGTGATAGCTCCAAAGTGTGTGTGTGTGTTTTTTTTTTTTTAAAATGTCTAAACTCCCTTCTGTCCCCATCCTGCACTAAGACACACTGAATGATTATTTGATGATGATCTCATGCTTTGGGTGGTGGTCTCACTTCAAAATTTACATTCAAGATTTTCAGTAACTTAAATTTGAATCTTGCTATGCTATTGCATGTCAGGTGTGCACTGTTTTAGATCTCTAGAACATTCAGCATTTAAATGTATTGCTGCTTCTTAGAATGCTTAAAACATTTTTGCAGACTGATTTATTGCAAGAAACTACATACATAGAATACTATATTTGTTCATATAAATAAATGTAGCACTCCTTCATTTTTGTCCATGCTGGAAAAAGCTTTATTGTTGGGTTACCTGGAAGAATTTTATTTTTATTGCAATTTCACCAAAGGTGTTAATCCGGACTGGAACCCCATAGTGTGACAGGTGCAATACAGATATCTAGAAAGACATGGTCCCTGCCACAAAGAACTTCTCTTTCATTTGTCACTTCTCATGCTAATGAGAATGTGAAAAAACAAATGTTACCCCCTTTTTTTTCCTTCCCCAGTCTTGGCTATTATGTGAATTAGCTATGTGCACATTTTAACAACACCAGATCACTTAAAAGTATTGTCCTTCCGCTCTGACTTAGTTGTCATGGGTTGGACTAGAAGGAGGTCATTGGAAGAGGGTAGTGGCCTTACATCAGTTTTAGGGAGGGCATTCTATCTGCATGAGGCATCATAGTGGAAAGCATGAAGATGGCTGTCAGAAGAGGTCAAACTGGCATTTGAGGTTGGCATAATTATGGCAGAGCAGGAAAGTTGATAGTTATAATTACAGTTGCAGCAGCCATACTGAGGCATAAATTGAACCATCTGTCATCTCTCTCCTATCCCTCCTTCTCCTTCCAATACAAAAAGGTGCAAGCTGGAGTTGCACACTGGGAAGGATTTCTTTGATTTCTATCATTTGGGTGTACATTGACACCATGGTAATGAATGCTATATACGTGCCTATTAAAAAAATTACTATGTTAACTTATCTCTTACCTCAGTTCAGGATCGATTTTCATAGAGTTTAAGGTCAGAAAGGACCAACAGATCATCTTGTCTGACCTGTATATCACAGGCCAACAGCACCACCCAGCAACTGCTTATTAAATCCAACAACCAAAATTAGATCAAAGTGTTACAGCTCACAAAGACTAGACTTATGTGTCACAGTCAGAGAATACGGGGGCCTAAGGTACTCCGGTGCCTGAGGCCCCTGCAACAGCAGGGAAATTGTTAGATATACCCAGATAATCCTGGCAAGTGATCACGATCCACATACTTCAGAGGAAGGCGGAACCCCCTCCTGTTCACTGCCAGTCTGACCTGGGGGAATATTTCTTCCCAACCTTACATATGGCAATCAGCATGTGAGCAAGAGCCAAGTACTTGAGAGAGAATGCTCCGTGCCACTTCCAAGCCCTGGCACACCCTGCCCAATGTCCCATCTCCAACTATGGTCATCTCTGATGCTTCAGAAGAAGGAGACAAAAAAGCCACCCCAGAATACATTGGGGGGTGTGTGTGTGTTTTCCAGGCTGTTCCTTCCTGACCTCTGCAGCTGGCCTGCTGAAATCCTGAAGCATGAGCTTTTAGGAATTTAAGACATAAACCTGAAGTGAGCCCCAGAACTGCTGAGTCATGCCTTTTATCACAAGCAACCCCATCATAAAATCACTCATATAAATATGTCCAGCTCTCTTAAAAGTAAATTGTTTCCTCCCCACAACTCCTATTCCAGAATCTCACCCCTCTGATGACCAGAAACTTTCTTCTAATTTCCAGCCTGAATTTGTTCATGGCCCGTTATATCCATTTGTTCTTGTGTCAGTACTGTACTTTAGTTTAAATAGGTCTTCACCCTCCCTGGTATTTATCCCCTGATTTATTTATAGAGAGTAATCATATCGCCTGTCTGCCTTCTTTTTTGCTAAACTTAAAAAGGCCAAGCTGTTCCATTCTCTCATAAAATAGGCCCTCCATTCCCCTGATGATTCTAGTAGTTTTCTGCACCTGTTCCAGTTTGAATTCATCTTTCTTGAACATGGGTGACCATAATTGTATACAGTATTTCAAGTGAGGTCTTATGATGCGTTGTACAATTGCATTAATATTACTCTGTCTCTACTGGAAATGCGTCATCTGATGCATCCTGGGATCATGTTTGCCTCTTTTGCAGCTGCCTCACAATGGTGGCTCATAATCATCCTCTTGTCAACTACGGATCCTGATTTCTCTTGTCCTCTGTCACTTCCAGATGATAAGCCCCCAGCTTGTAGCAGAAATTCTTCTTCTTAGATTCTAAGTGCATGACCTTGGACTTTGTGCTATTGAATTTCATTCCATTTCTGTCACTTCAGTCTTCAAAGTCATTCAGATCTTCCTGTATAGCATTCTGATCCTCCTTTATATTGATGATGCCTCCCTACTTTGTGTCATCAGCAAATTTCATTAGCACATTCCTACTTCTTGTGCCAAGGTCATTTATAAAAATATTGAATAAGATTAGTTCCAAGACCGATGCTTAGGGAACTCCACTAGTAACCTCCATCCAGTCTAGTAATTCATCTTTCAGCACAACCCTTTGCCTTCTCCCCTTGAGTCAGTTTGTTATCTACCTTACAGTTTTTGTACGGATCCCCATCTCCCCTAATTTAGCTAATAATTTCACTGTGGTAGCATGTGAAAAGCTTTACTGAAGTCCAAGTATATTAAATCTAACGTGCTTCTCTTATCTATAAAAATCATTTATTTTCTTAAAGAAGGAAATCTGGTTAGTCTGGCATGATCTGCCTTTGGTAAACTTATGTTCATTAAATCCATTTACCTCCATGAATTTAATTATTCTTTCCTTCACAGTTTTAAAGCCTCACATACTATGAAGGTCAGACTAATTGGTCTGAAACTGCCCGAATCACTTTTTTCCCTTTTTTGAACATAGGTATGGTGTTTGCTATTCTCCAGCATATGGTATTTCCCCTGAATAGGTATTAAAAATCCTTAATACAGGAGTAGCAATCTCATGTGCCTGTTCTTTCAGCATTCTGGGATGGAAATTATCTGGTCCTCCCAATTTGAGCGCATCAAGCTTCTAAAGCTTTTCTTCCACATCAGATGTGATAATTTCCATATCTGGACATTCATTTCTATTAGCTGTAGTGCCTTCTTGCATGTGCTCCCTATTATCATCCTTAACTGAAAATCGAGGCAAAGTACTCATGTAGTTTTTGGGCCATACCTAGATTATTTTTAATCTTCTTCCCACACACACTGCATTGTGGCCCAACCTCATCCTTCGTTATTCTCTTTTTATTTATTTAACTAAAAACCCTCATGTTAATTTTCTTGGCAAGAGCTAATTTGGCTTGACTGTTAGCTATTCTCATATTATTCCTACACTTTCTAACCTCCCTTTGCCAATCAACGCCTTTTTCCATTCCCTATATGCTCTCTGCTTACTCCTAATAGCCTTTTTGAGCTGGTTATTCATCTAGCTGGGTCTGGAGGTGAAGCTGTTCTTTACAAGCGCTCCCCCCTTTCCCCCCTCGATTGGTATGCAAATTTATAGTTTTTGTATGATTAATTTGAAGAAATTCCAAGCATACTCCACATTTAAGTCCTTGACCTCTTCAGTCCAGTTAACTTCTGTAATTCCCTTAATTTCTCAGTCTGGTCTTTTGAATTAAAAAAAAAATCAGTTGATGACCTGGTTTTGATTATCCTTCCAATTTTTTTAAACTGAATCCACTTGTGATCAGTCAATCCAAGATTATCTTACACCCAGCTCTTCTATGCTGTCCTCACTGCTTACCAAAACTAAGTGTAAAATTGCATCACCTCTAGCTGGTTAAGGGATAGTTTGATGAAGAAAACTTGTCATCTGTCACATCCAGGAATATCTGAGCCCTACCAGTATTAGTGTAATTTATTCCCCAATTTATATCTGAGAAGTTAATCAGTCATTATGCACAATTCCCACAAGTATTTCTCTCTCTAATAATATTAGAGATCACTATCCATATGCACATCTGACCCTAGGGCTCCACAGTAGACCACTAATGCTATTCAAATAGAACCTCTTTTACAATCCATCCCTCAAGACCCTACCACCTTTTTACCTTTTTCTCTCTCATAAACAGCACATGTTCTTTGATACCCGTATTCCAGTCCTGAGTGCTATTCCACCATGTTTCTGTAATCCCTATGTCTGGCTTGATCTCCTGCACCAATAGTCCCAGTTCCTCCATTTTATTGCCCAGACTTGTTGCATTCATATACAAGCATTTCAGTTGTTTCCCTTGGACCCATCCAGTTTTCTAGTCAAGTTAGATATAGCCCTTTCACTAAGTATAACACTTACCTGACTACTACTGCAATCAATATTTCAATGTCTTTTTCCTGGCTGTCCAAAATCTTATAAAGGATAACGGAACATCACTATATATTCATTTAGCTGATTTTTTCCCCCCCTCCTGTTTTGAAGCCAGGTGTGGAGATTTCACGAGTCTCTCCAACCTACTCTCCAGATCTCCTAATTTTAAAGCTCTTTTTATCAGTCATGCCAGCCTTGATCCCAGAAGGTTAATATCCCAGGTATTCAAAATTGAGTGCATCAGTTGAGAATAGTCTTCCATCAGATACCCCTCAAGGATGAAATACGTCCTGCAGCTTCTGCATCTGTCCATCTTCATCGCCTCTCATCTTTGGGTCAGTTCTAATGCTGGCTCAGTAGCCATTGTTGATTTCTCTTCCTAGATACTATACAGAAAAACAGAAATGTAAGGGGGTGGAAATTCCACAACACCACCACCTCATTAAAGGATTTCAGCAAGCACTGAACAAGGCCACACACCTTTAAGAAATCACTGAACCTTCAGGCCAGACTCCCACAGAAACTTCAATGTTAGCGGTCAAGTGACTCCTGACTTTTGGATGCCCAGGTTGAGAGACCTTAAAGGGGCTACAGAAAAAGAGGAAGGTGCTCAGAATTTTTTGTATTGAGCCCTTTTTAGGGCTCACAATCACTGTGCCCTGCCAATGTGGAGCCAGTTTTCTTTTTTGTTAACTCTTTTGTTGAAAATATTACAAAATATTCTCGCTCTTTCCTCTGGCTCCACATGCCCTCCTCCCCACAATTGCAAGCATGGTTTTGTCTCTTCCATCTTAAAAAGAACCCTCCTTTGATCCACTTGCACCTTCAACTACTGCCCTTTCTCCCTTCCATCTCTAAGCTCATTGACTGCGCTGTTTACAGTCACTGTCTGGAGATCCCTTGATGCTCTCCATTCTGGTTTCTGCCCCTTGCACGCAACTGAAACTTGCTCTCTAATGATTTCTACTAGCCAAATCTGAGAATCAGTACTCCCGTCAGCAGCCATCTTCAACACAGTCGTCTGTGCACTTTTTGGTCTTCCTTGTTTTCCTTGACTGTCCTTTCCTGGTTCTCGTCCTGCCTTTTTAAATCACTCCTTCAACATGTCCTTTTGAGGATCCTCCTCATCTTCCTAGCTCCACTTCCAACTTTAGAAGGGGTGTGTGTGTTCTTTTGGGGTATGCCCTGGGTCCTCTTCTCTTCTTCCTATAGACCTTATCTCTAGGTAATCTCATTTAAAAATACAAATTCAACTACCATCTCTATACTGATAATATGTAGATCTTTCTCTACTCCAGACCCGTCTCCTTTTTTCCCAACTAAAATCTGTGTCTCTGACATCTACTTGTGATTGTCTAGTTGTCAGCTCAAGCTCAGTGTGGCTAATGCAGAGCCCTTAATCTTTTTCCCCAAGCCCTCTCCAGTACCTCCTTTCTTGATTATTTTGGACAACACCACTATCCTTCCTGCAGTTCAGGCCCATGAGCTCAGTAACATGTTTGACTTGGTCCTCTTTCAAGGTTCTCACATCCTGGCTATATCTAAATCTTTCAGGTTTTCTGCATAATATCTCTAAGATATGGCCTTTCTTATTCATCCATCTAGCTAAAACTCTTATGCAGGCTCTCATCACCTTAAGTCTTGATTACTGCAACATCTTTATCTCTGGCCTTGACAAATACAGTCTTGCCTGGCTCATAGCCATTTGGAATGCAGCTGCATGTATTGTTTTCTTAGCCCATCACTTAGATCATGTCACCCCTCTGTTTTTTTCCCTCCACTCGTTCCTCCTTCTCCACCTAATCAGACATAAATTGTCTTCATTTGCATGGCCAGTCCCCACCCTGCCTGTCATCTCATTCACTGTCAAAATGTCCACTTCTGCCTCTGCCATCATGGTCTGAGGAATCTCCATTGCCCACTTACTACATTTTCAAACAAATGTTGTCTTGCTTTCTCCTGGGAGAGGCTCCCTGCAGACATCTGTAAAGCTATCTCATTAACTTCCTTTAAAATTCTCCTGTGCCGTGATGCCTACAGAAAACTTGACAATAGTGAGACTGCTGGGCTGAAACAGTTGCCTGTCATGCTGACCAATACTGTCTCATCGTTACTTTGTGGTCTCCTGTTTTGTATCCATCTCTTGTCTTAGATTGTAGGCTTCTGGGGAAGGGACTTTTTTTTTTTGGTTCTGTGTTTGTATGCAGTGGAATCCTAGTCAATGACTATGGCTTCAACGGGCTATAATGATGATATGATAAAATCTATATTGTATTGGTAAAGAACCACTATCGGATCTGTTTTTTGATGGTGCTGCGGAATAGGCCTAGTTTTCCGTAAACATTCTGTATAATCTTTGATCTCAGATTAATTATTTTAACTTTTAACTGAAAAGTAGGATATTAATGTGTGTCCGCTTTATGCTCAGACTAATACTCTAGTTAGTAGTGACATATACCATTTCATATCAGGTGGATTGGCTTTTATGTAGATCTCACCATAAATGTTGTTTTTTGTTTGTTTTGTAATTTAGGTTAAAAGAATGGGCAGTTCTTTGAGTGCTTGCTCATGTCCATTCCATAGTGTGTGTGTGTGTGTGTGTGTGCGCGCGCGCTTGCCACATGCATTGGTGCCGGAAGTTTTTCCCTTAGCAGTATCGGTAGGGGACTGGCTCTGACGTCCTTTGCAGTGGTGCTGCTGGCTCCCCCCACCCTCAGCCCTTCCCGTACTATGCCTGCTACACCGGACAGTGACGAGGGCCTCTGTCAACTCAAAGTCCCATCGATGCCTGAGGCCCTGCAGGCAGCACAGGAGATCCTGACGCTGCCGATGTCGCCCACACCAGCTTCAGGGGTACCCAAGCCCAGGGGTAAACCCACCTGAGCCATCATGCCTCGGACTTTGGGAGGCAGGCTCAGAGAAGCCCTCTTTGGTCTCCGGACCTTGGGCACCGACAGTGGGATTCAAGGCACGGCACGCCAGTAACCTGACACAGACCTGCAGAGGCACGCGTCCCCCGGCATGAGTGTTGAGACTGACCCATTGTGTCTCCAATGCCTTGGCACCAGTCCTGAGACCGATCGGCGGAACAGGGTCACCAGTCACCCCCCTGCTGGTGTCCGTCGTCAAGATGCAAATCCCCTCGATCGGGGAGGTTCTACTGACGTCCAACCCTCTCCGACCCCCGGTCCCGGTCAAGCAGCGTGAGGCATAGATTGCTAGTCTACTGACGTAGATCCACCGAACGTCAAAGATTCCTGGGTTCCCGCGGGAGGAACGCATCCCAATCGGACAAGTCGGTGTCGAGGCACAGCGGCCGGCACCGTGGGGAGGAGGGCCACCAGGCCAGCTGGTCATAGTCACTCCGCAGCATCCACTCTGCTTATGACTCTGGTGCGGACCAGGAGTGCCTGGTAGCAGGACAGGTCTCGGTACCAGTGGTACCGTCGACCTCATTGGCACAGCAACCGACTCTGTGGCCTCCGGACCAATGGCTGGCAGCTTGGTACCCCTGGAATCCATGGGGATTCACCCAGCCTTCCAGGCTGCCTGATCAGAGAATCATAGAATATCAGGGTTGGAAGGGACCTCAGGAGGTCATCTAGTCCAACCCCCTGCTCAAAGCAGGACCAATCCCCGATCAGTGGCCTCAGGCCATTGGCCGGGGCCTCAGGCCATTGGCCACAGCATCCTGCCCTCCTCCGGAGGTGGAGGCCCCCCAGGGGAAGACCCTCCGGAACCATGAGGACCTAGGGGAGCAGCCAGTTGGACCACCAGGGGATGTGGTGGATCCCTCGGCACTGGCTTTGTCCTAATCATTGCCAGACAAAGCGATTTACAGATTCACCTCAACCAGTTCCACAAGATGACACTAAGGCTCATCAGGAGCTTTTGAAGAGGGTCACCTCTAACCTGGGGCTCCAGGCAGAGGAACTTGAGGAGCCATCTGACTCAGTGTTCGACGTACTTTGCTCCAAGGCACCCGCGAGAGTGGCTTTACCCCTACGCCAGGGGCATTGAAAATAATTAAAATCCTGTGGCAAACCTCCTCCTCCCTGTCACCCATCTCAAGAAGGGCTGAGCGCAAATATCTTGTGCCAGCTAAAGGCCAGGAGTATCTCTATACTCATCCAAACTCCCTCGTAGTTGAGGCTGGTAACCAGAGGGAAAGACAAGGTCAACCTGGGACTGTGCCCAAGAATAAAAACTCGAAGAGACTTGATCCGTTTGGGCGAAAAACTTTAGTCTTCCAGCCTTCAGTTGAGAGTGGCTGGCCAACGACCAAGCCCTCCTTGGCCACTATGACTACAATATGTGGCAGTCTATGGCCAAATTCGAGGTCTCGCTGCCTGAAGGGTCCAGGAAGGAATACTGGACGATCCTCGAAGGGGCACAGCTGCAGTGAGAGTGGCCTTCCAAGCAGCCTCGGATGCAGCAGACTTTCTGTGGCTTGCATGATGGCCTGGATCATCTCCATGTGAAGGGCGGCCTGGCTGCTCCCCTTGGATCTGTGAACGGAGGCTCAGCAATCGATGCAGGACCTCCCCTTCGATGGCCAGGCCCTGTTTGCAGAGCAGATGGACAGTAAACTGCATGGCCTAAAGGACTCCTGCATTACCCTGAAAACTCAGGGCTGTACGTTACTGGTCCAGCCTGTAAGTGATTCAAACTGCAGCACTCTCAGGCTCAAGAGAGTCAATCTGGCCAGGAGCCCCCTCCCAAAAAAGGGTAGGGGCTACACATGCTGCCTGAGCCACCCACTTCTACTCTCTGCCCAGTCGGGCTTGACCCGCAGTAAGCAGGGGGGCAAGCAAGTGTTTTGAGGGTGCGCCTGAGGGCAACCTAGAAGATTGTATCCAGTAGCTGTCTGTCCCGCTGTTCTTCAATTGCCTTTCCTGTTTTTTTTCTTTTTTTCCCTCCATGCATGGACTGCTATAACTTCAGACAGCTGGGTCCTCAATACTGTGGTGGAATGTTTTATACCCTACAGTTTATTTTTACCCCCCGCCCCATCTTCCCCTGTCCCTCTTAACGGACCCTTCTCACAAGAGTCTCCTCATGCAGGAGATAAAAGGGTTGCTGCAATTGGGTGCAAGAAGTTCCTCTCGAGTACAGGAACAAGGGGTTCTATTCATGGTACTTCTTAATCCCAAAGGCAGTCTGCGGCCCATCCTGGGCCTGAGGGATCTCAACAAGTATCTAAAGAAGCTAAAGTTCCACATGGCCTCCCTGGCTTCTATCATTCACTTCCTGGATCCGGGAGACTGGTATGCCACCCTTGACTTGAAGGATGCATACTTCCACATAGCATCTGTGACCTTAAAAGATCGCTCTCTCCGGATTTCGGTGGGCCCCCACCACTTCCAGTTTGCGGTCCTCCCGTTCGGCCTGGTGACAGCACCCAGAGTGTTTGCCAAGTGCACGTCAGTGGTGGCTCCTTACCTCAGGTGTCGGGGTATCCAGATCCACCATACCTCGATGACTGACTGGCTAGTCAAGGGAAACTCCTGGTCTCAGGTCCAAGAGGATGTTGTGGTGCTGCTCCGTGGGCCTATTGGTGAATGACAAAAAGTTTACGTGAGTTCCAGTGTAAAGGATAGAGTTTTTATCGGCGTGGTGCTCGACTTGACCTGCGTTAGAGCGTTCCTGCCTCTAGAAAGGTTCCAGACATTGACAGACCTTGTCGCGGAAGTCTCCGCATTCCCCCTGACTATGGCCAGGGTCTGTCTGCACCTGCTGGGTCATATGGCAGTGTGCACATACGTTGTCTGCCATGCCAGGCAACGGATGCAGCCCCTGCAGCAATGGCTGGCGACAGTCTATTCCGAGTCCAGAGATCACCTGGACAAGGTCATTACCGTTCTCTCTCTCTCCTCACTGTGATAGTAGAATGATTGCACAACGGTCCTAGTGGGGGTTCCATTGGACAAGTTATTATCGGACTCTGGGGCGCTCACCTTAGCGACCTCCAGATCCAGGGTATGTGGCTCCCAGAGGAGATGACGTTACACATAAATGTCCAAGAACTCAGGGCGGTCCACTTGGCATGCAGAGTTTTCTTATCTTACCTGTTGGGCAAGGTGGTGAGAGTCCTGACAGACAACACAGCCTCTGTTCTACATCAACAGGCAAGGGGGAGCACGTTTGTTGACTCTCTGCCAAGAGGCACTCCGTCTCTGGGACTTCTGCATCAGGCATGAAATCCATCTGGAAGCTTATCACCTCTCTGGCGTCAAGAACGTGCTAGTGGATCATCTCAGCAGGGACTTCTCCTGTCACCATGAGTGGTCGCTCCACAGGAGGTAGCCTGCATGATCCCCCAGAAGTGGGGAACTCCCCCTGTGGACCTGTTTGTCACCAGGCTAAACAGGAAATGCCACCGGTTTTGTTTGCGACCAAGACCTGGGCAAGGACTCCCTCTCTGCTGCCTTCCTCCTGTCGTGGTCAGAGAACCTAATGTAGGTGTTGCCTCCGATTCCTCTCATCAGCAGGGTCCTAGCAAAGATCAAGAGAGACAAGTCCTAGGTTCTCGTGATCTCCCCGCTGTGGCCTTGCCAGCACTGGTTCAGAATGCACATGAACCTGGCAGCGGCCCCTCCCTGACCCTTGTCCAACCGACTGGACCTGCTGTCACAGGACCATGGTCAGATCTTACACCCCAACCTCGTCCCTCCATCTCTTGGTGTGGATACTGCATGCCTGAACCCAGAGGAGTGGACTTTTTTGGGTGAGGTCCAACAGGTCCCCCTGGGAAGCAGGAAGCCCTCAACCAGACTGACTTACCTGGCCAAATGGATGAGGTTTTCCCGCTGGGCATCCGAGCGTGGCATCTCGCCCTCATGCTCTTCCATACAGTCTGTTTTAGACTACCTGCTTCATCTGAAGAACCAGGGCCTGGCACACTCTTCTATTAGAAACAACAAGGAGCCTGGTGGCACCTTAATGGCTAAGAGATTTATTTGGGCATAAACTTTAATGGGTAAAAAACCCACTTCTTCAGATGCGTGGAGTGAAAATTACAGATACAGGCATAAATATGTATTGGCACATGAAGAGAAGGGAGTTACCTTACAAGTGGAGGCCAATGTTGAAGGCCAATTCAATCTCGCGGCCGTCTCCACTTTTCACCCACCAATCCAGGGCCAGATGATGTTTTCTCATGACATGAAGGTCAGATTCTTGAGAGGCCTTGAGAGACTCTTCCAGCAGGTACAGATCCCTGTCCCACAGTGGAATCTTAACTTGGTCCTCTCCAGGCTCATGGGCCTGGCCTTTGAGCCGCTAGGCTCCTGCTCCCTTTCCCACCTGTCATGGAAGGTTGCTTTCCTGGTGGCGGTGACATTGGTGAGGCGAGTCTCTGAGATTGAAGCCTTGACCTCAGAACCGCTGTACATGGTAGTCTACAAAGACAAGGTCCAGCTGAAGCCTCTGCCGGTGTTCCTGCCAAAGGTGGTGTCTACCTTCCATATGAACCAGGACATCTTTCCAGTGTTCTGTCCTAAGCCTGACCAGGAGAGGCAGCTGCATGCCTGGACATCCGAAGGGCCCTGGCTTTTTACCTAAAACGTACCAAGCCTTTCTGTAAGTCGACTCGGCTCTTCATCACCACAGCGGATAGGATGAAGGGCCTTCCTGTGTCCTCACAGAGGATTTCCAACTGGGTCACCTCTTGCATACGGATCTGTTACGATCTGGCGGGGGTCCCGCCGCTGTCGATTGTCTGAGCCCACTCAACTAGAGCCCAGGCATCCTCGGCAGCCTTCCTGGTGCACATCCTTATCCAGGACATCTCTAGAGATGCAAAAAGGTCCTCTGTCCACACGTTCAAGGTGCATTATGCCATCACTCAGCAGGCCAGAGAGGAGGCTCGGTTCGGCAGTGCTGTGTTACGATCTACATGTCCGTGAAGTCCTACCTGCCTCTGGGGGTACTGCTTGGGAGTCACCTAATAATATAGAATGCATGTGAGCAAGCATTCGAAGAAGAAAAGACAGTTACCTTTTCCATAACTGGTGTTTTTTGAGATGTGTTGCTCATGTCCATTCCATAACCCGTCCTCCTTCCCCACTGTTAGAGTTTCCGGCAAGATATAACTGAGGGTGGGGGGAGCCGGCAGTGCCCCTTACACAACACCACGTGGGCGCCACTCCAGAGGGCGCCAGAGCCTGTCCCCTATGGATACTGCTAAGGGAAAAACGTCCGGCACCGGTGCATGTGGTGAGTGCGCACACCTAATATAGAATGGACATGAGCAACACCTCTCAAAGAACACCAGTTACGGAAAAAGTAACTGTCTTTTTTTCGGTCACCAGAAATTTGTTGAATTGATGAGTTGTGTATTATCTTCTCACTCAGTTTTGGAAAACCCCAGAGGATGAGGTATCTTCGCATAGATTAAGTCTTATGAAAATAACCAAGCAATACATAAATGGGGTAGAGATCTATTATATCTAAGTTTGGCAGAATTCAATTTGTATTTTTTTTTTTTTTTTTTTATAATTTCGATAGCTGTTTATGCAAAGTAAAGATCATTAAATCAAACTCAAGTTCTCAAGGAGCATTTTTCTTACTTTGCTTATCCAAAAACTGATTATCGATAGAAATATTTTTTGTCAGGGTGTGTATGGTGAAATGAGTATTTACTGACAAAGCTAATCCTTCCAAGCCTATGTGTGCATCTGATGTATAGGAAAATAAGTTACAAGAAGAGGTTTTGTTTTGTTTTTTAAACCTGGGAAGGATTTTTCAGGAAGGAAACTGAACAAGTCCTGAGAGACAATGGAATAGGCTGAACTAAAGCTCTTGTTTTTCTAATGAAATCTACTATATGACACTGGAGCATCCATAATATCTGTAGCTGCCACATAAGCAACAATCTGGGCCCTCTGACACAGTGTTCAATGTAGCATCCAGTGCATTAACAGGATCTGCCCTCGAAGTAAACTTCTTTAGAAGTTTAGTTTTGGGGGGAGGGATAGCTCAGTGGTTTGAGCATTGGCCTGCTAAACCCAGGGTTGTGAGTTCAATCCTTGAGGGGGCCATTTAGGGATCTGGGGCAAAAATTGGGGATTGGTCCTGCTTTGAGCAGGGGATTGGACTAGATGACCTCCTGAGGTCCCTTCCAACCTTGATATTCTATGTACTTAATCAACAACTTGATATCAACAGAATCTGCTGTTATTTCTGCCTTTAACCTCCTGTCCCTTCCTTCCCTAAAAAAAAAAAAAAAAGAGGCTGAGAACCACAGCAGAGAGAAAATGACTGCCTAAAAGTAAAGTCCTGTAACTAGGAACAAAGAATATAGGCCATATTTACCAAATGTGGGGGGATTACCCTGGAAATTATGAGAATGAAAATTATTTAAGGGGTCATAGTGGATAATCAACTGAATGTAAGTTCCCAATATGTGGCTAAGGCCAAAGAGGTAACACATTCCTTTAATGAATAAACAAATACTGAACAGAAGCAGGGGGATGATTTTACTTCTGCGGCAGTGAGGGCAGTATTGGAATACTGCATCCAGTTTTGATGCCATTCAATTTTTGAACAATTAGAGAGACTTCAGAAAAGAGCCAGATGAATGATTTGAGGACTGGAAAACATGCTTTACAATGGAGGACTTAAGATCAATGTATTTAGCTTATTGCAGAACATCTTAAGAAAGGTTTGAGTTCTACAAGTACCTGCCTGAGAAGATATCTGATATCAGAGCTCTAATATAGCACACAGAGGTATAACAAAACCCAGTGATTTGATTTTGTTAGAAAAACAAACTATATAAAAGACACAATTTTATTTTAATCTGTAAGGGTAATTAACAATTGGAACAATTTACTAAGGGTTGTGGTAGAGTCTCCATCGCTTGAAATCTTTAATGCAAGATTTGAATGTCTTTCTAAGAGAACTTTGAGCTTGATGCAGGAATTAGTGGGTGAAATGTTATGGCCAGTGTTCTGCAGGAGATCAGTTGTGTCTCTGGTCGAAACATTTATTATACTTACTAATACACATGCCATCAAGTTTACTGTACCTCATGGAGTACTTAGAGACCAGCATTAAGAGAACTAAAAATATACATATCTGCTGTGTGTTGAAAAAATTGAAATAACACCCTCCTTTCTACTTCTGGAAGCCTACCTGTTTTTGTCCTTCATTTTTCAGTTTATAAATTGGGGAGTCAGTTGCATAATCCAAGCCCTTACCAACTGAAGAATGCAGCTGCAAAAACCTGTCTTTCCTGACACTCTGACTACATCCATCTTCTCAGATTTCTTCATTAGTTTCCTGTTGGTCTTAATGTCTGAGTCTGTCTGATGCTAAATCCAGAAGAGACCCTCATGATCATTTAGTCTGACCTGATACACATTGCGGACCAGAGACCCTCACCTACCCCACTCTTGTAATAGACCCATAAACTCTGGCTGAGTTACTGAAATCCTCAGATCATGATTTAAAGACTTCAAGTTACAGAGAATCCACCCTTTACACTAGTTTAAATTTGCAAATGACCTACGCTCCATACCGTAGAAGAAGGCTAAGAACCCCCTGCCCCTCAGGGTCTCTGCTAATCTGACCCCAATATGATCAGTTAGATCCTGAGCATGTGGGCAAGACCCATCAGCCAGACACTTGGGGACGAATTCTCTGTAGTAACTCCAAGCCCTCCCAATCTAGCATCTCCTCACCGGCCGCTGGAGATATTGCTGCTAGCAGTTGCAGATCGGCTACATGCCATTTTAGGTAGTCTTATCATACCATTCCCTCCATAAACTTATCAGTCTTGAAGCCAGTTAGGTTTTTTCACCCCCCACTCCTCCTCTTGGAAGGCTGTTCCAGAATTTCACTCCTCTGATGATTAGGAACCTTTTTCTAATTTCAAGCCTATACTTTTTGATCGCCAGTTTATATTCATTGGTTCTTGTGTCCACATTGGTGCTTAGCTTAATTCCTTCCACTCTGATTTATCCCTCTGATGTATGTATGGAGAGCAATCATCTCTCTCTCCAGCCTTCTTTTGGTTAGGCTAAACAAGTCAAGGTCTTTGATTCTCCTCTCGTAAGGTAGGTTTTCCATTCCTCTAATCATCCTTTCACTTATGGTCAGTGACACCAAACAGCCTGCCTCTCAACTTCTATGCTTTTATCTTTCTGCTGGTAATCTCTTTTTCTCCCCCCCCCCCCCCCTTGTTGCCTGACTGACCTGCTTCCTTTGTGCTGTGATCTGACTGTTGGCTCCAGGCCTTCTTCCATGTGGTCCCTTATATCAAGGAGTCCCTCCCTTATCCAATTTGGTGTGCAAGCATCCTGATGTGGGGTATGACTGCCATGTAGTGCCCCCCTGTTCGCCAAGGGCAGCACTACTGGCTTTTCCTGCCTGAGTTTCCTTCCCTCAGGTGGGTCTTTTGGGCACATCTGGGTCTGTGCTGGAGAGGTGTCTTAGTCCTCCAGCCAGGTCACAAACAAACGTAGCCCCCCACGTCCCTCAATATCAAAAGACCAAATTAAAAAGCCCCAGCCTAAAAGAAGTTCTTTTGTCCTTTGGGGAGGGATTCTCTGCGGCCCCCTTCTGGGGCCCTGTTCCCAGCTCTTTTCTGGGCTACCTTTTTAAAAGTCTTTCTGTCTCTGGGTAGAGCACTCAATCATCTGGTTCCCTTGGAGAACTGTTCTCCGCCCCTCCTGGGCTTTGTTCTTTGAGTCCTTCTGTGCTCTGTACCAGAGCATTGGCCCCAAGGCTGGTTCCCTTGGCGTACTACTCTTCTGTAGACCTTAGCTCAAAGCCTTCCATACAATCTTATCTGCTGTGTGCTTCCACTCCCCATATTGATCTTTAGTCCTTTTTATAAGGTGCAGATATTCATTAAACTACGACCTGACCCTCTTTAGACCCACCCCTCTAGGCTGGGAAGCTGCTAATTAATTATGGCATGGGTGTGGCTGGCCTATCTCCCCTTAAAGGGGCCAGTAATTCTGTGACACACACTCTTAAATCTCTTATTTAAAACTCTCTCCTTACCAGTGTCCTTTCCTCCTTAGTCCTCTTATCTGATCAGTGTTACCAGACTAGATGGTAGAATCTTTACCTTTCTAGAAAATACCCCAAACAGTTGTGGGCACATGATATATTTAACTGTTTTTGTTGCTTCCTTTTTCTTCTGTTTGTGTTTATCTAGTTTTTAAACTCTTGAAGGTAGGGATGGTGGTTTTCATATTTCTGGCACACAGTTGGCACTATACAAATGACATGGTTTTGAATTAAGTCCTGTTGATTCATATTATACCTAGCCTATTGCTAGGAGAGGGGTTTTTGATTTGGCCATATGAGGATCCTCGAAACTGATTTGTTCACAATCATGAAAGGCAGTATAGTATCTTTCTCCAATTCTGCGTCAAAGTAACTTTTCCTTCTCTGTGCTCGTTGAACCAATGGGAAAAGGTGTAGGCAATGTGTAAAACTTAAGAACACCTTACGCTTCAAGACATCCCATATAGAAAGGTGGTCTCAGACCAGTCTTCAGCAGATGGGTTTCCATATAATTACTGTCATAACTCATAATCTCATTGATAGTTGTAACAGAGACGCTGAGAACTGAAAGGGGCATGAAAGCTGCACTATTGTCTCTTCTTTCAAGATGTTCCCTTTCTTAATAAGTTATTTAACTGAAGCATGTGAGCCAATCCTTCAGAATATCTTCTTGACACATGGAGACAAAACCCAGTTATCTAGATAATGAACCCAGGAGGGTTTCACACAAAGCCATTGCATCTTTTTATTTTTTAATCCACTGGCCACTTGTCCTTACCTCATAATATATGGTTTTATATCATCGAAGTGCAATGAGGATACCTTCTTTGTTAGTGGCTGAATGAAAAGAACCTCAAAAATTCTCCCTTTGAATCACGAGACTGGGTAATAGTGACCACTGAAAGCAATATGCATGGCTGAAGAGTACATCTGTGCTTCAGAGTGGGCCAAGAGTGTTCTGAGATTCACAGATGATAAAGACAGGAGGGAACACTGGTATTATCTAATCTGACCAGCTGTATAACACAGGCCACAGAGCTTCTCTGAAATATGCTCTAAAGAGAGAATTCCTTTTTTGAACTAGAAAAACATCTGATCTTGTTTTAAAAGTTGCCATCGATAGAAATCTTACCACAACCCTTGGCAAATTGTTCCAGTGTTTAATTACCATCACCATTAAAATTGTCTGCCTTATTTATGGTCTGACTTTTTCTAGCTTCAACTTTCCACCACTGGGGCTTGTTTTACCTCTGTCTGCTATATTGAATAATACATTATCAAACTTCTGGTCTCTGTGTAGATGCTTATAGATTGTGATCTCTTTCTTAAGATGAATAGATTGCGCTCTTGAGTCTTTCATTATAATGCATGTTTTCCAATCCTTTAATCCAGTGGTTCTGAAACTTTTGTACTGGTGACCCCTTTCACACAGCAAACCTACGAGTGCAACCCCCTTATAAATTAAAAACACATTTTAAAAATATTTAACACTATTTTAAATGCTGGAGGCGAAGCAGGGCTTGATGGTGGAGGTTGACACCTTGCAACACCCCGAGGCAGGGGTGGCCAACCTGTGGCTCCGGAGCCACATGTGGCTCTTCAGAAGTTAATATGCGCTCCTTGTATAGACACCGACTCTAGGGCTTGAGCTACAGGTGCCAACTTTCTAGTGTGTCGGGGGGGGGGGTGCTCACTGCTCAACCCCTGGCTCTGCCACAGGCCCTGCCCCCACTCCACCCCTCCCACCCCCTCCCCTGAGTTTGCTGTGCCCTCACTCCTCCCCTTCCCCATCTGCATGCCATGAAACAGCTGATGGGGAGGGAGGGGGAGGTGCTGATTGGCGGGGCTGCTGGTGGGCAGGAGGTGCTGGGAGTGGGGCGGGGGCGCTGATGGGCGGGGGGCTGCTGACGTATTGCTGTGGCTCTTTGGCAATGTACATTGGTAAATTCTGGCTCCTTCTGAGACTCAGGTTGGCCACCCCTGCCCTGAGAAATCAGGACTCCCAGTTTCAGAACCTCTGCTTTAATCATTATTGTGGATCTTCTCTGAACTCTCTCCAATTTATCAATATCTTTCTTGAATTGTAAACATCAGAACTGGACACAAGGTTCTAGTAGTGATTTGCATCAGTACTAAACGTAGGCAGTGTAGCCTTCCTAGTCCTCCTTCAGATTTCCTTATTTTATACATTAAAACAAAACAAAACTTTCTCAAATAGCTATCTGACTTTAGGCAACATGGATTGATCCAGCCTCTTTTAGCCTTACAAATGATCTTAGTTCAAATTTCTGATTTCGTCACAAGTGAAATAGTTTGGTGGTCTCACTTTTTAATCTTCTGGTCTCTTGTCTATTTCTGACTCTCTCTCGCATGCACGCTCACACACACATGCTCCCTCCTTCCCTAAATGTGGAAATGCCAGAATTATGGTTTCCTGTGCAATCTTAATACAGCCCCTTTATGCATGTGCATTGTGATAGTCTTTAATTGCATGATCACCTTTTATTTTTTTCCATGGGTCCCCTGCCTTATTCTGTGCTCTAGGCGTGAATCAGGGTTGTGTAGTGAATGAGATTGTAGGATCTCTGCTGCATTTGTTGTTTTCCCTAACCTTGTCCTGAGAAAAGGATGAACCATTTTAGTTCAAACTTAAAGATCAGCCTGAGGCAGACACTCAGCATGGAAAACTTCACCCTGGACAGTTGGTTTTGCAAAGTTGTATGCCACTAACAGAATATTTATAATGGAAGGTGTTGGGAAAACTAAGCTGTTGGGCTGCTACCGCTGCTACCTATAAAGATATATTTAAAATTTGTCTGTCTTGATAGTCTGCTTGGAGGATAAGAGTTGCATAAGGTGATCCAGGGTTCATTTCCAGTTGCAGGATTAACTTTTACATGTGAAATGACTACAGACACGGATGGCTTTGCAATTCTAAAGTACAGTGTGACTCCTCTTTTTATGTTAATTGTTTATTGGTAATTGATGAACAGTACTACTTATGAGAGAGGACTAAATGATTGGGCAAATGGAATATGGAGTCTTTCACCTCCTTATTCAGTAATGTCTAGGGCTGTGTCAGTGACCATCACTGGCATATAACATCTGTTTGGCCATGTGAAATGAATAGTTTCAGTTCACTTTCCTAGAAGACTGTAATCCATGTCACCATCTTAGTTGATTCTCTCAAGTATCCGGAAAGAGAGGAATTTGGAGACTGAACTATCCTCTGGTTCTTGGAGGTGATCTCTCCAGAGCAGTTATGAAGTATATCTAGAAGTTAAAATGTAGTGGCACTGCTCATGTTTATCTGGGTAGGGATGACCCATAATTCCCATTTCTAATGCTCATGTTTAAATACCTCTTTGTCATTCCTAGGTCTGTTTCTGTTTTAGACCATTCATTTATTTTCCTTTAATAAGTTATAATGTCTATATTTAATTAAGATGGATCAAATAGTAGCTCAGCCTCTTTCTATGCCTTCGATTCAGCATGAGAGAAGCCAGCAACTCACTGACCTTTACAGATGGGTTTCAGTCACTGTGTGTTTCTCTCAGATTCTGTTGCCTTTTTTGTGCTTTCTCCTCTTGTCATTTCCCTAACATGGTGGTTCTCATCCACCCTATCTGTTAGTTCTTCTTTGCTACCTCTCCTCTTTCTGTCTTTCAACCCAGAGTGGGTTCAGGTTTTGTCACCGCTCTTTCCTTGGAAATCTCCTCTCTAACTGCTGTGGAATCTTCTAGTTTCATCATTCTGTTTACTCCTGCCGTTAAAAGGGTGTTACCAAAATGTTCTGCTTGATATTTGAATAGCAGTAGTGGGGCAAGAATAATTTTGGTGTTTATCCCTTTACATATATGCTACTTACAGATAGAGGACTTCAGGTTCTAGCTGACCAGTATCTTTTCATGGCTAAATTTACATCAAATGTATTGAGAGTGGGGGAAATACATGCTTTAATGTGATTAACATGGCTACCATGGACTAATTTTGTGTCTATACTAGAATTTTCATCTACATTGGCCAACCTTGCTAAACACTGCTTGTTCCCTTCAACTGATGTTGAAAGTGATTGTGCTATTTGTGTGGCTCAGAGTCAAAAGTTAATCATTGTGATAGAATTAAGGGGTGTGGCATGCTTTGCTGCAACAGGCGTTGAGTGCTGTTGATCCTGTCCACACAGGGAGACAGCCATTTCAACACTGGCTGAGAGGGAGCACCAAGGGATGAAGCTGTGTTGGCTGTCAGTTGTTCAAGTATACCTGAAAGCCCAGTTTGGATACAGCTCCGGACTACTGCATTCATACATTGCACTTGACATTAGCAGTGCAATAAAGACAACTTTCATTGTGCATACTACAGGCAGTCTGCAAAGGCATCAAGATATTCAAAATACAGTGAAGTTCATGATCACTTCACTTCTCAGCTTCCCAGTGAGCATCACTTTTTGCTTTTTTTTAAGTAGTTAATCTTTTGAATCAAATTGAAACCTGGTTGATAGAATTGCTTTGAGGTATTTTCATTGCATAGGCCTACCCATTTATTTTGCTGTTCTGCAGCTTCTCTATATTTTTGCTGTTTACGTTTTTGTTAAATTTATTTTGACATATGACAACCTGTGTGTCCGTCATGTGCTCTGGATGTTTATTGTCTATATTAACATAAAATAAGTCTCTAACTTAATACATTCTTTCAATCCATTTCCCTCCCTAAAAGCCTAGGGAAAAGATGAGCTTTGCAGCATGTGCAAACTTCTCAGGTATGGGAGCAAATTCCAAAGTCAAGGTGGTCTTGCAGAGAGTGGCTTTCCATCTTGTGTATAAAGAAGGGTGCTGAAGCACCTCTGTTAGACTCAACTGTGGTTGTACTGCATGAGGAAAGATAGGCAGCATGGATAAAAATGACTCAATTTTCTAAATCTGGTTTTAAAACTCAGATATTTTTATTTGCATAGTTCTAGTTTTTTCCTGTTTTCCTATTTTGTAGTATTTAATTGCTAACATGAGTGTTTTCTACTTTTGTTTAGTTTCCCAGCTGTTAGAATTTAGGATTTTGCATAGAGAACTTTTTCCTAAGAAGTTTCATGCTTAAAATGCTGTGCGTGTTGAAAAAGATAAATCCAGTGTTTCATTAACATCCTTTCAGTGAAAAAAACACAAGTCCATGCTATGCTTGCATTCAGCACCATCTTTCAGTATATTGAACTGCCACAAGTCAAGAAAGCTGAAATTCTTTGCTTTCATCAGTGTTTGCAGTTTGAAGTCAATGAAGCTTGCTTTTGAAAACCATACTTATAGGCTCCTAAACCCATACTTAAGCACCTAAACTTAGGCTTCTGTTTTTTTTGAAAGTTTTGGCCTGTGTGTTTAAAAAGTTAACTTCTGTGTACGGAAAGTATGAATAACACTTGTTAATTCTGGAGCAATTTTGATTTGAAATGTCAAACATTTTATGCCACTAACACTTTTTAGAATAAAAATACAACTTTATCCCTGGTGGTGCAAACACTTATTATACGCATGCTTAACTTTAAATATATGAGTAGTTCCACTGAAATCAGTAGGACTATTCATGTGGCTAAAGTTACATAGTTGCTAAAGGAGGACTCAAGGACGATAAGGCCATTGCGGAGAAACTAAATGAATTCATTGCATCGGTCATCATGGCTGAGAATGTGAGGGAGATTCCCAAACCTGAGCCATTCTTTTTAGGTGACAAATCTGAGGAACAGTCCCAGATTGAGGTGTCATTAGAGGAGGTTTTGGAACAAATTGATAGATTTAACAGTAATAAGTCACCAGGACCAGATGGTATTCACTCAAGAGTTCTGAAGGAACTCAAATGGAACTACTAACTGTAGTGCTTCTGTACCAAATGACTGGAGGGTAGCTAATGAGACGCCAATTTTTAAAAAGGGCTCCAGAAGTGATTCCAGCAATTACAGGCTGGTAAACCCAACTTCAGTACCAAGCAAACTGATTGAAACTATAGTAAAGAACAAAATTGTCAGACACCTAGATGCACATAATTTGTTAGAGAAGAGTCAACATCACTTTTGTAAAGGGAAATAATGCCTCACCATTCTACTAGAATTATTTGAGGGGGTCAACAAGCAATTGGACAAGGGGGATCCAGTGGATATATTGTACTTGGATTTTCAGAAGGCCTTTGGCAAGGTCCCTCACCAAAGGCTCTTAAGCAAAGTAAGCTGCTATGGGATAAGAGGGAAGGCCCTCTCACGGATTGGTAACTGGTTAAAAGATAGGAAAGAAAGGGTAGGAATAAATGGTCAGTTTTCAGAATGGAGAGGTAAATAGTGGTGTCCCCCAGAGGTCTGTACTGGGCCCAGTCCTATTCAACATATTCATAAATGATCTGGAAAAAGGGGCAAATAGTGAGGTGGCAAAATTTGCAGATGATGAGATAGTTAAATCACAGGTAGATTATGAAGGGCTACAAAAGGATCTTTCAAAACTGGGTGACTGGGCAACCAAATGCCAGATGAAATTCAGTGTTGATAAATGCAAAGTAATGCACATTGGAAAACATAATCCTAACTATACATATAAAATGATGGGGTCTAAATTAGCTGTTACCATGCAAGAAAGAGATCTTGGAGTCGTGGATAGTTCTCTGAAAACATCCACTCAATATGCAGCGGCAGTCAAAAAAGCGAACAGAATGTTGGGCATCATTAAGAAAGGGATAGTTAATAAGACACAAAATATCATATTGCTTCTATATAAATCCGTGGTATGCCAACATCTTGAATACTGTGTGCAGATGTAGTCGACCCATCTCAAAAAAGATATATTGGAATTGGAAAAGGTTCAGAAAAGGGCAACAAAAATTAGTAGTGGTATGGAACGCCTGCCATATGAGGAGAGATTAATAAGATGGGGACTTTTCAAATTGGAAAAGAGACGACTAAGGCGGGGATGTGATAGAGGTCTATAAAATCATAACTGCTGTGGAGCAAGTAAATAAGGAAGTGTTGTTGTTTACTCCTTCTAACACAAGAACTAAGGGTCATCAAATGAAATTAATAGGCAGCAGGCTTAAAACAAAAGGAAGTATTTTTTTCACACAGTGCACAGTCAACCTGTGGAAATCCTTACCAGAGGATGTTGTGAAGGACAAGATTATAACAGAGTTCAGAAAACTAGATAAATTCATGGAGGACAGGCCCATCAGTGGCTATTACCAAGAGTGGACTGGGATGGTGTCCCTATCCTCTGTTTGCCAGAAGCTGGGAATAGGCGACAGGATGGATCACTTGATGATTACCGGTTCCGTTCATTCCCTCTGAAGCACCTGGCATTGACCACGGTCAGAAGACAGGGTACTGGGCTAGATGGGCCTTTGGTCTGTTCCAGTATGACAGTTCTTATGTTCTTAAGTTTCAATATTTTGTGTTTTTTGCCTATAACAGTTTTGTGAATTTCAAATATCCTACTAATAACGTTTGACAGATTTGGGAATGACTGTGTCAAATTCTGAACTCCATTTTGTTGTGAGAACACCTTTTCTTTTTAGAGGCTCCACTTTGCGCCGTAATCTTCATTTAGGAGCATGACCGTCATGATATATTGTAACTTTCCTTGTGGATTAGAGCGGTGATTCTCAAACTGCGGGTTGCAACCCCATTTTAATGGGGTCGCCAGGGCTGGCTTTGACTTGCTTCAGCCCTGGGTGGCAGGGCTGAAGTTACAGGCCCCCTTCCTGGGGCTGAAGCCTTTGGGCTTTGGCTCCCTAGCCAGAGGAGGTGGGGCTTTGGCTTTGCCACCCACACTCCCCAGGATGGCGAGGCCTGGGGGGGGCCCAGGCTTCGGTCCCCTCTCCTGGGGTCCTGTAGTAATTTTTGTTTTCAGAAGGAGGTTGCGCTACAATGAAGTTAGAGAACCCCTGGATTAGAGCATCCATTTTGTAGTAGAGGCTCAACACCTAGTTGAATTACTGTTTGGGAAGCTGGTACAGAGCAGTCTATCAATACGGTCTCTGAGTTACTGGCCCATATACAAGAACAACGAACATTCTACACAGAAGTTTGGCTGGGGGAAGGGGCTGGAGTTCCTCAGACTGGGCATACAGCTAAAATGGATCAAAGATTATATTTAAGGGGTAACGTTCACAGACATCTGCTGGAAGACCAGGCCAGGTGGCAGGAAGGGCTGTCTAGCCGAAGGATGTTGACCAAATCCAGCAGTTAGAGGAAGAGTGAGATCAGAGAAAAGGGGTGGGCTGCATTTGGGATTTTGTTTTTTCAAAGACCTGTAACCATGTAGTGCTGTTAAGAGTAAAATGCCTGTGGTTAAGAGATTCCTTTGCTAAGCCTGTATTCTTTGATTGCCTGTCATGTTGTCCCTGAAGGGGTTAATGGAGAAGATCAGAGCACCTGCAGCGAGGTGACACTCTGAGGGATCCGTTTAGAAGCAGCTGGTGACACATGTATTAGCATTTAGAAGAGTTGAGGCACTGATTCTGGTGTGTAAGGCAGCTGGGCTACAAAGCCCAAAGTTCCAAGAGAGGGGTGCTGGGGTCTTTTAAGGTCAGCGGTATGCACCAGGGAACTGTCCTGAGACCCACAGCTTGAATGTAAGAATGGCCATACTGCATTAGACCAATCGTCCGTCTAGCCCAGTATCCTGTCTTATGACAGTAGCCAATGCCAGGTGCTTCAGAGGGAACAGCCAGTCATTGAGTGATCCCATCCCCTGGGAGTGGACGACACTCCCAGCTTCTGGCAAACAGGGGCTAGGGACACTCAAAAGAGCATAGTGTTGCATTCCTGACCATCCTGGTTACTAGCCATTGATGAACCTATTCTCCATGAACTTACCTAGTACTTTTTTGAACCCTGTTAGAATCATAGAATATCAGGTTGGAAGGGACCTCAGGAGGTCATCTAGTCCAATCCCCTGCTGCTCAAAGCAGGCCCAATCCCCAGTTGTTGCCCCAGATCCCTAAATGGCCCCCCCAAGGATTGAACTCTCAACCCTCGGTTTAGCAGGCCAATGCTCAAACCACTGAGCTATTCCTTCCCCTCTAGTCTTGGCGTTCACAACATCCTCTGGCAAGGAGTTCCACAGGTAGACTGTGTGTTGTGTGAATAAATACTTCCTTCTGTTTGTTTTAAACCTTCTGCTTATTAATTTCATTAGATGACACCCGGTTCCTGTGCTACATGAAGGACTAACTAACTTTTCCTTATTCATTTTCATAGGAATAGAACAAGTTAAAAATTACTTAGGCAAATTAGATATCTTCAAGTCACCAGGCCCTGATTAAATGCATCCTAGAATACTCAAGGAACTGACAGGTTTCAGAGTAACAGCCGTGTTAGTCTGTATTCGTAAAAAGAAAAAAGAAAAGGAGTACTTGTGGCACCTTAGAGACTAACCAGTTTATTTGAGCATGAGCTTTCGTGAGCTATAGCTATGCATCCAATGAAGTGAGCTGTAGCTCACGAAAGCTCATGCTCAAATAAACTGGTTAGTCTCTAAGGTGCCACAAGTACTCCTTTTCTTTTTTCAAGGAACTGACTGAGGAGTCATCTGAGCCATTAGTGATTACCTTTAGAAAGTCATGGAAGACAGGAGACATTCCAGAAGACTGGAAGAGAGCAAATATTGTGCCCATCTATGAAAAGGGAAATAAGGACAATCGAGGGAATTACAGACCAGTCAGCTTAACTTCTGTACCCGGAAAGATAATGGAGCAAATAATTAAGCAATCAGTTTGCAGATAGTTAGAAGATAATGTGATAAGTAACAGCATGGATTTATCAAGAACCCATCGTGTCAAACCAACCCTTTCTTTGACAGGGTAACAAGCCTGTGGATAGGGAAGAAGCAGTAGATGTGGTATATCTTGACTTTAGTAAAGCTTTTGATACTATCTTGCATGACCTCATAAACAAACTAGGGAAATACAACCTAGATGGAGCTACTATAAAGTGGGTGCAAAACTGGTTGGAAAACTGTTCCCAGAGTTTGCAGACGATACCACGCTGGAGTTGCAAGTGTTTTGAAGATAGGATTAAAATTCAAAATGATCTGGACAAACTGGAGAAATGGGCTGAAGTAAATAGGATGAAATTCAATAAGGACAATCAGTTGTTGCACACATACAAAATGGGAAATGACTGCCTAGGAAGGAATACTGTGGAAGGGGATCTGGGGGTCATAGTGGACCACAAGCTAAATATGAGTCAACAGCATAACACTGTTGCAAAAAAGGTGAACAATTCTGTGATGTAGAAGCAGGAGTGTTGTAAGCCAGATGCAAAAAGTAAATCATCTGCTCTACTCTGCTCTGATTAGGCCTCAACCGAAATACTGTGTCCAGTGCTGGGCACCACATGTCAGGAAAGATGAGGACAAATTGGAGAGAGTCCAGAGAAGAGCGACAAAAAATGACTAAAGATCGGGAAAACATGACCTTTGAGGGAAGATTGAAAAAAAATTATATTTTTTTTAGTCTGGAAAAGACAAGGCTGAGAGGGGATATAACAGTTTTCTCAAGTACATAAAAGGTTGTAACAAATAGAAGGGAGAAGAATTGTTCTTAACCTCTGGGGATAGGACAAGAAACAATGAGCTTAAATTGCAGTAAGGGAGGTTTAGGTTGGATATTAGGAAAAACTTAGTAACTGTCAGGGTAGGTAAGCACTGGAATAAATTGCCAAGGGAGGTTGTGGAACCTCCATCATTGGAGATTTTTAAGAGCAGTTTAGACAGACACCTCTCAGGAATGGTCT
Source organism: Natator depressus (assembly GCF_965152275.1). Lineage (NCBI taxonomy): Eukaryota > Metazoa > Chordata > Testudines > Cheloniidae > Natator > Natator depressus. Next base: position 39,795,120 of record NC_134234.1, read on the forward strand.
AGATAACACTTAGTCCTGCCATGAGTGCAAGGGACTGGACTAGATGACCTCTCGAGGTCCCTTCCATTCCTATGATACTATGATTTTCTCCACACCATTCACAATTTTATAGACCTCTATCATATCCCTTTTTAGTCATCTCTTTTCCAAGCTGAAAAATCCCGGTCTTAATTAATCTCTCCTCACATGAAAGCTGTTCCATATTCCTAGGAAAAGTGACTAGTCATGACTTGGTCTGTGGGGGTGGAGGAGGCTCAGATGACTTAAACACGTGTGGGATCCATTAGTTGTTTACTCACAAGACTGGTGTCTGTGCAAAGAGAGGGACTGGGGCAGGTTCTGACAGTGGAATTTTGTAAAAAAAAGCAATTCAACCAATTTTAACTTTAGATTAAAATTGATGATATTTCAAATTAGCTTTACAAAGCCTAGTTTAAATAAATGCTTTAAAAAAAGATTAAATGAAGGTGATTTAAATTGTTCCACTCTGTAGATAGGTTTCTGGGTGAAATTTAGGGCATTATTTTTAACCTTTTGTCAGTCAATGTAGATCCTAAAGCATTTATGTAATGCTCCATTTAATGAGTGGACTCTCCTTTTCTGAATAGGTATAGTTTAAGTGGTCTCTTAATAGGCTCAAGTTAGCTGCATTACTGCAGGTGATAGAGGCATAGATAATTGTGGCAAGGTTCGTTTGGAAGCAGAATGTGAACAGTGCTCATGGCCACATCCTCTGAGTCCTTGCCTGTAGTTGAAATGTTGGTTGCATGCTCTGCCAGGAGCCCCAGTATAATTTCTTCCAACTACAGGGTGATGTTTAACATAATGATCATATCACAGCCCATATCTCCTCACTAACTCTTCCAAGGGCCTCATTTGCATGTTGGTCAGGTGTCTGTACTGTACTGTCAGCCCCTCCTATCTCCTTCATAGGAGTTGTTGTGGAATTGTAACTTTCGGATCTCTCAAAGATGGGACCACTCCAAACAGAATTCATGCCTGCCAGGTCAGTAGGCAAGTTAGTGGAACCTCATAGTCAATGATTTCAAAAGCTGCTGACTGATCTGGTGGGCATAGGTGTTCTAGGTTCATCCACTGCAAGGCGGAAATCATCGACTAATGGCACTAAAGCTGTTTCTAGCCCATACCTGTGCTTAAACCCCAATTGGACAGGATAAGGGAAATTAAGAAACCAACCAGTGATAATCTCTGGAAAAAGATATTTTCTTGAGTAGGGGCCTCAATAAATGCTTTAAGAATTATGAGCATGTGCCTTCCACTTACAAAAACCGTTAAATCTCAATTAGCAGTGGCTCCAGTAATTATTTGATGGCTTTCAACACCCAGGTAGGGCAAAAGGTCCAATTCATGCTATAGCTTGAAGCCACCCCAAGTACCTTCATAACACTGAGTTTTTACACTCAGCCTAAATGCCAAATTCAGACTGCACCCAACTTTATGAATAAAGCGTAGAAGTGCATGGGACTCCCTGTGGTATTAGTACCTTTCTGAGCTGATCCATTTCTCCTCTTCTCTTCCACAAAAAAGCCCTAAAAATTAATTCTTTGGACAATGTCGACTTTGACATTGAATGCTGTTTCACAATGCTTTCCTTAAACAACTTTTTCACAATCGGTAACTTTGATTCACAGAGATTGGTAGGTCCAAAACATGACTGTTTTCTTCTCTACAAAGTTTGGCAATTCTTCTAAAATAAAACATCAATATTCTTGTGTTTAAAATAAGAAAATCCAAACATAACCTTTCTTTACATACAGGCGGCAATTTTACAATCAATGGGGCATAAGTGCACTTTATTTCCTGCTCTTTGAGGTTATTAGTAATAAGAAATGTTACTCATCATGCTATTAAACTGGAAAGTGTTCCTTGACAGCATCATACAGTAAAGCTCTACAATAGGTTAACTCTTTGAGAGAGCCAAACTCAAGAAGGGTCAGACAATGAAGATGCATAAGAAATGAATGTCATTGGTTAGAAAGAAATGAGAGGAAGCTGAATTAAGGGGATTAAAGTGTTTATGTGATTAGTGGAGCACCTGGTTTCAAGCCTGACTAATATAGCCAAATGGCTTAACCAACCTAAATGGGCCAAGTGAAGTATAATCTGTATGTGAATTGCCTTGACAAACACACTGTAACAACCTTGTAGTCAAAGGCCAAAATTCAGACCTGGGGTAAGTGGATGCAACTTCACTGAAGTTTTTGCAGTTTATGTACCTACATATGTGTAGGCTTGGGAGGATTTGATTTTAATTTATAGATGTTGATAAACATCTGTTTAAGATGATGCACTGAAATTGATGGAATAGAATATTGACTGGATAACAGTTGGCAGGATCTCTCTACAATTTATAAACCTCTTCCTAACATTGAAAAATCCACACCCCTGAGCAACGCAGTTATACTGACCTAACCCCAGTGTAGACAGCGCTTTGATGGGAGAGCTTCTCCAGTTGACATAGCTACCGCTTCTTGTGGAGGTGGATTAACTATGCCAACGGGAGAAGTTCACCTGTCGGTCTAGTAGCATCTTCATTACAGTGCTTCAGCAGCCGTTGCAGCTTTTTACAATATAGACTTGCTATGAGAGCTGCTTGAATTTTAGTACCCTTTGCTTAAAATGATTGCAGTCCTCTCGACCTGCTTTTAATGAACATGTCCGTGTATCTGTATAGTATCAACTAAAGAGCTCTCCAATTACAAACTGTACCTAGTGTAAAATCTGGAATGGGTACCTTCTGGGAGAGATGACCGCTTCAGTTCCCGACTCTTGGCTAGGACAATCTAATAGCATAATCAGTTTTATCTATCATCCAGGAACAACTAAACTGATTAGTGCATTTTGTTAACATTATATGATTGAACTGTTACGTAATAGTGGTTTACTCACCCAGAGCACAAATAATTCTAAGTACTATGAGCTGGACAGCACCTCTTATGCAGAAGGATGACACCACTTTTAAAAAGTCTTTCTAAACGCTCTGAGCTGGTGTGAAGGAAACAGACTTGTTATCCTGGTTGGTAAGACTTTGGGCAGTGGGGGTGGGAGAAGAACCTGTTATGTATGTTAGGATCATGAGAGTTTATTTTTGGATCTATTTCAGGACATTTCAACCAAGCACATCAAGTTAATTGGTATAAGAGGAATAGACCCTACACTGGAGCACTTGAGAGCAACTTATTAAGGTAAACAGGCTGCAGTGGATTTCTGGATGGGTGAGTATTGGGGGGGGGGGGGGGAATACTCCCCACCCCCTTTTTAAAAAAAAAAAAAAAAAAGGTTACTTGTAGAAATCCACAGAGACATTTTTCCAGCCTTGAATAATCTTCTGTCATAAAGTACACAAAGATTTGATGGTATCACACATGCAAATTCAGGTATGTGTTTGAGTATACTGTCATGGAGTTACCTTTATATTCTTCCCAGTGCCTGCAGCAGCACCAATGCAGTTCATTTACCAACAGCTGCTGTGAACTCTGTTTCTATTCTGTCCTTTCCATTGGCCCTGATTAAATATTTAGTCTTATATAATACATAAAAGAAAATATCTAGGGCTAAAGTTTCTTTTGGCTTATTAAAAATACAGTTGTACTCTTGCCAGTGTCTACAAGAATAAACCCAGCAGCCTCCCCAAAACCACAGAAATAACCATCTGAAAACAAGATGCCATGTGCGAAATGAGTAGTGGATGAAGGAACCTGCAGTAGCATCTGATGTTGAGAAGAGAGGAGATAGGAAGTGAATCTCTTACAACTTGTTAAAGAATATTAGAGAAGGAGCCAGGACCTCAAATGAGCCTCTCTTTCTCCTATGCCTTGCAGTGGTCGGAATTAAAGGGTGGCAAAGTCAACGTTTTTCTTTCTTCCTTTAGCCTCCAGCTATTCCAAGGGTACTCTAAGTACTCTTACCCTCTTTTCCTTCCCCCACCACTCTTCAGCTGGGCTGGAACTGTGTGATAGGGGTTGTGCTTTCTAATTCAGACTGTGAAGTAGTCTTGGTTAGCCTACACCTTGAGAGCATTAGTTAGTCCATGCAAAGCAAGTCCTTTACTAGGCACGTAATTTGTGCATTTGGTGTTGAGATGTTTTCATACCATTTTAAGAGGAATAAAAACTGGTAACTTAAAATATCCGTGTTCTTGATCTTGCCTTGCAGTTGAGCAGAGGCAATGCTATTTGACCTCGTGCATACAAGAGAGGTGTGGGGTATGGGGATAGGAAATTAAGCCTAAGTATTAAATGGCAACAAAAAGGTGATAATTGTGCTAAATTCTATTGATGTTTCCAACATTTATCTTGCTAAACTTAACAGCACATAGCTGTTCTATTGGCAAAATTTCTGTGAAACTGGTAATGGACCTCCATTCTTACTAGTGTGTTATGATGTGGGAGTGGTGTTAGGTAGCATAATGAGTAAAAGTTCTTATGAAAGAGAAGATAGAGATATTGAGCTGTCATTAAGATCTAATTAAGAAGAGAAAATAAGTAAAAGACTAGACTTTTTAAATTTTATGGAATACTTGCTATTTAAGAAATTAAATCTTGTACTTAAATTACTGTTTCTCTTTTACTTACATAACAGCTTATCTGGAATGGACAGAAGTTCTCTGGGAGGATTAGAACTGTCTGAACATACTTCTGGTTTACTAGGAACTACTGCCATGGCAACCGGTCTTGCAAATATAGGAAATTCTTTTGGAGGTCCGCCTAATACTCTAGTTTCTAGAACTAATAAATTCCAAAACCCATCTATAGAAGATGATGATGATGTTGTTTTTATTGAACCTATTCAACCTCCACAGACTTCTACATCACTGATATCTGATCAGAGAAATACTGCATTTATTTCATCAAAAAGCGATGAGCTTCAAGGAAATGATTCCAAAATGCTTCCTCCTTCAAAAGACTTAAGTTCTCAAAAGGGAAGTATAAGTGAGACAATTATTATTGATGATGAAGAAGATATTGAAACAAATCCCGGACAAGAGAAGAATGCTTCCAGTTTTAATGAACGAAGACTTCCAGAGTGTAAAAATAGATCCAGCGATATGGAATTCTCAGCTTCCAGTTTTTCAAGAAGTAAGGTAAATGCAGGAATAGGTAATAGTGGTATAACCACAGAACCAGACTCTGAAATTCAGATTGCTAATGTTACCACGTTAGAAACAGGTATGAGCTCTGTGAATGATGGTCATTTAGAAAATACTGAAGGGCGTGACATGAACTTAATGATTACACATGTAACATCACTGCAGAATACCAACTTGGGAGATGTGTCTAACGGACTGCAGTCAAGTAATTTTGGTGTTAATATACAAACATACACCCCATCTTTAACTTCACAGACCAAGACTGGTGTAGGACCTTTCAATCCTGGTAGAATGAATGTGGCTGGAGATGTGTTTCAAAATGGAGAATCTGTGACTCATCACAGTCCTGGTAAGTCATACGTTTAAATACCTTGCTAAGCTTATAAAATGTATAACATTTGAACAGTCCAAAATATTAATTTGTTTATATATAAAGTACAGAGCTACTAATATACACACATGCACACATACACTCTTAACTTCATTCTTAGAAAAGGAACTTTGTTTTTTTTTAAATCTGTCATTTTATTTGTGCATGAGTAGAATCTGCTCAATCAATGAGATGAAGCGTATACATCTGTAAACTTGTCTTGGATTAATAACTAGCTAGAAAAATGAATTCTCCCTCCCCCTCCCCCCCGTTAATACTTTGTGTATAATTACCTCATCTTTCAAAAAGACAATGCACATTTTTATGTGTAACTGACTTGGGATGCATGGAACCCAGTGTGTAGTCAAGGTGGCATGTGTGCACCTAGATAATTAGTGCACATTTGTTCATGGACTTAGTATTTGAGCCAAGCTTCTGTTTCTGAAGTTCTGTGGCTAGTATTATGCATCAAAGCCATTTTCCCTCAAAGTGGAAAAGCTTTAATTTACAGGTTTTGTTGTCCATGCTCTTTGAATAGTATTTGATATGCAAAAGGATTAAGCGTGAGACCCTAGAACAGTGGTTCTCAAACTTTTGTACTGGTGACCCCTTTCACATAGCAAGCCTCTGAGTGTGACACCCCCCCCCCCCCTTATAAATTAAAAACACTTTTTTTATATATTTAACATCATGATAAATGCTGGAGGTGAAGCGGGGTTTGTGGTGGCTGACAGCTCACGACCCCTCATGTAATAACCTCACAACTCCCTGATGGTCCCTGACCCCCAGTTTGAGAACCCCTCCCCTAGAATATTAATCGAATCATCATAATAGCAGCTGGCATTTTAAATTTAAGCTCTGTGAAGTATGTAATTTTTGTTTGTGTTATGTCTGGTACGTTTGAGGTCTAACCTGCTTGTGGCTTCTAGGTGTTCCCATAATATAACTGTTAATAGTTATATGTATGATACCTTTTAGTACTACTTGTGCTAAAACTTATGTGCTATATGCTGTTAGGGGTAATTTGTTTTTGTTTAGGACAGCAGGAATAGCAGTAAACCTTACTTAGCTAACAACAGGTTCCACTAGAAGCAAAATGGGACAGTTGCAACTGCAGTTTAGAATTCTAGAGTTCACATTCTGCAGAATTTAAGCTTCCACCTAAATAATGAAGCTTTAATCTCACATTGTGAAGATTAAGTTCTCTGTGTCAGTCAGTGCATTGCTGCCCTATTAAATTAGCCTTGTAGAAAACTATCTCAAATGAAGCCAGTAGCAAATGTATGAATTCCCCTTATTTCCCTGGTAGTGGTAATAACTTTGGAGACTAGTTGGGATCATTTCAAAGGTGATCTAAAATATTCAGTTGGAATCCAGATGTATTAGAACCTAGCACAATTTGCCAATATGTTAATTTTATAATTCTCAGATAGATTGGTAGCTTCTATCTAGATCAACAAGTATCTTGATAGCAGAGTTCTCTAGTTCATGTATCACCAAAACTTACTTTTCAGAGTGTATTAATACATTTTATAGAGCATTATAGAAGTATTAACTTAAAACTAAATACTTCTATCAAAATAAGAGCAAAGGAAATGCTATGTTTCCTGACTAACTTGCAAAATTCATGTCAACTTGACAAGTTCTGTAGTTTGGGGATGGCTCTGTCCATTCTTATGAATCAGTCATATCTACTGTAACAAAAAAGCGAAACTCAAAACTGAAGAGTTTTTTTTTGTTTTGTGTCGAGTGTCTCTAGATAGCTTGGACGTTCACATCAGTTTTTAACTTCTTTTTGGAAGAATGCATTCCCATTTTTGTGACATTTGCTGGTACTTGATACGCTAAAGACCTCAAAATGCATTGGTTTTTTGTGACATTACAAGTGGAAGACATGGGGACTTCTTGTACCTGTTAATGCAAAATAATGCCTTTTGCATACCTTTCAAAACCAGCACATGCTTTTGCCCAAGGCACCAGAAAATTCCTTCTTTTATTGCTGGCCCAGAAGGCTTTGTGCATGGTTGCTAGTTTGGTTGACGGGTCAGGTGCAGACCAAAAATCTGCAAAATATGGAAACTGGTATACTAACAGCATGAAGTAGAGTGAGTTCTGGCACCCTGGATTCATGGGGAAGAGAGGAGGCAAGGTTTCCTTGGGATTCAGTGAAGAGGGCCAACTGTGGGAAGGAAGAAGGAAGGTTGATTCAGAATGGGGTGGGAGCTGAGAGAGTGTTGCAAAGGTCTGTATCTGTTGCACTTTCCAAATGTTGCTTGTCTTCTGGAGGGAATAAAAAAGGTCTTTTCTACGCTTGTGGTCCTCACACATGAAAAGAACACAATGAAGGGGAAAAGAAATAGGGAGAAGCGGGAGCAGAAAGGACTACCACAGGTAAAAAGGGGGAGAGACAGAGCAAGCAAAAAAAGGAAAAAGTCAAGTGAGAGCAGGAGCAAAAGAAGAAGAAATGAGAGGAGGAAGGAGAGGGGGAGAGAGAAGAGAACTGTAGTGGAAACTACTTTTACAGGAGAAACAACTGAAACACGGTAGGTGTGGATCTCTTAGGTTTTATTTACAAAAGTAGGGGAAACATTTTCTGGGTAACTTGTTTCTGCTCTCCTTTTCATACCCCCTCCCCTTTTTTTTGAATGACCCTCCAGTGAATACTAGTCAGCATTTTATCCGACAAGCTAGTCCTGCCCGATCAGAAATCTGTATATCGTGAAGCATTTCCATCTTAAGTATAGCTTCCAAAGATGTTTTCCCCAACATCCTGTGGTGCAGGGATATGGTGGAAGAAGTGGATAGAAAAATCTTACATGCTCTCAGATGTTACCATCTCCCCATATGATTGCTGCTCCTGCCTTTCACCATAACTGAAAACTTGGCACAAAGGATACTGTTTCCAACTACTGGAGTAGTTTTGCAAATCTTATGTCCAGCCCATTGTTGTATTAAGTCCATTGTGACTCTAAAGCAGAGTGGTCTTAAGACTTGAAGTAAGTCCATTGTTTCTGGGGAGCAGCCTTTAAAAATGAATGCTTCAGAGCCGTAAGCTCTAGCAGTATCAGTCTGAGCACTCATAAAGCTTGTCACTCCAGGAGGGCATTACAGAAGGCAGACACTAAAAAAGGATGTTTCCTAACAGAGCACTTGTGGGGTGGGGAGGAGAGCAACCTGAAGAAATGGAGACTTGGGGGCAACATGGGAATGAACCAAGGAAGGGGAGACACCTTTTTTGTGCTGAGATCAGGATTTAGGAATGGTTTTGAAGAAAGGAAGGAGGGTGGTGGGATACAAGGAAAGATGAAGGAGGAAAAAGTGGTGAGACTCAAGGATGTGAAGAGAGTTGGAAGAGAATAATAAAGTGAATGGAATGCAAATATGAGGGAGAAAAGAGTGGAATAAAGAAATGAAAGACACAGGAGGAAAAAGCAAGAAGTCCCATTTTAAGATTAGACACTTAACTGTTTCTACATTTTATGGTATTTCCCTTGCAGAAAGGAGGGAAGTTCACTTGAAATCTTAAGATGTGAGGGGAATCTCAAGGCCTACTGTAGCCTTGTGGAAGGGGCTAGGAGGTGTGAGTGGCAAGTTGGAGTCTCAACCAAAAACGAAATCTGCAAACCATAGGGCCCATGAAGCATCAGTTAAGAAATATTGGTGGTGTAATCGCATGTACAGGAATATTTCTGGGCATGTGCTTCCTTGTTCTGGATGTAAAGGAACCAGTCTGGACTCCCATTCCAAACACACATGAAAAAGGGAGAGTCTCAATGTTCTGGCTTATTTAGGTATTTTCTAGAAATATATCTGTCAGTCTGAGGTAGTTGACCAGAAATGGAGTCTACATTTGTGTGAGTCTCCTTAAACTGTAAGTACTGTGGTAACATATCTAGATTTGTCAGTGTGGGGCACATTCTTTTTAAAAAAAACAAAACAAAAAAACAAACAAACAAAAAAGTTTTTGCGCTGCTTCCCCCTGTCCTCCCCATAACTCCTCCACTTTATGTTAATTGAAGCTTTCTAATAGCCAACTTACATTTAATGCGTCTTGCATGCCTGGGAAATAGGACATCCATGGCAGCTGTCGTGACAGACAACAGGGCAGGCAAAAACGCAGTCCCAAACAGTAACCTGAATTTCCAAACAAGAACATTAGACTCCTTGGATATTTAAAGAATAAATTTTAGAGTCCTTGAAACTTTTATCCAAGAATTGTGCAGCAGACTTAGTAAAGCTTGATCTTTATGGTCTCTTAGAAATACAGTGCTTTATTGGAAAATATGGCAGTCTTTCATTAGATTGATTGATGGATTCCTTAAAAAGCATCAGGAATAGCTGTAGTCATTTTCACCTAAAAACTTTAATCCCAAATCTGCAGAATTTACACACATTTTTTTTCTTTGTTTCTGTATGGCTATTTTGATACCAGCTGTTCTAAGGTGCAAGGAGAGTCACTAAAAACGTTTATGCATTTAAACTAACTTGTTGATACTGGACCGAACTTTCGAGATGCCACAGACCTTTCAAGGTCCTGCAGTGCAGTTTGCCGAATGTCAGTGCTTTCAGTTTATAGGTTAGGGTAAATGCCACATTCCCTCTAATTTAGGGACTATGGCAAATACATGTTGTCTAAGATCAGATTGTTTATACATGCCAGGCTCTAGCATTATTTCTATGAAACATTCATTTAGAAGAATGGAATGGCAGGATCAAAAAATAAGTTTAGGTGCTCTGAAGTTACTGGTGATAGTTGGCATGTTGTTGATATTTTAAGTGAAATAAATTGATCATTCAAATGTAAAGGAAATTCACTTGTAATGAAATTTTTCATACTTAAAATAATACTTCTTACTCTTGGCATCCTATAGAACTTTCTCCATTGTCAGGGCCTAAAAACTTAGTTGATCAAAATGGAAGCTTAAATTCTGGAGAAATGTCTCGAAAGAGGGTTTTATAGGAGAATAGTTTTGCCAGAAGTTTGTCTTCTGAACCTAAGTAAGATATTAAAAATTGAGACATAGGGATGCTATTTTTTTAGTTCTTTTCCTGTGGGACAAATGAAATTGTGATGCAAACGGCCCTGCAACATGTAAACTATAAAATGACTGATTGTCTAAGAGTGGCTCTGTACTCTGGGATTGTGTTGTCCAGTGCTAGGTGGGAGGAGGGGATGTTCTGAGGAGGAATTTCGGTACTGCAAGGACTTGGACTATTAACTTCTAGGTTCATTGTTCCCTACTGAGAAGACCAAAATCTTGAGAATTAACAGTTTTTGCTATCCTGTAGATTTGCATTGTTCTAATTGATAGTTATTGCCTTGAAATGGATTTTAAAGTAAAATAGAAATTGCTTCCCATAGGAACCATGATACAGATACATGTGGTGATTGGTGTGAACATATTTTGTCTGTCTTTAATTGTAATACAAAAAACCTTTGGGCCAGAGAGTCTGGACTGAGAAACTACTTCAGAAGTTGCAAATCTACTATTTTTGTATGTAATACCAGAAGTTTTAAATCAGAAGAGTTTTAACCTTATTCTAATCTCTTTATACGTTATCTTTCTATCTACTGAAAATCTAGGGTTTTGCTTTGAAAATAAAAACATGAAAAGTATCTTTGATAACAACCCAAGTCTGATAGACATTTGATCTGTCCAAATTTATAAACCTCTTCAGTAATATTTTAGAAAATGGAAATTTCTAATAGATGAAATCTTCAAAATGGAAATTCTGCTTTGACTTCTCTGCTTTGAACTTTTAAATGCAGTTGGTACAATTTTATATTTGTCTATAGGTTCTACTCCTGGGGGAATTCTGCGCCAATGCGCGTGTGCAGAATTCATGTCCCCCGCAGATTTCTTTGCTTCCCTGCCCAAAAATGACTTTTTGACAGGGAAGTATAGTGAAGCTGCAAGAGCAGTCATGCACCATTCCCTAGCTGCGCAGGTACATTGTTTCAGGCACCCGGAGCAGCGGGTGGAGAGGTAAACCACCTCCGGGCTGGGGACACGTTAGCCAGTGGCTCCTACCCAGAGGAGGGATCAGTTAATAGTCCTGGCTGGGCTGGAGGCAGGAGAGGATGGGACTTCCTCTTCCCCTGCAAGACGTGGATGGGGCTGTGTCAGACCCACTCCCAGAAACCTCCCCAAGCTGCGGAAGCTCAGCATCTCTTCCTCCGCCCCCCCTTCCTGCACTCATCGCTCCTCAGCTGCAGGGGTAGGGGTCACTGTATGAGGAGTTGCTCCACCATCTGCCCAACCCCTGCCAAGCCTCACCCCGTATACCCAGAACCCCCCCAGCCATCCATACTGACCCCCACCCCTGCACCAAGACCACCCCCCACTGAGCTCCCTGCACTCAAACCTCCACCCCTTCGAGCCCCACCCTGTGCATCACCCTGAGCCCCACCATCAAGACCCCCCCCACGCCACTGACCCCCAACAATCTGAACTCGGATCCCCTCCTCCCCCCAAAACCCCACTCCACTGGCAGACCCTCCTGCTGAGACCCTCACAACCAGACCCCTCCGCTGAGCCCCAACCACTTTCACTTGAAAGCCCCTGCGGTCCCATTGCCACTGCACCTGGAATCCCCTCAGTGAGCCTCTGTGCATCCAGATCCCTCCACACCTAGACCCCCCACTGAGCTGCCTGCACTGGGATTGTCACACACAGAATCCTCTCACCCCACACCTGGATCTCCCCCCACTGAGCCCCTCCACACTTGGATCCTGTCTGGTTGAGCCTGCCTGCCCCACACCTAGTGCGCCTGGCACAGGCCCCAGGTGTTTCTGGGGCAGGCCCAGGCCTTGTGCTGTGTCAGGGTCAGGTGTAGCCTCACCACTGAGTCCGTGTCCTGGGTCTGGGGAGGCTGCAGGGTGATCCTCAGTTTTGTACAGCCAGTGGACTGTGCTCCCCACTGCCATGCTGGAGCCTCTGCATTTATTTATTAACAGATAAAACTTGCAGAATTTTAAAATATTGATGTGTGCAGAATTTTTAATTTTTTGGCGCAGAATGCCCTCAGGAGTAAGGTTCAAATGCCAGTTTGTGGACAAACTACACGTGTGTTAATCACTCTGACTGGTGTCTCCAGGCCTAGGAAAGGGGCAACTTTAGATGCTCCCCTGTTTTGGAATTTCCTGTGATGGCAGAGAACAATGCCATTGATCTAAACATACTGACTGAGCATGTTCTTTTAAATTGGCTTACATATACCTCCAAGATAACCAATTCCCCCTCTTAATCACTTTTGTTAGCAAATTATCCTCATATAATCAAATCTATTTGTATATTGAAAGATGTCTATTCACTTAATTTTCCATTTATTTTGTATTTTTAAGATTCCTGGATATCCCAGTCAGCTTCATTCCCTAGAAATCAGAAGCAACCAGGTGTGGATTCCTTGTCACCAGTGGCCTCCCTTCCTAAACAGATTTTTCAGCCGTCTGCACAACAACAACCTTCTAAACAGGTTAAAGTCACATGTGCAAATTGCAAAAAACCCTTGCAGAAGGGACAGACTGCATATCAGCGCAAAGGATCAGCTCACCTATTTTGTTCCACTGCCTGCCTCTCATCATTCTCGCATAAACCTGCTCCAAAGAAACTCTGTGTTATGTGCAAAAAGTAAGGGATGTTTTATTCGTTGTTCCCTTAATACTTAAATGCAAAAATATCTGCTTTATGAATGTTAAGGAGCATTTCTAATAACTAAAAGAACGAGGAGTACTTGTGGCACCTTAGAGACTAACAAAATAAATTCGTTAGTCTCTAAGGTGCCACAAGTACTCCTCGTTCTTTTTGCTGATACAGACTAACACGGCTACCACTCTGAAATCTAATAACTAAGTATATGACGCTTGTAAGATCTGACTACAAAAATATTTTCCCCCACAAAGTGTAGGGCCACCTTAAATTTGGTTGAAAATGGCTAATCCTTTATAAGTTACCATTATACGTAATCCTTCATGGTTATAACATGTCTAGAGATAATCAAGGAAAGTACAGTACCTCTCCTTGATTGTCAACTCTCTAATTCAAAATAAGGCAGCATACGGGAGCTTCTTCTCTTTAAAGATACAAATGAATAGTTTTGGATTAGTGATTTTTTTCATATAAACAGTTTCTAAGAGATTGCAAAATATAGTACAGTAAACAATATGGCATAAATTCACAAGAAAAAATAGTGAAAACATTTTATTATATAAATGCTTCCATTGTTAGAGGGAAAAGATGACATCAAGGGGCAAATACATAGGAGAAAAAAATATTGAGATTTGGAAAGACATGGCTGAGAAACATAGGAAGACTGTTCAATTTACTGGGAGTTATGGGGGAAAGCCCTGGCCTAGGCAATGGCTGGAAGGGAGAGGGAGACGAGCAATAAGCTGGCAAGCCTATGAGAGTGCCTATTGCGCGTGTGTGTGTGTATGTGTGTGTGTGTGTGTATATATATATATATATATATATATATATATATACACACACACACATATATATATAAATAAAATATAGAAAGTCTTAAAAAGAAGCCCAGGAATTATGAACTCATTCCTGAAATCACTCAGGAGCCAGATGGGTCATACTTCTCTGTATGTGTGAAGGGGTGGGCACCTGCCGGAGTCTGGAGAACGGGGCCTTGTGGAAGCTACAGAAAGCAGAGTTGAAATAGTGAAGGCATGAATGGGGGCTTCATCCCATTTTGGGGTCAAGGCAGTGTAATATGGGCAGTATTACAGAAGTGATTAAATATATTTAGACATAGTGTTCTGCATTTTCAGTTTTCACTGATAAATTACCATTTTTTTAAATTAAGAGTTTCATTTTTTTATTGATTTATACCCTCATCAATCCACTCAATATTTTTTTTGAGTATTTATTTTTGTTAAACACTAATGTTTTACATGATGGTTGTGTCCTGTATCTCTGAGACTGAAGCAGTTACTCAGTGTAAAACTCAGAACACACGCACAGTGGAGGTCAGAAAAATCAAACAATGTTAATAATGCGGTATGATTGGCTCAAAAAGACATGCTGCCTGCCTATTGTTTTGCGTCTGTTTAGAGTGGCGCTAAATTTAAACAATCAGTCCTCCACAGATAAAGATAGATAAGGTAAAGAGGTAAACGTGGGGCAAAAGTACAAATGTGTGCCTGAATACCAACAAAAAATCAGTGCTTAGAAATTTTCAAGAAAAGTAAAGATGGGAACGAAGAGGATGCATTGCATTGCAAGTAATGCAGCATTGAGATCAGTGCTTGCGCTGACAGAATAAAGGAGCATGTCGAAAGCAAGTGACATAAGAAGCTTAAAGAAGAAAGTGAACTTTGAGATAAACAGTCAATATCAGGAGTTTTCACCATGGCTTTAATGAAAGAGAGGTCACAGCATGATTGTGTCAATGAATTTGTGCGTAGTCTTTGTTTTGCTGGACAGTCACTGTTAATTGCAGAGGGGCCTGGTGGTGACTTTTTGTGTGACAGTACTGTCCAGGAGCAAAAGTCCTTCCTAATGCAGACAACCTCACTCATAAGTACCTGAAAGAAAATGACGATGCTTTAGTATCTAAACTGATGGAACAAATTGATGAAAATGTTGTCTAATCTGATTTGACGAGTCTCCTGATGCTTTGGACTGTCCGATGCTTGGCCTTTTGTTTGTTTTTTTTATTTCAAGGTGAATAAACCCACATTGTTTTGTGCTGATGTGACTTTTCATCCCCTCTGCTGTCAGCTGTTTTGTCAACACAGCAGTAACTGACATATTTGAGATATACCAGCTAATTTGGGAAAATGTGGCCACAACAAACACAGATTGTGTTTACCCTACATGGCTAAGTTTTCACGAGAGATTAAACTCGGTCAGAAACTGGAGCTGCTATGTATTGCCTATCCTGCTCATCTGATTAACGTTGTGCTGTCAACAACTACTGCTACAGAAGAAATGAAAGATGTGAAATCTTGCATCATTGGGTTTGGGGCTGTTTTCAAGCATGCAAACAAGTTTGAAGACTTTGTTTTACACAGTGCGAGATGAGTGCAGAGCTGACTGCCGATTACCTACCTGTGTTGTGCCACATTGGTGGATGAGTGTGTACTTCGCTGCCTGTCATGTAAATAACACATGGACTGTGCTGATGCATCTCCTATATCATCCTGAGTTTGTTGGTTCCAAAGCAGAAACTCTGAAGAGACTGGCAAATAACCAGAATGTGACCGCCAGATTCTGCGCATCAAGGTAACGTTCATTGTTGAAAACTTGTGATCACTGTGTGACACACAGAAAACACTGGAGCTTTCTCTGACTACTGCCAACACATTTGCCCATACAGATGTTTACCAGATCCTGTCAACCAAAATCTCAGCTGAACTGAGTACAAAAGCTGCAGAAGAAACATACAGTGAGAAAACCCAGCTGTTTCTGGAAATCCTTCTGACTCCAGGAGATGAGAAAACTCCAAATGTGTTCTAAACCTTCAACACAACACTCAGTGAGAAATGGGAGACTATCATGGTGCATAATCTGACCCCTGAAGTGTTTGGTGCCAAAGATTCTTTTTGGAATGTCATCCAGGTGTTGCACCCTTTCGTCAAAGTGAATTTTGCAGCAGACTGTGACAGTTATGCCAGAGTGTTTCAGCCGTTTGCCACTAACGATGGAATTTCAAATCTGAAAGGAGAATTTACTGTTTACACGAACATGCCTAACCTGACAGTATAAAACTGGATGTGCCAGTTTTTTGGGACAGTAATCAAAACAAACTTCCCGACTTCAGCAGAGTGTCATGGCAAGCTTTGGTTCTGGATCTTAACTGATGCAAAGCACTTATTTTTAAAGTTGGACTACCTCCAAGGCAGCAAGAGGCTCAACATGAGTGAGAATACTTTGAAGAAAATTATGGGAGCATATGTAAACCAGGATTTCTGGAAAAACTATTCTCTTAGACAAAAAATACCTTTTGTACATGAAAAAAGCTTCAATTATACTGTAGTAAAATGTGTATATTATGCAAGTCGTTTTCCCCATATTTTTTTAAATTTTTTTTAACCCGATTTCATCCTAGTTTTACTGTTTGGAAAATAAACAAAAAATCTCCTCCAAATTTTTTTACAAATAAAAACTGAAAATGCGGAACACTAGACATAAATAATTAAAGGTCATAGTTCACCTTGAAATTTATTATTGATTCATTACTCAGAATGCCTAAAAGAACCACGGGAGCTTAAGAATTGTACACTAGTAACATTAGACTTGCAAAATAGTTATACTTAGGGTTGTCAAGCGATTAAAAAAATTAATAACGATTAATTGCACTGTTAATAATAAAATACCATTTATTTAAATATTTTTGATGTTTTCTACGTTTTCAAGTATATTATTCTACCTTTATATATATTCTACGTTTTCAAGTATATTAATTTCAATTACAGCACAGAATACAAAGTGAGACGTTCACACGGCACTTTTGTAGCTGGCATTGCAAGGTATTTACATGCTAGAAATGCTAAATATTCATATGCCCCTTCATGCTATGGCCACCATTCCAGAGGACATGCTTCCATGCTGATGATGCTTGTTAAAAAAAATTACGTGCTGATTAAATTTGTGACTGAACTCCTTGGGGGAGAACTGTATGTCTTCTACTCTGTGTTTTACCCGCATTCTGCCATAAATTTCATGTTATAGCAGTCTCGGATGATGACCCAGCATGTTGTTCGTTTTAAGAAAACTTTCATTGCAGATTTGACAAAAGGCAAGGAAGGTACCAATGTGAGATTTCTAAAGATAGCTACAACGCTCGACCCAAGGTTTAAGAATCTGAAGTGCCTTCCAAAATCTGGAAGGACAAGATGTGGAGCATATTTTCAGAAGTCTTAAAAGAGCAACACTCCGATGCAGAAACTACCAGAACCTGAACCACTAAAAAAGATCTGCTGGTGGCATCTGACTCTGATGATGGAAAATGAACGTGCGTCCGTCTGCACTGTTTTGGATAGTTATTGAGCAGAACCCATCATCAGCATGGATACATGTCCTCTGGAATAGTGGTTGAAGCATGAAGGGACATATGAATCTTGAGCACATCTGACACGTGAATATTTATTTTGCAACGCCAGCTACAACAGTGCCATAAGAAGGCCTATTCTCACTTTCAGGTGACATTTGTGAACAAGAAGCGAGCAGCATTATCTCCTGCACATGTAAACAAACTTGTTTGAGCGATTGGCTGAACAAGAAGTAGGACTGAGTGGATTTTGTTGTATTTTTGAATGCAGTTATTTTTTGTGCATAATTCTACA
The DNA here is from genome assembly GCF_965152275.1 of Natator depressus. Classification (NCBI taxonomy): domain Eukaryota; kingdom Metazoa; phylum Chordata; order Testudines; family Cheloniidae; genus Natator; species Natator depressus. The sequence goes on from NC_134234.1 coordinate 39,812,904, forward strand.
TTTGTAAGTTCAACTTTCACGATAAAGAGATTGCACTACAGTACTTGTATTAGGTGAATTGAAAAATACCATTTTATTTTTACAGTGCAAATATTTATAATAAAAATAAATATAAAGTGAGCACTGTACACTTTGTATTCTGTGTTGAAATTGAAATCCATATATTTGAAAATATAGAAAATAAATGGTATTCTATTTTAAGTGTGATTAATCGCACAATTAACTTTTTTAATTGCTTGACAACCATAGTAGAAAATAATATATCTCGCTATAGATGAGTCTTTTGCGTAAAGATAACTGACTGAATATGCAATTAAATAATACAAATTCTAGCTGCTGCTTAAGCTCTACATTGTTCAGCTAGTTATACCATTTATAAATAAGATTTGAATCTAATCTTTCTCTTTCTCTTAGGATTAAGATGTTCAAAGCTCATGGCTAATTCTTTATCATCTCCCCATTCCTGCAACTAATTCTGTGGTGATTCTAAGAGGGTAGGATGATACAGGTTGCAAAAAAGAACAGCCACGTTAAAAACATTTCATTTTTAAATAGAGAAAAATTTTGAAGTGTCCAGTTCTTAGATTATTGATTGATTCATTATTTTGGACAGTCTGTCAAAGTCTTTTTGAATGCTAAAGACTCAGATTTGTAGAGAAGTCCTATGAGGTCATCTTTGAACTTCTTTCTTTTGAGGATATCTTAGGCCAGGTCTACACTAAAAAGTTAAATAGACCCCTGAGTGATGTACCAAAGGCAACCTACCATCCCCAGTATAGACAGTGCTAGGTCGACAGAAGAATTCTTCTGTCTACCTAGCTACTATCTCTTGGGAAGGTGGATTAACTACAGCAATGGGAGAATTCCTCCCATTGCTACAGTGAGTTGTCTACACTGAAGTGCTACAGCGGCACAGCTGCAGCATTGTAGCTGTGCTGATGTAGTGGTTTAAGTGTAGACATAACCCTAGTCTTTTAAATTCTCCCCCTAGTCTTCAACTGCTCAGTAAATCTGTGTATGGAAACCAGGGCCTGGACAAAGTTGCCCTTGTTTAACACTGCCTTAGCTTCAAGTCTAAACAAGAGTAGAAATCTATGCTACTTACATTTTTTAGTTAGCGATCCTGTGTTTCCTGCACTCCCCTCCTCCACCGGGGGTCCCCCCTCAGTATCAGATTTACTGGATAGGGAGGAATCTTGCTGCACTGTCTCAATGCCATAACTATGGGAAAGTTGGCCAGTTTCCCCCCCAGTTTTAAGATGGCAACACCATCTGTTCTGAACACATGAAAAAAGTAGGAACTATGATGTTGCACAGTGAGTTTAGTGTTTTTTTTTTTTAATACAACATACTGTTAACTTAGGTTTTAATTTAGGTTTAGAATGGCTGTTTGTAAATTGAGTGATATCAACTGACTTCAAAAAGATGATGAAATTTAGAGAAGCTGGCAAAGATTTCCTAGAAGTGATGTAATTTTGGGTGTCCCCTATAAGTCCCCTTAAGGTTTTTTTTTTTAAATCCAGCTGTTCAGTAGGTCTTAAGTTGGGCACTCAGAAATTTTAAGGCACTCAAAATTGTTAGTCACTTTCTAAAAATTTTGGCTAATGTGTTCATTATTTTCCCCCTCAAACTTTTATTAAAAATTGCGAATTTTTTCCTTTTTTGATGCTCTTCTCTCTGATCATAGTCAGTGAAACTACTCGTGCTAAAAGTTAAGGACGTTTGTAAATGTTGGCCCAATTGGTGCCACAGTTTGTAAGCTTGTCAGGGCAGGGGTGCTGGCGTTCTGTTTCTGTGGAGTACACAAGCAAGTCGTCTTGTAGTCCTCTTGCAAAAGGCCCAGCTTCATGCTGACATCCTTTCAGATAAGGGTAGATCTGAAGGTGTCTCACTGTACAGGCAGTCCATGCCTTTTCCAGAAGCAATCTTTAAAGAGCAGCCTACTGCATTCCCTTTCCCCAGAGGCTGTATGTCTTCAGTGCTTTCAGTTCCTCCCAGTTTATAAATTTAGAACTGAACATGGGATAGACTTTTTTGGGACATGTCCGTCCCCAACATGAGAATGTAACATGTAACACTTGGCCTCCAGACCTGCCCAGTCAGTTCTTGCTTTATGCTGCTGAATGGTATTTCCATTGCATCAGTAATCCATAAAAAACAAAAGCTGTGTGCCTGTAAGGAAAAGGGAGATATTTTTCCTCTCTCATAACTTCCATGGGGGATATGTGGGGGAGAGGAGGGAGAAAAGAACCATCTGGTCCATATTTATGCACAGATGATATGGATGTACTACAGCCCCAGCTACAGAATCTGGCTCTTTAGTTTAAGCTGTAGAGACTCACACTTTTACTTTTATGGGAATAAGGTTCTTGTGAAGTAACAGCAAAATTCACTAGCAAATATCACGTGTGTTCAAAGCCGTTAAACTAATCCATTGTCAGTTGAGTTTGCTTATTATTCTGTGTCTATTGTTAACCACAACTTTCTGATGAATATCTATAATGTATGATCGATCTGATTTGGAGGGGGCTCTTCATTTTAGGAGCTAGAAGTATCTCTTAAAAACTCTGCTTCCATCTGAAAACCAAGTAATCTAACATGCTGAAATAATTGGATTCATAGACACCCTGCAGTTTAAAACTGAGTGACTTTAAACCAAGCTTACTTTAAGAATATTTTAATGTAACTTTAGATGTTTGATTAAACCAAAAATTGGTAAATTGGTGAATAATATTATTATTGTGCCCTGCTATTTTTGCAGATGGGGCCAAACAATAAATGCAGAAGGAATAGCATGCAACAAGGCATACAACTGAGATTATTGCAAATGTTAAGGTGCATAGTGTAGCATGAGGCTGAAGACCAAGTGTATCTTGCACTTGTCACAGAACACGATAGTGCAGTTGACTTTTAATGAGAGGTATGAAGGACTAGTTCAGAGTAATTTATTACTGTTCATTTGGTTAATCCAAAAATAGTCGGCTGTCTCAGTTGAATATTTAATCAGTTACAGCTAGGTACTCCATATTCAGATTGGTGATTTGGAACTTCTTTAGCCAGCTTGATTACTTCTATAAATTGTGCCTATTTTTTATTTAAAATGATGCATTGTAATATCCAAGCTTACCAGGCAAATTCAGAGTGGAGTTTTGGTCTTAACAAAAGTTTCTGGCTATAGCTAAAAAGACAGCTCTTCAGTGTCATATTTCAGAAGAAAAGAATCTCCAAAAATAATAAAATAAAGTGCTGATATTAGTTGTAGCAGTGTTATGGGTTTTCGAGGAGCAGGAAATAGATGTTTATTGACTAAGTTTAAAAAAAAATACTTTTTTTTTTATTGTTGGGAAGCAGCTTTTGTTTAAAAAATATCTATGGTTTTATGTTTAAAATTTAATCTTTTGCATGTACTAAGTAAAACAAGCTAGATATGCTCAACCGGTAACTGCTCATTGGTAAAAGCTGTTTTACAAATACTGTATCTTCAATATTGGAAGTAATGTAGGGAAAAACATACAGCCTGGTATTCTTTTGGATATACAACAGAAATTGCTTTGTTTTAATGGTCGATTTGCAATGTGAATGTAAAGTTGCTCAGAACTATTTATATTTTAGCAAATAGTATTAAACTCAAGAGAAACAAATGCAACAGATAGAATGATTGATGGATGTCAGTACAGTGGGACCATCTTGAAAATAGTTTTGAACCAAAAGCTATTTAGAATCCGAGAAATTAAAAGTGCATGGTGGGGGGAAAAAGAATCAATTATATTGTTATGAAATACTATTTAAAAAAAAAAAGTTTTATGCTCTAGTGCTTTTGTCTTTCAGAGATATAACAACAATGAAAGGCACCATTGTTGCTCAAGTTGATTCCAGTGAGTCTTTCCAGGAATTTTGCAGTACATCATGTTTGTCCTTCTATGAAGACAAGCATAATCCCTCAAAAGGAATCTTGAATAAGTCAAGATGCACTATCTGTGGTAAACTAACTGAGGTCTGGTTCAGTTTTTGGTCTCAACTCTTAAATTACTTCCTAATTGAACATTTATTATTAAGAAGTTGATTGGAAAGAGTGGTAAAATGTCTATTTTTTAAAGTTGTCTAGGTTTTTTTGTATTTCTACAGTAATTAGTCTTAATATATTTAGCAAGTTTATATCTCTTTCCATCTTCAGTCATGCTTTATAATGGTTAGATAACATTAATTTTTGTAAATTGCTTTATTGCATATTTAAATTTAAGAAATCTATGAAGACAGTTGTGCATTATTGACATTTTTGTAGTCCGCTGACATTTTGGAGTTCACTTTCATTGCTGATTATTGCAGGCAAGGCTTTTCTTTAGACAGCTAGTCATTTAAAAATTTTATGTTGAATTGTTCACTATTGGTCTCCATAAGAGCATAAGAATGGCCATACTGTGTCAGACCAATGGTCCATCTAGCCCAGTATCCTGTCTCCTGACAGTGCTCGCTGCCAGATGCTTCAGAGGGAATTAACAGAACAGAGCAGTTAGTGAGTGATCCACTTCCTGTTGTCTAGTCCCAGCATCTGGCAGTCAGAGGCTTAGGGACACCCAGAGCATGGAGTTGCATCCCTGACCATCTTGGCTAACAACTATTGACAGCCCTATCCTCCATGAACTTATCTAAATCTTTTTTGAGCCCATTTATACTTGTGGCCTTCACAACATCACAGGGCAATGAGTTCCACAGGTTGACTGTGCATTGTGCTTTTGTTTGTTTTGTTTTATTAATTTCATTTGGTGGCCCCTGGTTTCTTGCATTCTTAAAAGGGAGGAAACTAGAAACAGTTACTGCTTCTCTCATATTTCATTTTTCAGTAACTATTTTGAGGGCCCTCAAAGTATAAATCCAATAGTAATTGATACTAATCAGTAGATTACATACAAATGTTGCCATCAAAACAATTCAGGATTTTCTCTATTCTAATTGCATATTTTGGTAAATCCCCCTTGAGTAACGTAAAGATAGTTTGTATAGTAGAATATACTCTTATTTAAATTCTACTGAGCTGGGATTACTACATTCTGGATGCAAATACTGGGCCAAGCTTACATAGCCATGTATATTCATCCTTTTCGCCCCAAGACAGCCTTGTAAATTAAAAGCCAAATATATTAAAAATCCTGCTCACTGCCAACAAAGTGTATAAAGTGCAGGTGGGGAAAATGTATGTAAATTTGCTCCCCGTTCTCTTGAGCAGCCTTGTGTGAATCCAACCCTGTGACCTTGGATTGGCTTCCAAGGCCTCAAAAACAGCTGGGGCTAGGTTTTTGCCCAGAGATTGCAAGGAGACAGTTTGCTTTGTTTGTTAAAGTTATTTCAAATGCATATGTCACGATATTGTCTAGGGTTCCAGTTGAACCAAGTATTGTTCTTTAAGTTGTGATTGTCAAGTGTAGTGCACTGATGAAGAATCTTGGGTTGTTTTTTTTAGATTCGCCATGAAGTTAGCTTTAAGAACATGACTCATAAGCTGTGTAGTGACCACTGCTTCAATAGATACAGAATGGCGAATGGTTTAATAATGAATTGCTGTGAACATTGTGGGGAGTACTTGCCCAGTAAAGGAGCTGGAAACAATATCCTTACGATTGACGGTCAGCAGAAAAGATTCTGTTGCCAAAACTGCGTTGGTGAATATAAACAGGTAACTTCTTCTATTTATAAAAAAATGAAATTTAGCCTATAAATTAAAAAACAAAACAAACATTAGTACTGCTAAGATGCATTCTGTTCTTGATTAACTAAGTTGCTTGAGACTGTTCGTATTCTATATTTAGACAAACCTCAAAGACTCAGCTGTTCAACCTATGTGAATTTGTGTGTGCATTTGTGGGAGTGGAACTCTACTAATAAATTATTATTGTAAAAGGAGACATGTATCTTAACCAAAAATACTAGTGACTTAAAACAGTCTGAGGAAGAAAACTTCTATCTTTTTAGTGAAGGCTTTAATTCTTAATGTATTTATTTATGGTGAGCATGACAACTCCATACCTATTGTGCAACCCACTAGTGCTTGGTTAGATATAAAAGCTCATTTACTTGCACTTCTAGACATTTACGTAAAGTTAAAAATGTATATGGGCCATGCAGTCTGGACATGTTGATTCCCTTAATCACATTGTTTACCTGTACATTGGATACGCTTTGAGTTCCTTTCCAGTGTAATCCCAAGTCCAAAGCTAAGCTTTACCCATATTCCTTCATGAGTGAAGGTTTGAAGGATTTTGTGTCCTCCTTTGCTTAGCTTCTGTGTGCTCCTGAAATTATTATAGCATTTGAAACAAGTCTTGTTTTTTTTACATTCCAGTCTTCAGACAACATTTGCCCCCTGTGTTTGCTTTAGGAGGCAGTGGTGAGCCATCATTTAACACTAGTGGGAAGGTTGGAGTGCTGTTCAAACTATCTGTGACCTAGCAGGATAATTCAGAACCATTGTTATTTATTAATTTTTGGGCTGGTCCACTGTAGAAATTTAGTTTTTTCTATAGCGTGCATCTTTTATCTGAGATGTCATGGTGTTGCAGTGTTAAGCATCTAGGGACTGTGTTTTAGGACTTCTGAGATGAATGTTCCACTTGTAACATATACCTATATTTTCTGTAGTTTTGGAGTAAACCGTTATATATGTGAGATGATGTGTTACTTTACCAAGGCTTCTTTGAGATGTTTGTGCACCCAGCTGTGTTGAGGATTCTTCTTCATTTCTTTCCACTTTTTGAAGCTGGTGAAATACAATCAGTCGGAGGGAGCCCAGTATTGAATTAACAAAGCTCCATTATATTTGATGAATAAAAAGCTCCATAATGTTTGATCTCTGTTCTGTATTGCTATTCCATTTTTGAATGTCAAGTGCTGCTTGCCTTTACCCTTTTTGGACTGCTTCTTTGAGCTTGTACAGAACTCAGACAGTATTTCTGGGAATGTATACATGTATAAACAGCACAACTGAAAGCATAACATAAGCCTTATTGTTTTATCACACAGCAAAACCAAAAAAGGGCAAAATAGGTTTTCGAGATACTAAAAATGTAGGCATAGACAGAAGCCATGGAAAGACTTGGAGAAACGTTGAATAAGCACTCATGAAGGAACAAAAAGACCACAAGATTAACTTTGAACTTGGGACTGTCCCACACAACCTAAAACATGCATTGATGAAATGCCATGTGAGCATGGAATTATGAGTGGTGGAACGACAATTCTGTATCTATTATACATTCATTGCAAAGTGTACTTTGTCATTTGTCTGTTTAGATATTTTTGTACTGTTGTGTTCAGACATTAAATCCCCATATGCTAATGAGAGGATGAGGTGGCATGGCATTTGACAGGATGTTGTGCTCTATTGTGTGCTGGGGGATTGCAACTTTACCATTAGTAGTGGATATTATGCAATAGCATGCTGATCTGGAAGTGAATCTCTCTCTCCTTGACCTGGATAGTTTTGCTGCATCCATTGCCATCGGCAGACTTTGTACCAGCAAAATCTCTTATGTTGTGAAAGGATTATTATGTATTTGATGTTGGGGGGTGAATGGCTTATGGAATGGTAATGAGCTGTGAAAAGATTAATCTCTAGTGCCAGTTTGCATCCACCCAGGTTGTTGTGACGAAATGTAATTCATAGTAGGTTTTCAAATATTATAGACAGTAAATGGTGGATTTAAAATTCTTGTTTAAATGAGGTACATTCCAAAAGAGTATAATTGTTCTGATGGTGTATGGTGTGGGTGGCAAAATGTCTCAGGCCATAATTAATTTTATAATGACAAATCTGACTAGCAATGTGCATTTACATTTTAACTTGAATTTGAAATCATTTGAGGAAATTTTGGAAAATGATTATTAACTTTTGTTAAGTGGGTGCTTTTTGTGAGAAGTATAAATGTATAGTCTTGTTCAATAACGGGTTTTTGTATGGAATGTGTCTATCAATTTAATCTTTTAAAGGAATTTTGACCATGAAAGCTCAATCATTGCTAGCAATAGGTAATTATAGATAAAATATATTTACTTTCCCACAATAGTACTAGACCTCTTTCTGAGGATTTTTCTCTGTCATTTTATTTTCGAGGGGAGTGCACCATAGGAAAGGAAGGACAGACTTCTAAAATAATATAGAAATAATTCTCCTTTTGTCAAAACAGTAATACAGGGGTTGATGGGGAAGCATTTGGCTACATTAGTATTTTGTTTAGCAGGTTATCATCCTGTGTGGTATGACTAAAATTTTTAGTGAATATATTCCACTTATGTGCAAGCAATTGTATAATAAGTGGGGGTCTGTCTGTTTGCTATGAGTTGTATAAAAGTAGTATATCATGTACTGTAATTGTCATATACCAACTGGTCTTTTATAAATATGTAGTACTCGTAAACTAGAATTGACACAATATTTGTACCTACCTACTTAATCCTTATGTGTGAAATAAATATTACTTAAAAATGTTTGGAACTAGTTTTCATAACGTATGTACAGTTTTTCTTAGGATTGAAGTGAAATTATGTGCAGACCAAAATGTTATGCCTTTTGGCAGGGAGATTGGTGGTAGAGAACCAGGACAAATGGGTCATGATTTGGTGTGGCTGATCCTTCATTTTACGTTGTGGTGGTGGGAGAGACAGGGAAAGAGGAGGCAATGCTGTTTTTTGAGTTAGAGGGACATTGGATAAAACAGACAGAAGCTCTTGTCTCATTTTCAAAAATATGAATGCACTTAGGAGGTGAAGTCCCATTGACATAAGCTCCTAAATGGACATGTCATTTTTGAAAATGGGACTTTAAGGCCTAGGTACTCTTAAAAATGTCCTTCATAACTAAGGACATAACTGGCCCCTCTTTAATATGGCACTAGTGAAACTGTACTGTATATACCTGGATGCATCAGCGCTTGAAAGAGATTTATTAAACTAAAGGATAACTGGGGAAAAGTTACAAATGAATAGACAATGGACAGATGAGGAACAATAAAAAAAACTAAAATAGGTATAGCTTGACCAAACTATTTAGGTATGATTATTTAAAGTGTGTTGACACCCACGAGGGAGACGAGTTATTTATGGTGGCACAAGTGGGTATAATCAAGAAATGGAATGATACTAAGTAAAGGACAACTTAGGTTAAATGTCAGGAAAACTTTCTTGAAACGTATGTTAAACATGGAAGACACTTCCAATCGAAGTAGACCCTGAACCCTTTCCTGTCGTCTTTGTTGTTGAAGTTCATACTCTCCAGTACTGGGAGAGGTAGGGAGCAACTCAGAGAATGACCCTAGAAAAGTAAATGAATTACCAGAAGAAAATAAGATATTGTTTGAGTACATGTAGCCATGTATTCCACTTAGGTGTGTGGGCTCCCAGGGCAGTGGAACCAGAGAAATTTGCCTACCAATGGCGGGGGGTGCTTGCGCCTTGTGGCTGTAGCTCCTCTCCTGGCTACATGAAGTGGTGCTGCCCTGACTCTCCCTGAGTTTCTTCTTATTGCCTGTGGTGGGGTTTAAACAGTGTCCCCCCCAACAGCCATCTCCACAGTTGGTGCTTGCTCTGTATTGGTGAGGCCTACATCAGGGAGTGTTGTGTGATCTGCAGATCGTTTAAGAAATGGACTCAAGTGGCTTGGGAGCTTTGCCTGAAGAAGCGCCTGCTTGAACAGGCCATGCAGCCTGCATTGGTATCAAGGCCCTCATTGAGTCGGAGATTGCCCTTGAACTTTAGGAGCGCCGCTGCTTCACATTCTGGAGCAGGCTCCTCTCTGAAGAAATGGAGAAGCCATTCCCTGTCAACTGTGCTGAGGAAAAGATTGCATAAGACCAACTGAGGTTGCTCTAGGTCTCAGGGTGACTCTTCTACCTCCCCCAGTAAAAGTGTGGACAGGTGCAGAGTTGGTGCTGGCATGTGTGGTGGTGTGGGTATCTTAACCCTTCCCTGGTACTGAATAGGGAGGGTAGAAACCCTGTATCGTTGACTCTGGGTGTCTGTTGAGTCCAGTACTGATGAGGGAGATGCAAGCACTGACTGTTTCCACATTGGTGACATACCGGGCAGCTATAGACCTCCTCTGCCTTTTGGTCCTGACCTCTCCTTTGGTCCAGGACTTAGCCAGGTTGTGCCAACTATAGCCCCTTTGATTGAATGAGCCGGTGAATCTTTGGGTCTGTCGGCACTGCAACCCAATGTTTCCCTTCCACAGGTTGTGTAAGCAGGGCTGGTACTGGGATTGGCATGGAGGGCCTTCATACTAGGAACCTCCTTTGCGCTGCTGCAGTCACAACCACAAATGCTTCCATGGTGGCTTTCGCTGCCTTCGACATTGGTACTGTCAGATGCTCTGGTACCGCTGTTGACTTTGGGACTGACACTGCTTCCAGCACTGATGATGGTAATCGATGGTACCATCTCCATCGACAGCCCTGCTTCCTGCGTTGTTCTGGGTGACGGATGAGTCAGACTGCCTCCTCGCTCTCTCTGGTCTGACTCCGCCCTTATCTCTGCAATCCTGAGGCCCCTCTGCATCTGAGTCAGGGTTGTTATCCTCCCACTCTCCATTGCCCAGCCAGCATTGAGGGCTGCTGATGGACCATTATGGGTACCAGGATTAGCATGCATCTCATGCTTGGGATGGAGGTCCCTGGCCCGGTGCCTACTGGGCTGGCCACCAATGCCATATCCATGTCAGTGGCCTCTTTGGAATCTGTGGGATGCTCCTCAGTCGTGGGTGTCCTGCTTTGTGTCTTGCTCAAAGTGAGATTGCTGGCTAGGTCTGCGGTGGTGACCATCAATCCGCTGCAGGCCCAGGCGCCAGCTGTACTTCTCCCTGCAGAGCCTCCAGAATTGTCCTGTCCAGGTTTGTCAGCTGTGGAACAGGATCTGGCTTTGGCTCAGTTAAGAGCCTCACCTTTGTCTGTGGACCGTGCTGTGCTGCCTGGCTCATCCTTCCCTTCGGTACCGGAGGACTTTAAGCCATACCAAGACCTTTTGCGGTGTGAAGCTGCTTCCCTCAATATGCAGGTAAAGTTCTTTCAAGAGAATATCCACAAATTGGTGGACATCTAACAGCCGTCTGCCCTGGGAGAGTTACCCTTCCTATCAGTGACACACTCCTTGAATCAGCTATGGCCCTCTGGAGCATGCCAGGTTTGGTACAACCTGCAGCTAAGTGCATGGAAAAGCACTAGTTTGTTTCTGTGTAGGGATTTGCGGGGTTTTACTCGCATCCAGCCCCAAATTCCTTAGATGTAACTGCAGTGAATGACAGAGCTCATCAGGGCAGGTTTAACTCCATCCCTGAGGATAGGAACTCTAAGCGATAGGACCAGATGGGCAGGAAGATCTATACCTCCTCTTTACAGATGTGAATTACTAACCAGCAAGCCTCGCTATCCAGCTATGATTTTTTTAAACTGGACAGCTATGTCAAAGCTTGCAGACCAGCTTCCTGAGACCTCACCAGAGGAATTTTGGGCATTTGTCACTGAGGGCTGATTGGTGGCTAAGACGTCCTTGTGGTCCGCACTAGACGTTGCGGACACCTCAGCTAGGGTGATGACCTCCACTGTCACCATGAGGAGAGGCTGCCTGGCTGCAGAATCTGGGTATTTACCCTGATGTCCAGGAAGCCATTGAGAATTTGCCCTTCAATGGTCAAAAGCTGTTCTCGGACAAAATTTACAAGACACTGCACTCCTTCAAGGACTCCAGGGCTACCCTGCATTCCTTGGGGGTGTACATGCAGGCAGTGTAGAGGTGCCACTATGGCATTCAACAGCAGCAGTATCGTCCACAGTGCGCATTTGGGCAGTCTTTCCCTCCCCTGAGGCAATGGGACTACCCCAGAAAGAGGGTGATAGGTCCCACAGGAGAAAATAGTCGGGCTTGGGATTCATCCAGTTCACACAACCTCCCCCAATGCCTTCCAAGCGCCTGTCTTGACTCCTTGGTTCAGAGCACTGTTCTACTTGTTGCTTCTCCTTCCTCATCTCCCCCCTTTGGGGACAGGGTGGCCTCTTTCACAATGCTTGGGGCTCAGCCACCCGTACAGCTGGGTCCTAAGCACTGTCAGATCAGGTTATGCCATTCGGTTCCTCTCCCCATGTCCTCCCCTCCCTTCCTCCCTGTCCCTCTTCAGGGAACCCTCTTGCGAGATATTGCTCCTCGAGCAGGTCTGTTTTCTGATGGCTTTGGGAGTGGTGGAGGAAGTTCTGCCAGAACATAGGGGTCATATCTTCTACTCCTGGGCTTTCCTAGTACTCAGATTCTTAGGAGGGGTAAGACCTGCCCTCGACCTTTGCAGTCTCAACAAATATATCCTAGATTCATAGAATATCAGGGTTGGAAGGGACCTCAGGAGGTCATTTAGTCCAACCCCCTGCTCAAAGCAGGACCAATCCCCAATTTTTGCCCCAGATCCCTAAATGGCCCCCTCAAGGATTTTAGCAGGCCAATGCTCAAACCACTGAGCTATCCCTCCCCCAACCATCAGGTACATGAGGTTCCAAATGGTCCCTCTATTGACTCCCCTCCCTAAATTGTCTCACAATGACTGGACCTTCAGGACAGTCACTTCCATGTAGCTATTTTGCCAAGCCACAGAAGGTTCCTTCAGTTTGTTGTGGTTAAATGCCACTTTCAGTACACAGTGCTACCATTCAGCCTCTCCTGTGCCACCCAGGTTTTTACCAAATGCATGGTCATTATTACGACATATCTCAGAAAGAAGGGAATTCACATCTTCCCACATCTGGACAACTGGTTACTTAGGGGGCAGCTCCAAAGAGCAAATTCTTGCTCACATCAGCACCACACTGTGCTTGCTCGACCGTCTTGGTCTCATCCTGAACACCAGAAAGTCAACCTTGGCTCCCACAAAAAAAGTTAGATTCCACAACATCAGGAATGTTTTGGCTGACCGACTGTTTTCAGACAATTTGCTACCTTTGCCTTATTCTGCAGTCTTGGCTCTTCGGTCACATATTTGGTTGCATGCAGGTGGTCCAATTTGTAAAGTTGCGTCTTTGCCCCTTTCAGATGTGGCTCAGGATGGTCTACTGTCCTGCTGTTCATCCTCTAGACAGACTGATTCATCTTCCTCTACTGGTCCTGAACTCCTTCCAGTGGTAGATGCGTCCAGAGAACATTTGCCAGGGTGTCCCCTTTGGCCAGCCCTCACCAGGCAAGTCAGATGTTATCAGTGCCTCCCTGATGGATTGTGGGGCGCACCTGTCATCACTGAAAGTACAGGAACTGTGGTCAGAGTAGGAGGTTTCACTTCATATCAGCTTGCTGGGGCTTTGGGCCATGCTTTTTGGCACTGTATCAGAGACACTGGTTCACATATTTACTGACAATACCACTGGGATGTATTATTGAGCAAACAAGGTGAAGAACACTCCAGGTTGCTTTGCTTAAAGGCAATCAGGCTGTTGAAATTCTGCACTGTGGAGAATATTACTCCAATGTTCACTTGCCCAGGGTTCAGAATCATCTCGCAGACCATCTTAGCAGATGGTTTTTCCCTAAATCACATATGATCCCTGAAGACAAGTATCCTCCGGGTCATCTTCAAAGCTTGGCGCATTCCAACGATTGACAACAGGAAACGTCTGTTTTGCTCTTGATGGGGCCTCAATCCAGGCTCCCTGTCCAATGCTTTTCCAACTCTGCTGGCAGTCTGCTCTCCTGTATGTGTTTTCCCTCCTTCCTAGTCATCCCTCAGGTCATCCTGAAGATCAAGGTGGACTGGACTAAGCTCATTCTCATTGCCCCTGGCATGGCTGAGACAGTGCTGGTTCTCTGACTTTCTCACGCTGTCTATTGAGCCTCCCATACTACTTCCTTTCCATCCTGACCTTCTCCAGTCAGAATCACAGCCCCAACTTGCATCCCATGCACAGCTCCCTGCATCTCATGGTGTGGCTGCTGCATGAATGAGGAGCAGGAAGAGCAGTGTTCAGTGGCTGTCCAACAAGTCCTGCTCAGTAGCAGAAAATCATCTACCATGATAGCCTATTCAGTGAAATGGAAGTGGTTTTTGGTGTGGACATTAGCCTGCAGACTCCAGACGATGCTGGCTTCTATCTGGGACATCTTGGAGTACCTGCTACAGCTTCAGTTGTTGGGGCTTGGGCCTAGTTCATGGAATGTGCTCTGACAGTGATACTGGCATTTCATCCTCCTGTTCAGGGAAGATCAGTCTTCTCTAATGCCATGGTAACAAGATTCTTAAAAGGGCTTCTTCGTCTACATCCTCTGATCTGAGAAATGGTTCCCCTGTGGGACCTAAACATGGTCCTACTGGCTCTGATGGATCCTCCTTATAAACCGTTCTTCAAAGGTGAGTTTATGATCACACCCCAAAATTTTGTCCACAGTGGTCTGTTTCATTTGAACCAGGCGGTATGTTTACCAGTGGGTGTTTTTTTTTTTCCCTAAGGTGCCTTCGTATCCGTAGGAGCAGTGTCTCAATACCTTAGATGTCAGGTGATTGTTAGCCTTTTATCTGGATAGGACTAAACAGTTTCATGCTTCACATGTTTGTGTCTACACTACAGTCTCTGAAGGATCAGACAGTCTCTTCACAGATAATCTCTGAATGGATAACATCCTCCATCAAGGTGGCATATAAAGTAGCTTCGGCTATGCCCCCTCAGAGTATGAGAGCTCGTTCTATGAGGGTGTAAGCAGCATCCATAGTGTTCCTCAGTGATGTTTCCTTATTGGATGTATGCAGGGCTGCTTCAGGATCCTTGGTATATGGGTTCGTAAATCATTATGTCATAACCACATCTTCCAAGGTGGATGCAATCTTTGGTAGACCAGTCCTGCAGTCCTTGTTTAGTTAGACTTCAAGCCCTGCCTACTGGGAGTGTGAGGGGTTACTGCTAGCAAGTCATCTAGGTGGAATACATGGCTGCATTTATTTTGAAGAAGAAATGGTTATTTACTGTAGTTGTGGTTCTTCGCAATGTGATGTAGATGTGTATTACACATCAAGTATATTACGGTATCAAGCGGAGTGCCCCAAGGGTCGGTCCTGGGGCCGGTTTTGTTCAATATCTTTATAAATGATCTGGAGGATGGTGTGGATTGCACGCTCAGCAAGTTTGCAGATGACACTAAACTGGGAGGAGAGGTAGATACGCTGGAGGGTAGGGATAGGATACAGAGGGACCTAGACAAATTGGAGGATTGGGCCACAAGAAATCTGATGAGGTTCAACAAGGACAAGTTCAGAGTCCTGCACTTAGGACGGAAGAATCCAATGCACCGCTACAGACTAGGGACAGAATGGCTCGGCAGCAGTTCTGCAGAAAAGGACCGAGGGGTTACAGTGGACAAGAAGCTGGATATGAGTCAACAGTGCGCCCTTGTTGCCAAGAAGGCTAATGGCATTTTGGGATTATAAATAGGGGCACTGCCAGCAGATCAAGGGACGTGATTGTTCTCCTCTATTCGACACTGGTGAGGCCTCATCTGGAGTACTGAGTCCAGTTTTGGGCCCCACACTTTAAGAAGGATGTGGAAAAATTGGAAAGAGTACAGTGGAGGGCAACAAAAATGGTTAGGGGGCTGGAACACATGAGTTAGGAGGAGAGGCTGAGGGAACTGGGGATGTTTAGTCTGCGGAAGAGAAGAATGAGGGGGGATTTGATAGCTGCTTTCAACTACCTGAAAGGGGGTTCCAAAGAGGATGACTCTAGACTGTTCTCAGTGGTAGCAGATGACAGAACAAGGAGTAATGGTCTCAAGTTGCAGTGGGGGAGATTTAGGTTGGATATTAGGAAAAACTTTTTTACTAGGGGGGTGGTGAAACACTGGAATGCGTTACCTAGGGAGGTGGTGGAATCTCCTTCCTTCGAAGTTTTTAAGGTGAGGCTTGACAAAGCCCTGGCTGGGATGATTTAATTGGGGATCGGTCCTGCTTTGAGCAGGGGGTTGGCCTAGATGACCTCCTGAGGTCCCTTCCAACCCTGATATTCTATGATTCTATGATTACATGACCCATCCTCTGTCCCCTCTGCATCAGAGACTCATTTCCAAGCATTTGGTGTGACGCAGCTAAGAGCGGATCAGGGTAGTGCTGCCTCATGTAGCCTGGAGAGGGGCCATGGCCACAAGACACTCTTGTTACCCCTCTGTGGGTACTGGTAGGAAAATTTCTTCAGCTCCAGTTCGCTGGGTACATATATACCTAAGTGGAATATGTATCTGCCTGCATAACGTCTCGAAGAACCAGTTACAGTAAGTTGGAGCATCCTTGACAGATGTGAAGTGGTTAAAGTAATGATCACAGAAGCTGAAAGGAAAACTAATGTTATTACACTAAGGTACAGTGCATGCAGTTGAACATTTTTACCTTTATTACTGGTTTGCGCATGTGCTCCCTATAGTTATAATGGGGAATATTACCTGTTCTAGTATTATCCTTACCTGCAGGTTGAAACAACCCCCTAATATGTCCTTTGTATAACTATCTCTAACAAGAGAAGTGACATCTTTTGGTTCTTGTTAATTTGTACCTGTGACCAATATGTCTTCCTTGTTTCCACAAACCAATCAAGAGAAGATCCTCTCAAGGAAGTGGCAGTGCCTGGTTGTGCCTAGGTTTGCTGGTGGGTTTCAGGCACTGGCCTGGCATTCCTCCCCTCTCCTCACAAACCAGTGCAGTTACTTTGGTCATACCATCTACCATACCTTTCATCTTAGCCTGGTCAGTCTAAGCTTGACTGAATTCAGTGTGCCTGCTTTTACTAGATTGCATCTGCTATTATAGCACTGTGACCCTGCCTACACGGCAGTCATGCCAACTGAAGTTAAGTCTGTATACAGCTGCCATAGTTAGTACATCACTGTGTATGTGCATACTTGGCTCCTTGTGTCAGTGATGCACATAATCACCGGGACTGCTTGTATCAATGCAGAATGTGTTGCAATATGGGCAGGTATCCCACAGTGCACCTCACCACTGTCTGGTGTGCTGGCTTGTTACCCTGAAAAATGAATTTTGGGATGCTACTATAATAACCTGCCTATTGTCCCCTTAATCTGTTCTTCCCAAGGTAAAAGTTTCTGGGGTTGTTAAGTAAACACTAAAGGACACAGATATAACCTGCCAATAAAGTAATTGACACAGGCAGTGTTCTTTACAAAACAGAATATCTTTTTATTAAAGTAACTAATAAGCCCTACTACAATATGATCTAAAAATCCTAAACAAAGCACAAAATCCCTGACACCAATCCCTTATTACCAGTTAAAGAGCATTCAAACTATAATAGCATATAGCAGGGGTGACCGGACTTACAGACCCTCCAAGCTGCATACGATAGTCTTCAGAAGTTCAAGAGGTGGGTGTGTTTGCTGGGGCTTGGGACTTCAGCCCTGCGGGGCGCATCTGCCGGGGCTCGGACCTTCAGTCCCACTCCTGGTGAAGCTCTGAGCCCTGGCAGATGCGCCCCACAGGGATGAAGCCCCAAGACCCACCGTCCTGCTGCAGGGCAGAAGCAGGTCTCCACCCGGTCTGGTAGGTGGAGAATGCCGGGGGGAGGGGTGTCGAGGGTGGTCCAGAAGCCACACTTTAACTGTGAAAGAGCTGCAGTTTGGCCACCTCTTGCATATAGTTCAAATGATTCTAAGCGAAGCCATTTGTTACAAGTGGCCAGTTTGTAATAAATTGCTGACAGCCCAACTTAAATTTTATGTTGTTTTACATAAATAAAATACAATTAAAACACACTCTCTCTTCCTCCCCCCCCCCCCCCCCCGAGCATACACATAATACATACTATACTAAACGTATCAAAGTCTGGCAAGCTTACTTTATAAATCCGTTGGTATCACTTTAAAATCAGTGCTGCTGCTTTTTTAAATTTTTAAACACTGTTGCTGTTCAGCTCCTGGTCAGTCAGCTTTGCTCCGCTCTGGTTTTCCCCTCTCTCCGCTGGCTTCCAGTTCTTTGTCGTCTTCTGATCGAAACTCTCCTTCTTTCTACAGTCCAGATCTTCTTCTTCTCTCCCCATCAACTGACTGCTCTCCTCTAAGTGTCTGGCTTTTTATATTGTGCAATTGGAACTTCCTTATATACCCTTAAGCAATTACCCATTTGCACATGTTCAGTACAAACTGTTACCTCAGAATTACGATTGACAGCTCTGACCTTTCAAAACAAGTTGTGACCGGTATGAGTGGGCTGTGTCCAGCTAGTGGCTCAGTTAACTCACTTCTCTCTCATCCCTTATTGCACAGGCTCAATAGCTAGCAATCTTGCACATATTCACTGTTTTCATTTACCTCAGAGCTGTGATTCTGCCAATCCACACATACATATGCCTTACTCTTTGCCAGGGCACCATTTTAGAAATCCTAAGTTATTACTGAGCATGCTCAAGCTCTGCAGCATTCATCTCAGGGTGGAGTGACTTTTGCTTATTCAAAAGATTTAGAAAGGCAAAGTGGAAATTGGAGACTTTCTATGGTAATAGGCTTTTGGAAAGTTTTGGCAGTGCATGATGGGGCTGAAATGAGTCCCTTGGGTGACTGGGAGCAATTTCCCAGTTGCAGCTGTCTCCATCTCATTGTTATCTGTATCCCATAATTTTTGTGCCTTTTTCTCAAAGTCCTACAATTCCGCATGGCCCTCCTCACTGTCCACTATCTCTGACAGAAGCATGGAGCTTGCACAGCTTTGTACTATTGTCATGAGCATTGTAAGCACCGGATGCATGATCCTGGAGTATTTGCAGAGCCGCAAAAAGAAGCAAATGCGTGGGGAACATGACTATTCCTTGGAGGACAGGTTGCTGTGGGACATAGCAAGAACCAATTCAAGGTTGTTGGTGGCATTCACATAGCAACTGCAGATGGTAGAGTGCTGCTTCTGGCCCTGAGAAACAAGCACTGACTGCTAGGATCGCATTGTAATTCAGGTTTAAGATGACGAGCAGTGGCCGCAGAACTTCTGGCTGCGCAAGGCCACATTTTTGGATCTATGCACGGAGATCAGTCTAGCTAATTCACGGACACCAAAATGAGAGCTGCACTAACAGTGGAGAAGCTGAGTGGTGATCAGCGTGGAAACGTGCAAGGCCCGATTGCTATTGGAGTCAGGAAATCCACTCTGGAGGGCTGTTGTCATGCAAGCATGCAGGGTCATTGATTGCCTCCTGGACTGTGACTCTGAGCAGTGTGCAGGACATAGTGGAAGTATTTGCAGCAGTGGGGTTCCCGAACTGCAGTGGAGCCATAGACTGCACACACATCACTATTTTGCTACCAGATCACCTTGCCACTGAGTACGTCAACTAAAAGGGCTACTTTTCTATGGTAATGTAAGCTTTGGTGGATCACCAGGGACACTTCATTGACATCAGTGTGGACTGGTCCGGGAAGATGTCTGATGCTCTCATCTTTAAGAACACAGGGCTGTTAAAACTACAAACAGGGACTTTTCCCCCAACCGGTGGATTACCATTGGGGAATATTGAAATACCAATAGTGATCCTGGGACCCAGTCTACCTCTTGCTCCCTTGGCTCATGAAGCTGAACATTGGCCACCTCAACAATACAAAGGAATGATTCAGCTACTGGCTCAGCAGGTGCAGAATGACAAGTGAATGTGCTTTTAGTTGTTTTAGGGGGTCCTGGTGTTTACTCAAAAGATTGGACCTCAGTGAGAAAAATATTCCAATGGTTATAACTGCCTGCTGTATCCTGCGTAATATCTGTGAAGCAAAGGTGGGGAAGTTTCCACTGGGTAGAGGGCAGAGGTGGAGTGGCTATCTGCTGAATTTGAACGGCCAGACACAAGGGCTATTAGAAGAGTTCGTTCTGGAGCTATACAGCTCAGGGAAGCTTTGAAAGACCATTTTAACAGCGAGCCAGAGTAATGTGTATTGTTGTAATGTGCTCTATCTGGGCCTGCACTTTTGTGGCCTGG
Organism: Natator depressus; assembly: GCF_965152275.1. NCBI lineage: Eukaryota > Metazoa > Chordata > Testudines > Cheloniidae > Natator > Natator depressus. Next base: position 39,832,865 of record NC_134234.1, read on the forward strand.
TAGGAATTGTGTAGTGATTATTGTACATGTAGGAAGATAACATTGTCAGAGTACCTATTAATTTTGTTTGTGACTGATCCTCTGAGTTGTGTGATGGTAATTGGTTACTTTCAGAACTGCTGAGCACTCAGCAGCAAATGCTGTGAAGGATAAAAGATGTATTATGTTTCAAATAATATAATTTTGTTCTTTAACAAAATTAGTGTAAAAAAACCCTGTGCAATTTAAAAAAAAAAAAGCAACAAAAAAAAACCCCATTCAAAACTTAATAAAACTTAACAGAGCAGAACTTACCGAAGGGGAAAAAATGCTCATGTCCATTTCAACTACAGGTACACCAACCATGTCTTTCACGTGTATTTGAAGTTGTGATTGTTTTCAATGTCCCCTGGGGTGCAGGAGTAGGGGTAGTGCAGTGACCCCTGATGCCCTGTGGAATGTTGTGGGGGTATAGGGAGGTCCCGATTTTGAGTTCTTAATGGGTTGCAGAGGGAGGTGAGCCCAGTATTGCTGAACCTGCAAGTCCACCAGAGTCTGTGGCATTTGTCTGTGCTGCCTGAGAAGCCTCATCATGTCCTGGTGCATTTCCCTATGCTTTTCCTGCTGGGACTTCTGGGCCTTTCTCCTCTCCACTCTTTTCTCTAGGCTGTCTACAAAATTCATCCTCCAGGCCCTGTGCTCACAGTCCAGTGCAGCACTGGCTTGCAGGATCTTACTGAACACGTCATCCTGAATCCTCTTCCTTATCCTTCTTATCTGGCTGAGGCATTCTGTGGGTGTGGAAGGGAAGATAATGAAGGCTGCAGTGTCAGCAGCTGTGGATAAAACACACTGGTACCGTTGTCAGTGTATCCACTACAGAAAGTGGAACTTAAGATGCTGAACTCACTCTTGCTCCCCTACAGTTTTAGGTACTACATTCTCAATTCTGCTTGAGATTGCTTGTGCCCGGTGCCAGTCACAGCAATGGCTATGGTATGTGTGGCCCCCCCGGGGATTGAAGAAATGAGGAGGGAATTGCTCAGTTCCATGAATCTAGTAGTTTTGGACAATGACACTGAATACTGGCACCATTTTCCACAGGCAGTGGTGATTTTAGCTGATATCTCACTCTGGAGGGTAGCAAAGGCAGAGAAGAGAGCACAGCTGCTGCTGGTGTCCTGAAGTCTTAACACAGAGGAAGAAATAAGGCAGCCCTCCTTAGAAAGCTTTGGCAGTGGATTGCAGAGTGCCTTGATGAAAGTTTCATTGAGATCTTTCAGGAGGATTCAAGGGCCCTCACTACGTACATAAAGAAACTGCTCCTCATGGGCTCCCCTGCCAACTCTAGAGGGGAATGAAAAGCACATAGCAGCTTTCTTGGTTGTACCAGTATGTCTTCAAGTCAAGTAAATTAATGAAAGTCAAAAGCTATATCCTTCTACTTTGGGTGGGGCCACCCCTGTAATTGAAAGTTTATCTACACACTTACCTGAGGTCCCTTCCTTGCACTGGCCTAGCCCATGCTCGAATGGCTAGACTGAGGTGGAGTCAAAAACCGGTTGTGGCTCACTGCTTACTGGATTTCCCTGGTCACCCAACCCCCATACGCTGCCTTCTCTTCCTCATCCCTCATCACCTTCTCAGGCTCACTGTTCATGGCAGGGACCTGTGACTTGGACTCCTTGGAGGTATCCACTGTGCTGGGGTGTGTGTGTTTGTGAGGGGTTGGTGGTGGGGTCTCCAACGAATATGGCCTGTAGCTCTTCATAAAAGCGGCAGGTCTGCAGCTGGGCACTGGATCAATTGTTGGCCTCCCTAGCCTTCTGGTATGCCTGTCACAGCTCCTTGGTTTCATATGGAACTGCTGCTGTCCTCCATTTATACTCTTCCTCCTGCATCCCATGAGCAATCTGCTTGTAGTTGTCAGTTTCTGTAGCTGGTTTGGATCTGTGCCTGCATAGCCTCTTCTCTCCACAGGCCTAAGAGATCCAATATCTCATGTCTACTACAGGCAGGACCCCATTTGGAGTGTGTAGCCAGTGTGGTCAGCTGGCCTGTTGCACTCTATAATGTAGAGCTGCTAGGTGTGGTTGCCAAGCTAGGCAATCAGGAAAGGGAATTTCAAAAATTGGTGAGCCGTAGAGGTCACAACAATGACCAGAGTGATCAGTATAGGACATTGTGGGACAGCTACTGGAGGACAGTTAGGGTCAACATAAGTAACGCAGTGTCTACATGCACTGTGGAGTACTAATGGAACCTTAGAGACTATGACATGCACTGTACATGGATCTTGGCTCTATGCTGCTCAGAGAGGTGGTGTTACTGTGTCAGCATAATGGGGCTCTTAGGCCTGGTCTACACTGGTGGTGGGGGGGATCGATCTAAGATACACAACTTCAGCTATGAGAATAGTGTAGCTTAAGTCGACGTATCTTAGATCGACTTAGAATCACTTACTTCGCGTCCTCATGGCGTGGGATCGACGGCTGCCGCTCCCCTGTCGAATCCGCTTCCGCCTCTTGCCCTGGTGGAGTTCCAGAGTCGACAGCAGAGCGATTGGGGATCGATTTATCATGTCTACACTAGACGTGATAAATCGATCCCCGATAGATGGATCACTACCCGCCGATCTGGCGGGTAGTGTAGACGTGGCCTTAGAGTGGTGGGAGATTAAGTGTAGACACATATACAACTAGGTTGACTTAAGCTGTCTTTCATTGGCCTAACTTTGTACTGCAGACCAGGCCTATTCTCGGTTCCTGGCCTGAGTACCAATTCCGTCTCTCTCTCAGCCCTTTCATCACGAGTTAACATTTGAACCCTTTTCCAGGTCAGAACCCCCCTTTAGTGTCTTAAATTTGGCTTTTTTCTTATGCAGAATACTCTTTCTTTCCCTGCCTTCTTGTTAGAATGTGCATTTGGACCTAACTCTCTAGGCTGTTTCCAAGCAATTGAGGTCTTGGTATGCTGACGGGAAAAAGGGGGAGAGCCCCACTCAACTTGTGGAGGCTTACTTTAAAACCTGTTCATCTTGCGTGTTGTGGTGAGAGCTAACTAATTGAGCACAAGCCATTTAGAGATTTTCAAGTAAGAGAATGGACTTAATACCAGTTCTTTATCTAGTCATAGCCTTCCTTTCAAATGTGAGTGAGAACTGTAAAGGAGTGACAGGGCTTCTGGTTGGATCCTTGTTTAAACAAGGAATACATCACCATAACGTGCTGCAAAACTAAAAGCTACACATCCTACGCCCCTCCTAGTGGTTCATTTGTGACAAGTACAGCATGAAAGGAATTTGTTTTTCTGTCATGCTCTCTGCTTTATCTATTCTTCTTTAATGTTTTATTTTTTCTCTCTCACAACTCCTTAATTTTTAAAATTCCGGGAGGGTCTTTGCTTTATCTATTCACCAAGGAACCTCTGTTCTCCTTGAAATCCCTCTTAGAACGTTCAGCTCTCCTAACTTGCACACGGGCACTATTTTCTCCTTTCCCACATGATCATGCCCATAAAACACCAAAAAACAAACATGTTTAACTAACCTTAAAATATTGTTCTTATCAGAACAGTACTGCAAATTGGTTTATTTGGTGTCCTCGATCATACCATGCTCTGTGAGCCTTCAAATTAGACTGTAAACTCTTTGAATTAAGGACCTTGTCTGTATAGTGTCATCATGCACGTCAGTTCTGCTGTTAAAGTGCTGATCATTTATTATTTTTTGCATAGATCCTAATGTGGCTGCATTTTGGGAGAATGTTTCAGTCTGTGGGTATGAGCCCTATTAATCCGACACTACATTGCTTTGGCAAGGGAAGGGATAGGATTACCTAATCTTCAGATCTAATTTCTGTGGCTGTTGGCGTCTAATACAGGAGGGTTGAGTAATTTAACTGTTATACATGGCAGTCTGAAGTATGATTATAAATGTTTTATTGAAGGAATAATGTAGCTTTCCAAATTGTGCTGAAACCTTAACTGCCTGGGGAGAAGCTCTACTAGTCCACTCTCACATGTATTGTCAAACCCCAAAGTGTTTAAAAAGCAGAATATGGATAAAGTATCATGAAGCTCATCTAAAATCTTAAAGATTGTCCTGATCTTTAGTTCTGAAGGAAATGGGCCTCCTGTCTCCATTCTTTTTTAGTGCTTCAGGTTGAAACCTGTGCAGAAAGTACGCCCAGATACTTCATGGGTTTGTCCCTCCTCCTCCTCCCTTTGGTCCCAATGTCCTTGATACACATTGCCCTTCCTGTACTGGCCCAACAGGGAAATCATTTGCTGCAAACTCTGGAAGATCTTCCATATTGCTCAAACTCTGGTATCTTTCCAGTTGCACTGAACTCAGCATCTGCATAGAGCATCTGTGCAGCACCTCTTCCCTGAGGCTGCCATAGAAGCAGAAGGCAAACTCACCTTTCTTGTCAAATCTTTGTCTCCTTTTGAACCTCTCTCCATTTATCACACTCCTCTCTGCTCAGACTCTGGTTTACTGCTAGCCCCCTTCTTTCTCTGGCAGCTTTCTGACTGATCACCACAGGGGACTTCACTGGGCACGCTGAGTTTCTTGGCTCACCTCTTCACCTTGTTGTCTCATGTAATCTGTAGTCTTTCCTACCTCCACCCTCAATATCATGAACAAGACAAGCTTTCTCTGTTCCTATTCTGTTGAAAGAGAATTGCACTTTCCTTGGTGTTAAGTTTAGCTGCAAAATCTACCACTTGTTGCAGAGTTTACTAGGATTTAATCTTCCATTTTTAAAGTGTTTCAAGACTTAATGGTGGTGCAGAGAACTTTTCAAGAGTAAACAGTAAAATATGCTGTATTCCTGAATTTAGATAATTTTTTAAACAAAGATGTGAGGTGTGGACTGCCCTTTCTTTCTAATAGCTGTTACCTTTGAAATGTAACGTTGGTAATATAAATACCAACTTTAATTTCTGTTCATTTTAGCAGAACTATATAGTTAATATGCTTATCCCATCGAACTGCTGCAAGTGTAAATTTTCTCCTATCTAGCCACCAAAATCTTAGTTCCCCCAAATAATTTATGTAAGCAGTTATGCCTGTCACTACAAAAATAAGTAGCATATTGAAGATTTAGGGGCAGAATAAAATTTGAAAAAGCATCAGTTGCTAAAGATATGGTACTGTTCTTTTTTTATGTTCAGTAAGAACTCCATTAATTTACCTTGAGCTGCTGCAAAACTTGGTCAGTTTAGTCAGTGAGTTTCAGAAACCAAGGCTTGTTGCCATCAAATTTAGATTAATCTTTCCCCGATTTTTCATTCTCCTATACAGCCTATATATCTTGTTGTTGCTTTCTCCTCTAGAAAGATAAGAAATGCTTTCTGCACTTTCAAATTCCTCTTGGGATGTGGACCAGCTATGGACTGTCAAATACACACATCGACAACTTGAAAAATAGAGGTCCTATCCCCATGTCCACTATCAGATCTAAAAATGTCGTCAGTTACTCTAAATTTTTCACTTGCTAGGGGAATTGGAGGATAGAAGAATGTTACAAAACATTCCCCATCTCCTTTCTAAAGGCATTGGGTAATACTGTACCATACCATTTACAGTTTCTTCTGTGTACAAGCGCAGGTTGTCCTTGTCTCCTAATGGTTTACCACCACTTCTAGCTAAATTCACAGAAGACTCTGTTAATACAAGAAACAATCTACTACCGTTCTAGTACCAGTCCCCACTCGGTATTTGTTTCTCTGCTTTCCTTGCTCTCTGAGGCACTTGACATTCAGTCCCTCAGGAAAGCATCTTGCGCTCTTGATCCCCTTCTTCTTTGAGTCGTGTCCCTATGGGCATTCCAGTTAAGGTGCACATGCACCCTAGTTGCTGTCGATTGGCGATTTTCACTAGCTGTACCCATTTGGCCCTTGTGTGCAGCCTACACATCCTCTGGCCCCACACTGAGGCTATACAGGGCTGTGTGGATGAACTGCTGTCAGTTTTTCTCAGTTGCCTCAGCCTGAGACCCAACTTTAGTGTATTTGCCTTGAGCATGTCTTGTCAAATTAGAACGTTTTGCGTAGTGTCAGTTTAGGTTTGTTTTTGTTTTTGTTTTGCTAGTGAGAGGAGTGCCTTTTCCCCTCTCTTCTGTATTTGGAAATGCTTGCCTTCCTCAGGAGGACATTTATGACTCTTCAGACTTCAAACACTGCCTTGGTTGCTTGGGAGGCCATCACAGTTAGTGAGGGCACCTCCAGGTGCATTTGCTGTCTAGGAAGGTTGCACATCCCATGGGACTATAACTTCTCTTTAGCCATTAAATCCAGGGACAGTAAGAACTGGGAGATCAAGCTCAGCCTTCTTATGATGGAGCGCCCTTTCATGCTGCTTCAGAGCCAGGTGGCAGAACCCCCCCATACCTCAGTCTGCGGGCAGATCTAGTGCCGCTTTTACCTCGGCTCAACACTCCTCCAGAAAGGGGAAGGATCCAGAGGTCTCGGGAAGAGGAACACTGCCTCACCTCTTAAGGCGTCTGCTCCAAAAAGACCTCTGTCTCCCACTGAGTTGACAGTTTTGAAATAGTCAGCTTTTCTACTTGGTACCATATAGGCTACAGGTTCCTCCCAGTAGTGGCAGGGCTAGAAAACTCCAAAGCTCTAAGAGCAGAAACAGCTCTGAGTCACCTTCAGTACTGGCCAGGTATGATTGAGATGGAAAGGACAGCTGTTCATCCAGACTGGTACCATTGATACACCCCTTGATGGGTCCCTCAGTAAGGCACAAATCAAAGCATCTACCTCCATCAGTGTCCCCACTGAAGCATTCGATCTCCTTGATATTGTCCACTTGTAGTGAGACCAACGTGCCGGTACCAACACTCCATTTGGTACCTCAAGAGTTTAGAATCTCAAGAGGAACTGGAGTGTCTGCTGTCGGCACTGTGTGATGAAGCAACCAGCTTCATTGTCAAGACACCAGTTTTGACAGACCTGTTGAGAGTTCAGATCTGTCCCACTCGTTAGTTTGCCAACTGCAACAATTTGCCTGCTTCTCCTTCTTTCCCAGTTTCGACAAGCATGGGAGCAAATTACTACGGACAGATGGGTTTTGGAGATTGTTGCATCGGAGTATGCTATTTTGTTTACATCGTCGTTCCCTGTACCTATTTAGGAACCCTTTTCACAAGCTCCTATTCAGACAAGAAATAGACTCCCTTCTTTGTCTACGAGCGATAGTGTGTGCTGTTCAACAAAAGGGGAAGGGTTTGTACTCTTGTACATTTCCTCATACCAAAGAAAAATGGAAGGTGGAGACTGATTTTGAGATATTAGGCTCCTAAATAAATTTGTAAAGTCTCAAATTCAGGGTGATGACTCTGATAGTGTTAATGCCTTCATTAGACCTAGGGGATTGGTTTTCAGCCCTCGGTTTACAAGACACACATTTTCATATTGCAATACACTTTTATCTCCTAAAAGATACTTGTGTTTCATGTTTGGCAAGAATCACTTCTAATATCAGGTGCCTCTAATTTTAAAGGAAATTAACAAGATCAGGCAGGGCAAAGCCAGGGTTATCCTAATAGTCCCAATTAGGCCGAGACAGATGTAGTACCCTTATCTCCTTCAGTTGTCTCCTGATCCAACGATCACCCCTCATTTTCTATCTCAGGATGTTGGCCAAATGCTTCATCCCAACCTGGAAGTTCTCCGCTTCAAGGCTTGGCTCCTTGATGGTTTCAGGAATAGAGTCTACCAATTTGGTAGAGTTACAGCAAGTGTTATTAAACTGCAGGAAAGAATCTGTTCATAGAAGTTACCTTCAGAAGTGGAAAAGATTTAGCTGTTGTGTGGACATCCGCGATTCTTCCTCACTTTCATGTATTCTGGATTACCTGCTACAACTGAAGAAAATGTGTGTATCAGGTAGCTTGATCAAGGTTCATTTAACTGCGATAATAGCCTTTCATTCTTCTTTGAGTGCTTACTCATGTCCGTTCCAAGTAGGTGTGCGTGTGCCATGTGCACAGTCGTTGGAAGATTTTTCCCCTGGCGGTACCCGTGGGGTTGACTGTGGAGCCTCCTGGAGTCACGCCTTCATGGTGGTGTATATAAGTCCCTGACGACCCACCGGTGACGGTCGTTGGATCTGCTTCCTTCTCTCCTGCTATGGCAAACAATCCCTTAGTGCACTTTTCTCTTTGTATCCTGTAAATAGTTTAGTGTTAGTGTTTTAAAGTAGTACTATAATTAAGTTTCTGTTAAGATTCCCTTCCCCCCCCCCCCCACCACTATATTCTTCCCCGACCGGGGCATGCCTCAGTCTCAAGGGTTTAAACTATGCGGGTCCTGTCAGAAGCCTATTCCCGGGGCGATCCCCAAGACTCTTGTTTAAAGTGCTTGGGAGAAGCCCACCAGACTGCAGATCTTGCACCTGTTGAAAGCTTCCACCCAAGAACCAAGAAGGGGAGGGACTTTAGGTTAAACTTGCTCTTCATGGAGCCAGCTCTCCGTCCCCAGTGTGTGTCGGATCTGAAACCCAGTGCTTCAGTACAGAAGACACCGGCCTCAGTGAGAGAGAGGCTGCAGTGTCATAAAAGGACTTTGGGTCTAGAGACTCTCGGCACTGCCGCTCCCTGGCACCAAACAATTCCAGTGCGGCTACCAAGCACTGCTCTCATTCGCCGGTGCCACACAACAAGCAAAATAAATCTGAGAGAGGGCATTCGTCTACAACTAGAGCAGTGGAGCATGAAAGCGCTAGTGGAACGTGTCTCATGGCAGGACGCTGAGCCCCTGCTCTAGCTAAACTGGTACTCCTGACTCCGACCGCACAGACAGGTCTGTTGATTCCAGTACTGGTGGATTCCCCGTGCGGGAGAGCCAGGTGGAGGAGCTGGATCTTCTGTCTACCCAGGACATGTTCTGGGCGGCCAGGAACCTCATAGCTGTGACAGCTTCACTGTCCCTGGCACTGCCCCCGACACTGCCCCCGACACTACAGAAAGGTGCTATGCTTTCTAACAGTAAACCTGCCATGAGGTGGCACCAGTCGCCTTCCCCTCGGCAATTCTGTCTGGCAATGCCTTGTTCGGCACCACCGTGGTCACCAAGAATTGAGTCATCTTTGGGCTCAGTTGGAGTTGTACATGTCAAAACAGAGCCAGCGCTGCTCTCAGCACCAATCAAGACAGGAGGAGGGGCAGTAGTTCAGGATGCCCTGGCCACCGCAATAGCAGGGGTCAGCAGTGGCCCTTCTGGACTATGTGGGTGTACCACTAAGCCCAGGGGCCAGGCTCGAGGTTTCTGTTGGTCACCTCAGAAAGGCGGGTTACCCCAACATCATCTATTGCTGAAGAACCACTGCTAGGCTCCGAAGCCAGCACCAGGGCCAGTATCACCCCTGGCACTATGCAAGAGATATCAGCGCAGGGGGGATCCCCGCAACCTGCAGGGACGAGAGGACCCAGTGCCACCAAGGGCATCATCCTCATCCTCCCCTGACGAGGCAATGACGGGCTCGTCTGCCACATTACTAGCTATGGACAACAGAGCACACCAGGAGCTACTCAAGAGAGTGGCTTAGAACTTGGGCTTCCAGGCAGAAGAGGTGTCGAAGGAAACTGACCCTGTGGTGGACATCCTGACACCCGAAGGTCCTTCAGGGGTGGCCTGACCCCTGATTAAGACCATCCAAAACACCACCAAGACTCTATGGCAGACACCTGCCTCTCTTGCCCCCCCCAGCCAAAGGAATGGAAAGAAAGTCCTTTGTACCCTCAAAAGGGTTGAGTACCTATTTACTCACCCTCAGCCGGGCACATTAATTGTGGTGGCCGCAAATGAAAAGGAGAGGTAAAGGCAGCAGGGACCAATGCCCAAATATAAAGAGGCGAAGAAGCTGGACCTCTTCAGCCGAAACGTCTGCTCTACTTGAGGACTCCATCTTCGTATTGCCAACGAGCAAGCGGTCCTCAGCTGCTACAGTTTTAATTCTTGGGACATTCTGATCAGGTTTAAAGAGTTGCTTCCAACTGAATCCAGGCCAGACCAAGAACCTCCTTGCAAGCCTTTCTAGACTCAATGGACTCAGCAACCCGCACTATCTCAACCACCATTGCCGTGAGAAGGAGCTTGTGGCTGCAGGCTTCGAGCCTTCCGCACAAGGTCCAGCAAACAATTCAGGACTTGCCCTTTGAAGGGGTGCCTGGGGGTGATGCATCAGACCAGATCCCAGATCCTTTTCACCGTTTTGTGAACAGTCTATCCCATTTCTACCATGCCTGGGCCTGGATCACCTCGGACCCAGTAGCATAGCTAGGGAGGAGCGGCGCAGCGGCTGCTCCCCTACCGAGCAGAAGTAGCGCCTTTTAAAATCTTTGGCGCCTTTTACATTTTTACTCACCCGCTGGTGCTCCGGGTCTTCAGCGGCGGGTCAGGGAGTGGAGATAAAAAAAGGCGGCACCCCCGATACTCACCCGGTGGCGCTCCAGGTCTTCAGCAGCACTTCGGCATCAGGTCCTTCACTCACTCTGGTCTTCGGCGGCATTGCGGTGGCCGAGGGGGGTCCTTGAGTACCAGGGGGTGGCACCTTTTTTATCTCCGCTCCCCCTGTTTTTTCCACCTGGCTACGCCACTGCTCAGACCAATGGGTCTTGGACGTAGTAGAATTGGTATATTCTCTTCAATTTGTTCCCTCCATTTCTCTCTCCCAGCCCTCTTCCCTGTCCCTCTTCAGGGAACCCCCCCCCCCCCCCCCGCGGTAAGACTTGCCCTGCTGAAGCCGGGTGGGGTGGGGCTGAAGTCCAGAGCCCCACCACTCCAAGGGTAAAGCCCAGAGCCCTGCCACTGAAGGGATGTGGGGACGGGCGGGGACGACAACTAAACAAACCCATTTTTTTCAGTCTTCCCTCCTAGGTCATGTTTTCTAGACCTTTAATCATTTTTATTGCTCTCTTCTGGACTTTCTCCAATTTGTCCACATCCTTCCTGAAATGTGATGCCCAGAACTGGACACATTACTCCACCTGAGGCCTAATCTGCGCACAGTAGAGCGGAAGGAATTACTACTTGTGTGTTGCTTACAACACTCCTGCTAATACATTCCAGAATGATGTAAGCTTTTTTTGCAACAATGTTACACTATTGACTCATATTTAGCATGTGAGCCACTATACCCCTCAAATCCCTTTCCAAAGTATACCTTCCTATGTAGTCATTTCCCATTTTGTATGTGTCCAGTTGATTGTTCCTTCCTAAATGTAGTACTTTGCATTTGTCCTAAATGAATTTCATCCTATTTACTTCAGACCATTTCTCCAGTTTGTCCAGATCTTTTTTCATTTTAATCCTATCCTCGAAAGCAGTTGTAATCCCTCCCTGCTTGGTATTCTCTGCAAATTTAGAAGTGTACTCTCTATGCCATTATCTAAATAATTTATTTTAATTATTTTATTTCATATTTTTAATTTATGCTCTCCCTTAATTTGTGTTCTTAAAACTTGCCTTTGATTCTGGCTATGCCAGTGTACTGTAGAGGATGGTGGAAAACTGGAAGTCTTGGCAGTTGGGTAAATGACCCTTTGGGAAAGCATAGAAAGAGTTTTTATATCCTGTTGTATAGCTTTTGTGGAGGGAACCCATCTGCTTTTCTGTACTTCCTTATGGGCATAGTTGAAGATAACTGGAAATAGGGGTGGAAGGTTGAAATCTGTCAGTCGTTGTCAGCTACCATCTCTGCCACCACATCTAACTATCATATTAGCTCTCTGAGTTTCCACGTATTTCTAAAATGAACATTGAAATAGTAATGTTTAAAGTCACCATCAGTTTGAAAAGTTAAGAAGTTCCTTTGTATTCCTTCCTACCCCCTTTATCGTAAGAACAGCCATACTAAGTAAGACCAAAAGTCCATCTAGCCCAGTATCCTGTCTTCTGACAGTGGCCAATGCCAGTGCCCCAGAGGGAATGAACAGGTAATCATCAAGTGATCCATTCCCTGATGCTCATTCCCAGCTTCTGGCAAACAGAGGCTAGGGACACCTTCCCTGCCTATCCTGGCTAATAGCCATTGGTGGACCTATCCTCCATTAATTTATCTAGTTCTTTTTTGAACCCTGTTAGTCTTGGCTTTTACAACATCCTCTGGCAAACAGTTCCAGACGTTGACTGTGCGTTGTGTGAAGAAATATTTCCTTTTGTTTGTTTAAACCTGTTGTTAATCTATGTGTCTGACAATTTTGTTCTTTACTATAGTTTCAACCAGTTTGCCCAATACTGAAGTCAGACTTACCGGCCTTTAATTGCCGGGATCACCTCTGGAGCCCTTTTTAAAAATTGGTGTTACGTTAGCTATCCTCCAGTCGTTTGGTACAGAAACTGATTTAAATGATAGGTTACAGAGTACAGTTAGTAGTCCTGCAATTTCACATTTGAGTTCCTTCAGAACTCTTGGGTGAATACCATCTGGTCCTGGTGACTTAAACTAAACAGTAATATCAGTTTGTTCCAAAACCACCTCTAATGACACCTCAATCTGGGATGGTTCCTCAGATTTGTCATCTAAAAAGAATGGCTCAGGTTTGGGAATCTCCTTCACATCCTCAGCGATGAAGACCAATGCAAAGAATTCATTTAGTTTCTCCGCAATGGCCTTATCGTCCTTCAGTGCTCCATTAGCATCTCGATCTTCCAGTGGCCCCACTGGTTGTTTAGTGGGTTTCGTGCTTCTGATGTACTTAAAATTTTTTTTGCTATTACTTTGAGTCTTTGTCTAGCTGTTCTTCCAATTCTTTTTTGCCTTTCTGATGATCTTTTTATACTTCATTTGCCAGAGTGTGTGCTCCTTTCTATTTTCCTCACTGTGATTTAAATTCCACTTTTAAAGGATGCTTTTTTGCCTCTTACTGCTTCTTTTACTTTGTTGTTTAGCCACAGTGGCCCTTTTTTTGGTTCTCTTACTATGTATTTTAATTTGGGTATACATTTAAGTTGAGCCTCTATTATGGTGTCTTTAAAAAGTTTCCATGCAGGTTGCAGGGATTTCAGTTTTGGCTCTGTACCTTTTAATTTCTGTTTCACTAACTTCTTTATTTTTGTGTAGTTCCCCTTTCTGAAATTAAATGCTACAGTGTTGGGCTGCCAGCGATGCTAGCTTCAGTGCCCTCTTGATTGCTTTATTTCCTTTTCCTTCGGTCAGTCTTCAAGCTGTCCCTGCTTGGAAAGCCTTTTCAATTCCAGTGTTGAGGATCTCTATAGTTTCTTTATTTGCATCCTGTCTGAAGACCCATTTTTTCCTTAAGGCCCAGAATATTTAAGACTTTAAAAATTTATCTAAGGTAACTTCTTCCTCTCAGTCTCTTAGTGTATCTTGGTTTATCTTTTTTCCTTGCTGTTTTCAGGATTGTAATGCTTCCAGGGTCAGGACTGTCTTATTATTTATCTTGTCTATTGGTCTGAGCATATTGTTGATGCTTAACAAATAAAAACAATAACCCATTGTGATTAAAGGGAGAGCATTACATTTCTCAGAACTATTGATGCAGATTTTCTGTTATCTTAGAAATCGAGAACACCACTTGGGCTTATATTTTTGAGTTTTGACAGTTGCATTCACAACTGTATGAGAGAGAAACTTGTTTGTGTGTTAATGAAGAGTTAGATTCCATCATTCATTTCTACAGCAAAGGTTAGATTTTACGGCAGGTCCTCACCAGCAGAACTGCAGAATAAATGGAAACTATCTTCTGTAGTCTCTCAGAACCATTTCATACAAAAGCCATCTGAGACACCTGTACTGTCTCTAATACTGTTTAGTACTTAACATAAAGTAAAAGCTGAAAAGTTTATACACTTAATATGCTTTTGGGATTGCAGATGGTTTTAACATTCAAATTTACTAGTTTGGTGGAGGGCCAACAAGAGTAGAAACAAGATATGGAAAAAAGATTCAGCAGAAAAGGTGGCACAGGAGTTACGGTTGGAAGAAGTGATAACGGGATTGGAGAGGGAGATTTTTGTATACAAAATATTGTGTTAAACACTGTACTATCAATATTGCAAAAGTGTTAAAATCTCCTTGTAGGGGTCAGTGACAAACAGTGAGAGCTTTGTTGTTATGATTAGATACCTCCAGAATCTTTCCATAGAATTACAACTTAATGTGCCACTGGGAAAATTGTATTACTTATGGTACAGTTTATGTCCATATAGAAACTCATGGGATGAAAATATAAAGACATCGGCTTTCTAGTATAAAATAAAAACATTAAGCAAATTAAGATCTCTAGGTTTGGATTTGGAGATTCTTTCTAGATACGATCAGCACAGATTTTTCTCACTCTAAAGTTTCAAGCTTGCAGCATGAAGCTGAATAGGAACTTCTTTAATTGCAAGTCTGTTAGAATCTCTGAAACACTGGTAGTGGGCCATGACACCCTCTTATCATACAATCATAAAATCATAGAATATAAGGGTTGGAAGGGACCGATCCCCAATTAAATCATCCCAGCCAGGGCTTTGTCAAGCCTGACCTTAAAAACTTCTAAGGAAGGAGATTCAACCACCTCCCTAGGTAACGCATTCCAGTGTTTCACCACCCTCCTAGTGAAAAAGTTTTTCCTAATATCCAACCTAAATCTCCCCCACTGCAACTTGAGACCATTGCTCCTTGTTCTGTCATCTGCTACCACTGAGAACAGTCTAGAGCCATCCTCTTTGGAACCCCCTTTCAGGTAGTTGAAAGCAGCTATCAAATCCCCCCTCATTCTTCTCTTCCGTAGACTAAACAACCCCAGTTCCCTCAGCCTCTCCTCATAAGTCATGTGTTCCAGTCCCCTAATCATTTTTGTTGCCCTCCGCTGGACTCTTTCCAATTTTTCCACATCCTTCTTGCAGCGTGGGGCCGAAAACTGGACACAGTACTCCAGATGAGGCCTCACCAGTGTCGAATAGAGGGGAACGATCACGTCACTCGATCTGCTGGCAATGCCCCTACTTATACATCCCAAAATGCCATTGGCCTTCTTGGCAACAAGGGCACACTGTTGACTCATATCCAGCTTCTCGTCCACTGTAACCCCTAGGTCCTTTTCTGCAGAACTGCTGCCTAGCCATTCGGTCCCTAGTCTGTAACGGTGCATGGGATTCTTCCGTCCTAAGTGCAGGACTCTGCACTTGTCCTTGTTGAACCTCATCAAATTTCTTTTGGCCCAATCCTCCAATTTGTCTAGGTCCCTCTGTATCCTATCCCTACCCTCCAGCGTATCTACCTCTTCTCCCAGTTTAGTGTCATCTGCAAACTTGCTGAGGGTGCAATCCACACCGTCCTCCAGATCATTTATGAAGATATTGAACAAAACCGGCCCCAGGACCGACCTCTGGGGCACTCCACTTGATACCGGCTGCCATCTAGACATGGAGCCATTGATCACTACCCTTTTAGCCCGACAGTCTAGCCAGCTTTCTGTCCATCTTCTAGTCCATTTATCCAGCCCATACGTCTTTAGCTTGTTGGCAAGAATACTGTGGGAGACTGTGTCAGAGGCTTCGCTAAAGTCAAGGAACACCACGTCCACTGCTTTCCCTTCATCCACAGAACCAGTTATCTCGTCATAGAAGGCAATTAGATTAGTCAGGCATGACTTGCCCTTGGTGAATCCATGCTGACTGTTCCTCATCACTTTCCTCTCCTCTAAGTGCTTCAGAATTGATTCCTTGAGGACCTGCTCCATGATTTTTCCAGGGACTGAGGTGAGGCTGACTGGCCTGTAGTTTCCAGGATCCTCCTTCTTCCCTTTTTTAAAGATGGGCACTACATTAGCCTTTTTCCAGTTGTCCGGGACTTCCCCCAATCGCCATGAGTTTTCAAAGATAATGGGCAATGGCTCTGCAATCACATCCGCCAACTCCTTTAGCACTCTAGGATGCAACGCATCCGGCCCCATGGACTTGTGCACGTCCAGCTTTTCTAAATAGTCTTGAACCACTTCTTTCTCCACAGAGGGCTGGTCACCTCCTTCCCATGCTGTGCTGCCCAGTGCAGTAGTCTGGGAGCTGACCTTGTTTGTGAAGACAGGCAAAAAAAGCATTGAGTACATTAGCTTTTTCCACATCCTCTGTCACTAGGTTGCCTCCCTCATTCAGTAAGGGCCCCGCCCTTTCCTTGACTTTCTTCTTGTTGCTAACATACCTGAAGAAACCCTTCTTGTTACTCTTAACATCTCTTGCTAGCTGCAACTCCAATTGTGATTTGTCCTTCCTGATTTCACTCCTGCATGCCCGAGCAATATTTTTATACTCATCCCTGATCATTTTTCCAATCTTCCATTTCTTGTAAGCTTCTTTTTTGTATTTAAGATCAGCAAGGATTTCACTGTTAAGCCAAGCTGGTCGCCTACCATTACTATTCTTTCTACACATCGGGATGGTTTGTCCCTGTAACCTCAATAAGGATTCTTTAAAATACAGCCAGCTCTCCTGTCTACTTATGCTACTGATTGTATACTAAACGCCATTTCCTTATTGCAGACATGCAATAACGTCTCTGTGATCTTTTCTGGCTGCCTTTGCAACTCTGTTTTGTCCACCATTCCTTTGTTAGACATAGGATATCCTTCAGAGTGTTCCCCCAACATTCCAGTCAATGTATAATAAATCTAATTTTTTTTGCATCTCTGTTTTTCTATACCGTGGAGTGCTGATAGCCTTCAAGGCCTGACAGCTTAATTTTGGTCTCTTCTTCCAGTCCAGAATCCTGTGGAGGCTTCAGTGATTTATCATAGACTTAAAAGCCAAATGGGACCATCAGGATCATTTAGTCTGACCTCCTGCATACTGCATTCCTGCTGTCAGACTGTGTCCAGGAGCAGAATCAATCTATAAAGTCCCCTTTTAGCATAATTGCATCGGTGCTTCCAGATTTTGCTTAGAACCTTTTGAGTGGTTATCTGCATAGATTTTGGAGTAATTATTCAATGCTCTTAGGGCTTTCTTCCTGGATTCTAGTCCTCCATAGACTTTACCTTGAGGTCTTTACTGTGCTCCGTATAGCTAAGTTCTTTAAATTTTGCTTTACATGGTTTCAAGAAGTGCTGCTACGAGATTCCTCACAGGTGAGCAAGTCTTTTGCATTTGCTTGGGAGTTGAGTGAATTATGTGGGTGTCATATGTCTGATTAGAAATGTCACCCACAATGTGCCAACTCCCCATGAAGCACTCCTGAGAATCTCCAGTAAGCTGGGCATGAAATTGGCCTGGAATCCTTCAAAGGATTGATTCTCTAAATAGAAGCCAGAGTTGAATCCCCCTTCCTTGGTGCTAGGATTGTCCACATAAGCACAGACCCAGCCACTCTTGAAGCAGAACGGATCAACAACACAGGATGCCTCAAAGTGGCTTGTACAGGTCATGAAGCCAAACTCCTTTGGAGTATCATGAGGCTTTGTTATCCATTGCAAATTAATTCACCAAATTGGGGTTGGGTGTGTGTGTGCGCATTTTACAGAGGTGAGAGAATATTATAGACTCTCTGATCTGGAAGAACTGACCTTCCACAAGTTTCTCCAGTGACTGCATAGACTTCTGGATTTGACTAAGTCACTGATGATAAATCCTTAAAGACTAAGAGAGCCAAAAGTACCCAAATGAGGTTCCCTCAGCAAACAGGATAATTATGCCCTTACATCCTCCTCTTGACTGATTTGAAGTAGAAGTGGAAGGGCCCTGGGTGTTGAATGATTTTGGGAAACTACTAGGAAAAGATGCTGCAGAAAATTCCTCTTGAAAAAGTCTACCATCAAGCATGGGCTACTGGACAAAATTAGGGAACAGATTTTATTCCAAGTGCTTCCAGATACCTAAGATGTTAGAAGGGCTTCATCCAACATAATGATATATGAATCAGTAATCCCTCAAAGGAAAAATTCAAGATGGTCACCTACGAGCAAGTATACTACTACTAGATAGAGGCCACTGGCTTTGTGTTGTATCTTGTTGATGCTTCTGTGTACATTTGGATCCTTACCTAACTGAGATGTGTATCAAATTCATATAAGACATCAGCACTATCCATTTTGTGTATTGCCGTTTGTGCTGGCATCTGTACTACTTGTGTTCACTAAGTGATTACCTTGGCTTAGTTTGACTTACCTGCACGGTTTGAGAGTGCTCTTGTGGGGTGGAATGATACTACTGATGGGGGTGAGGAGTGTCTAAAATCAACTGGTCACCATCACGGTGTTGTAATTATCTAGAGTTCACCCAGAGTCTCAACTTGCAATTTGGGTCATCAGTTGATGTACATAGAAACTCTTCTAGACGTGGCTCAACTGCATCAGGACAGGAGCCCCAAGATATTGTAAAGTTAAGAGAAATCCACTCTTCAGGATTCGTCAGAGCCAGAAAGCTTCAGCTCTAACAATATTAATGTTAGCTCCTCTGGCTACAGCAATATTCATCGTAGCCATGGTATAGCATAACATCAGACAACCTCAGTGGAGCGTTTGATCCCACTGAAAGTTTGTTGTATTTCACCAGTAATTATTTTGCTACTGATAGTCTTATGAGAGTCATTTAGCATGGAAGGTCAAGTACAGGGTATTTCTATAAGATACTGGTGCACAAGAGCATGACCACTTTATATCTAAAATTACCTTGGGAGCGGTTTAAGATGAAACCTGTTTTACTGCTTACATAAGAATGACCATACTGGGTCACACCAAAGATCCATCTAGCCTAATATCCTGTCTTCTGACAGTGGCCAATGCCAGGTGCCCCAGAAGGAATGAACAGAACAGATAATCATCAAGTGATTCATCCCCTGTTGCCCATTCCCAGCTTCTGGCAAGCATGTCTATAAACAGAGAGATTCCATGTATTTTATTTCAACTTCATGAAAGCATTTTTAATCTTTCTTTTTTAACATTTAACATAAAATCCCACTTTTCATATATCCTACTGAGTTCTATTTTGGTGCCTAATTGCTTGTGCCCTTTCTTCCTGCTTGGGTGAAGTCCTTTTTGGAGCTTAGAGTATCCCTTATTTTAAACTTTAGTTTTCCGCCCCACCTCCCTCCATGAAAAGACTCTTCTTTCATTACACCATTTATCCACTAGCAGGAAGGGATAAATGTCGTTACCTCCAAACTATTGTAACCACGCAGTCTTACCTAGGCTCTAACACAGTTCACAAAATTGTTTTCAATACGCTTTAAATTTAAAAAAATACTTATTTTTAGCCAAGCCATCCTTCCCTGCCAAAATAAATGTTCTAGATCTTTTATGTAATACAGGAAGATTCTAATGAGGTGAGAATAGCAGAAAATGTATCTTCCTATGTACTTAGTGTAATGTAACTTAAAGTCATGACTAATGCATTGTTTTGCTTTGTTTTATGTTTTAGAAATATGGCAAATTAACAACTTGTACTGGTTGCAGAGCTCAGTGCAGGTTTTTTGAAATGACTCAGTGCATAGGACCTAATGGATATATGGAGCCATACTGCTCAACTGCATGCATGAACACACACAAAGCAAAATATGCAAAATCACAAAGTAAGTGAAAAGGATGGTGGCTTTTCATCACTGATAAGAGCAGACATGAATTAAAACATTTTTTTTTGACTTCCATGTTTTACTTCTGTTTATTTCTCTTATGAAGAAGATATAAGATTTGCAAAAGTAGTCTCACTTTGTACTAAGATTATTTTTTCTGTTTTAGACTATAAATTCATGTAGGTTTTAAAATTACACTCATCACTATTGTATCTGAGTGTTTTGCAGATTTTAAAGGAAAAACATACTGTCTTTTTATATTCTAGACTTGTAATATTTTAGTCCCTGCTCTGGTCATCTCCCATTTGGAATATTGCAACCCTCTCTTCCTTTTAGCATATTGATTCCCAAATCCCCCCCCCCCCCGCCCCCCCCCCCCCCAAAAAAGTTTTCCAGTGTATTGAGGCTTGTAGGTTACTGGGGGAGGGGACGGATGGATGGACATTGAGACATATTAAATAGTGTACACCAGTGATGCTACAGAGTCAGAGTACTACAGAGTACAGTCTTCATGCATGTACGTGGTACTTTATCATATTTGATACCATCCAATACTGAATAAATTCCGTCCATATGCATGAGACATTGCAACTGTGTGTTTTTCACGAGATACATCATTTAGCCAAGACATTTATTCTGGGAAAGGGGTGTATAAATCTGTCAAGATGTCTGACTGGGAAAAGGAGACAGCGTGAATTAGTTTGTTCACCAAATTGGAAATACTAATAAGTTTTTGATAGGAATACGACAATACTTTAACTTTGAGGTTTAACAAAGAAGATCAGGAAGAACTAAAATGTATATTTTCCTGTCTCGTGTGTGTGAGATTTTCAGAGCCTAGTAGTTTTTTTGGTAGGAAAATTTAATTATGAAGTTTAGATTTTACATTAATAAAATGAGAGGAAGTGGTAAATTATAACCCAGTAAATTTCTACACTACTACTTGTATTTATTTTCTTTGTAAACTACGTTTTTCTTTTAGGTATGGGAATTATTTGCCACTTTTGTAAACGAAACACTTTACCTCAATATCAAGCCACAATGCCTGATGGAAAACTGTACAACTTTTGCAGTTCCAGTTGTGTAGCTAAATTTCAGGTTAGCCGTTGTGTTAAATCTCTTCCTCCCTGAAAATATATATGTATATATTTGTTGATGCGTGTGTTAAATATGTGCATATTAAAATATCTGGCTTTTACATAGCTTATTTTGATTTTTGCACTAAAACTAAAAAAAATAGCCTATCTTGGGCCACAGGCAGCTTTGACATAATGAAAAGTACAATTTCATAAAGAATACAACTCAGAACCTAAAAATGTGAAAATAACCAATACAAAATATATCACAGCAATACGTGGGCACACCCACCACTATCAGTCCTCACCACATCCTTCCCCCCAAAAAAAGCATGTGTACAAAGATGAGCCCTGCAGCGTGGACTGAAGGGTAACAAATTCTGGATCTTTCAGACAAAGTGGGCCAGGAAGTGAATTCCAAAGTTGAGGGTCCTTCATGTTTGAATACCTGCCATATGGGGCTCCACTGACTGCAACTACGGCAGTATGTCATGGGGACAGAGGCTTTCTCTGAAACTGTTACATTCTGTGCCATTGAGGACTTGCAGATGAAAATGAGCCACTTAAACTGCACCCAGAGAACAAATAGGTTGCCAATGCACATCCCAGAGCACTGATACCCTGTTTTTCTGATGGGATATGCTACTTACCAAATGAACTGTCACGTTCCTCACAAGCTTCAATTTCTGGTTTGATTTAAGGTGTAGCCTCCATATAGACTGCACTGCAGTAGTTAAATCTTTAGGTGAGAAAGGTATGAATGACAATAGCCTAGTCTGCATCTGAAAGAAATTGTTGCAATCTCCAGATTAAACAAAAATGGAATAAAGTCTTCCTAATACTGTTGCTATATGATTGTCCAGCAGTGACTGGGGATCCAGCAATACCCCCAAATGGCTTCCCATATGTTGTTAAAATTTGCACGTTTATGGGAGCAGACGTAATTCCCCCCCCCCCCCCCCCCCCCGCATTTTCTGGTTGCTTCTCACAAATCTACCAGCATCGCATCAATCTTCAGCCAGATAGCCTTCATCTGTGCCCCAGTCTTTATCAAACATCTGGTAAGGCATCTAACAGCACAGTCGAGATTGGATGAAATAACAAAATAGAGCTGGGTGTCGTGTAGGGTGACCAGAGGGCAAGTGTGAAAAATCAAGACGGGGGGTGGGGGGTAATAGGTGCCTATATAAGAAAAAGCCTCCAAAATTGGGACTGTCCCTATAACATCGGGACATCTGGTCACCCTAGTGTCGTCAGCATATTGAAAAACTGTAACCCATGCCTCTTGCTAACCCTCCCAGCAGTCATGTGTATATTTGTCATTCCCACCTACCCCCTTTGTTCATTATGATGGAATCCTGTAGAATTCTACATGTGAGAGCTCTTGAGGCTGAAAAGCAGTTTGGTATCTCTTGAGAGAGAAAGCTACTAAAGGACAATCCTGTCTGCTCCTGCTTGGCCTTGCAGACCAGACAGTGTTTCATCCACAATACTGAAAGCAGCTGACAGGTCTACAAATGTCGGCATGGCTACTGGCTGTTCCTCTTCCATAGGAGACCAGCCAGTGCTACCATTACGGTGTCTGTGCTATACTAGGTCTGTGCCCAGCCCAGGTTAACATGGACTAAAATGATCTGAGGCATCCACAAATTGTCTTGGTGCAATCTTTTAAATACTTTTAACCAGAGATGGAAGGTCAGATACTTAATGGTAGTTGGCTAAATTGTCCACTTCAGGTGATGACTTACAGTAACTCCTCACTTAACGTTGTAGTTATGTTCCTGAAAAATGCGACTTTAAGTGAAATGATGTTAAGCTAATCCAGTTTCCCCATAAGAATGAATGTAAATGGGGGGGGTTAGGTCCCAGGGAAATGTTTTTTTGCCATATAGTACAGTACTATAGTTGGGAGGTGTCCGTGCCTTACACCGCACAGGCACCGCCCACTGGCACTGGTGACAATGAGGCAGGCAAGGAGGCTGAAGGTGCTGTAGGCTAGGAGAAGCATGTTGCGCAGCAGCAGCTGCAGCTTCCCCTACTCTGCAAGCACCAGGGGCGGGGGGCTTAAGCCTCGGCCCACCCACTGCACCCCTTTTCCTCCAAACCCACACCCTTCACCCACTGCTTCTCCCCCCTCTCCCCCTTTACTCCTTACGCCCTGTCCTCGCTTCTGCCTCTTGCCCGCGGCAATCAGCTGGCTTGCGGCATTCGGGGGGAGGAGTGAGGACACCGCGCGCAGGCTCCCTCTCCCTCTCGAATGCTGCAAGCCATCTGATTGCTGCAGGCAGGAGGCAGGGGAGGGAGTGGGGAGGCGTACCGTGTCCTCGCTTCTCCCCCCTCCCTCCTGCCTGCGGCAATCAGCTGGCTTGCGGTGTTCAGGGGTAAGGAGGGAGGGGAGAGGAGTGAGGACTCGATGCGCAGCCTTCCCCCTCTTGCTTGCGGCAATCAGCTGGTTTGCGGCATTCAGGAGGCGGGGAGGGAGGGGGAGTCTGCGCACCAAGTCCTCGCTCTTCCCCCTGCCCCCTGAATGTCACAAGCCAGCTGATTGCCGCGGGCAGTAGGTGGGTTGTGGAGGGGGAAGACGCTGATATGCGGGGTCTGCCGGCGGGCGGGAGGCATTGGGGTGGGAGGCGGGGTGTACGGGAGCTGATAGGGGGGTTGCCAGCTATGGACGAATCAGGCAGCCAAATGACGTTACAGCAAAGCATTGCACAACTTTAAATGGAGCATGTTCTGTAATTGAGCAGGGACGTAAGATTGAAACAACGTTAAGTGAGAGGATGTTAAGTGGGGAGTTACTGTACTTAATAGAAGCCAACTCCTCTGGAGGAAGAGTTGATATCTATCAACAGTTCACCCATGTTCCACTCTTCGGGGTTTATTCAGAGAGGAAGGACAGAGATCTGAAGCACAGGTTGTGGCATGAAGTATTCCTGGCATCTCTAATACCAGCGTGAACTACATGGCACTGAACTCAAGAAGAAGAAACCAGTTTTTTTCGCCCTCTTCAGTCAAGATGTTTCCCTTCATCTATGGAAAAAGGCAATTAGTTCTGAATCTGCTTGATTTTATTCACAAAATATGAGATTCCCTCACAAAAGTGAGGGACACTCAGCCACCAATGTATGTGCAATGCTTCAAGCAATGGGTGATGGATTTACGTATTTAATTAACCATGTGAGCAGCAGTACTACAAATCATGTGATGGATTAAATAATTGACTTTTAATACAATACTCTGAATTTTCTGTTGGCTAATGTAAATTTAGCTTCACCTTTTGCCCATCTCAACAGTAATAGGTAATAATGTGCCTAGTAGTGTACCTGTTTTTTTCTTTAATAGTCCTTTTTAAGTGAATCCTCTCAAACTGGGATTTACTCAGTTAAAATGAGTTTGACATGAATTAGTATTAACTATTACCCAACAATTTGTCATCCAGCCACTCTGTATGGTTTGTTTTTAATCGTAAAGGGCTGAAAGTTTTGCAGAAAGGAGTGAATATAGGGTTCCACAAGTGATTTTTATTTCTACTGGTCATGGATGGTTCTGCACCGTTAAGAGAGAAAATGCAAGGTGATACTTTGATCAAATCCCTTTGATCCACAATCTTATATTTCACTCTACTCTTAAAGTAGGTTGCTATGTTTCCCACTCTGATAATATATCTTCTCTTGAATAATCCTTTCATTTCCAAATAAAAATTACTTGGTAACACATTAAAAGCATTTGAACAGTTCACTTGAGGTATATGCTATGGCATTTATGCTAATACATAAATACTGTTCTCCTTTCCTTGAGCAGTTGAGTGTAAGCATTCGTCCTTGTGACTGAGAGAAGACCAGGCATGTTTACCTAAGGCGGCTGTTCCATAGGTGGTTGCTGGTGAAACACTATGCAAGAATGTCTGAGGCCTTTCCATATATCCTAAACATACTCGTCATATTAATGTCTCCATCCAACATTGTGCTGCCATTAAGTCCACTGAGACAACTGAAGATTTTTTTTTTATGGTGTCTGACTTGAGATTTAAGGAAACTGAGGCTGGAAATTCCTTCTCTGTGAAGATGTGGTGCTGCAGTATGAGCTTGCAAGGTCATCTTGCCAGTAGCATCAGTCCTGAATGGGAGCAAAGTGCCTTTCTTAAATAGTCTTATCTTTCGTCATGTCTCGACATCTGTTTTCTAGTGTGCCTAGAGAGTGCTGGATCTAGTGGGTTTCAGACTTCTTTAAGTAGAATATCCTGCAGCTTGTTGCCCATTTTGTTGGTGGCCAGGTAGTATGCTGTTCTCTCTCATCCTCTGCCATGGAATGCGTGTGATGGGAGGGTGGCATGCTGGTGGTGGAAATCCGTGGTATGAGTCTGATAGTAGTGGAGTAGCTATGCTACTGGCTGTAATGTTGTTGAGGTTTGTTTGTAGAACAATGCTGGGTGGATGGGTGACTGATAAATTAGCTCTTCTAAGGAACAGACACATTTTATGTACTCTGATTTTTTTTTTTCCGTTTACATTATTTCACTGATTGGAACAATTTGATTCTTTCTGGGTGGTTCATTTTAGCTTTGTCAAAATCAGAAATAATTGGTGTGCTATCTACTGTTTGGACCTCCTAGAAGCCCAGTAACACATGCATCCATATGCAAAATTGCTACTGCAATTTGAACTGCCCTTGCTCAGAGCCACTCTAACTTCCATGTTATTCAGCACTTTGTCACCTTCCACCAGTTGCAGTGCCAGTGTAGAATGTAAGTGCTGGGCTTAGCAATTGTATTAGTGCTTCAGTTCTTCCAGTGCAATCCCAGACTGTTCCTGTTCCACTCTTTAGTGACAGTCTGACAGCTCAGAGCACTGGCTGTGTCACCTATTTAAGTTGCTTGGATGCAAGCCTGATTGTGGTCTCTGATGGTCTCATCTGTGCCTGGCACTTCCTATGTCCTCTGTATTCAGGGAAAGCCCTCGAGCAGCTGCAACGAAACATGACCATTCTTGGCTCAGATGACAGCTCAACAAAGAAGGGAACAAATGTGTAATTTAAAATACAACTTTAATAAAAATATTAATAAAAAATAACATAAAGGTGCCTGGAAATTTTTTAAAATGGGCTTGTGCCCTTTTTTTGCTGCTTTATTTATTCTAAGTGTAGTATACACTATGTGCTAGACGCTTTCCAGACATTCAAGAAGGAGGTTCTCTTTGAGCAGCTTGCAATGTAAGGATAGACAGAGTTAGGGGAAAAAAACAATAATCAATCAATTGTAAACTCGATCAATTGTAAACACATGGCAGAAGTTAACCTTAAAGAAGAAGAAAATTGTGAGTGGGGTAGAGGTCTTATAGATGAGCTCAAATGAGGTATTATAAATGGCCAGAAGAATTATTTTGATATTTTAAAAAATTCTTCTTTGCTTGTTCTTTATTTTAGAAATATTAGGAATGTAAATTCTGGTCTTCCCTGGCAATCTCTGCTAGACCTCTGTGGTGTTTGTTGTGAGCTGTATTTTAATTGAAGATGTGTGTATATTAAATCTCATAAACAACGATTTCCGTTATCTAAAATATTAGTCATTAAACTTTAAATATTAATTAAAACAAATTTTGAATTTTCTGACTAAAAATCTCCTCTGTTCTCAGCTCTTTAATTTTCACTTTTGTCATGTAACCATTTTGTTACTTGTCCAGTCATTAGTCTTCCAGCCTAGACAGGACTTGAATTTCTGATATATAAAGAAGAGCAGGGGAACATTAAATGAAATCCTTTCAGGACTTTTATATATCAAAAGAAGCAAAAAAGCCACATAACCAGTTTTTTAGATCACCTATAACATTTAAAAAAAAATTCCTTTGCCCTCCCTTTTTAGTGATTGTCATTTTTGTTTTAAAAAAAAATCAGTGGTCATGGGGACACACCATTTCTAATGTACTTTATGGCCTAGGGGTTGTCACAAGTGCCTGTCAACTGTTTCAGCAACATCTCCAATATTCCAAAGCTCTGATAAAAAGGAACCACCTCCCTCTGCATGTTGCTTAGTACCTGCTCATTTCCGACCCAGTGCAACTCCCTAGGGCCTCCCCTGCACTTAGTGGAGGAGTGGTTAGTGGGGAGAGGAACAGAATCGGGAGTTGAAGGACCCAGAGAGAGATCTTCTCTCTAGACTCAGACTACTCCTTCTTCGATCCTGGAGGGAAACATGCAAGAGAGGATTTTCAGTAATAAGACAAAGGAAAAAATCAGCAGAACGAGAAAACTTCAACTTAAATAAAATCATACTATTTTATTCCTTGAGCACCAACACCCAAAGGCATGATTGTTTATCAGAATAAACTGTGGTCACCAGTCCAGTAATGTGCTGGGGGAGCTGCTGACTTTGTCCTGACATCTGCAAGTATGAGGATGTAGCAAGTTGTAGATCATACTCTTCATAGCACTTGCACAGCTCCCAGTACAGAATAGAACCATTTAAAGCAGGCAACAGAACAAGCCAAAATGTGATCAAGTTTAAATAAAACTATTACATAATACTGCAAAGATCTGTGCAGGACATAATGTGACAGGTGTGAAGATTCAGAGGCCCTGAAATGCTTGCATGGAGTACTGTTTGTGGACGTTGCACTGGGTTCATGTTATAATGATGTCTGAAGAAACAAAAGATGATCTTTTCTGTTTGAGGTTAGGCCAGTTTTACTCTGAGGCCTCACCTACATTAGTGCACCAGAATGAAAACTCATGCAAACTCCTGAATGATGCACTTGTGTAAAGTTGGGTCTTGCACCAGACCAGTGTATGTTGGTATGTTACTTGATGTGACATTTTTATGCCAGTGAAGCACATCTGTGAACTCCAAGTTTCAAGGAGAGCTGTCCTGAGAAATGTGTGTTAAACCCTGGACCGGCATGATTTTTGAAATCAGCTTGAGCAGTGGTAATGAGTCCATTATTGTTTGAGGTTAAAGCTTATCCCAAACTTTGATTAGTTCCCTACTTAAAAATAAAATAAAAGTTTCAAACTTGTTTTTGTCCTGTTTATAATGTTTCCCTGTTGGAAAGGCTATTAAGAAGGTGGGTGTGGGGAAGCTAGTGGTATCTCAAATTTCTTCAGATTTCTGTGATCACCTTTGATTGAGACTCTGGCATATCCACAGCACGGAGAATATGCCAATCTAATTGGTGGTTGATTTAGTGATGTGCAAAGGCTGATGTCCATAATGGGTCTATAAGACCAATGGACATCTGGTATAGAACGGAGTTTTTCATCGAAGTGGTATTTACTGCAGGGAATATTTTACATCCGTTCTTCAGCTGTGATGTTGGCTTCCTGTACACTTCCAAATGCAATACAAGATGTCTCCTTTAATCTAAAAGCCCTAAATGGCGTGAGATCTGGTTACCTGAGCGAGTGCCTCTTCTTGCCATGGCAGTTGAGTCCGTTGGGACACAGCGTGTATTCCCAGATTTTTCTGGAAACGGGGTGCAGGGTATTCTCAGTAGATGGCCTTCTACTCTGGCATTTGTTTCCTCATCTGATCTGCTAGAACCCAAGTTTGACCATTTAAGACACGATAAATGGCTTCTCCATTCTCAGACTTTTGCCTGAGGGCAGGGTAGCGTTAATCTGCCTTGGTTTTTTGGCGGGGGGGAAGGGGGTTCTTTATAAATATTGCTTTGTCTAGTTCCTTTCATACAAAACCTCTGATATAAATGATGATTCCCATCTAGAACTATCAAACTATGTTTATTTCAACCTACATGACTGATTAATTGTGTCAGCTGATCAGTGATGGGGCGCGGGGGTGCTCTTCAGTTTTATGCATACACACAAGGAGAAGCCTAAAGAGGTCCTTAACATTGAGTACAGTAGATGAGAATGTAGGAGAAACAAGACTGAAGATCATCATAGGTGAAACAAATGGATTATAACGAGCAAGAGTAGGAGATTGTGAAGATGAGGGAAAACACCTGTAAGCAATTGAGAGAGGTGGGGAGAATCAATCAGAAGTGGAAAGGGTTATCTGTTGTGCCTTCTACAAGGAAAGCTCCTGAATTCAATAATATAAAAACCTATATTGTCATTAACAGTGTAACTTTAATGAAACATATTTTAATTAAGAAAAATGTAAATTTGTAGAACATAGTTTCTACAGTGATGTGTATATTGTTTTTATATTTTTCAGACTCTTAGTGTGCAGTCTTCAACCAATGGTCAGTTTGTGTCTCCAAGTGACATTCAACTGAAATGCAATTATTGCAAAAGTTCTTTTTGTTCAAAGCCAGAAGTACTGGAGTGGGAGGTAAGTTCCTTGATAATACTGAAGCAGAAGTATGGGGTGGTTACGTGTACTTGCCAAATAGGTTTAAAAACTCCTTCATAAGTAACCTATATATGTTTAAATGTGTACCTCTTAATAGTGGGGTAGTCCTTAAAGTTTGCATAACTTTTCTTTTTAATGTTTTAATTAGCAAAAATTGGGTATTAATAATGTTAAACCTATAATTAAATTTGTGTTTTACTGATAGAATCAAAAGGTTTTGCGAGAGTGTGTGCATGTGCATGTACTCAAGTACCATATTATATATAGCAAAAAGGATCTAGAATTTAAAGTAAAAGGTAATTCGCTTTTCTTACCTCAGCTGTAGAGGTTGAAGCCTGCTTCTTCTTTGAGTAGTTGCAGACATGTATTCCACTCAGGTGTGTGTGTGTACCAGTGCTGGAGAACTTTGCTTAGTAATATCAATTGTGTGGTGCATGCTGCTTTTGGCCTCTTGTAGCTCCTAGGGCTTTTTGAAGGTGGTGCTGCCCTAACCCTCCTCAGTTCCTTGTCATCACCCACGGCTTGAGTTAGAGCATTTCATGAGGTATTTACCTCATATATTGTTGTCTGAGAGTTTTCTCTGTGGTTTTTTTTATATGTAATTACTGTTAGTAGTAGACCCCTAGAGTTAGATTGTTAGATTGTTAAATAGTTGATTTTTGCCTGGAGCAATGCCTTCACAAGGTTTCCAGCACTGTTCCTCCTGTGAAGTAGTTATCTGCAGTAGCAGTCCCCATTATCAGTGCGTATTGTGCCTCGGAGAGGGGCATATTAAGGAGAAGTGTTCCTTTTGCAAGCAGTCCATCAGTTTTAGGCAAGCAGTCAAATTGGCTTTCCTGTGGAGGTCAACATACCAGTCGTCAACTTGCATACCACTTTCCTGCCATTTAGGGACAGATTTGTCCCTTTTCTACAGTGTTCAGGAAACAGTAACCACAGATGTATGGATTCTAAGCATGGTAGGATTGGGTTATGCCATCCAATTCCTGTCTGTCCCCCCTGTCACACACCCCAACTTTGTCCCTTTTCAGGGAACCCTCTCATCAGTCAGTGCTTCTACTGCAAATCGAGACTCTGCACTTTGGGAGCAGTAGAGGAAGTTCCCATTCAACATTGGGGAAAGGGATTCTACTCCCATTATTTCCTGATCCCCAAACCCCATGAAGGGATGAGACATATTCTGGACCTCCGAGGTCTCAAGAAGTACATCAAAAATATAAGATTCCATATAGTAATCTTAGCTACAGTTCTCCCAACATTAGAGCAGAATGTCTGGTTTGTTGCCCTCAATCTTCTGGATGCCTACTTCCATGTGAAGATTTTCCTAAGCCAAAGAAAGTTTCTGAGATTCATAGTGGTAGGCCAACATTATCAGTAATACAGTAATCCCCTTTGGCCTGTCAGGAGGATGGGAATTCACGTCTTCCAGGACCTGGAAGACTGGCTAGCGAGGGACAAGTCCAAAGACCAAGTCCTCTGTCTCATTGAGTTAATGTTGGATCTCTTCGTCTGGCTGGGGCTGATTTTGAACAAAGAAAAGTCAAAATTAATGTCAACAAAAAAATCAAATTAAGCGGGGCCCACTAGGCTCTACGAGTTGGAGGGCTTTTCTCCTGCATGAATGATACTGAACAATTCATTGCCTGTGTCTGTACCTGCAGTCTCACCTTTCAACTTCAGGCCATGTGGCTGCAGGCACTTACGTAATCCAATGTGTGGTGTTGTGCCTTTTGTCTTCTTCAATCATAGCTGAATTTGGTCTGTTGCCCAAATTTAGACAGGCACGTCCGAGTGCCAGTGGTGATTCTGAAGTCTTTACAGTGGTGGGGAGATCAGAGCAATGTATGTAAAGGTGTTCCCTTCACCTGTCCTCCAGTGACCAGTACTATAGTTACTGATGCCTCCACAAAAGGTTGGAGGATGCATTTAGGGACATTGAAAGTACAGGGGTGTATTAACTGAACAGGAAGCTTCCCTTCATATCTGTGTCCTGGAGCTTTGAGTGATTGACAATGTGTGCCTGGCCTTTTGGGACTAGATCAAGGGTGTGCAGTGATTCACATACTTAATGACAATACCATTACAATGTACTATGTGAACAGGCAGGGAGGAGTCGATTCCAACCAGCTCTGTCAGGAAGCCATGATGTTTTGACATTTTTGCATCGAGGAAGACGACATTCCCACAGTTGCACACTTACCAGGTTCACCGAATCGGTTGGTCAATCATTTCTGCAGGAATTTCTCCCAAAGTCACCAGTGGTCTGTGAAGGGCCATATGCTGAGATCCACTTTCAAAGAATAGGGCATTCAGACAGTTGCCCTGTTTGCGATGAAAGACACCAAGAAATGCAGTCAATTTTGCACTCCGGGGGGGTGGGGGTGGGGGGGTGTTCTCAGTCTGGCTCATTAACCAATGCCTTCCATTTGAATTGGGTATTGGCCCTGATGTATGTACTCCCCCAGATCCCACTTGTCCCTCATGTTATTCTCAAACTGAAGTTGGATCATGTCAGAGTGATACTCATTGCACTAGTTTGGCTGAGACAGTGCTGGTTTTCTAACCTTCACAGTCTGTCGGTTCGACCTCCCAGATCTCTCCCCCTCATTCCTTACCCACTGACACAACACCATGGTCAGATATGGGATCAAGCACCAAGCAGTCTGCACCTAATCGCGTGGGTACTGCATGGTTAGATGAGGAGGAAGAACAGTGTTCTCAAGCAGTGCAGCAAGTCCTACTTTGTAGGAGAAATCCTTCTCCCAGGTTTACCTAATTTGGTCATTGGCTTGGGGAATTCAACTGATGCTAGCACATATTCAAGAAGTTTTGGATTACCTGTTACAAGTTAGGTCCTCAGATCTGTCTCTCAGCTCGAGCTCAGCACTTTATCCTCTGATGCAAGGGAAGTTGGGATTTTCCAAGTCCGTGATAGCTATCTTTCTAAAAGGTGTTGTCCTCCTCTTTCCACCTGTAGAAGAAATGATTGCCTTGTGGGACTTCAGTACTATACTGGCTTCCCTCATGGGTCCTCCATTTTGAGCCACTAGCAACTTGCTCTGTCTCCCTTTTGCCAAAAGACAGGAATAAAAATAAAAAGCTATAATTTCTATGAGGAGAGTTAGTGAACTGCAAGCCTTAATAGTAGAACCTCTGTATCCAAAAGTGGTGTCAGTTTCACCAAGCCTCACTCAGATGTGAATGAACAGCATCCTCATTCCTTGGATATGAGATGAACATTGGTATTAGATCATTTAAGGCATCACCTCAACTTTTTGTCTCTTCTGCAGATCTGATGAAGGGTCAAAAGGTTTCCACATAGTTAAATTACTTTCTGCATTATGACAGCAAATGGCGTTGCTCAGACCACATCTCCTTGGAGACTGGTGGCTCATTTGATGAGGGCCCAAGTGACTTTGGTCACGTTTCTCAATAATGTGTTTTCTTCAAGTGCTAGTCCCTCTATGTATTCCAAACATGCGTACACATATGCGCCATGCACCTGAGTCTGGAAGTTTTTCCAAGCAGTGTCCATTGACCCACACATGCACAGTATCTTCCCTTATGCTCTCACCTGATGGTATAAGGGGTGGTGCAGGTCAACACCACTCCAGTTCCCGCTTATCACCACATGGCCTGAGTCAGAACCCTGTTCCCCTTCGCTCTTGTAATCTTTAGAAGAGTTACTGTATATATTTGCTATAAATAGTTATTCTGTAGTTTAGAAATCTTAGTTGTACAATGGCCTCATGCACATATGACATTTTTTGTCAGGCTCCACTTGTGGTGCCTACAAGTCTGGGTCCACTCAACCTACCAGGCAACCAGGGACCACATTGACTCTTGAGTCACTGTTCCCTCAGAAGTTCTTGCCTTTCTTGGTTGGTGGTCCAACCCAGCCAAGGTCATGGTGGGGATCCCTTTCAGCTCTCCCATACCAAGGGCCTCCCTTACAGGATGGGGTACTCACCTGGAGTGCCATGCAGCCGAGGGGATGTGGACACCATGGGAAACTAGGCTGCATGTAAACTTGCTGGAACTCGGAACAGTCCACCTAGCCTGCAAGGCCTTCTTTCCCCTCATACGTTCCCTCTGCTTACAAGTCCTATCGGACAATATCACCATGATGGTATATATAAACTAACAGGGAGGAGCGAGATCTTGTCCCCCTCCTGCTTTGAGGTAGTCATACTGTGCCACTGGTGTGTCAGGAATCAGGTTACCATACAGCCCGCATACCTCCCAGCTGCTCAGAACTCCCTAGCAGACAGATTAAGCAGAAGTCTCTACATCATGAATGGGAAATACACTACACAGGTCTGACCAACATCTTTGCGCAGTGGGGTACTCCCCTATGGGACCTGTTTGCGTCCCAGATGAACAGAAAGATGCCCAAATAGTGGTCCAGTGTGGCCATAGGCAGTGACTCATAGGGCGACACTCTCCTGCTTCCCTGGATGGGTAGCCTCTGATATGCCGTTTCTCTCGGACTACACGTTCTCTGGAAGATTTGCCAAGACGCAGCCACCATCCTCCTCCTAATGCCCTGTTGGCCAAGACAGTTCTGTCCACACACCTGCCCATCAGGATCAGCCCATTTCAGGTTCTCCTGACACAAGACCATGGGAGGCTCAGGTTTCCCATCCCAAGCTCACTCCACCTCACGGCTTGGTGTTTGGATGGGTGTTGGACATAGTAAGCTCAGACTCTGCCTCAGTCCAGGTACTCCTTAACCAGAGCAGGAAAGAGTCTTCAAGAACATACTACCAAGCTAAATGATGTACCTTTTCCTCTTGGGTGTGCCGCCACCACCATTCCCTCACCAGGGTAGACATTCTGATTATCCTTGACTATTTCCTCGCCCTAAAAGCATGAGGTATGTCCCTTAGTTCACTTTGTGTACACCTACCAACAGTTAGCATCCCTACACCAGGGGAAAGAAGGTGCTCTATCTTCATGCATCTGATGACGGTACTCTTTATGAAAGGCTTGATCAGAAACTTCCCACCCATCATCAAGTCCAGGCTTCAGTGGGACTTCAACCTCATCCTGTCAATTCTCCCAGGGCCACCCTTCAGACAGAGACAAACACTACAAGATCTCTATCAAGCGTTCTTACAACTACAGTACCCACCTGCTGAAGTGAAGAAACAGATTGACAGAGCCAGAAGAGTTACCCAGAAGTTACCTACTACAGGACAGGCCCAACAAAGAAAATAACAGAATGCCACTAGTCATTACCTTCAGCCCCCAACTAAAACCTCTCCAACGCATCGTCAGGGATCTACAACCTATCCTGAAGGACGAACCATCACTCTCACAGATCTTGGGAGACAGCCCAGTCCTTGCTTACAGACAGCCCCCCAACCTGAAGCAAATACTCACCAGCAACTACACACCACAGAACAAAGACACTAACCCAGGACCCTATCCTTGCAACAAAGCCCATTGCCAACTGTGTCCACACATCTATTCAGGGGACACCATCATAGGGCCTAATCACATCAGCCACACTATCAGAGGCTCGTTCACCTGCACATCTACCAGTGGGATATGTGTCAGCAATGCCCCTCTGTCATGTACATTGGTCAAACTGGACAGTCTCTACGTGAAAGAATAAATGGACACAAATCAGACATCAAGAATTATAACATTCAAAAACCAGTCGGAGAACGCATCAATCTCTTTGGTCGCTCGATTACAGACCTAAAAGTGGCAATTCTTCAACAAAAAGACTTCAAAAACAAACTCCAATGAGAGACAGACTGCTGAATTGGAATTAATTTGCAAACTGGATACAGTTAACTTAGGCTTGAATAGAGACTGGGAGTGGATGGGTCATTACACAAAGTAAAACTATTTCCCCATGTTTATTTCTCTCTCTCTCCCTCCCCCCCCTTCCCCCCCCCCGTTCCTCAGACGTTCTTGTCAACTGCTGGAAATGGCCCACCTTGATTATCACTACAAAAGGTGTGTCCCGTCCCCCCCACGCTCTCCTGCTGATAATAGCTCACCTTAAGTGATCACTCTTGTTACAGTCTGTATGGTAACACCCATTGTTTCATGTTCTCTGTGTATATAAAATCTCCCCACTGTATTTTCCACTACATGTGTCCGATGAAGTGAGCTGTAGCTCATGAAAGCTTATGCTCAAATAAATTTGTTAGTCTCTAAGATGCCACAAGTACTCCTTTTCTTTTTACCAGCATCTGCGCACCCTCCTCCACTCTGATCACTGCTTGCAAGTCACCCATGTGTGGAATACCCATAGGGACCAGCACTCAAAGAAGAAGAGGTGGTTACTTAACTGTAACTGGAGGTTAATTGAAATATGTGGCCCCTTTCTATATTCAACTGCCTGCCCTCCTTCCCCTCTACTTCAGACTTGATTATATTGCAGTAAAAGGAGGAACTGGAGCGGTGTCAACTCGCACTGCCCCTTATACCCTTCATCAGGAGCACAAGGGGAGATTGCTTGGAAAAACTTCTGGACTCAGGCATATGTTGTACATGTGTACCAACGTGTGGGATACAGATAGGGACCACACATCTTGAAGACCTCCAGTTACAGTAACTTCATATTAGATATTTGTTGGGGTGCTAGCTTGTCTTCCATACATCTTTTTACCAAACACTACACTGTTAAAACTGAATCTTGATCAGACACAAACTTTGGAAGGGCAGTTCTGTAGTTGCTATTAAGACGATTCCGAGCTCCATCTCCTTCCATTACTGCTTGAGAGTCATCTTGATGGAATACATGTCTGCAGCCACTCAAAGAAAAAGTGGTTATCTACCTGTTCTGTAACTGTTGTTCTTTGAGATATGGGTGAAGACGTGTATTCCATGATCCACCCATTGTCCTCTCTATACTGAAGTCTTGGATTCCAGTGCAAAGGAACTGAGTGGGGTCAGAGTGGTGCCAACCTTAAATAGCCCTGGGTGGGTTATGACGGGGACAGAGGGCATGTGTGCGGCCCCGATGGGTACTTCTAAGCAAATTGCTTCGGCGCACTGGCTGCACACATACGAGTGGACCTCACGTCTGTATCCACATCTCAAAGAACAATAATTATAGTACAGGTAGGTCACAGTTCTCTTCATCTCCTATTCAACTACTCTGCTTTAGAGATTATAGCTGATCTTAGACTATCTTGAAATTTGTCTGTAAATTGAAAAAGAGGAAAATAGCAAAAGGAAATGCACTGTTTTTTAAGATCCACCAATATGTATTCTTTCTCAGTTGTCACTTTCTCCATGTGAAATACTTAATGACAAATAACTTCTGTAGCATTGAGTGTCAGTTTAATCAAAAGCTGTTATCTTTACTGGTAGAGGTCACACTACCTTGTATATACTTGCACCTTTGCTCATGCCATATTTTTTAAGCATTTGTGTATTAAAGGCAGATTCTTGTGTAAAAGTTGCTCTATACCAATCTTAATACTTTTCTATACTTTATTTTATGTTTAGAACAAAGTATTCCAGTTCTGCAGCAGAACTTGTTCTGATGATTATAAGAAACTGCACTGCATAGTTACAT
The DNA here is from genome assembly GCF_965152275.1 of Natator depressus. NCBI lineage: Eukaryota > Metazoa > Chordata > Testudines > Cheloniidae > Natator > Natator depressus. The sequence goes on from NC_134234.1 coordinate 39,869,293, forward strand.
ACTGTGAATACTGCCAAGAGGAGAAAACTCTGCACGAAATGGTGAATTTCTCTGGTATCAAAAGACCATTCTGTAGTGAAGGTATGTTTCTTTTCTTTTCTTATGGTATTGATCTCATTTATTGTATTTTTACTGTAGTCTGTTTACCTTTGCTTTATGATGATGATAGTTTTCACATTAAAATATGTATAAAATACTAACTTATTCAGTAGTATTTGAGCTGGAACAGGGTCCCCCCCCCTCCTGGTGAGTGGGTCTCTTGAAGCCCTCAGATACTCCCATGCATTCCATTCTGTTGAGTTTCTGCAATATTCATTTCAGGTTGAAGAAAACTGGGCCAAGACACTTTTTCTAAAAGCCCTTCAGTGCTCTGCACCCTTCTCCATCAAGAAAGGTCGCTTTTTGAGACCTGGGTGGCTGTGCCTACACCCATACACAGGGGCTGAACCAACTTTCTGTTTAGCAGGGTGGATAAAATTTGATGATTTAAAAATAAATAAATGGGTCTTTTTTATTTAAATTAAATGCAAGTTTCTTTTTAAAAAATAAATTTATTTAAAACTAAATGTGAAATTGACAATCTATGTCAAGGCCTAAAATTATTGTGATCCATTAACATTGTGTTAATTAAGTACAAAAAACAATATAAGCAATAGATGTTTGCTGTTAAATTTTAAAGAAAGTGAAACCACTGAACTGATGGAAGTCGCTGGCTATGAACCTGGAACCAGAATTTGTTGAAGTGCTGAACCTGCTTTTGACAGCAGTGTTCTCTTCTGCAGATGCAAAGAGTATTTTCTTGCTTTCAGTTTATTCAACTAATTCAATTTGATGACTCATTTATTCATAGTTGAGAAACCAATTGGGTGTTGAAAAAGCAGGAAATCTTGTTTTCATCTTCCAGTCTATGAATAAAATATAGCTGTGAGAGGATGAGATCTACTCGTTATAAAATCTTGATGGACATGGTGGCCAGAAACAGTCAGTTCAGTTTGCTAACTATAGAGGATACTTTCTTTATTTAATAAGTCATTTGGTTTAGAATTATAGAATATCAGGGTTGGAAGGGACCTCAGGAGGTCATCTAGTCCAACCCCCTGCTCAAAGCAGGACCAATCCCCAACTAAATCATCCCAGCCAGGGCTTTGTCAAGCCTGACCTTAAAAACTTCCAAGGAAGGAGATTCCACCACCTCCCTAGGTAACGCATTCCAGTGTTTCACTACCCTCCTAGTAAAAAAGTTTTTCCTAATATCCAACCTAAACCTCCCCCACTGCAACTTGAGACCATTGCTCCTTGTTCTGTCATCTGCTACCACTGAGAACAGTCTAGATCCATCCTCTTTGGAACCCCCTTTCAGGTAGTTGAAAGTAGCTATCAAATCCCCCCTCATTCTTCTCTTCTGCAGACTAAACAATCCCAGTTCCCTCAGCCTCTTCTCCTAACTCATGTGTTCCAATCCCCTAATCATTTTTATTGCCCTCCGCTGGACGCTTTCCAATTTTTCCACATCCTTCTTGCAGCATGGGGCCCAAAACTGCACACAGTACTCCAGATGAGGCCTCACCAATGTCGAATACAGGGGAACAATCTCGTCCCTCGATCTGCTGGCAATGCCCCTACTTATACATCCCAAAATGCCATTGGCCTTCTTGGCAACAAGGGCACACTGTTGACTCATATCCAGCTTCTTGTCCACTGTAACCCCTAGGTCCTTTTCTGCAGAGCTGCTGCCTAGCCATTCGGTCCCTAGTCTGTAGCGGTGCATGGGATTCTTCCAGCCTAAGTGCAGGACTCTGCACTTGTCCTTGTTGAACCTCATCAAATTTCTTTTGGCCCAATCCTCTAATTTGTCTAGGGCCTTCTGTATCCTATCCCTACCCTCCAGCGTATCTACCTCTCCTCCCAGTTTAGTGTCATCTGCAAACTTGCTGAGGGTGCAATCCACACCATCCTCCAGATCATTTATGAAGGTATAGAACAAAACCGGCCCAAGGACTGACCCTTCGAGCACTCCACTTGATACCGGCTGCCAACTAGACATGGAGCCATTGATCACTACCCGTTGAGCCCAACGATCTAGCCAATTTTCTATCCACCTTCTAGTCCATTCATTCAGCCCATACTTCTTTAACTTGCTGGCAAGAATACTGTGGGATACAGTGTCAAAAGCTTTGCTAAAGTCAGGGAACAACATGTCCACTGCTTTCCCCTCATCCACAGAGCCAGTTACCTTGTCAGAGAAGGCAATTAGATTAGTCAGGCATGACTTGCCCTTGGTGAATCCATGCTGACTGTTCCTCATCACTTTCCTCTCCTCTAAGTGCTTCAGAATTGATTCCTTGAGGACCTGTTCCATGATTTTTCCAGGGACTGAGGTGAGGCTGACTGGCCCGTAGTTCCCCAGATGCTCCTCCTTCCCTTTTTTAAAGATGGGCACTACATTAGCCTTTTTCCAGTCGTCCGGGACTTCCCCCGATCGCCATGACTTTTCAAAGATAATGGGCAATGGCTCTGCAATCACATCCGCCAACTCCTTTAGCACTCTCGGATGCAGCGCATCCAGCCCCATGGACTTGTGCTCGTCCACCTTTTCTAAATAGTCCCGAACCACTTCTTTCTCCACAGAGGGCTGGTCACCTCCTCCCCATGCTGTGCTGCCCAGTGCAGTAGTCTGGGAGCTGACCTTGTTCGTGAAGACAGAGGGAAAAAAAAGCACTGAGTACATTAGCTTTTTCCACATCCTCTGTCACTAGGTTGCCTCCCTCATTCAGTAAGGGGCCCACACTTTCCTTGGCTTTCTTCTTGTTGCCAACATACCTGAAGAAACCCTTCTTGTTACTCTTAACATCTCTTGCTAGCTGCAACTCCAATTGTGGTTTGGCCTTCCTGATTTCACTCCTGCATATCCGAGCAATATTTTTATACTCTTCCCTGGTCATTTTTCCAATCTTCCACTTCTTGTAAGCTTCTTTTTTGTGATTAAGATCAGCAAGGATTTCACTGTTCAGCCAAGCTGGTCGCCTGCCATATTTACTATTCTTTCTACACATCGGGATGGTTTGTCCCTGTAACCTCAATAAGGATTCTTGAAAATACAGCCAGCTCTCCTGGACTCCTTTCCCCATCATGTTATTCTCCCAGGGGATCCTGCCCATCAGTTCCCTGAGGGAGTCAAAGTCTGCTTTTCTGAAGTCCAGGGTCCGTATTCTGCTGCTCTCCTTTCTTCCCTGTGTCAGGATCCTGAACTCGACCATCTCATGGTCACTGCTTCCCAGGTTCCCATCCACTTTTGCTTCCCCTACTAATTCTTCCCGGTTTGTGAGCAGCAGGTCAAGAAGAGCTCTGCCCCTAGTTGGTTCCTCCACCACTTGCACCAGGAAATTGTCCCCTACATTTTCCAAAAACTTCCTGGATTGTCTGTGCACCGCCGTATTGCTCTCCCAGCAGGTATCACGGTGATTGAAGTCTCCCATGAGAACCAGGGCCTGCGATCTACTAACTTCCGTGAGTTGCCGGAAGAAAGCCTCGTCCACCTCATCTCCCTGGTCCGGTGGTCTATAGCAGACTCCCACCACGACATCACCCTTGTTGCTCACACTTCTAAACTTAATCCAGAGACTCTCAGGTTTTTCTGCAGTTTCATACTTGAGCTCTGAGCAGTCATACATACAATGCAACTCCCCCACCTTTTCTGTCCTGCCTGTCCTTTCTGAACAGTTTATATCCATCCACAATAGTACTCCATTCATGTGAGTTATCCCACTAAGTCTCTGTTATTCCAATCACATCATAATTCCTTGACTGTGCCAGGACTTCTAGTTCTCCCTGCTTGTTTCCCAGGCTTCTTGAATTTGTGTATAGGCACTTGAGATAACTCGCTGATCTTCCCTCTTTCTCAGTTTGAGGCAGGCGCCCTCCCCCTCATGCGCTCCTGCTCGAGCTTCCTCCCAGTATCCCACTTCCCCACTTACCTCAGGGCTTTGGTCTCCTTCCCCCGGTGAACCTAGTTTAAAGCCCTCCTCACTAGGTTAGCCAGCCTGCTTGCGAAGATGCTCTTCCCTCTCTTCATTAGGTGGAGCCCGTCTCTGCCTAGCACTTCTCCTTCTTGGAACACCATCCCATGGTCAAAGAATCCAAACCTGAGTAGCCATTCATTGACTTCCACGATTCAATGGTCTCTACTCAGGCCTTTTCCTTCCACGGGGAGGATGGACGAGAACACCACTTGCACGTCAAACTCCTTTATCCTTCTTCCCAGAGCCACGTAGTCTGCAGTGATCTGCTCAAGGTCATTCTTGACAGTATCATTGGTGCCCACGTGGAGAAGCAGGAAGGGGTAGCGATCTGAGGGCTTGATGAGTCTCGGCAGTCTCTCCGTCACAGCGTGAATCCTTGCTCCTGGCAAGCAGCAGACTTCTCGGTTTTCCCGGTCAGGGCGGCACATAGATGACTCAGTCCCCCTGAGGAGAGAGTCCCCGACCACCACCATCCACTTCCTTCTCTTGGGAGCGGTTGTCGTGGAACCCCCAACCCTAGGACAGTGCATCTCATGCCTTCCAATCGGCGGAGTCTCCTTCTGTTCCCTTCCCTCAGATGTATCATCTAGTCCACTCTTCGCATTGGTACCTGCGGAGAGAACATGAAAACGGTTACTTACCTGGATCTGCGTTGCTGGTACATGGACGCTCCCCTTTCTTCTTCTGGAGGTCACATGCTGCCAAATTTCTTCACAGTCGTCCTGTCCCCGCAGTGCAGCCTGTTTTGCAAAACATGTTTTGATAAACTTTTTTCTTATGTATCTCACACATTTAAGGTATTGTAGTTTTATTTAATAATCATTTAAAAAAATTTAAATGCTGTTTTTGTGCATTTTTAGTTGAATTTGAATTTCCGTCCAAATAAAGCTTGACACAAATCATAAGTAAAAAATTAATAATCAGTGAATGCTAAATGCATAATTCACCATTATCTAACATAAGAAATATATAAAAATTAAGAACTGAATAAATGTAAGTTAAGATGCATAATTGTTTAAATGTATATAGAATATAGTGTATCCTTCTGGTTAGCAAAAAGAAGCAATCCACTCTGTTGTTCAGCCTTCTGAAAGAAGGTAGGTGAGGTAATATCTTTGACTGGACCAACTTCTGTTGGCAGAAGGTATAAGCCATTGAACTTCAAAAAGCTCTTCCTTTTCTTCCCTATGAAGCTCGAAAGCTCGTACCTCTTCCATGAACAGAAGTTGATCCAGTAAAAGGTATTACCTCACCTACCTTATCTCTCTCATCTCCTGGGACCAACCTGGGTTACAACAGCCCTGCAAAGAAAAAAGAAGTCACCAGGAAATCATTTTTACACGTAAATAGATTATGAAAGTCCCTTTCAAGCTATAGTTTCTGTCTTGATAGGTATTCATTATCATTCAGTGGTGGATGGCACTGCCCTGGGGAGGCGACCCAGAATCTGTCCACTGGTTGCTCGCTTGAGGATGTTCAGTTTATAACTGATCACTTCACTTGTGCAGTCAATCATTTTAGTTTCACAATCAGCCTAAAAAAATCTGAAGTATAGCACCAGCCTATGCTGGGGAATGGACACGTCTACCCAATTAAGATCTGCAATGCTCCTCTCAAGTCTATGAAGAAGTTTTGCTACCTAGGGAGTCACAGAATGCCAAAATTGATGAGATTACCCATTGGATAGCCAAGGGCAGCTCTGCATTTGGAATGATGTCACACCACCTATGGAACAATAGGGTATCAAAATAAACATTAAACTAAATGTCTGTCAGGAGTCATGCTACAGCGCTTCTATATGGTTGTGAGACATAGACTAGATCATTGGGATTTAGAGGCATATTGGTCCTTTGATCCAGTGATCAGATTTAACCCTAATCTTGCAAACCCTGCCTAGAATTCTCTTCCTCCAAGTAGAGCAAACAGTAGGATTCAGATTTCAGTTTGTAGTAGAACCCGTTTAATCTAAAATCTTTAAACCAAACCAAAAAAATCTTGCTGTTTCGTCGTCCTGTTCCTTGTGCCATTTAATCCCTCATACTGGTACTAGTGGGGCATCCCGGATTGGTACATGAACTTTAAGTACAATCTACTGGCCAACCCTAAGCAGTCCAGTTGGAGTATTCGGAGGACAAAGGTGATCCGGACCTAGTGGTTCTGGGAGCAATTTCATCATCCTCCCCTGATGAGGCAGTTACCCCATCTTCATGGTCTCTGGCTGATGAATTCAGACAATATCAGGAACTCCACCTGCACAGGGTGGTGTCCAAGCTGCAGATACAACTTGAAGTTCAGGAGCTCCAGAATAGATTGTGAGGCATTTTACAGTACTCAGGCCCCAGTAATGTGCCCGCCTGATCAATGAGGTCATCGTGGATCCAGCAAAAATGATGTGGCATGCTCCTGCTTCTTGTGCTCCCACCCTAAAGAGGGCCAAGAAGCACTATTTTGTTCCATCCAAGGGGGGAGAGTTTCTGTTCTCGTACCCACTGTCTAACTCCTTGGTGGTACAAGCAGCCACTGAGAGATCCAGGCTGCAACGCCCAAAAATGGTTCCCTCAAAAAAGGGTGCCAAATGGCTGAATCTCCTGGGAAGAAAGATCTCTTTGTCCATCTCTCTCCAATTCAGGATTTTGAATTTCAAGGCTCATCTAGCTAAATATGATTTTTAACAACTATATGAAGTTTTTAGATTTTAAAGACAAGCTGCTTTAGGAAGTTAGAGCCCACTTCCACTCCTTAATTGATGAGGGCAAATTTGGTGGCCAAGACTTCCCTCCAAGCTGCAGTATATGCTGCAGATGTTGTGGTCAGAGGGATGGCTATGACCTTCCTGGTTACAATCCTCAGATTTCCCAGGGGAGGTACAGAGCAGCATTCAGGATCGGCCTTTAGATGCAGTTAATTTGTTCCAAGAGAAGACGGATGAACCTCTCCACTCCCTCAAGGACTCAAGAAAAAACTTTTCACTCTCTGGGCATTTATACCCTTGCCTCTATGAGACAGCATTGCAAGGATACAGAGTGAGACAACCCCCTCAACTTTTTTACTACCAGCGCCCTCAGGAATCACCACATAAGTGACAGAGCATGCACAGGCCCAGACACACAAGTCCTGCGACATCCACTGCCTCACCTCATTCTAACCCTCAAACAAAGAATTTATTTTGACGAGACTGCTGAGACTGTGTCTCTTTATTGATGCCACATCATCCTCCCCTCTCAGTTTTTTGATGGCTGCCTTACCAAATTTGCCTGCAAGTGGAGGACCCTAGCAACCAACAGATGGGTACTGGAAATGATTAATTGTGGCTGTCTGATTGTGTTTCTGTCAACTCCTACCCACAAACCCCCTTCCTAGTTCCTTTTCAGGAACCAGTCTTATGAGGAAATTCTCTTTCAAGAAGTGGACTCCTATGGCTCCCCAGTAGAGAAAGAAGAAGTTCCACCTCAACATCAGGGTGAAGGATTCTACTCCCCATACTTCTTAGTTCTTGGAAAGAATAGGAGATGCAGGCCTATTCTAAGCCTGCACTGACTAAATATATACATCCGAAAATTAAAATTCTGCATGATCACATTGGCATCAATAATTCACTGCCTGGAAGAGAGCACATGGTTGGTGGCTTTTGACATGAAAGACACATACTTTGTGCAGCTTGAAAGCTGTACTCTTTCACCAGTAGAAGTTCACCAATAAAACCCGCCTTATCTTGGCATACTTTCACATAGACATTTGCCCATCCCACTGAAGGTTCCTCAGGTTCCTCTTGTCCCTCTTTGGTCAAGACCATTACCAATTCTGGGTTCTTCTGTTTGTATTAGCTACAGCGTGCAGAGTCTTTACAAAATATTTTTTCAGTGGTGGCAGCTTGGATGAGAAGGAATGAGTTCACCATCTTCCCATACCTCTATGACTGGCTCCTAATGAGCAGATCATATGAGGAAGTCTGGTTGTCAGCCTGATTTCTGTTCCACCTATGTCCTTCTCTAGAAGTTCGTGTCAGCTATGAGAAGTCCACATTGACCCCCTACTAGCGCCGCAAACATCATAGAAATGACCTTGGATTGTACTGCAACAAGAGCCTTTCTATCTATTGAGAGATTCCATTCCCTGGGCGCTCTCATAAACCAGGTCACCTTCAGGCCCTGTACATCAGTCAGAACATGCCTGTCCCTCCTTGGCCTTGTGGCCTCATGCACACATGTGAAACGATTTTTCAGGCTTCATCTTTGTTGTCTGAAAACCTGGTTTCTGTCTGTGTACTCACCATAGTGGGGCAACATCAATGCCAAAATGACCGCTCTGTTTAAGGTTCCAGACGCTTTTGTCCAGTGGATAAAGTCGAAGAAAGTTAGAGTGGGGATCCCTTTCCTCACACAGACACCGAAGACAACCATTGTTACTGATGCCTCCCTCTCAGGTTGGGGAGTTCATATAGATGATCATACCCCTAGGTAGTCCAAGATGCATGTCAATTTACTAGAACTGAGAGCTGTGCGTTGGGCCTGCAATTCCTTCTTTCCCATTCATCTGATCCCAGCATATCCAAATAATGTTGGACAATGTGACAACTGTCTTCTACACAAACAATCAGAGGGAAACGAGATCCTCCTCCCTCCTTGTGTGGAGTCATTTAATCTTTGGTCCACCAGCCATCAAATAATCCTTTCAGAAGCATATTTGCCATTTTTCTGTGGACCAGAAATGGGAGATTCATGATTCGGTTCCTGATGAGGTCTTCATCCAGTGCGGAATGCCATTGTGGGAACTTTTCACCTCTCAGATGACTAGGAAGCTCCCTCTGTACTGCTCCAGAGTTGCTCTAGGCAAGGGCTCAAAGGGAGTTGCCCTTCTGCTACCATAGAGGGATCACCTCGGATATGTGTTACCTCCAATCCCATTACTACCATAGATTCTATGGAAAATTTGTCATGACAGAGCTTGAGTCTTCCTTATTGCATCCAACTTGCCAAAACAGTTCTGGTTCACGGATATACTGAAACTCTCATCTTGTCCGCCCATAAGAATCTGTACATTTCTGGACCTTCTGACATAACACACAGACATCTTCAGGAACCCTAACCCGGAACTGTTGCAGCTCAGGGCTTGGTGCTTGGATGGGCATCGGTTGTAGTGTGTTCATGTTCCAGAGTGGTGCAATCTATTCTCAATCAAAGTAGGAAAGATTCTACCAGCAGATGTTCGGATAAATGGAAACGTTTTTCCTCTTGGGGTCAACAATAACTGGTATCTCCAGAATCTGCTGGGACCCCTTATATTCTGGCATATCTACTTATCCTTAAAACTTTTGGCCTTTCTTTAGGTTCCCTCTGGGTTCATTTGGCAGCAGTCAGAGTTCATTCTCCTGTTGACTACACTATCTTTTCTCATCCTGTAACAGCTAGATTTTCGAAGGGGCTTTTTTGATCCTTCCCAGTGTTGGTGAAACTCTCATCCCAGTGGGACCTCGTTTTTGTTCTTTGCTCTCTCACCAGACCTCCCTTCAAAACTTTAGCCTGATGTTCTGTGTCCCATCTTTCACTGAAAGTTACGTTCCTACTCGCCATAACATCATCCAGAAAAGTCAGTGAGCTGTGATTACTCATGGCAGACCCGCCACAAGCTACAAATTATCTCTCCTTTCATCTCTACTCATGGCACCTACAGCACTCGAAAGACAAAGGAAGCATCATTGGACTGGGGAGGAATTCTAGCTGAAAGATCCAGCCCGTAAGACTACAAGAGAACATGTGGTGAGAGAGACTGACCCTTTTGCTTTGTTCACTTAACTTGTTAAAGTAGGTATTAGTTTGTATTTTATCTTTTATTTCTTTAAAAAGAAAAAAGAAAAGGAGTACTTGTGGCACCTTAGAGACTAACCAGTTTATTTGAGCATGAGCTTTCGTGAGCTGTAGCTCACGAAAGCTCATGCTCAAATAAACTGGTTAGTCTCTAAGGTGCCACAAGTACTCCTTTTCTTTTTTCTTTTTACGAATACAGACTAACACGGCTGTTACTCTGAAACCTTTTATTTCTTTGTAACCAGTTCTCCTTTTATGCCTCATTACTTGTAATCATTTAAAATCTGTCTTTCTGTAGTTAATAAACTTGTTTTTTCTAAACCAGTGTATTTGGATTGAAGTGTTTGGGAAAATGATATGGACTTCCTATGAGATTGTATTGTCCAGAAGGAAAGAACTGGACAGTACAAGACACACATTTCTGGGGACAAGTCTGGGACTGGGGATTTGCTTGTCACTCTGCAATGTAATTCATGAGTGACTAGCTAAGCACTCATGCAGTGTAGTTGGGAGTAATTTACATGCTAGAGGCTATGTGTGAACAGGACAGGGGTGGTTGCTCTCACAGTGAAGCAATGTAAAAGGTTCCCCAGATTGGAGAATTGAGGGGACACAGCTGTTCAGTAGTCCAGATTGTACCTGGATAATGTCCCAGCATCCAACATGTATATTATAAAGACAGAGTATGAATACCCAAGTAGAATGATCAGATCACTTCAGAAGTCCTGTTTGCTCCTAAAGAATAAAAAGGTCAATGTACCTTTGGTGAAGTTAGACGCAGCTATTGCTGTTCAATTGAGGGTATGTCTACGCTGCACTATAAACGTGGTTCTGGGGGACCTGGGCTTGTGGTTCTCAGTGTTTCCAAGCCCACACTTGAGCGTTCACGCTGCTTTTTAAACCGGGGTATACAATTGCTGGACCCATGCTAATACTGCACTACTTAGATCTTCTGACTTGGGTCCGCAGCTTGAACTGCATCCAAGTTGCAAAATGACAGGGCCTAGACCCAAGTCATAGTGGGACATGGTCTCTGACTCACCTCTCTCACAGGTTCCTGCAGCCCAGGTCTTGAGTGCTTGTGGAACAGAGTCAGACTGATTTGTATGTGGATGGAAGCAGGGCTTGGGCTCAAACCTGAGTCAGAGCCCGGGCTTAATGTGCATTATAGACATACCCCAAGACACAACTGAATCCTTAGAGGGGGAATTCTTACTCAAGGAGTCCCTGGACAGGATGATTGTGGATAGGAGGCCATCCTTGAGAGATGATTGACTCTAAAGGATCTTTACTACAAGCCTCTACAACTTCATTCTGTTCTCAAGCTATACTGGCCTGACTGATGAACTGGAAGACTGTTCAACCAACAGGTAGAAATTAAAATCAGTTCTTCCAAACATATCTTTGGATGCCTCCTTTACAGCGGATGAATTCTGGGGCTCATGTTGCTTGCTCTCGTCCGTGGTGTCCAGTATATTGGGTGAGGAGACATTGTTGGCTTAGATTTTGGAAGGTAGATGCACATACATAACAAACTGCCTCTAAATATGCAAGCAAAAAACTGCACGGGGAAGTAAAAGTCAGAGCTGTCATGGAGGTGATGGATATGTACAAGATGCTGCCTGCCTTCCATAAGGCATCACAGAAGGAATTTAAGTAGTCTTTTTCAGAGAAGCAGTCCTTTTATGACCATTGCTCATCTAGAGTACACAGGTGCAGCTGAGTTCCCAGCAGGGGCTGCTGGAACAAGGGGAAGCGGGGAACAGACTAGTCTCTTGTACGAAACAACAAAACTCAGATACATTTCTTCGGAAGGTGGTGTCAGAAATTTGCTCATGCATGAGGGAAGGCTAACTCAAACACATGGGTAATCAAGAGTTTTGAGGGAGGACACTCAGTGGAACATAAGACACTAAAAGACAAATTTGTTGTCCCTCAGAGTTGCAGGACAAGCATCCATAATCTAATCCAAGTCACTCCCAACTACTTTCCCTGTGGTGGCGAAAGACTCAGACAGTGGGGAGGCAGCAGGATACTACATTCTTAAACATAGCAGTGTCTACAGGAGAGGAATTGCTTGGGTATGTAGAGAACTATCTAGGGTATGTACCCAAAGGATTCATGTGCGTCTTTATGTGCCTAAGCAGTGCTTTACTGTCTTTTGTATTATCTATTCCCCTGCTAGGGGGGGCATGCAGCATATATACTCACATGCTGCTGTAAGGAGTGTGAAGTATAGACGTACACACTGTCAGCTGCACAACTAGTACAAATAAGATTTCTGAGGCAGGCTCAGGGCATGCTATTCTCTCTTCAGTTGGTGTGCTTCCCTAAGAGAAAGCTGTAGAGTTGCAGAGCCGCTCATATTCCAGCCTTAAGTACAAAGTGGAGGGCCCCCACCTTAATGGGCCCACAATAAATAGGAGGAGCCACCCAAAAAATATTAAATCAGCCTAACTTGTCAGTGTCAGACTGTTGCTGATAGTTCAGATTATTTCTACTGAGGTGGCACGCATCCATGGTACCATTAGAGCAATGCTAACAATGGATGCATTCCTCCCCGTAGAGATAATCTGAACTACCAAATTACACAGGCAGACCAAGAATCAAAAAAGGAACATAAACTGGTTGTAACTTGGGGCAGTCCAACTTGTGCTTAAATTATAGATATATCTGTACCGCGCGCACACGCTAATCATAGTTGGCAACACTAAGGTGATGGTACGTATGATCAAAGTTGTCCATGCTACATAATAAGGATAATAAACTGTTGAGCTGGGCAGAGGCCACATAAAATCAGTTTGAGTCCTGTATACCAAGGATAGGGCTATCTTCGTTGGTGATGTCATTGCGGGATTGGGAGCCAGCATTGTTGTCCAGGTAAATGGGTCAAGTCAGGTGAACGGGTCAAGTCAGGACTCCAAACAGACTCAAAGTTTTTTTTCTTAACAAGCAGAGAGATCCCATGACAGTGATAGATCTTCTCCTCTTCCAAACATCACCTTTGGTAGAGCTGTACGTCTTTCCTGGGAGTGACCATAAAAAGATTGCAGTGGAACAAGCTGTAATGATGCTGATTGGCCCCAAAGGGCATGGAGGCAATGGTTCTTGGACATAATCCCAATGCAGATCATCCTCCAGTAATCTGGTCCAATACAAGTCTTCTGACATGTGGAGTGGGTGGGTGGATCATCCACTAAATTCTAACATGCTACGATTAACTGAGAGTTTGTGAGGGATGAACTGATGCTCCCTTGGATAGTCACAAAGATATTGACACATTCCTAGCTTCCTGGAATAAATTAAACTCATTGAAAGAGAAAATATGGACAAAGTTCAGATATTGGTATTATGAAAGACTTCTAAGCAAAGTCAACAGAAGTTAAACACACGGAATTTTTGCAAGGCTGCGTATCTGTGGGTTTCAAAGCAAGTGCTGTCAAGAAACATACTTTGTCTATTATGCACTTGATCAGCTACAAAACAAACAAACAAAAAAACTTGACTGGCTGTGCTAGCCATTGACATGATACCACATTCCTGAGGGCAGCATCTTTGTTGTTCACATTCTTTGGAGCCTTAGTTATTTTTTTAAGGCACTGAGATACCCATTCATGCTGCTGGGATAAGTCTCTCTGTACTTTTACTTCCAAATCTTCTTCGACTAGGAGAGATTTGGAAATATATGCAGTATCCATGAAATGAGAATACCCAAACCTTCTACCTGGATAAGGTCGTCCTCAGACCTCTGTCCAAATCCCAGGCACTCCAGGGAAGTTGAACAGCATGAATTGACCAGTAGAAGAGTCATGAAAATCTGTCTACCAATGACTGGTGGAAATTAAAGTGACCTCATAGTGCATTGCCACTTTGCATTCCAGGGGAAAAAAAGCTTAAACACCTCAGTGACAAGGTGGGCATTGCAAAGGCTGAAGCAAGAGGAGCAGACCCAGTCGTGGGTATTCCTGTGCTCTCAATCAGATAGGTGGCAACATCGAAGACAGAATGAGGAAATTTGCAGAACGGTAACTTGGCCATCAGTACGTTTTCTTTGAAGTGCCCTGAGAGGCAAGAAGCCTGGGAAACAGGCAGGGAGAACTAGAAGTCCTGGCACAGTCAAGGAATTATGATGTGATTGGAATAACAGAGACTTAGTGGGATAACTCACATGAATGGAGTACTATTGTGGATGGATATAAACTGTTCAGAAAGGACAGGCAGGACAGAAAAGGTGGGGGAGTTGCATTGTATGTATGACTGCTCAGAGCTCAAGTATGAAACTGCAGAAAAACCTGAGAGTCTCTGGATTAAGTTTAGAAGTGTGAGCAACAAGGGTGATGTCGTGGTGGGAGTCTGCTATAGACCATCGGACCAGGGAGATGAGGTGGACGAGGCTTTCTTCCGGCAACTCACGGAAGTTAGTAGATCGCAGGCCCTGGTTCTCATGGGAGACTTCAATCACCGTGATACCTGCTGGGAGAGCAATACGGCGGTGCACAGACAATCCAGGAAGTTTTTGGAAAATGTAGGGGACAATTTCCTGGTGTAAGTGGTGGAGGAACCAACTAGGGGCAGAGCTCTTCTTGACCTGCTGCTCACAAACCGGGAAGAATTAGTAGGGGAAGCAAAAGTGGATGGGAACCTGGGAAGCAGTGACCATGAGATGGTCGAGTTCAGGATCCTGACACAGGGAAGAAAGGAGAGCAGCAGAATACGGACCCTGGACTTCAGGAAAGCAGACTTTGACTCCCTCAGGGAACTGATGGGCAGGATCCCCTGGGAGAATAACATGATGGGGAAAGGAGTCCAGGAGAGCTGGCTGTATTTTCAAGAATCCTTATTGAGGTTACAGGGACAAACCATCCCGATGTGTAGAAAGAATAGTAAATATGGCAGGCGACCAGCTTGGCTGAACAGTGAAATCCTTGCTGATCTTAATCACAAAAAAGAAGCTTACAAGAAGTGGAAGATTGGAAAAATGACCAGGGAAGAGTATAAAAATATTGCTCGGATATGCAGGAGTGAAATCAGGAAGGCCAAACCACAATTGGAGTTGCAGCTAGCAAGAGATGTTAAGAGTAACAAGAAGGGTTTCTTCAGGTACGTTGGCAACAAGAAGAAAGCCAAGGAAAGTGTGGGCCCCTTACTGAATGAGGGAGGCAACCTAGTGACAGAGGATGTGGAAAAAGCTAATGTACTCAGTGCTTTTTTTTCCCTCTGTCTTCACGAACAAGGTCAGCTCCCAGACTACTGCACTGGGCAGCACAGCATGGGGAGGAGGTGACCAGCCCTCTGTGGAGAAAGAAGTGGTTCGGGACTATTTAGAAAAGGTGGACGAGCACAAGTCCATGGGGCTGGATGCGCTGCATCCGAGAGTGCTAAAGGAGTTGGCGGATGTGATTGCAGAGCCATTGCCCATTATCTTTGAAAAGTCATGGCGATCGGGGGAAGTCCCGGACGACTGGAAAAAGGCTAATGTAGTGCCCACCTTTAAAAAAGGGAAGGAGGAGCATCTGGGGAACTACGGGCCAGTCAGCCTCACCTCAGTCCCTGGAAAAATCATGGAACAGGTCCTCAAGGAATCAATTCTGAAGCACTTAGAGGAGAGGAAAGTGATGAGGAACAGTCAGCATGGATTCACCAAGGGCAAGTCATGCCTGACTAATCTAATTGCCTTCTCTGACAAGGTAACTGGCTCTGTGGATGAGGGGAAAGCAGTGGACGTGTTGTTCCTTGACTTTAGCAAAGCTTTTGACACTGTATCCCACAGTATTCTTGCCAGCAAGTTAAAGAAGTATGGGCTGAATGAATGGACTAGAAGGTGGATAGAAAATTGGCTAGATCGTTGGGCTCAACGGGTAGTGATCAATGGCTCCATGTCTAGTTAGCAGCCGGTATCAGTGGAGTGCTCGAAGGGCCAGTCCTTGGGCCGGTTTTGTTCTATACCTTCATAAATGATCTGGAGGATGGTGTGGATTGCACCCTCAGCAAGTTTGCAGATGACACTAAACTGGGAGGAGAGGTAGATACGCTGGAGGGTAGGGATAGGATACAGAAGGCCCTAGACAAATTAGAGGATTGGGCCAAAAGAAAATTTGATGAGGTTCAACAAGGACAAGTGCAGAGTCCTGCACTTAGGATGGAAGAATCCCATGCACCGCTATAGACTAAGGACCGAATGGCTAGGCAGCAGTTCTGCAGAGAAGGACCTAGGGGTTACAGTGGATGAGAAGCTAGATATGAGTCAACAGTGTGCCCTTGTTGCCAAGAAGTCCAATGGCATTTTGGGATGTATAAGTAGGGGCATTGCCAGCAGATCGAGGGACGAGATTGTTCCCCTGTATTCGACATTGGTGAGGCCTCATTTGGAGTACTGTGTCCAGTTTTGGGCCCCACGCTACAAGAAGGATGTGGAAAAATTGGAAAGCATCTAGCAGAGGGCAACAAAAATGATTAGGGGATTGGAACACATGAGTTAGGAGGAGAGGCTGAGGGAACTGGGATTGTTTAGTCTGCAGAAGAGAAGAATGAGGGGGGATTTGATAGCTACTTTCAACTACCTGAAAGGGGGTTCCAAAGAGGATGGATCTAGACTGTTCTCAGTGGTAGCAGATGACAGAACAAGGAGCAATGGTCTCAAGTTGAGGTGGGGGAGGTTTTAGGTTAGATATTAGGAAAAACTTTTTCACTAAGAGGGTGGTGAAGCACTGGAATGCGTTACCTAGGGAGGTGGTGGAATCTCCTTCCTTCGAAGTTTTCAAGGTGAGGCTTGACAAAGCCCTGGCTGGGATGATTTAGTTGGGGATTGGTCCTGCTTTGAGCGGGGGTTGGACTAGATGACCTCCTGAGGTCCCTTCCAACCCTGATATTCTAGGATTCTGTGAACACATCCAGTCGTGAACAGATTGCTACAAGCTGTGACTCAGTAACTTCTTTCCTTATGGACTCACAGGCCGTGTCTAAATAGCTAGTTAGTGCACAGTAAGCTGGGCAGTGAATGTGCAGCGTGCAATACTGTCAGATGCTAACTGACTGCGTCGATTCTGTTTTGCTGTGTGTCAGAAGTTCCGTAGTGCGTGGCAACGGGATTCACATGGTCAATTCATGTGTGGCAGGCCTGGCTTGCTGCAAGCTAACTAACCGTGTAGATAAGCCCAGAATCTGTATATAGTTAATGTTTCTTTCTTTTGGATATGGTACTCACTGCTATTAACATCACACTGTTACATATCTTAACCATCCAGAAGAAGGAAAGCTATATTCTTATCTGGGAATTTTCTTTTTAAGCAACTTCATGTCTGACCTATCCTAAAAGGAGAAAGCTGGATGAGGTTAAAATAGTTTAATTCTCTGAAGTTTAATTTGAAGGCTGTTTCAAATTAATAATCCTGTTAAGTTTAGAGTGTGTACTGCTTTGGTAGCTGTTGTCTCTGGGTAAGGTTTCTGAGCAAGGGATGTTTCATCTCTCTTTCTAAGGCCTTTGTAGGGTCAAAGCATTTGCCTGAGTTCAAGTTGCTAAGGAAGAAGAGGATACACACTTTTAAGATTCCTGAATATTAGGGGTTTAAGCATCAAAATGCTGAAGAAATAATGCTTCACCGCTACTTCCCCCAAAATCACTCAGGTATAAAAATTATGCAAATAGGCACTTAATGTGATGTTTCTGTAAGTGCCTTCAGCCAAACAGAATCCAGTTTCCTGTAACAATATTGTGTTGGTTTTTCAGAGCAAACAATAATATAAACTTTCTCAGAAAACTAAGTGGCTTTGACACTGATTGCCTACTGGCTGCACATCCATTGAGTAACATACTGCAGTTTTAACACTTGTTTCTAACCATAAATCAGATTTAACTGTAAGATCATTCAGATTTTATATTTTCTAATAGTCTAGACCCTGAAGTTTTAGTACAATGCATAAAAAAATGTTTTGAGTTGTGACTGTGTAGACTTCTGTCTTTTATATAAGAAATCTTAGATTATATAAATTAAAATGAAAATATTGGAAAGACCTTAAATCTCTGTATTTTAATTATCCACAAGAGAGGGTGTGAACACTTTGTGGAAAATTCAGTGTCTCATTACAAAATGCTTGCTATCTTATTGACGCTGGAATAATTTTTTGTCATTAACTTTGTTAAAAATATCAGAGCTTAAATAAAATGATACAGCAAATGATTCTGCTTATGGGTTTTTTTTCCTTGTTTTGTTTTTTGTTTGACCACTAGATGGAGAACTGTACTGAGGAAAAGTTCGTATGCTGTCTTTTTTTTTTGTTTGTTTGTTTGTTTTGAGTGCATGCTGTTGCTCATCGTTGACTATAAAATTGTAAATTATAGGAATGAAGACAACTGCCTGGCTTGTATACATTATTGCCTTGTCTTCTAGATCTCATTATTGTCAGACTTTAGAAAAAGTTCAAATCAAATTTTTTTTGCTTTTTGTTTGTTAATTTCTCCTTGTTTGTATGTCCTATAGCCACCTTAAAAGGGATTTTCAGTGTTTTTAATGCCAATAATGTACCTTTTAAAAAGAATATAAATGCCATGCAGAATCCTTGGTGATATGCAGAAAACTGCTCCTGCAATGTTAAGGTTTACGCTTTAATCACACAAGTCAAGATGTTTAGCATTTTAATTTCTATAGCAATTTTAATTCTCTTTTGCTCTTTTATCCTCTGTTAAATGTCACAAGCTATATATGTAATATAAAATGTAGTTATAGATAAAAGGCCATTCCTGTGTGTATGGTGTTTGCCAGACAGTATGTCATGTTTGTGTCTTGTTTATGTAATGAAAGACCCTATTGTAATTCTTTCTTAACTCTTTTCCTTTCTAAGTTGCTCTAAGCTTCTGGACATTTTGTGTTGTAGCCTAGCGTCCTCCACAATTCTGTGGTGCATGGCACTGTTCCCTTTTCTGCCGTTATAGAGGCAGTTTAGCTTTGCAGAGTAGCCCCTATGCAGCAGTTAGTCATGGTTTGTTTTGATACTGATTGATTCCTTTGCCAGTTTAAGGCAAATACGCACTAGCCAAATCCCAGTTTGAGATAGCAGTTCCCCTTTACCCTTTCTTTGATGTGATGGGGAGGAAGCATTTAAGTGGACAAGCATTTAAATAACTACAAAATGCAACAACCAAAAAATACCCTCACAAAATACCAACAGCATATACTTCGGTGGCATCCTTAGTGAAGGATATGATGATACGATCAAATAAGGATTTCTTGCCAAAAGGTACAACACTCTTTGGAGCAATTTTGAGGCTTCCTCAGCCACTGTCAGAGCATCCTTGACCACTACATGCTTTGCAAGAGCTACAGTGTTCCAACTGGATGACCTAAAGGCTCTGAACGACAGACACCATCCTAGCTTCATGTTAACCCTTAAAAGTAACTTTAGCAACAACTTTTACCATAGACACCTTAATGGACACACTGAGATTCTCAGCCAGAGCTATGGCATCTAGTTCAACATCGAAGTGCACCACACATGGCTACACCCCATTGTAAACATGTCCTGTGCTTTTCCTAGTTCACAGGATCTCTCTCCTACTTGTAGAGAAACTGGATAAGATAATGGCAGACAGTATTTCCAAATATGGTTATGCAGGGGATTGCTTATAGGTAATGTCCTGAGGTCGTCCTCCTTCAATCAGTCCCTGCTGGTTTTACTAGGGTGTGTAGGATCTATACTAGTGGTTCTCAACTGGTGGCCCAGTCGTTACACATCTGCGGCCCATGTGACATCCTCAGGGCCATACAGGTAGTGTACATAGATTGTGTGGCTGCAGCCCACATAACACAGAGAGAGCTGCATATTTGGCCCACAATGGTAAATAGATTGAGAATCACTAATCTACACAGTAGAAGCCTGGGATCCATGAGGGAATCGCATTGATACTCCTCTCCTAGTCAATACTAGCCAGTTGCATCAGAATTTGCAGAGAAGGAAGAGATCGAGCCGGTTCTGACTGGCATATTGTTGTCCTTTCCAGATGAGGCAGTTGCTCCTTCATAATCCTGTTCACCCGTCGACCACAAAGTGTACCTGTTGTTGCAGAGGTGGGTGCACATACCTCTTGAAGAGGTCAAAGACACATAATGGGCTATTGGACATCCTCCAGCCCTTTGGTCCTTTGAGGGTGGTCCTTCTAGTTAGTCAAGCCAACCTGGAACCTACCAGATTGGTGTGGCAATCCATGCCTGTTGTGTCCCTACGTGAAAAATAGCTGACATAAGGTATTTCATACTAGCTAAAGGGGCTGAGTTTTTATTCACCCATCTGGCACCCAACTCCTTAGTAGTGCAAGTGGCTACAGAAAGATCCTGGGTACAATACTCCATGACTACACAAACTGATAAGTTGCTAAACGTCTCAGCCTTTTGGATAGGAAAGTATTCTCATCGGCTAGTCTCCAATTCAGAGTTGCTAACTACCAGACATTGTTAGCAAAATATGATTTCTTTAATTACACCAAATTTACAGAGTTTAAAAACAAACTTGGGCAGGAAGACTGGGCCAAGTTCCAAGCTTTCATTGAAAAAGGTCTGCAAGTGGCCAGAACATCACTTCAAGTGGCAGTTGACACATCTGATATTGCCTCTAGAGCCATTACTATAGCTACAGTCATGAGGCGTATGTCATGGTCACAATCTTTGGGATTCCCCTGAGAGATCCAGAATACCATCTAGGATCTTCCTTTTGAGTCTAACCTTTTTAATGCAAAGACTTGATCACATACTCTAAAACACTCCAAAACAACCTTACATTCCCTAGGGAATAAAGAATGTAGGCCATACTTGCATAATGGGGGACTCTATCCTGGGAAGCAGTGACTCTGGAAGACTTGGGGGACATGGTGGATAATCAGCTGAATGTGATCTCCCAGTGCAATGCTGTGGCCAAAAAGGCTAATGTGTGTGATCCTTGGATGCGTGACTGGGGGGTAGGAGTAGAGAGGTTGTTTTACCTCTGTATTTGTCACTGGTATGACTGATACTGGAGTACTGTGTCCAATTCCTGTGTCCGTAATTTGTGAAGGATGCTAATAAATTGGAGAGAGTTAAGAGAAGAGTCATGAGAATGATTAAAGGATTAGAAAGCCTCACAGTGATAGACTGAAGGAGCTCAATCTATTGATCTTAACAAAGAGAAGGTTAGGGGCTGATTTGATTATAGTCTGTTAGTATCTACAGAAGAAACAAATATTTAATAATGGGTTCTTCAGTCTAGCAGAGAAAGGTATGGCACGACCCAGTGGCTGGAAGCTGAAGCTAGATTAATTCAGGCTGGAAATAAAATGTAAATTTTTAACAGTGAGGGTGCTTAATCATTGGAACAGTTTGCCAAGGGTCATGATGGATTGATTCTTCATCACTGACAATTTTAAAATCAAGGTTGGATGCTTATCTAAAAGATTTGCTCTAGGAACTGGGGAATTTCTGTGGCCTGTGTTTATACAGGAGGTCAGACTAGATGATCACAATGGTCCCTTCAGAACTTGAAATCGCTGAATCTGTGTGTATGTGTGGAAAATACAAAACCACCTGTTTCAGTTGTGGAAGTCTGTAGGGCAGCAACATGGTGCTCTGTCAGAGGCCTCCTTCAGAAGAAAGGTGCTGCATGTGGTGATCCGCAGTCTATGCTGCAATGCTGAACCGCCTCTGGAATTGCAGGCGGGAGGGGAACAGCCCCACATGTCACAGATTTGTAGGAGACACTGCTAGCAGAAAAGAAATAATCAGGTAAGAAGCTTTCCACGACCGAACAGTTGATTAGTAAATTATGAATATAAACACTGACATCTTCAGGGGTATTGCATTGGATTTATTTCTTTTGAAGAGTTTATTTTCTAAACCAAACTACTTAAAAGTGACGTGTCCCATTTTTAAGGAAGAGGAATTGTTTATTTAGTAACTCAAGTATTTATAATTATTGTTGCATTGTCTCTAAATTATGCATGTCATATTTCCATAATCTCGTCTATAGGTTCTGCTCTCTAATCCTTTTAACACAAACATAGCTTTAACGGGTCTGCATAGAAGGCAGTTACTACCTCCAATATTTTTAGTGATACCCCCTGTATATAGTATTTTTGGCGACAGCGTCACTTCAAGATCATGTCTAATTTATTTGAAGCAGTATTCTAAATTCTTCATTGCATAACTGTTTCCTAAGCAAGCTTTCTGTTTTATATTTTGCTGGGTATTAGAATTCCGTGATTATTTAATTTTTTTCCCCAAGGTGCTGAACACGTGCAGTTCCCGTTGACTTCAGTGAGATTTATTTGTGCTCAGCACTTCTAAAAATCATGCCAACAGCATATTACATGTGCTAATAGAAACTAAATCTTTTTATTGCTGTTTGCCTGTGTCCTTAAACTCCCAAGATTTTCTGTAATCCATCTCAGATTAACTTGATTGCCTTTTAGTTAGAATAAATAAAATGATTATGTATCTGTACTGTATTTGGCATTCAGTGTCTATACAGCATATTTGCATTTTAGTGAAGTATTTGATATTTGTTAGAATATAGATATTCAGGCCTGCCTATAAAGGCCTATACTTTAAGAACTTAGGTGTATTTTTATCACTTTGTTTTATACCTCTATAACTAGCTAAGAATCAAAATCACACATCCGCCTGTGTATGGGCCTTCTCTCACTAGGATAGTCTGAGGCCTTGTTCTTAGACTAAGGCCTTTGGCTAAGCAGCAGGGGCAGTTATAAGCTGGGAAGTGTATGGTCACATCCTCACATTTCAAACCAGTTACATTGAAATAAGGTGGTATTGGGCTGTTAGGAAGATGATCCTGTCCTGATAGTGCTCATCACCACCAGATAAAGAAACAGATCTTAAGATGGTTAAAGAAAACTTAATTTGATAGCATCCTGTCTGGCAAGAAATCACTTACCAGTGGTTGTGAAACCCTCATTTCTGTATTGTTTTATCTTTATGGCCCCCACTTTTCTATTGTTAATCTATCTGGTTCTCTAATTGTTTCTGTCTGCTGTATAATTAATTTTGCTAGATGTAAGTTAATTAGGGTAGTGGGATATAATTGGTTAGAGAATTATGTTACAATATGTTAGGATTGGTTAGTTAAATTAACCAGTAAAATGATTAGTTAAGGTATAACTGAGAATATTACTTTATAAACTGGGGTCAAACAGGAAGTGTAGGGAAGGGAAATTGGAGTAATGTTTGCTAAGCGGGGGGGAACGGGGACACAGGCAAGGCTCTGTGGCATCAGAGCTGGGAAGGGGGTCACGGAGTAAATGCTCTGCAGTGTCAGAGCCTGGAAGGGGGACACGCTCTGCGGCGTCAGAGCTGGGAAGAGGGCAGAGGGTAAATGCTCTGCAGCATCAGAGCTGGGAATGTAACATGGGGAACAGACTCTATTGGCCAAAAGAGATAAGCCCAACTAGTGTGAGGGGCTTCAGAATATGCTTGCTTGGATACTAACCCCAATAAGCATTGCATTGTCTGCACTTCGGACTTCTGGTCTTTTGCTGCTTGCTGTCTGCGTGACAAGAACCAGGGAAATGGGAGGGTGAAGGGAAAGTCCTCTAACAATACTGTTTAATGAAATAATAATATCTCAAAAATAAATCAGTTTATCTTGGGTTAGAAACATTGTGGATTTGAGTGTCTTAGAGTATATTCATGCTGTGATAAAAGACCCACAGCACAGATGCAGCTGGCCCAGGTCAGCTGACTTGGGCTCACAGGGCTCGGACTTCAGGGTTATAAAATTGCATAGTAGACATCTGGGCTTGGGCTGAAGCCCAGGCTCCAGCACAGTCCTCTGTTGCGGGTTCTCAGATTCCAGGCTCCAGCCTGAGCCCAAATGTCTACGCTGCAGTTTAATAGCCCCAGAGCCTGAGCCCGAGTCATCTGACCTGGGCCAGCCATGAGTCTTTTATTGCAGTGTAGAAATACCTTTAATGACTCATTAAATAAAAGATAATGATAAATGGTAATGTATCAAAGTTGGTGGAAGTGCCATAAAATGTGGTTGTACTTTGTAAACTGACTATAAAAATGGAATTTTGGGGACCCCTATTTACCTCTTAATGACTTCAAAATCAAGGCTCTAAGAGAGAACCATGTGATCCAATGTCACCCCGCAATGCACAACCTTACCTCAGTCATCCAATGTAATATTGTTTAATAATTAAGTTATAATAGCATTTCCACATTATGTACCAGAGAGAAAACACATTTTATTACATATTCAAAATTTCTTGACTTATTATAAGCAAAATGAGGTTAATGATACTGGCCTTGTAAAAGTGCTTGAGATCAACTGATGAAAAAACTAGGTAACAAATGTATTCCTCAGCCATTGACTCCATCTCTTGGTTAATTTTTGCCACAGAGCAGTGCCCTCATGCTTTTGAAAAATAACCTGAAAAATGTGAACTGGCTGTAGAACAATGCAATGTTGTTTTTCCTGAGTCTGCAAATCACCTGAACAATGTGATAGATGTGACTTTTCAGTCATCTCAGTGGATTGTTAACTTTGGAGTCTGAAGATGACCATTTCATTGTTAGCGTTAACTATTTTAGTGTTGATCATTTTTAGCAGTTACATGCAGCTAATGCATTTATCCAGCAATCCCAAACTGCCACCTTTGCTTCCCCAGGTGCCAAAAACCCAAATGTCCCCTACTCAGCTGCCAAAACCTCCAGCTTCCCATGACAACTTTTATGATGCATTTATTCCTTGTCAGGACAGAAATCTGTGGCATATTGAAAACTGAAAATATGGGGACAGCATAAAAGGTAGAATTTAATATAAAAATAAACAACATAATGGCTGTCGTCTTAATATTTTTCATATTTAAAGCATTAAAAGCCTCCTTTTAATTGAAATGAAGACAGAATTTTCTAGTCTGTTGCAGCAGATGATTGAAGAATCCAGGTCCAGCATGCTGTTAGAGTACTTGGAGCTGGGGCTATATTATTCAAAAAAATCTATACTATAACATAATAAAACCATATAAAATTTTTGTTAAAATTCATATATTCATAGTTTCGTGTGTATACTGATGATTGTATGACAAAATAACCAGTTGCCAGATTTGAGTTCAGATTATGTATTGCAATGTGATTTTCAGTTCTTGGTTCTGTGTGTTGAGTGACAGTATTGTTAAACTGAAAATGAACGGGTTGTGTAGATTACTGGACTGTTAATGTGGGTGAGTGTAGTGATGATAGCAAGCTGATGCTTGAAGATCACTATATTCTATAAGGTGTGAATATTGTTTTAGTCTGTGCTTTGTTTTTATTGTTTGTGTTCTAAGGAAATGCACCTGAGCAATAGTAACTGTAAGGATATGTCCACACTGTGGTGGTAAACCTGCAGCACTGAGTCTCAGAGCCTGGGTCAGCTGACTCTGGCTTGTGGGGTTTGTGCTGCAGAGCATAAAATTGCAATGTAGACATTCAGACTTGGGTTGGAACTTGGACTTTGAGATCCTGTCCCCTCACTGGGCTCCAACCTGAGCCTTCAACATCTACACTGCAATTTTATAGCCCCACAGTCCAAACCCCATGAGCCTGAGCTGGCTGACATGGGCCTTCTTGTGAGTCTTTTATCATGGTCTAGACATACCCATAGCCAAGGATTTTTGTGGGAGCTTATGTAAAAGACAAAAACTAAATACAACTCCATGGTTACTTGTGGTATTTGTGTTTTTAAATGCTGTTAAGCAGCTGCAGTATTAGATATTGTGAGATAAGAATACAAAGAATTATGTATAACCTTAAAGTTGTGCAGGGGATATATTCAGGTAAGTTTGATAGTTTAGATAATAGCGTACAGTGTAATCTGAATTTGTCTGGAGCACCAACTTTTTTGCTATTACTGCTGTTTCAGTTTTAATATGTCTTGTAACTTTAACTGATTTCTAAAAAAAAAAAAAAATTCTATAAAAATGACTGTTCCTAAGCATTGTTTTAACTTTTAAAACTTTTTTCCAGGATGCAAGCTGCTATATAAACAAGATTTTGCAAGACGGTTAGGATTGAGATGTGTTACTTGTAATTACTGCTCACAGCTCTGTAAAAAGGGAGCAACTAAGGAACTAGATGGTGTAATAAGAGATTTCTGCAGTGAAGAGTGCTGTAAAAAATTTCAAGACTGGTACTTCAAGGCAAGTAACTTAGAATTTTTGACAAGAGCTCCACAGTGTAAAAAGACAAAATGCACTTGAGGATATGTTCAAGGACTGTCTAGCAAATATGGCTTACTTCAGCACAGCATTTGCAACACAATAACCAAATGTTTTTTCCATCATTTCAGATTTCACATAACTTAGAGCAGCATTTCTACTTGTCCATAACCCAAGTTTCCCTTGCCAAGTGGGTTACTAAACGAACTAATAAAAGAACTGCCCACATTGCAGTTGCCAGAAAAGCTGCTTCAGCCTCAATTGATAGAAATACTTTTGCCAATCGGAAATTATTTTAATTTGTATTCAAAATGTTGGTGAAAAACCCATTAATAGTAGCTGGCTGGTACCTCAAATAGACTGAGGATAGATTAGGTTAACGGAGTTCTTTCTCTTTGTTCCTGTTTTTGCTTGTCCCCTTTTTCCCCTGTTTGTGAACTTCATAGGCTTTAATTGTTCAGTATTGCCCAGTGCAAAGGATGCCAAAGTGGAAAAATGAGACCAAATGGATTTCTTATAAAAGTGTAAAGCAAATGTGGTGACTTCTTTTTTTTTAATTCTCTGGACGTTTAACTACTTTGTCACTCACAACCAGCCAAGATTATGCCTTAAGAGCTTTTGGGAAAGAAGTTAAAGTGAAATTGGACTGGGTTTAACCTGCCATTGGTATCCTGGATAAAATATTTGATCTCTAGTGTGAACAGCCTGGAAAACTACTTTGATATACCAAAACAAGAGCTACACTTGTGGATGCAATTGCAAAAACCGAAGGATTACAAAATTCATCATCTTTCCAAAACTGCCTACACAGCCTGGAAGTAAGGCAATAAAAAGCATGAAATATTAGAGGTCCAGTTATCCAAGATGATAAAGCCTTCCAAAAAGAACCAAATCTGAAGAAATATTTGATATTTTTGAATGGCAGTTTCCAGAGGTTTTACAGCGAAATGTTGTACAGTCTTTATTTAGAATAATGTGTATATAGGGTCCAGTTAGGAATCCCTAAAAGAATACCACTGCAGACTACAGTGTTGTTGTTTTTTCTGTGCTCTCTCATGTAAAAGGTTGAGGCTAAAAACTGGCTTCAGGTTTTAAAAAAAGTTACTACAAACATTCTTTCATACATTACCTTAATTGGATGAATAAGTTTTTAAACTCAGAGTAAGGAATTGAAATCTATCCCTTATATAAGAAGTGCCTATTGATATGAAAATCTATTGCAGCCCTGCTATACTTGAACCAGTCTCTTGGTTGGGTTTTCACCTGACTGGCTTAAAATATCCAAACTTCCACGGAGATGGGATTCTGATTTGGGTTTGGGAATTACTTAAACTATTACTTCAAATGCACTTCTGTTTGTGTGATAAGGATATGCCTCAGATGGGCCAATAAGTCTGCTTAAAAGAATTGCTGTACTTACTGTGATACAAGGAACTGAAATTTACATTATAGTGGCTTTGCCTTGGTACCATGGTGTGGCAAAGGCAATGTAATTTAAGCAGCCTTTAAGATGCTTTTGATAGTATTGTTGGTCTTAAATTTTGACAGATATTTTTATATTTTGGGATCTTACACTTCTGAGTGAAAATTAGTGTTATGTGACACTGTTGAATTGTTAATTGTTGCAGTTGCATTGTTTGTTGATGCTACTTAGTGTCTTTTCCTAATTCAGTTATGGTTATAAAGTTTGGGTTTTTTTCAGTGGGGAAGACATGCATACATTCACAGGTTTTTGGAAATTTGTGCATCTTGCTAAAAGTCTCTCTGCCTACACTTGCCAAATGCCTTTTTTTAATTTAAAAAAAGACCACTGCATGTATCTTTTTTGCTTTTTTTTGCATTCTACAGTTACATTATATACTTTTTAAGTGTTAGTTAATATCCTTTCCTAAGTACAGGTAGCTAAAGATAATTTTAAAATGTAGGAAGAAAGAGTGGACAGATGTTAATCCCCCCTCCCCCCCCCAGCCCCTGATTTGTACTTCATTTGCTGTTTTGTCTTTAAAAAAAGTTAAAAGGAGTTACTTATGCTTGAGTTGTTAGTCTCACTTATGCAATGTCCAATGTTATACTGGAGTTTCAAGAAATTTAAATATATTTAGTTAGTAAAATAAGTAGTAATGGCCTAATAATGTTTAATACCAGCGTTATGTTCATTAAACAAGAGTTTATTTCCATTTTCTTTGTTGTCTACTTTTTTAAACTGGAAAAAATTCTCATGTGTATTGTAATTAGCAGGTATGGGGGCCTCTTCATTTTTACATGAAATTAATGCTCATGAAAGGCCTCAGAATAGCAACCGTGGAGGATGAAATCCTCTCTTCAGATAGCAAGTATGGCAAAAGCAGCTGTATGTCAAGGTCCCCACCCTGTCCAACTCTGTCATGAGTCAACCCAGATCTGGAGGTTCGAAGGGTAAGAGTAGTTCAGCCCTTGTTCTTTGCTGAGAGATCTACGAGCTTATCAGTGCCAAATGTAGTGATAGCTCTTGCAATATGGATACTATCTAATCAGAAAAAGGTGATCTGAAAGTGAAGGATTCTGTATCCTGAGGCCAACTCCCTAAACTATTGCATCCCTTTATGCTAATATATCAGTGTAATTACATCTATTGATACAAAAGCAGTGGTTTGGATATCATTCTAAAGAGTAGCTGTGTAGATGAGAAATATAAAAGGTAATCTTCCTTAGTTGATTTGTGACACTTGGCCACGGTTCCAATAAAGTAGTTTGATTTTACTGTAAAAGAGCACTGGCTGAAAAAACTGAGGATGATAACGTAAAGGGTTTTCTTCAATTCTGAGGGCTAGTCTACACTGGCAATGTTACAGTGCTGCTGCGGCAGCGCTTTAACGTGGTTCGTGTAGTCATGGCAGAGCACTGGAAGAGAGTTCTCCAAGCGCTCTAAAAAAACCCACCTCCACAAGTGTTTTTTCACACCCCTGAGCGAGAGAGTTGTGGCGCTGTAAAGTGCCAGTGTAGACAAGCCCTAAATTAGGATAAAAATGTTTTTTCTTTGACTGTAGCTTCTGAACCATTGTTGAAAAGGAAATTGTACCTCTCTTGTCCCCGTATTTAGAGGGTGACCTAAATTTACCAGGGATTAATGATTGGGCTAATCATGTATAGTGATAACAATGAAGATATTGAGAGGAATTCTTTCAAATGTTGACTGAGTATACTATACACCACAATTTTTTTTGTGTGTGTGGTCTTTCGTACAAACAGTGTTACAGTTTAGAGTTAAATAAAAGTAGGTAGAAAAATAGGTTGAAAATTTAAGCATAGCTAAGGGAGAAAAGATACATGTTGAACTGAGACTTGAAAGGAGATTGAGAGTTGCAGGGGCAAGGACATAGGTAAACTATTCCAGAAGGGAAGATGTAGAAGACAGAAGTTGCATTAACAGTGCATCAACAGACTAATGAAAGGTCAGAGGAGAGGAAGTGAATGTAGCATGAACGGGGGCGGGGAAGCAAAGAGACAAAAGGTCCCGAAGTAGTTTGGAACAAGTCGATGAAGCACATTTGTTTTTTAAAAGAGAAACTGAAAACTATCCTCAAGCCCAGTGAGGACAAGTATAGTTTGAGACTGGGGATAATAATGTGTTTACACTTTGTACATGTGAGAAGGCAGGCAACAGTGTTTTGTACATGTTGTAGTTAGAGAACTGGAACTTGGGGAGGGAGCTATGATAATCAAGGCAAGAAGGGAGTCAGGAATGGATAGATTTCAGCAGAGGTGGAGCCAAGACTGAGGCACAGATGGACAATATTGGGAAAGTGATGATTGGCAGATGTGCAAATAGTTGTGAGAATTCCTGGTCAAAGATGCTAATGTTCCAAATAGCGATAGATGGAAGGAAGGGAAAGGGGAGAGATTGAGACAATGGTGCAAATGTATTTGGTTCAAGGAAAGGGAAAGGATGCTTATAGGGAGGAGTTATTAAAAGTGTAGAAGGCTATATGGGATTGAGTTATTTGTGTGAAAGGTAACTGAGGTGTAAAGATAAGAGAAAGTAGAAAATCATGGAGATGAAAATTGAACTTTGAGGAACAGTATGGAGAAAGGCATCTTGGGACAAAGCTGGAGCTACTGCCAGAGACCACACAGTTAGATAGGTAGAAGCAGAAACACATGTATCTGCATAAAGTAAATATGGGGCAGTCCTAAAGGGTAGAATGGTCCATATGTCAAAGATTTCACTGAGGGGGAGAAGAGCAAGGAGGGAGAAATAACTTATCAGCAGAAAGAACACTTCCACTGTATTTTGCAAGATCTGGTTCCTTATATTTTCAATGAGGAATTGGATTGGGGAAAGAAAGTTATGCTGCTATCATCAAGCTCCATCCACAAGTCCAAAGTAGATGGATCTTTCTACTAAGCTGGTCAGCTGAGAAGTTAGTGTAATATTAGCATTAAGAGGCATACGAATTAACACCTGTTGAAGAGAAATGGAGCAGTTTGCAACTCTCAGAACTAATGTTTCAATCTTTCTGTTGACTCTGGAAGAGAGTGCTTGAATTGAGTCACATCTAGAAGGGTTAGAAACACTTTTAATGCAAGTATTTTCAAAAACAGGTGCTGAAAATTCAATTCCTAAGTCCACACATAGGCACCTTAATATTTCAGAATCTTGGCTCAAATTTTACATTCTGCAGAAATTCTCACAGGGTCACTAGAGAATGACACCAAGCCACTAATTCAAGCAGAAGAGACTAAATACCTCACCTGATACACATACACACTATATACATAAAAGCATACCACTTAGTCTCTTTTGTGCTTGAACTAATTAGCCTGGTGTCATTTTCTAGTTACCTTGTGAACACTGATGATGCAAATGTCAATTCCTCAGCAATCAGATCCTCATATGTAACTTCAGTGCTACATGTCTTTTGACAAATTATCATATCTGTTGCAGCATGTGCTGCTTTAAATGGGTTTTCCAGGGTGTATCATTCAACAGTTCTATCTGGTATTCCCAAGTACCCTTAAACCTTGTATTCACCCCCCTCCCCTCCCGTTTTTGGTATCATTTGGCATGCAGGTGTTAACAGATGTGAAGAGCATTGTGGTTATGAGGATTTGCTTGCTTCCTGAGGGACTGCAGCTGGCACCATCAACATTCATATTACAACTTAGTGTGACTGATTCACTTCAATGGAAGCTTGATTTATTAGGAAGGAACCCTATCTTTGGTTGGCGTAGATGCCCAAGTAAAGTTGTCATGCTATCTGATGTAGACATAATATAATGCAAGGCCAAGTGTGGAGACCTTTTCCATTGAGGAGCTTTAGTTATGTGCTAATCCTTGGGTTCCTGACCAGAAACATTGAAATGGCAACTTGAGCTTCCTGTTAGATTTGCATAATTATATATTTGTATTGCTCTAAAACTGGCAAAACTTAAATTAAACAATCATTTATTTATGTATTTATTTATTTATAACAATTTTACTACTGCTATAGCACAAAGTAGATAAAGACACAAGGTCCCTGCACCAAGGAGCTCACAATATAATTCAAATACAAAACACTGGACAACAATATTGTTGCTTAATTACTATTTCATTGTGCGTTAGAAAGAAACCTTATGGAGGTCTCAATCTCTGTCCTCCTCTCTTGTTTTGCAGAATGTTTTAGTGGACCTTGTTAAAAATAGTTCCATGACACACAGATATCTTGCTGAATATGCAGAGATGAGCTAGTTTTATGGACTTAAAAACATGTAAACAAATGAATCGTGTTGATCCCTCTTTCAGTTTTATATAGTTGAAAACCAAATGACTAATGTGCCTATATGTACAGATCAGAAGGTAACACAAATGTTCTGGAAGTGGCAAAGAAGCTGTCTCAATTGAAAATGAAACTTAACTGTTTAAAAGTACTCTAGAATCAATTATAAATAGCCTCATCATTCAGTATCCTTTTAAAATGTAAAATGTTTAGTTCTTTTTCTGAGGTTTCTTTCTCTAAAAAATGTCAAAATCTCCCTTTATGTTAAGGCTGCCAGGTGTGACTGTTGTAAGTCTCAAGGAACTCTCAAAGAAAAAGTACAGTGGCGTGGAGAAATGAAACATTTCTGTGATCAGCACTGCTTACTACGTTTCTACTGTCAACAAAATGAACCTAATATGGCAACACAAAAAGGACCTGAAAATTTGCATTATGGTATGTGATGTTTTATAGATCATAAATAGCGAGCGGAACTATGCATTCATTATTCTGAAAAGACATTTTTTTTAATTTACAAATTTCAATTGTGGATCAATATTTTTCACTCAGATGACATCTACAAGCAATATAAACTTGTATTTACAAAGGAGAAACTTCTGTTAAAGGAGAAATCAGAAATTGATGAAATTATATATTTTTTTCTTGCGATAAATCCTAGAGGCACCAGCCCCATTGTGCTAGTGTCCAAACATTTGTTTTGCTGTTAGAAATTTGCTTATTGTGCTATTTGTATTGGATTTTTAATGTTAGCTTTTTGTTTTATTGCCAATTTTTAGAGTGAAAAATTCTGTAACTTGTCAATTAATATTCTGATTCTGTGGACATGTATTCAATGCATTGCATGGGTAGAATTAAACACACAATTTCTGTTTGATGTTAAAGAAAAAAGAGACTAGTTCCCAGTGGATCATGCTAAATAATTGCCCTTTGCTGTTTGTTTGTTCATATAGAAAACTTATTTGTACTACAAGAATCACAGTTTGAAGTTTAGCTCTGAGTCCAAACACTGGTTAAAGAAACCAAGTAATCTCAAGAGAATAGGGGATAGTAGAACACACTTACTCATATTACGTTCTCTTCAGCTCTAGTGTAATTTTGCATTTAATATGGTGGATAGGGAGCAGGGAACCCTCTCTTCCTCCCTCACTCCCAGTTTGTCTTTGCTTGTACTTTGGGGTCTTTTCCTTTCCAAGTGTCCTTAGATCATGGGGAGAAGGGGGATACCAGGGATTGGAGGTGAAAACATTAAAAACATTTTCTTCCCACTTGGGAACTTAACTTGCAACATCTTTTTGAATTGCACAATGCTCTCTTGCTTTAATACAAGGAGGCAGCTAGATCCTTTGAAAGAGCAGGACGCTTATGTGCATGTGGAGATCATAGTGATACTTAGGGGCTTGTCCGCACACAGAAATGACACCAGTTTAGTTAAATCAATTTTTAAAGCAATTAATTCAGATCGGTGCAGCATCTTTGTGTGTACACTTTTAAACCTGAGTGGTCACTATTAATTAAGCTCAATTTAAGATAAGTTGATATAAGGCATTCTTAAACCAGATCAAGAGTGTATTCACATGGGTATGCACTGATTAACTCAGTGGATTTAGAAACTCGTGTAGTTAAGAGGGTGTAATTTCTGTGTGTAGACTGGGTCTAGGACTGAACACAACTGTCATAGACAGTTGGCTGTGCTTGTCTAGTAATATTGTGATAAAGCAGCAATCAGCAGTTCTGCTATGGTGCTACCAGGATCATAGTAACCGTCTTAATTTTTTTTGTTGAAAATTTATTTTATGCACTTTTTATATAAACTGATAAAATAAACACTGTTAATTTTGAATCTCTTTACATTTTAGATCAGGGTTGTCAAATTTCCCGAACAAAAATGACAGTAAGTATATAAAATATAATTAGATATATTAAAATGACATCTTGAACTCTTAAAGAAACACCAACAAAATAAGTAACATTTTTAAATGATTAAAATAGAAAACATTAATTCAGTTTTGGGGCTTTTGCTGTTTTTTGTCATCATGATCAGTGAAACTAAATTGGCTAGCTTAAGTTATAAACATTTAAAAAAAAATTGTATTCATATGTCTTTTTAAACCACTTGCACTAAAACAAACTACTGTGTATTTTATTGCTGAATTATGTGAGTGTATCCCTTTAAAGATAATTCACAAGAAAATATAGTTTTTGCATGTTTTGTGTTCCAAATGAGTAGGTGTATATAATACATGTACAAGGGAAAGAAAACACTGATTAATGAACATTTTAAGGTTATGACCCATTTTGGAATGGCAGAAAGTCCCAAATTAAGGCCTCTAATTATGCAAATAGTTATTATCAGAAGTACAGTCACTGCAGTACAGAGTCCCATTGACTACATTGAGACTGCATGTGGGAATAATTGAGTAACTTTTTGCAGGACTGTGTAGCGGAGAGCAAGGCACAGCATGAGTGGAGCATGGAGTAACCTCAAGTTTTAATTTTACTAGGTTGTATCAGATTGTCACAAAAAGGGGTTTTAATAATGGTCTCTTCCTCCAGGTTACCTTGTTTTAATCTCACACTAATTTATTTTTCTCTCTTTTGTTGAGACCTTCGGGATGCTTATATTCAGATTAGAATAGATGGGCTCCTTCAGATTCCCTGCTGCTGTAGAAAAATAAATTTAAGCTTGTATAGAGCTAAAAGTTAGACATATATAATACAGTATCTTAATTTATATTTAGTTTGTCTAAATGTGTATGCGTTAAACTTTTTGGGATTTCTGTAGTAATTGGGGTTGTCAACCATAAGCCATCTTGATTAAAATTTCTGAGTGCATACATAGAAAACTGCTTCTAGACACACTGATTTGGTCCACAGTTTTAAAATAAAAAGCAGCTTAAAAGCCCTCATGACTTAACCTTTACTTTTTAGGAAGTACATTGTCAACTATTGTAGTGTTTTTTTTTTAAATATTTTACTATTTTATAATATCCGTTTGTAAGTCTTAAGTATTTCCTCTACTGATTTTAGTTCACACTGCCATGTATAGGTGAAAAATCTCTTTTGAAGAGAACTCTGTTCATCAGTGAGATTATTTTTAACAGCAATTGAAATGTATGTAGTGTTCTGTCATGCAAAACCACTTTGATTTATCATCACTTTTAGTGCTTTTCTAGAAATAGAGTTGGATTACTGCTATAGAGCCCAGATTGCATATTTTTAAGATAAAAAAACCAGCAGTGGAATGCTGAAATTAAAAATAAAAATTAGAATTCAAGACTTTTCATTATGGATTATTACACCTCTAAAGAGGGTCAAATTTTGAGCCTCGAGCCTTTCAATTGTGTTGTTTTTAATGAAGTAGTTTAAAGCTAGAGCTTTTGCAAGTTGTAAACCAGCAAGTCAATTTCTTTATGCTTTTATAATGTAACAGCAGTGAAGTCAATGTTGTAGTTTAAACTAAAATTTAAAAATTAATTCTGGAATAGGCAGTTATTCTGAAAGTATTAGCCCAGAGCAAATAAAATTACAGTTGTATTATGCTTCTGACAGAAGGAGCTCATTTGGAAATACAAAACAACTTTTAACTAAAGAGCAGTCACCAATGCTGCTGTGTTTTGCTTTCTTTTCCAGGACTTATATATGTTTAGAACACAAATATTGACTGGCATCTGAAATCAAAAGCTGTAACAAATCAATAATGATGCAATTGTTTGCTTGTCTCCAGGGTTCAGCGCCACCCCCTTCTCCCACAGTTAACAAAGAGATGAAGAACAAGGCAATTCTTTGCAAACCTTTGACAATGACAAAAGCCACATACTGTAAACCTCACATGCAGACAAAATGTTGTCAGACAGGTAACTAGTGAATATTAGTAGAAGTACCAGTTCATTCATTTCATGTGTTTGAATTTTATTGGCTTGGAATATGCTACAGAAAGTTTAACTTTTCCAAGCTATTATTGTAAGACACTTTTAAGTGCCTATCAGTATTTTGGCTTATTTTTATAGAAGATGATTGGAAGAAAGAATATGTCCCAGTGCCTGTTCCTGTACCTGTTTATGTTCCGGTGCCCATGCACATGTATAGTCAAAATGTTCCTGTTCCAACAATGGTTCCTGTTCCAGTAAGTCATGTCTTATTTTCAAGCTGAATTTCATTCAACTTTAGCTCAGAGAATAATTTATATTATTTATTAATTTGCATGTTCATCATTAGGACCATGCTGCAGCACCTTTTTTTCCAGGTAGAACAGTACTTTTCCCAGTGACACTTCAGCTCCCTCACCACTCTTCAGTAAGCAGCCTGCCTGCTGGCACGCACGTAAGCTCTTACAGTGCTGTTCGGCTCCAGTAGCAGTTTTGACTGGTGCATCTCTGCTGGATGGTCGAAGATAGGGAAGTGAAAGATTGCATTGGGGGTGGCAGGGTAAGACTAGCAGGAGGGAGTAGAAGCAAAGAGGGCATGACAGGGTTGCAATGGAAACCAGGATAAGATTTGGATTTCAAAATTTCTAGCAAATTAAGCTTCTTAATACTTACAATTTACATAGCATTCTACATCTTCTACGTGATTTACTCAAGTGATAATCCTTACAACACTCCTTTGACTAGGAAGGTAAAAAGAACTTCCCACATTTTACAGATGGGGAAATTGAGGCCACCAAAAGAGGGTAATGACTTGTCCAGGGCCACAGAGAGTAGGTAGATGGAGTCAGACCTGGGATTAGGAGTCGGGAGTCTCCTGGCACTGTTCTTTATTCTCACCACAAAATTGTACTACATTACTTCTCATAGCATTTCTGTCCCTCTTTTTTTCACTCTGGTCATCTGTATTCATGGTTTTTCAATGGTCTTATCAACTGTTGGCTTTTCTGCTAGACCCTAATGAGGGCGCCGTTTCCTAAGCCCTGGACTATTGATTCTTTTAAAAGATAGATGTAAAGCTTATGCATTTAACTCTTACATCATTGGTAATCATTTGTTAACAATGAAATTTTTAAAGAGTTATTCATTCCTATCTGCTTAGGTGCCAGTTCCAGTTTTTCTGCCCACCACTCTGGATAGCAATGAGAAGATCCTTGCAGCAATAGAAGAGCTGAGGGGTAAAGTTCCTTCAAATCCTCTGGAGGCTGAGCTACTGACTATAGCTGAGATGATGCCTGAAGATGATGGAAAAACAGCATCTACAGATTTGAACAGTATGTTTTATTGCTGTGGCCTTTGGATCCATGTGTTTTTACTTCTGTGTGTATATATCTATAGTGTACTTATATTACAGTAATTAAATACAGAATTGCTATTTGTGAATTTTAAAATTAATT
Organism: Natator depressus; assembly: GCF_965152275.1. Taxonomy (NCBI): domain Eukaryota; kingdom Metazoa; phylum Chordata; order Testudines; family Cheloniidae; genus Natator; species Natator depressus. The sequence goes on from NC_134234.1 coordinate 39,906,351, forward strand.
GGAAACTTTACCTGTTTAAACAAATTTCTAGAGTATTTCATCGTATTTGAGATGCAGGTAACTTTTAGAAATCTGTTCTGTGGCTTTGCTGGCAGCCACGTAGATGCTGGAATCCTCCTCTCATTTGCTCTTAGAGCCAGGAGGATGACAAATTGTCACCCAGGATTTTCTCACTCTGTAGGGCTCCTTCCTTTACATCTCTAGTTTGACGGCTGCTTCATTTAAAAAAAACACAAATGCAGGAAAGTGACTTCTGCAGCTGGGTCCAGCCACCATTTATCTATCAACCAAAGGAGGCTAAAGAAAGAACAAATTAATTATTGTTCTTGCAGTAGCACTTTCCTGTAGACACCTTAAGTTATTTATTAGCTGAGGGAAAAATCCACCATCTCAGTGGAGCAAGGCAATGGCTGAAACAGTTTTTGCAATTGTGACGAACAAAATCAGCCTCTCAGGGTGCCTAAAGACTCGTTATAAGGGGTACCTTTTTAACGGTGACAGAGTTTAACGGTTTACCAAGGTTTGTGGTGGATTCTAAATTTTTAAATCAAGATTGCATGTTTTTCATACACTCTAGGAATTATTTGGAGGAAGTTCTATGGCTTGTGTTATAGAGGGTGTCAGGCTAGATGATCAAAAATGGTCTCTTCTGGCCTTAGAATCTATGAAAACCTGCAAAAGCAGAGTCTCTCCCTGAAGCAGAACAAGGAAGCAGTTGATGCAATTTCTGGGGCTGTGACAGAGAAACTGCTTTCCCACCTTCTTCCCGTACCCCCTGCCATCTCACCTGAAGGGGGAGAAAAACTCTCACTGAGGCATCCTCAGATTCTGAGGATGAGATGCTTCAAGACTTTCACTAGGAGAGGAATTTCTGCAAACTTTCCTGCCATGCACACTTTTTTTTCTACCCACATATCATATGTTTATGTAGCTTCTAAATTTTACCAGAAAAAACCTCTTCTTCAAACAGGAACCAAAAAAGCTTTTGAGAGGTCTCCAGAAGCTTTTTTCCTAGACTTCTTCAGCTGTTTCCTCAAACTATCCAGAGACGATATGGACAAGTGTTTTATGTCTGGGATACAGGAGGCTTACAAGGCTGCAGAACTTCCATGTCCATTAAAATTTAGCGCTCACAAAACCAGGGCCACCACCTCAGCTGGAGAGTTGAAGGTGTTACTGGACAAGCTTTGCAAGATTGCCACCTCAAGTTCCCTTTGCTCTTTCACTAGATACTGTTGACAGAACATACAAATGTCTGCAGACAGAGCCCTTTGATAGTGGAGAGCTTGTGTGCTCTGCGTTTGACTGTGGAGAGCTTGTGTGCGCTCATATAAGGTTTACCTCTGACAGAAGTTGGGAAAGAGGTCAAAGATTCCTGTTTTCTTTCATCTCCCCTCCCTTTTCTGGTTTATCCTCTTGTTTTCGATAAGGTCTGCTATAAAGAAGTCCAGGATCTGTGCTGTTGCAGGCAAAGCCGCAGAAAGACAAATTTTATTCCCACTTTATGATGATTTGCTTTCTGTGGCTGGTTGAGACAGCCTAGATTACCCAGTCTTGAGCTTTGCAAACTTGGACTTCGACAAGAAATTCTCCATAATTAAGCAGGGCAGAGTAGGCTAACAGATATCTTTCTAGCTGGGAAGGAATCATACTGAAGAAGCAGAATAGAGAGCTCCAGAATTGGAAAATCTGGGCTGGTGATTTGCCATCATCCTGCCTGGCAGTGAGTACATGAGGAGGAATTCAGTATCTGCGCTGTCTTGGCAGAGCCACAAAATGAAAATTAACTGTTAAATGGTAATTTATTTTATTTTATTTTATTTAATTACAGGTGTAATAATTCAAACAGACTTGATAAACTCTGATACAAAGATGCAGACAAGCTTGCCTGATATTCCGTATGAACCAGACCTCGATATTGAAATTGATTTTCCAAGAGGTATTTCTGCTATTTTTTCAATGTTCTGAATGAAATAGTCTTTATGGCCTGGCTTCATAGTCTTTTTGGTTGTGATATACACTGTTATAACATAAGAACACCCATACGTGTCCATCTGGCCCAGTATCCTGTCTCTGACAGTGGCCAGTGTCAGATATTTCAGAGGGAATGAACAGAACCGGATAATCTCAAGTGATTCATCCCCTGTCATTCAGTCCCAGCTTCTGCCAGCTGGAACTTTAGGGACACCAGGAGCATGGGGTTGAATCCCTGACCATCTTGACTAATAACCGTTGATGGACTATCCTCCATGAACTTACCTAAATCTCTTTTGATCATGTTATACTTTTGGCCTTCACAACATCCCCTACAATGAGTTCACAGGTTAATTGTGTGTTGTGTGGAGAAGTACTTCCTTGTTTGTTTTAAACGTGCTGCCTATTAATTTCATGGGTTCTTGTGTTATGTGAAGAGGATAAATAATACTTCCTTATTCACTTCCTCCACACTACTCATGAATTTATAGACCTCTGTCATCATCTTAGAGTGATGTTCCCTATTGTATTCCACTAAGAGTTATGCACCAGGCACACGAAGCCAGAGCTTTTTAAAGTAATAGCATCCATTGGTCCACGCATGTGCCCTTGTACTGTCTCATGATTTCGCCTGAGGCGATAAAGGGTGGGGTGAACCAACCATGACTTCAGTTCTTTCTCACTGCTGCATGGTTTGAGTTGGAGCTTCTGCTGTTCTCTCATCCTTCGTGATGTACTTTCTAAACTTTACAGAAAAACTGTTTTTATTCTTGTACATAGGATTTTACTGATTTTGTAGTAATTTCTTATGATTAAGGACTTTGGGACTCAGCTTTGGCCAGATGGTGGACTTTGTTAACAAGCTACTGCAGCAAGATTGTGCCCGCTTTCAAGCTGTTTTGGAGGAGCGCAAGTTGGTCACTAGAATTATACTTCAGGCTGTGATTGATTCCGCAGACATGTCCTCGTGTACAATGGCAACTGGAATTGTCATGAGGAGGGAATGCTGGTTACACTCCTCAGGTTTCCTTAGGGAGGTACATAGCACAACTGAGGACCTCCCTTTTGATGAATCACACCTTTTCCATCAGAAGATGGATGATTGCTTACACTCATTCAAAGACTCTAGAGCCACCCTGTGATCACTAGGCATTTATACACCAGTGCCCAAATTTTATTGCCTGCCATCTATACAACGCTACAGAGCTCCCCAGTTCTACCACCAGCGAGTCCTTGAGACTCCACAGAAGCGCCCAAAGGTACAAAGATCCCATCCGTGGGGACAGTCCTGTGCGCAATATACTCAATCTTCCTTTAAACAATATTTCTGAGTGCGTTTAGAGAACCGTTTGCCACTTTGCACACTAGCACTCTTGCCAGCCACCCCCTTTGGGGGCAGTCTCAAACTCTTTCTGCCAGCATGGAGCGCAATAACAGTGGACAAGTGGGTCCTGGATGTCACTCGACACGGCTATGTGATTGAGTTTGATGCTACCTCCTCCACATCCTCTGCCCCAGTCCTGTCTCAGGGACCACTCTCACGACAGTATCCTTGCCCTAAGGTGAACTCCCTTTTGCAGAGAGGAGCAGTCGAGCCAGTGCCCACAACCTTTCAGGGCACAGAGTTTTATTCCAGTTATTTCCTCGTGCACGAAAAGAAGGGGGGATGGAGACCAATTCTGTATCTCCAATGCCTCAAGCGTTCTATTCGCAAGCCAAAGTTCTGCATGGTCATGCTTGCGGCCATCATTTCCTCTCTAGAAAAAGGCATGTCATTTACAGCTCTTGATATGCAGGATGCTTACTTCCACGTCGACATCCACACAACCCACAGACAGTTCCGGAGGTTCATATGGGTCCTCAGCACTTCCAATACAGGGTTCTCCCATTTGCACTTACCACTGCTCCATGAAGGTTTTCTCTGTGTTAGCGGCTCATCTCAGATGGCAGGGAGTCCTTGTCTTCCCCAACCTGGATGACTGGCTGCTGGTGGCATGGCCCGGAAGGGAAGCTCGAGAATTGACATCCCAGCTCCTTCTACTCCTCTTCTCCCTTAGGGTGAGTGTGAATGTTGAAAAATCAACTTTGCACCCTATACACAGTCCCTGGAGTTCATTGGCACACACACTGATGCAACCTCTGCACGTGCTTATTTGCCGAACGTCAGGTTCCAGACACAACTGGACCTGATTGCTTCAGTGACATCCAAACCCCCGGTCTCAGCCAGAACTTCTCTCCCTCCTCATTCACATGACAGCGTGCATGTATGTCATGGCCTTTGCTCACCTGTGCTTCTGCTGTCTATAACTATGATTGCAGGGAGTATGCTCCCCTGCAAGCCAACCCATTAACACCGTTCTCACTGGTCCACTAGAAGTAGTCTTCTCCCTTCGATGGTGAACAGATTCTCTCCAGGTTTGCTGTGGAATGCCCTTCCTTCCATCCTGTCCAAGTACGGTGATAATGGATGCATCGTTCGATTGCTGGGGCACCCACGTGGGCTATCACATGATGCAAGGAGCTTGGAACACTTGGGAAGCCAGGATGCACATCAACGTCCTGGAATTTTGGGCAGTACATAGGGCATGCCACGTATTTTTACCTTCCATCTAATCTTGTCATGTTCTTGTTATGTCAGATGACAACACTGTGATTTGCTACATAAACAAGTGAGGAGGCACAAGGTTCCCAACGCTGTGTGCAGAAACGATACACCTCTGGAAGTGGTGCATTGCATACTATATCCTATTGTTGGGGACTCAGAATGTGATTGCCAATGCTCTCAGCAGGAACTTTGTGACCAACTGCAAATGGGAGTTGCACAACATGGTTGGTGATTGGTTTCAGAGTAGCAGCCGTGTTAGTCTGTATCTGGAAAAAGAAAAGGAGTACTTGTGGCACCCTAGAGACTAACAAATTTATTTGATCCTAAGCTTTCGTGAGCTCACGAAATGTGTCCTCTCAGGAAGGAAGTAGCAGGAAGGACTCCATGAGGTGATCCTACCAAGTTAAATGGATACATTTCACTTCCCGGGCCCACCAGAAGGGTTTTTCCACTGAGGCCAAGGGCATCCCAATGCTCTTAAACTATTTCCCTCTCTGGGTCTCAGGGTTCGCTCTCAGCTCTATTAAAGTGCATGTAGTGGTTATCAGAGATTTCCACCCTCCTGTGGATGGGAATTCAGTTTTCACTTAGCCTGTGACTCCCGGATTCTGGTAGGGCCTTGTACACAAATACTCTCCCAGTCAGCCTATCGCTCCTCAGTTGGACCTCAGTCTAGTCCTGACGGCATTGATGAACTCACCCATTGAACCTCTGGCCTCCTGCTTACTTTCTCTCGCTTTCCTAGTTGCTCTTACCTCTGCAAGAAGGGTTGGTGAACTACAGGCCAAGATGGCAAATCCCCCTTTGTCACATTCCATAAGGACAAAGTCTCCCTGTGCTTGCACCCCAAATTTCAACCAAAAGTTGTTTCCTGCTTCCTCCTCAACCAACCCATACGTCTGCCTACCTTCTTTTCCAAACCACTCGCCTCAAAGGAGGAATGGCAGCTTCATTCTCTTGATGCACGTAGGGGCCCTGGCCTTTTACCTACAAAGGACGAGGTCATTCCAGAAATCTCATAGACTATTTGTTGCCATAACAGAGAGAATTCAGGGGCAGACAATCTCCAGTCAGAGAATCTCAAAGTGGGTCTCAGGGTGCATTACACTTTATCAGTTGTTAGGGCAGTCCTAACCAAGGATACAGGCCCATTCCACGAGAGTGCAGTCATCAACTGTGGCCATGCTCCATGAAGTGGCCCCTATGGACATATGTAAGGTGGCCACGTAGAGTTTAGTACATACCTTTTCTTATTATGCTCTAGTCATTCTGTGCCAGAGGCTTTGTTTGGTGTGGCGGTCCTCTGTTCCACTGTTCTGTCTTCCTCATCGCAACCTCCTCCTATCTAGGTACTGCTTGTTAATCACTCTCAGTGGAATACAGTAGGGACCATCACTCGAAGAAGAAGGGGAGGTTACTTACCTGTAACTGGAGGTTCTTTGAGATGTGTGGTCCCTAGCTGTATTCCAATCCCGCCCTCCTTCCCCTCTGCTGCGGATCTGGTCAATTTTTTGGTGGAGGACCCACGGATTCTACTATTTTGAAAAGCTCTGGCTCTGGGCCCATGATGCATGCACGTAATCCTCAGTGGAATACAGATAGGAACCATGCATCTCAAAGAACCTCCAGTTACAGATAAGTAACCTCATTTCCCCCTTTAGTCATCTCTTTTCTAAACTGAACAGTTCCAGTTTTTTTAATCTCTCCTTGTATGAAAGCTGTTCCATTCCCCTAATCATTTCTTTGTTCTACCTTTTCCAGTTCTAATATATCTTTTGAGATGGGGTGATCAGAACTACACTTGGTATTCAAAATGCAGGCATACAATGGCTTTATATAGTGGCATGGTGATGATCTCCGTTTTATTATCTATCCCTTTCTTAATGGTTTTTAACATTCTGTTAACTTTTTTGACTGCCGTTGCACATTGAGCAGATGTTTTCAGAGAGGTATCCACAAATACCAAGTTCTCTTTCTTGAGTGGTAATAGCTAATTTAGACCCCATCATTTTGTATGTCATCCCTTTACATTTTACTGTCTTCCTTCTTTGGGTGGTTGGTTCATAGAATATCAGGGTTCGAAGGGACCTCAGGAGGTCATCTAGTCCAACCACCTGCTCAAAGCAGGACCAATCCCCAACTAAATCATCCCAGCCAGGGCTTTGTCAAGCCTCACCTTAAAAACTTCGAAGGAAGGAGATTCCACCACCTCCCTAGGTAACGCATTCCAGTACTTCACCACCCTCCTAGTGAAAAAGTTTTTCCTAATATCTAACCTAAACCTCCCCCACCGCAACTTGAGACCATTGCTCCTTGTTCTGTCATCTGCTACCACTGAGAACAGTCTAGATCCATCGTCTTTGGAAACCCCCTTTTAGGTAGTTGAAAGCAGCTATCAAATCCCCCCTCATTCTTCTCTTCCGCAGACTAAACAATCCCAGTTCCCTCAGCCTCTCCTCATAAGACATGTATTCCAGTCCCCTAATCATTTTTGTTGCCCTCCGCTGGACGCTTTCCAATTTTTCCACATCCTTCTTGTAGTGTGGGGCCCAAAACTGGACACAGTACTCCAAATGAGGCCTCACCGATGTTGAATAGAGGGGAATGATCACGTCCCTCGATCTGCTGGCAATGCCCCTACTTATATAGTCCAAAATGCCATTGGCCTTCTTGGCAACAAGGGCACACTGTTGACTCATATCCAGCTTCTCATCCACCGTAACCACTTAGTCCTTTTCTGCAAAACTGCTGCCTAGCCATTCAGTCCCTAGTCTGTAGCGCTGCGTGGGATTTTTCCATCCTAAGTGCAGGACTCTGCACTTGTCCTTGTTGAACTTCATCAGATTTCTTTTGGCCCAATCCTCTAATTTGTCTAGGTCCATCTGTATCCTGTCCCTACCCTCCAGCGTATTTATCTCTCCTCCCAGTTTAGTGTCATCTGCAAACTTGCTGAGGGTGCAATCCACGCCATCCTCCAGATCATTAATGAAGAGATTGAACAATCCCCCATGGGGCACTCTGCTTGATACCGGCTGGCAACTAGACATGGAGCCATTGATCACTACCCATTGAGCCCGACAATCTAGCCAGCTTTCTATCCACCTTCTAGTCCATTCATCCAGCCCAGACTTCTTTAACTTGCTGGCAAGAATACTGTGGGAGACCGTATCAAAAGCTTTGCTAAAGTCAAGGAATAACACGTCCGCTGTTTTCCCCTCATCCGCAGAGCCAGTTATCTTATCATAGAAGACAATTAGATTAGTCAGGCATGACTTGCCCTTGGTGAATCCATGCTGACTGTTCCTCATCACTTTCCTCTCCTCTAAGTGCTTCAGAATTGATTCCTTGAGGACCTGCTCCATGATATTTCCAGGGACTGAGGTGAGGCTGATTCTCCTGTAGTTCCCCGGATCCTCCTCCTTCCCTTTTTTAAAGATGGGCACTACATTAACCTTTTTTCAGTTGTCCGGGACCTCCCCGGATCGCCATGAGTTTTCAAAGATAATGGCCAATGGCTCTGCAATCACATCCGCCAACTCCTTTAGCACTCTTGGATGCATCGCATCCAGCCCCATGTACTTGTGCTCGTCCAGTTTTTCTAAATAGTCCCAAACCACTTCTTTCAGCTTCGGCAGACTGAGGGTATATGAGTGAGTTCCTCATCCTTTGAAAGAAACTTTTCCAAATAGAGCACTATAGCCTGGCTCCTGGAAGGAGCGGGTCTTAGACAAAAGGAGGTAGGTACCATTTGGCCTTGAGAGTGGACTGGGGAAAGCATTCTTAAGGCTGCCTCGGGGACTCTGGACACACCCTGGCTCACATTGTGGAAGATGAAAATGAAACATCCTCTATATTGTCGGATGCATGACCCAGAAGACGCACCTTGTACTCAGACCTGCTCAACCTCTCCATAGCACCCCCATTCATGCTTCCAGTAGTCTCAGAACTTCTGGCTCAGAATGGAGGTGAGATGCTGCAACCAAACCTCCACTCTATCTAACCATGTGGATGCTTTCTGGTTGACTCAAGCAGAGAGGTCCTGCTCGCTGGAGGTGCAGGAGGTATGATAAACAGCATGTAGGAGTTAACAAGACAACTTATATTTTGAAATGGATGAGATTTTCCGGCTGGGCCTACGGGTGCCATATTCCTCCTGTTCAGGGAAGCATCCAAGATGATACACTGGAGTACCTATGTCAATTAAAGCAAGTGAGTGTTTCCTAAGGCCCCTGGCAGTGCACCTAGTGGCCATATCAGCTGGCCATCCATCTGTTGATTGACCATTCCGTTGTATTCTTACAGCCAATGGCAAAGAGATTCCTGAAAGGCGTCTCTAGACTCTTTCCACCACTTAAGGACCCGGACCCAGACCCAGCATGGGACCTTAATCTGGTCCTCTCTGGGCTAATGGAAGCCCTTTAGGGCAACAAGCCTGTTGACAATGGCTCAATCTCACCATAAAAGTTAGCAATCACATCAGCCAGGAGGGATGGAGAGACTCAGGCATTAATGGTGGGACTCTCCAGATACCATTATATACAAGGATGAGGGGACAATGAAGCCCCGTCCAAGATTCCTGCCAAAAGTAGCATTGGAATTCCACATCAGTGAGACCATCAACCTACCTGTGTTCTTCCTGAAGGGAGAGTGAAACAGAGTTTGCACACCCTGGATGTGCAAAGGGCGCTGCTATATTACTTGGACAGGGTCAAGCCCTTCCAGAAATCACCTAGGCTCCTCTTTTGCTTATAGGGAAAGGATTATGGGTCAAGCAGTACCCACCCAGAGACTCTCTGTCTGGAGCATCACACCATGCTTTTGACTTGCAGGGATGCTACTTCCATACAAAGTGTTAGTGCATTCCTCCATATACTGTCTCTATCAGTGGCTTCTTTGGTGTGCCTTTCCATCAGGGACATCTGCCACACATTTATGAAGCATTACACACTGGTGTAGGTGACCAGGGATGAGGCTAGGTTTGACAGGACTATAAGGACTACTGTTTGGAAGTCACCTGCTGTGGAATATAACGGACTATCACTCATAATAAAAAAGGTTACTTACCTGTACAGTAACTGATTTTCTTTGAGATGTGTAGTCTGTATATATATTCCACAACCCACCCGCTGTCACTACTACTTGGGAATTCCCCAAGCCCTGAGCTCTGAAGGTAGTGAAGGAACCGAGGGTGATGAGGAGGTTCCAGCCTTTATACCCTCACTGGAATGCTTTAGAGTGTAAGGGTTCATGCACTGCCACACAGATGCTTCAGACTAGAAAGTTTTCTGGCACATGCACGGCCCCTGCAATCACAAGCTGTGGAATATGATATAGACTGCACATCTTGAAGAATATTAGTGACTGAACAGCTGAGTAATCCTTTCCTTGGATGTGTGGCATAAGGCTGTTCAGCCCCACTCTGAACTCAGTCAGTGCTTGGTAGTTAAAGGAAGGCTGACTTCCCCTTTAATATTAAAAGTCAATAAAATTACAGCCTGTAGCTTTAATTCCAGTTTGTCTTCGTTTTGCTGTGTGTCCTGATCAAAAATTGGTGGCTTCTTTCCACCTCTCAGGGGTTAATCAGAGATGCAGTGTTGGGGCCTTACCTTATAATGAGTAATTTGTATTACCATCGCTACTAGAAGCCCTAGTTACAGACCAGATCCCATTGTGTTAGGTGCTTGACAAACACAGAACAAAAAGACTGTGCCTGCTCCAAAAGGCAATCGAAGACTTAGTAATGTTAACTTTACATTTTGTTATAAACAAAAATAAGTGAACAGAGTACATTTTGTAATGTCACCCTAATTTGTTTTTTTCCTACGGTTTATTCTCTAAGGGTATGTCTACACAGCAGCTAGATACTCCACAGCTCAAGCCCTGTGAATCTGAGTTGGCTGGCACAGGCCAGCTGCAGGTGTCTAGTTGCTGTGTAGAAATACCATTATTTGTTAATTCACACAGTGGGATCACAGGTCTGATCCAAAGTTTGCATAGGTGAAAGAAAAACTGCAAAGTGATGTGTTAGGCGCCTCTCTTAATAAAACATAAGAATGGCCATACTGGGTCAGACCAATGGTCCACTTACCCCAGTATCCTCTCTTCCAACGGGCCGGTGCCAGTTGCTTCAGAGGTAATGAATGAAATGGCAGTTTATCAAGTGATCCATACCCCATCGTCCAATCCCAGCTTCTGGCAATCTGAGATTTTAGGGATGTCCAGAGCATAGGGTTGCATCCCTGACCGTCTTGGCTAACAGCCATTGATGGCATTTTCCTCCATGAACATATCTAATTCTTCTCTGAACCCTGTTACACTTTTGGCCTTCACAACATCCTCTAGCAATGAGTTCCACAGATTGACTGGGTTGTGTGAAGAAGTACTTCCTTGTGTTTGTTTTAAACCTGTTGCCTGTTAATTTCAGCAGGTGAACTCTGGTTCTTGTGTTATTGAAAGAGTAATTGTTGAACAGTACTTGTTCCAGTAGAGATTCTTGGGGAACCTTTCTGTTTACCTCTCTCTTCTATGAAAACTGACCTTTTATTCCTGCCCTTGGTTTCCTGTCTTTTAACTAGTTACTGATCCATGAATTTCCCTTTTATCCCATGACTGCCTACTGTATGTAAGAGCCTTTGGTGAAGGACATTGTCAAATTCTTTCTGAAAGTCCAAGTACACAATATCCACTGGATCAGCCATGTCCACACGTTTGTTGATACCCTCAAAGAGTTCTAACGGATTGGCGAGGCATGATTTCCCTTTACAAAAGCAGTGTTGACTCTTTCCCAACGTAGTGTGTTCATCTGTGGGTCTGATAAATCTGGTTTTACTATCATTTTAACCAGTTTGCCTTGTTCTAAAGTTAGACTTACTGGCTTGTAATTGCCGGGATCACCTCTGGAGCAGTTTTAAAAAATTGGCGTTACATTAGCTATCCGCCAGTCATCTGATACAGAGATAGATTTATGTGATAGGTTACATATCACAGCTGGTAGGCTTTCACCATGTAACAGACCACTTGAAAATTTTTCTTGATCATTAAATTGCTTTTGAAATTGGTATTTCATATAAAATACCAAAACAGAATGAATTGCCTCTTCTGAAATCCCACATTTGGTCCTGCAACAAATGTTAGCAGAACATTATAATCTGTGTACTCTAATAGACTCCTTGTATTAGTGCAGATTTATGTAATTCATAACCTTGGACCATGTAATCTCTCAGAAGTTTTATGAAACTTAAGTTTCTAATATATTTGTAGCGGCTGAAGAGCTTGATACAGAAAATGAATTTTTGCTGCCTCTTGTCTTTGGGGAAGAATATGAGGAACAGCCAAGACCTCGATCTAAAAAGAAGGTAATAGATCATGTGATTCAAATACAAAAAAACTTTGTACACTGCAGGTTGACTAAATTTTAGATCACTGTGAAAACTGAAGTTATTGCTAATTAAAATATTAATATGTTTAATTGCTTTGGAATGAAATAGTGCACTTGTTCAAGTAGTAAAATTAATTCAGTGCAATGCAATTAATTCAGTGTAATACTTACTCCAGACTTGTCATCGGGCAGAGTGAGTAAGAGAGTGGTTGCCAGTTAATTTCTGGGGTTTAATCTCATCTTTGCCACTGATTTGCATAGCTTTGTTTACTGCTGTCTCAGTTCCCCTACTTGTAAAGTGGAAATACTAAATCAGTGGTGGCCAAACTTACTGACCCTCCAAGAAATTCCATTGAGCATAGTGCTTTACTTTGCTCAGCCAATTATATAAATGTATTAGCTTACTAGAGCAGCCGCTATAAGTAACAATTATAAGTATTTTTCAATCGCTCAGAATTTTCCCAGACTTTGTTTCCATTCTGAAATTTTCCAGGTCTGAGGGCTGACTAAGTTTGATTTTTGGTTGTTGAAAATCTGAGCAAAAACAATTTTGACAATTTTGAGTGAGAGTCGGGGGGAAATATTTTCCCTCCATATTTTTTGAAAGTAAGATATGTTTTTAAAAAAATGCTGCTGCATATAACAGTTCTAAAGACAATGGTTGGGTACAGAAAAGCTGAAATTTGGATCGAAAAAACCCTCACTGAGAAGTGCCTTTGAGTGTTCTGGTGAACATTGGTTTTGATTAGCAGTTAAGATTTGTCAAAAATTGTTCTTAGCAGATGCACAGTATGGTTTGCAGATTTTTTTTTTTTTTTTTTTTGGCTAAACTCATAAAGTGCAAAACTAAGACTGCTCTGTCTATGTGTGCATGGGAGAAGAATTTAGTAAAAGTCCCTGTGTATCTTGTAAATCATATAGGGCCACTGAGATTGTTTGCTTGCTCTCTTTTTAAGAAGGTGCATTGTTTGGGTTGCTCTTTTCCTAGCCTCCTTCTTAGAGTAGTATCCCTGTGGGTGCTCCACTCCAGGTATGCTTGTGTCCCTGCACTGCCAATCGGAGAACTTTGGTAGCAGTGTCCATTTGGCCCGCACATGCACTGTCCCCCCTCCCCATGCTCTGCCGTGAGGCTAAGCAGCACTCACGGGCGAACTCCTCACAGTTCCTTTTCAACACCGCCGGCTAGAGATGAAGCTATTAACAGTCCATTTTTCAGATTCTCTCTCTTAGCACTTCAGTAGTTAGTTAATACTTTTCTCTTAGTTCTAGAGCTTTCTTTAGTTTCTCTTTCTTAACATCTAAGGACTATGGGGCAAAGAAAACAACCATGAACCCCCTCACTTAAGGCTTCAAAAAAGAGAGCTGTGAGCCCTGAGCTAGCTGAAAAAGATCACTGGCACATTTGGTATCATCAGTACAGAGATAGTCCAGATGGTACCCATAGCGCTCGAGGGTCTGAAGTGGCAGGTACCACTGATGTGCCTAAAGACCTGATGGGCATAGGCGCCGAAGCAACGGTACCAATGGATAAGGGCAAGGACAGAGACTGTGCCACCACTAAGAAGACACTGCCAGTATGAGCAGTACCATCAGCACCATCAACAGCGAGCCATCCAGCCTTGGAGCACTCTGTATGGCCAAGATCCCCAATACTCTGTGCCGCCGGCCCCCTGACAACTGCCGTTGGCACTGGTTAGGTCTGCACCACAGGAATTTAGACACTCTAGAGAACTCATGGTATCTGACATACCAGAGTCTCCCTTGTTTGGTACCAGGGCTCTGATACCAAGTTTACTTTGGGCACCGGAATCTTCACTAGCACTGTGTCATGCACCTCCAGTCTCCTGTGATGAATTAGATAGTGAGTAGGAGGAGGTTGTCTCTCACCCTTATAGTGCTCACTATCAACCTGGGCCCCCTCAGTCATACCCTCCACCTGCTCCTCAACCATGGTGCCCATGGCTAGCCATACCACAACCACCAAGTCCTTTTTCTCCGCACCAGTGGCTCTGCCGGGATCCTTGGCTAGTGTACAGACTACATGCCTTCCAAGCATACAGCATGACCCACTGTGAGCCTTTTAGGCGCTCTCCCTGAGCCATGGCATCCAGAGCCTCCGAGATCATGGAGGAACAGTTAGGGGGGTGGATTTGAGGAGGAAGTCACACCACAGACCAACATCTCTTCCTCCTCCCCAGACGAGGCAGTGATGCCCCTTCCACCATCTCTAGCCGACGAGTTAAGGTATTTCAAGATCTAGCTAAAAGGGTGGCAGACACACTGCAGATACCTCTTGAGGTAAAAGACGTCTATTATAAGCTCTTCTTCCAGAATAACCCTCCCCATCAGCGAGGCCCTTCTGGACTCAGCCAAGCTTATGTGGAAAATTCCAGCATTGATCATGTGCACCTGCAAATGGGCTGTTAAAAAAAAAATATTACATCCCAGCTAGGAATACGGAATTTCTTTTTTCCCATTCCCCCTTCTTCCCCAATTCTATTGTTGTGGACGCAGTAGACTCCTGGGGTCTCCAACACCAAGTGAGGTTGACCTTCTATGATAGGGATTGGAAGCGCTTCGACCTATTTGGGAGAAAGGCCTATTCCTCCACCACACTGCAATTCAGAATTGCAACCTATCAAGCTCTGACAGCAAAAATATGCCTATGTCAATTATACCAAGCTTAACACTTTTATTGATCAGCTCCCAGAGTTGCACCATGAACAGTTTTTGGGCCATTGTTAGTGAGGGACAACTGGTGGCCAAGACAGTGTTCCAATCAGCACTTGATGCAACCAACACAGCAGCCTGGTTCATCTCTACAGCAGGGGTTATGCAGCTAGCACCCTGGTTGCACCTATCTGACTTCCCTAAAGAAGTGCAGATTACTGTAGAGGACCTTCCCTTCAAAGGCACGAGATTGTTTGCCGAGAAGACTGACATGTTCCTCCATACACTTAGTCTCCAGGGCCACCCTCCGGTCATTTAGTCTGCAGCCTCAGGCATAAATCTCGCACTCTACATTTTCCAACTCAACGCTATCATGAGCCTCAAATGAAAAATCCAGATTTTCCAAATGTAAACCATCAGGTCCCAGTCTTCCTTGTCACAAACATCCACCTCAAAACATCAGTTTTGACATCTTGGTTGGGGCACTGACAGACCACTCCTCTCAACACCAACTGACCAACCTGTTGCACGCATCTGGGTACCACCTTGCTTCATTCCACAACAATTGGGAATGAATAACATCTGACCAGAGGATCCTGTAAATCCTCCACAATGGGTACTCTATCCATGTCACCTTCCCCCAGCACCCTTCCCTGTCCCTCTTCAGGGACCCTTCTTGCAAGAGTTTATTACGATGAGAAATAGATCTCCTACTCCATCTAGGAGCCATAGAACCTGTACCTCTAGGTCTACAAGGAAAAGGTTTCTACTCTTGTTATTTCCTGATACCCAAGAAGAAGGGAGGTGGAAGACCCATACTGGGCCTCAGAGCATTGAATAAATTTGTCAAAGCTCAAAAATTCAGGATGGTCACACTAGCAGCGATTATTCCATCTTTGGAACAGAGAGATTGGTTTTCAGCTCTCAACCTGCAGGATGCCTATTACCACATATCGATCCTACCTTCCCACAGACGATTTCTCAGATTTAGGCTATGTCTATACTAGAGAGCTTACAGTGGCACAGCTGTTCCGATGTAGCTGCACCACTATAAGATCTCCCGTGTACCTGCTCTATGCTCTCCCATCGACGTAATTAAACCATACCCCTGAGCGACATAAGTTGTAACAACAAAAGTGCTAATGTAGACAGAGCCTTACAGTGGGCCAGGAGAGCATAGAGCAGGTACACGGGAGATCAGTACAGAGTACTCCCCTTTAGCCCCTCATCGGCTTTGAGAGTATTCTCTAAGGTCTTCTCCGTAGTGGTGGCTCATCTACGCTTTCAACGGATTATGATCTACCCCTACCTGGACGATTGTCTCCTTAGAGCCTGCTCCTTCAACAAGGCCCACCAGGTTACCCAAACTGCTGTAGACTTGTTCACAGAACTTGGTCTCCAGAACAATGTCCAAAAATCAGCTTTCATCCCCTGTATAGCACTTAGAGTTCATAAGAGCGAATCTTGACTCGTTACAGGCGAGGGCGCTCCTACCACAGCACAGGTTCCACACACTGGTCACGCTCATAGAGACAGTGCAGATCAGCCCTCAAATATCAGTTAGACACTGCCTCCACCTTCTGGGATATAGGGTGGCAGGCGCATCCAAGATACCTCATGTCAAAATTCACATGAGGTGCCTCCAGATGTGGTTCAGCTCTGCTACACGCCAAAAAAGATAGACTAGACAAACCTTTATCACTGCCCACCAAAGTCAAACACTCTCTGGACTGGTGAAAGGACCCAGCAAATGTCTGCACAGGGATCCCTTTCTCACAAACTCCCCTCGTTACTCCTTACCACCGACGCATCCCTCATAGGATGGGGCACACATCTCAACAATCTTACGAGACAAGGCAAGTGGTCATCCATGGAGATGTCTCTTCACATCAACCTCCTTGAACTTAGAGTGGTCAGGAATGCTGGCAGCCAGTTCCTTCCACTAATCAAGGATACACACACACACACGAGTCTTGACAGACACCACCACTTGTATGTACCACATAAATCGACATGGAGGTGCCAGATCATCCTCCATTTGCAAGGAAGCACTAAAGCTATGGAACCGGTCCATTTCCCACAGCTTTATACTCATACTGTCAGAGGCCTACCTTCCAGGAGTACAAAACTCGATAGCGGACCCTCTCAGTCGCAAGTTCCCACATGACCACAAATGGGAGATAAACTCAGCAGTACTGCACATACTGTTCAGGAGGTGGGGGGGGACCGACTACAGACCTGTTCACCACTTACCTGAACAGTGTCCACACTAGTGCTCTAGGGCAGGAATAGGACACTCCTTGGGGGATGCTTTCCTCCTTCTGTGGAACAGGGAACTTCTCTACACCTTTTCCCCCATTCCCATTACTGTTGTAAGTCCTTTTAAAAAATAAAAAGAGAGAGCAAACATCATACTGATTGCTCCCATCTGGCCAAGACACGTTTGTACCCTTACCTGTCATAACTGGCGACGTGCCCTCTGATCTCTCTCCAACCCACTCCATGCTTCCTGTCACAGAACAAAGGACACATACTTCATCCCAATCTGCAGATACTCCGACTCGAGGCCTTGCTCCATCATGGTTCTAGCACATAGAAAGATCCTGCTCTGAGGAGGTTAGGAAGTGTTGTTACACAGTAGAAAATGGACTACCAGTCATACTTACCTGCAAAAGTGGACCAGGTTTCAGGTCTGGTGTGATTCCAGGTAAATTTCCCAGACATCTGCTAATCTTCCAGTGGTCTTAAATTATATACTGACTCCCAAGAAATCAGGACAATTCTCATTTCAAAGTTCACCTAGCGGTCATAGTCGCAAAATGATTCCTTGGGGTATAGTAAACCTTTTTCCCCAACCCAGACATCCTACCCCAACATGGGACCTAAACCTAGTACTAAAGAGCCTAAATAGACCGCCCTTTGATCCCCATGGCTACTTGTTTTCTCACATACCTGTAGATGAAGACGGCCTTTCTGGTGGCAGTCACCTTGGCAAGACTGCACCCCAGGTTCATTCCCAAGGTGACCTTGTCTTTTCACATAAACTGATTCACTACCTGACTGTTTACCCTAAACCTCACCGTGATAACAGGGAGCCTATTCTGCACATGCAGAACATTAGGAGATCCCTGACCTTTTACCTGGACAGGATAAAGGCCTTTAGGAAGTCTCTTAAGCTCTTCCTTTTCATTGCGAAGGTCTAAAGGTGCAGCAATATCGGTCCAGAGATTCTCCAAATGGGTTTCAAACTGTATCAAACACTACTATGAGGTTCTCAATGTAATACGTCCATCCGGAATCCCCACACACTCCCCACATTCATTTTCTCTTCTGTCGCCTTACTCAAGAACGTACGTGTCTTGGAAATCTGTAGAGCAGCAACCTGGGCATCTGCACGTACCTTCGCAGAACACTCTGCGATTACTGGGGACTCTGCTTCTGACGCTGTCTTCAGCTCCGCAGTATTGTCATCCATAACAGACTCGACTCCGTAGCCCCAGCCTCCCATTGGAGATACTCCTTGGGAGTCGCCGACAATGGAGCATTCCTAGGAACACTACTCAGAGAAGAAGAGGAAGTTACTCCCCTTGTGCAATAACTAATGATGGTTCTTCGAGGGTGTGTCCCTATGGTGCTCCACTACCCACCCTCCTCCCCTGTATTTCGGACTTCTAGTCAGGGACTCAGCAATAGAGAAGGAACAGCGGGGGGTTCGCTCATGCATGCTGGTTAGCCTCATAGCAGAGCATGAGGTGAGGGACAGCATATGTGCGGGCCGAATGGACAATATCAGAGTTCTCCGATCGGCAGCACAGGGACTCAAGTGCACCTACAATGGAGCACCCAGAGGGGGACGCGTCTCGAAGAACAATTGTTCCTGCACAAGGTGAGTGACTTCCTCTTTTCTGAGCAGCCTTATATATGGCACACACTTTAATGCTTTGCCAGGCAAATAGTCACTGTTGTTGATGCTGTTCTTTGAGCCTGCCCTATAGATGCACTGTCACATGTTTTAACTCCTGTCCTAGAGATTTTGGGATGGTACCTCAGAATTGTCCCATGCCTATACCTGTCAATATTGAAAAGCTATAAAATGGGACATTTGGGGGGAAATAGGGAAATGCATTATGAGCATTAAATCCACTTTTTGGAGGGAGGGATTTGGAAGAATATAGCAAAAACATTACTAAAGAAATAGCACCAGCTTCCTTTTATTGGGAAAGATGTCATATATACCAAATATCGCCAGTCTATAGAAGGAAAATCCTCAGACTTCTAACTATGTAAGATTTGGCATCCTTTTCTCTAAGGCCGTAAGTTTTTAGTGAAGATGCACTACTTTATCTGACAATCCTACTCTTAGTGTGCAAAATAACTGAAACAGTGTGTATAATATTAATAAATACTCCTAAAGAAATGTCTTTACATGTATGCTACTAGTAACATCCTGATCATTAAAGTGTTGGCTTTCGTTGTTTATGCTCTTCATATCCATTTTTGCACTTCACTCAGTTTAGGCACTGAAAATAGATTGGCCAGATTCTTTTGTTCATAGTCTGTTTCCAGTCAGTTTCCCCTTGTGGCACACGGGCACCAGCACAAATGTGCAGTGTTTGGATTACAAGAACTGTAGTCTAGCAAACTGTTTCATAGCATTTTTTTTAAATGATGAAGAAAATTCTATTAATATTAGCGTTTCTTAAGCCGCCTTTATATTTTGCTTACTAAATTTAAATGTGAGGCCTCCACAAGCTGGAATTGTTCTTTCGGTATTTAGTATATTTTCAGAAGGGGTCAGGTTCAGCCTCCCTGTTTTTGGGTGTGGTTTGCAAAATGAACGATGGACTCAACTTTTAGTTGCACCTCTGCCTTCCTGATTTGCAAACTTACAAAATGAGGACTTGAAAATTAATCCTATAATCTTAACTCTGTGAACTGTGGTGTGTGTGTTTCTTAGTGTTTCTAATGCAACAGCTTCTTTATCATAAAAAAAGCCCATCTAACTTCATCTATCTTAGATACCACTTTGTTAGGTGTCTTAGAAGTACTTGAGTCAGCACAAGTAGAACTGTTCTTGGAAGTGTCTTCAGTATAAGGACCCACCTACTGACTCTAGCTGAATGAAACAAATATTGCGACTTCAGTTTTATAATTCAAAATCTGGCTGGCAGTTTGTTATAGTTTGCTTAGTTTCTCTGTTTTCAGATAAGGGTAATATTACTGACTATAAGTTAGAACAGTTTAATAAGCAGTAATATTTACAGATTTATTTCAATGACAGGGAGTGAAGAGAAAAGCAGTGTCAGAATACCAGTCTCATGATGATAGCTCTGAGAATTCAGAGTGTAGTTTTCCTTTCAAATATGCATATGGTGTAAATGCGTGGAAACACTGGGTAAAAACTAGGAGTCTAGATGAAGATCTGCCAGTATTAGAGGAACTGAAATCAAGTAAGTATTGCCCACATATTTGTAATTCATTTTTATTTTTTATAAGAACTTTTATATTTTCATGAACTCTTCACCTTTTGTAAACTAATTCTTAATATAAAACATTAACTAGTGTTTTCAAGTTTTAATCAAATCCTGTGTACAACAGGATTATTTATTTCTGAAAATGGCTGCTTAACTCTTTTTCCAAGTTCCCACAAACATGGCTTTTTCCTAAAGATACCTTCTGCACTAGATTCTGAATCCTGGGTCTTGTGCTCCTGGCGTGAAACAGGATGGACCACCCTAGCTGTCAGCATTTATTGTGGCCCCTTGGTTTTCTAGCAGCCCACTCATTCTCCTTATCTTTTAGCCAGCCCCAGAGTTCACACCTTAAGAGGTCTTCAGCTGGGAACGGAGTTGGCAGTGTACAGCTTCTAACCTCTACCTGAATGTGGGGCTCTGCTCAAGCAGGCTTCGGAGCTATGGAATGCAGGTGCCCTTCCTGCAAAGCTCTTCTGGTATCCGCATTTACCTTGGTCCCTGGGGCCACTAATCTCCTCTTCTGCTAGTCTCTCATGTGCCTTAGCACAGCCATATACACACCAGAAATGCAGCCATTCTTTCTGAAACCTCCCTCCCGCACTCCCTGTATTTGAATTAATACCTTGGGCTATTGTCTTACTCCACCTTTTCCTCAGCCTGGCATGACAGTAAATTCTCCATGGTGGGTGATATTCTTCCCATCATGGCACAGTGCAGTGTTGTCAATTAACATAGCCTTGAATCTGGTGGCTTTGCTGCGGAATTTAGGTCAAATATACCAGGTACAACACTGGAACTCACTTATTAGTCTGCGCAGAGAATATCTAAAACAGTAGTTCTCAACCAGGGGTCCGGGGCCCCCTAGGGGGCCTCGAGCAGGTTTCAGGGGGGCCTCCAAGCAGGGCCAGCATTAGACTCACTTGGGCCCAGGGCGAAAAGCTGAAGCCCCACCGTATGGGGCTGAAGCCCAGGTCCCTGAGCCCTGCCACCCAGGGCTGAAGCCTGAGCAATGTAATTTGTGGGGGCCCCTGTGGCTTGGGGCACCAGGCAGTTGCCCTGCTTGCTACCCCCTAACGCCAGCCCTGGCTTTTATATGCAGCAAACCAGTTATTGTGGCACAGGTGGGCCATGGTGTTTTTTATAGCATGTTGGGGGTCCTCAGAAAAAGGTTGAGAACCTCTGATCTAAACCATTTCCCTCCCATAGCAAGTAATGTTAATGTCGTTGTGTAATGTTATATTTGTTTTATCTTTATTTTACAGCAAAGTCTGTGAAATTAAAGGAAGATCTGCTATTGCATACTGTAGCTGAGCTAAACTATGGCTTGGCACGTTTTGTCAATGAAATTCGAAGACCAAATGGAGAGAACTATACACCTGACAGCATCTATTATCTGTGTCTTGGGATTCAGGAGGTTAGTAATCTAGAAGATCCAGTAGACTATGGAGCTGATGATTTGACTCTGTGTTATGCTTTAATGAAAGAATGGGGATAAGAAAATGTGGATTTATTGGTTGGTAAGTGGCTAGGAGGCATTATGAACATAGAAGCTGTGTTAATTTGGAATGCAGAGAGATGATATAAATTACATAATGGAAAGGTGTGTGTTTTGATGATGAACTACAAACACATCTGGAAATTTGAAAGAAAGGTGGTGCAACATGATGCTTTTAAACCTTGTGCTAAATGAAGGTAAGGAATGAGTTGCCTTACATTCACTTGTGTCTGACAAAAACAATTTTTCAAGTGTTAAAATTTGTGTGGATTGCCTAAGATGATTTAATGATAAAGCAGAATGAAATAGTTAACTGTATCTACACAGAAAATGAGAATTTTCACAAACTGTGGTAGTATCATTGATCACGATAATGATGACTAATTTTTCATTAGTGGATGGAGGGGACAGCTGTATGGTGGAATGCTTATTGGACAGAGCTGCCTTTGCTAATAGTGAGCACTATTGTTAGCCTGTCTTATTTTGTGGAATGTAAAAAGGTTTAATAGTTAAACAGAGTGATTTAAAATTCTGTCATACTTCAGATCAGAAAAGAGCCACTATAATTCCATTGCAGATAAACACAGTAAAAGACCATTAGATTCTTAGATAAAGAAGGTGTTCCGTAAGTTCTATCTTTGACGTAGAGGGGCATCTCACTTTTATTTTCTCTTTGTGGTGCAGAAAGCAGTCTGTAGATTAAATATTCTAAATTCCGAGCTGAAAACGGTAAGGCTGAAAATTTCAATCAGTCCAAACCTCATTTATATATGTGTCTTCATATAGAGCACCAGCTCTTCTTTAACCAGCTCTCACCGTAGCTAAACTTTCTTATTGTTAAGGGAAGGGACTGGAATCAAATAATGAATCCCTTAAACAATCAAAAATATTTTAAGAAATTCTTCTCCAACTATTTAGTTTCTAGTGGGAGCTAGTCGATAACTTTCCAAATATCTACCACAAAGAAAAGACATCCTTTATTTGGCAAAATATACAACATGTTTAAGAAAATGTAGTTTAATCTCAGGTAGCTTTCCACCACTGTCCTTGCATGATCTTCTATCACTCTGACATCAGAACTTCTTATTAAATTTTTAAAAAAATCAGATATACAGTACTGAAAAAATAAGCCATCTGCTTATAAAATAGTGCTCTCCCAATAGTTGTACTCTCTCCAAATTGCCCTTTTATCTCCTCTACCTTGCCTATTTTTCTGTTGCAAATATTAGGCATATATTTAATTTTAAGTTTATAGTAAGTGCTTTGTCTTGCATGGACATGAATATCAGGAATCCTAATACAAAAATAATATATTGTGACACTGGACTAGCATTCTTTATTCATAGAATCATAGAATCATAGAATATCAGGGTTGGAAGGGACCCCAGAAGGTCATCTAGTCCAACCCCCTGCTCGAAGCAGGACCAATTCCCAGTTAAATCATCCCAGCCAGGGCTTTGTCAAGCCTGACCTTAAAAACCTCTAAGGAAGGAGATTCTACCACCTCCCTAGGTAACGCATTCCAGTGTTTCACCACCCTCTTAGTGAAAAAGTTTTTCCTAATATCCAATCTAAACCTCCCCCATTGCAACTTGAGACCATTACTCCTCGTTCTGTCATCTGCTACCATTGAGAACAGTCTAGAGCCATCCTCTTTGGAACCCCCTTTCAGGTAGTTGAAAGCAGCTATCAAATCCCCCCTCATTCTTCTCTTCTGCAGACTAAACAATCCCAGCTCCCTCAGCCTCTCTTCATAAGTCATGTGCTCTAGACCCCTAATCATTTTTGTTGCCCTTCGCTGGACTCTCTCCAATTTATCCACATCCTTCTTGTAGTGTGGGGCCCAAAACTGGACACAGTACTCCAGATGAGGCCTCACTAGTGTCGAATAGAGGGGAACGATCACATCCCTCGATCTGCTCGCTATGCCCCTACTTATACATCCCAAAATGCCATTGGCCTTCTTGGCAACAAGGGCACACTGTTGACTCATATCCAGCTTCTCGTCCACTGTCACCCCTAGGTCCTTTTCCGCAGAACTGCTGCCTAGCCATTCGGTCCCTAGTCTGTAGCGGTGCATTGGATTCTTCCATCCTAAGTGCAGGACCCTGCACTTATCCTTATTGAACCTCATCAGATTTCTTTTGGCCCAATCCTCCAATTTGTCTAGGTCCTTCTGTATCCTATCCCTCCCCTCCAGCGTATCTACCACTCCTCCCAGTTTAGTATCATCTGCAAATTTGCTGAGAGTGCAATCCACACCATCCTCCAGATCATTTATGAAGATATTGAACAAAACCGGCCCCAGGACCGACCCCTGGGGCACTCCACTTGACACCGGCTGCCAACTAGACATGGAGCCATTGATCACTACCCGTTGAGCCCGACAATCTAGCCAGCTTTCTACCCACCTTATAGTGCATTCATCTAGCCCATACTTCCTTAACTTGCTGACAAGAATACTGTGGGAGACCGTGTCAAAAGCTTTGCTAAAGTCAAGAAACAATACATCCACTGCTTTCCCTTCATCCACAGAACCAGTAATCTCATCATAAAAGGCGATTAGATTAGTCAGGCATGACCTTCCCTTGGTGAATCCATGCTGACTGTTCCTGATCACTTTCCTCTCATGTAAGTGCTTCAGGATTGATTCTTTGAGGACCTGCTCCATGATTTTTCCAGGGACTGAGGTGAGGCTGACTGGCCTGTAGTTCCCAGGATCCTCCTTCTTCCCTTTTTTAAAGATTGGCACTACATTAGCCTTTTTCCAGTCATCCGGGACTTCCCCCGTTCGCCACGAGTTTTCAAAGATAATGGCCAAGGGCTCTGCAATCACAGCCGCCAATTCCTTCAGCACTCTCGGATGTAACTCGTCCGGCCCCATGGACTTGTGCACGTCCATGTGTATTATTGATCATGCCATTGCAACTGTTTGTATTTGTGTTTCATATTTCAATTGGGATAGTGCCTTTAGGGCCCAGTTGTGCTAGATGCTGTTCAAACACATAGGAAGAAATGGTCTCTGCACTAAAGAGCTTACAGTCCACAAAGAGAAAAATGAATTGGGGATTAGAGGATATACACACACGAGCAGTCAGGGTGACAGCAAGTACACGTCTTGTTAATGCCAGATTTTGTGCATTTTAAGGAAGGTATCCTCAGGTGCCTTTCTCCCTTCCCTACAAGCAGAAGCAGGTTCAGACTTTCTCCTGGGGCCTAGCAATGAGAATATTTTTAACTTACAATGTACTAAATTTGATCCCATTGTCCCTATGTGGAACAAAACACAACTCAATTCTTAGGTCATTACATCCCTTCCTCCTAGCTGACAACCCTAGACTGGAATCCATGGAATGGAGAATAAATATAACTTCCAGGAAAACTGTTAAAGGACTTAAGCAGAAGGGGCTTTGGTAAGTTAGGAAGGCTTATGTCAGATATTAGTTGTTAAAGGATTTTGCTAGTAATAAAACAAAATTAATATGAAAAAAAAACCCTCAGACTTGTATATTCAGATAAACCAGATAACTACTCTATGGAGGAAAACTAAATTGAGAGATCAGTACATTAGGGAAAATTATGATTGCAACAAATTTTACCAGAAGAAAAGTGTATGCTCTTTTCAGATCAAAGGAGTAACATTTATATTGAGGAAGAAAGCTGAGAAATTATCAAGGCAGGCAAAAAAAAACCCTAATGAATTGAGCACAATATTAAGCCTTCACTCAGATACAGTGGAAATTCCCATGGCTGTAAATCTAATCAGCAGTGTTTTAGTAACTTAGTATTGGAACTTGTACTAATACTGTCCAACAGGTTGTTGGGGAAGGCAGAGGGAAGGACAGAGAATATTTCTTCCCCCCAGTAGAATTACCATAGTTGTTGAGACTAGATAGTGTAGCACGGATGAGCCTTATTCTCTGTTAGGTAAAGGCTTTTGAGCATAATGGGGGTTGTGTAGAAACCTTACTTGTATTAGTTTTTCTGACTTTGATATATTTTGAAAGCACATAAGAATATATTTTTAAATATTTTTAAAAGGGACACTTGGAAAAAAGCATCAAGATCAGGTAAATGTGTTAACCAAAATAAGTAGAGGGATCTTCTTGAGATTCCTTATACAGACTTGTTGCAATATCTGATTTAGAACTGTGATAAATTCAAAATTGCATATCTGCAGTATTGAAAATATTTGTAAGGGTTTTAAGTTTTCAAGAAAGCATTTTTGTAAATGTATCCGTTACAGATCAATTCTGTGAACTAAGGTACTGTGTATTCAGAGACTTAAGACTTCAAAGAAAGTGTACGGATTCATTTTTCCTTATTGTAAGACTAAGTGCAAAGATAAGGTCGTCAAGATATGCTGAACTTCTGCTTAATACAAATACGTGCTGTGTTGAATGTTATTTCAAGGATGTGTACAGAAAAAGATGCCATTTCCAGAAGTGAGCACGTTTTTCAGTCTATCACTTTTATTGTATTCACTAGCAACAGGCTTGTTTTCGCTACGATAATACTGAAGTGGAAGTTTTAAGAAGCCAGTACTCCATTTCTTAGAAATGTCTCCAGAGAGGATAATGTCAAATACTAGTATAGCCCTCGTAATTAATTCTTGGTCAATGTTCAAAAAAGCAACCACTTCTGTCTGCAAGATCAAGAGGATTAAGATAATTAGACATTAGACTGCTGAATAGTCAGATGCCTTGCACAGTCTACCAGTTTTCTTGTAATGCTGCATATCATTACCATGAGTAAATATTTTTCTTTGCTCTGTGTTAGAAGTAACAGTAATTCTGTCATTTGTATTGTTGTCAATAATCACATTTTACATTTAAAATGTCGTCCTGCTAAAAATGTATCTACTCTGAAGACTTAGCTGGAAATGAAAAATAAGTGTTGGTGCCATATCTAAATACTTCGGTTTTTAGAGATTTTTAAAAAATCCTGTTCATTGATGTGAATTACGCTTCTCATTAAACCAATATTTTTATCTTTAATATTTTCTCCAATATTTTTATCTTTAATTTTGTTGTACCCAATATTAGATGTTATGTGACTTAAATGCTACACTACTTTGTTTTATAGCCAGCCTACAACTGCTATACTATTAAAAAATTTCATTGTTTTGTGAGAAGAAATGCTGGCTCATAACATACATTGTTTTGTCACTAATTCTCCCAACACAGTAAATATTCTTTGTTCTTCTTGTTTTTAGTACTTGTATGGAAGCAATCGAAAAGACAATATATTTATTAATCCAAGCTACCAGACATTTGAGCAGGAATTAAATAAAATCCTTAAAAGTTGGCAACCAAGCATACTTCCAGATGGTAATTTTCTTTTTTGTCATGTGCAATCTTCTGTTAACAGTTGTGTACTCTTAAGCATGCAGATATACACAGATATTTTGTGCCTTGTGATGGTGATTGATAACATCAAAACAAATAAATAAAATTGTAGGTGTCATTCACTTTGCCTGCCTGCCCCCCACGACCCACCCCTCCCCCCCATCATTGCAGGGGATGAGGCCAGCAGCCCTTCAAAGAAGGTGCATCAGCACTAAGACTACTTAGGAAGTGGCAGGGAAAGGTGAACCTGTATCCCTCCACTCCTGTAAGACATCTGGTACAGTTTAGGGGAGGAACACCCGCACTAGCCATGCACACCCAACAGAGGAGAGAACAGAAGGCCTGGGCGGCATCACTTGTGCTGCCTCCTCTCTGCCAAAAGGAATCTGGGTCCTTTTCAGAATATGGGGGGTGAAACAAACCCCATCATTCCCCACCCCAAGAATGGGAGAGGTAGCTCTGGGGGGCTGTGAAGGAGCATTTGTGGCCATCACTCCCCCTTTGAAGCTGGAGCAGCCCTGAGAATAAGAGGACAAACAACCCACTTCTGAAAAAAGATGGGAGAGAGTTTAGTATGTGTGAAGAGCATTGTAGGGTGCTTAGTGGGGCTGGGAAGTTAGGCACTTTGTGGTGACAGGGAATCATTTAAGTACCTGGTGAGTCCCACACATGCACCCACCCCCATAACCTCTCAGCCTCAGCTGGAGTGGGCAGATCTCCTGTGATGAGTTGGGGGGGGAGTGGGGTGTGTGGCTGTGAGGTAGGAGAGGAACTCATTTCTAGTCTCCTCTGCCCTCTCTCCCAGTAGATCAGAATGCTGCCAGGAAAGACGAGCTTAGTGGTCCAGCTAACAGCATCACTCAGTCAGGGAGCTGAGCACACAAGACCAGGTTCTGTAATTCTTGTGTTCCCTGCTGTACTCCACACTCCCACAGCACTCTTTCCCATCTCTCTTTGGAGGGGGCTGTTTACAGTCTTATTTTCAGGGTTGCCCCTGCTCCAGTAGGAGGGGCAGTCACAATTTTTCTGTCCCAGACCTCCCCAATTTCTGGGGGGAGGTCCAATTCCAATGTCTCCCCCATTTCTGGAGTATAGGGTTGTTTCTCTCCCTATCTCTCAAATTACTGCAGGTTTTTGGGGACTAGAGGAAGGGGTAAAAGTGCTATTTCCCAGCCCCCTCCTTTCTTCCCTCTTGGGATTGTAGGCTGTCAAGTTACCCTAGAATTTTTCTACCATAAACCCATGAGGAGGAGGGAGGTGCACCTTTCTTTTCTCCCTTTCCTCCAGTTATCTTAGGTCTGCTGTAGCCTCTTTGGGTAGCAACTGCTGGCCTAGCTGACTCCTCCAGCTAAAGTGATACAGGAGTCCTTTCTGGGTGAGGCTTTTATCTGCAATCAGAAAATTTAGAGGATCAGTCAGGGGCCCTTACATGTGCCAAAAAACTTAAAAACCCAACCCAAAAACATGAGTGTTTTCTTATGAAAGGACTGAGGTTGGTCACTTTCTCTAACCTTCACTTTTTTATGAAGTGACATCAGTTATGAGAGTGACAATTTAAGTATCCTGTTGAAATAGTTCAACAAAAAAGTGTTGCGTGTGTGTCTTGCTTATGTGGAAATTGCCTTTTTCTCTTCCTGAATCAGTGGGTTTCAGTTTCTCCTCTTAGGGATGTGGGCAGAGTTTTCCATGAGTATTGAACATTTTGTTTGATTTTTGCAGTTGATAGAAGTTAGTGATTCTTTTAAATGTGGGTTGTTTGCTTCATTGTATTTTCTCTAATACATTTTTTTTTTCCTGGAAGGGTCAATATTCTCTCGAGTTGAAGAAGATTATCTTTGGAGGATAAAACAGCTAGGATCACACTCTCCATTTGCTCTTCTGAATACACTGTTCTACTTTAACACTAAATATTTTGGCCTGAAAACCGTGGAGCAGCACTTAAGACTTTCCTTTGGCACTGTTTTTAGACAGTGGAAAAAAAATCCTCGAACAATGGACAGCAAAGCTTGTCTTCGATATCAAGTTTCTTCCCTTTGTGGAGCTGATAGTGAAGGTATTATTGACTGTTTCAAAATAAGTATTGCAGGGGCATCCAAATTTTGCCCAAATGAGGGCCACCCTGGCACCTTGCCAGGAGCCTGAAGGGACTGTGCCTCATTTGCATAAAACTGAGCAGATTGTAGCTACTGGATCTTTAATATGAATTTGTGGTCTGCAGAGACTGCAAGATCCCTGCATTAAATATTGCATCTTGATCCAAGTAACCTCTGTGTCAAATGCTGGAACCTTGTCTATGGGCTACATCTCTAGTTTAGAGATGCAAGTGACTGCATTGCAGTATTCTGGGTTGTACTTTTGTTCACCCTAATCTATTATGTTAAATATACAAATGAAATTACCTAATGTTTTCAAGTTTGAGCTTAGGTGGGTTTTTTCCTTTTTAAAGATAAAATTACTACTGGAAAAAGGAAACATGAAGATGATGAGCCAGTGTTTGAACAAATTGAAAACACATCAAATCCTGCTAGATGTCCTGTGAAAATGTTTGAGTGCTATCTATCTAAGAGGTAAGTGTTTCATGGACTAGTATAGGTATGTTTTTTAGAGTTGTGAGGGAGTTGCAGAAGGAGGGACTATTATGGTGCAATGTGAAATAATGTTTAACAAATAAAGTGAATGTAGTGCTTGGAGAAAGTGGCAGATTGAAAGCACTGAAATTTTCAGCACAAACTTCCCCCTTCTGTTCTGCAGAAAGACACTCTAGGGGTCAGAGTATGGTTTGGTTTCTATATCTATTAAATCATGAGAATCTCAGACTTGCCAACAGGAGACCCAGTTGGTTCAGATGTTGATGATGTGTCTTGTGGTGTGCATATATGTTCACTAATTGGACTGCAAAACCGTCTTATTTTATATAGGCCTTCAGGATGGCAACAACTTTCAGTTACTACTAACTTCTGGATTTGGTAACCTAGGCCTATAAAGCTCCATTATCCTTTGATTCCCTCTGTTTAGATGTTAAATAAGAATGTGAATGGTGTAAAAGAAAACCACAAGGTATTTAAACTTGGAGAGATTCAAATACTCAACCCCAAGGTAGTGCCTTTTTGTTGTGGTGATAATAGGTGGTTATTCCAAGCAAATATTCTCTATTTTTATAAAGACAAGTATTTTAATTTTTTTCTGTTACTGATTGAAAGACTCTCGAATAGCTGTAATTCTGCTCTTAACAGATGCCAGCTGCATACTAATATTCTTTTGGTTTCTTCAGAATGAAATAAATATTAGTTTGAGCAAACATGATCATGTTATGTCTTCCCCTACATTCTTTATATTGCTTGTAAATTGATGAATTGGTGTTAAGGGCCCAATTCTGTAACTCTCAGTCAGGCAAAAATCCCACTGAAAATAAATTGCACATTAGTTACAATTTGATGAAAAGTTCTATTATGTAGGTAAATATTATGGAGTAATTTTTTAAAAAAATTTCTAGAGTTTATTCTCATTTGAAGACTGCTGCTTATATGGTAGATTTCAAGTTCGGATGGTTTTGTTGTAGCCCAGGCAGAATACATGCTTAGAATTTTTTCACAATGAGAAAGGGCAATTTTTTCACTAGCTTATCACTTAGAAATGGATGAATGGTTTTTCAAAAAACTAATTTTTTTTTTTTAAAAAGCTTCAGGCAGACAAAACTTAGAAAATTTCATTTCAAAAGTTGAATGTTTTGGAAATGTATATGTGGTAGAAAACTGAAGGACTTAAAATGGGAAATATTTTACAACTTTTTAATAATCTAAGAAGTTCCATAGAAATTTCAAAAAGTATAATATAAAGCCCAAAATGTTTTAGCATACTGCACTTTATCCTTAAAAAGTGAAGATACAATTTGAAATGTATGGCAGAAACAAAGTCCAAGTATAGAATTTACCTCTTTAGTTTCTCACTGTGGTTTTCAGCGGTCTATTAAAATTTTGAAAACCAGTTCCCATTAAATAGTCCTTGCCCTGCTAAAATATGTTTGCTTAGACACTAGAATCACACACCTTGGGAGGATAGTATGTAATTGCATATTGTAGAGGTAGATTTTTGTTAACTACTGCAATGTAGCCAGTAGATGGAGTATACAAAACACTTTCAAGAAACTAACTTGAAAAGAGTGAAAGGAGAGAGAAAAGCAAACAGTTTTAGAAGCTTCCAAAATAGCTCTTCTGTTCCTAATGATGTCACAATTTTAAAGTACAATATCTTAGAATGGGTCTCAGTTATTCTCCCTATTGCAATTGCAGGCTCTCTATCCTGGTCTTGTTTGCTGCCACACCTTGTTAATACCCTGACCCAATTGAGGAGAGGTTTCCTGCACTCTTGAAATTATTTTGTGAAATACCTCTTTTGAAACAATATTTAATTAAAACTGTTCTCTCAATTTTCAAGTAAGTGGGTTTTGAAATTGGTACCTGAGAATCAGCTGACAACCTGCAGCTGAAATTTTAAAGGGACACCTCTCACTTTCAGCTGCTGGCATCATTTCGTAGACTGCTTCAACAGAAACAGATCTGATTGTTGAGAATCAGTTGAGGATATTAAAATGTTTAAATGTAATATTTCAAATCCAAACAACTTCCAACAATGATGTCTGTTTCTATCAAAGTAGGAAAGTAGCTGCTTTTCCAGCTGAGTGAGGCTATGTCTACGCTACTGCAGTAAGTCGACCTATGCTACGTACCTTAGGTCGAGTTACAGCGGGGTCTACACCGTGGGGGGTCGACGGGAGAAACTCTCCCATCAACTTACCTTACTCTTCTCATCAGTGGTAGAGTACAGGGGTCGACTGGAGAGCAATCTGCTGTTGATTTGGCAGGTCTTTTCTAGACCCACTAAATCGACCGCCGGTTGATCAATCTCAGAGCGTCAGTAGTGTAGATTTTCCCTGAGATCTCAATGTCTGCAATCTGCAAGTGCCAGTCCGGAAAAGCCAGCTAAATACTTCGAGCCAAAAAGCATGTCCCAGTACTATGGGCTCTTAAAATCTGTAGTATTTAAGGGGGAGGAGAATAATTTAAAAATATAATAATAAAATTGTCGACTTTCTCTGGGCAGCTTTGTGTTGAGAATTTCCTTAAGAATCCTCTCCACTGGCTTAAAGAATGCTGAGATGCATCTGAGCCACAACAGCACCAAGTTCACCAGATTTGCATGGCTCACTAGGAAACTGCAAAGCAGCTTCATAGGAAAAACAAGAGGACCCATATAAGAGGGACCCAGGAGCGAAGGGAGCAAGATAGTAAGGCCTATGCCAAACAGCCAAACCTTGGAGAGAAAAGGCAGGAAATGGGTTTTTGAGTTTTTTCTCTCCTAAGACCGGCCATACTGGATCAGACCAAAGGTCCATCTAGCCCAGTATCCTGTCTTCTGACAGTGGCCAATGCCAGGTGCCCCAGAGGGAATGAACAGAACAGGTAATCATCAAGTGATTCATTCCTGGTCTCCCATTCCCAGCTTCTGGCAAACATAGGCAAGGGACACCATCCCTGCTCATCCTGGCTAATAGCCATTGATGAACCTATCCTCCATGAATTTACCTAGTTCTTTTTTGAACTTTGTTATGGTCTTGGACTTCGCAACATCCTCTGGCAAAGAGTTCCACAGGTTGACGGTGCATCAACCTTCTTAATTTTAAGGAAATATATAATAGTTTTTAGTGTATAGGGAACTACAGCACCTTAGATCGAAAAGCAACCTCAGTTGGACAAGAATGGTTCAAGCCATTTATGCCACCATAAGGTCCCATTTTCAAACCAGAAGGCAGTATTTTTCCACATTAATCCTCAACTCCTAATATGTATATGCACAGTTATAGTTGTACACACAGGATGTTAAAAGTCAAAACTTGTATAGATTTGTCATGTGAAACTGACTCTTTTGACCATTTTTTTTTTCCTTTTAGCCCACAGAATCTTAATCAGAGAATGGATGTGTTCTATTTACAACCGGAATGCTCCGTTTCCTCAGATAGCCCTGTCTGGTATACTTCCACTTCACTGGACCGCAACACTTTGGAACACATGCTCGTACGGGTTCTTTTAGTAAAAGATATTTATGATAAAGACAATTATGAACTGGATGAAGATATAGATTAAAACAAACTTCCAAAAGCTGTCAGGAAAAACAAAACAGCATTAGATAGTCATGCTGCTAGATCTTTATTATGGAAACCATTTCAAGTTTACTCTTTGTTTTATGAGTTTTGTAGCAGTGTACCCTGACCTGGGTATTACCATGTAAATAATCCGTGAGTGAAAGTTGCCATTATCCTATGTAGTGGTTTTAGGATACTTAACAAACACATTCAAATTCTTTTTTTTTTAATTGTTATTATTTATTTGATTAGATATGTTTGTAACTTTTTACATTGCAAAATATGAATGAGAATGTGCCATGTGTAATTTTTTTTCTTGTAGTAAGAAACATCCATATTGCACAGCTCTACTGTTGCAAGCTTCCTTGAAAGGAGGCTCTTTTACTGGGTTCTTCAACCAGATGGTTGTGTATGGGTAGCACTACTAAAGTTTAGAACTTGCTGTGTCTTTCAGAATTTTTAAATAAATTGTAAACTATTAGGTTTTTTACTTTTTAGTTACTGAAGCCTTATAAGGTTATGTAGAGAGATTCCATCTTATGTACCAAAAATAGACAAAAGAGAGAATGCTGTCAATATTGGTGTACTGTAATGTGAATCTATATTGGTGAAAACAACTTTTTTGTTGCCCTTATTAAAACCTTAGTGTCCTTTCCTTATTTGTGACTCTCTGAATTGCCCCTTCAAATAAAATATATATTAAAAATGAGATAAGCGTAAGGCATGTGATCATCTAGACATTTATTTTGTAAAAATGTCTGATGGCAATGCTGTAATTTTCTTTTCCATTTTTATTTTGCCAAACATAAATGCTGGTACCCCATATTTCTGTACATCAGTCCTTCACAGCCTTAGCAAAAGGGACTTTAATGCAGTATTACAAAAAGTAATACAGTGTACTACATTTTTAAACTTTTTTCATTTGTCATTGCTATGCTGTACTTAAATACAACTGACATTTGATTGGGTTGTCAGAGTTCTTTTAACTAATGTCTCCATTAAAAAAAACAGAAGACACATGAAGTGGCAGAAAGTCAAAAGATAATTTTTAAAACATCTGCTGTCCTTTGTTCTGTGTCTGTTCAATATATTTATTTTGCATAAGGAATCTGATTTCCAGATGTATATGTTTAGCCTCTAAAGTTTTGTTTGTTCCCTGCTCTTGTTTGACTAATGCAGGCAATATGGTGGTTTGTGCAATGATATTTCCTGTGGTACTCAAGAAATCATAGTACAGCATTCTACTATAAAGTAGGTAATTGGTATGGTATTCCTAATGATTTAAGAATCTAGTGATAAGAATCAATTATTGCTGAGATGAAAGAAAGAAAATGGTTTTTATAGATCTGATCGCCATGAGATTCATTTCCTGCAAAGATGCACAACTTTTTCATTTTCCTTTATTATAGAAGACTGGACATAGGGATGCTTGCTGCTAGTGCTTTGTTTTGATAAAGAAATTTATTTAAATTTCTGCTACTCTCTTCTGACCATGAGTGTGTATTAACTTTAGATATACTACTAATAGAAAAGCAGATGAATATATACATTTTTAATTTCTTCATTTTGATTGGCTGAATTGGCACCAGGTCCCCCAAAACAATTGCAGTTGTTCCATTGCCTGGAAAATCAGGCAACGTTTTACAGCAATAGTCAATAGATTATCTAACCTATAATGCTCAGTAATCTGTTGACTGTTGCTGTGAAATGTTTCCTGATTTTCCAGGCCATGGCGCAACTTCAGTAACTAAAACATTACTTAATGCCTGTTTTTTCAAGCAACAGCAGTATAAAAATATTCCTGAGATAGAAAAGTTAACTTGATTGTAAAATAAATTTCAAGCATTATAATCACAGTTTTAATATTTCTATGTTTTGGGATCTGAGTTTCCAATTTAGTGAAGTACTTAAGTACAAACTTAACTGTAAGCAAATGAATAGTCCCATTGAGTTCAGTGAGACTACAATATTACTAACCTGCTTAAAGTTAAGCATGTGTTTGAAACCTCAGGTCAGCAAAGCACTTAAGTATATGCTTAACTTTGAGAGATAACTAGTTAAACATTTATAGTTTAAATTTAAGTATGTGCTTACATGCTTTTCTAAAACCAGTAAGAGACCCAGTTTCAGGAAGGTCCATAAGCATGTGCTTATGTCCATCCCTGTTGAGGACAATACTTCAGCACTGATTCAAGAAAGCACTTAATGTTTGACTTTGTGTTTAAATTAAGTATATGCTAATATGTTTTGCCTGAAGCAGAAGCTAACCTGGTGTCCTCAAAATTAGATTATGGATATCCTTTGAGTAAATAGGGACTCTTGTTAATATGACATACTGGAGACTAACCTACCTTGTTTTCTATTTCATAAGGAAGTGATGACTTAAGTCTATTGAAAATCAAATTATTGCCCTAAATTTCTCCCATTCTCTACCCCAATTCCACTCCCCAACAAAAAAACAACCATAATTTAGGCAGGCTTTAAAATAGAAGTTTTTACATATAGATCCAAGTTGGTAATACAAAGATGGTTGACGTGAAAATAACTTATTCCAGAAGATGGAGCTATTCCATCATTAGCAATAATGTTTATTCAAGTGCTTAGTGTGTTTAGAACAAAAGTAAATTGCTGAGATACTGTAGTCAAGTACACATCATGCCTCAATGTATACATGTTATTACATAATTTCTAAATTTTAATGGTGATGCAAAATGCAATAAACGGCCTTAGCGTTAAAAAAATTAATAAATGCAATTTTGTAATAATTAGGAGTTGAGGGCTAATATTTTTTTCTTTTTAAAGACTGTTGCTAGTCCAGTTCTTGACTACCTTGGTTCCAAAGAACAACATGAAGAAATAAATTAATGTGTAGGAGTGTATAGCTGTCTTGTTTCATACCGGGTGTCTAGGTTAATGGCATGCATCAAAAATTTGCTCGACAACCCCCCTCCCCTACTCCATCTTGTGCAGAGTAAAGAGGGAAGTGAGAAGAAGTACCTTGGCTTTCTTGGCCATTGGTGTTAATTATGGTACAGCTCATCTTAGTTAGAAATAGGGTGACCAGATGTCCCAATTTTACAGGGACAATCCCTATTTTTGGGGCTTTTTCTTATATAGGCACCTATTAACACTCCCCCCCCCCCCCCCCCCGCCCCGTCCCGATTTTTAACACTTACTTTCTGGTCACCCTAGTTAGAAATATAACTTGGTAACTAGTCTGCTGTACAGTCGGTTGTCTCTGTGACACCCCCCCCCCCCTCCCCCCCGGGTACTGGTAGCATGTGCTAGTCTAAATACATAATTTTTCTGCCACTTCCCAAAATCTGTCAGCATGTGCTAAATGTCTCCTTTTCTGCATGAAGAAAAAGTTTTATCTAGAGAACCGAATCTCCCAAGAAACCTGTATTTTTAATAATTATTAAAACAAAGATGGCAGCTTGAAGATCTTGAGAGAATTAGAGTGGCAACACTAGGCAAGATGCAATGCAATGCAAATACAATTAATAGTGAAAATTTTATACAAAGGAAAAGTTCCTTTTTGAAAATTGTAAGTAGTAATATTTGTTTTTCTATTAAAACGATGATTGCTATGCAGTGGCATTCTGGGCACGGAAAGAAAATGTATGTTATATAAGTAAACCCAGGCTTTTGCGATTATTGGCTTATGATAGAAAGCACAATGAAGATTTGTGAGAGTTAACTTTTAATTGGGCAAAAAGTAGTTGCGTAGATAACCTCAATATTTAACGTATCAATTGAGAAAGATTTTTAAAAGACGAAAAACATAAATCTAGAATGCAATAATAATTTATTTGTATTACTGTAATTCTTGGGGGCTCCATTATGCTAGGTATGCTGTATAAATATATATTTAAAAAAAAAAACACCATGATTCCTGCCCCCAAAGAGTTTGCATTCTAGAAAAAGGACACAGACAAAAACGTGTATGGCGAGGAAGAAAGATAACATACAAGCAAAATGATGCTTGACACACATCTTAGTTCCATTTTTTCTGTATATATTTTTAAATTTAGCTTAACTACTTTTGCCTATTTTTTATTAATTTTGGTCTAATATCTATTAAATAGACAAAAATAAAATTTCAGACCTCTTTAATAAATTTTATTCCAAAACAACGAATCTTATAGAGAATGTAGATTGGGAGCTGCTGTTCTCCCACTTGTAACATAAGTGAATTACACAGTAGCAATGAATTATACAGTAGCAAATTTAAAACTGATAAAATACTCTTTCCTCACAACACATAATTATGTCAGTGAATTCCCGAATCTAAATTGTCATGGAGGTGAAGATTAGTAAGATTCAAAGAGGTATTGGACATTTATATGGAAAACAAGACTATCCAGAGTTAAAACTAATACTAACAAAATTTTGGAAGGGATATTAAATGTCATTCTTAAAACTTTAAAACAATCTCTAACTATTATGGTTTAGGATGAGACCTTCATCAAGGTAGAGGATCTCAGATCTGCCATGCTGCAGGGGGTTTTTTTGCACTTCCCGTTGAAGCTTCTGGAACTCGCCACTGTTGAAGACAGCATACGAGACTAAATGGACCTCAAGTCTGATCCAGTCTGGCAGTTCTTAATTTGCCAAATTTGCCTGAAAGGCCTCTGCTTGAAAGACCTTGCATGATATGCAGATTATACCAAGAATCCCTTAATCCACTGCTCCAGTGCACCCAATCTTGGGGTGAAATGTGGCAAGTATCTAACAGTGCATAATACTACAAACTGCTTGACAGAGATTAATATTTATTCTTTCTGAGCACCCAGAAGTATGTTAGGCACCTCACAAAATCAAGTGGAAATGTGGGGGTTAGATTTTCAGCTCTGCTCTGCTTTTTGTACTGCTCGGGTGGCAGAAAGAGAATTGAAACTCTCTTGGAGATTTCAGTTCGGGGTATCCCCAGTGGGTATACAGCACCCCCTATTCTGTATAAAAGGCAATGGCTGGGGCATGCTGTACACCAGGTATCCTCTATTTGTGAAGAGTCCATGGGGTCCTTGCCAGTTGGGGGTAGATTAGAGCAGTTTGAAGGCTCTGTCTTCAGTTTTGTTTTTGTGAGGTGCTGAACACAAGTTTGGAGCTTGAAAAATAACATGTCCTGAACTGTGTGTAGTGTTATAAAAATATTAGACAACTTCAGGCTACTCTAACTTACTTCAGCAGCTGGGCAGAAAATCTGGGCATTGTAACAATTTCCATGATGTGCCTTCCTCTTCGTTGTGCTGAACAGCTCCTGGCCACAGCAAAGATTTTAGCTCGTGGTCCATGCCCAGAAAAGTAAAAATGTAACGATACAGCTGAAATTCATCAACAGACAAAAAGGGGCAGATGGAGACAAGAAGGACCAGGGTGATAATCTCATCTGTTTCTTAACTCAGGGCCAGTCTTCGCTACTGGGGTAAGTCAACTTAAGTTACGCTACTCCAGCCATGTGAATAACGAGGCTGGAGTCAATGTAGCTTAGGTCGACTTACCCTGGGGTCTTCACTGTGCTGTGTCAACGGAAGATGCTCTCCAGCTGACTTACCTTACTTTTCTCGGAGAGGTGGAGTACCGGGGTCAACCGGAGAGCGCTCTGCCATCGATTTAGCTCGTCTTCACTAAACCCACTAAATTGACACCCGCTGCATCAATTGCAGCAGTGTCGATCTCCCTGGTAGTGAAGACAAGCCCTCAGTGAGCTATCATTACATCTTGCTGTACCTTTTGTATATAAACTCCCTCCCCCCTTTCAGTTCTATTGGATAAAATGGCAGAATTGAGTTTTTAGGAGGGATTTGAATGAGGCTAGCTGGTGTAGCAAACAGGTTTAAGGATGCAAACTAGGTATTGAGGCTGGTGACATTGATGGGCAGAGGGGTAAATGCGAAAGGAGATCAGTCAGAGAAGATTCTATACATTTTGAAAAGCTAGTGGAATTTAGGACGGCAGAATTCATTAACCAATTCTATAGTCAGAAGGAACCCTTAGAGCATTTAGTCTGACCTCCTGTATGTCACAGGCAAAATAATTTTAACCATTTACCTCATATGCAATCACTGGAGTTGGAATTAGCTAAAATATCCATGTAGTAGTGTCAGTTGTTCACAAGAACTGTCAGGCTAGTTAAAAAATTTTAATTTTCAAGATTCACATCAATGTATCTGTGCTTCCAAACAAATGAATAGCAAAAAGTCATCTGTCAAGGGAATATTTTTGTTTCTTGGACTCCAGATTTGTTACGTACCTCCATTCAGTAAAGTCACTGACATAGTAACAATGGTGTGCTTCTACATTCACAATTCTAGCTGGTTGGGATGCAGTTAGATCTCTAACTGCCCATGAGTCTGGAGAGTATTTCAACTAGTTTGTCTAATTAAGTATACTTCTATTTGCAACTGAGTTTCCTAGTTCTCAGCTCTCAAAATGAAAGGGAGAAAAAGGTCTCCTAAAAAGATACGATTTGAGCTCTTTGGGGTCTTCAGTGGGCAGACCTATCATGAGAGCTGTCAGCATAGTTTTGTGCCTACAATACTTCACCTCTGCTAGTATCATACTCTGCCAATAGTCTGCAGAGAAACAGACTTTGTTTTGGATAAACTCACTGGGAAAAGCGGGGAGTCTGCAACTTCTTCCTGAACCAAAATTTGTCTGTTTAATTCTAGTGATTGAGAACCGCTTTTCTGTAGTAATGACAACCTTTCACAACCAGGGGCAGGTCTGAAACTTGACTTTATGAACATGAAAAACAGATACAAAAGGAATTTCTAATTCACCAAATTGTCAAACTTAGAACTGAGCGTGACACAATCTGTTTTTTGCACCATATGAATTTCTTGGAGAGGTGTTGCTTTGTCTTTTTCAAGTCTCATTGCTCCTTGCGTTTCTGGGCTTGGAGATGAAATACAGGAACAAGAACCCTACTGCATCTTCCACAATGATATCGGTGTCAAGAACCTCCCCAGACTTTATTCCCAAGCTTAAATATTTATTCCACACCTCTCATCACTGTCATCTCTTTCTTCCCATCCAAAGTATGAAAATGAAAAGATTTTGACACAAGGTTAGATGTGAAAATAGCAATGTAACATTTTTCTCATAAGGACAAACATTTCAAAAATTTATGTCCCTGCTCATGCTCTGCTAGTTATGTATATGGTGCAGGGGGAAAGTTTATTTAAAAACACACCAGCATGAATGCAAACCACAAAGATTGGAGTTTGTATTTGAGAGGCCTACAAAGAACAAAACCAAACAGCTTTCTTGTTTGATAACAGGATACACAGGATGTTCTGTGAGGCACTGGTCTCAGTCCCCAGTGCCCCCGTCCCCCAACCTGTGGCAGGGAAACCCGAACCAGGCCACATCACCTCAGCCCCCCTGCCTCCCAAGGTCTCATCGACTCCTGCCCCGTTGTGGGTCCAGTCGGGTCTGGGCACTCACTGCTCTCTGGACCAGCATGTCCGAGAGCTTCAGTTCCCCTCCATGCCAGAGGCGTTGGAGGCAGCCCTGGACCTTATATGCCTCACTGCGCTGTCCTCCCTGCAGAGAAGAGAGAAGTCACTGGTGACGGTACTACCTCTGATCCCGTCAAGGGACAAGCCAGCAATGATGGCACACCACTCCTTGGCACAGTCCACCCAGGTGGAGGAGCCACACCGGTCCCCCAATCCTTGGCACCGTTCGCTGGCACCACGGAGCACCTCTCCTCCATGGTCTTCCACCTCAGAGGCGGAATCCTACCGTTCTGATAGGACAAGGAGCAGAAGGTCCAGGTCCTGGTGTGACCGCCAGCCCTATCTGGTGCCGTGGCCAGCCCAGAGGCAACCCCCAATGCAGTGGCCTTTTTGGATGCCATAGGCTTACCATCAGAGCCAGGGACAGAGCCAGAGATCGAGGTCTCGATTGGCGTTGATGGCGTCGGCGTCCTTTGTCCCTCCACGGGCACTGGTACCATCAGTGGCAGCGACATCCCTGCCTTCGCCACAGAACCAACAGGACAGCTCTCAGATGACTTTCCAAGTGGAACTCAGAATGCCCAACCACCCGAGGGCATCAGAACTCACTACTCTGGTGATGTCAACATCCGTTGCCTTCCTCCATAACGTACCTATTACTGATATTTGCAAGGCAGCCACGTGGACATCTGACCACACATTTGCCAAACATTATGCTATCACACAGGATACCACAGCAGACACCATAGTAGGCCACACAGTACTGCCTACAGTCGTCACTTCCGCAACTCCAGAGTCCCACCAGCCATAATGGGTACTGCTTCACATTCACCTGGAGTGGAGCACCTACAGGGACAGCACTTGAAGAAGAGAAGGTTACTCACCTTGCAGTAACTGAGATTCTTTGAGATGTGTGTCCCTGTGGGTGCTCCACCCTCCGCCCCTCTACTTTGGAGTACTATTCTGACATCTCCAAAGTAGAGAAGCAACTGAGGGGGGTGTGGGATGCTCGCGCTCAGGCATACTCTAACGAGACCGCAAGACAGCAGCTGAGCGCATGTGTCCTGACCAGACACTGCTACCAAAGATCTCCGATCAACAGTGCGAGGACGCACCGTCACCTGGAGTGGAGCACCCACAGGGAAACACGTCTCGAAGAACCTCAGTTACTGCAAGGTGAGTAACGTTCTCATTTTGAGACCTATCAGCCAGTTTTTATTCTATGTAATATGTGGCATATTAATTTTATATCTTTCTAGTTTTTTAATCAAAATGTGTGGTACCAAGTCAAATGCCTTACAGAAGCTTAAATATATTAAATCAGCTCTGTTACCTTTATCAATAAAACCAGCAGTCTCATCAAAAAAAGAAAGTTAGACAGGATCTATTTTTCATAAATCCATGTTTATTGGCCTTAATTATATTACACTTCTTTAATTCTTTATTATCTGAGTCCTGTATGAGCCACTCCATTATTTTGGATCACAGGCCTAAAAATACTTGGCTCATCCCCTTTACTACCTTTATGTATGGGCACAACATTAGTTTTCTTCCAGTCTTCTGGAATTTCCCCACTTTTTCAAGAGTTATTGAAAATTGACATTAATGATCGAGTGAGCTTCTTGGCCATGACTTTTAAATCTCTTGGGTGCAAGTTATCTGAACTTGCTGATTTAAAAATGTTATAGTAGCTGCTGTTAAACATCCTCCTGAGTTACTATTGGAATAGAAAGTGTTTCCTTATATATAACTACATTTGTTTTTTTCCCCCATATACAGAACAGAAACATTTATTGAATACTTATGCCCTTTCTGCCTTTTTGGTATTTATCCTAACACCTCCTTCCAAAAAATAAAAAAATACAAATACAAATTAATGGGAACTCCCTGCCAGATTTTACATCCATACAGTTTAAATTTCACATCTAATTTGTGCAGGATCAAAAAATCTACTTTACTAGAGTTGCCAATTCTCACGAATTTTGCAATTTTAGGTTCTCTTAAAGTTACCAGGAAAAGCTGAAGACTTCCTTGTGATCTTTTGCCCTTACCAAAAATGGTCTGTCTTCCATTGTTTTCAATGAGACTGAAGCCATGCTGTCCTTACCCAAAGTGGCCGCCATTTTTCTTCATCCTTTGTAGGTGATGGTGAGGCTGCATCTAGAAAAATTGCCTGCTA
The DNA here is from genome assembly GCF_965152275.1 of Natator depressus. Lineage (NCBI taxonomy): Eukaryota > Metazoa > Chordata > Testudines > Cheloniidae > Natator > Natator depressus. Next base: position 39,949,079 of record NC_134234.1, read on the forward strand.
TCTGCCATTATTTCCAAAAGGGACTGAAGCCAAAATATTCTGCAGTGCGAAGGCTACCTGCTATTCACCAGAGGTGCCTGAGATTGCAGAAAGTGAGGAGATGGGAATGAGGTTAAAGGAAGAGGAACATATGGGGTGGCAGAACAGGAGGCTGAGAAGAGCATGGGAATGCAATAAAGTAGGTAGAATGGGAAAGTAGTGATTCTTTGGGGATAAAGGAATGTGGGGAGGTGCCAGGAGGCAGGATGTTGGGACCCAGCATGCTAAGGGACACACCTGCCTACACAGATCCCCCAAATCCAGCAAACTCCCCCCCACACACACCATTTTCCTTCATTCCCCACCATTATTTTTTCCACCTCCCCCAGATCAGATGGGATTTTTTTTTCCTAAAAATATGCTGTAATTCAAACAGGAATCAGTTCGGGGAAGTCCCATGGCATGTGTTAGATGTGGTTAGATCACAGTACTCCCTTCTGGCCTTGGAATTGAATCCATTCATTCATTCATTAATTCTCCAGCTCCCTGTAGTCCCATTAATTCTCTCCCACCACATGGTAAATGTTTATAAAATCTGTGGTGGGTGGGAAAAACAAACTATTAGTTTTTAAAACTGAAAGGTCCTTATGTGTTTTGTGTTTGTCAAAAAAAATTTTTGGTTTAGAATCAATAACTGTTCTGGAGTCTTTATAGTAAACTGTTGTATGTGTGGTTTTCCTGTAGAATATACTCTCGCTAAAGATATTAATAATTAAAATGGAATATACTTTTGTTTTATGAACAAACACTTATGCAGGATAATTTTGAATGTACTAAAATCATAATGTTGCTCACAATAGTCTGACAGGCCTGGGCCCAAACTTACAGGAAGTAAAAATTATCCAAAAACAGAAAGCAGCAACTCTTCAGCAACACAGGTGAACATTCTGATGGGGGATGATGGTGAAGAAAATATTTATTTTTTCTTCCAGCTTTAGACAGATTTGTTTTAATAAAAATGAATATAGGAGAATAAAATACCATTTTTTGACTGATATTTTCAAGAAGAAAGGACATTTTCATGAAAGACAGGCAGGGCAGAAAAGGTGGGGGAGTTGCTTTGTATGTAAGAGATCAGTATGACTGCTCAGAGCTCTGGTATGAAAGTGCAGAAAAACCTGAGAGTCTCTGGATTAAGTTTAGAAGTGTGAGCAACAAGGGTGATGTCGTGGTGGGAGTCTGCTATAGACCCCCGGACCAGGCGGATGAGGTGGACGAGGCTTTCTTCCAGCAACTAATGGAAGTTACTAGATTGCAGGCCCTGGTTCTCATGGGAGACTTCAATCACCCTGATATCTGCTGGGGAGCAATACAGCAGTGCACAGACAATTCAGGAAGTTTTTGGAAAGGGTAGGGGACAATTTCCTGGTGCAAGTGCTGGAGGAACCAACTAGGGGCAGAGCTCTTCTTTCCCTGCTGCTCACAAACCAGGAAGAATTATTAGGGGAAGCAAAAATGGAAGGGAACCTGGGAGGCAGTGACCATGAGATGTTCCAGTTCAGGATCCTGACACAAGGAAGAAAGGAGAGCAGCAGAATACGGACCCTGGACTTCAGAAAAGCAGACTTTGACTCCCTCAGGGAACTGATGGGCAGGATCCCCTGGGAGAATAAGAGTGAGTTTGTATGTGTGTGTGGGGGGGGGAGGGGAAGGGTGAGAAAACCTGGATTTGTGCTGGAAATGGCCCTACTTGATGATCACTTTAGATAAGCTGTTACCAGCAGGAGAGTGGGGTGGGAGGAAGTTTTGTTTCATGGTCTCTATGTGTATATAATGTCTTCTGCAGTTTCCACGATATGCTATGCATCCGATGAAGTGAGCTGTAGCTCACGAAAGCTCATGCTCAAATAAACTGGTTAGTCTCTAAGGTGCCACAAGTACTCCTTTTCTTTTTTCTTTTTATGACGGGGAAAGGAGTCCAGGAGAGCTGGCTGTATTTTAAAGAATCCTTATTCAGGTTACAGGAACAAACCATCCCGATGTGTAGAAAGAATAGTAAATATGGCAGGCGACCAGCTTGGCTGAACAGTGAAATCCTTGCTGATCTTAAACACAATAAAGAAGCTTACAAGAAGTGGAAGATTGGACGAATGACCAGGGAAGAGTATAAAAATATTGCTCAGGCATGCAGGAGTGAAATCAGGAAGGCCAAACCACAATTGGAGTTGCAGCTAACAAGAGATGTTAAGAGTAACAAGAAGGGTTTCTTCAGGTACGTTGGCAACAAGAAGAAAGCCAAGGAAAGTGTGGGCCCCGTACTGAATGAGGGAGACAACGTAGTGACAGAGGATGTGGAAAAAGCTAATGTACTCAATGCTTTTTTTTCCTCTGTCTTCATGAAGAAGGTCAGCTCCCAGATTACTGCACGGGGCAGCACAGCATGGGGAGGAGGTAACCAGCCCTCTGTGGAGAAAGAAGTGGTTCTGGACTATTTAGAAAAGCTGGACGAGCACAAGTCCATGGGCCCGGATGCGTTGCATCCGAGAGTGCTAAAGGAGTTGGCGGATGTGATTGCAGAGCCATTGGCCATTATCTTTGAAAACTCGTGGCGATCGGGAGAAGTCCCGGACAACTGGAAAAAGGCTAATGTAGTGCCCATCTTTAAAAAAGGGAAGGAGGAGCATCTGGGGAACTATAGGCCAGTCAGCCTCACCTCAGTCCCTGGAAAAATCATGGAGCAGGTCCTCAAGGAATCAATTCTGAAGCACTTAGAGGAGAGGAAAGTGATGAGGAACAGTCAGCATGGATTCACCAAGGGCAAGTCATGCCTGACTAATCTAATTTCCTTCTATGACGAGATAACTGGCTCTGTGGATGAGGGAAAAGCAGTGGATGTGTTATTCCTTGACTTTAGCAAAGCTTTTGATGCGGTCTCCCACAGTATTCTTGCCAGCAAGTTAAAGAAGTCTGGGCTGGATGAATGGACTAGAAGGTGGATAGAAAGCTGGCTAGATCATCGGGCTCAACGGGTAGTGATCAATGGCTCCATGTCTAGTTGGCAGCCGGTATCAAGCAGAGCGCCCCAAGGGTTGGTCCTGGGGCTGGTTTTGTTCAATATCTTCATTAATGATCTGGAGGATGGCGTGGACTGCACCCTCAGCAAGTTTGCAGATGACACTAAACTGGAAGGAGAGGTAGATACGCTGGAGGATAGGGATAGGATACAAAGGGACCTAGACAAATTAGAGGATTGGGCCAAAAGAAATCTGAGGTTCAACAAGGACAAGTGCAGAGTCCTGCAGTTAGGACGAAAGAATCCCATGCACGGCTACAGACTAGGGACCGAATGACTAGGCAGCAGTTCTGCAGAAAAGGACCTAGGGGTTACAGTGGATGAGAAGCTGGATATGAGTCAACAGTGTACCCTTGGTGCCAAGAAGGCTAATGGCATTTTGGGCTGTATAAGTAGGGGCATTGCCAGCAGATCAAGGGATGTGATTGTTCCCCTCTATTCGACATTGGTGAAGCCTCATCTGGAGTATTGTGTCCAGTTTTGGGCCCCACACTACAAGAAGGATGCAAAAAAATTGGAAAGCGTCCAGCGGAGGGCAACAAAAATGATTAGGGGACTGGAACACATGACTTATGAGGAGAGGCTGAGGGAACTGGGATTGTTTAGTCTGCGGAAGAGAAGAATGAGGGGGGATTTGATAGCTGCTTTCAACTACCTGAAAGGGGGTTCCAAAGAGGATGGATCTAGACTGTTCTCAGTGGTACCAGATGACAGAACAAGGAGTGATGGTCCCAAGTTACAGTGGAGGAGGTTTAGGTTGGATATTAGGAAAAACTTTTTCACTAGGAGGGTGGTGAAGCACTGGAATGGTTTACCTAGGGAGGTGGTGGAATCTCCTTCCTTCGAAGTTTTTAAGGTGAGGCTTGACAAAGCCCTGGCTGGGATGATTTAGTTGGGGATTGGTCCTGCTTTGAGCAGGGGGTTGGCCTAGATGACCTCCTGAGGTCCCTTCCAACTTTGACATTCTATGATATTTTGTAATTTTAAGCATAGTTGCTTTTATGTGCTTGTAAATTGGTTACATTTAATATTTAATCAGTATATCGCTATTTTTACTAACAGAACAGTGCAGCTGTCCTGCAGATACAGACATGGCATCAGATATGCCATCAAAACAAACAGAGAAACAAATCTGTTAGAGCATCAAGATCACACACCTATCTTACAAAAGCCAAAGGATAAAACTCAGAAACGCAGTAACAAAAGATACTGTTCACACAGCACTGGCTCTTGGCAGTAATAATTTCAGTAAGCTTTGACCAATTAGATTATTTGTGATGGGCTATTATGTACGCAATCCTTGGCTGAATCAGGAAGAGGCTAACCCCATTCACTGCACTTAGACTATAGAGACTACCTGAGGTGTCAGGCCTGGAGATGACAGCTGTGGTCCACTACTAAGGTTTTTGAAAGCCACACACAGACACTCTGGCTTGCAGGAGAAGAGCATGTTCCTGGGAAGGAAGAGTGTAAATTCTAGACAGAGAGGGGATGATCAGTATTGGAAAGGGGACAAGTGCTCTCATTTTTTCTACCCTGCAAACCAGGGAAGAACCAGGACTATGTGGGCACCATGCTGAAATAGGTAACCTACTTCCCTTACCATTTGTTTATCTAAATGGACAAACTAAAAATTGAGAGATTACTTGCCTCCCAGGAAGGAAACAGCCTGGATAGCTGTTTTGTGATTATTATTATTTTAATCTGTTTTTCTGCCCATCTTTAAAGTAGTGGCACTCCAACTCTGTGGGGTGGAAACAGTGGCTTATACAGCCCTATAGCCCAGACCCTTGGCCCCATCCGTACCCTTCAGTATATGCTCCATCGGCTGATCCGTGGTATCACTACGCCTTGGCACCACTGCCGCCTGGCGACCCTTATGCCTGGCCATACTGGGCCACTTGGAAGCCCCACTATGAGCACAGCATACCACCTCACTTGCAGCATTGGCCGTCTCTGATGCAAATGGCCCCTCCTTCTGTCTTCAAAGACCTCAGGCCAACCCCGTTCCGGCAGCACTGGCAGTACCAACGGCGCCTTCAGCAACCCCAGTACCTACGGGCGCTTCCTTGTCTCCGAATGATGCCATCATTCCCCCTATACTCTCAACTCCTGTTGACCTAGTGCAGTACCAGAACTTACTTTGGCATATGGCCACTGCCCTCACTTTGCCTGTTGAAGATGTCTAAGACCCGCAGGCTCAATTCTTGGATATCCTGCAATCTCTGGGACCCTCCCATACCGCCCTTCCTATCCACTACACCCTTCTGCAACCAGCCCAAATGTCTGGCACACCCCAGCCTCCTGTGCTCTGACACTAAAGCAGGCAGAACACCGTTACTTCATTCCCTTCAAAAGCACAGACTTTCTTTTCACGCACCCACACCCTAACTCCTTGGTAATTCAAACTGCCAACAGGCGCATTCGCCAGCAACATGTGAGGTCTCCACACTCCGATCGAGCAGCTAAAAAATTGGATCTCCTGTGTTGTTAAGTCATCTGCTGGCCTTCAGTTCCACATCACAGCTTCCAGGCCATCTTGGCCAAGTATGACTTCCTGTCATACTCCAGGCTAGCAGACTTCCAGACCTTCCTTCCCCCAGACAAGCAACTAGATTTCCAGAGTCAACTGGATGAGGGCAAGCTGGTGGCCAAGGTTGCCCTCTAGACTGCGGTCAGTGCTGCCATTATTACATCCTGTTCACTAGCTTCTGGGCTTATACTTTGCTGGGACTCCGGGCTTCAATCCAGTGGCTTCCCTAAAGAGGTCCAAACCACTCCTGAGGACCTCCCCTTGGACAACCATAAGTTATTCAGAGACAAAACCAATGGGTCCTTACATTCCCTCAAGGACTCACATGCCACTCTCCATTCTCTGGGACTTGTATACCCCAAACCCTGCTCATCACCAACAACGGCCCTCCTTCCAACTCTGCTAATGGGCCGCATACCAACCTTACCACCAGCCCTTCTCCCAGCGCTCACAGGATTCTTTTCGGTGCCGCCTGGGCACCCAGTGACCTCACTGCCCTGCCACAGCTTCCTCATCCACCTCTAATCCTTCTCAACGTTCCTCCAGACAGCCCTTTTGACTCCTCCTCTGAGATCCGTGAACCTCACCACCCCTCTCTCCCCACTTCGCACTTAGTTTTCGGGGGTTGCCTTGCTGTCTATGCTCACAACTGGGAAAAGATTATGACTGACTGCTGGGTGCTGGACATTGTTCGCCAAGGGTACCTTATTGAATTTCTCTCCTTCACACCTCGCTGCCCACCCCAAGGTGCCCTGCCATGTAATCACACTCTCATCTCCTCTGTGAGGAAGCAAATACCCTCCTCCGGAGTGGCACTATAGAACTCATTCCATGGCACTACCATGGCTAGGGCTTCTATTCCCCCTATTTCCTCAGGCCAAAGAAAAGGGGTGGCCTCCGCCCTACCTTGGACCTCTGCCTTCTGAACAAGTTTATTCACAAGTTCTGTTTCTGGATGGTCACCCTTCCCCTCATTATCCCTTCCCTTCCCCTTGGAGCCTGGTTTGCGGTTCTCGATATGAAGGATACTTATTTCCATATCGACATCCATTCTGCCCATCACAAGTTCTTCCACTTCACGGTTGAACACTCCCATTAGCAGTTCCCAGTCCTGCCCTTTGGAATCACTACCACCCCCACCCCATCTTCATGAAGGTCTTCGCCGTCTTGGCAGCTCATATGTGCCACCTGGGTCATTCTCTGTTCCCATATCAGGACAATTGGCTCCTTACGGTGTCATCCCGTTTCATCTCCTCACCACTACCTGAACCCTGTGTGCCTTCTTTGATACCCTAGGGGTTTGCATCAACAAAGACAAGTCTATCCTCACCCCTACCTGTTCCCTCACCTTTATTGGCACTCTCTTGGACTCTGTCATGGCCCGCACCTTCCTCCCTTCAGATCGCTTCACCACTCTCACTGCCCTCATCATGCAGCTCTGTGGCTGCCTGCATACCCGCCTCAGTCATTGCCTCTCCCTTCTGGGCCATATGGCAGCCTGCACCTCTGTTGTCCCATGTGCCCATCTCCACATGTGCTGCTTCCAGCTGTGGCTCCAATCCATCTACAATCCACAGTCCGGTTATTTCAATAAATAGGAACAAATTCCCTCCTCAGTTCTGGCCTCTCTCACTTCGGGGCACAACCCTGCCACAGTTTTGACCAGTGTTCCTTTCTCACCTCCCACACAATGGCTGCTTCACTCGTCAGCTGGTATCCTCATCTGGATGACCGCGTGGCTGAGAGGGAAGCGCAGATGCACATCAACATCTTAGAGCTGCTAGCCGTCCGCCTTGCCTGCCAAGCCTTCCTAGCTCTCCTTCGATCTTGTCGCGTGCAGCTGTTATCGAATAACATGACCGCTGCTGTTTACATCAACAAGCAGGGTGGAGCCTGAGACCCCACCCTTTGCACAGAGGCCATCCTCTTATGGAACTGGTGCCTGGGGCACGACATCATGCTACAGGCAGTTCATCTTCCCGTCACCAGCAACTCCATGGCAGACATGTTTAGCTGCTCCTTCCATGACAATCACAAGTAGGAACTTCATGACCCCACTTTCCAGTTCCTCTTCCCCTTGTGGGGCACACCGACTTGGGACCTCTTCGACATGCTGGTCAATCACAAACTTCTCTACTGCTCCAAAGGAGCCCTTGGCCTAAGCTCCCAGGGCGACATCCTCCTCATTCCTTGGACCCCTGGCCTACGCTATGCCTTCCAATCTATGCCGTTGATCTATGGACAACTAATGATGCACACGCAGGTCAACGGACAGTACTATGAACATTCTGGCTTGGGTACATAGTGCATCCACATTTGGAATCCAGATAGGGACCACACATCTCAAAGAACTTCCAGTTGCAGTAAGTTACCTTGTGATGGTCCCTATGTGTATTCCACTCGAGGTGTGCATGTGCCTCCCTGCAGGGAACTGGACTAGATGACCTTTCAAGGTCCCTTCCAGTACTACATTTCTATAATTCCTTGTGTGTGATGTATTACTAATTCCTGTAATAGAAAGCACACTTTAAAACTATTAAATATTTTAATTATTTAAATCCTTTTTCTAATATACAAATTACCTGCATAATATAAACGTAATATATGCTATTTCACTTATGTTAAAAGTGCATATTATAATAGCTGATCTTAATGCAGTCAATATGAGCCTGTTTCAACGCCTATTGAAGTTGGTGGAAAGACTCCCTTTGACTTTAGTGGGCTTTGGATCAGGCTCTATGCACATATTGTTGTGATTATGTTCCTCTACTGTAATAAGATCCTAAATTGGATAGTTTTTTGCTGTACATCACAAGCACAATTGGCATTTTCTATATCTATTGCTATTGTCTCTGCTGGATTTGTCTCGCATAGATTCTGGTTCAAACAGAGTTCAGCTACCACGTATGCAGAAAAAACAAACCTGTCTCACTATAAACAGACAAACATGTCAGTTGAATACCCATAATACTACTGCATACCTTGTATGCATTGGTCAACAGTATTTGAAACTGTTTAATCTCACAAGTGTTTAAAAAAATCCTTACCAGATGGGTGTCTGGGTTTTATTTTTATTTTGAGCAGATAAAACAGCTTGTGAATTCATTAACACAGAATACAGTGCACTTTTTACATATTTCTTAGATACCTGAAAATGTATTACAAACAACAAAGGGGAAGATTTTCAGGATTATAGGAGTGTTTGTCTGCAATGAATTCATTTTAAATGCAAACCTCATATGATTAAAGTCAACTCTCTAAACAGAAGCTAGTGCTGTAAGCACCTAAATTAACATTTTTTCAGGGGCATGAAAAAGATAAATGAACTATCAGAGGTGTTTCTATTAAGATAGTCTTCTCTAATGAAAGGTAATTGTTTAAAATCTTTTTTTTTTCCAGCAAATTTGGTGATGCTGACGAGAAGGGAGTCTCTCTATTCCATTGTTACATGTCTCAGACAGTCATGTGACCAAGCTTACAGTCAATATATAACAAAGACTACAGTCACATAATTGACACCACATACAATGAAAGGTTGATGTAACCACATTTTTGTTAACTGCATGAAAACTCAGGAACATTAAGCAAAGCAGGTTTCAGAGAGTTTCAAATTAAAGTAAAATGTAGTGCATGAGTTCTTAGATGTTGATGTCAACAAACAAGTCTTTAAAATCCATTTATTTAAGAAAAAGTGGGAAAAACAGCAATTCTATTTTCAAACTTAATTTGTTCTTACCTTGCCTGTTAGGTGCTTAATGTATTCAAAGAGCTTTAATCTGATGTTCAGCTGAACTAACGTGTGCCTTACTTCTATTTAAGTGATGGTGGAGGATCTTATTACTAATAAGAGCTCATGAAAAAATATGGCCTTTGTGGCACACACCAAGCTTGGCAGGAGGCCGCTTAGTCAGAAGAGTGTTTTGGTTTTCTGTGTCCGGGAAGTCAGGAAGGGGGCAGGCATGTGCCATGATGAATAAAATTGTTGTGGCTTCATTTTGTATAGATTAAATGGGGGACAAAGTGAACATTTGGGAGACCAGGGCGGATGAGGTTGCAGGAGAGAAATGATCAGGATCTGGACAAGGGCCTTTTCTGTGATAATGGAGATGGATGAGTGGGAATTAGAGCCATTTATGTATATCTAGTAAATGGAGTTATACACAGGACCATTGTGGCAGAAGGAGAGAGTAGATCTGATAATGCCATGGTTGGGGCATGAAGGACAAGGAGGTAATGGAACGAAAGAGAAGGCTAGATCAGGGGAGGTCATGGAAGGATGGCTAGGGAGTTCAGTTTTTACTGTTAGATCTGAGTTGGTGATGAAAGGAAGTGTTGTTAGAAGTCACAAGGAGATGCAAATCTGATGGAGAGGGATAGACTAGGGATGGAAGAGAGATAACTGTGGATCTCAGCAAAAGGATAAGGTTTAGACTGGAGAAAGAGGCAAAGGCTGAGCCCTGAGTGACCCGGACAGAAAGGAAGAGGAGTAATGCCAGTAGGAGATACTGAAGAGGCTATTGAAGAGACAGGAAGTGAAAGTGGAGAGCAGTTAGTCTCTGAGGGCGAGTGGGGCGAGAGTTTCTGAGAGGAGAGAGTGATCATCCTGGCTGATTTTTCTTACTGAGCCACATTCATATCCTCAGAAATCTGAGGTTGAAAAATGGAAATGGAACAGAACAGGCCACCAAACAAACATACCCATATGGGTGAGGCTTCTTGGAAAAATATAAGTGTTTTAATGCTAGCCAAAGCGTTAAGAGGGATACGAGGGTCAGAAAGCAAATCCATTAATAAATGAGATAAGTGACTCATAGGGGAGATTTATTATTTATTTTTGTGGTGCCCAAAAGTGTGAAGGGCACTTCATATAACAAAGAGAATAAAACAGTTCCTGCCCCAAGGAGTTAACAATTTTTGACAGGATGTGACAAGCAAGAGTGATAGCGATAGGCAGGGGATGGGGAAGAAGGACCAAGGTAACAGCAATAAGCTCAGTTATTTCGTCTAGATGTGTGCACAACTTGGTGGTTCAATGTATTTTTTAAAATGTATTATTAGGGATGCTTCTCATGGGCACTGAAAAACAAGTAGGAGTGAGAGAATAGCGGTTGGGTGGACTGGAACTGGGAGGCTATGTCAGGCCTAGAGGTTGGTATGGAAAAATGCTTGGAGATAGTCATGGGAATAGCAGACACACAGGGCACTGAGGCTGGTATAATTGATGGGGAGAAGGGAGTGAGAGGTGGTGCAGTATGAGCCTAGGTCAGATATGTAGGCAGAAGCAGAGATATGTGGGACTTTGCAGGTGAGGATAAGGTGTTCAAACTTGATATGGTAGGAAAGGGGCATTCAGTAGATGAAGTAGAGGAATGGATGATGGATGGTCATATAAGCATAGGAAAATAATCTCAGTAGTGGTATTTTGAATGGACTGCAGGGATGCAATGTAGTATCGGGGAAGTCAGACGGGAGGGAGAGGCTGATTAGTAAAGATAGAAGACAATGGAGCATGGACAGGAGTTGTAGCAGTGGTGACAGAGAGGAAGGACTGGGTCTCTGAAATGTTGGAGAGGAAGAAACAGCAAGATTGGACATGGCCTGTATATGTGGGGAGAGGAGCAGAGAGGTTATGAGCCTGTGCACCCGGGAAGTTGGGGTAATTTTTGACAGGCCGTGTGTGCAAAAAATTTCTTCTGTGCAAATTGTTGTGCTTCTGTGCAAATTTTTGTGCGTGCAGTGTTTCGCTGTGTGCGCGGGGTTTAGGATCTGTGTATGCACGCACAGCTTAGAGGGAACAGTGGTCAAGAGTAATAGTAAGAGGGAAAGGGGGAAGTGGAAAGGGCTTAGAAAGTAAAATATGGCGCTCAGCTCTGGCTGCAAAACAGCTTGACATCCAGGAAGAAATGTCAGAAAGACCACTCAAAATTCAGGAGTGGACTAACACAAACAGGTCAGGAGTGCACAAATAGATTTGTGAATTGTCAGCATAAAAATGATAGTGTGTGGAGGAAAACGCAGTAAGGGCCAGGGAAAGAGCCCTGCAAGACCCCTTCACAGAGCAAAAGTGGATCTAGCCAGGGGATCCTGAGGAGATCTCTGCAGTAGCAGGCACAGAAGTAGGAGGAGATAGAACTGTAGCATTAAAGCTGAGGGAGGACATGATATCAAGGGGCAGAGAATAGTCACTAATACTGAAACGAGTGGAGGGCGAGGAAGGCCTGAGTTTTGTTTTGTTTTTTCCTTTAGTCTTAAAACTATTTTCAACAAGAAAAATATTAAAAATGTGAAAAAAAATCCAGTAAAAATAATTGATAAAAAGCAGGTAAGGGCTACTTTGAAAATCTGAGCAAAATCCACTGGTTCAATTGTAATATACTGTAGGGGGACATTGTTGCATTAGCAGAGTGATACTCTAGATAAGCTCAAATGGATTTCCATCACTAGCATTCGAGGATTCTATTAAGTATAGGACTTTTAAAATTATTTTTATCATCATTGTAGGCTCTTATTAAAAGTTTTATGCTCACAGTTGTCCATGACATAGAACTGCAGTTTTGTCAGTGATCCATGGGGCAACTGATTCGGCTTGTCAGCTTACATCACAGCTCCAAAGAAATGAACCTATCAGGATCTGAGCTCAAGCAACCCTTGCTTCTGATTTGTTCATGGTAATGCCAGATTTGGGTCACTCCCTATTACTTTCTCATACGCTATTTTGTCATGTGGTTCTCTTTAATTAAAAAAAAAAAAAAAAAAAAGGGTGTGTATGTGTGTGTGTGTCTGTGTTTGTTTTAGGTGCCACTCTGCAGAAACACAAAAGCTTTTTTTCCTAGGGCATCATTTTCTGTTTGTGCTAGTTGGACCTGAACTGTGAAGGTTCTGATTTATTTGTACACAGCCTTCCCCCAAGTTTTGGAGAAGACTTAGTTTTCAAATGAACCGGTCTGTATTTAAATGAATCCACCATTGGCTATTACTGAACAGTCCTTATAACCGATAGCTTGCTTTTCCAGCTGTTGGGAAAAAGTAAATGCACAAACTGTAAAAGTGCTTTCTTTTGTAGATTGCTTTCTTCCCCAAATTGTAAGTCAACACCATATTGTAGACATCAATCCTTTGATACTAGTCAGCACCATATACTGCTTATATGGCAAAAAGAGAATTAACCATAGTAAGCAGTAATGGTGTATGTAGTTGATATTATATTAAATTAGGTTGTCTTGAGTAGATGTCCTTTATCTCTGAAAAAGTATATATTATCCCTGGGTCGGTTGTTTCAATTCATTTTATACACATCAGAAAGTTTTTTTGGAAGATGGAGATTTCTATCAAGTGGTGTTGGCCAGACTCCAGATTTTTTCTATTCATCTAGAGCTATAACAGTACTGAACACATAGCTGTGAGTGTGAAAGCAATTTTCACTCCCGCATTTTTTGTTTCTGTTCAATCCCTTGTCCTTTTAGTCAGTATAATAGAAGTGCTTCAGTAAGCAGGGTCAAGTAGGATATGCCAGTGAGAAACATGAAAATGAGACTATAGGCTGCGATTATGGGCTCTAATGTGTGATGAATCCTTTTTAATCACATGATATGAACTAATGTCACCATTTATTATAAAACAACAAAGTGTCCAGCTACAGGAGGAATAGAATGGATGACAACTGCATTTTTAAATGTTCTTTTAACATTTAAATGTTTTTAAATGTTCTCGTTTAAGCAAGTACAGCATGATCACTTTAGACAAGGAAAAAACAAAGTTAAAATAATTGCAAGTATTTTCAGTGAGTTTCATTTTAGGACTAGTGTTTCATTTCTTTACAGTAGGTTATAGATTCAGTATTCTTTACAATTCTCGCACTGTGTATGGATCAAAATATCTGGTCTCAGTAGGGAGAAGTGAAAACTGAACTGCGTTATTACGATCAAAATAATCATTTAATTTATTTTAACTATTGAACTCCAAGGTTCAATACTGATGTGAATTAAAAGCACAAGGCACCAGCCATAGTTAATTTTTTTTGTTTTAAATTATTTTTTAATTGCTGCTCAGCTATTAATATCTAAGCTACAGCATTTGCTCTCTGCACTTGGATAATGCATTAACCCTTTGCTGTCTGACATCTTCGGCTAGAAGATCAGATGAAGATTCAAACGCATCACAAGATTTTGGTATGTTTCAAAATATTGACTATGTGCTGAGATACTCAGAAATGTGTGGTGTTAGGGGGAAAACACACAGTGCAGCAGGCCGATACAATGGAGTTGCTCAGATACCACAATGTGGTATAAAATCTGGGTTCTGGTCCCTCCATGCACTACACCACTGATTTCAAATGGACTTTGCTTAGCGGTAAGGATCCAGCCATATGGATAAGATTGCCTTAGTGAAGTTAAACAGCCATCTTAAAACTTGGTGACTAAACTACCACTTGTACATGGGCAAATCCACACTCAAATGCAGACTCATTAGCCGTCCATAGGGCACCACATGGATGCACAAGTCTGTCCACAAACGACAGATTGCAGGATTGGGTCTTTAGGGCCTGATCATGCACCAATTAAGTCAATGGCAAAATTCACAGACTTCAATGGTACAGAAGCCTAGTGATGAATGTGAACTGGGAGAAAGAAATGGCTTCAGTCTTTTCCAGTCAAATATTAGACCGATAATGGTAACAGAGTTCAAATACGCATTGACTTCATATTGCTGATTTAAAGTGGGAGATATTTTTCTAAGGCATTGATCTTTCAAAGACTTAAAGCACATGCATAATTTTATACATGTGAGTAAAATGTGCTTAAGTCTTTTCAAGGTCAGGGCCTAATTCTGTAAGGCAGAACCAGAGGAATGAGATATGAATATTTAATAAAATACACAGAATATGTAATTCCATGACTTTGAAACATTTGATGTTATAGTAACTTATATGACAAATGTGACACACATACCCATACAAACAAGTCAAAGAATGTAGCAGCAATTTGGGCAAAAAATAAACATACTTATGAAATATATGCATTGTTAGATCAGTTTTAATTAAACAAATTAGAATAATGATGATGATAACCTTGATCCTGAAATTTTTGGCAGAATTGAGAACTTAACCTGGTACATGCATGGCTACAATTATCTAATAAGAGCAGAAATATACCATTCTAAGATGACATCAGAAATTAATATAATAGATGTACATTTCAAATCCTATTTTTGTTTTAAGTATATTTCTAAACTGCTGTAACCAAGCCGCTGCGGGTTTTGCCAAAGTGTGTTTGTCTTTGATTGTAATCATGACTTTTATAGAGATGAGCAGAAAAGAAAGTGAATTCAGACTGTACTTAAACTGAATTGAGGAACCATGTATGGTGGCATAAAGATAGGTGTTGGGACAATAACTGGATAAAATTAAGAAAAGAATAATTGATTGGTTTTCAAGGAAAATATCCTGAGAGTGACATCTTTTAGACTAACTCACAAATGGGTCTTAAGGCCACACAGTGCTGCATAATCTCATTTGGACTCTTGGCAAACACTTTGGGATTTTTTGTGTTTGCAGAAACACTTGCACCTGTATTGTTTCCGTTTAAAATACCTTAATATAAGTGGTTTAGTGTATGCTGTCTGATTTATTGCCTGTAACATGGCCTGTTGTAGCAATTCAGCCTATACTTTTCTAATGCCTATCACCATCATCTCTTGCAATAATAGACACAGAATTTGTGTAAGTGTAGAACTAAATCACTTCAGCCCATCCTTTATATTAGCTATCAACCTGCACAGAGTTACCCTGGTGATCATATTCCAGGAGAATTTTCCCAGGTCCTTTGGTAGCTCCATTATTTGGGACCAGTCTGTGCAGAGACGAGTCTTGCATTGTGTCTTAGTACCCAGACTTGTGGCCTCTCTCAACAACCACATCCTCCTCTTGAACCCAAGAGCTTCACCCAGTGATGAGCTGCCAAAATTTTAACAAGGGGTTCCCTCCTCACCCCACGAGGGAGTCGTTGCCCACATCCACCTCCCGGGACTCCAGCCCCATCCAACCCCCCCGCGTTCCTTGATGCCTCCCCCAGGACTCCTGCCCCATCCACCCCTTCCCCTGTCCCCTGACTGCCCCCAGAACTGGGCAGGAGGGTCTCGTGGGCCACCGTAGTGGGTGCCCACCCCACCCGTAAGAGCCAGAGGTACCTGCCGGGGGGCAAGATGGGGAGTCCTGGAGGTGCTTACCTGGGGCAGCTCCCAGGAAGCATCTGGCAGGTCCCTCTGGCTCCTAGGGGCAGGGGAGTGTAGCTAGGGTGGGAGCAGGGGGAGCGGCCGCTCCCCCACTGATTGCATCAAAAGTGGTGCCTTAGGCACTGACTCCCTGGGTGCTCCGGGGCTGGAGCACCCACGGGGAAAATTTGGTGGGTGCAGAGCACCCACCGGCAGCTCCCCGCCCTGCCCCTGGCCCCAGCTCACCTCCGTTCCGCCTCCTCCCCAGAAGGCCCCACCCCGCTCTGCTTCTCTGTCCGCCCCCCCCCCCCCGCCCCGGCTTTCTGCGAATCAGCTGTTCAGCGGGAAGCCTGGGAGGGCTGAGATGCAGGCCGCAGCTTCTCACTCAGGCCGAGGGTGGCGGAGGTGAGCTGGGGCAGGGAGTGGTTCCCTGCGCGGCCCACCCCGGGTTACCTGCTGCGGCGTGGGCAGCCCTCCCCCCCCCCCCCCAACCGCCCCAGCTCACCTCCGCCTCCTTGGGCCTGAGCGGGAAGCCGCGGCCTGCTTCTCAGCCTGCCCCAGCTTCCCGCGCGAACAGCTGATTTGGGGGAAGCCTAGGGGGGCCGAGAAGCAGAGCGGGGCGGCGCGTTCAGGGGAGGAGGCAGAGCGGAGGTGAGCTGGGGCTGGGGGTGGGGCAGGGAGTTGCCAGTGGGTGCTCTGCACCCACCAAATTTTCCCCTTGCGTGCTCCAGGGCTGGAGCACCCATGGAGTTGGCGCCTAAGGCGCCACTTTTGGCTGGTTAAGTTTAGAAGCCCTTTTAGAACCGGTTGTCCCTTGCGGAACAACCGGTTCTAAAAGGGCCTCTATATTTAAGAACCGGTTGTAGCGAACCGGTGCGAACTGGCTCCAGCTCACCACTGGCTTCACCCTAGGGACTGTCATCCCTGTGAAACAGAACTGCCGCAGTGAAAGGGAAGAGGACGTAGCATGTATATAGCTCATTAAAAGTACAATAACTGGGTTTTTTAACAATTATTTTTCTTCATAAAATAGCCTTTTCTGAAAAATGAAAATTTTAATGACAAATTGTTTTCCCCCTAAATATTTTTTTTCCATTAAACTTGTAAAGGAACATCCCCCTTGCCATATTCTCCCTCCTTTAAACCCCCTCACCTTTTTCAGTGGAAAAATGGACAAAATATTTACATATGATGGCACCCACAATGTGGTGGCCACTTTCCCAATATATAGTCAGACCATGTGACTAAATAAAGGTCACAGAAGGATTTGGTTCTAAACCTGGCATTAATCCCTTGCTCACAGTTCTTTGTTTAGTTCAGTGGTTTTTAACCTGTGGTCCGTGAACCGCAGATTATGGCTGAGATTTACAAAGGGACCTGCACCTCCATTCGAAATTTTTTCGGGGTCCACAAATGAGAAAAGGTTGAAAACCACGGGTTTAGTTCCCTACACCATGTGGTCTCTTGTGCTAGTAAGCTGCACTAGAGGTCATGGCATCAACTCAGCAGCAGAGTTGGCTCTGTCCCAGGCAACCTGCAACAGCCCCAGTTCCAACAGCAGTAGCCTAGCTAGTGCTGCCCCCTACAACTGTGAACTAACCTGGGATCTTTGAAAAACTCAAGGGACCTATGGCTACGGTTTTCTGAACCCCAAAGGCCTGGCCGGGGTGGCTGTGAGGAACAGCAGCAAACTTTCAACCCCAGTGAGGAATCTCCATTCAAGGCTGTCTTCATAAGGAAAAGAGAGAGAGATCTACTTTATAAAACTGAAAGCTGAGATTCTCTTTTTGCATTTCAAGATCTTTTATATTAGAGAGAATCACATGGGAAGGGCTTTTTAGCTCTGCAAAGACCAGCTCTACAAGGAGACACCCTAAGAGAAAAGTCTGGTGATGCCAGTCACCAAAAAGAGCAGTTGGTTAGGAGTGAAACCTGGAAAGTGAGATATTTGAGACTGCAGAAAGAAAGAAAGAAAGTCATAACTGAAGAAATCAAAAGCACCCCTTGAGAAGAATGAGGAAAAACAAAGTTGGGATTATGAGAGAACAGTTATATATGTGTGTGTGTGTGTGTGTATATATATATAATGTCCCAGCCTCTGACACTTTTTGGTACCAGGCTAATGCACTTTCAACATTTTTCAACATATTCTTGCTCAGAGAGTTTCTACACAGCACTAAACTGATGCAGCCCTGTCCTTCATGTGGTAGGCCCATTGTAAAACTTGGGCTATGTTCTCTCAGCATGGTCTCTTCATTTGTTCCAAAGACCTGGTCAGAAATCTGGGAGGACCTTCATACTGTATTGTGTTCTATTGTCCTAATAAGAATTTTAGTATATTTTTCACTAGATTGTATTGTGTTAAATTATTATTGTCACATGAAATGCATTGATTTAGGCTAAGTAGTTGCATAAATCTTCCTGACATGGAGTTGTAATAGACTGTTGAATAGTTTGTTTAAGGAAGTGTTGAAAGTTCTATAACCTGGAAAATTTAAAACTGGTATTGCATACCATTAGAATGTGGTGTGGGGAACAGTCTTGCTGTGACAGGTGAATAGATTGTATAGGTTTCTTCCATGTCCAATTTTGGGCAGCAGGATGGGGAGGGAGGGTTATATGAGCACCTTCTCCTACTTAACAATTAATATGGTTATCGAAGGAATTGAGAGATAGTGCTATTATACATCATCTTACAAGTTCTTTTTCCCAGTGGGTGGGCAAGTTTTTAGTGTCTGAAGAAAAGCTGTATTGTTAATTTTGTTGTTGCAGGATCTTTCGGGAGAGCCATGGGAAGCAGTAGGAAATCTGAGTTAATCTTGCTAACTTAGAGTGTATTCCTGAGGCAGAGCTACTCCCTGGGAACTGGTTTTTGGGCTGAGATCCCCAAAAAGGGGCTTCCCTTTAGGCTGTTTGTGACCACCACTGTTCCAGGACTGATGTTTTTTTTAAAAAAAAAAAAAGTTATACTAAGAATTTCTCCTCCAATGGGAAGCTGATCTGAAAGGCCCCAACAGCTGCTACCAGTTGGCAGAGGACAATATGGTTTGTTAGTGTTAAATTAGTGCTTAGCTGCTCCTACCAAGATCAAGGTCACATTATACTTGCCAGCATACAAACACATAGTAAAAGTCTCATTCTCAAGGAGCTTACAGTCTAAGTATACAAGACAGATAGAGGGTGAGAGCAGTGGTGAAAGTAAAATTAATTTCTTCCCTGCACGGGAAGGGCATGTGGCTCTGCCCCACACGGGGCCCCTACGCTCTTCCCCTCGCCGCCTCATCCCATGTCACCTGAGGGGAGGGAGGGCTGAGGTCGGTACAACAGCCAGAGGAGCTGCCGGTGTTTTCTGCTCCTTTCCCTGCTGCCCCTCCCAGCGGGGAAAGGAGCAGAACCCCCAGCCCCACCTCCTACGCTTCCACGGAGCTGCGTCTCCTCTGGCTCTCTACAGCGGCAGCCCTACAGGAAGACAGGGCTGAGGGTTCTGCTCCTTTCTGTGCTGGGAGGGGTAGCAGCATGCGGGGAAAGGAGCAGAATGCTGGCAGCTCCTCCGGCTGCCGTGCCGTACCACTCCCAGCCCCTGTTCTCCTGAGAGGCAGTTCATGGAGGGGCTGGGGGTAGTACAGTGTCTTTTCGGTACTCTGTACCGGCTACAAATAGCTTGCTGGTATGGCGTACAGGTTTACTTGCCCAGCTTCGGCCACTTTCTTACCAGTATGTTGTACTGGCCTGTACCGGCTTACTTTCACCTCTGGGTGAGAGAAAGAGAGAAAGAAAATACGGTTATCCCCATTTTACAGATGGGGACTGAGACACAGAGAGACCAAGTGACTTGCCTGAGGTCACACAGGAAGTCTGTGGTAGAGCTGGGAATTAAGCCTATGTCCCAGTCCAGTGCCTTAACACCTTAACCACAAGAGCATCCTTCCTGTCATCATCATCATCATCAATTAATAAAAGTGAACCTCTACTAAAGTTATAGTGACTATAACTAAAATATGCTTTAAAATATATTTACAAAGTTTGCTGCATACAGAAGTAAGATCAAGAGACATTGCCACGGAATTTTCAGCTTTGGTGTTGTATATGAAATTCTTGCTCATTAAACACTAGGGTAACACTGGAATGTAGAGATGGACCTGAGCTGAAATTCAGGCTGTCATGGTGGATACTGGAGTACTGATCCCTGTCATGTGATGGGCATATTGACCTTTATTTTCCTCATCCAGCTCAGGTGACTGGGGCCAAGCAATAAAGTTCACAGCACTCCTGTGCATCACACCTTTATTACATGTGTGGTTGTGGATCTGGGGTCTTGGTTCATCTTTGTCAGAATTTCAGTCTGTGAGCACCTGGCAAGTGCACAAAGTAATATTCTGTACTGTACTTAAGTGACAGAAAACAAAGCATTGTGAAAAGTGTAAGTGAAATGATCAAGAAGGCTGCTGATTGCTAAACATACAGTATTTTCTGTTCACTTACATGCTTTCTGTCTCTCTTCAGTGATGACAGCAGTGGGAGTTCAAAATGTGGCCATTGTAGTGCAGAAATATTCTCACACTGCTGTGCTGGAAGAGGAGGGAAACTAAGGTCAACAAGAAAGGAACGCAACTATGTGCTATAAGAACTTTTTTCAGTGATTTCTAGTACACTTGATCTATATGACTGTTATTACTGAGTTAACATAATACCAAAACATGTCTACATCCCATCCAAATAATTATGATGGAATTTTATCATGCCTTAAATGTATAAAGTTTAGCACACCAACGGAAAGATCAGTGTAACAGAAGCATGTTATGACCATGTCGTTTGGAACTATGGGATGAACCTAGAAGGGCAGTTAGCAGGGAGAGGGATAGCTCAGTGGTTTGAGCATTGGCTTGCTAAGCCCAGGGTTGTAAGTTCAATTCTTGAGGGGGCCATTTAGGGATCAGGGCAAAAACTGGGGATTGGCCCTGCTTTGAGCAGGGGGTTGGACTAGATGATCTCCTGAGGTCCCTTCCAACCCTGATATTCTGTGATTCTAATGGAAGAACATGTGGCTGATCATGAACATTAAAAGCAAACCAGACAGAATTTAGGTAAGTACCCAAGAGGACTCTTTCCTCACTTGGTAGTCAGTGTTGAGAATTCTCTTCCCTTAGAGGAACTGAGACAATCAACATTTTAGGACAAATATTACCTTCCAAATCTGCAGGAAGGGGGAAACGTCACAGGAAACCTGACAAGTTTATACTTGTGGGGTTTTCTGTTTGTTCTCTCATCCTGGGAGAGGGGTTGGCTTTTTTAAAATAGGCAGGAGTCAAGTTCAGCAAACCCAATAGAGCCTGTTTTGGCTCCTATATATGTATATATATATGTGCCGTTTTGCGCTAAACACAGATTGATCATAAAACCTGCCCCTTCCCCACTCATTGCTATGTAAGGCATCTTCATAAGTATTTCCATGAGGGATCATGAACTTGATAGCTAATACATTCTGTACTGGGGAAACTAGATACTGCTCTTGCTAAGGGATAGTCTTGGTGAGATAAGGGACTTTTCTATCTCTAACATCTGTGACCCGGTATAAGTGTAAGTAGGGTAAATTCCAGGACATGTGGTTGTGGCAGAAAATGTCCCTATAGAGGCAGATGACTAGCCTCAAACTATAAACAGTATACAGAGTATGTTTAAGGCTATTATAGTGCTCTGCTTTGGAAGTCTCAGATGGGGTTAGCAGCTCTTGAAAGGAGGTACTAGCAGGATATTGCTGCAGCCTGTAATAGTCTGAGGGGAACAGAAGCCCGTCCATTCTGAGTTCGAAGATAAGCATGTAGAAATTCGTATGTCAGGTAAAATTGTTGTTTGCATTCTAAGCATGTAAGAGTGCGGCTCACACACATCTTTGGTGATGGACATGGTAGATCCTAAATAGAATTGATTGTATTTACAATAGTGTTCTAGTCCCCAGCAAATAGAAGTTATTAGTGTTCAGAATCATCCAGTAGCTTACTACTGGTGTAAAGTGTCAAGGTAGAAATTTTAAAAGCAGAAAACAAAACCGTTTGAAGGCATCTTCCATCAGTTTTTAAAGTAGCGTCACGTTCTTTTAAAGAATGCAGTTTGGGGCTTGAACCAAGGCCAGTTTGAGGGCTCGTAGAAGTCAATGAAAAGACCCTCCAGACTTTTTGGCTCGGGTGCACATACAGTAAATTCGTTCACTGAGTTAAAGTTGATGCAAGAGTGCACCCTCTGTTTCCATGTTGGAAATAATTTTGTTTCGGGTTGAGTTGAAATGACCTCTCTTTTGTTTTTTCTCACCAAAATGAAAAAGATTCCTTTTGGTGTTAAATGAAACATAATTTAATCTGAAATGGAAATATTTATTTTTGATTTTGGATGGTTTTTTACGTGTGTGTGTGTGTGTGTGTGTTTTAAAGTTACATCTAGCTACATTTAGAAATGAAATATTTTGAAATGAAAAGTCAAAACATTTTTTTGAAAATGTCAAAATGAAATGTTTAGACTTCTTCCCATTTTTTCCAGCCAAAACTATTTGCCGAATTCAGTTTAAATTTGTGAACAGTTTTGGTTGAACCAAAACTGCGTTTTCAGCCAAAAAAAAAATGGAAAAAAAATTGCCCATCTCTATTCATCATGCACTTCCAAGACAATAACAGCACAGGTTGCATTCATTAGAAGTTTATATTTTTATTTTGATGCTCACTGTAAAAGAGCATCCCTAATTGGTGTATTTTTGGTAAGAAGTCAATTGGTTTAGATAATTTATAGGGAAAAAAAAGGCTCTACTCTTTCTCTAAAGTATTCCTGTTTCTTCCTATTCCCATGTCACATAACTAAGTGATTATCTGGATTTCTGTCATTTGTTATATAAGGAAATTTAAACTGTAAAAGATGTAAAGCCTGGGCTTTCAAATACACAGCCATGTGTCTCATGCATGTGAGAGGAGAATCACGCACACTACCTTTACATCATAAAGACTTTTTGTCTCTTCAAACCATTTCATGCCAGACTGATACAGCATAAAACTATCTGAATCGATCAGAACTTTAAAAACATTTTGGTTTTGATAATACGAATTTTGGCAAATAAATGGTGCAGCCTCCAATTTTTCCATTTTTTAAAATCAGGCAGATGTAGGGGTATCAAATCTATTCTTCAATAAACTGGAATAGTAAATCTTGAAAGGCTATGGGGCAGGTTACATTAAGGAGATGCTGAGTGCAGCAGAGCGGCAGGGGGAATTGGAGGGGGGGAGGCTGTCATTTTATAACCTCCTGCTTCTCTACCTAGGCCACAATCAAGTAGGAATGGCTGGAGTGCCCCTAATATGCCCCTCCCTGCCCGCCTCTGCCAGGAAGCTGCAGGGAGGGAGGTGTAGGTGCCCTCTGATGGCTGTATATCTGCTAAGGACTGCCCCATGGCAGGGGTATCTACAGCAAGGGAATTCAGGGTGGTTTCCGCTCCCTTTGCAATTTCTGAGCAGTGCTAAGGCAGTGGATCAGGCCAGAGAATGTGCCCCTCTATGTCCAGGCTCTTTAGGCAGAAAGAAATTTAAATTTTTGTTTTATTACTTTCATATTGTATATGGGAAAATGTGATAAACTGATAAAATATCAGTTTTTTAGAAAAAAGGGAGCATTTATGTTTCATACAAAATTATAGGGATTGTGGTTTGTTTAAACGCTAACTATTCATCTTAGGCAAGTAAGAGAGAACTTGCTCCATCTAAAAGTCTATTCTGAGGTTAGCAAGAATCCTGTTTAAAGTCTGTCACAAAAGCAAGGAAAGTCAGTGGTAATTTGTATTTCTAAGTCAAGTCAGTCTTTGCTAGAATGACAGGGCAGGCAGCTGGAAGTTGATTCAGGATGTGCTTCCACTATCTGTCAGTGATTTAAACATTTATTTTACAGCCTGCAACAGGGTAGTGTCAATAACTGTAGTAGTAATCTTTGTTATGAAAACAGGAGGAAGTGAATTATAAGCAGTATGATATCAGTATACAAGCTGTAATGGCTGCACAAGGATCTTATTTTTACCCCACTGGAGAGTATTTTTCCCCCTGATCCCCTCAAAATAAAGCAAAATACAACAGGTTTCAGAGTAACAGCCATGTTAGTCTGTATTCGCAAAAAGAAAAGGAGTACTTGTGGCACCTTAGAGACTAACCAATTTATTTGAGCATGAGCTTTCGTGAGCTACAGCTCACTTCATCGGATGAAGTGCGCTGTAGCTCACGAAAGCTTATGCTCAAATAAATTGGTTAGTCTCTAAGGTGCCACAAGTACTCCTTTTCTTTTTGCAAAATACAACAGGCGCTTTATTTCTGGTCTTTTATGGAAATGCAATTCTCAGATCAAACATGCTGATATCTAACTTGCTAGCATTGCTTTGAAAGCATCAGTGAGCATCTCAGCAGTTGTTTTGATAGATTTCACAACACCTATTGGAAAAAGATAAGCTAACTTCATATTTCTGCCACATCTTTTTTTGGGGTGTGAATCTCTGATGACCCTGTTCGTGTGACATAGTGCCAAGAAAACTGATATTTTCCCAATGATTTAGAATACAGTTATTTCATAACAATGCATTGAAAGTATTTTTGCTCCTTCTTTGTGTTTGGCATTTCTTTCTCAAGTTTCATTTAGCATTGATGAGAAGTGTCAGACTGACAATGCTAGACATTGAAGTCCTCCACTTCTCAGTAGAACAGATAAAGCATAGGATCAACGGTACAAACTTCCTCAACCAAAGTGCCGTCAACTGTGTTCTAGTGAGACAATTTAACTGAGGAGAGAAAAGGGAATTCAGTTTCTATGCCCCTTCAGTGCTTAGCCTTTTCACTCTGGTGGTGGTTTTTGTTGCGTGAACATACGCACAGTAGGAGAAGACTGAGACTGCTCACTCATTCAGAAAGTGCTCCAAACAGCCATCAGATGGTCAGAACTTTCAGTCACTAGTGACCTGGGCTGGATTCATACCAGGGAGCTAGAGATGAGTGTATATTCCATTACGACTTCCCTGAGCCATCCTGTTCTGTTGGTCACTTACCAAGTGAAATGATCAAGGAGGCTGCTGATCGCTCAACATATAGTATTTTCTGTTCATTTATATTCTTTCTATCTCTCTTCAGTGATGACAGCAGTGGGAGTTCAAAATGTGGCCATTGTAGAGTAGAAATATTCTCACACTGCTATAACATGAAATATATGGCAGAATGTGGGTAAAACAGAGCAGGGGACATACAATTCTCCCCCCAGAAGTTCAGTAACAAATTTAATTAACACATTATTTTTTTATCAAGCATAGTCAGCATGGAAGCATGTCCCCTGGAATGGTGGCCAAAGCATGAAGGGGCATACAAATGTTTAGCATATCTGGCACATAAATACCTTGCAATTCCAACTACAAAAGTGCCCTGCAAATGCCTGTTCTTACTTTCTGGTGACATTGTAAATAAGAAGAGGGCAGCATTCTCCTGTAAATGTAAACACACTTTGTCTTACCTATTGGCTGAACAAGAAGTAGGACTGAGTGGACTTGTAGATTCTAAAGTTTTACACTGTTTTGTCTTTGAGTGCAGTTATGTAACAAAAAAAATCTACATTTGTAAAGTGCACTTTCATGATAAAGAGAGTGCACTACAGTACTTGTATCAGGTGAATTGAAAAATACTATTTATTTTGTTTATCACTTTTACTGTGCAAATATTTGTCATCAAAAATAATATACACTTTGATTTCAATTACACAGAATACAATATATATGAAAATGTAGAAAAACATCCAAAATATGTAATAAATTTCAATTGGTATTCTAAACAGTGTGATTGATCACAATTTTTTTTTTAGTTAATCGTGTGAGTTAACTGTGATGAATCAATAGCCCGAGTTTTTTTCCTTCTAAAACTCTGTCCAGCTAAAGGGAAAGGGAATAAGAGATGTGGTTAAAAGGAAGGCCTCACTTAATAGTTGGGGATTGGTCCTGCTTTGAGCCAGGGGGTTGGGCTAGATGACCTCCTGAGGTCCCTTCCAACCCTGATATTCTATGAATACTTTACATTTCAGATGCTTTAACTGGTTTTTCCTTCTTTCCTGTATTGTTAATAAAAGGTTAAAAGGATTTTTAACTGTGTGTTTGCCATTGTACTAAGCAGGTTGAGCTCTCTGTATACCAAACCTTATTTCAAACACTGTTTAATATTGAACAGTGACAGTCTCATTAACACCTTTGACTCTTTGGGTCCATATAACCTATCTAAATTACAACAATGCCGCCACCCCAGAGGGTGGCTGAAATCATTCCTGTACAATATACCTAATCCATATATAGTGATCATCTGTAGATATCAAAGCACTTTACAAAGCAAGATAAGTATCTTTAACCCCACTTTACAGAAGGGGAAACTGAGGCACACAGCAGTGACATGACTTGCTCAGGGCCACATAGTAGAGCTAGTAATAGAACTCAAGTTTCTTCACTTCCCAAGCCAGGGCATTAGACCCTGGAACATGTTTTCTGTGTAGCCTGGAGTCAACAATACTGTGTGCTCCTTTCAGGTGAAAGTCACTGTAAGTGTATGTTGTTCTTATTTCATGTAAAAAATGCAGTAAGTAATATACTATAAAAGCTTCCACTACTGTATGAATCCAGGATTGGCAGGAGGTCATTTTTATAAGAGGTTACTGTAGCCAAATCACATTCCCTTGGAACTACAGGATTTGCATCTATGGACAGTCTGAAATTCCTAACCTTCCTGTCGTGAATTCTACAGCCACAGATAATTTAGTCAACAAAGTCTACAAGTCAATTGGATTTTTAAAACTGAAAATATGCTTTTATATATGGGTGTCCGACGGTTTGCAGCTATTCATTAAAACAAACAAATCAGTACAGCACTCATTAGTAGGGGAAACAAAGCAGATTGCACTTCTGGTCCACTTCAGTGTCATACATTCCTATCGCTGAGTAGCATATTGATAACAGAGTGTTGTATGTTACAGGAAGAAAGTTGCTTGGTAACTACTGTACATTTTAGCCTTAACTCTTTAGATGTTCTGTTCAGAGTGGCTATATTTCAGTTAATACAGCTACTGAAAGACGGTCAAGCAATTAACACTTTGGCACCAACAGACAGAACGTTAATTCATATTTGCTCCTTACTTGTAGAAATTCAGGATCTTAGCATTAAACATAGGGCTTGAAAAATTCAACAGACCCCCACTAGCCAGAGAACTAAAAGTAGTTATGAAAGATGAGGGTGTGCACAGGCCCACTGATGGGGGGGAAAGGGGGCAATTGCCCAGGGGCCTGGGTGATTTAAAAGGGCCCAGGGGCCCCCAGCTGCCACCGCTGCCAGCAGTGCAGTAGAGCTAAGGCAGGCTTCCTGCTTGCCTTTGTTCTGCACCACTCCCAGAAGTGGTTGGAACGGCCCTACATCCTGGGGGGGGGGGTGAGGGGGGGCAGAGGGTCTCCAGGTGCTGCCCCTGCCCTGAGCACTGACTCCACAGCTCCCATTGGTCAGGCACTATGGCCAATGGGAGCTGCAGGGGGTGGTGCCTGCAGGCAGTGGTGCATGGAGACCCTCTGGTCCCCCCGCCTCGGAGCTGCTGCCAAAGGGGTGTGCTGGTCGCTTTGGGAGCTGCCCAAGGTCAGTGCTGACCCCCTGGCCCTATTCTGCCCCCCCAAACCATGCCCCAGCCTAGAGCCTGCACCCAAACTGCCTCCCAGAGCTTGACCCTCACCCCCTCCCACACCCAAACTCCCTCCCAGTGCCTGACCCTGCACCCCCTCCTGTACCCAAACTCCCTCCCAGAGCCTGCATCCTGCACCCAAACTCCCTCTGAGGCCTACCCCCGCCCCCACATCCAAACTCCCTCCCAGAGCCTGCACCCCGGACCCTCTCCCACATCCCAACCCCATGCCCTAGCCTGGTGAAAGTGAATGAGGGTGGGGGAGAGTGAGCAACAGATGGAGGGGGGGATGGAGTGAGCAGGGGGTGGGGCCTCAGAGAATGGGCAGGACAGGGGCGTGGCCTCAGGGAAGGGTGGGCTGGGGGGGATCTTTGCGTTTGCACAATTAGAGAGTTGGCAACCCTACCGGGCAGGCATGTGGAAGCCCTGGCTGTGCCAGAAGAGCATGCCCAGCAGTGCAGCCGGCAGCTCGCTGGGCACCAGCTAGCGCAGGCGCAGCACCGCCCAAATGTCAGGTAGACCGCGGGCGCGGCTTGTGCATGCATGGGGGTCCATTGACTGCTTTGCCCTAGGGCCCGGAATTGCTGTCAGCGGCCCTGAGTGTGTATATGCACATGCACGGGAAAGGGGCCCACCAGTGAAGTCTAAACATAGGTGCTGGAACTAGCGGTGCTGTGGGTGCTGCTGCACCCCCTGGTTTGAAATGTTTTTCATCATACACAGGGTTTACCGTTTGGGTCAATGGTGCTCAGCACCCCCATTACAAAAATTGTTCCAGCACCTCTGGGCCTAAGATAAAATTCCTGGTGAGAAGCACAGCTGCAGAGATTTTGACCAGTGATCTGTCCCTGGACAGAAGGCATAATTCTTGGATAATATCTTCACAATATGAGGCATAACGAAATTTCCTTTATCATAAAGTATGCATGTCGCTTGGGTCCATTTTAATTTTTCTAGTACAAAAAACTTGTGACTGAAGCATGGGCCTGGTTCCTCAAGCAAGAATCTGTGGGTCTGCATCTTATGCTGCCCCTGGGGCCAGGAGCCTCTGTTTCCTCTGCTCCTGCAGGGGGGCATTCAGCAGGAAGTTTCTCAGCTGGAAACCCCCTGCTGCAGTGGAGGGCAAAGAGAGGCTCCCACTAGCAGACAGAGGAAGGGGGCTGAGGGAGAGACAGCCATGTCTAACTTCTGTAATGGAATGATTTTTACCAGGTGCTAAGCCTACATGTAGCAAACGGTCAGCTGAAGAAGATATTTTAACAGAAAATGAAGAAAAGTAGACAATATGATATGACATTATGTTTGGATTTTTGGGTCACAATATTACTGCAGAAAGTCCAGAGCCACAATGTGTCACTTGTTTTCAAGTGTTAGTAAATGAAAGCAGACGGTTGTGGAAGCTACAGGGACATTTAGAAACCAAAAGCCAGAATCCATAAACAAGAACAGTGATTATTCCCTTCAGAAACAAGAAGATGTAAAGCAGGGAAAAAAAAGGGTTTGGTCTGAAGAAGCAAACTGTTCTTCAAAAAGCCTTCGAAGCATCTTATGTTGTGGCTATGTGAATTGCAAAATGCAAATATCAGGGGGTAGCCGTGTTAGTCTATATCCACAGAAACAACAAGGAGTCCGGTAGCACCTTAAAGCCTAACAGATTTATTTGGGCATAAGCTTTTGTGGGTAAAAAAACACTTCTTCAGATGCATGGAGTGAAAATTACAGATGCAGGCATTATTATCCTGACACATGTCTGCATCTGTAATTTTCACTCCATGCATCTGAAGAAGTGGTTTTTACTCACGAAAGCTTATGCCCAAATAAATTTGTTCGTCTTTAAGGTGCCACCAGTCTCCTTGTTGTTAAAATGCAAATAAGCACACACCTTTGGTGAGACCCTTCTACTTCCAGCACCGATAGCCATGTGTAGAGTTATGACTTGGGAACAAGCAGCCAGGGCACTGAAAACACCATTCCTATGCCAAATAATAGCATCCCTAGAGGCACTGATGACCTTGCAGAAAACATGCAGGGCCAGTTCGGTTGTTAGAACAAGTTAAGAAGAGTCTATATTATACACTGCAGCTTGATGAATCCACAGATGTCGCCAACATGGCTCAATTTCTGTGTTCTGTGAGATCTGTCAAAGCAAATACAACAGTTGAAAACTTTTATTTTGTAAAGAAATCCCAACCCGTACAACCGGTCAGGAAATATTCCATATCCTTGACAAATTCATAGTGGATGGAGGTCTTAACTGGACAATGTGTGTGGGGCTGTGCACTGATAGCAGCCATGCCTGAGCAGAATAGTGAGATTGCAGCAGGAGTAAAGTGGCACTAGCAGCCCTTTGGACACACGGCATGACTCATCACCAAACTTTGTCATGGAAGAAGTTCCAACCTGAAGTACACAAGGCTCTCAACATTGTTATTAAAAGAGTTAATTATATAAAAACCTGGGCAGTCAACACACGCCGTTTAGTATGCTGTATGAAGAGATGGGCTCTGACGACACTCAGCTTCTGTTTCACAGTGAAGTTATCTGGTTGTAACATGGGAAAGTGTTACAACGTTTCTTCAAATTGCATAACAAAAATCAGAATTTTCCTCTTGGGGAATTGGGAACACAGTCCTTGCAGATTACATTTGTCACATGGACTTCTTGACTATGTTAGCTTACCTGGTGGATGTGATTGACAAATTGAATGCACTGAACCTAACACTTCAAGGTAGGACTATACATATACTAGATGTGAAAGAGAAAATCAGAGGAATTCATGAAGAAGCTTTGTCTTTGGAGATGACACATTGAAAAGGACCAATATGTTTTCAGTCTTATAAAAAGAATAGAGTAAAAATGATCAAAACACTATTAAAGACCAAATATTAACTCATTTGTCTACATTGTTGTGACATTATCTGATTAAAATATGACCATATAGATCATTGTTGCAACCACTGTTATAGATTTGCAACAAATCTTGTACAAAGGTTGCCAAGTAAGGTGTCCATGGAAAGGTTATGATTTGCTGAATATGATTATGCTATTTGTATGCATGTATCATTTTTGTATTTGAAGCTATGAGTATTGTTTCTATACCTGGATTTCAAATGTTTGCTCCTGGAGTAATACCCACAAGGTATTCAGCCTGCACATCTTGAAGGAACTATTCAAATTAAGTAGTTCATCAAGGGACACTTAACTCACAATGGACCATGGGAGATGCTTATCTACAGATAATGGACTTTCCCTCTATGACTAAGCAAAATTATGCAGGGACTGTGACTTGCTCATGTGACTCCAAACTCCCATCTTTTACCTGTAATTTTGCACTAGCTGTGCTGAGGGCTTTTTTTGAAACAATGGATTTCCCGCCACATGGCAGAAGCTATAAAAGGACCTGGAAACACCTCCATTTTGCCTCTATCCTGCTCCAGCCTCTTTCACGCTCAAACCTCTGGAGTATGGATTTATACTAACGGGAGCATTCTAACCAAGGGACTGAGGTCCTTCCAACGATTTGGAAGCAAACAGAGATTTGACTTAAGCCAGCAGTTTGTTCCAACACTGCTACAAGCCCGAACCAAGAACTTTGCCATTGTTCTATGTATTTAATTCCTTTAACCAATTTTGACTCTCATCTTTCTTTCTTTCTTTTTGTAAATAAACCTTTAGATTTTAGATACCAAAGGATTGGCAACAGCGTGATTTTGGGGTAAGACCTGAGTTGTATATTAACCTGGGTTTGTGGCTGGTCCTTTGGAATCAGAAGAACCTGTTATTTGATGAAATTGGTTTTAAAGAACCACTCATCTGTAAGTCTAGTGTTTTTGGTGGTGATACAGTACTGGAATACCTAAGGAAACTGCTGTTCTGACTTCTTGTTAGCCAGGGTGATGAAACAGAAGTTTACTTTTGTTGCTGGTTTGGTATATCTCATGGGAGAATAACCTCCAGTTTGGGGGTGTATCTGCCCTATTTCTAAGCAGTTTGTCCTGAATTTGGTATTCTCAGCTGTGACCCACTTGGGTGCAGTTACAATTGTATTCCCATTTTGATGAATATTTTACAATTGTATTCCCATTTTGATGAATATTTTCCTGGAATTGACTATGAAGCTCCAGATACTAATTGGATTTGAAACCCAGTCTTGCTAACAGCTGACTCCATTCCAAGGAAGTCTCAGAATTGTCAAGTGATCTCACGCTGAAGACCAAGTTTGCAAATCTAACAAACCAGGAATTCTGAATTTCTGTTAAAGGAGAATAGGAATAACTCTGTGATGAAAGTGCTGCTTCCAGATAGCTCTGTGAGTCTGGGTTTTCAGCAATGATTTCTGTGACAACCAAGAGAAATCTAATAATGCCAACTTGGAAAACAGCTTATGATTGACAGTATCAGAGATTCAACCAAACACTGCGCAATTATGCAGTTCGAAACAGGCCCATTCTTCTCACTAAAATCTAAGGCAGTCTGAACATGCCAAAAATCCATATTTTTCAAATTATAGTTTTAAAAACCTGGATTAGATCAGATTATATAATTAAACAAACCATATGTAGTTGAATAAAGTTGCAAAACCATTCAAATTTTATTGACAGGTTTCAGAGTGGTAGCTGTATTAGTCTGTATCAGCAAAAACAACGAGGAGTCCTTGTGGCACCTTAGAGACTAACAAATTTATTTGGCATAAGCTATCGTGGGCTAAAACCCACTTCATCAGATGCATAGAGTGGAAAATACAGTAGGCAGAATACATAGTACATGAAAAGATGGGAGTTGCCTTACCAAGTGGGGAATCAGTTCTAACACGACAATTCAATTAAAGTGGAAGTAGGCTATTATCAACAGGAGGAAAAATCACTTTTGTATTGGTAATCAGGGTGGTCCATTTCAAACAGTTGACAAGAAGGTGTGAGTAACAGTAGGGGGAAATTAGTTTTTATTTTTTTCTGACAACTTTGAAAAGTGCAAGTGTTCCACTTCTTGCTTCATTCACTGCGGATTGTGCATGGAAACGACTTCCATGTTTGTCTGGAATGCACATTACTACTAAATGCTACTACATCGGAATCTGGGGCTGCAGGGGGGGGAAAAAGACTGATTATTTTAATTAAAGAATGTTTCAAATGCATACGCACAAGGGGGCAGAGTTAAGCTTGAATGTACCACATTCACTTTGATGTTTCCTGTCTTTGGAATTGTAATTGAAACTATAATATTCTTGTAATCATTTTTTTAAAAAGAGCTTCCTTTGCTGTTGGGATTTTTAAAATAGGCTAGATACCACCAAAATGCCCTGTCATATGTACCTTACAAGCTTCAGAAAAGGGAGTTTAACACAATTTTTTCACTAGCATTACCACTGCCAATTTAAAAAGTGGGGTAGTGCAGACACAAAGGATTTGTGGGGAGAGGGGAAAAGAGTGACAGTCCTTAGACTCACAGGAGTTCTGGGTTTGTTTCAGCCTGAAGTGCTCTGTCCACCATAGCTTTCCCAGGGACATCTCTAGGCCTCCTGGGAACCCCTGCATGGGGAGCAGCTCAGGGCAGAGTAGCCCTGCTCGGGAAGCAGCTCAGGGCAGAACATGCTCCACGGGCATGTGCCCAGGCTAACATTTACAAGCATCTTCAAAACATACACCTTGGAAGTTAAAATTTCAGAGCAAAACTAAACCTATAGACAGACTGTTTATGGGACACGGACTCTCAATACATTCATTTAGAACAGGGGTGCTCAAACTGGGAATCGGAACCCCTCATGGTGTCGCAAGGTTATTACATGGGAGGTCGTGAGCTGTCAGCCTCCACCCCAAACCTCGCTTTTCCTCCAGCATTTATAATGGTGTTAAATATATAAAAATTTGTTTTTAATTTATAAGGGGGGGTCGCACTCAGAGGTTTGCTATGTGAAAGGGGTCACCAGTACAAAAGTTTGAGAACCACTGATTTAGAATCTATATTTAAAATAGTATGTTTTTATGTGTTATAAATCATAATAAATAAAGGCACCCATTTTCTATGCTGGGTGCTTTTTGATATTATTCAAAGCAACAACACAACAGCAGCAAGACCCTAAGGAACAATTCCAGCAAAACTCAACCCCCCCAACATCACCAATTGGTGGGACTTTCCCACCAAACCGCCATTCCCCACAATCATCCATCACCATTAGACCCCAACCTCTTCAGCCAACTGGGGGAAAGATGGGCCTTCCAGCATGTCTTAAGGGTCAATAAAGGCAATGTGAGTTGATTGTGTCCCATTTCCCGGAAGACTCCCACATGAATGACCATAAGCCAGTCAAATCCAAAACTATTGTATTAGAACTTTCTATGATGTCTCCTCTCCTCTTGTCACAAGCACAAAGAGACACACAGTATTAAAGTCAATGAGAGTCTTTAGTGGGAGCAGGAACAGGGCCATAATTAGCACTGAGATCCACAGGAGTTATAATTATTCAAATAAAATAATAGATATGCAAGTATTTTCATAGATATTAAGGTCTGAAGGGACCATTATGATCATCTAGTCTGACCTCCTGCACAATGCAGGCCACAGAATCTCACCCACCCACTCCTGCAATAAACCTCTCACCTATGTCTGAGCTATTGAAGTCCTCAAATCATGGTTTAAAGACTTCAAGAAGCAGAGAATCCTGCAGCAAGTGAACCGTGCCCCATGCTACAGAAGAAGGTGAAAAACCTCCGGGGCCTCTTCCAATCTGCCCTGGAGGAAAATTCCTTCCCGACCCCAAATATGGCGATCAGCTAAACCCTGAGCGTATGGACAAGATTCAACAGCCAGATACCCAGGAAAGAATTCTCCGTAGTAACTCAGATCCCACCCCATCTAACATCCCATCACAGGCCATTGGGCCTATTTACCATGAATATTTAAAGACCAATTAATTGCCAAAATCATGTTATCCCATCATACCATCTCCTTCAAATTTATTGAGTTTAATCTTAAAGCCAGATAGGTCTTTTGCCTCCACTGCTTCCCTTGGAATATCATACACATTTTTTTTAACAACAAATATTTAGAGTGATTAGACCTCCTGATAAGGCCCCCTGACTTAACTGGGATTGCAGGAGGCATAACTGTCTGAAAAATGTGGTCCACAATTTTTCTTACTTTAAATGGAGTTATAATCTGTATAGTATTCTGATTTAACTCTAGTAATGACCACTTTTATGGTGCTATTCAAACTGCTCCTCCCAATCCTATTTGTACTGTGCCTTGAATGATTTTTAGTTATTTTAAATGAGACTTTGTTTTACTCTTATCACATGACAAATTGTCATGCTCTACTAAAACAAATTGCACTGTAGCAAATAACACTATGTTAAAACATTGATAAAATAGTCATCAGCTGTGTAGCATGGTTAAATTTAGACTATAAGCATTGAGAGACTAGGAAAGAAAATTTTAAATTAGCTCTCTTTTTCCTGATTATTAGAAGATCTATTGCAGCAACTTATTTAACGTTCAAAAATTTTTCAGTTTTACATCTAATGCTGAAATGTTAAAACTCTCTACTAATGAAACTATACGTCTTCCTTAAGTATGTGTCATAGAATCATAGACTATCAGGGTTGGAAGGGACCTCAGGAGGTCGTCTAGTCCAACCCCCTGCTCAAAGCAGGACCAATCCCCAACTAAATCATCCCAGCCAGGGCTTTGTCAAGCCTGACCTTAAAAACCTCTAAGGAAGGAGATTCCACCACCTCCTTAGGTAACCCATTCCAGTGCTTCACCACCCTCCTAGTGAAAAAGTTTTTCCTCCTCGTTCTGTCATCTGGTACCACTAAGAACAGTCTAGATCCATCTTCTTTGGAACCCCCTTTCAGGTAGTTGAAAGCAGCTATCAAATCCCCCCTCATTCTTCTCTTCTGCAGACTAAATAACCCCAGTTCCCTTAGCCTCTCCTCATAAGTCATGTGCTCCAGTCCCCTAATCATTTTTGTTGCCCTTTGCTGGACTCTTTCCAATTTTTCCACATCCTTCTTGTAGTGTGGGGCCCAAAACTGGACACAGTACTCCAGATGAGGCCTCACCAATGTTGAATAGAGGGGAATGATCACGTCCCTCGATCTGCTAGCAATGCTCCTACTAACTTGCCGTTAGCCTTCTTGGCAACAAGGGCACACTGTAACCCCTAGGTCCTTGTCCACTGTAACTCCTAGGTCCTTTTCTGCAGAACTGCTGCCTAGCCATTCAGTCCCTAGTTTGTAGCAGTGCATGGGATTCTTCCTAACTGCAGGACACTGCACTTGTCCTTGTTGAACCTCATCAGATTTCTTTTGGCCTAATCCTCTAATTTGTCTAGGTCGCTCTGTATCCTATCCCTACCTTCCAGTGTATCTACCAGTCCTCTCAGTTTAATGTCATCTGCAAACTTGCTGAGGGTGCAATCCACGCCATCCTCCAGATCATTAATGAAGATATTGAACAAAAACGGCCCCAGGACCGACCCTTGGGGCACTCCGCATGATACCGGCTGCCAATTAGACATGGAGCCACTGATCACTACCCGTTGAGCCTGATGATCTAGCCAGCTTTCTATCCACCTTATAGTCCATTCATCCAGCCCATACTTCTTTAACTTGCTGGCAAGAATACTGTTTGAGACCGTATCAAAAGCTTTGCTAAAGTCAAGGAATAACAACACATCCACTGCTTTCCCCTCATCCACAGAGTCAGGTATCTCCTCATAGAAGGCAATTAGGTTATTCAGGCATGACTTGCCCTTGGTGAATCCATGCTGACTGTTCCTCATCACTTTCCTCTCCTCTAAGGGCTTCAGAATTGATTCCTTGAGGACTGCTCCATGATTTTTCCAGGGACTGAGGTGAGGCTGACCGGCCTGTAGTTCCCTGGATTTCTCCTTCTTCCCTTTTTTAAAGATGGGCACTATATTAGTCTTTTTCCAGTCATCCGGGACCTCCCCCGAGCACCATGAGATTTCAAAGATAATGGCCAATGGCTCTGCAATCACATCAGCCAACTCCTTTAGCACCTTCGGAGGCAGCGCATCCGGCCCCATGGACTTGTGCTCATCCAGCTTTTCTGAATAGTCCTGAACCACTTCTTTCTCCACAGAGGGCTTGTCATAACCATACAACTAAGGGTAGCCTAGAATTCCTCCTTACCTGTAAGGGGTTAAGAAGCTCAAATAACCTGGTTGGCACCTGACCAAAAGGACCAATGGATACCAAAGAAGATACTTTCAAATCTTGAGGTTGGGGGGAAGGCTTTGTTGTGTGTGTTCTCTTGGGAAGCAGAGAAGCATCAGGTCAGAAAACTTCTTCTCCTATAAACCATCCTAAAAGTCTCTCATATTACAAAAATTGTAAGTAAAAGCCAGGCAAGGTGTGTTAGATCATCTTTTGTTTTGCTTGTGAATTTTTCCTTTGCTGGAGGGAGGTTTATTCCTGTTTTTTGTAACTTTGAAACTAAGCCTAGAGGAAGTTCTGCTGTGTTTCTGAATCTTTTGTTACCCTGTAAAGTTATTTTCCATCCTGATTTTACAGAGGTGATTTTTACCTTTTTTTTAAATAAAATCCTTCTTTTAAGAACCTGACTGATTTCTCTATTGTCCTAAGACCCAAGGGTTTGAGTCTGTGATCACTTCGTAACCAATTGGTTAGGATATTATCCTCAAGCCTCCCCAGTAAAGGGGGTGTAAGAGCTTGGGGGGATATTTTTGGGGAATAGGAACTCCAAGTGGTCCTTTCCCTGATTCTTTGTTAAATCACTTGGTAG
The DNA here is from genome assembly GCF_965152275.1 of Natator depressus. Taxonomy (NCBI): domain Eukaryota; kingdom Metazoa; phylum Chordata; order Testudines; family Cheloniidae; genus Natator; species Natator depressus. The sequence continues at coordinate 39,986,341 of NC_134234.1, forward strand.
TGGCAGTGTACTGTCCAAGGGCGAAGAATTTGTGCCTTGGGGAAGTTTTAACCTAAGCTGGTAGAAATAAGCTTAGGGGGTCTTTCATGTGGGTCCCCACATCTGTACCCTAGAGTTCAGAGTGGGGAGGGAACCCTGACAGGGCTGGTCACCTCCTCCCCATACTGTGCTGCCCAGTGCAGTAGTCTGGGAGTTGACCTTGTTCATGAAGACAGAGGCAAAAAAAGCATTGAGTACATTAGCTTTTTCCACATCCTCTGTCACTAGGTTGCGTCCCTCATTCAGTAAGGGGCCCACAATTTCCTTGACCTTCTTCTTGTTGCTAACATTTCTGAAGAAACCCTTCTTGTTACTCTTAACATCCCTTGCTAGCTGAAACTCCAATGTGTTTCAATGTGTCAATGTGGATCCCACTATCTCGTGCAGACAAGTTTGGATTCTTTAAAACAACAGTGTCCATAGGGGCCGCGCATGCACCCTGTCCTCCTCGTGCTCCTATTCAAGGGCTTAAAAAGGGCATGGCAGCTGCAACCCTCCTTCAGCTGCCTCTTACCACCTGATCTGGCAAGTATCTGACCTGTTACTCTTCTGTGAGCTTTAAATGCATTCCAGATTAGTTTGTTTCTGGGAAGAAATCCTTCTTCACTTCCTCGTTTTTTAATTCTCTTGATTTGGATGTTCCAAAAAAAGGAAAGAAGAAAAATCTGGGGGAGACCGCCCCTGTACAGTGGGGCATGGTGCTTCATGCCAACTGTTGTGGTAGACTCCAAGGCTTCTGGGTTTAAGCTTCTGGATTTTTAAGTCCGACCTGCAATAACCTCATTCCTCTTGTTGATGGGCATAGACCAGCGGTTCTCAAACTGTGGGTTGTGACCCCATTTTAATGGGGTCGCCGGGGCTGGCTCAGACTTGTTGGAGCCTTGGGCTGGGGCCAAAGCCCGAGCCCCAGCCCCACCACCTGGGGCCAAAGCCAAAGCCAAAGAGCTTCAGCCCTGGGTGGCAGGGCTCAGGTTATAGGCTCCTTGACTGGGGCTTGAAGCCTTTGGGCTTTGGCCCTCACACCCGAGACGGTAGAGCTAAGGCTTTGGCTCTGCCACCTGGGGCAGCTGGGCTCAGGCTTCAGTCCTCTCTCCTGGGGTCATGTAATAATTTTTGTTGTCAGAAGGGGGTTGTGGTGCAATGAAGTTTTAGAACCCCTGGCATAGACAATGTCTTTTCTGTTTGGCAGACAATCACATCCCAAATAAATGTGCAGTGTGTGTGTCATTGGGGGACTGTGCCTTTAAGGGCTGAGCATCCCAGATAGAGAGTCTGGGTCAGGCACTGTGAAGCTTTTGTTGGTATTATGTTCAGGGAATTGGAACCGGACACAGAATAAATGGTCTCTTGCAAGTTTCTTAAGCACTGAGTGATCCCTAAACACCACACTGTGAGCAAATCATTCTCATCTAGGACCTGCAAGTCAAAGGATGAGTGGCTCAAACTCACTAGCCTTCTTCCCAAAACTGCATTTGGTGCAGGGAGAAAAGAAACTGCACACACTAGACATATCCAGGACTCTATTACATTGACAGGACTAAACCATTCAGACTGTCACCCTTCTATTTCTTGCTGTAGCCAAGTATTCAAAAGGCCAAGCTATCTTATCTAAAAGTAGAGTGAAATGAATCACACAATGCATCCCTCTGAGTTACCAGTTGGCTGATGTACCTCTCCCACTGAACATAAAGGCTCACTCTAAAGCTCAAGTGAAGTCTTCTGCCTGCTTCACACATGTACTAATTTCAAAGATCAGCAAGGCAGTGACATGTTATTCTCTCATCATCTCCCCAAAAGGGTAAGTGCCTGCAGTGGAGTGTCTTGTTTTAATAGTAGGCGGGAGTTTTGTTTTGTTTTGTTTTAAAACCATGGTTCTTCTAGATGTTGTAGTCAGTGTGAATCCTACAACCCACCCTCCATCTCTGATCATAGAAGTCCTCAACTACCATGGGCCTCAAATTACAAGGGAATTGAGGGAGGGTTGCAGCTGCCCTTTATGCCCTTGTAGAGGAGCACAAGGAGGCACAGGGTGCCTGCAGAGCCCCGATGGACAAAGCTATTTAAAAAAATCAAATTTTGCACGCCTGAGGTGCATGCATACACACCTGCACTACCCAAACAAAAATACTAACACAAAGTCTAGCTATTTTGCACCAAAAAACTAAAATTCTAAAAGTATCCACACACGCTCAACAAATAATAGTGCACCACTGGTATAACATTTTTAAAGGCTGGTCCCCCTCATGGACATCAGTTTTAAATATTATAATTCATCTCAGAATTTGGTTTTTTTTGTACTAATTAAAATAATGTTTGTCATAATGTGTTTTATGTACTGCTAAATAAAAAAATGTACCTCAAATTAAAACCACACGCCCGGCCTTAAAGCAATTATATTAAACGGGTCACATTCTGTGTATTAATATATTAATATTAAAGGGTCAAAAGGGGGACAATGTAGGCCAAAAGCCTAACTGGAAAAAATTGTCTCAAGTAAATTGTACTCCATTTTGCTTATTTTGCTTTATACTCCATTTTGCTAGCTTTAAATTAGTAAGAAGAAATTGTTCTGAGTTTATTCTTTGCTGATTGTATTAATGATTGTTCTTAGAAGAACAGAAGTGTTATGGCTGTAATTATTGCTTTATTTACTGTTTGCTATGTAAGTGAAGAATGTATGGTAATTAACTGAGAAAAAACAGCTGGGCCGAATGGTCAAGAGGGGAGTGGAGGAGTCAAGAGGAACCAACTTTATTATTAATCACCCAAATAGCAAATTAACAACCCTAAAGCAAAAACATACACCCCAAAAACAAAATTTAAAAAAACAAACAAACCAGCTGCAAATAACTCCCAATAACAACCCAAATAATGCTAATCAAAGCAACCTTAACTACCTCGTAATTAACAGCTCCAATATAACACAACAAAATCCAAAAACTTATATAAAAATGTATTACTATAAAAAAAATTGCCATAAAACTTTAGGTTCATTCTGCATCAACATCAAAGCTTCAAACGTGTTCTACAAAGGCCTAGCTCCCCTCCCTTATATGCAGTTTCAGCTGGCCACTAAAACTAACCAAGCAACACTAAAAACTAATAACTATAAAATCCAGCTGCAAAACCTTTATATATAAAGCATATATATGAAAATATAAAAGCATATGCTAATTTTAATGCTTAAATTGTACTCTCAATAAATGCAGAATATTGCCGTATCCTCTTTTTAAAAAAATTCCATGTGCTTCTTATAAACATAACATAGAGATTATGGGGAAGAAGTCACCACAGTTGCAAGCATCTTTGTTCTTCTTTAATATTAAAGTAATTAAAGCAGTTTTCATGCCATGAGTCATGGTTTCTTTTTGGAATGTTTCAGTGAAGACCTTTGAAAAAATAAAGGATAGCTCATTTAAAAATGTTTTCTATAAATTTGCTGGAAAGCCATCCATTCCAGGGGCCACCCAGAATTCATATTTTTATAGCCTGTTTCATCTATTGTGTTGCGAAAGCTTTTGTCCATAAACAAACACTTGTTCTGAAATTAGGGTATTAAAAGGTAGGCTTTCAACAAAATGATCAAATTTATTAGAGGCAAATGGGTTGTCTGATTTACAGAAAGCTGATAGAATTTCTTAAATTGATTATTTATATCTATTGGTTCAAGGATGGCACTCCTTTCTTCTTGTAATAAGGAAGAACTATTGTTTTCTAGTTCTATCTTAAGTCTGCTGGCAAGTAGTCTACCTGCTTAGCTCCCCATTCATAGTATCTTTGTTTGACCCTGATAAATGTAAATTCAACTTGGCGGGATAAGCATTCATTATATTTATATTTGGTGTGGATTAGAGAATCTAGGAAGTTTTCATTATTTAGGTCAGTCTTGTGCATTCTCTGCAACCCATCTATTTCCTTGACCAGAGAGTCTCTTATAACTTGAGTCTCTCTCTCTTCTTTTGGGAGGTATACTTTATGCATTCAGCCCTTACAGTAACAGATATTCTTTCTAATTAAAAAAACCCCATTCCTATAAAACTGGGAGACGATTGGAATACTATGCTAGATAGACATCCAGACAAACCCAATTACATGAAGCTCTGTTCTGAAAGCACAGTGGGCCAACCCTCATTATTAATGAATGAACTTGTTTTAAAAGATATATGGAGACTGACACACCCCAAGATATATACTATATATATTTCTCTACAGTACAGTCAACTAAAATATTGTGACTTTTTCATTCTGCCAAGTAATTTGAAAATTTGAAAATTTTTTGATCAATCCAAAACTAATTTTTTTGGCTACTGAACTGAAAAATCAGTTATTCATCCTGCTCTAGCTGTAGCAATTTTTAACACCCAACAAATGTTTTTAAACTTCTTCATTAGGCATATATGACAGGAAACCTCTACTTCCTCCACTCTACCCTGAAACAATTCAACAATGACCATGGCTAGATATGATCGCCATATTTGGGGTTGGGAAGGAATTTTCCTCCAGGGCAGATTGGAAGAGGCCCTGGAGGTTTTTCGCCTTCCTCTGTAGCATGGGGCACAGGTCACTTGCTGGAGGATTCTCTGCTCCTTGAAGTCTTTAAACCACGATTTGAGGACTTCAATAGCTCAGACATAGGTGAGAGGTTTATTGCAGGAGTGGGTGGGTGAGATTCTGTGGCCTACGTTGTGCAGGAGGTCGGACTAGATGATCATAATGGTCCCTTCTGACCTTAGTATCTATGAATCAACAGGAACTGAACCGCAGAACTGCATTTAAAAGCATGAGTCGCTGTTGCTTGAGCTAAAGGACCACATCTATTAACTTGGAGATAGCAGCACACTCAAACCTCTTTACATGGTCCAGCCACTAGAGGGCAGATGCATGTGCATGCTCACGTGCACACACATGATGTTACAGACTCTCTCTTTTGCCTTGATTTCACTTGCATCACACTTCATCATGGAATTTAAAACCAAAGTAAAACAAAGCCCAGACTACTGAGCTACAGTTTGAAATGGACTTTCCATCATCTAAAATGTAGTTGTCTAGAAAAACTAAACTTTACAGGAAGTGCCAATATTAAAAGAAATTGTATTTACTATATTATTGATATTTTAGTTGCTATAGGAATATATTATTGGTCACCAGGAAATTTTGATTATTATATGCTATCATTTAATGTCACACTGTTTTTATATTATGAAAAATCAAGTTGGATAAATCATTCATATATAAATAAGCCTTTCAACCCAAAGAATTTCAAAGCACTTTAGAAACTGGTAGTATCATTGCAAAAGAACGTCTGACCAATTCTAGTTTATGGTTTGAAATCCAAACTGGATACTATAGCTCAAACAGAAGTTACGGGTGTGACAGATATGGCAATTTCTTGCAATATTCTTGAAAAACATTATGGTATTATGTTTATATATTATTGTGAAATGGGATTGTATGTAACTTCTTTATGAAAAAGATGTGACAAATACCACAACCCCATGCAATCCCTTTGGGGCCCACTGTTTAAAATGAATGGTTTATGTATGATTGTGTTCTACTCCAGTGGGGAGGGCACCACAGCTACTCCAAGAATTAAAAACACTGGGTGGTGATTAAGGCAAACCAGCAAGGTTGTAACCTCCCACCCCACCAGCAAAGAAGTACCACCTCCTGGGTAGGGTCACGCAAACTAGTTCAAACTAGATTCTCCAGAGACCAACAGACAAAGAAAGGTCTTTTGAATGAATAGCCTGAGTTTAAACAGATTCATAGCTTTCTTTCTGACCCAGTAAATGGACAGGACCTTCATTCCAAGGAGAGGCCCATCTTTGCAGAAGGGTTGGAAGGACTTGATCTAGTGGGGCCCCATAAGACTGATGGGTGATATCTGGTAAACTGGTGACATGCATATAGGTACTTTTATTATTTTTAATATGTTCCCTGTAATGCTTTCACCTTAAGAATACATGTGTTTGCTTAGAAAGGGTTGTGTGTTCACTTACAACTGCTGGAAATTCCAGCTGTTCATAGCCTTCAGAGAGAAAGTAAACAGTGGCCTGGTTAGTATAAGCAGCACAGGCAGGGAACTGTGTAGCCTGGAAAACCTGCAGTAAAGAAGGAGAGAGACGTGGGTTTCTAACCAAGAGAGCTGATGGCTGAGGTACCTAAATGTGGATGCTTTTAATGAACTATGAGGGGGAATAGAGGTGCAGTTGCCCTATACTGTGACAATTGGCTTGATGCAGGAATCATTGTTTGAAATTCTATGGCATGTGTTATGCAGGATGCTCACAATGATTCCTTCTAGCCATAAAATCTATGACTCCGTGGGCATGTCTACACTACAATCTTAAATCGACCTAGGTTAGGTCCACTTACAGCCACCACAGTGATTAGTAATTACTGCAGTGGCTGATGTCCACACTACCCTCCTTCTGTTGTGGTGCATGTCCTCACCAGGGCACTTCCACTGACTGAAGAGGGGCAGTGTGGGTGGCTGAGAGCTTGGGCTCTCAGCTCCGTGCAATTCCCTGTCAGGAGCCCAGCTGCCCTCTGGACTTCTAGCCTCCCTGCTCCCAGAAGCTGTCCAGGGAGCTGAGAGCCAGGGGAGGGGGACCCACAGGGCTCTCCGCAGGAAGTGGGGAGCCCAGGCGGCATCCCAAGCTGGGAGCCTGGGTGGCAGCCCGGCTTGTAGCGGAGACCCGGCAGCAGTCTGGCTGGAGAGCAAGAAGCCAGGCTTTCTTGTCAATTTCACGACTGAAGCCATGAAATTGACAAGACAGCTAAAAACTGATGTATCACCATAACGACACCAACATAAGCCCTACGCCTCTCATGGAGGTGGAGTTAGTATGTTGGTGTAGTAGGGCATGTAGTGTATAGGCTGACATAATTAGGTCGAGGAAAGGCAGCTTACATCTAACTGTGTAGTGTAGACCAGGCCTGAGTTAAGAAAGAGAGAAGAGAAACTTAGGCCTATGAAGTGCTGCTAAGCTGATGGCTGTATATATGTATGAGCTGTTCCTGTGCTGGACTTCATTAGGGGTTACCGTTGGAACAAGGATGAAACACAGGTGGCTTCCAAGGAGGCACTCGCTACTTTAACTATAGCCACAGGAACTCTTTTGCATAGGCCATGTCTACACTAGGACACTTATGCTGGCAAAACCTTTGTCACTCAGTGGTGTGAAAAAAACAACATTCACCCTGAGTGACGTAACTTTTGCCGGCATAAGCACAAGTGTGCACAACGCGATGTCGGCAAGACATGCTCTCCTGCTGACATTGCTACTGTCTCTCGTTGAGCTGGTTTTATTATGTTGACCAGTGTGGTGTTCCCGACTGGTGTTACCTGGACCAGTGATCTGCTAGGTCACTCCAATCCTTGACTCTGGGAGCCAGCCTTACCCTGCTCAGCTGTGAGAACCCCCACTTTGGGGCTGTTCATGCACAGCCTCTGGCATGTAAGCTGCTCCTTGGATTGTGCAATCGAATGACACTAGCCAATATCTCTGGTCCCAGACACAACCCTAGGAACCTCTGTCGTAAAGTGCCCAGTTATGCCAGCTGGATGCTGCAAGCTTATATGAGTTCATCAGTTTAACAAAGAAATTGATATGTACCAGGCTTGTTATGCCAAGGGGAGTCTCTGACACACTTCAAACCAAATACACTGTTTCAGGTAGAATAAACAAACAGATTTATTAACTACAAAGATAAATTTTAAATGATTATACATGAAAGCATAACAAGTCAGATTTGGTCAAATGAAATAAAAGCAAAATGCATTCTAAGTTGATCGTAACACTTTCAGTGCCCTTACAAACTTAGATGCTTCTCACCACAGGCTGGCTGGTTGCCCTTCAGCCAGGCTCTCCCCTTTGATCAGCACTTCATTCGCTTGGTGGTGATGTCTGTAGATGTAGGTGGGAGAGAAAAAGAACATGGCAAAATGTCTCTCCCTTTTATCATGTTCTTTCTTCCCTCTTGGCTTTGCCGCCATCCTTCAGAGTCAGGTGAGCATTACCTCATTGCAGTCCCAAACTGACCAAAGGAAGGGAGATGACTCACTCAAGAGTCTAACACGTTCTTTTGTTGCTGCCTAGGCCAGCGTCCTTTGTTCCTGTGAGTCTGGGCTGGGTTTATCCCATCCATGCCATGATGAGGTGTGAACTGCCTCTCTGCTCTAGGAGAGTTTTTTCCTGGTCATGAGGATATATTTTCAGCCTCATAACTATGTACATGAAATTATAACCTATAACATTATTATAACAACAATTACTATAACATCAATGCTCAGTGCATCACAAGCCTTCCGAAGACACCCAACGTGACAAACTTTGCATTAGATACCACATAATCATATTATAGAGATGAACATGGGGGTGCTGGGTGTTCCCCCGAGGTACAGAGCATCACAACGGGAGAGCTCTCTCCCATCAGCATAACGCGACTACCCCAGCACTCTTAGAGCGGCACAGATGTATTGGTGCTGCTGTAAGCTTGTAAATGTAGACATGGCCACATGATCCACAGCTAAATCCAGTCCAGGACAAGTTTATTTAGCTAAACCAGTTCCAACTGCTTACTTCTGCATTTTCTGCAGAACTTACATAGCAGAAACCATCACATAAGCCACGTAAAACAAACAATAAGTTCCTGTGAGGGATCAGATAATTCAACCATATTATCCTTAGTCTCTGCTCACAAGACAACATAGTTTAAAAAATGTTTTGGTTTTAAATAATTTAACCCTGTCAAACTGAAACAAGAACACATCCCAGCTGATAGTTGATTGCTCCTCCATTATACTATGGTATGTTTTTCATTTGTTTTAGAAAGATAAAATAAAAACTCAGAAAAAATATGTAGGACCAGATTCTAATCTCTTTCCAGTTTTATACATTGACTTCAATGATGGAATTATTCCTGTGTGTGAGAGAAATTAGGCTCACAGAAATGTCTAACTTGTTCGTAGTTTTGATGGCTTGAATCTGAAGAATGCTTTAAACTTTGAAAATACTCTTTAGTTAAAAAGTTGTCATTTTCTCCTGTAAAATGCAATGTCTTCTATTACTCATAGCAGAAATCAAATGAATTATGTTGCATACACAGCTCTATACACTATCTTGAAAAATTTTTAAACCAGTTTTAATCATATTCTAAGAACATGTGAACTTCATTAACCAAAGTTGTCGTCTGCTCCCTTCCTTTGATGCTGTGGCCATTGACAGTCTAAGTCACCTAAGGATTCCCTACCTACCCATAAGAATTACTGAATTTATTTCAATTCCTGGCACTTAGGAGGAAATCTAAGACCTCTATCCAGCCAAAATTATACATGGCCTTTCAGGCTTTCAAAACTTGAGGGGGGAAAAATAGCTCCATTCTAAAGAGTTCAAGATGCTCAAGGAGGCTGGGAACTTCTGTAAATGAACTTCCTGCTTTGTAAAAAGAAAAGGAGTACTAGTGGCACCTTAGAGACTAACCAATTTATTTGAGCATGAGCTTTCGTGAGCTACAGCTCACTTCACCGGATGCATTCAGTGGAAAATACAGTGAGGAGATTTATATACACACAGAACATGAAAAAATGGGTGTTATCATACATACTGTAAGGGGATGATCACTTAAGATGGCAATCTCTCTGGTCACTTGATTACAGACCTAAAGGTCGCAATATTACAACAAAAAGACTTCAAAAACAGACTCCAACGAGAGACTGCTGAATTGGAATTAATTTGCAAACTGGATACAATTAACTTAGGCTTGAATAGAGACTGGGAGTGGATGGGTCATTACACAAAGTAAAACTATTTCCCCATGTTTACAAACCCCCCAACCCCTCCCCCCCCCCCGTTCCTCAGACATTCCTGTTAACTGCTGGAAATGACCCACCTTGATTATCACTACAAAAGGTTTTCTTCCCCCCCGCTCCCCTGCTGGTAATAGCTCATCTTAAGTGATCACTCTCCTTACAGTGTGTATGATAACACCCATTTTTTCATGTTCTGTGTGTATATAAATCTCCTCACTGTATTTTCCACTGAATGCATCCGATGAAGTGAGCTGTAGCTCACGAAAGCTTATGCTCAAATAAATTGGTTAGTCTCTAAGGTGCCACTAGTACTCCTTTTCTTTTTGCAAATACAGACTAACACGGCTGCTACTCTGATTCCTGCTTTGTGAATCACAGCTCCCTATCCTGGTCAGATCTTTAATTTTCTTTCTTTTGCTGGCAAGGCACAGTGCACATGAATTACTGCAGCCTTAGTTTCATTGACCACCTTGCAGAGTTACAAGGTGCAGCTGGTCTTAAAAATTATTATATTCTTTGGAGACATACAGCATCTTCCCCATACCAGAGAAGGTGATGTTATTGGAGGTTTCTGTCCCCTCTTAAAAGAGATGGGTAGGGAAGTCCTCTACCCATCATCCACATACAGTAGTGTAGATTTAGTAAGTGCTCAGGAGACAGGCTGAATGGAGAGAAGGCACTGCAATCGTTTTAACTTCAGGGCCCTCTACATAAGCCTGGGCTACATTTAAAGGTTAGCTAGATGTAGTTACATTACCCCGGGGCATGAAAAATCCACACCTTTGACCAATGTAACTATGCTTACCTAATCCCCAATGTAGACACAGCTAAACTGATGGAAGAATGCTTCCATCAAGGTAATTGTTGTCCTTTGGGGAAACAGTGTTCCTACACCAACAGAAAAACCCCTTCCATCTATGCTGACTGACACTATGCGTCTTCCATCTATGCTGACTGACACTATGCATCTTCCATCTATGCTGACTGACACTATGCGTCTTTGGCCTTGTCTACAAGTAAAATTTAAGTCAACCTAGTTGCATTGCTCAGGGATGTGAAAAATTCACACTCAGGAGAGATGTAATTAAGCTGACCCAAGCCCCAGTGTAGACACTGCTAGGTTGACAGAAGAATTCTTCCGTTGACCTAGCTATCACCCCTGAGGGGGTAGATTAACTACAGCTATGGAAAAACCCCTTTCTTCACTGTAGCAAGTGTCTATACTATGGCACTACAGTGGCACAGCTGCAGCACCATAGCTGTGCTGCTGTAGCGTTTGTAGTGTAGACATGCCCATGGGGCTAGTCTACATTGAAAAGTTACACCAACATTGCTACATCTTTCAGGGGTGTAAAAATCCACACTCCTTAGTGACATACTTAAGACCACCTAACCCCCGCTGTAGACAGTGCTAAGTTGACGGAAGAATTCTTCCATCAACCTAGCTACTGCCTCTCGGGGAGGTGGATTACCTACAGCAACAGGAAAACCCCTCCTGTCACTGTAGTCAGTGTCTACACTGAAGGGCTACTGCAGCACAGCTCTGCCACTGTGGCATTTTAAGACATAACCTTGGTCTGAGTCTGCTCAGTCTTTTGGGAACATTTACAGGAGTTCACAATTGGCATGGTAAGGGACTTACCAGAACAGTAGCATAGACATGCCCATATTAGGAACTTGGTGCCTGATCAGACTCCCATTGATTTCAGAATTGAATTAGACCTTTAATACTTATTTCTGCATCTCTCTTAACCTTTTTAATTCTTCTGAGACAACACACGTTTGAAATAACATAACACTGGTCAATACACTAAATATTTATCAAAATAACTGCTTAGATTATAAGCTCTTTGAGCCAATGTGATGGTGTGTGTGTGCTCCCCACACTAGCCCTGCAAGAGCTGAATTAGGCCAGGTGGCTCCCTTCAGCTAATTAGGCTGCAAACTGGGGGGAGGTGCATTAGGCTGGACGCAGCTAATTAGAGAGAAGCTAACCTGTGAGGGAGTTCTAGAAAAGACAAGAAATTGGTAGCAGAGGGGGGCTGCAGGGAAGGAATCTACAGTTGGTGTCTCAGAGGGGAGCAGGTGGGCTGCAGAGATGAGTTGCTTAAAGTTACTCCCTGGGAGGAGGGAGTAAAGAGACTGGCAAATCCAGAGGAGTGGGGAGGGCCAGGACATATGGAAGCAGCTCAGGGAAAGGCAGTGAGGTGCAGGGAATAGTCCTTGGCTGCTGTGTAGAGGGTCCCTGAGCCGGAACCTGGAATAGAGAGTGGGCTCAGGTTTCTCTGCCAGCTGTAGGAGTAGCACTCTGAGGCAATGAAGCAGAAGACTACCTGAAGAGACTTTAAGCCTACCTTGGAAGGGAAACCCACTTAGTGACCTAGCCAGAGGGCTGGCTCACAAAGAGGATGCTGCAGTTCCTGGAGTGAGAAAGGGACTGCAAAGGAAAAACTTCCAGGGTGTAACCACTGACTGAGTGTGAGCCTGACCAAGCTAATCCCCAGAACTCTGACATGAGGCAGTGCTGTCCAGTGGTGAGTAGAGCAACCCCATCACAGGCAGAGATTGTCTTTTTACGCTGTATTTATGTGGTGCGTAGCAGAGTGGGGTCTGACCCCTGGTCCATAAGAAGCTCCTAGTTACTACTACAATACAAATCATAATAAGCCAATTACAGCTTATTGAATGTTTTTGGCTGTTTTTCCCAAGATGTTTTTGGCTGTTTTTCCCAGCTGCTAAAAGGGCTCTGTCCTGATGAAAGCTGTAGCATCAGTCAGGTGCTACTTGGACTTGTCAGCTTTGATGATGCTGATGTATGCAATGATTCTGTGTTTGGTCAGACACAAACTTCCATTAAAGGTAGATTATTTCAAAATATACCATTGTACCTGTCAGCTGGAAACCAGCAAGATTTTACTTCCAGAAATCTTCCGCTTCCACGTAGTCTACTTGCCAGGCTTTTAATCTGAGCAGTGATCTTTTGTCTGTCACAGCAAACTTTGTTTTGTTTGCCTTTCTTTCAGTTATACTTCTGATTCTGGTATTTGTGTAGGTTAGAAAATAGATGTCAGATTTTTATTTGTGTAGTTATCACTTGACATCAGAACAGCTGGTGTAAATTGGCAGAGCTAAATATCTTTAGGGCTTCAGCAAAATGCTACTTAAATTTAATCCTAGATTGTGCTAAAGACACAGCATTTTAAACAAGCTTTCAAATGATTTTATAATCACTTTCTTCGTATATTCTTTCTCACATGCATTTTGGTGGAACTTAAGAAAACCAGAGAGTCACGCGGGCATAGGTTAGTGATCTCAATGCTAATACAACTTGTTGCACTTTCTGCACGTACTTGGCCCTTTGAAGTATTCATTAAGTGGTAATGCAACTGATTTAGTCAAATCATGATGGAGTGGCGATAATGACTTTAACTACTCAAATGCCTGTTCACGTCTGTCTCATAGTTTTCCCAGTAACTTCCTTAAATGTTTAACAACATTCAGTATTGGTATGAATTTTGAATAATTGTTTATCATCCTATAAGCCACTGTAGATCCACTTCACACTGCAGAGCAGACATTTCAATTATTGTTTTATTTTATCTGAATCAGTAATAAGCCATCTCTGCTCAGATTCTGTCCAATACAGCAAGAACCTGATTTTACCCACAGCTGTCTCTTACTTCATTTAGTGTAGGTACTCAAAATGTGGTTTTTTTTTTTTTTTTTTTTTTAAATAAAAATTCCTAGACTACTTTTTGCTGTTTTTTAACTTCATTGTTGGTGTGTTTCTCTCACATGCTACAAATCTTGACTAGGTCTTTTATTGTGTTCTTGAACATCCCCAGCTCAAATTCAAACATCGGCCATTATAATTTCAATACTTTGCTATCCATCTAATCTGTCAGATTACTCTAGAAATTCCTTGGGAGAAGAACTAAAACAAGCAGCATTTACTAAATTTATCAGTCAATGAAATTAAGGCTTGAGCAGACCCTTTCAACTGTGTTAACTGAATAATGCTGTTATTTTATTGCTTTAATTAAATCAGATGTATACATAAGCAAACATCATGTCTTTTGAATTACAGCCAAAGAATTAACCCAGTGTATAGGTCATTTCCAAATGTGTATGGGATTACGGACGTTTATTTTAATGTAATATTCTCCCCACAGACATTCTGAGACGTGGCTGATATCTGATAATTCTCTTACTAAGATGCTTTGTGCTCTCTGTATGCATTTCTGTGACGTTTACAGAAAACATCTCAAGGCCAGACAGGATTTTAATTTTAACACAGCTGGCACATCCACATTTTGAAAATTAATACTGATTTTTAAAGAAAATTAACAGTTGCTTGGTCGTCTTTCATCTTCAGGACATAAAATCAGTACCAGCTTTACTTTGATTTCTGAATTCTCTTGTTAGTGTCAGTATTGCAGTATACTCCATGATCTAGTTTGAAGGATACAGCTGTGCCTTTAATTTTTATCTGTACTTGTCAATTTGAAATGGTTGTGCTGTTTTTTTTTTTTCACCCATAAAGAGATCTGCATCACTGCCTTGCTGTTATCCATTTCTTTGAGACTCTTGGTTTTAATAGTACAACAGCCCTTTCTTTATAAGATTATTTTTACATTGCATTTGTGACATTGATGAAATGCTGGGTAACTTTTAAGCCCATCAAAACTTTTGCTTTTTATAAAACTGCTTCCTTCATTTCTAGTTTTTTTTTTTCCTTGAAATGCCACATGAATTAACTGCATCTTCAGTACATGCTCATTGTAAATCTAAATCTGCATTGGAATGTTGAATCTGAAGGTTCTATGGCAGTTGGAGAGGCTTGAGGAAAGTGCGCTGGGTGGGGAAAAGTGAGGAAGGGGTAGTGTGGAGGTGTTAATAGGGAGTTGGGTAATGAGGGTGAAAAGGACCACATTAGGGACATAACAAGTAGAGAGAGCAACAAAACCTGGGCAAAATAGGCAGAGAGAGACTAAAGCCACCTGTGAAGGTAGATGAATTCCTGGCTCCTCTGTCTCTGCATCCAGGGCACAGGAAGGGGCTGAGCAGCTGCCTGACCAGTTTTGTTTAAACATAAATGATCTCCTCCTCCTCCTCCTCTTCTGGCTCTAAGCCTCCAGGGGCAAAGCCTCATGCAGAGCCTCCATGAGTGGGGAAGAGGGATGATAGGCAATATTTGTTGCCATTTTTACCCAGCCATCCATGTAGGTGGGTCCCTCTGCAGGAAGGGTCCTTACTCCTGGCAAGAATGAAGCAACTGTAGGGTGCCACAGAATCCCCTGGTGCTAAGAGTAACATGGTATGGCAGAGTCAGGTTTGACCAGAACAGGGTGCTCTGAGCTGTCCATCTCTTAGTACTTAGGCTCTGTAATTTTTGTACAGATTTGGGACATGCTGGAAAAGGAAGATGTCTCTCCCTCCTCTTTAACCACATTTGTCGTCTTGTGAATCTTTTCCTCCCAGCCCTTGATGTCATCACCAAGACACAGATCCTCAATGTTGTTAGTGGTATTAGTGAAATTAATGAGAGTTAGGCACCTAAATACTTTTGGGTATCTTGGGCCCCATATCTCCAGCATCTGAAGTAGAACTCAACTTTTAAAAACAGGATACAGTACAAGTTTTACTAATTTGAAATCCAGCTCTTACACTAACAATATTTCTTATGGTCTTCACTAGGCATGACACAAAGGCAGACAGATATCACTCTGGTAAGAGGGTAGCTCATTGCAGAAAAGGAAGGAGAGAATTTCATTATTGTCATTGTGCCAATGACACTGATTTAAAGTATGGCCACCCGCTCATTTTCTAAAAAAACAAACCTCAAGTGTCTTGTCACTGCAATTTAGCCTAAGTTACATGTAATAAGGATGTTTCCTTCATGTCTTGCTCAAATACATGAGCATTCCCTTGAACACCAACCTTTCCTCATTTACACTGTTCTCAGTGTACCATGGTATCAATAGAACATACTTTTACCATCTGTCTCCCACATTTTGGGGATTTAATACAGTTGCTTCACACTCTATTCAAACTGAAAATTGGCATAAGTTACTAGTGGCACAAGTTGCAAATTTGTCTGCCAAAAATTACAAACTAAGGGGCCAGTCCTACCGGGTGATGAATATCCTCAACGGTCATTGGCTTCAGTGGGAGTTAAGGAAGGCCAGAACCTCACAAGATCATCAGGCTTGATGCTACTATATAAAAATAGCACCTTTTCTTATTCAACAGATCTGAGGTCTGTGTATTCCCTATCTCATCTGCTTACTCAGGAGACAAAAGTAAACTTCTACAGCATTTTACTCCCATTAATACTACATATCTTAGATTTTGCTGAAATTTTTATTGTGTGTGCATCAGCAGCAGAAATTCTTAATAAATCCCAATTCCAGGGCCAATTGATTACACCTTTGCAAACCCATTACACATAATGGGGGTTGTACATGTAACTAGGGGTCTGATTTAGCCTGCAGAACAGTTACTACAGTTAGTGATAAATGAGGGGGAAAGACTCAGTTTGACCCAGGTCTCAAAGCTATTTAGGTGCCTAATATTGATTTCAATGGGAGTTTAATACCTAAATACCTTGCAGAATCTGGGCTTCAGAGCTCAGATTGTGTTTACAGCATTGGCAATTAAAAGTAGCATTTTTATCTGTAAATAAAACATAATATATTTGGTATTAGTCCATTATTAAATGGGAAATGGAAGAAGTAAAATAATGCAGAAGAGGTAGAGGTGTTCAATAGATTTTTTTTTTTTTTCTTCCCCTGTATTTGGGGGGGGGGGGGGAAATCCCAAACAGATATAGTGCTATATCATAACACTCTTTTCATTCCCCTAGTATCTCAGTAGGATGTTAAACAGCAGCCACTAAAACTGACATTTTAAAATCAGCAGGTCCTGATAACTTGTATCCAAGAATTTTAAAAGAGCTGGCTGATGAGCTTGATGGATCATTAATGCTGATTTTTAATAGTCTATAAACACTGGGGAAATTCCAGAAGACTGAAAGGAATAACACTAGTTTTCTGTTTGCCCTTTTAAAATGACATCAGTCCCGAACAAGATAAGAGAGCAGCTGAAACAGGCCTTGATTGATAAAGAATTAAAGGAGGTTAATATAACAATGCCAATCAACATGGGTTTATGGAAAACAGATTCTGCCAAACTAATTTGATTTTTTTTTTGAGATTACAAGTTTAGTAGACAAATGTAATAGTGATATGATATACTTAGACTACTGTAAGGCATTTGACTTGGTACTGCATAACATTTTGATTAAAAAAACCTAGAAAGATAAAATCAACATGGCACACATTAAATGGATTATAGTTGGCTAACTGATAGGTCTCAAGATATAATTTGTAAACTGGGAATCCTCATTGAACAGGTGTGCTTTTAGTGGGGTCCCATAGGGATTGGTTCTTGGACTTATGCTAACATTTTTATTAATGACCTGGAAGAAAACAACATCATTACAGACAGTTTGCAGATGACACAAATAGTGAGAGTGGTAAATGAAGAAAACAGGTGTCATGACCCACAGGCCTCAAACCTAGGTCTGTAGAGTTCACAGGAGCAGCCATGCGCTAACCCTCCACTTGGCAGCCTGTGGACTACTGCTTACTCAGTATCCATGAAGCCCAGCTCCAGTTTCAGGCTCTGCACCTGAGGTCCTATTGGTGAAGTTCCAGAACAGCCAACTGGCTTGCTGGCCCTACTTAAGCCAGCAGCAGGAACAGGAAGCTGTCTGAACAAATTGGGTCCACCCTGCTCCTGTTCCCCAGGCTTGATTTCCTGGCATGCTGACCTGCTTTGACTCCTGGCATCTGATTTGTGGTTCTGATCTCCAGTTTGTCTTCTGCCTCTGACCCCCTGATATCCTGACTCTGGTTACTGATCTGATTTGTGGTTCTGATCTCAAATTTATCCTGCTTCTGACTCTTGACTCCTGTCTCATGACTGTGGACTCCAGCTTTGACAACTAGTTCTGGCTGTCCACAACCTGGCTGTGACAGTGGGTTACTGATACAAAGCAATCTGAATAGCTTGCAAAGCTGGGCTCAAGCAAACAATGTGCATTTTAAAATGTATACATCTAGTAAGAAAGAATGTAGGCCATACTTATGGGATGGGGGACTTTATCCAGGAAAGCAGTGACTCTGAAAAAGATTTAGGTATTGTGGTGGATAAACAGACAAATGTGAGCTCCCAGTGGATGTATAAACAGTGGAATCTCAGGAGTAGGAGTTGAGGTTTTTTACCTCTCTATTTAGCACAGGTGCAACTGCTGTTGCAATAATGTGCCTACGGTTCATGGAAGATGTTACTAAATAGGAGAGGGTTCAGA
Organism: Natator depressus; assembly: GCF_965152275.1. NCBI lineage: Eukaryota > Metazoa > Chordata > Testudines > Cheloniidae > Natator > Natator depressus. Next base: position 40,004,568 of record NC_134234.1, read on the forward strand.
GTAGAGCCATGAGAATGATTAAAGGATTAGAAAACATTGAGCTCCTTAAGTCAATCACTATAAGCAATCTATTTAGCTTAAAGAGAAGATTGAGGGGTGACTTGATTAGACTAAGTACCTGCATGGGGAACAAATATTTAATGATGGGCTCTTCAGTCTAGTAGAGACAAGTCTGACACGATCCAATGGCTGGGAGTTGAAGCTAGATAAATTCAGATTGGAAGTAAGGCAAACTTTTAACAGTGAGTGTAATTAACCATCAGAACAATTTACCAGTAGTCATGGTAGGATGCTTTTCTAAAAGATATGGGCTAAGAACTATTTTGGAAAGTTCTCTGGCCTGTGTTATCCACGAGGTCAGACTAGATTATTACGGTGGTCCTTTCTGGTCTTGGGATCTATAAATATAAAAATCACTGAGGCAATAAAGATAGAAACCCATGATGAGAATTTTTAAAAATTTAGAGTTAAAACCTTTAAGATAGAGTGGTAATTAAGTTTTTTATTTAAGGTGTACTAGGCTTCAGTGGAACTACTATTGTGATTAAAGTTAGGCATGTGTTTTACTTTATTAGGGTTTCAAAAAGAAGGCTTGCTGAGTCTTTATTTTCAGTTAATTTTATCATTAAAGATTGATCCCATCACTTGTTAAAAGCGGAGGGGTGACAGTCCCAGGCTCCTTACAAATTCGAATTTGTTTAATTACGTTTTTGCCCTTCTAAAATTCTCCTGTTACTTTTAGTTATCTAGAAGAGGAGATGAATACTACTGTAGCTGATTGTGTGGTATTGTTGTGCCCTGGTTAACCAGTTGCTATAGTTCACAGCTGAAGTGGCTGTATTTCAGTGATGGGTAAAGTGAATCCTATAATAAGCAATATGGTATAAAATTAGTGAATAGTAAACAGGAGCATGTTTTAAAATTAAATAACTCTTGAACCACAAGAGGTTTGTTTCAGTACAGCTTGAAACTTCATCTAGATAAGGTTTCAATATCCATAATCTTCAAGCTATTCAAGCCTTGGAAGACTCATTCTTGGGTTGACTGAATAATCTATTCAGAGAACAAGTTGGCCTTCATTGGAACCCTCCTTCCTCAAGACCCCATGTCTGAGTGCATAAGTTGAGGAGTCTTATTCTGCATTATTTCTGATGGTAGATATCTTCAGTCCAAACACTCAAGGCTGCAAGCATGCTAGAAACCTATGTGTGAAGGGGCCCTGAGCTGGGTGGTTTTTTTTTTAAAAAGAGAGTACTACCTTGGTATCTGAGAGTGGAACAGGGAACACAAACATAACATCAATTTCTTTTCTCCATCCACCCCAGGATGACCTCGCCTAAGAGAAAATGGTTTACACTAGAAAAGGTTTGCGAGTCTAGCTAGACCAGCTAAACCTCTTAGTGCAGACTAGTTTATATCAGCAAAAGAATGCTTTTGCCTGCACAATTTATAAAGGGTTCCCTAAGCAAAATAAGCTATCCCAGCAGAATCACTTTTATATTGGTATAACTGCATGTAAACTAGGGAGCCTGCTGGTATAGAAGTGTCATTTTAAAAAAAAATCCACACCCCCTAAATAACCCTTATACCTGCAAAAATTTCTAGTGTAGACTTGGTCTAAATTTTAAAAAATAAACATCTACAACTTTTGAAGAGTACTGGTTAATGTCTCTGTAAATGTTCATTGCAGTTATACCCAATATAATTTCTGCATCTGTGGGCTGTGGATGGATCAGAAGGCAAAATACAGCACAAGATCTAAGATCACTTTCCCTCACCCATTTTTAATTCCCTTCATATTGACTTCTTTAAGGGTAACTTTTTTTTTTTTAAATTTATGTATTTGAAAGTGATCCTTTGCACGGATAAGTGTTAAACAATCTCCAGCAAGATCGAGAATCTCCTAATACCCCAACCCATTCACTCAACCGTCTCCCCAGAAAAATCCTGGGAGAACTAATAAACATCAAAGATCAACAAACTGAAGGTCCAGAAATTCATGCTGTGTAGGAACCAGTTTCAAAGTCAATGATGCCTCACTCAATGCATCCTGTCTCCCAGGCCATTCTGTTGGCATAGTGTGAGCATCTCAGCTGATTACTACTGCCCTGGCGTTACACGAAGAGAAATGCAGCCTTGGAAGTTTCAAATTCAGACTGGGAATAAGGGGTAAATTTTTAATGGTGAGCATAATTAATCATTGGAATAATTTATCCCAGGTTGTGGTGGATTATCCATAACTGACAACTTTCAAATCAAAGCTGGATTTTTTTTCTAAAATCTGCTCTAGGAATTGTTTTGGAAGTTCTGTGGCCTGTGCTATACAAGAGGTCAGACTAGATGGTCATAATGGTCCCTTCTGGTCTTAGAATCTATTAATTTAAATATTAAGGATCAAATTATTTAGGTTTTAAAGGTGTTGGTTTTAACCAATAAAGTTTCACTTAGTAATTAATTGGGAGCCAGTGCAAATTGCAGGTGTGTTGTGCTCACTTAAGCAGGAAGCCTCATTCTGCACCAGCTCCAGTTTTTAAATAGCCTGAAGATGTTGCCCCATGTAGACTGCATTACAGTAATCCAGTCTTGAAGTGACAAATACATGTCCAAAAAAACAGCATAACTTCTTGGCCAAATATAGATACTAAAAGGAACTCTTGGTGACTGCTGCTATCGAAGGACAAGCAAATTTCTTCAAAATTGTGACACTGATATCACCCCCGCCATTTCTTCCTTGGCTTCCCCCTTCTGCCAGCATCATCTCAGTCTCTTCTAGGCTATAATTTAGCCTTTTTTTTTCTTTTTAATCCAAGCTCCAGTCCTGATAAGACCCTGGTAACTGGTCAACTGCACCAGGTGGATCAGATGAAACAGGAAAAAAAGAGTGGGGTGTCTTCAACACCTTGGAGTCAGAGTTCCTACCATTTCACACTCTCTGCTTATGGTTCAGATAATGGTGAACAGAAGTGGCAATAGACTAGAACCCTGCACTAATCAAAAGGATGGAGATGAGAAATCTTCCGAGAGATGAACAATCAACCACTGCTACCCTCCATGACCTATCAAAGACTCGTTCTCTGTGTCAGGTCGACAGCCCATGATGTGGTGGTCTTTTTAGTGTTCTGATGGAGTCCAAAGCCAGTGTATGAGCTAATTTTGTTATTGATATTAACATCAGCCTGTAACAGTATATCTAGGAGGGAGAGCTGCTAAAAACAGAGCTGAAACCTCTCTGGAAAGTGTATCAACTTATTAGAGCTGCTCCAGAGGAGGGAGAAATGAGCCACAGGCTAGCTCTTAAAGAGAGATGATCCTCACATGTCAGCACCATCTTGTAATCAGTGGCATCAAAGGCATCTGATGGACCTAAGACTATCTTTTCCCATCACTTTAAGGAGGTGATCAACTGACACAACCAGTGCAATTTTCATAGCAGGCCCAGATGTAAAAATGGATGGATCCGTATCAAAGAAGTTTGAGGTTTCCAGGTACTGCTCGAGCTGATTCATTAGTCTTCTGAATAACATTCCCCAGAAAAGGAAAATTATGGACTATTAATTAGGGATATTTCTAATGTCAAGAGATTTCCTAACAATTGCTTCTTCTAGAGGTGGATGCACCTTTGCTTTCCAAAGGGAGGCACTGATAATTCTGTCCAATAATTCACCTTTATAAGTTCTTGCTGGATTTTTCTCGGCAAGTAGGGGTGTGGATCTAACTCAGATAGTATCCTGAAGTTTCTTGAGAAACTCCAGACTCACTGAGAAACACTCAAACTTAGGCCTGGTCTACGCTACAGAGTTAGGTCGAATTTAGCCGCATTAGGTCAATTTTAAAATGAATACGTCCACGCAACCAACCCTATTCCGTCGACTTAAAGGGCTCTTAAAATCGACTACTGTACTTCTCCCCAGTGAGGGGAGTAGAGCTAAAATCGACCTTGCTGGGTCAAATTTGGGGTAGTGCAGACGCAAATAGACGGTATTGGCCTCCAGGAGCTATCCCAGAGTGCTCCAATGTGATTGCTCTGGACCGCACTTTGAACTCTGATGCACTAGCCAGGTACACAGGAAAAGCCTCGGGAACTTCTGAATTTCATTTCCTGTTTGGTCAGCGTGGCAAACTCAGCAGCACAGGTGACCATGCAGTCCCCCCAGAATAGCAAACGAGCTCCAGCATGGACCAAAAGGGAGACACTGTATGGGGATTGCTGTATGTGCAGGTAGAACTCCAATCAAAAAGACGAAATGCAAATATATTTGCCAAAATCTCTCCGGGCATGTTGGAGAGAGGCTACAACAGGGGGACACAGCAGTGCCGCATGAAAGTTAAGGAGCAAGCCTACCAAAAGACAAAGGAGGCAAACGGTTGCTCTGGGTCAGAGCCCCATACATGCTGCTTCTATGATCAGCTGCATGCCATTCTAGGAGGGGACCCTAGCACTACCCCACCACGGTCCATGGACACCTGCAAGGGGGGAGTCTCATGCAACAGGGAGGAGGATTTTGTGGATGAGGAGGAGAATGCACAGCAGGCAAGCGGTGAATCCGCTCTGCTCGGCAGCCAGGACCTTTTCAGCACCCTGGAGCCAATACCCTCCCAAGGCAGGATCCCCAACCCTGAAGCTGGAGAAGACACCTCTGGTAAGTGCACATTTGTAACTAAAAGTAATAGTGTTTTAATGTTTGTTTTGCCCTGAAGAATTGGGATGCATTCGCAGCAAGTACAGCTACTGGAAAAGTCTGTTCACATGTCCCTGGAGGATTCCCGCTCCATCCCCAGACATCTCCATGCAGCTCTCCTGGAGGTACTCAAAGTATTCTGGAATCATTGCAGCACAAAGCATGGCAGCGGATGGTCCTAGGTTTTGGTCGCATTCAAGCAACATTCAGTCTACATCTTTCTGTGTTATTCTCCAGAGAGTGATATCATTCATAGTCACCTGGTTGAAATAAGGGATTTTTTTGTAAGGGAACAGTAAAGGGACCCCACTCATGCTGTGCTGTTTGCACTTGGCTAAAAGGGATCATCCCGGAGAATAGCCATGTGGTGGGGGGAGGGGTGAAGGGATCATCTCAAATAGCCATGTGGAGGGTTGGGGGAAGATGTGTGCTGCACATCCACCTGAAAACCGCAGCCCCTCCTTTTTTAAATGTGAAACCCAACCCATTGCTTGCTGTGGGAAAGGAGGGCGCTGCAGTTTGAAACCATTCCCACATCTTATGCGTAAGAAGCCAACCCCACGTACCCTGTGCCTTACCCTTTGCTGCATGGAAACCAAATTCTGTTGCCCAGCCATGTGTGATGTGTCACCATACCAACAGGCGCGCAATATAAAAGGTAGAATGCGACCTTGTACCTAAAGCACATGTGCTGTCTGCTGTGAATTGCTTGATTCACTGTGAAAGTCTCTCTCCCTTTTCTCAGAAATGTATCATCTTAAATTTTACTCTTCCTTTTTATTTTCCCCCCTCCCCCCCCCCCAGGTACAAATGTTTCTATGCTCCATATCATCTCTGTCCTGGAGGTTATCGCAGATTAGAAGGCAAAAAAACTGCACTTGTGATGACATGTTTTCTGAGCTCATGCAGTCCACCCGCACTGATAGGGCACAGCTGAATGCATGGAAGCATTCAGTGTTAGAGGCTAGGAAAGCATTAAGTGAGCAGCAAGAGCAGAGGCAGGAGGCAATGCTAAGGCAAATGGGGGAGCAAATGGACATGATGATGAAGCATCTGGTGCAGCTGCAGGAAAACCAACAAGAGCACAGACTCCTGCTGAATCCATTGTACAACTGCCTGACCTCCTCCCCAAGTTCCATATCCTCCTCACCCGGATGCCCAAGAACATGGGGGGGGTGTGTGTGTGGGGGAGGCTCCGGGCACCCAGCCACTTCACTCCAGAGGATGGCCCAAGCAATAGAAGGCTGTCATTCAAACAGTTTGCTTATTGTAGCTACAGTACAAATCAATGTGGCCTTGTCCTTCCCTCCTCCCCCACCCGACCCAGGCTACCTTGTCAGTTATCTGCCCCCCCCCCCTTTTTTAATTATTAAAGAATGCATGGTTTCAAAACAATAGATACTTTATTTTGAAGGGGGGAGGGTGGTTGGCTTACAGGGAATTAAAGTCAACAAAGGGGGCAGGTTTGCATCAAGGAGAAACACACACAATTGTCACACTGTCGCCTGGCCGGTCATGAAACTGTTTTCAAAGCCTCTCTGATGCGCAGTTTGCCTTGCTGTGCTCTAATAGCCCTGCTGTCTGGCTGCTCAAAATCAGACGCTAGGAGATTTGCCTCAACCGCCTACCCTGCCATAAATGTCTCCCCCTTACTCTCTCAGATATTATGAAACACACAGCAAGCAGCAATAACAATGGGAATGTTGGTTGCGCTGAGGTCTGACCTAGTCAGCAAACAGTGCCAGCGAGCTTTTAAACGTCCAAAGGCACATTCTACCACCATTCTGCACTTGCTCAGCCTATAGTTGAACTGTTCCTTACTACTGTCCAGGCTGCCTGTGTACGGCTTCATGAGCCATAGGAGCAAGGGCTAGGCTGGGTCTCCAAGGATAACTATTGGCATTTTCAACATTTTCTGGTCTGGGAAGCAAGTCCCTTCTTGCAGCTGCTTGAACAGCCTGGAGTTCCTAAAGATGTGAGCGCCATCCCACGTTGATGTCTGTGAAACGTCCCTTGTGATCCACCAGTGCTTGCAGCACCATGGGAAAAGTACCCCTTGTGGTTTACATACTGGTTAGCAAGGTGGTCCAGTGCCAAGATAGGTATATACGTTCCGTCTATCGCCCCACCACAGTTAGGGAAACCCATTGCAGCAAAGCCATCCATTATGACCTGCACGTTTCCCAGAGTCACTACCCTTGATAACAGAATGTCAATGATTGCTTTGGCTACTTGGATCACAGTAGATATGCCCACTCCAAATTGATTCCCGACTGACCGGTAGCAGTTAGGCATAGCAAGCTTCCACAGGGCAATCGCCACTCGCTTCTCAACTGTCAGTGCAGCTCTCATCTTGGTATTCCTGTGCTTCAGGGTGGGGGGAAAAACAACTCGCAGACTTCCAGGAAAGTGGCCTTATGCATGCAAAAGTTTCGCAGCCCCTGTGAATCATCCCATATCCGCAACACTATGTGGTCCCACCAGTCTGTGCTTGTTTGCTGGGTCCAGAATTGGCACTCCACTGTATCAACCAGCCCCACTGCCACCATAATGTCCCAATTGCCACAGCCCGTGCTTTCAGGAATGTCTGTGTCCATGTCCTCATCAAAATCATCCTCATGCTGGAGTCTCTTAGCCTAGTTCTGCATGTACTACAGGATAATGCGTGAGGTGTTTATAATGCTCAAAACATCAGTGGTGAGCTGAGCGGGCTCCATGCTTGCCATGGTCTGGCATCTGCAAGAGAGCAGAGTTGCAGCAGAAGCAGTGGATGAGGACAGATGCCACAAGAATAGATATTTATACAGAATGACGAAAGGTGGATTCATGGCAGCAGGAGAGCAGAGTTGAAGCGGTGGATGACTACAACATGGAGAAATTTGCTATTGAGACTGAGCTCATTTACAAGAGCAGGAGAGCAGAGTTGCAGCAGAAGCGGTGGATGATGACTGTTAGCAGTCACACTGCTCCATTTGCTGACAGCAGCACCCAGGACATAGCAGCGGTGACGCTGAGCTGAGCGGGCTCCATGCTTGTCGTGGTATGGCATCTGCATGGAAAAAAGGCGTGAAACAATTGTCTGCCGTTGCTTTCACGGAGGGAGGGGCGATTGACGACATGTACCCAAAACCACCCATGACAATGTTTTTGCCCCACCAGGCAGTGGGAGCTTAAACCAGAATTCCAATGCACGGCGGAGACTGTGGGAACTGTGGGAGAGCTACCCACAGTGCACCGCTCCATAAGTCTATGCTAGCCACGGTAGTGAGGACACACTCCGCTGACTTAATGCGCTTAGTGTGGATATACACAATGGACTGTATAAAATCTATTTCTAAAAATGGACTTCTATAAAATCGACCTAATTTCGTAGTGTAGACATACCCTTAGAAGTTCTGGATTTGTTCCCTCCAAGAAGAGGATTCTGACTTCATTTAGGGGTTATACAACAAAGTGATAAGCTCACTTCTATGTAAAAATGTAAGAAAGAAACAAGTACTATGTGCCTGATTGCTTACCAATCTGACTAAGGGTAACATAGTTGGATCTCTATAAATAGCATTTTTCTCAATTGGTGTCTTTCAAAAATTTTCCATGGGGCATCAATGAATCTTTAAACATGAAATAAGGTCACTTTAATATACATAATTCACTTGATGAAGATTTAAAGTTCTGGGCAACAGGGGCTTGATCAGGCAAAGCACTTAAGCACATGCTTAGTACTTTGACCTCAATCCAGAAAATACTTAAGCAGTATGTTTTGTAAAATCCAATTCACTGAGGTTCTTTACTTTTATTTCTTTGATCTTTAATACCATTTAGTTTTTGCTGTATTCATATAAATGATATATAAAACAAAGCGGGAGCAATGGCAAGTTAAGATTGTATAAGTGTCTAAGCAATTCCATTCTAGTCCCAGTCTTCAGTGACTCATAGCTTTCCTGGAGGGGAAAAAAAATCACCTTTTTAGGGCTGAAATTTTGTCCCCAAAGCTCAGAAAATTTGAACAATTTTTTTTTCATCCATTTGAGTACAAGGTGAGTGGAAAAAGGTACCTCCCCAGTCATAAATATAAATATATATATAATATATATATATATCTATAGCCTAAAGAATGGGAGAAAATTGAAATTTGGCATGGAAACAGTCCTTACTAAGGAGAACTGTCTTTGAGTGTTCTGCTAAGAACTGACTTTTATTTGACTGACTGAATTATGAGCTTTGGAAAACTCTGTACATGCACAGTACATTTTGCATGAACTTTATCATTAAGGTTGCATATGCATAGGTAAGACAGGCTTCACTTATGTGTTTCCATAACCACTTCGGCCATGTCTACACTAGCAAGCTTACACCGGCAGCTGTACTGATACAGCTGCGCCACTGTAAGATTGCTCATGTAGCCACTCTCTGCTGATGGGAGAGAGCACTCCTGTGGACATAATACTGCCACAATGAGTGGTGGTAGCTATGTTGACAGGAGAAGTACTGTGCACACTACCACTTACACCAGCAAAACTGTCACTCGGGGGTGTTGTTTCACATCTGTGAGCAACATATGTTTTGCGACATAAGTGGTGGTGTAAACATGGCCTTAGTTGCATTTTGAAAAGGGTATTGAAGTATGTCTTGAGGCAAGAACTCAAAAGTTGCCCTTGAATCTGACTCCCTGTGAACTTTGATGTGTGAAGGGAATGGAGAGGGTTGCTGCATGCTTGGTGCTTTGAAGCCTTTGTACTATTCTGCGGAACCTCTAAAGCTGCACAGCTCTTCAGGCTCACAGGAGAGTAGATTCCTACTGTGGACTTTCTAAGCCACAAGGCATTCCAGTGGCATCTAGCCAAATAGTTCCAGATTATGGAATTTACATGGTCAGCTTTTTAGTAAGCCAGTGGGGCTTTCAAGTCCTGCAGCATGCTGCTCCTTCATATTATGCTTTCCTTTTTTTTTTAAAAAAAAAAGTAGGAAATTCTACTCCTACATTGAAAGACTATTACTTCCATGTTCAAGTACTCAAACATCAAGACATGCCAAAGTGTATTCTGATCTCTGTGTATGTAAGTTACAAGATAGTCTTTAATTACATCTCTACTATTTTTCAAATAATTCAATTTTAGAAATACCATGTGATAAATCAATATTTTTAGAATCTCTTAAAACAGATTAATGATGCCAGTCATTCCTGAATCACTGCAATTAGTTATCCTATTAGAGTATAATGGGGAGGACTGCAAAATAAATAGTAAGAAAATGTTTGTTTTCATTTTTTCCCATGTCTGTACTAAAAATACTATTTTAGTTAAACCAAAAAGATGTAAGTTTGAGTTTTATTGGTATTGACTAACTGTACGCACTCAAAGCAAAAAGCATTGTGGAGAAAAACTGGTGCTTGGACAAGTTCACCACTGGCCTAAGTAGCTGCAACTCTGACTTCAAAAGAGTTAAACCCACATTTTTGCCCACAGTGAATAATTTGTTCAGTTATCCTAACCTTTAAATTCCTAAAGGAAGAATCACATTGTCATACTTTTAATTTATAATGTGATTCCCCCCCCCCCCCGCCACAGGTGAAATATCACAATGCAAGTATTCAGCATCCCACAATCGAGTGACCAAAGAGATTGAAGTGTTCTCCGACTGGTTTTTGAATGTTATAATTCTTGATGTCTGATTTGTGTCCGTTTATTCTTTTATGTAGAGACTGTCCAGTTTGACCAATGTACATGGCAAAGGGGCATTGCTGGCACATCCCACCATCAACCTCAGCCTGGACCACCACACAAGAGATCCACTTCCTGGACACTAATAAGCGATGGTCACATAAACACCACCCTATGCTGGAAACCTACTGACCGCTATGCCTACCTACATGCCTCCAGCTTTCATCCAGACCACACCACACGATCCATTGTCTACAGCCAAGCTCTTCGATACAACCGCATTTGCTCCAATCCCTCAGACAGAGACAAACACTACAAGATCTCTATCAAGCATTCTTACAACTACAATACCCACCTCCTGAAGTGAAGAAACAGATTGACAGAGCCAGAAGAGTACCCAGAAGTCACCTACTAAAGGACAGGCCCAACAAAGAAAATAACAGAACGCCCCTAGCCATCACCTTCAGTCCCCAACTAAAATCTCTCTAACGCATCATCAAGGATCTACAACCTATCCTGAAGGACGACCCATCACTCTCACAGATCTTGCGAGACAGGCCAGTCCTTGCTTACAGACAGCCCCCCAACCTGAAGCAAATACTCACCAGCAACCACACACCACACAACAGAACCACTAACCCAGGAACCTATCCTTGCAACAAAGCCTGTTGCCAACTGTGCCCACACATCTATTTAGGGGACACCATCCTAGGGCCTAATAACATCAGCCACACTATCAGAGGCTCGTTCACCTGCACATCTACCAATGTGGTATATGCCATCATGTGCCAGCAATGCCCCTCTGCCATGTACATTGGTCAAACTGGACAGTCTCTATGTAAAAGAATAAATGGACACAAATCAGACATCAAGAATTATAACATTCAAAAACCAGTTGGAGAACACTTCAATCTTTTTGGTCACTCGATTACCGACCTAAAAGATGCAATTCTTCAACAAAAAGACTTCAAAACCAGACTCCAACGAGAGACTGCTGAATTGGAATTAATTTGCAAACTGGATACAATTAACTTAGGCTTGAATAGAGACTGGGAGTGGAGGGGTCATTACACCAAGTAAAACTATTTTCCCCATGTTTATTCCCCCCACCCCGCACCATTCCTCAGACGTTCTTGTCAACTGCTGGAAATGGCCCACCTTGATTATCATTACAAAAGGTTTCTCCCCCCCCCCCCACTGCTCTCCTGCTGGTAATAGCTCACTTTAAGTGATCACTCTTGTTACAGTGTGTATGGTAACACCCATTGTTTCCTGTTCTCTATGTATATAAATCTCCCCACTGTATTTTCCACAGTATGCATCCGATGAAGTGAGCTGTAGCTCACGAAAGCTTATGCTCAAATAAATTTGTTAGTCTCTGAGGTGCCACAAGTACTCCTCTTCTTTTTGCGAATACAAACTAACACGGCTGCTACTCTGAAACGTGTAAAAGTGTGGGCAGTCCCTGCATGCCCCCTTGTGGCCCAGTGTGGCACTGCAGGTGTGCCCCCCTTTAATTTCCCTCAACTGGGTTAGTGATCGGTGACTTTAACAGACTGGGACTAGGAGAGACCAACACACACTGACAAATACCATGTCACCTTTTCATAAGGTTTCAGGATAGAAGCAATTACAATAAACAGTTCATAAGTCCTCACCTCAGGATCCTGGTTCAGCCCCCAAAGTCCTCAAAATGAAGCCTCTGGTTACGCTAGTCTCCTAGATCCTGAAAGAAAGCCACAACCACCACCCATTGCAGCCTGCATGGCTTCTGCTTCTCTCTCTTATTCTGCTTCCTGTTTTGGTTTAAACAGACCTGCCCTAGGAAGGAGGGGGGTGTCTCCTTGATTCCACCCCAAGCTGTGCCAGCTGTGGGCTCCAGACTATACAGGTAATACACTGCTTCACACGCTCCCCACCACACAGAACCTTGCCTGGTCCTTGGGCAAGTTCTACTGTCTATCCCCTGCCCATATGGGCACTCAAATTGAGCAATCATCCTGGTTGGCTTTACTAGGCTGCTGGCCTAGCCACCTCTTCATGATCATATCCTCAAGACAGAGGAATATTTCCTATTTAGCAGCTCCAAGGAAGTCTGCAAGACCTTTGGCCTTATTTTTAGTCTCATCACTGACATATGTAGAGACCAGAAGTCTTTCAAACAGGACTAAGTCATCTTGAACCAGGTACTTTTTAGTTTGTGCCCACAGGGTCTACACATGAGAGCTACACACAAGTGCATGCTGCAGTTCACACCCCCATAGTCTGGACTGAGAGGCTGTGCAGATAAGCCCATGGTCTTTCATTCAGACTAAATCCTCGTTAGGGTTTTGAATCACTACTGACTCTTTCTTTCTCCTGCAGACTTCAGAAAGACTTGAGGCCTTATTTCCAAACCTCTTAGGATGCCTGCCACCAGTCAGTGGGTGTGCTGTTTCTTGGAGTCTGAGTCCACAAGCTTTTCCAGTTGGGCTAGCCTTGTTTCCAAGGCCACACAGGAAAACTGGTACTGGGATGTCATTTTACTCCCTGCCCACTCCATTTCCTGAAACTTGGTCTTCAAGTCTGTTTTCTTTTCCTTGGCTGGCCTACAGATTTGTTTTCTTAAGCTGGTTGTTCACCATCTCGTTGTTACCTTGCTCCTCCTCCAGCTGAACCAGGCATTTCTTCTCTAAGGTCAGTGGTTCTTGACCCTGGGAAGTGGCAGTCCCTGCTGTCAGCCTATTCTGATAGTGTAATGCCTGGAACTTATCACACTTTGCTGCAAGCTTCTCCTGCATTTGGACTATCTCCGCCTCCATCTACTCACTGAGATGCTGAAATTTCCTCTTTAATTGCAGTGTTTCTTGGAGGCTAACACAGACTTTCCTCTGAGGAATTGCATGTTTGCTTTCCAGTGTGTTGATTTGTTACCTTGGCTTAGTTTCTCTCCTTCTCTGAAACCACCTTTGCCTGTCTTCTAGTCACTGAATTTTTTCCTGTTGCTCAGCCGATTTCAGTAAGAAAACTTGCAAGCTCAAATGCAGGCTTTCTTACTGTGCACCAACATCATCAGAACCCTTTTACACCCATTTTCGAGGACTTTTGACCTCATCTCAGTCTCTGCCCTGGTTCTTCCAGCTTGGGAATCCATGTTCTTCTTTGGAGCAACTAACAGTCTTTTCATCCTGGAATCTCTTCAGGCTCCTGTATCAGGCTACTCACACCCCCCATACTTCTGTTCTGAGGCTGAGGATGGAATTGAGGCAGCTCCAGCAAGTGGGAAAAATCTGAAACTAATGGCTGACTTCTGCCCCTGAAGCTTTCCCCCAGAGTCTGCTTCTGGGCTAATGCTCTTTTTCCGAGAACTTTACTACCTTACTTCCCCATAGAAACAAGCAGTTGGTCCAAGGTCAAAAGTTCATGTCCAGCTGATTCTTCTAACATATCCATTTCCCCTGCACTTAAAACAAATTACACCTAGGTGGTGGGGGCTTAAAGACCAAATTGGGTCATATCTCTCAGTGGTGAGAACCAATGGCTGGGATAGGGGAACCCAGGATCTCCTTGCTCCAGGATTCCAACCCAGGACCATGTGAATAATAGCTCACATGTCTGGCCTGGGATGGGCGACCTTATGCCTCTTCCAGCGGTCATTTCTACTGTGTCTTCCTCTATCTGTGCCACTGGTCTGTTTGAGTTCTCCCTGGAGTTCTCTCTGATCATGCTCCAGAGAGTGGTCTTCTATCAGCAGTCTGTCATTCCTGGCCTCTGTGGGGTGAGGGGACCATGGCAGCTTGGCAGTGGGGCCTGGTCTTGGCCATGTGAAGCCCTAGCAGCTTCTCTGCAGGAGCTTGCTGCACATGACTACTCCCCTGCTCTGACCACCCAGACTGATTTGAGCTGCTTCCTTTTGAGCCCCGCCTCCAATGTGAGCATGCCCAGCAGGTGCAGCTAGCTGGAGCCTTCTGGGACCAGAGCTCTTCTTAATGCTCAGTTTGCCAGGGTGGGGCTTATACACCCCATCACACCAGGGTATCACTCTTCCTGGCCCAAAACTGTCCCCTCAGTCCTTTTTCACAGCTATCTGGGTTCCTTCACTCTGTGTACCAACATCCTTAATAGTTCAAACCTCCCCAGGTCCATTCAGCACCCTGTGTTGGCCAGGAATCTTTTCTCTGGCTCCCCAGGGGCAGACCCAATTTACTTGCCCCTCTTGGTGACAATCCACACGCTGACTGGCAGGACTGTATTTCTTCTTCCCTTTGGCATTTGTGATGGGTCAGCCTGTCCAGTTGCTGCTGCTGGGCTCCCTGCCAAGCCTGGGACCTGAACTTCTGGAGTCATTGCTGTTGTTCCATCTGCCAGCCTGGCGTCAATCATTTAGTCCTGAAGCTACCTATGTTGCACACAAACTTGGTGTAGGCAAGACCTTTCACAGCCAAAGACTGTAGGCACCTCTCTCTACCCTTAATGGGAGAGGGGTTGGAGGATTCTGCCAACTACAGCATATGTAAAAGAGTGGGCAGTCCCTGCATGCTCTCTTGTGGCACAGTAAATATTCCCCCACACCCCTAATTGGGGCAACATTAGGTTTACTTTCTCAGCCTGGGGCAAGGTGAGACCAACACACACTAACAAAATAGCATGTCCTCTTTTAATAAACTTTCAGGACAGGAGCACTTACGATAAACCAGTAGTTAACCTTTTTTTCATTTGTGGACCCCTACAGAATTTCAAATGGAGGTGTGGAGCCCTTTGGAAATCTTAGACATAGTCTGTGGACTCCCAGGCTCTGTGGATCACAGCTTGAAAACTACTGTTCTATGATAACGCATGGTGGGGCTGCTGCTGTCACCCCCGTGCATTAATGACTGTAATACAGTTGCAGCAAAATGTCTGTCTGGTTTATTTAAAAAAAAAAATTTGCAAGCATAACATAATACTTGAGTGTTTATATTTTTCCAGCAAATTTTTCTTAAACAAATAGGTCTTCTCTGGCTTTTCCAAATTACCACAATTAGTAAAGGTCCATTAATACTTTTCTGTGATTTTTCCATTTCTTGTCCACAACTCAGCTGCAATTATTTGACAGTCATCCAGCAATTCAAGTCAGACCTTAATCATATGTTTCTAGCATCTTTCTTCAGGAAAGAGATGACCTCATACAATGGATTGTTCTGTTGTCACAGCTCAGTAGTAGATGTCTTTTACTTTTATTAGTTAAGGCATTTTTCTTAATTTTGAAATGAAAGGATAAAAAACTAAAATGTGAGAAGCTTTATGATGTTTTGATACTATGCAGTGGCTTAATCTGTCAACATCTCATTATTAGATTGTTGCTTTATTCCGTATAGGAAAGACAGAGTTGCTCATCTTCCACTCGCTGGCCTTTGGTCTTGTTCAAATTGCTCAAGCCACTCACTTGAAAGGGTTCATCTAGACTGCATGCTGCTTTTGGCAGTGAGTAGTGTACATACCCTTGTAACTCCCCCAGCACGGGCATAAAAAAGTCCTGTAGCTGGTGTGGCATGACTTAGGCAAGTAGAGGAAAGACAGGCCTGAGGGGTGTGGGTTATATGTATGTGAGTATGTACCCTACCTATACTGCCTCCCTATCTATATTGATATTTCCAGCATTGTAGTTTCCTGCTTCCTCCTTGCTGCTGGAGCTTTCCCCTCCTACAGGAAAAGACTCCAGCAGTGGGGAAAGGCTCTGGCAGGGAGGAGGCAGTGGGGAAAGACGGGAGCACTTCCCCAACCCAGGGAAAGACTCTAGCAGTGGGGAGACAAGAGGGAAAGGCCCCACCAGTTCCCTGCTGCTGGAGCCTTTCCGCACAGCCAGGAAAGACTCCGGCAGAGGCATTTCTCTACTGCCTTCCCCCTGCCAGAGGTTTTCCTCCCTGCAGTCACAGGCTCCAGTAGTGGGGAGCTGCTCTCTCCCTGCTGCTGGAGTCTTTCACTGGCACATGTAGTTACACACCAGGGTGTGGATTTGGCTTGCTTTTCACTGTGGCTTGTAGTCACATGTACACTACATGCCACTGACATCGGTGTGTTTGGGCAAATGTACACTAATATAAGATGCTGGGTGCCCATATGAATCTATATTTTAAATAGAAATTAGAGCATAAGGCCTACAAACCCTTCTGCTAACATGAATAGTCTCTTTGTAGCTCTTATGGGATTTCTCCTGTCAGTATTGTTTTAGTAAAAGTTGCAGGATCAGCTTCTTAGTCTTCAAAATGCATGTATGTTTGGGATTTAAGTAGAGAAGCAACTCAATGACTTTGGGAATACCAATAGGCTAGGCATTCTTTCAGTCATGTAAATGATACTTTGGACTAAATTCAGGTCATTTTACTCATGTGAATACTTACTCAAATCAATGGGACAGGTTATTTGATTCAGGTAAGCAGAATTTGGGCCTTTTACCTCATAAATTGACAAGGGGGCAGGGGGGACTTAGAAAAGTTAGTTTGCCTTTTTTAAAAAAAAAAAAAAAAAAAAAACAGCTGTCACTCTCACCCATTCGGCTACTCTTTGAAAATTATTCTTCTGGAAACTTGACTTGCTGCTCAGGAAAAAGCACTACTTAAATAATTTTAAATACATGCCTGGATTACATTACTTAGCCTGTGACTGAGATTACTCTTCCACAAAGAGAACAAAATGCCCTTACACCTTTGCTTGAACTATCAAGACCTTGCATATGAGCACATAGGACTAAGTGGGCCTACTTGCTGTCTGCGGAGAGGCTGGGAAAGAGCAGGAAATGGTCAGAGACTTGGCCATGCTCCCCATTTAAAGTAGCTGAGGAGCATGAGGATGGCCACCCATAGTTTACTTACTCCCAGGAGCAAAGATGAAGTATGGGAGGAATTGTGACTCACGTGTGTCACAGTCAAAATCTAGGGTGAAATCCTGAACCTACTGAAGTCAATGGGAAAGCTGCCACTGATTGCAGTAAGATCAGAATTGCATCCCTAGCTTCCCCTCTACAGTGAGAACTTCCATTGAAGTCAGTGGGAGATCTGCATGTGGATGAATCACAGGATTCGGCCTTAAATTTTCAGACAGATCTTAGTCAGTCAGCTGAATAAGACTGAATGTTAAAAGAAAGTAGATTAACTGAATAATGAAAGTTATCTAATTTAGTTTGGTTCCTCTGCATTTTAATGTTTTTAGTGATCATCTATACATCATTGTAAATTTCATCTAAAAGAGACGCTCTTACAGTACAAAAAGTTTATTTAGTAACAGTTTTGTAAACATTTGAGGTAAATTGACATTTACATCAACTTGTTCTTATAGAATTGCATACATAAGGCACTTCTTCAAAGACACCACTTGAAACAGTTTGCTGCTTGTAGTGTTATTAAAAGTCCCTGACTTCCCAGAAAACTTTCTTCTTTTGTTGTGAGGTTCTGTAATGTAAAAGACAGACAGCCTTTCAGCAACAAGAAACCTCTGAGTAAGCTTTCTTATGCAACACAACCTTTTAATTGTGAGAGAACTGGAAATAGGAATATATTCCCCATCTTAAAATATGTTCACATTTGTTTCATATCTTTTAAAGGGCTGAAACCTCAGAAATTAGCTTAGCATACGAAAACAAATGTAGGGCCCAAACCTGCAAATTACTTTTCACAGGAGTATTTTTTTACGTAAGCAAATAATCTCATTGTCTTCTACAGTACTACTTGCGTGAGTAAAGATCGCTCACATGAGAGGGCTTTTGTGGGATCAGATCCTTGTTTTTATCTGGAAAACAAAACATTTACCCTTTACAACATCCTCCACAATATAACAGTGCTGTGTTTTGCCACAAGTATTGTTTTGTGTGGGACTTCAAGCCATACTGTCAATTTCTGACAGAGAGAACTGATGTCACTGCTAATTTTTGCCATTAAACATCCTAAACACACACACACAAAGTAAATAGATAATAGTAAAACCTACATTTCATTCTGTGGTAATTCAGTTCATGATGAAAAGTTTTGTTTTTTTCCATAAGAGTGTGCTCCCTGTATACTATATATCAAGATCCTGTACTTTAAACCTATGCAGGAAACTGATAGTGTAGATTACTGGTAAGAATTCCCAATATGAAACGAATTTTCTTTAATGGTACTGCCTTACAGCTGAAGAGTTATGTGTTTATATTAAGACATTTCATTTTAGGATTAACATATTGGCAGGGTCATTGCTTAAATTTGTATTATACCAATGTAAATTTCCAAAACCGCATATTCAGTCCAAATGTACAATTCTGAAATCAAAAATTTAATGTAAACTTCAGGAAACCAAAGTTACAAACAGAGCACACACTTCATAAGGAAAATCAGAGTAAAATAAAACAAATGCACTTAGTGGGGGGGGGGGGAGAACAGCCTGTTTAATTCAGCTCTACTAAGGAACTTAATAAATAAAAACCAAGAGGCTAGATATCAGCTTGTGTAAACTGCCATAGCTCAATTAAGGTCAATGAAACTATGACAATTTATACCAGCTGAGCAACTCACCCCAGATCTAACTGGAAAAAAGACTGAAATATTATTTTTTAAAAGGATTGTTTTAATGTTTTACTGATCCTACTATTAGGTATTCAGACAAGAAAATAATATGAAGAATTACAGTATATCAGTGCATTTAATTAGTGATGAATGCCTTTATTGGATGGCTAACATATTGGGTCAAATTAATCCCTGGGGTAAGGCCATTAACTTCATCTTTGCATACCAGTTGACTTCTACTGTTACACCAGGGATGAGTTGTCAGTGCATGTTACATGTTCTCAGGAAGCTATAGACCAATACTGGGAAAGCTCAGTATTTTAAATATGACTTTTCTTTTTCTTTATGAAAAATCATGTTAGATTTTCATACCAAGAATATTCAAATTTTAATTAAGGGTGAGTTACCAGGAAGTTCTCTCAGACTGTTTTCACTGAATCAAAATGTAAAGAAAAGAACTGTGTAGTTCATAAATCATCCATGTTTTGTTTTCTTTGGTATTAACAGATAGCTGCACTAACTGTACAGGCCCAGCTACAGAAAACAATATAAATATTCTGATGGCCAAAAAACTATTTATGTGCGAATAAATTTTATAAAATGTTTGTTTGTATTTTTGCAACATTCAGTTGTGAAAATATTGTGAAAAATATACTACTGAAATGTAGTGGGTTTTTTTTAAAATAAATGTCAATAAATTCCTTGAATTATTGCAAAAAATATAACATTATATACCTGGTAACTTGTCCAAAGTGTGACATTTTCTGTTTTTATCTTTTCTTTTGCATATTTTTAGTATTTCCTTTTATCTTTTAAACTTTAAATACCACATGTAGTAATCCTTGACACCACCCACCTATCCAAAAGTGAAGACAAGTACTTCCTTCAGCTTTAAAATAATATCAAACGCAATTCTGTAGTCCTTAATCGTCTTCCAATCCTACAATGATCTACACACCTACTTAAAGTTAAATAAATGTGTAAGATTTCCAGGATTGAGTAAGGGCTGCAGGATTAGGTCCATCTACAGTAACAGCTGCTACCATTTTCATTTTTGAGATGAAACAAAGTATGACAGACAAAATTATCTGAAAAACTTACAAATATTTCCATCCACAGATGCAGTTCCATTTCACAACATTTGTTACTTTTTGGTGTTTACAGCAGTTTTAGAAAACAATTAATTTAAGGTATAAATTGTATCTGATTTTAATTTTTATTCAAAAACATGTTCTTCAGACAAATGTTTTCAAGCTTTAAATGTATACCTTTTGGCATAAACTAATCACTTTCCAAGTACTGAAAAAACGCATAACTATCCTATCCTCTATAGCCTATATCAGTGCTCCTTACTCAAGGAAAACTCTATAACTTCAACAGGAGATTTGCCTAAGTAAGAAGTTCAGGAATCAGGTCCAATAGCATTATGGGGTGTTATCCAAAGCTCCCTGAACTTAATGGAAATCTTTCCATTGACTTCAATGGGCTTTGGATCAGGCCCAATAAGCATATTAAAATATTATGCATACCAGGCCAAATCCTCAGGTTATTTTATTCTTTACTTAGTAGACTCCCATTGATTTAAATGGCAGTTTTCATGCATAAAGATTGAGTAAAGCTCTCATTATTTGCTCCACCAATGACATTTTCAAAGAACTTTGTTTCCCCCTTGTGATCCTGCAGCCTTCAAAGAGACAAAATGTGCACTGAAATCAATTGAACTTTTGACTCTGCAAGATCAGTTATCATGACTGAAATTAAGAATCAGTTTATAACACTCTAAATTAAAGTGTGGTTAACCAAGAAGCTTGAGCTTTTACAGTTGTTTTGGTAGAACTTAAAGAAGCCAGTGTTAAAAACACAACCTGTGAGTTATTTTGCTTTTGTTTTGTTTTATCTATTTTTTCAAACTTTTGTTGATCTGGTCTGGAGACTATTAGATCAGGTTTCTCCCAGGGAGCACAGTTAGAGTTGCAATTCTCCTTCCCCACGCCAAGCCTGTGTAACTGAAATAAATGGGTCTTTTGCAAGGACAGCTGTCCAGTCCTTACTATACCTGAAAACGCCACATACCACAAAACTCTTTGAACTCTGTGCAGGACTAACCACACATGTTAATCTGAAAATGGTAGATTAAATATCAGTTGATTTTAAGCAAGTTATAACAATCTCTCCTCTTAGGTTTTTAAATATAGTATGGGCTCACTCCATGGGGGTTGTGCCTGAGTAAGGATTGCAGGATCAGTGACTATATGTAACAGGGGGTCATATTCTGCTCTATGGCCCTGCTCCAGCAAAGCATGTACTCCTTATGCTTTTTTTGAACCAATGCCTTAGTGATATCACTATACAGTTGGAGATACTTACTCTTTACATTAGTGTAAATGAGAGCAGAATTCGGCCCTATGAATTTTGATGCAGTTCTCCAATAAGTGTCATTAAAATACAGAGGTGCACATCATGTTACTTCAGCAATATAATGACCTGACATTCAGAAACTGCTATAAATGTTAGTAGATCTAAAAATTTTGAGGGCTAAATTCTGTCCTCATGTACATTTAATATAACTCTATTATCTTGCAGAGTAGCAGCTGTGTTAGTCTGTATTCGCAAAAAGAAAAGGAGTACTAGTGGCACCTTTAGAGACTAACCAATTTAGTTGAGCATAAGCTTTCGTGAGCTACAGCTCACTTCATCGGATGCATACCATCGGATGGTTAGTCTCTAAGGTGCCACTAGTACTCCTTTTCTTTTTCCTATTAACTTTGTGCTAGTTTCAGTGGTGTTGCATGGGTGTAGCTGAGAGCAGAATTCTTTTAGCTTGTACGTTTGTTTTTAATGGCTTAAAACAGCTCATGAGAGGATGCCTTAAACTTGACTACTGAATAGTTGCTATCAGTTTTTACTTGTTAATCAGCATATTAAGAAATGCATATTGACTTTATTATATATGCAGTGTCAGCCCCAAGACTTTTAGCAGGCCAGAGTTGCATCCCGCAACCCTTTCTCATACAAGCAGGTCAACTGAAGTCAATGAGACAACTTACACAAGAGTCTCAGGACAGAACCCCAACCCTGCTCCATGGTTATTCAGAAATAATTTTGAGTCTATGTACTGATGGGAAATATTGTTAATCATTTAATAAAATAAACACGTTCAGGAAAACATATATTATCAGTTGCACTTGTAGCCTTTAGCTACATAGGGAACTGATCTCAACTTTGCCTAAGTAAGCACTATATGGCCAGGCCAACACACTTTGAACATGTAAAGATTATTTAAGTGAACTTAGCTATACTATTTTAATTGTGGCAGTTCAGCTTTATGTTTGCGATGTTGTTGTAGCATGTTGGTCCCAGAATATTAGCGATACAAGGAGGGTGAGGCAATATCTTTTATTGGACCAACTTCTGTTGGTGAAAAAGACAAGCTTTTGAGCTTACACAGAGCTCTTCTTCAGGTCTGGGACAGGTACTCAGAATGTCACAGCTAAATAGAAGTTCAGCTTTATGGCAGCCAGAGGAATAGTGCTGGACTTCAACTAATTGAAATGATCTTTTCAACCACAAGAACAAAAGTTGGGTCTGATTCTGCCTTCTTTTTATACCCAAATCTCTCTCCAACTTTTTCAGAAGTTCAAACTTCTGACTGAATTATGTGAGAGTATTTGTTACAATGGGAATGAAGGACTGAGTCTCTTTTAAGGAAAGCTGACTCCTTAGAAAAATACCCATAATTTTTCTTCATCGTTTTAAGGGAAATGGGTCCAATCCTACATTCCTTGTTGCACCCAAAACTTCATTTGACTTCCGATGAAGTTTTTGATTGAATAAGGACTGCAAGATGAGGGGGCCCAGTCCTGCTCCTATGGAAGTCAATATGAATTCTGCCATTGACTTCTGTGCAATCAGAATAGGCCCCGAGGCCCTTAAAATGTTGCCATGATATTTTAGTCACCTTTTTTGCAGTACAGTATATTCTATGTATGCTGTTTATTGGTTTGTAAGACATTACAGATTGTCATAGGACAGGGCTAATCACTTACAGCACACAGCAGGAAACAATACTGCTTTGAACTTTACGTTTGTTTCCCCTTAATTTTTACTATGAGATCAAAGATCAAACTAAAATGTATAAGTACACTGTCAAGAAATTTAAAACTACAGATTAAAATTTATTCTAAAATCAAATACTTTAAAGGTATGCACTCTAGTTTTACTTCTATTAAGTATTTTTCCAACTACCTTAAGCTGATAAAAGCATGTATTTAATAGTCTAAAATGCAGAACTCTACTTTAACCTATTGTTTTGTTCACGAGCAACATAAGGGGTCACAGTGTACTGAAACCATAATCCTTTTTTTCTGGATTACAATTATTCTGTGTAATACTTTATGAGGTGTGTGGTTTAGTTTCCTGTCCTCCTCTAGGCAATTTCAGAAGTCATCTCACAATATAACCAAACATATTCAAAGGAATACACAGGTTTAAAAACATTGTGTGGTCACAGTTGGCAAACACTGGACAGACGGTCAAACTGGACATTTTCCTTATGGGTCAAGAGTAAAAAAATTATTATAATAATACAAAGATGAAGCTCAGAATGATAAAAGCTACTACAGGGGTTACCCAAACTTTGCCCAGCCAAGAGGGTCACTTTGGAAATTTGCCATGAGTGCAAAGGCTGCCCTACTTTGCATTAAATGGAAGAGACTGTTGTCACCCTGATGTTTAATATAGCAGGTTGGTCCACAGAGATGACAGGTGCCAGCAGGCAATATGCCATCCTCATTTTCAAGGAGATGGTTACACAGGTCTGCATGGGGTTTCAGAGGAAGGAAAGAAGTCAAGGCCTCTACTCATGAAGTGCTTATATACGACGAGTGGAAGTAAAGGTGAGGGCTAAGAGTATTAACACTGTTCTTGGAAGAGCTTCTATATGAAGGCACATGGCTAGCTGCCACCACCTGTCATCTGTGCAAGCCCTCCATATGGCTGCCATTGGGATGTCTGTCATTGATGTCAATGACAGGGGGATTGGTCCCTTGGTCCACGGGCTGCACTTTGGCCACCCCTGACCTACTAGAAAATGTAGATATTTATCCCCACTACAACTCACAGAGTGCAAGAACAGCAAGCTTCAAAGTTTGTACCCCAGCCTCCCTCACCCCCTGTGCTGGGGCATGGCCTCATCCCCAATGCAGCTCCTCATCACACTTTGCTTTCATCATCTGCTTCTCCCAGCGCTGGGGACCACGCTACACAGCTAAGTCATCTGACCTGGCTCTACTGCTGCTTGACTTACTAGCCCTGCTTAAGCGCCGTGTGTCTATGAGCAGTGGCGGCTCATGCATTTCTACTGTAGTGCAGGCAGCTGACACTGGCCCTTCCTTTGTGGCCTCCTCTTCACCTTCTACATCCCACTTGCTGCTGCTTCCTCTGCTCAGGCTGGTGCTGCTGCTGCTATTGACTGCTGCTACAGGTGGCAAAAGAGGTGGCGACGGCAGCGGCTGCTCACTGGCCGCCTCTTGCTTTGGAGATTGTTGTCCGATGCTGCTGGGGGCAGAGGAGGCAGCTGAGCTGGAGGCTGGTGGCTTCCTCTGCTGCTCGACTGCCAGATTGGCCCAGTTCTGCTCGACAGCTAAGACCTGGCTGCTGCCATTGAAGTAGGGGGTGATGGCTTGCATAGGTGTTGGGATGGAGGTTGGAGTTGGGATTGGGATAGAGGTGGGAGTGGGAGTGGCAGTACTGTGTTGCTCCTCAGAGAATGGAGGAGCCCCGGGGTAGTCGGCCAGGAAAGTTGTGGCGGCTGGTTGTGCCCTAGCAGTGGCTTCAGCATAGTAAGGCGGCACAGTCTGTGAAGAGAGCAGCGGAGTGATGGTATGGGAATCCGGCAGAGCAGGCGAGACAGTAGGGAATGCTGCTGGAGATGGCAGTGGCAAAGTAATAGGTTTGGAGTCCCTTGCAATGGTAGCTGGTGCAATGGCAGTGGGGAGTGGATCAGGGCGGTATTGGTTAGTCACGCCTTGCTTGAGCTTCTTCCATCCAAGGTGGTACATCTCAAGCATGTTGAGCAGCAGCGAGACACATGCCACCACCAGCATGAAGATGATGAAAATGGTCTTCTCAGTGGGCCGTGAAATGAAGCAGTCCACAATGTTTGGGCAAGGCCAGCGGCTGCAACGGTAGAGTGGCTTCAGCTCAAAGCCATAGAGGAAATATTGGCCCACAATGAAGCCTATCTCAAACAGAGTTTTGAAAATGATGTTGAAGACATAGGTGCGGAGCAAGGCACCACTGATGCGGATTTTACCCCGCTCATCACGGATTGGTGGCTTCTCCTTCTTTGGGAATGGCTCCTTATTGGTGCTGCTGTTGTTGCTACTCCCTCGGCCACCTGCTGCTGCTGCTGCTCCCCCCTGGTGGTTGCTGTCCCTGCTGCTTCCCTTCTTTTTTAGCTCTTCCTCTTTCTTCTTCTCCTCCATGCGCACAATGTGCAGCACATGGCCCAGGTAGATAAGGGTTGGCGTAGAGACAAAGATGATCTGAAGCACCCAGAAGCGGATGTGGGAAATGGGGAAGGCTTTGTCATAGCAGACATTTTCGCAACCAGGTTGCTGTGTGTTGCATATAAAGTCCGATTGTTCATCTCCCCAGACCTCCTCAGCAGCAGCCCCCAGCACCAGGATCCTGAAGATAAATAGTACCGTCAGCCAAACTTTGCCAATAACCGTGGAGTGCTCTTGTGCATTCTCTAATAGTCTCCCCAGAAAGCTCCAGTCACCCATTGTTTCAGATCTCTAACCTACAATAAGAACATTATAGCAGTGTTAAAAGAAAATAGAGAAGTAGATAATTATACAAATCCCCAAATAAATATGTGACTATTATGTTTCATGTCATATGACATGCATTAAAATATCTATATATATATATCTATATATATATAGATATATATTAGGGTGTATATTTTCTATTACAGAATGTGGCGTGTGTGTGTGTGTGTTTAGAATTGCACAGACCTGTGTAAAATGTGACCAGTGTCAGTGAATCATAGGTGCTGACTCTGTGCAGGGTTCAAGCACCCACGGAAAAAAATTAGTGGGTGCTTAGCACCCACTGGCAGCCAGCTCCCCCACAGAGACTCCTGTCCACCAGCAGCCCTGCTGATCAACTCCTCCACCTCTCTCCCAGCACCTCCTGCCTACTGCAGATCAGCTATTCCGTGACATGCAGGAGGCACTGGGTGGGGGAGGGGGAAGAGGGAGAGAGGAGCAGGGGGGCGCACTTCGGGGAGGGGGAGGAACTGGGCGGAAAGAGGTGGGGTGGGAAGAGGTAGGGCAGGGCTGAGGGTCTGGGGTAGGGAGTTGAGTGGGGACGGGGCCTAGGGTGGAACAGGGGCGTGAGTACTCCCAGGGCCTAGAGGAAGCCAGCGCCTGTGCAGTGAATAGAGAATTCTGATTTGCTAGTGTCTTACACCTAATTTGTACTGTGTAAGTGTCAACCGCAGTGTGGTAGGCGGCAGCTATTCAGACCTGTAATCTCTAATAGAAGAATTTAAATATCAAAGTACTAGCTTGCTTGTTTTTTTACTTCCCCCATCTCAGATATGCTGGCCAGGCATCTAATCTGTTCTTGCCTATTTTTAGAAAATCTTGTTGTTGTTGTTTGTTAGTGAGATAAAGCTGCCAAGTTATACAAAGTTTGGCTGACATTATTAGATTAATAATGTAATATAGTCCTGGTCATAGTCCAGGATCTCATTGTGCTAGGTGCTGTATAAACACAGAATGGAAGGATTGTCTCTGCCCCAGAGAGCTTACAGCCTAATTCTGTAATTATGAATGTGAATGTATACATTGAAAATAAGCATGTTCTCTTGAAAATCAAGTAATAAGTTCAGTTTGTTTGTTTTTGATCTGAAAGGAACACTTGATAAAAGAAACTTCAAATATGTGGAATGCAATATTAGAAACCATGAGATGAATAGCATAAATGAATGATACTTTCCCCAGTATCCTGTCAATTGGTTCCCATTGGGAATTGGTGCTTCAATAAGGTTATTTTGCCAAATAACATCATGTTGAAATGCAGGCTTTTGCTATATAAAGTTATTATTTAGCAGAGAAATTCCTCAAGGCTTTATTCTTAGTGAGAAAAGCTTTTAGTTTAAACTTTCAAAAGTGTCTAGTGATTTTGAGAGTCTCTGTTTTTGGGTGTCCACTTTAAAGGGACCTGATTTTCAGAGGGCAGGTACTGAACACCTTTTTCAAAATCAGACCCCTTGTCTCAAGTTGGGCACCAAAAATGGAAGCATCCATAATCATTAGTCACGTTTGAAAATAGAAGCCATTATTTTTGTTTTGCTTCTGCATGAAGGTAGTGCAGCTCACTAGCCTAGTAAACTATGATACTTCAGACCATGTTTTGTGTTTTACATGTCAACACCCCTCTGAAAAAGTGTAAAGGGCAGTCAATAAGGCTAACTACAGAAATACCTGTGTCATACATGTGCTTCTCTCTTCCCCCTACCCACTAGCTGGAATCCCAGTAAATAATTTGTACACATAAGACCCTCAGTATATTATCAGATTAGCTTGGGTATCTAGCCTTTGGTTTGGTTTTTAAATTCTTAAGATGCTGATATTAAAATGGCTAAATTAAAGTTTTAATGTGGTGGAATCAGATCATCTACAAAGAAAATACTCTTAAATCTTCACTCCTTAGCACAAAGAAGAAACTACATACATACTATGTGTGTGCTGTTCACTTCTCAACTAGCAAAGTGTTTACTACAGTCAAATAGTATTCTATTTACTGACTTTATGACGTTCAGGTTACAATGAATGGCACTTACGACGCTTCTACATTGATACCCTATTCGACTTGCGACTATAATTTTCGTGTTTACAACACTCGGTCCTGCGATGGAGTAGATTGTGGTTCCGAGTTCTGACATTCCGACTTACGACGCAATTGTAAAGAACCAATTGTGTTGTAAGTCTGAGGACTGCCTGTATTTTGTTTACAGGGATTTGTAGCTGTAGTGTCCAATATTTTGCAACGTCCTGTTTTTTCAAAATATGTCTAACAGTCTTCAAGACAAACTGTAACATATCTAACAGCTTCTGTATGCAATTATCTAGACATTAACATCATGTTTTATTGCAGGAATTGATTTTATTGAATGCATTGTAACCATACGTAAAACACACCACTTGATTTTCTGTAAGGAATGCAGTAGTTCAAGTGAATACTTGTTAGTTAAATTACATTCTATTTCTGATTATATTAAGACCATTGTTTTTTTCAAAAATGAAAATATCTCATCCCCTTTCCTCCCCCCAAAACCATGTTTTTGAATTGTACTATATTATATATTCTACTATATCTTTCAGATATTCAGTTAAAATACAGTATGTTCAATTTTAGATATGCAATTCCAATTATGATGCTATCTATTTTATTATAAATTAAGTGCTTGGTTTTTCAGGATATTATTCTTTCATACACATTGTTACTAATGTGCAGTTTTTATTTTATAGTTTAAGAAAACCTTAGACTGTTAACAATTTTTTCTTCCTTTCATCACTGAAAAATTAGGTCTTCTAGAAAAATTAGCTATTGTTCTTATTAAAACACTAACCCTTTTAGCTTATCAAGCTCCTTTTCTAATACAGCATTATTAGTAATAGTGACACTATGCACTGTGATTAAACTAAACTGATTTTTTTTTAAAGACACAGATTTTTTTTTTTTAATTTTCAAGGCAGAACTAAGGGTATTTGAGTATCTTAACAGTACATTTCTGTACTTTAACATGTTTACATTTCTTCTAAATTTAATCTTAGCTTTGAATTTCCTTGGTTTATAATTTTTTGGGGAGATAATTAACCTTGTAAATTTTTGTCCTAAATTAATGTACTCTCAATAATAGCTCCATTTTCATGTATTTTGTTGAAGAGGTTTTTTAATTATTAAAATGGTTATACATGAACAGTAAAATTAGAGTTTGATATTTCTAATGATTTGAAAATATGTACTATCAACCTTAAATCAAGTTACCTCCTTCCTCCTGTATTTCACATTCCTCTGTGCACGCACACAAGATTTCCCTTCCCTGCTCTCTCTGTTGAGTAAACCCAGTGAAATAGGTAGTTTTGGAAGATCAGTATTTAGGATGAAGGGTCATTTTATCCTTATGTTTCTCCATCAGCAGGGGCTGGCTCATTAAATCGTCTCCTTTACAGAAATTCACTCAGAATTACCCTGTTTCAAAATGGTTTCCATCACCCATTGTTCTCAATAAGTCTGAGTGCACAGGCCATCTTTTGTAAAGATGGCCACTGCCTCCCATTGATCCCAATAAAAGTGACACCAAGCTATCCTAATGAAAGTTGATGGCCCCTGTGCTGTCAGGAAGCAGAAAAGAGAACTGCAAGGACCTGGTGAATGGGCATGATGGCCATCTTTGCTAAGGGTCACCTGTGGTCTCAATCCTGTCCAGAACAATAGGAGATGGTGGCCATTTTGAAAGTAGCCTTTTTTTTTTTTTTTTTTTTTTTTTTTTTTGGTGAGTTTCTCTGAAGGAGAATAATATTATTCAGTCTCTGGTGAAAAAGAAACTTTCATCTACACAGAGTACAGGGGGAAATTACCAGTAATCCTAAACAATTTATTTTCTATAATTTCTTAATGTATCAGTGTTATTAAACAATTCTTTAAAGACAGACAATGCCCGGATTGAGATTATTGGGGACAAAAAAGTGGTCTGACAGAATGCTAAATTTCTTAAAGGACACCTTTAAAAATTAATTCTAACTCATAAACTAATTAATGGATTTCCTTGTATGTTATCAGAAAATGTATTCAGTACTCAAAGACAAAGTGTTGTAAGTGTGGGGAGGATACAGAATAATCTTTAAACATAGCAAAGCAGTTGAATACCTGCTTTAAGTGTAAAACTCAATTCAGTCTTAACTATCCAGCTGTAACCAGTGCCTCCATAATGTATACATTACAGAAATAAAAATGTGTTAGCAGCCTCATTTCCAAAGGTGCTGCGCATTGGCATCTACAATGGACTTGGGGTCACTCATCAGCCCTGCAAATCAGACCCTAAATCTCCCATCAGTGTCCTAGCTTTGTCTGTGTAGCTCTGTCAGTGATAGCAATGGTGGTGGAGACACTCAGCTTTGCCATCAGTTATCTCAACATGATCTGAACAAAGTAAGATAACGTGCTAGTAAAATAATGGTGAAACAATAACTGCAAAGTTCTCAACAGTAATTCCTTTGGGCCATATCATGCCATTGAAAAAATGGAGTTCTGCTTAAAAATCAATGAGGAATTTGGTTTAAAAATCAATGGGATGGTAATATATATTTAGTCTAATGGAAGCAATTGCATGAATAAAGAGATAAGAACTTGTCCATAACAGTTTAAAAATATTCAGAAAAAATTCCATCCTTACACTGTCCAAGCATCATAGCTGTCCAAGAAACAAGTTTCGGTATTACAAAATGGTATGAGATCAAGTGTATGTTTGTATGGGTAGCTGGGTGGGTGTGTAAAGTGAGAGAGAGAGAGAAAAATTTGTGTATATATATAAGGCCGTATTTCATTTGTGAGATTGCGGATTCCGCAAAGTTAGGCTTTCACTGCAATTTTGATTTTAATTAGCTTATTTCGCAAGGTCCATGATTTTGTGTACATTTGGAGTATGCAATTAGTACTGCACTAACATTCAGTGCCTGTAAAATGTAAAAGGCTAAAGTTACTGGACTCGATTTCTACAGCAGTTGTTTTAAGACTTTTAGTCTTCTGAATTTTATATTGTACCAGTCATTTTTTTAATGAATGTAATATTGTTGCAGCAATATATCTGGTTCTCAATAAAATTAGTAGGCATAACATAATACTTGAGGGCTTGTATTGTTCCAGCAAATTTTTCTTTGGTCTTCTCTGGCTTTTCCAAATTACTGCTATTAATAAAGATCCATTATTATTTTTCTGAGATTTTTCCATGACTTGTGCGCAACTCAGCTGCAATTGTTTGAAGATCATCCTGTGATTCAAGTAGGGCCTTATAATTATGCTGACTGATCTTTTATCACATTTATTATTTAGGAGAGAAAGATAACTCATTGACAGTTACCACTTCTAGCCATACTTTTTGAAGATGTCATGACAGCACATCACATACACACAATTATAAATAAAATGATGTATATATAAATTGTAGAATCTCAAAATTTTATCCCCACGTTATATCACCAGAACCATTTTGTTAATTAAATATATTAGTCAAGGGTTCTATTGTTACATCCATTATTAAGCAAAATTCCTCATCACTTTCAATGAAAACATCTTTAAAACTGATTATAAGGGTCTTCAAAATTAGAAACTATTAAACAACCATAAGGCCATTATTCCCTGACAGTGCAGGATTGTCCCTAAAAAGAGAGAATGTGTGTATGTGTAATATTTTTGATATATTTAAAATGAGATTTGACAAAGATGAGGCTTCTACAACATCCTGTGGAAAATTATTTTGAAACCTAATAGATGTCACGGTCAGGAATTTTCCTGAAATAAAATCTAAATTCCTTTCATTCTATTATTCCTAGTTATATCTTTTTTTTTGTTATCTTTATCTCCTATTTGTTTTATATTGTTACATTGATCTCTCTATACATGTGTTTGAGAGAAAATGGCATGTAAATGAGAAAAGAACTTTGAAAAATGAAATTGTTAACATCTCATTTTTAGTTAAATTACCAGACACCTCAGTCACTATCCATTGTAGTTTTAACCATTGGTTGAATATAGCATTTTAAGTTTAGTATAAGTGGTTCACAGATATGACATTACACAAGGTTTCCAGTGTGTTACAATATTAAGAATTTTCCTGTCATCTTTATTATATTTATGATCAGATGTCTTCAAGTTAAACTGCAAAAAAAAAAAAAAGTCAATACACTTTTCAGTTTAGCTGGAAAGAAATGGCTATAAATTGTACACAAAGAACAAATGTTTTTGAACCAAACTCTCTTCCTTTCTTGGGGAGGGGTTGTAAACACAATATTTCTTTTAAATGCACCTTGCAAACTCATTTAAAACGTTAAGGTTTTAATATTAAATCTTTTATGAGAACAGTACATCAGTTGCATACCGAAGGAATACTACAACATTTGGATCTATTAAATTTGTAAAAGCTTGTAAAAAAAAAAAAAAAAAAATCTAAGAGTGGTAACAAATCACTCACCTGACCTTACTATTACCCTAGATGTTTTACTAGTTCTGAGCCTACTCCTCCTGACGTCCTTAATTAGGCAAAACTCCCACTGACTTCAGTGAGAGTTTTCCCTGAGTTTAAAAAAAAGGCAGAAGGACCTCAGGAAGGGAGCCCTTAATCCACATCTGCTACACCCTTCTGTTTAATTGCAGAAAAAATCTGTGCTGTTCACCATCCGCAGGGAAAAAACCCAGAAAATGTTTTATTGCCATTTTAGATTGCTATTTGTAAATGAAGAGAGTTTTACTGGCAAATTATTATATTTTAAGGATGTAAAACTGGGCAGTGAGCAGGCCACTGCAGAAACACTTTGGAGCTTAAATTAAATTAAATCTACTTTTAGAATGGCTGAAGCATGAATGAGACGCATCTGTCAGATGCCCATATAGTACCAGTCTCCTAGATCTGAAAACTGCATAATCCAGAAATTTACGAAGGATGTACAGCCCCATTCGAGTTCTGAGTTAAAAGCATAAACCCCCCTTCTCATTAATGGCTTGCAGAGACCCTGGGAGGAAAGTGAAAGGTTTGTGGGAAGAGGGTTTCAAAGCAGTTAACAGTGACTGCGATTGATACAATTTCGGAGAGAAGCTAAAGACCTAGTTTTTTTTGAGTGACCATGTTCCAAACCCTTTTAGGCATATTTTTACCAGAAGAAAATATTTTCATATGCCTATTATTTTATATTGTCTGCTATTTTACCTTTTCTGAACATTCAGTTCAATGCTTGCTCCTCTTGATTACATTTTATTATAAGGCCGCACATGCTGTCAAGATTTCAGGTAACATTTCAATCTTATGATTTCTTCAGGGAGAAAGGGTTCTGCCTAAAGAAAAACTCCTACTATTTAAATCTTGCATTAGCAAGCATTGCCTAATTGAACCACTAATCTTTCTGGGGAGTCGAAAGATTATTAATGTCTCGAGTAGTTTATATTTTGAACAATTGAATGTTCATCCGTTGCAGCTTTTTCGTAATGGTTAGACCAAAGATTGTTGTCAGTGCAAGCAAATGGGTTGGTATGTATTAAAGTACCTTTCAATCTTTTGCTATTATTATGGATGCCCACACTATAGGGTCCCCCCACCCACCTAATAAATATATTTCAGCATAGGAAAAAAACCCAACACATTTATACCCTTCAAGGTAATATTATGATATAATTGGAAGAAGAAGGCAGTTGAGATACATTTTGTTTATCGCATATTGTTGTGCCTTTTAAGAAGCTAAAAGAAATACCCAGTTGGCTGAAGAATTTTCCACCACTACAAGATTAAAAAGGAACTAAAATGTAACTTGGTGCTAAACTTATTTAACAAAATAAATATAGTCTTCTAACTACTTTGGCAAAAGCTCTGGTAAATAAAATGAAGGGGGGGAATAAAAGACAAACAGATAATATCATTCACGAGATAATACCAATGATGTGGTATACATAATGCTAAACATGACTTAGTACAGGGGTAGGCAACCTATGGCACATATGCAAAAGGCGGCTCGCGAGCTGATTTTCAGTGGCACTCACGCTGCCCAGGTCCTGGCCACCAGTCCGGGGGGCTCTGCATTTTAATTTAATTTTAAATGAAACTTCTTAAACATTTTAAAAACCTTATTTACTTTACATACAACAATAGTTTAGTTATATATTAAAGACTTATAGAAAGAGACCTTCTAAAAACATTAAAACATATTACTGGCACACGAAAGCTTAAATTAGAGTGACTAAATGAAGACTCCGCACACCACTTCTGAAAGGTTGTTGACCTCTGACTTAGTATATTATGTATGTAACGTTGTTCTAACATTGTCCAAAGAATGCTTAATTTACCATTTCATTATATCAACGTGCTTTTTTATGAATCCCCTTGCATTATAGGTCTCTGGGTACCACCCTTGTCAGGTGCTTATCTCAGCAGGAAGCAAACTGCTGAGCCAGGGCCATTAGTGCCAGGTCAACTAATGTTTATTCTAAACAGAGAGACATTTTTAAAACAGCATAGTTTCCCTTCCTTTCTCTTTTTACGTCTTTTCATATTTACTTGTCCTCGCCACTTCATAATATGATTGGCAGACCATGCCTGGCACTGTGTTGTAACGCAATAAAGATAATTGCAACACCATTCTGGTGCACAGTTGCACTGGCATCTCTCTCTGCGAGCTCTCTCAATTGACCTTCGCATTCATTCAGAGACCTTATAGGATGGATACATTTTTTAGAGTTTGTTTATATTCAAGAGTAAATCTCGGCCTAATCACATCTTCAGTGAGGAACAATCAAACAGATGGAGCTATACCTCTGTTGCTATATACATATGCACCCACATATAGCGTATCTATATAATGTAAATACGTAGTTCTGCTACTATAGCACATACACATAACCTTACATTGAAATGTTACAAAATATAATCAACAGGCAGCATATTTGTATCAACACTTTTAAATAAACACATCACGCTCAGCAAAACAAACAAACAAAAAAACATAGTAAAAATCCTGAAATCAACGTGTGATTATGGTCAAAGAAAATCGTCTTGTGTTTTTTCCCCCCTAGGCTGAATATGCAGAAACCAAAACCGTGAATAAACCTAGTAAGCATGTTGTTATTACTACCCAGACGCAGGCAGGACAATGTCACTTACGCTTTGCGGCAGTAGCATTGCTGTCAAGCAGTAAAAACTTAAACTGTGCAGAAGGATCCAGAGAGCCTTGAGTGGCTCATTTCAAAAAAAAAAAAAAAATCCCGAAAGGAAAAACTTTCAACAGATTATTTTTTTTTTAAAAAAAAGTATAACATCAAAGGGGGAGGGGAGGGGGGATGCTACGGAGTTACATTCTCTCCTGGGTACTAAAAAGCTCTAGAAAGTTAGTTACCTAGAACGCTGCAAGGCCCCGGGCACAGAACCGTTACTTTCTAACACGTCTATAGTTGACGGAAATGCTACAAAAGGTTAAACAAATGGTTATCGCAAACATGCTGCCCAGCCCAGCCCAACCCGCCAGCCCCAGGCGCTGCTCAAGGGGTGGGCACACACCCCCCAACTCATACCTGCGGGGATGCCACAAGTAGTTAACTACCGCGTGCAATGCGCGACTGCCCATGCCACAGTGTGAGTGAGTTGGATCGCAGAGAGACTCGCCTATAGGCTGAGCTGGCAGCCGTCCCGCCCTCCACCTCTTCCCCAAGCCCAATGCCGCAGCCTTGCCGGCTTAGCAAACAGCTCTGGCCCCAGCCCGCCCAGCTCGGTCGCTCACAAAGCTCCTTCCCGGCACATGGAAGTTCAGGCCACTCGCCAGAGGGCAATAAATAAAAGGCAGAAAGGCGGTAAAACCATCCCCTCCCGCAGCGGGACGTGGAAAAGTTTGATGAAACTTAAGGTTTGAATCCCACCGAATCCAGGGGCTCCTCTTCAGCCATCTCCGCTGTCACGTTGTGTGACCGTGCGAGGCTGAACCCATCAAGTGAGCAACCAGCTGGGCAAACGCCACGCCCCTGCTCCTTCCAAAGCTCTGCCCTGGGGCTGCGAACAGCAGGCGAGTGGCTCCCGAGTTGCTGGGTCTGACGCTTTTTCAGCGGTCATAACGCCGGGGGAATGATCGTCCTTCAAAGATCAGGGCCATTCCCAACGGGACGGTGCCCGGCCCAAACCAGCTCGCTGGCTTCCTCCTCTTGGAGAGTCCCTACAGCTGTTTTGGGGACATGCTTTTGTCTCAGGCACAGTTCCACTGAGTCAGTCAGCTGAGTTTAAAGCCCAGGTCCGCACATTCCAATAGCCACTGCCTCCTCATTTCCAAGTAAGTGGCAATGGCAGGGGCCTCATGTTTTGTTTCTTAGCTTTCCTTTGTAGCATGTGTACTCAGTGCCCAGTTGCCTCAACACGCCTTCCAAGGGCTGATGCAATGGAGTGCTTATATTTGCTCTCACTGATCCCTCGCAAATAAAGAACTACATGGTTATTTCGATAACTTCATATCATGGAGGGAATATGGAGGTACTCTAGTAATCATAATATTTCGGGAAGAACGTGCTTTTAAAAATTCACGCTCACCAACATCTATTCAATAGTAAAATTTATACTTTGCAAGGAATAGCGCCACCCAGTGACCTCCAAGAGTATATGCGGACACCTGATCAGCCTTCAGTACTCAGATCGGGGTATTATCTTAAAAGAGTTTTAAAAAACTCTCCATAACACCAGAGTAAGCTTAGTTTAACTGGATAATTATTTGTACGTTTTCATAACCTATACATAAGTAAGTGGATGCATCAGAGCCTTTCACCTGTATGTCACAGGTTTCAATTTGACCAACAATCAAAATATCTACCACCCGATCAATGGCTGTTTGGCGGCCAACTTGAAATGAATGGGTGGTTCCAGTTCAGTTCCTAGAAGACCTTTATCCACAGAACAGAAAACATCTTCATAATAAGTATGCACTGCCAGGAATTGCTAACAGAGAGGCCAAAGACTCAATAGGGAAACTGAATTAACTTCACATCTGTAGGTGATCTTTTCAGATCAAGAGATCTTTTCTTGCACCCATTTCTTTTTCTGTTTGCTTGGCTGAAACACTGATGATGTTTTCACTGTTTTGTGTTCCTAGGTTCTTTTTGGTTTTTAGCCATGGAAATAAATGGATAAATTGGAGAGAGTCCAGCGAAGGGCAACAAAAATGATTAGGGGTCTGGAACACATGACTTATGAGGAGAGGCTGAGGGAACTGGGATTGTTTAGTCTGCAGAAGAGAAGAATGAGGGGGGATTTGATAGCTGCTTTCAACTACCTGAGAGGTGGTTCCAAAGAGGATGGTTCTAGACTATTCTCAGTGGTAGAAGATGACAGGACAAGGAGTAATGGTCTCAAGTTGCAGTGGGGGAGGTTTAGGTTGGATATTAGGAAAAACTTTTTCACTAGGAGGGTGGTGAAACACTGGAATGCGTTACCTAGGGAGGTGGTAGAATCTCCTTCCTTAGAAGTTTTTAAGGTCAGGCTTGACAGAGCCCTGGCTGGGATGATTTAATTGGGGATTGATCCTGCTTTGAGCAGGGGGTTGGACTAGATGACCTCCTGAGGTCCCTTCCAACCCTGATATTCTATGATTCTATGATAAATGTAAACTCTGGACTTCAGAACTTTACTGGTTGTTTTGTCTCATATTCCTTGGAGGAAAAAAACATTGGAATTATTCTGTCTGTTCCTATTTCTCAAGGTCTAAGTAGACCTTTCTGAGTCCGTGGCCTCTTTGACTTTTCTGTTTCCTTAGCCTGAGGCAATTGCTTTTCTATCAAAGACAACTAAGAAGAGAATGGTGAGTTTGCAGAATCATAGTCTAAGTCTGCTGAAAAATATTTAGGGGAAATTGGGAGGTGGATGCCTAACTCCCATTTATGCCTTTGAAAATCTTCCCCTTCATCTTTATTGAACTATTCTTTACATCAGAGCCACATACATAAGCCTTGCCAGTCTTCTTTAGGGACTAATCTAAAATCCACTGGAGTCAAGGGATTCCCAATGGACAGGATCAGAATTGCAAACAATCTTGACAAACTGGAGAATTGGTCTGAATTCAACAAGGTGAAATTCAATAAAGGCATAAGAACATAAGAATGGCCCTACTGGGTCAGACCAATGGTCCATCTAGCCCAGTATCCTGTCTTCCAACAGTGGCCAGTGCCAGGTGCCCCAGAGGGAATGAACAGACAGGTAATCATCAAGTGATCCATCCCCTGTTGCTCATTCCCAGCTTCTGGCAAACAGAGGCTAGAGACACCATTCCTGCCCATCTTGGCTAATAGTCATTGATGGACCTATCTTCCATGAATTTATCTAGTTCTTTTTTGAACCTGGTTATGATCTTGGCCTTCACAACATCCTCTGGCAAGAAGTTCCACAGGTTGACTGTGCATTGTGTGAAGAAATACTTCCTTTTATTTGTTTTAAACCTGCTGCCTATTAATTTAATTAGTTCTTGTGTTATGAGAAGTAGTAAACAACACTTCCTTATCTACTTTCTCTACACCAGTCATGAGTTTATAGACCTCTATCATATCTCCCCTTAGCCATCTCTTTTCCAAGCTGAAAAGTCCCAGCCTTATTAATCTCTCCTCATAAGGAAGCTGTTCCATACCCCTAATCATTTTTGTTGCTCTTTTCTGTATCTTTTCCAGTTGGAGATGGGGCAACCATAGCTGCATGCAGTATTCAAGATGTGGGCATAACATGGATTTATATAGAGCAACATGATATTTTCTGTCCTATTACCGATCCCTTTCTTAATTATTCCCAGCATTCTGTTCGCTTTTTTGACTGCCGCTGCACATTGAGTGGATGTTTTCAGAGAACTATCCACAATGACTCCAAGATCTCTTTCTTGAGTGGTAACCACTAATTTAGACCCCATCATTTTATATGTATAGTTGGGATTATGCTTTCCAATGTGCATTACTTTGCATTTATCAACATTAAACTTCATCTGCCATTTTGTTGCCCAGTCACCCAGTTTTGAGAGATCCTTTTGTAGCTCTTCACAGTCTGTCTGGGTTTTAACTATCTTTAGTATTTTTGTATCATCTGCAAATTTTGCCACCTCACTGTTTACCCCTTTTTCCGGGTCATTTATGAACATGTTGAATAGGACTGGTCACAGGCAAGTGCAAAGTACAACACTTAAGAAGGAAAAATCAAATGCACAACTACAAAATGGGTAATAACTAAGTAGGTGATATTACTGCTGAAAAGGGGGTTATAGTGGATCACAGATTGAATGTGAGTCAACAATGTGAAACAGTTGTGAACAAGGCTAATATCTTTCTGGGGTTTATTAACAGGAGTGTCATCTGTTAGACACAGGAGGTAACTGTCCCACTCTACTTGGCACTGGTGAGTTCTCAGATGTAGTAATGTGTCCAATTCTGGGCGCCACTCTTTAGGACAAATTGGAGAGAGTCCAGAGGAGAGCAACAAAAATGACAAAAGGTTTCGAAAACATGACCTTTGAAGAAAGATTTTAAAAAATGAGCATGTTTACTCTTGAGAAAAGCAGAGTGAATGGGGACCTGATCAGTCTTCAGATATGTTAAGAGTTGTTATAAAGAGGACTGTGATCAGTTGTTCTCCATGTCCACTGAAGGCTGGACAGGAAGTAATGAGCTTAATCTGCAGCAAACAGATTTAAATTTAGGTTTAGGAAAAGCTTTCTAATTATAAAGGTAGTTAAGCTCTGGAATAGGCTATGAAGGGAGGCTGGGGAATCCCCATCACTAGAGATTTTTAAGATCAGGTTGGACAAACACCTGTGAGGGATAGTTTAGGTTTACTTGGTCCTGCCTCAACTGAGGGGGCTGGACTAGGTGACATCTTGAGGTCCCTTCCAGCCCAAAATTTCTATGATTCTGTGTCAATGAGCTTTGGATCTGGTGCTTAATTTAGTTGGTTTAGAACTGTTGTCTGGCTTGATTTAAGCATCTTTTATATGGCTTCTTTTATAAGCATCATAGTCACGTTGTCATTCCATTTCTTTCTCACAAAATTGCCTGTCTGTCTCTACGTTTTTTTGGGGTTTTTTTTGTTTATTTGTGTTTGTTTTGTTTTTGTTTTTACTCTGGATGATATTTAAATTGTTCTCCTAATATATGCATTTGTGATGTCAAATCCCCGTTTCCTATTAAATGACTTTCACTTTTTGTTTTTGTATTGTTTCCATTGTCTGAATAAATCTTGATGAAGAGAATCTCGTTCTCTTCCATGAGATATGCATTTTATTCTAAAATCTAAATTCCTTTACACAAAGACGGTTGTTGGTTTCCTGAGGTAGGGTATCTTTTTCTCTTAGCAGGACCCCTTCCTGTTTTTCGTTTTCAAATAGTTCATAGTATTGGCATTAGAACATAAGAATGTAACAGACATACTGGGGCAGACCAATGGTCCATCTAGCCCAGTATTCTGTCTTCCAACAGTGGCCAATGCCAGGTGCTTCATACAGAGGGAATGAACAGAACAGGCAATCATCAAGTGATCCATCCCCCGTCGTCCACTCCCAGCTTCTGTCAATGAGATGCTAAGGACACCCAGAGCATGGGGTTGCATCCCGGACCATCTTGGCTAATAACCATTGATGGACCTATCCTCCATGAACTTATCTAATTCTTTTTTGAACCCTGTTATAGTTTTGGCCTTCACAACATCCCCTGGCAACAAGTTCCACAGATTGACTGTGCGTTGTATAAAGAAGTGCTTCTTTTTGTTTGTTTTAAACCTGCCGCCTATTAATTTCATTGGGTGACCCCTGGTTCTTATGTGAAGGAGTAAATAAGACTTCCTTATTCACTTTCTCCACACAATTAATGATTTTATTAACTCTGTCATATCCCCTAGTCGTCTTTTTTCCAATCTGAAAATCCCACCATTTTTAATCTCTCCTCATATAGAAGCTGTTCCATACCCTTAATCATTTTTCTTGCCCTTCTCTGTACCTTTTCCAATTCTAATATATCTTTGTTGAGATGGGGTGACCAGAACTGCACGCAGAATTCAAGCTGTGGGTGTGCTGTGGATTTATATAGTACCATTATATGTTCTGTCTTATTTTCTATCCCTTTCCTAATGGTTCTTAACTGTCTGTTAGCTTTTTTGACTGCTGCTGTACATTGAGTGGATTTTTTTCAGAGAACTATCCACGATGACTCCAAGATCTCTTTCCTGAGTGGTAATAGCTAATTTAGATCCCATAATTTTGTAAGTATAGTTGGGATTATGTTTTCCAATGTGCATCACTTTGCATTTAGCAATGTTAAATTTCATTTGCCATTTTGTTGCCCCGTCACCCAGTTGAGAGAGATCCTTTTTTAACTCTTTGCAGTCTGCTGTGGACTTAACTGCTGTTTTGTTACCCAGTCACCCAGTTTAGTGGTACCAGGCAGTTTCACACAGAATGGTGACTAGTTCAATCCCTGATACTATAATTTTCAATGTGCAGGCAGGCTTTTGCACTGGCATAGAGTCAGATCAATTTTAATGGTTCTCTGTGCTGGTTCTCGAGTCCACCCAAGTGTTATTAATTGCAGAATTGAGGCTTTAGCTCTAGCTACCTAACAGAAACCGCTAAAGTGATGAAACCCTCTATCTACCTAAATGCCCCTTTCCCACTGTTACCCAGGGTTTTCAGAACCCAAAGCAGTGGTAACTTAAGTGTTTCTCTCCAGGCAGTGTCAGGAATAAATCAATGGGGCACAGCTTCTCCGGCTGATAAATGATTAATACAAACAAGAGTGTTTTTATCTAAAACTGCTTTTTATTAGGTCTTGAGCGCGCGTGCGCGCGCACACACACACACACACACACACACACGCTGTAGCAGTAGGTGTTAAGATGCTTTCAAGGAATCAACAGCCAGGTTTCTGGGAGGGCCCTGCCTTCCATCTAGCTTCTGGGAAACGTAGGTGTCAAATCCTTGCCCAAAGAAAAGTTTCTTTGGACTGCTCCAAAGAACACTTTCTAACTAAACTTTTAATATATTTTCTCTGGATAAAGCACATAACTCATAATAGGCTAACAATTTCCCTTGCAACAGTAAATAACAATTCATTATTCTCCTTAGCAACAAAGCATTTCTAGTCATAACAACAATACAACTTGCATATTAGAGGCACCTAAAACCAACGTTGGCTTTCCAAACATTCCTTCTGTTTTCATGGAACCTTAACTCCCTGTCCCAATCTCCCATTCTGATTGCAGAGCTGCAAACATGCAGCTGCACGGCCTTACCTCTCAGGGTTCTAAAACTATCCCTAGCTATGTGATATTTGGGTTTCAGCTGGCAGTGGCTGAACATACAAAATGGCTGACTGCAGTACTATCAAATTGTGGTGTACATGCAGGAATGTCAAATTCAGGGGCTACACTCCCCTCCTTGCAGATCGGATACCTTTAATATTAACATCTCTACACATACATACACAATAAGTTCAGTGGATTACTAGTGAGGCCCAGCATGGGCTCAAGGCTTTCAACCGAGACTGAGCAATGGTCTTCTTGCTGGCACTCTCAGTTTTCACCCCTGATTCTGCCTTGTTATAGACTAGCTCTCATGTAGGTTCCCTCGGGGAGTACCCATGGTTTGCAAAAGTGTGGGCTTTGCAACCGATCAATCTTCAGTCGAATTCAGCATATAAGCACCAGGAACAAAACAAATACCACTATCTGAAACACCAGAATCACCACAATTGGATGTAAAAACAGATTAAAAATCCCTTTTGCCATGAGGGACCATCCCAACAA
This sequence comes from Natator depressus, assembly GCF_965152275.1. Taxonomy (NCBI): domain Eukaryota; kingdom Metazoa; phylum Chordata; order Testudines; family Cheloniidae; genus Natator; species Natator depressus. Next base: position 40,046,977 of record NC_134234.1, read on the forward strand.
TGTCTCTGACCATTTGTATTCCAGATCCTTGCTAACCCTCTCAATTACTTGTTTCATCTTACTGGTTGTGTGATGGACAGTGACCATAATCTTACGTGCCTCCTATTTTGCAGTATATAAATAATTCCTCCAAAGGGGATGCTGAAGCAATATCTGCAAAACAATTAAATTCATTCCAGTGGGTACAGGTATTACATTTGAATACAATTTGTATTTCACTTTTAGTTTGCTATATTTTAACTCAGGCACTTGAAATTAAAATCACATCCTCCAATAACTACAATGTGGCAAAAAAAATCTATTTTCATGGGGATTATGCGGTACATGATGCACATAATTAATTATGGGTACCGGGCACCAACTTCTAAGACATACACAATTATCACTCACATACACAATAACAGATTCATTTACAAATGGATTAATAGCATAATTACATTTTCCCTCTGATATTTCTAAATACACAGCCTCTGGCTGCAAGGTATTTGTGGTGCATTCATATCCAATCCCATGTTCTTCTAAGCAGGCTCCCAATTCTACTGTCTGTCACCCCTGGGCCTCTTTTGTTACCCATACCCTGTGGTCCAGGAGCTCCATCACTGTCTGATTAACATTAAGGCCCAAGAGTGCAATGGGAGAAACCCACCTTATTTCAGCTTCTGACATTAATAAAACAAATACAGTGATTTCTCCAGATCTTTCATCATAGGTAAAATTTACCATTTTCCACCAGAATTGTAAATCCTTCTCAGTCTGAGTGGAATTTTTCCAAATAATGCTCCTAATTTCCAATGGGAGTATCCCGCTTATACCATCTCGAATCATGTCCTTTACCACATCGGTAATCCACATCTGCATGCCAGAGCCAAGGAAACATTACTCTGGAGGGCACCAACAGCTTGCAAGAGGTGGAGGTGGTCCTTTTCTTGGGATTGCTCCCATTTCTTTAAAACATGTGCCATCCCATTCTGTATGGAGCTTAGCTGATCTGAGGATACCCTCAGAGGCAATGCTAAATCCTTTAGGTGTTGCCACCCTGCTTTCATTTTATTCCCAACCACTTCCTCATTTGTACTATTAATAACCCCTACCCCTATGCCAAATGTGTTTCTTTTTACTTGGTCCTTGTGCGGTCAGGGGACATCCTGAAAATTAATCCAATTGTTCCAGCCCTCATATAATGACTGGACAAACTTTTCACAGAAGGGTTCTTGCCGAGATGTTTGCTAAGATGAGGTCCACAATAACCCTTTTCAGGGTGTGGGTTGTATTAATCACTGATCACTTCTTTACATTGGTTTGAACCACATATGCTCCAACCAAATTAATAACAGTTAGTTCCAAAATCCACACTTTTATAACTTTTACTCCATGGGATCCCTGAAGGAGCCATTTTCCTGTCATATTGGGCTACAGGTTAATAACCATTTTACCAAGGACCATTTAACTACTTTATTAGCCAAACATTCCTTGTCCCTATTATAAATTTCCTGAGCACCCAGAGCCTCCAAAGTACAGGGAAAAATAGCGTCCCATTCCCCTCCTGGTGTCAATACCTGTAGTCTTGCCTTTCTGGTGTAAACAGTCAGAATGAGCTGTCCCCGGACATCTGGTGGTGAGCTATGGAAAGGGACTTCAGGGGCTGATCTTGTTTGCATGGGCACACCCACCCTGCCTAGCACAATGGGACTGCTTGCCCAAATGGTCACTTTGGCTACTGTGGGATCGCCAGTTCCTTTGTTATTGGGGCAGGAGTAATAAAGTGTTGTTATCCTGGTTAAGTGAATCAAGGACAGTAGAACTGTACTTGGCATTTTATGACTGAGGGACTCGCCCTCAACTAAGCAGCACTCTCTAGGCAAGGGACATGGATTCCAAAGCCCAGTGAATTGAGGGAGGCTGGGGACAGGTATTTGCACCTGGTAGTGTGGGCCCCAAACACCATTTTGATGCCGCCTCTTTCCGCTGTGTAATAACAGAGCTAATTTTGACTCCCTTAGGAGTCTTGTCATATGCTGCAGAGCTGAAATCACTGATACCTGGGTCTAAGCATTAGACCTACTTTGGGCTAGTGGGTTCTGATGCAAGAGGACTATCCAGATGCACCAGCACTGAGGCTCCCCTACTAACAGCTGAAATCACTGAGAGCTGTGTTATGGTGGGGGGGAGGCTGAAGACATATTGATGAGCGACTAGTGGAGAGGCATGGCTGGTGGAGAGGTGCGGCTGGCGGTGAAGACTGCAGCAGAACCCCATGGAGAGGCGTGGCAATTGGCCATCAACCTGAGCAGCAGACCAGGTAAGGTGCCCCCATACCTCCCCCCCAACCTTCCACCCAGGCTGGAAGGTAGACACTGCAGATGAACTTCTGAACTCTGGAGCTGCACCAACCAAGGACAGAAACTGTGGGTGGGATGACTTTTGGGTTGCTGGACTTAAGACCCTGAGCGGAAAGGGACACTGCCAAACTTACTTGGGGGTGGGTTTTTTGCTCATGGTGTGTGTTATGAATCCTGTTTGTGGTGTTTCCCCAACATAATGCTGCATTGTTTCCCTCCTCTATTAAAAGGCTTTTGCTACACTCAGACTCTGTGCTTGTGAGAGGGGAAGTATTGCCTCTTAGAGGCACCCGGGGGTGGTATGTAATTGTCCCAGGTCACTGGGTCGGGGCTTGAGCTGGTTTTGCATTGTGTCATTGAAACGGAACTCCTAGATACTGAACCCGGCCCTTGTGCTGCCAACTCTGATGGGCAGAAGGGTTACACTTAAATCTTCTCATCTGGTATTTGGGAACGAAAGGGCGTGTTTCAGCCTAAAATGAATTGTCTTTTTCCCCTGGAGATGTCCGCTTAGGGATGTCATTCTGCAAGTGAATGCACTTGGGCTCATTACACTTAAACAGCACCCTGTCAGTTTCCACCCAGCAACAACCGTATCCAGCTGGGTAACTTCCAGTTCCTCCCACTCCCCCACTAACCTCTTGTGTATACATGAGGATGGTGCTGTTGCCAGTGAAGTGGTAGGGATTCTGTATTTGTCAGCATAGACCATTTGCAATCCAAACCAAGATACATTACCAGTTCTCACTCATTCCCATGCTAAGGAAAGTGGACAGTGGAAGCATGTGACTAAGAGAACCAGGCAGAGGAAAAGACTGGCCAGTGAAGGAGAAATAGAGTTCAGGAACAGGTTTGTGGAGTTGTAAAATGAAGACGGGGCACAGCAGGTGGTCACTGAAGGTGAGAGGGCAAGGAAGAAGAGAAGAGCAGATAGTCCTATAGGAAGAGGGCAAGAGTCAATGTAGATAACACCAAATATGAGCCCCAGGAGGATATGGGATAGGTTGCAGAGGATTGCAAGGGACAATAGGAATCGAGAGGACTTGCAGCCAGATGGAACAGGGGATAGACTGGAGAATCGCACCATTGCCAGGAAAAGGCAGGTCTACGTGATTGGGGACTGAGAAGAATAGACAGGCCTGTAACAAGAGCTGATCCAGAGAACAGAAGGGTGTGCTGTCTGCCGGGTGCTAAGATACGGGATGTGGACCTGAGGCTGAAGAGGATCCTAACGGGAGTGGGAAAGAATCCATTGATTATCCTTCATGTTGGAACAAATGATACGGCTAGATTCTCACTGGAACATATCAAGGGAGACTATGCCACGCTGGGGAGGACTTAAGGAAATCAAGGCTCAGGTGATCTTCAGTGGGATTCTGCCTGTTCCTAGAGAAGGGCAACAAAGGTGTGACAAGATTATGACTATCAACAGATGTCTCAGGCAGTGGTGCTATAAGGAGGCCTTTGGGATGTATGGCCACTGGGAAGCATTCATAGACAGAGGACTGTTCTCTTGGGAATGACTTCACCTGAGTAAGGAGGGAAATAGATTTCTAGGATGGAGGATGGCACAACTGATCAAGAGAGCTTTACACTAGGAATTTAGGGGAGATGGTTGTCAGATGTCCAGGTAACCTCCACGCCAGATTTTCTCTTTGAGAGGGAAGAAAATGAAGTAAGAAAGGATACAGTCATGTGTAGGAGAATGGACATAAGGCAGAAGGGCAGTGTACATACCAATCTAATAGGTAATATTGGCGGTAGAATATCTGTGCCCAATCAGGTAAAGAATGTGAGCGAAGTCAAACAGCAAAAATTAAGATGTTTATACACTAATGCAAGGAGCCTAGGTAACAAAATGGAGGAACTAGAGCTACTATTGCAGGAAGTGAAACCAGATATTATAGGGATAACAGAAACATGGTGGAATAGTAGTCATGACTGGAGTATGGGTATTGAAGGGTATGTGCTGTTTAGGAAAGACAGAAATAAAGGCAAAGGTGGTGGAGTAGCATTGTATATCAGTGATGAGGTAGACTGTAAAGAAATAAGAAGTGATTGAATGGATAAGACAGAGTCTGTCTGGGCAAAAATCACATTGGGGAAGAAAGTTATTAGAGCCTCCCCTGGGATAGTGCTTGGGGTGTGCTATAGACCGCCGGGATCCAATGTGGATATGGATAGAGACCTCTTTAATGTTTTTAAAGAAGTAAATAGTAATGGGAATTGTGTGATCATCGGAGACTTTAACTTCCCAGATACAGACTAGAGGACACGTGCTAGTAATAATAATAGGGCCCAGATTTTCCTGGATATGATAGCTGATGGATTCCTTCACCAAGTAGTTGCTGAACCAACAAGAGGGGATGCCATTTTAGATTTGGTTTTGGTTAGCAGTGAGGACCTCATAGAAGAAATGGTTGTAGGGGACAACCTTGGTTAGAGCAATCATGAGCTAATTCAGTTCAAACTAAATGGAAGGATAAACAAAAATAGATCTGTGACTAGGGTTTTTGATTTCAAAAAGGCTAACTTTAAAAAATTAAGGAAATTAGTTAGGGAAGTGGATTGGACTGAAAAACTTGTGGATCTAAAGGCGGAAGAGGCCTGGGATTACTTCAAGTCAAAGTTGCAGAAACTATGAGAAGCCTGCATCCCAAGAAAGGAGAAAAAATGCATAGGCAGGAGTTGTAGACCAAGCTGGATGAACAAGCATCTCAGAGAGGTGATTAAGAAAAAGCAGAAAGCCTATAAGGAGTGGAAAATGGGAGGGATTAGCAAGGAAAGCTACCTTTACTGAGGTCAGAACATGTCGGGATAAAGTGAGAAAGGCCAAAAGCCATGTAGAGTTGGACCTTGCAAAGGGAATTAAAACCAATAGTAAGAGGTTCTATAGCCATATAAATAACAAGAAAACAAAGAAAGAAGCAGTGGGACCACTTAACACTGAGGATGGAGTGGAGATTAAGGATAATCTAGGCATGGCCCAATATCTAAACAAATACTTTGCTTCAGTCTTTAATGAGGAGCTTAGGGATAATGATAGGACGACAAATGGGAATGAGGATATGGAGGTAGATATTACCACATCCAAGGTAGAAGCCAAACTCGAACGTCTTAATGGGACTAAATCGGGAGGCCTGGATAATCTTCATCCAAGAATATTAAAGGAACTGGCACATGAAATTGCAAGCCCATTAGCAAGAATTTTTAATCAATCTGTAAACTCAGAGGTTGTACCGTATGACTGGAGAATTGCTAACATAGTTCCTATTTTTAAGAAAGGTAAAAAAAGTGATCCCGGTAACTATAGGCCTGTTAGTTTGACATCTGTAGTATGTAAGGTCTTGGAAAAAATTTTGAAGGAGAAAGTAGTTAAAGACATTGAGGTCAATGGTAATTGGGACAAAATACAACATGGCTTTACCAAAGGTAGATCATGTCAAACCAACCTGATTTCCTTCTAAGCTTGATAAGTTTATGGAGGAGATAATATGATGGGATAGCCTAATTTTGGCAATTAATTGATCTTCGACTATTAGCGGTAGATATGCCCAATGGTCTGTGATGGGATGTTAGATGGGGTGGGATCTGAGTTACTACAGAGAATTCTTTCCTGGGTGTCTGGCTGGTGAGTCTTGCCCACATGCTCAGGGTTTAGCTGATCGCCATATTTGGGGTCGGGAAGGAATTTTCCTCCAGGGCAGATTGGCAGAGGCCATGGGGGTTTTTCGCCTTCCTCTGCAGCATGGGGCCTGGGTCACTTGCTAGAGGATTCCCTGTACCTTGAAGTCTTTAAACCTCGAGTTGAGGACTTCAGTAGTTCAGACATAAGTTAGGGGTTTGTTACAGGAGTTGGTGGGTGAGATTCTGTGGCCTGTGTTGTGCAGGAGGTCAGACTAGATGATCATAATGGTCCCTTCTGACCTTAAAATCTATGATTCTATAATATTTACTTTGTCCAAGTCCAAGCCTTTCAATTTTACTGAAGTGGCATCATATCTGTCCAAGAGGACTAAAAGAGTGATTTGTTCTCCAAGGATGTTGGATCAGTAGTGATGTCAAGGGTATTGTTCACTATACATTCCACTGTCATCTATGGAAGTTTCCCCACACCTCGAATACAGCAGGTTCTGGATTCACACCACCAAAGGAGCAGGTCTGCACTTCAAACACCAACAAAAGCAGCACACAGGAGTGCATCGTCTCCAAGATCTTCCAGCATCCACACGATGAATAATCTAAAACACAAAGCAAAACAAACTTTTTTTCCCCTCCTGATGTAGTGGGAGGTATCACTAAACATTTAAGCTAAACTTATCAACTTTTACTCAGACCTATTTGGGTCTGAGTTCCTCTTCCTCCCCCCACCCTTTTTTCCCAGGATGGGGCTCTTGAACTTTTAACTATGCTTTGAGCATCCATTTGGGGCTCAGCAAATTAATCTGTCCTGATTTGCTTATGGCTTGCTGGGGCTGGACACATAACCATTATTAATCTTGCCAGTGAGTACATATTTCACTGTGGAGTTTGCAGTTTTCAGTAACACGGGGGACTATCCCACCAGATACTCCCAATGCTGCAAAGCCCAAGTAGTGTGAAAACCTCTTTTTCACAGGGGCTGAATCCCCTCTGTACTTCACTTAAAGTTTTGGAGGCATAAGCTGCAGGCCAGAACCCTGTTTCATGGTTCTGATCCAGTACACCTCCCATCCCCTTTCTGAAATTGCCAGCTGCAACACAAATGGCTGTCCCATTCTGCTCCCTCCTTTAACAATTCATGCAGAAGGGCTACTTTCTCTGAGAATCCCTGAATAAAATCTTGGAAGAAATTAACCATTCCCAAAAAGGATCTAAAAGCCATGACATCTGTGGGAGCTGGAAGTTTAAGACTCAGCTCCACCCCCTGTTGATCAGGGGAATGCCCCTCCTGTCCCAAAATCACTCAAGATAATTTGCTTAGTGGAAGCACAACTGGGCTTTCTTTAGGCTTACTTCAAACCCAGTTTTCTAAATCTTTTGTAACATCCTATCCAATACTTCCAAATTCTCTTGCATGGTCTGAGTGCAAACCAGGATGTCATTCACATAAAAAAACAAACAAACCACACTGTGCCTTTCAGGCATACCATCCCACACCTTGACTGCATGGGTATGACAAATAATAGGGACATTATTCCAGCCCCTGGGGACCATGGCAAAACAGAACTGCTTCCCTTGAAAGGTAAAAGCATATTTGTAATAGCTGTCCCAAAAGAAAGCATTGTGAAATCCCAAACTGAAAACAACTGGGGCCTTCCTACAATGGAGTTCATCACCTCCTGATACTTAGCCACTACTGGGGCCATTGTTGGGGTCACCCGATTAAAAGGGCAAAAATCCTCTACCAGGCTCCAAGTCCCACTGTCACTTTTAAGTACCAGCCAGAGGGCACCATTATTGGGACTTGACTGTTCCTCTAAAACCCTGTGGCTTAAAAGCCCATCAATTGTTTCTTTCAGGGTGGCTTCTGCCTCCTTTGGATACCTATACTGTTTCTGGGGTGGAGGATCGGGGCCTGTAACTGTGTTTCTCTGCAATTGCTAGGACTTCTGGGAGCCACGTGAGCCACTCCAGTTTTCAGATGCCTTAAGGGCTGCTAGCCAGTAGCTTGCTGAAATTTCCACTGGCTCCCAGGGTGGGCCAGGAGGCATTTCCCATAGGGCCCTGTTAGCAAAACCAACTAACACTCTTAATTCTTCAAGACATCAATTCCCAGGATCCCTTCGCCTCCCAAATTCATTAAGCCAAATTGCCCTTTATGTCTCCTCTTCCCTACCCAATACAGAATGTCCCTGCAAAAGGGAACAATACTCTGTGTTTCATTTAAACCCCTGTAAGGATTTAACTCCATTCGGAGATTCAGACAGGTTCTCATTTTGGGGACTTAACAAGGAATTAGTGGCACCTGTATCTAACAACAAATTCTGCCTAAATGCCCCTCCTTCAAACTCCACAGAAACTGTGAAATTCTCCTCCACCCATTGGTGTCCAACTATGCCACTATTGGGGGAGGCGGGATCTAGGGAATCCCGGCCTCCCCACAGGGAGGTGATGGAGGTGCACTCAGGGTCTTCCCTTCATGCTCAGCCAGGCTTAACAAAAGTTTCAGAGTGGACAAGCCATCTGTCTTTTCCTTTGGCTTGTACCTTAGGAGCCATCTCCAAATTTCCACCCGCCAGGGTGGGCTCTGCCCCAACTTTTGTAGGGCCTGTCTCCCTTCTCCCCTTTAGCCCTTGCATTCCTTTAGAGTCTGATCTGGGAGGGCTATTGCTTTAAACGATGTTGCTTCATAGAATCATAGAATATCAGGGTTGAAAGGGACCTCAGGAGCCACATGTGGAGCCACAGATCCCCTTATGGCCATGAACATAAGCAGCAATCTTTGGGCCAGATCCTTCTTTTGTTTGTTTACTGCTTTTCTCAAAACTGCTTCTAAGCAGTAATTAGGATCTGTAGCAACGTTAACATTCCTTATTGCTTGGCAACCATACCTTTACGGACAGTAAAATACTTTCAGCTGTGGCATTAACCCTTAACTTTCCAAACAAAAACACACAAAAGAAAAAAGAAGTGGCAGGTGTTTGGGTGAGAAGAAAGAATAAGCGGAGGGGGGGAGCAGAAAAAAGAGGGGAGGAGTGGAAGCAGTAGGGGTGTGTGTGTGTATGTGTGTGTGTGTGTGTGTGTGAAGAATGACTTAGGAAGGAGGGAAAACCTAAGCTAAGAAAAAATACAGACAGTAGCAACAAATCTAGATGTGGGGCTCCAGGGACAAAGCATCTGGGAACTCACACTCCTAGCCCCTATCATGGCTCTAAGAGGAAAATGGGGAGTTGCCACCAAATCCGCCAGAGTGAGACCAGAGTGCTAGCTATCTTTACCAACTATTCCAAGGCTGTGCTCCAGTTTAACAGGCCAACCAATTTCCTTGCGGCTCTAGCCTGGTCAGGGTGAAAGGCCTGACCTCTAGCCATTCTTCCCCTCCTTGGTTACCCCCTTGGGAAATAATCTTCCTCACTGTGGTGGCTATGGGTGGGGATATCTGCAATTCTTCCAGTGTTTCAAGCAAGAGACCATACGGGAACTGCCCAGAAGAGCCCCAGGGAAAAGGAAGCTCATGGGGATCATCCCTTTCATCATCATAATAAGAAGGATACCAGTCGGTGTCCTCCTCTGACCCATCCCCCATTCCCAGACTATGACTCCCTTGAATCGCAGCCACTATTCCCTTCTGCTCTCCCAACATGGCTCTGAGAGCACAACTTTGTCTCTTACATTCCCCTTGATCTGCCTGGGTCTTATCCTGGGAATCATTCAGTAAGGCTCTAACAGTTACTGCACTCTCCATTGTCTGCTGTTTCAATCCAAGTACCTCCTGCTTCAGCCTGTTGTTCTCTCACTCAGTTGCACGCTTGCTTTTGCATTCCTACTATCTGCTCTGTCTTCAGGTTGGATATTTCTGTCTTTCTCAATTTTATCTTTCTTTAACTCTTCTATTTCATTTTCTTTCTTGACCCTTTCCTTCTCTAGGTCCTCCATTCTTGCCTTTAACTGATCTATCTCTTTATCTACTACCACCTGCTTACAGAGCTGCAGGAATGCTCCGGGGCCAGTAAAGCTTCCAGGCTTCCAAAGACCATTACCATGCTCCTTACAAAATCAGTCAAGCTGTTTCCTAAAATCATTTCTGACTGCTCTGTCTTTCCAGATGTTCCCTTTCTTTCTGACATAAGCCCTCGACTAGGCCACCAGCCTGGGACCTGAGTCACAGTAATGGAATGTACCGGTAAATTAATTTGCGGACCATGAAACGGGTAAATTCTAGGTTGCTCCCTGTCCTGCACTCCTCCTTTCTTGCACAGCACAGCAAACCATTTGCACAAATTATCCTCTTCCTCTCTACCACTCCTGGCAACTGGCTCGCCAAATCTGTTACCCAGGGTTTTCAGAACCCAAAGCAGTGGTACCTTAACTGTTTCTATCCAGATGGTGTCAGGACTAAATCAATGGGGGCACAGCTCCTCCATCTGATAAATTATTGATACAGACAGTACTTTCACAAAGTGGCTACTAGTTCAATTCCTGATACTATAATTTTCAATGTGCGGGCAGGCTTCTGGACTGGCATAGAGTCAGATCAACTTCAGGAACTCTGTGTTGGTTCAAGAATCCACTCAAGTGTTATCAATTTCAGAATTGGGGCTTTAGCTCTATCTACCTAAGGGAAACTGCTAAAGTGATGAAACCTTCTATCTACTTATATGCCCCCTCCCATCACTGTGTAGTATTTGAGCTCTTATGCTCCATGACCAAATCAATTTTGGAAAAATCTTCTTAGAGCTGGGCAAATTATAGATTTTGGTGACTAAACCAAAACAAAATTTAGTTTCGGTGGCTCTCACCAAAATGGAAAAAAAAAAGTTTTGGGTCAAATGAAACATTTTGTTCAATCTCAAATAAAATGTTTCAGTTCAGGTTTTTTACCTTTTATGTGTTTTTTTTTAAAGTTAAGTCTAGCTAGATTTCTAAACGAAACATTGTTTCAAATTGAAAAGTCAAAATAAAACATTTTGACTTTCTTGGAAATTGTGCCCCCTCCTTTTTTCCCTGAAACTATTTGCCAAATTTGACCCAAATTCAAGAACAGTTTTGATTGACTCAAAGCTGCATTTTTTGGCAAATAAACTATTTGGAAAAACAAAAAACCCACCACTCCCAGCTCCACTTCCCACTGCCTCTCCTCAAGCAGCGCAGGAAGTCGATTTTACACCTTTTGTGCCAGAACATTCTGTGACCTGGTAGGACAGCACTCTTGACCTGGTAGGACAGGGGCTTTGTCAGATAGTGTCAAAACCAACTAATGTTCTAAGGGTAATCACAGCTCAGGTGTATGTACCTTAGTTCTGGTTCTCATTTGTGTCTATCCCTATCATTCTTTTGCAGGTTTCAAATTCTTCTTCATTACTTACATACTGATATAAAATGGTAATACTGAATTTTCTGTATCCTGTACCAGCATTAACTTTGTTTCCCTACAGTAGGCTTTGCATGACGGTTGACAAATGAAGATGGTCTAGGTGTGAAGGAGGAATGTAAATATTGCAAATGGCAGCAATAAAGCAGCACAGTTATAATTATCAGTATTTGTATTCTGATCTGTAGGCATGCCTAGAGGCCCCAGTTGACAGCCCCCCATTGTGCTAGGTGCTGTGCAAACACGTAATGAGAAACAGCCCCTGCCCCAAAGAGCTTACCATCTAAATAGACAAGACAGCCAAAGAATAGGTGGAAAGGGAAACAGAGCCACAGGGAGCTGAAGCAATTTGTCTAAGGTCTGACAGCAGGTCCATGGCAGAACTAGGAAAAGAACCTAGGTTTCCAGATTCTCAGGTTAGCACTCTAGCTGCTAGATCATGTTGCTCAACCTGCCACAATAACAGGTGCTTTATAAATACTGCTAAATGATTAGATCTCTAGATATCACTCTTGAAAAAGGAGACAGATAACATAATACAAAATATCAAGGAAGTTTAGAATAAGAGCTACACACCCTTGGATAAGCTTGTATAGCTGTGATTAATGTCATTAGGAGCTGTGTGTTTACATCTAAAGGCAGAATTTGTCTCACAGTTCAATTTGTAATATGTGATCATCTTATTTCGTTAGTTGGGGAGTCAAATCCGACAGCTTGTAATGCCATTCTTACTACAAGGCTGTAAACACAGAGATAATAAACAAACCCTAAGTTTAACAGTCAAAGAATTCTTTAAGCTTTCATAAAACTGTATGTTAAATTTAAAGAGCTGTGTATAATCAAGAACATACCTGGTTCAGAAGACAATAAATACATAAACTAGCAGAAAGCTAGTTGGACTAACATGAACAAAGAATGCTCTTGTTGGGAATACCTAGTAATCATAGATATCACAGAAATGTAGAACTGGATGGGACCTTGATTGGTCATCTAATCCAGTCCCCTGCACCGAGACAGGAGTAAGTATTATCCTGTAAGTACTGGAGTAAGTAAGTAAGACTATCCCTGACAGATGTTTGTCTAGCCTCTTTTTAAAATCCATGGCTATTGGAGTGTTTCCTAGATGTGGCTGACTGGATGGTCCATGATAGATGCTCTCCCCGTTTTTTTTCAGCGGGTGGATTTCAGGCTGCTGGAATGCTTGACCAGATTGGAAACTAGGATGGCTCAGACTGTGCCATGACACAGGTCGTTCTTCCAGGAAGCAGCAGCATAAGCTGCGAAGGATTCTTCTCTCAGGCTTTTGGTTGGAAAGTAAAGAAATTCAAAGAAGTTCATGGAGAGAATGTAGTGGAGTAAAACTATTACAGGCAAGAGCATTTAAACTGGAGCTTACAATTCCAAACAGAATTGTTTAAAGTCCGTCTCAATAGCCGCAACATCAGGATTCAAAAGACTGCCATTACACACCTTTCAGTCAGCTTTTCAGATTCTTTCTGGCTGTTACCCCAAGAAACAGATAATATTAGCTATAACAATAACACATAAAGTAGCAGGACGTCTCTCTGAGGAACAGCAACAAGAACAAGTTCCTGATAACAGAGAACCTCATTACAGTTAGCAAGATGGAAATTTAATCACATCAGCAAGACACAGACAGGTCATTCATAAGGCCTCTTGTTTTGCTCCATACAACAAAAAGATGTCTTTCAAGAATACTTTAGTCTTAGGAATCCATTTTTTGGACCACTGTAAATTTTAAAATTGTGTAATATACTTTGAAGATACTCTTGTAGGTTTCTGGAAGTTTTATGGAAACATTCCAAGAGTATGTGTTGTTGACAACCCTGTAGTCTCACTCAGTTTGGAGGAGAGTGTATAATGAAGGATTCTGGAGAAGGATTGACACAAACTATACACACACATTTAAGTCCTTTAACTTCTTACCTTTCTTTTTTAATTCTCTCCATTGCATTCTTTGACACCTTCATTATCTTTCCTATAACTCAGGCTCATAACCTTGGTATGATCTTTAACTCTTCTTTCTCCTCCTATCCCACATCTATTCTCTTGGTAAATCTTATCACTTCTTGCTCTTTAATATCCCTAAGATTTGCTCTTTTCTCACTAACCTCACTTAAAATTCTCATTTGGTTTATGTTATAGTAATCTTGCAACATGATTATTGTAAGCTTTTTTTCCAGCCACCCCTCTTATTCTATCCAGTTTTCCTAAACTTTATACTGCTAAAGTTATCTTCCTCTCCTATCATTATCTGCATCACCCCCTTCCTCAACTCATTCTGTTGGCTTCTTGTCTATTCAATCTCCTTGACCTCATTTTCAAGACGCTACATAATAGCATCCTGTGTATGTCTCTGATCTCTTGCCTCCTATTCTTCATTCAGTTAATTTCTCCCGTTTGTTTTGCCTTACTGCTCATTTTGTCTCATTTTGCACACCATTTATTTCCCTTTAGGCTTGAAACAATCTCTCATTTCCTGCTTTGCCAAGGCCCTCTCTCCTCCTTTAAGTCCCTCGATAAAACCTTTCCCCCCCAAGAATACTTCCATTCCTCTTCTCTTCACCAGTATAAACTCTCCTCGCTCTCCCTTCTTGGAATTATTGTCCTGTGTTAGCTATTGACAACAATGGGCACTACTACCCCTGAAATGGATCTTTACTGGCTCCTGGTGGAGCAGATTACTGTCATACCAGTGAAAAAGGTCCACAGTAATTATCTTCAATACACAGCAGTTTATTGAGAAGGAATTACACAAGCGGTAAAGAGTTATATTAAGCACATAACTCCTATGTTAGACATTAAGAGCTATACCTCTTAATGAGTCTCTCTTTCACAAATATACACAAACAGGCCCCGCGGTAGCCTCACACAGTTCCTGCTTGGCAAACAGAGAAGGTGGTTACCAATTTTATAGACAACTTCTTCTCTCCTGGTCTGTTCTTCTCAGCCCTCTGGTCTGTCTCGGATTCCCTCAAGGCAAGGCCTTGGTTGCCTTGAGACTCCTCTGGTTCACAGTCCTACTCGAGCCCACGGAGCAGAGTTCTGGCTACTCTGTCGAGCAGCGTTGCTGCTTCAAGTGTCATTTAAGGAATCCCAACCATAGTAATTTACTTTGCTTGATTCTTATGCTCTTTTTCCTCAAAGGAGTCACATGTTTTAAAAGCATGCCCCGTGGGCGTGTGGTTACTAATTTTTACCCGATTAGTATTTTAGAAGGGGCTGGGAGTGGTGGTGGTACCAAACGAAGATCACCCCACATTTACTCACTCATCAATCATTCACTCTGGCCCTCTGTGTGGTGTCCTTGCTGTAAGGTCACTATAGCCAGGTCGATCTGTGCTCCATGCTGGAACTTTATACATGTGATATTTACTTTTGCATGGGCCCATATTTGCCAACCAATAGGTTCAATATCAATTGTACAAGCAGACTTTGCCAGTTCTTTATCAAATTTGCTTTTCCTTAAAGGGAACTTGCTCCCAAGATCCTCCGCAGCCATTCAGCCATGTTTAAGTCATGCCAAGTTATGCTCACACAATTCAGTATGGCTTCACCAATTTGGCACCATCCCAACATTAGCCTTTTTCTAGCTCTTGTAAATCAGCATGTACATTTATGATATCATAGAAGTGATTATTATTGTTTTATTGCTATTAATATAGGGGATGAGTCTCCTAACCTTACTCACTAAGTAGTACTTTATACCATTGATTTCAGTGGGACTACTCAAGGACTATCCTCTTTCTTACTTCACATGTGAAAATAATAATAATAATGTGGTTAATATTAATATAGGGGCTGATTCTGCTACTCTTATACACTGAGTAGTTCTCTAAAATTATAGTCATTGCCCACTGATATGGCTCAGTCCAGGTGTTGTTGTTGTTTGTTATTTATTATTATTATTATTGCTATAATTATTATTAGTCTTCATGAAGTTCCAGGTCTCCTTCTTGCTGCTCAGTGGTGTTAGCATCTAACTCGCACAGAGCAGCAGCAGGTCAGAGAGAGAGAGATTTCAATTTGTGTGTGGACACATGGGGTGTTACAAGTGTTCATGATGGCTAGCACACCAAAATTCTGTTATATAAATAAACAAGGCCTGAATGGCAACTCATAGCCAGCAAGTGATTTGCTAACCTGCCACAGGCAGTGTATTGCGCTAGGTGGAGCTGGTGGTCTAGAAAAAAGACAAAACTGAGTGCAATGGATCTAGTCTAGAGAGATGCAAATTGATTAGCAACACTTGGAGGGCAATGTGACAGGTCGGATCCCCCCTTTTGGGATGCCGCCTGATGTACTGGGATTTCACTGAGCCTGCCTGCTCCACTAGCCTGGGCTCCCTCTCCCTGTTTTGCTGAATTAGGCTCACCGGCCTCTGGCAGCACACACACACAGGTAGGGACGCACCAGCTGTAGAATCACAGAGTCTGCAAACAGCTCTCTATGAGAAGATTCAGCTAGGAAATCGTCCAGCACTCAAGTGCAGCTCCCCTCTGGAAAGTACACCCAAAATAATATTATCTTGCTCTGTAGAGAAATCTATAAAATGTAAGCTCATAAATTCGCCCCCTCCCTCAATGTGGAGGAAGATACGCACAATTTCTTGCAGTTAGAAATTGCACAGACTGGGTTTAATAATAAACAAAAACAAATTCAGTAACTATAAAAGGCAGATTTCAAGTGATTATAAGGGATAGCAAACAGAATAAGGCAGATTACTAAGCAAATAAAACAAAACACACATACTAAGCTTAAGATCTTAGAGACTGGTTTCATGAAGTAAATTCTCACCCTAAATGTTGTTTTAGGCAATTTGCAGAGTTTCTGTAGCTTAGAGTTCCAGATATTTCTCTTTACAGACTAGACTCCTCTGTCTCAGTCTGGACTCAGCCCTTGTCTTTTCCACAGCTCAGTTCCTTTGTCACTGCAGGTTCCTTTGTCACTTTCAGCAATCTTTCTTCTTGGGGAGGAAGGCAATGGAGAAGAGTCCTGTTTTCCTTACTCCCCAGATTTAAATAGAATTTGCATAAGGCGGGAAGCCTTTGTTTCTAGTGGAAAAGTACCAGCAGTGTCCAGGATGGCACTTTTTACCAGGTGACATTATCACCTGACCTTGCAGTGTCAAAGCAACCATGAAACCAGATTTATTTGCAATGTCCACAGGAAGGAACTCCAGGAAGATGGAGGATACACATCTTCGAAGACTCATTGTCTTTTTCCTAAGGGCCCATTAAGGCTGATTGCTTATTGTCTGGTGGGCATCTCCAAGTATAACCACAGTTGTAATTGTTACATAGCCAATGTTCCTAACTTTAGATACAGAAATGATACATGCATACAAATTGGATAATCACATCCAGTAAACTATAACCTTTCCAATGATACCTTACAAGACCCATCTTGCATAAAATATACTTCAATTATGCCATCGCCATATCATAAGCATATTTCCATAAATAATATGGGGTGTAACATCACAGGCAGCTACACTAGAAAAAAAGTTCTGTAATTCAGTACTCGGTGCAGCTCCACTGGCTGTACCAACATTGGAGGCAGCGATCCCAACTCTACACCCTTTTAGTTCAACCAGACAAGTTCAGTAAGAAATTAAGTTTGGATCCAAGAGCATTCTGTACCACAAGAAACAGTAGGGAGAACAGCTACTGCTGAATCAGACAGATGTGCTGAAATTGAGTTTTTTGTTAAAAGCACCAAGGCAATTAGTTTTTTTCTAGAAGAGGTGCTTGCTTATTATTATATATTTGTTTTATTAATTATTAAGTGCTTACCATTGTACTCAGTTATGTACAAACATAGAGAACGTAGTCCCTATCTCAAGGAGCTTGCTACCTAAATCTAACAGACAACACAGTTAAGATGTATATGACATGAATATCCAAACTATTTAAACTTTGAATTTTCATCTAAACCTGTGCAGTAATATCCATCATGCCTAACAACTAAAGAAAAAGGCTGGCACAAACATTTAAAAAACCCAAGTCACAAACAGAAGCAAATGGTGTGTTTCTCAATGAAGTGTGTGATGCTGGCAGACCAGGTGCCAGCTCATGCCACAGCCCCTAGGTCTCAACTGAACAGCGGCAAATTCATAGCTGGAACCAGTCTGGCTTGTCTGTGTGTTAATGTTGTGAAAATAGATGTAATAATTATCAGAATGTGTTTCGACTTTAAGAAATTCTTATAAGTTGCTGTATGCTTTAATCTCACTTATAATATCTGTATCCCATGTTTTAAGGTAATATTTAATTGTTTGCTCTGTAACTGTAAATCACCAGACAGGAGAGAAGCATTAACAAGTGTGAAATACCAGTTTCCAACAGTAGGTGTTATCTTCTTCTGACCAACAAAGAAGGCCCATCAACACCAGATAAACTGTTGTGGAACATCAGGGGACAAAAGACTTTGGCTATAGAATCATAGAAACATAGGACTGGAAGGGACCTTAAGAGGTCATCTAGTCCAGTCCCTGGCACTCATGGCAGGACTAAGTATTATCTAGACCATCCCTGACAGGTGTTTGTCTAACCTGCTCTTAAAAATCTCCAATAATGGAGATTCCACAACCTCCCTAGGCAATTTATTCCAGTGCTTAACCACCCTGATAGTTAGGAAGTTTTTCCTAATGTCCAACCTAAACCTCCCTTGCTGCAATTTAAGCCCATTGCTTCTTGTCCTATCCTCAGAGATTAAGAAGAACAATTTTTCTCCCTCCTCCTTGTAACAACTTTTTATGTACTTGAAAACTGTTGTCATGTCCCCTTTCAGTCTTCTCTTTTCTAGACTAAACAAACCCAATTTTTTCAATCTTCCCTTGTAGGTCATGTTTTCTAGACTTTTAATCATTTTTGTTGCTTTTCTCTGGACTTTCTCCAGTTTGTCCACATCTTTCCTGAAATCTGGTGCCTAGAACTGGACACAGTACTCCAGTTGAGGCCTAATCAGCACTGAGTACAGCAGAAGAATTACTTCTCATGTCTTGCTTACAACACTCCTGCTAATACATCCCAGAATGATGTTCGCTTTTTTTGTAACAGTGTTACACTGTTGACTCATATTTAGCTTGTGGTCCACTATGACCCCCCAGATCCCTTTTTGCAGTACTCCTTCCTAAGCAGTCATTTCCCATTTTGTAAGTGTGCAACTGATTGTTCCTTCCTAAGTGGAGTACTTTGCATTTGTCCTTAATGAATTTCATCCTATTTACTTCAGACCATGTCCCCAGTTTGTCCAGATCATTATGAATTATAATCCTATCCTCCAAAGCACTTGCAACCCCTCCCAGCTTGGTATCTTCCGCAAACTATAAGTGTACTCTCTATACCATTGTCTAAATCATTGATGAAGATATTGAACAGAACCAGATCCAGAACTGGTCCTTGCGGGGCCTCATTTGTTATGCCCTTCCAGCAAGACTGTGAACCATTGATAACTATTCTCTGGGAATGGTTTCCAACCAGTTATGCACCCACCTTATAGTAGCTCCATATAGATTGCATTTCCCTAGTTTTGTTTATGAGAAGGTCATGCGAGGCAGTATCAAAAGCCTTACTAAAGTCAAGATATACCACGTCTACCACTTCCCCCGTATCCACAGGGCTTGTTACCCTGTGTCATAAATATAAAGGGAAGGGTAAACCCCTTTAAAATCCCTCCTGGCCAGAGGAAATCTCCTCTCACCTGTACAGGGTTAAGAAGCTAAAGATAACCTCGCTGGCACCTGACCAAAATGACCAATGAGGAGACAAGATACTTTCAAAAGCTGGGAGGAGGGAGAGAAACAAAGGGTATGTGTGTCTGTCTATATTTTGTCTTTGCCGGGGATAGACCAGGAATGAAGCCTTAGAACTTTTAGTAAGTAATCTAGCTAGGTACGTGTTAGATTATGATTTCTTTAAATGGCTGAGAAAAGAATTGTGCTGAATAGAATAACTATTTCTGTCTGTGTATCTTTTTTGTAACTTAAGGTTTTTGCCTAGAGGGGTTCTCTATGTTTTGAATCTAATTACCCTGTAAGGTATTTACCATCCTGATTTTACAGGGGGGATTTTTTTTTATTTCTGTTTACTTCTATTTCTATTAAAAGTCTTTTTGTAAGAAACTGAATGCTTTTTCATTGTTCTCAGATCCAAGGGTTTGGGTCTGTGGTCACCTATGCAAATTGGTGAGGCTTTTTATCCAACATTTCCCTGGAAAGGGGGGGTGCAAGTGTTGGGAGGATTGTTCATTGTTCTTAAGATCCAAGGGTCTGGGTCTGTAGTCACCTAGGCAAATTGGTGAGGCTTTTTACCAAACCTTGTCCAGGAAGTGGGGTGCAAGGTTTTGGGAAGTATTTTGGGGGGAAAGACGTGTCCAAACAGCTCTTCCCCAGTAACCAGTATTTGTTTGGTGGTGGTAGCGGCCAATCCAAGGACAAAAGGGTGGAATATTTTGTACGTTGGGGAAGTTTTGATCTAAGCTGGTAAAGATAAGCTTAGGAGGTTTTTCATGCAGGTCCCCACATCTGTACCCTAGAGTTCAGAGTGGGGGAGGAACCTTGACATGGTGGCGGTGGTGGGATTAACCTGAAATTATTTTGAGATCCATTTGAGATTTTTTGAACTGGAAATACAGATTTTAAAAAGGAAAATTTTTTTTCCTTTGGAAAGGAAGTCCAAAAAGCAGCTGGAACTGAAAGCAGCTTGTTTTTCTCTGCTTTGTGGCCAAGCAGAGACAAAAGGGGATTATCTTTGTGAATTGCAGGTTTTCTTTGCCTGGAGGCAGGGTACTTAACTCCTGCAGGGAAACTCACAGTCTTCCAACCCAGAGTTGTTTTTTTTTTCCTAAAAGTAAATAGGGGGTGTGTGTTCTACCCATTTGCTTTTTCTTTGGGCTGGGTAAGCAGGTTTCCACGTAGTTGGAGGTTTTTTGCTTTGATTTGGGCCCAGAGCAGAGACAAGGGAATTGTCTTTTTCTGTAGGCTGACAATCACTATCAGAGAATAGGTATTCTATTCCAGCACAGCAAAATTTTACAGCCAAGTTTTGTTTGTTTATTTCTAAACCTCGGGTGTAAAGTTAGTTAAAAACAGAGAGGTTAGAATGACAAAATCCGCGGCTCGACTACAGCTGGAGTTAGCCAAATTTCAGGCTGAGGAAAAACAAAGGGAACATGAAAGACAGATAGAACTCATGCGGCTGGAGAAGGAGGTACAGGAGGCTGCCCACAAGAGGGAAATGGAGGCAAGGAAGCATGTGGAGGAGGAGAAGGAAAAAGAGAGGAAGCATGTGGAGGAGGTGGAGAGGATAAAGGCTCAGCAGAATATACCAACAAACCCTAGCAATCCTTCTCCAGGTACCACTTCCCATCCCAGAAAGTTCCCCACCTACAAGGCAGGTGATGATACTGAGACCTTCTTAGAAAACTTCGAAAGGGCCTGCCTTGGGTACAGCATCTCTACCGACCAATACATGGTAGAGCTGAGGCCACAGCTCAGTGGACCCTTAGCTGAGGTGGCGGCTGAAATGCCTAGAGAACACATGAACGAGTATGAACTGTTTAAATCCAAGGCGAGAGTCAGAATGGGGATAACACCCGAGCATTCTCGTCGGAGGTTCAGAGCCCTAAGGTGGAAACCAGACGTGTCATTTACCCGACATGCCTACCACATTGTGAAACATTGGGATGCCTGGATATCAGGAGCAAGTGTTGAATCTCCAGTAGATGTGCCCTTCCTAATGCAAATGGAACAATTCTTAGAGGGTGTTCCTGAAGAAATAGAAAGATACATCCTAGATGGGAAGCCCAAAACTGTAATCGAGGCAGGAGAGATTGGAGCCAGATGGGTGGAGGTGGCAGAGAAGAAGAAAACTGGTCGCAGTTGGAGCGGAGACCAGAAGGGACAACCCCAGACCCCACCCTATTACCGGGGGCCGCCCAAAGCCCCACCTACCTCCCAAAGAACCCTCCAAACCCCTTATCGTCCCACCACCCCGTTCTCCAGCAACCCTCCTCGCCCCAGTGACCCGTCAGCTGGACGATGTTTTAAATGTAACGAGCTGGGGCATGTAAAGGCCAACTGCCCCAAGAACCCCAACAGATTACAGTTCATTGCACCGGAATCACACCAGAGGTCCACAGGCCCAGATACCTCCCAGATACCCTTGGAGCGGAGGGAAACTGTGAGTGTGGGCGGGAAGAAGGTCACCGCGTGGAGGGACACCGGAGCACAAGTGTCAGCTATCCATGCTTCCTTAGTGGACCCCAATTTAATCAACCCAGAGATCCAAGTGACGATTCAACCCTTCAAGTCCAACTCTTTCGATTTGCCTACAGCCAAGTTGCCTGTCCAGTACAAGGGCTGGTCAGGAATGTGGACTTTTGCAGTCTATGATGATTATCCCATCCCCATGCTGTTGGGGGAAGACTTGGCCAATCATGTGAAGCAGGCCAAGAGGGTGGGAACGGTCACCTGCAGCCAGGCTAAACAAGCCGTGAGGCCTAGCTCTGTTCCGGAAACTTCTATCAGGACCCGGTCAGAGGTGATGGACCCGGACCCCAGGCCAATGTCTGCAACAGCAGTAGTGGAGCCAGTCCCAGAGACCCAGACGGAACCAGTCCCAGAACCGGAACCAGCCGAGCAACCAACACCAGACCCATTGTCAGCACTGAATCCAGTACTTGCAACCTCAACACCAGAGGGCCCCACCAAACCTGAACTGGCAGCAACCGATAACCCTACACAAGAGGCTCAGCCGGAGCCTGAATCCCAACATAGTGCACCAGTGGAGAGCGGTTCACAGTCAACAGAAACAGCTCCATCCCCTATATCGCTTCCAGAGGGACCAAGCCTAGGTCCACAATCCAGTGAGGAACTGATGTCTCCAGCATCAAGGAAACAGTTCCAGACCGAACAGGAAGCAGATGAAAGCCTCCAGAGAGCTTGGACGGCGGCACGGAGCAACCCACCGCCTCTCAGCTCTTCTAATCGATCCAGGTTTGTTGTAGAAAGAGGACTTTTATACAAGGAAACTCTTTCTGGTGGACACCAGGAAGACTGGCATCCTCAGAGACAGTTGGTAGTTCCAACTAAATACCGGGCCAAGCTCTTGAGCTTAGCCCATGATCACCCTAGTGGCCATGCTGGGGTGAACAGGACCAAAGACCGTTTGGGGGGGTCATTCCACTGGGAGGGAATGGGCAAGGATGTTTCTACCTATGTCCAGTCTTGTGAGGTGTGCCAAAGAGTGGGAAAGCCCCAAGACCAGGTCAAAGCCCCTCTCCAGCCACTCCCCATCATTGAAGTTCCATTTCAGCGAGTAGCTGTGGATATTCTGGGTCCTTTTCCGAAAAAGACACCCAGAGGAAAGCAGTACATACTGACTTTCATGGATTTTGCCACCCGATGGCCGGAAGCAGTAGCTCTAAGCAACACCAGGGCTAAAAGTGTGTGCCAGGCACTAGCAGACATTTTTGCCAGGGTAGGTTGGCCCTCCGACATCCTCACAGATGCAGGGACTAATTTCCTGGCAAGAACTATGAAAAACCTTTGGGAAGCTCATGGGGTAAATCACTTGGTTGCCACTCCTTACCACCATCAAACAAATGGCATGGTGGAGAAGTTTAATGGAACTTTGGGGGCCATGATACGTAAATTCGTAAATGAGCACTCCAATGATTGGGACCTAGTGTTGCAGCAGTTGCTCTTTGCCTACAGAGCTGTACCACACCCCAGTTTAGGGTTTTCCCCATTTGAACTTGTATAGCCGTGAGGTTAAGGGGCCATTGCAGTTGGTGAAGCAGCAATGGGAGGGATTTACACCTTCTCCAGGAACTAACATTCTGGACTTTGTAACCAACCTACAAAACACCCTCCGAACCGCTTTAGCCCTTGCTAAAGAAAACTTACAGGATGCTCAAAAAGAGCAAAAAGCCTGGTATGATAAACATGCCAGAGAGCGTTCCTTCAAAGTAGGGGAGCAGGTCATGGTCTTAAAGGCGCTCCAGGCCCATAAAATGGAAGCATCGTGGGAAGGGCCATTCACGGTCCAGGAGCGCCTGGGAGCTGTTAATTATCTCATAGCATTCCCCACCTCCAACCGAAAGCCTAAGGTGTACCATATTAATTCTCTAAAGCCCTTTTATTCCAGAGAATTAAAGGTTTGTCAGTTTACAGCCCAGGGAGGAGACGACGCTGAGTGGCCTGAAGGTGTCTACTATGAAGGGAAATGTGCTGGTGGTGTGGAAGAGGTGAACCTCTCCATGACCCTTGGGCGTATGCAGCGACAGCAGATCCAGGAGCTGTGCACTAGCTACACGCCAACGTTCTCAGCCACCCCAGGACTGACTGAACGGGCATACCACTCCATTGACACAGGTAATGCTCGCCCAATTAGAGTCCAACCTTACCGAGTGTCTCCTCAAGCTAAAACTGCTATAGAACGGGAGATCCAGGATATGTTACAGATGGGGGTAATCCGCCCCTCTGAAAGTGCATGGGCATCTCCAGTGGTTCTAGTTCCCAAACCAGATGGGGAAATACGTTTTTGCGTGGACTACCGTAAGCTAAATGCTGTAACTCGCCCAGACAACTATCCAATGCCATGCACAGATGAACTATTAGAGAAACTGGGACGGGCCCAGTTCATCTCTACCTTGGACTTAACCAAGGGGTACTGGCAGGTACTGCTAGATGAGTCTGCCAAGGAAAGGTCAGCCTTCACCACACATCTCGGGCTGTATGAATTTAATGTACTCCCTTTCGGGCTGCGAAATGCACCCGCCACCTTCCAAAGACTTGTAGATGGTCTCCTAGCGGGATTAGGAGAATATGCAGTCGCCTACCTTGACGATGTGGCCATATTTTCGGATTCCTGGGCAGACCACCTGGAACATCTACAAAGCGCATAAGGGAGGCAGGACTAACTGTTAAGGCTAAGAAGTGTCAAATAGGCCTAAACAGAGTGACTTACCTTGGACACCAGGTGGGTCAAGGAACTATCAGCCCCCTACAGGCCAAAGTGGATGCTATCCAAAAGTGGCCTGTCCCAAAGTCAAAGAAACAGATTCAATCCTTCTTAGGCTTGGCCGGTTATTACAGACGATTTGTACCGCACTACAGCCAAATCGCCGCCCCACTGACAGACCTAACCAAAAAGAAACAGCCAAATGCTGTGCAGTGGACCGAAAAGTGTCAGAAGGCCTTTAACAAGCTTAAAGCGACACTCATGTCTGACCCTGTACTAAGGGCCCCAGACTTTGACAAACCGTTCCTAGTAACCACAGATGCGTCCGAGCGTGGTGTGGGAGCAGTTTTAATGCAGAAAGGACCTGATCAAGAACTCCACCCTGTAGTGTTTCTCAGCAAAAAACTGTCTGAGAGGGAAAGCAACTGGTCAATCACTGAAAAAGAATGTTACGCCATTGTCTACGCTCTGGAAAAGCTACGCCCATGTGTTTGGGGACGGCGTTTCCACCTGCAAACTGACCATGCTGCACTGAAGTGGCTTCACACCGTCAAAGAAAATAACAAAAAACTTCTTCGGTGGAGTTTAGCTCTCCAAGATTTTGATTTCAACATCCAACACATCTCAGGAGCTTCTAACAAAGTGGCTGATGCACTCTCCCGTGAAAGTTTCCCAGAATCAACTGGTTAAAATCGTCCTTGAGATGTGGAAAATATTGTTAGTCTTTATGTACTTGGTAGTATATTTAGAGATGCATGTGTCTTATTAACTCTGTTTTTCCTAGAGCTCCAGGAAGAAATCCCAGCCAGTGTTTCACCCTAGCTGAGATTTGGGGGGCGTGTCATAAATATAAAGGGAAGGGTAAACCCCTTTAAAATCCCTCCTGGCCAGAGGAAATCTCCTCTCACCTGTAAAGGGTTAAGAAGCTAAAGGTAACCTCGCTGGCACCTGACCAAAATGACCAATGAGGAGACAAGATACTTTCAAAAGCTGGGAGGAGGGAGAGAAACAAAGGGTATGTGTGTCTGTCTATATTTTGTCTTTGCTGGGGATAGACCAGGAATGAAGCCGTAGAACTTTTAATAAGTAATCTAGCTAGGTACGTGTTAGATTATGATTTCTTTAAATGGCTGAGAAAAGAATTGTGCTGAATAGAATAACTATTTCTGTCTGTGTATCTTTTTTGTAACTTAAGGTTTTTGCCTAGAGGGATTCTCTATGTTTTGAATCTAATTACCCTGTAAGGTATTTACCATCCTGATTTTACAGGGGGGATTTTTTTTTATTTCTATTTACTTCTATTTCTATTAAAAGTCTTTTTGTAAGAAAACTGAATGCTTTTTCATTGTTCTCAGATCCAAGGGTTTGGGTCTGTGGTCACCTATGCAAATTGGTGAGGCTTTTTATCCAACATTTCCCTGGAAAGGGGGGGTGCAAGTGTTGGGAGGATTGTTCATTGTTCTTAAGATCCAAGGGTCTGGGTCTGTAGTCACCTAGGCAAACTGGTGAGGCTTTTTACCAAACCTTGTCCAGGAAGTGGGGTGCAAGGTTTTGGGAAGTATTTTGGGGGGAAAGACGTGTCCAAACAGCTCTTCCCCAGTAACCAGTATTTGTCTGGTGGTGGTAGCGGCCAATCCAAGGACAAAAGGGTGGAATATTTTGTACGTTGGGGAAGTTTTGATCTAAGCTGGTAAAGATAAGCTTAGGAGGTTTTTCATGCAGGTCCCCACATCTGTACCCTAGAGTTCAGAGTGGGGGAGGAACCTTGACACCCTGTCTTGCTACCCTATGGCCATGTCTATATGTACAGCACTGCAGCAGCACAGCTGTACCAATAAAGCTGTGCTGCCATAGGACGTCTGGTGAAGATGGTCTATGCTGACGGGTGGCGGGGGTCTGACTGAGGTCAGTGCCCCACAATGCCCCATACTGATATTTAAATTGGTGCAAGCCTTCTTGGTGAGGATGCTCACCACCAGCAGAAGGAGCATATTGAGGACATTAAAAATTGATTTAATTACTGCGGTTGCTGTATGTCAACATAACTTAAGTCAACTTAATTTTATAGTGTAGACATGCCCTCAGTGTGTACTATTAATGAAACAATACAGAAGACTGAAATTAACTTGAATAGAACATAAACATAAGGACATAAGAATGGCCATACTGAGTCAGACCAAAGGTCCATCTAGCCCAGTGTCCTGTCCTCTGACAGTGATCAATGCCAGGTGCCCCAGAGGTAATGAACAGAACAGGTAGTTATCAAGTGATCCATTCCCTGTCTCTCATTCCTAGCTTCTGGCAAACAGAGGCTAGGGACACCATCCCTGCCCATCTTGGCTAATAACCATTGATGGACCTATCCGCCATGAATTTATCTAGTTCTTTTTTGAACCCT
This sequence comes from Natator depressus, assembly GCF_965152275.1. Taxonomy (NCBI): domain Eukaryota; kingdom Metazoa; phylum Chordata; order Testudines; family Cheloniidae; genus Natator; species Natator depressus. The sequence continues at coordinate 40,073,716 of NC_134234.1, forward strand.
GTTATAGTCTTAGCCTTCACAACTTCCTCTGGCACAGAGTTCCACTGGTTGGCTGTGTGTTGTGTGAAGAAATACTTCCCTTTGTTTGTCTTAAACCTGCTGTCTATTAATTTCATTTGGAGACCCCTAGTTCTTGTGTTATGAGAAGGAGTAAATAACACTTCCTTATTTACTTTCTCCATACCAGTCATGATTTTATAGACCTCTATCATATCCCCCCTTAGTCGTCTCTTTTCCAAGCTGAAAAGTCCCAGTCTTATTAATCTCTCCTCAAATGGAAGCTGTTCCATACCCCTAATCATTTTTGTTGCTCTTTTCTGTATCTTTTCCAATTTGAGATGTGGCAACCACAGCTGTATGCAGTATTCAAGATGTGGATATACCATGGATTTATATAGTGGCAATATGATAGTTTCTGTCTTATTATCTATCCCTTTCCTAATGATTCCCAACATTCTATTCGCTTTTTTGACTGCTGCTGTACATTGAGTGGATGTTTTCAGAGAACTCTCCACAATGACTCCAAGATCTCTTTCTTTTGTGGTAACAGCTAATCTAGACCCCATCATTTTATATGTATACTTGGGATTATATTTTCCAATGTGCATTACTTTGCATTTATCAACATTGAATTTCATCTGCCATTTTGTTGCCCAGTCACCTAGTTTTGTGAGATCCTTTTGTAGATCTTTGCAGTCTGCCTGGGACTTAACTATCTTGCGTAGTTTTGTATCATCTGCAAATTTTGCCACCTCACTGTTTACCCCTTTTCCAGCTCATTTATGAATATGTTGAATAGTTGAAGAGAAGCCTGCTAGAACGAAGAGTTTAGAGACAAGGCCATTTCCAACAGAGACCACCAGTTTCTGGTGTTTCACTCATATGTTCCCAAGATTTTTAGAGCCTTTTCCTTAATGAGGCCCATTCACAGAGTTGTTGTCCTCATGGTACCTTCATCTCATTCTCCAAGTTCTAAGTAGGTACCACGTTGCCCATGAAGGAGGTGGTTTTGGTTACAATTTAGTCTGCCTGCCATATCAGAGAACTGAACTGTGATTGTTTCACTTTGCCTGCACATTTTTCTAAGTAATGTTTCCTATTTAGCATTCCTTTCCAAGGTTGTGATGAAACTGTGTGTCAATTAATTGTATGTTGACCTACCTTCTGTTCTAATCCAATTTGCCTCACCAGAGGAAGTTGCATTTATTGGATATCAAGCATGGTTTTAAACTCTATTATACTTGGATTTAGTCTTTGCTACTGTCCTGGAATCAGTTTGTCTGTTTCCACAGTCCTAAAAAATGTCTGGAGCCTTGAAATCCTCCATCTTTTGTTGGTTTCAGAGTAACAGCCGTGTTAGTCTGTATTCGCAAAGTACTCCTTTTCTTTTTGCATCTTTTGTTGGATTAGAATCATAGAATATCAGGGTTGGAAGGGACCTCAGGAGGTCATCTAGTCCAACCCCCATTAGAGACTGCAGCAATCAAATTTACAAGCAAGCTGTCAAGCAAACTCCTCTTAACATCAAATTACATTCTACAGGAGACATCACTATTTCAGAGAGGGCTGAGACATCAGCATTGGATATATGTATGGCTTGGGCTCAGGTCTGTTCTCACTCCATCCGTTGTTCTTGTGTGAATTTGTGTTCCTCATTTTGGCCAGCAGGTGCTATGGTCTCTCTCAGATAAACCCTCCTTTTTTTCTCACTGCGCGCTCTGTCTGGAACTCTCTTTTTAGGGTAGAAGAAGAGGATGTTCTTAAGAGGAAAATTACTTATCACTAATTCCATTCATTATAGTCCTTCCTCTTCTTCCATCTTGTATCCCGCTCTCCTTCTCTCTTCTCTGTGGCACTCCAGCCTATGTTAGTTCTCAATTTACTGAAGCTACAAGGAGGGAACTATGGATTATATACTGTCTAGAAGAATCCAATTTATTCTTTGCCTTTTTGCTTCCATTGGATGCAGTCATCATACTAGCTGCCTGGAATAATATGGAACTCTCTTGCTTGTATGTAGGAAAAGGTTGGACTTTGGTAAACATAATTACCAAGAAGTAATTTTCCTGTTCGCCATGTTCTGACAATGAGGACTGTGGTCTGACAGACGTCAGAGAGAGAGAGTTGCCGAGAGAACTGAGTGGATGCAAATATGGGACCAAATGGAGGGAGAGATGTCAGGGAAGAGGATTGAAGTTAGCAATTTTCACATAAAGATAATAGTTAAAGCCATGAAGGTGAAGGATGTCATCAAGCAATGGGGTCTAGAAGGAAAAGAGGAGGGGACCAAGGACAAAAAGCTCTATGGGGTATAGTATTGGGCTTAAAGCACTAGGAAAAGAGTTAAAGAAATGAAGATACGATTTTATGATATTCTAAGGAGATATGATAGGATGAGGGGACATGTTTTGGTTTCAGTCTGAGGGGAAGATTCCTCTCCTCTCATGGAAGGAATATAAAGTACGAGAAAATGGAATTTTATAAATCAGGCTTGAATACAAATTGAGGTTTATCTTATTATTTGTATACGGTTTTAAAATGTACAACATTTTTTCTATTTTAAATGTTGGGGACTCTTTCAGTTCTGGAGTAGAGGTAACAATATACCTATGTGTAGCACAACAGTTCGGTGGACTCCTGCAGTGTGTATTATGTACACTAATAGAAATAACATTGCTTGAGATGTCACACGATGGCAGAAGAGAGACTTGACACAGAATTAAAGTAGCAGGAAGAGCTCTTGTTTCTTCCTGAAAGCAGAGTTGATGGGAAGCCACACCAAGCCTGTTATTTTCTTTCTTTCTTTTTTAAATAAAGGGAGTAACTCAAGTGACATCATCATTTAGAAACAGGAAACTAATAAAGGAAATAGTTTGATGCAATCTGGGGCAGTAGTTTAATCCCACAGCAACTGGAGATTATTATGATGGAAGCATCTACAAGCCCCATTAGTGATTAAAGCCCAGTTGTACTAAGTACTTTCCAAAGACTTAGAGATAGTCTCTGTCCCATAGATTTTACAAACTGAATAGACAAGGAGTGGGGGGAAAGGAATTATTATTCTTCCCATTTTACAGGAAGGAGGGTAAAGAGAGGTTAAATGACTTGTCTAAAGTCAAGGTGGGGGAGGTAATATCTTTTATTGAACCGACTTCTGTTGGTGAGGGAGAGACAAACTTTTGAGCTACACAGACCTCTTTTTCAGGACTGGGAAAGGTACTCAGAATGTCACAGCTAAATACAAGACTGAACAGATAGTTTAACATAAGTAGTTAGCACATATTCTAAGGGACAAGTCAAAGTGACTTGTTAACACCCCTGTGGTCAAGCGTCAAGGTTATTAACTACAGTGGTTTTAACTGGACATTTCAGCTTGAATATTTGCTAACTACTTAGCACCTCACCTACCTAGTCACTCCAATTTCCTGGGACCACACAGCGACCACAACACTACATATTGCCTAAGGTGATATATTAAGCCTTTGATTGAGGTGGGGATTGAACCCACATCTCCTAAAGCCCAGACCAGGGTCTTAGCCAGGGCCGTCCTTAGGCATACACAGCATATGTAGCTGCGTTGGGCACCTGAACATTTGGGGAACCACTGCGTCTTAGTGTCTACCCTCCTGGCTCTTCCTATCCCTGTTCTGAACCTTCCTGCAGGCTCCCACAGCTGGCTGCTGCAGCCTGGTGACTCTTACTCCGGAGAGGATCTAGTAACTTAAAAGTGAAAAAGCCTTCCAGCTTGCCAGACCTATTAGCACAACATTAACAACAAGAAAAGGAGTACTTGTGGCACCTTAGAGACTAACCAATTTATTTGAGCATGAGCTTTCGTGAGCTACAGCTCACTTCATCGGATGCATACTGAGCTGTAGCTCACGAAAGCTCATGCTCAAATAAATTGGTTAGTCTCTAAGGTGCCACAAGTACTCCTTTTCTTTTTGTGAATACAGACTAACACGGCTGTTACTCTGAAACCTGACATTAACAACAAGGAGTCTGGTGGCACCTTAAAGACTAACAGATTTATTTGGGCATAAACTTTCGTGGGTAAAACACCACTTCTTCAGATGCATACCCACGAAACCTTATGCCCAAATAAATCTGTTAGTCTTTAAGGTGCCACCAGATTCCTTGTTGTTTTTGTGGATACAGACTAACAGGGCTACCCCCTGATACTTAGCACAACATTGAAACTGTTAAAGAGCCATTCAAGTGGTAATGAAGCCTTTTAACAGGCATTTGCCAACCCCCAGGTATATACTGTCAGTTTCTGAATTTACTGACAAGAACAGTTGTGCATTACTGTAATATTTACTCAGAACATGTTAGTCTACAGGACCTAAGTTTAAAATTTGCTTTAAAAATATTTCATTAGTGAGTTGCTGAAGATTATAAAATCACATCTCTAAAAAATCCTTGCATAGATTTTTAGATGCACAATCATCTTGAGCCTTAAATGCTTGGATCTTCAGACATATAGTTTTTTAAGGTTTCAGAGTAGCAGCCGTGTTAGTCTGTATTCGCAAAAAGAAAAGGAGTACTTGTGGCACCTTAGAGACTAACCAATTTATTTGAGCATAAGCTCACTTCATCGGATGCACTCAGTGGAAAATACAGTGTTTTTAAAATAAATCCTTCAAAAGACCACACTTATCTTAAAATATACATTTTAATTTTAATTACTATAGTAAAAAAAACTTGCTTCCAAGCTCCTCCTGTCCTTTCTGTCCATCCTTACTCCCTTCACCCCCTCCCCCTTGAAGAGAGCCCTTTTAAAGGGACAACACCCCTTTTCTTCCAGATAGCTGGACAAAGAGTTTCCCTTTCTTTACTTCTGACTATCTGATGCACTAGTTTTAAGAGAACCCTCCAGCAAAATCAGTACCTAGTAAGATATAAAATACGGTTATGCCTAAAATCTTTGGAAACATATTTTTTAAATATCAGAGGGGTAGCCGTGTTAGTCTGGATCTGTAAAAGCAGCAAAGGGTCCTGTGGCACCTTATAGACTAACAGACTTATTGGAGCACAAGCTTTCGTGGGTGAATACCCACTTCGTCGGATTCATGTCACATTCATAAACATGTCTATTGTTATGGAGATCACACAAAGTAAATTAGTGTTCCCTTTTTGTAAAAGCAACGAACATTGTTATGAACACACTAAACCTCTGTGACTGATTAAGTTAAAATAATGTCTTTGTTTCAATGAGTTAAATATGTAGTAATTTGGAATGATTACTTTATGAAGGCTTAAGAGTACATTTCATATATAAAATCATCTTAGAAATACTAATTAAGAAAATGTAAAACAGAGAAGAGCTGCATCATGTAATCCATAATATTTAATGTTGTATTCAGCAAGACAGCTGACTTGCCCTTACTACAAAGTTTTTGCAAATAAATCTCTGACAGACTTCAGGGCATATCGAAAAACCTGTGACTGACATTTTTTATTCCCAAATTTTGTGCTTTTAATTAGGTACCTTCTGCATGTCCAGTCTTTACCATCTGGCATGCAGTGGAAAACATGCTTCATTTTCTTTAGAAAGAAATTGCAGAAGAGTGTTTTTTTCAAATGTCATTTGCTTCATTTGGGTTCAGGGATTTGGCTGGAAGGGGGTGAGCAGGGAGGGGAGGGAAGAGAGGAAGGAGACAGTGGGGAGAGGGTGGGGCCTGGGCGGAGTGGGGGCGGGGCCTGGGGTGGAGCAGGAGTGGAGTATGGGCTGGCCCACAGGCAGAAGAGGTGGACTGGAGAGCTAGCTTCCCCAAGCAGCACCTTCACCCACCGCCCATGACAGCAGGTGACAGCGGGTTGGCTCCCGCACACGCAGCGCGCACTGCAGTCTCCTTAGGCAGGGGCTGTATTCACAGAGCTGAATGCCCCAGCGCTGCGCATTCTGAGTGAGGGAGAGGGTATGGGGGTCTCTGCGGGGAACTGTGACTTGGTATCCTTTGCTGCCTCATCCCTCCCCCACCCTGGGCTGCGAGCCCGGGCTGCCGTCTGGCATAGGGGCACCAGTTTAATAATACTGCGTAGGGCCCCATAAAGCCTAAGGACGGCCCTGGCCTTAGCCATAAGGTATCCTTCCTCTCAAAGGTCTGCTAGAAAGTTGAAAACCATGTGTAGCCCAAGATCCATTGTGCTGCAGCAGCAATCATGGGAACTCCAAATTGTGGACTACAAACTGCTGCATTTTGGAGGAATTTCCTGGTTCCTGCTGGGAAGTACCCTCTGCCCTCTCAGCAGAAGTTGTAGTACTGAAGCTGGCAGACACAAGGCAAGCAGAGAGGAGTAATCATATTCTGTTTCCTTACAGGCAGTACCGAAAAGGGCAGATGGAGCACAGCGAGATGAGTTTAAATGATGGAAAAGGAGAACATGGGCTTGTCTCTTTTGCAGTTTAGTTATCATGGGGGTTAGAACATGTTTGTAAGAGGGTTGTGTTGTGTTGTGTTATGCAAAGTGTCTCTGCCCTCCCAGCAGGAACTTGACTGAAGCTGGGAGCATGAGGCAAGCAGAGAGGAGGCAGCTGGACTGTAATCCTGTTCCGGGTTTCCTTACAGAATAAAAATTTGTTCCTGATGGTTTGTCTGAGTGATTCTTGTCTGAGGTGAACACTCACTGGCACACAACGCAAACCACATTGAGGAACCTCAGGCCCAGTCCGCAGAGCTCTGTAAAAGCCACAAGGCAGACTTACCCTAGCCTGAACAATCTCATACTTGGATGGTGAACAGAAGGGGAGGTTACACGAGGAAAGTCTCTTTGTGATTAAATTGGATTATTTTAGGATATGCAGCAAGGAGGCCTTTTTTTGACTTTGTGGGATCTTCCTAAGGAGAAAGTACTGTCTGTTAGAAGTAGCAAGGAAAGAGCTGTGGCTACATGTGATGAGAAAGAACTAGAAATGGGAGATGCAAAACACCCTGGGATCCCTGAGAAGAATGGCTCTTAACGATTCTGTCACGGGAGAGATTGAAACTGAACGTTTTTTCTCTACCCCACTGGCAAAAGTATGAAGAGGTACAAGAAAAATACTGTTATTGTGAAAGGTAATAAATGGTTGCCCTCAAGAAAGTCTTTGATCCAAAGACAATCAAGATGGAGTTAAAATTAATGGGTGTGCCAAACATTCTTTCAAATTTAATGGAATGAGAAATTAAGCCCCTTTACATAGTAGCGACAGCTACAAACAATGGAGGGACTGCCTAAGGTACATGGTAGGTCAGAGCTAAGCTGGGGGGCTTGAGGGGTTTGTCTGATTTCAAGTGTAGGGGCTAGGATATTGGGTTTTCCACAACCTGTGTGTTAAAAGTAGAAAGCATAGAGAAGCAGTTGTGGATGTTTCCTTGAGCAGAGACAGAACATCTTAGCACAAAGGTCACTGGAGTAGCAGACTTGGGGCTTTCTGAGCAAGGAAACTTCCTGCTGTTGTTTGTTTCTGCTGTGCTCAGGAAAACATGCTTTGTAAATAAACAAAATTACACCAAGAATATAGCTGGCTTGCACCATCAATTTCTCATCACAATGGAAAGAATCCTTCAAGGACCTAAAGACTGGCTAACCGCTCTGAACTATGGGGCAACACTATTTTCTCAGACAAGCACAGTAAGAGATTGCCTGGTAAAGTGAGACAGACAACCTGTGCCTACGTCTGGAGATGATACAATAGAAAGGAACAGCGGCACAAAATGTGACAGCTTGCCACTGCAGTAGAAGAGAAAGATACTGCTCAATGACATATTATTGATGTGAAACCTCTGCGAGATACAGAGTAGGCTGCACTATGGCAATACTTGTGTACAATAAACTGAATACAATTTATTGAAACTGAATATTGACTAGTGGGTTGTTCCAGAGCCTCTCCAAAAAGATTAAAAGGCTTATATAGATGAGTAGCTCATGCATGTGTAAGCTTCAGGGCTAGAAGACCTATAGGGATAGAGCTTTCAGCTCTCTCTGTTGGGAAGAAGGGGAGAAACCAGCACTGGCCAACTTCATTGACATGAATGATATGGTGTTTCCTCATCATTCTGCCTACTGATTGTCATTGTTTTGGTTGGAATTCATGTGTTTTGATGAGTAACTGTGATGATAGATTATTATCATTGCTGTAGTTATGAAAGGCCATGGGGTATGTGCAGGGGTATGTCATAGGTGTGGGTTCACCCTGACTATACATGACAAGGGCTTTTCATGTCATTTTGGGTACATAGTGCTGACAACCCACCCCGTTATGCTCAGAGTCGGCTCCTGTCCCCAGAAGCTGGGCCTGGGCAGGGAGCGGCAGGAGTGGAAGCCCGCTCCCTCCCAGGCTCGACTTCCGGGGACAGGAGCCGACTCTGAGCATGCTGGACGGGTGGGGAGGGGCTCCAGCTCACTCAGCCACTGTCCCCAGAAGCTGGGCCTGGGCAGGGAGCAGCCTGCTGCTGCTGCAGTCAGGTGCTCTCCCAGTCAGCTGCTGTGCTGCACCGGGCAGCATCCCAGGCAGTGTGACTGGAAGAGGCTCTGGCCCTGCCTCTTCACTTCCAGCTCTGGCCCTGCCCCTTCATCTCCCCACCGGGGCCTGCTGTTGGAGGGGCACTTGATCCTGCTGGAGGAGGGACACTTGGCCCTTTGTGCACCTCCCACGAGTCGCCTCTCAGGGCTTAAAAAAGGGACTGTTCCAGCCAAAACAGGACATAGGGTCACCCTACATCTGGTAGAAGGATTACACATGTATCTGACTTAGGTGTTAGGTTTGGCATGAGAGTAGGCAGAGCACTTTTAATAACTGCACAAGCAGTCAGCTCAGACTTCTGGAAACATTTAGTTTACACAGGGCATGCTCAGAGTCTTAATGCATCCATTAACATAGTCACGCCCATACTAACACTAGTTCATCATATTAGCATGGTCACTCCAATACTGGTGATTGTAGCCTACAGGTATAGATATTTGCTAGGTGAGGCACAGATATAAGTTAAGGAAGTAATGCAATGAGCCTACAAGCCTCAATGTCTGTAAGACAACAGTTTAGCTAAACTAATAAGGCATAAGACCCAAAAAGCCTTTACATAAGTAGCGAACCAAGAGTAACCCTAGATCATAAGATATCACAAGACGGAATGCTGTAATGACCAAACTGCTGCTAGTTAATCATAAGATACTAGTTTATACCAGCTTGGTATATTTTTAGTTAGGGACATCAGCAGATGTCTGACCACATGAATGCCATGGTAACTAATTGACATATACGCTAATAAGCTTGAGGTAAAAGGATTAATAACCTATAGGAGAAGGGCATCCCCACATTAACAGGGTGAGGAACTACAAATAAGGAGACGGGCTGAAACCCCTACTAAATATGCATTAGGCACAGTGGCATCACCATAATACATTATAAAAATTGTATCCCAGCCTGCGTGCATTGGGAGGGAGAGATTAGCCCTTGGGAGAAGCCAGGATGATGGTGAGGGGGAAGATGATAACTGACACTTCAGGTTGTTTTGCAAGGGATGGTGTAAGTATATGGATGTGCAACTCATTTTATGTTATTTCTACCTGCCTTGCTGGGTTGGAATGTTTGTGAATTTGCCAACTGTATTAATAAAACTATTATAAATACAGTGTGATTTTCTAAGTGAGAGTGTTGTAACCATGCTCATCGGGGCTCCCAACTGAACAGTAATTTTGATAACACTGGGCCTGAACTTGGGACAAGAACCTACCAAATTTCAGGGGGCTAACTGGGGAAAGTAAATTAGTACTATAATCAATATGCAATCAATAGATCAGGCAACATGATATAATACCTGTTCTTACACTACATAATTAATTGTACCCTTCAGAAAAATATTCCTTGTTTCCCCAAAAGTGTTTTGTAATTCTTCCTTGTGTTAACAACTCTTTGATTATATATTTACTAGGGCTGTCAAGTGATTAAAAAATTCATTGTGATTAATTGCTCTGTTAATAATAGAATACCATTTATTTAAATATTTTTGAATGTTTTCTACATTTTAAAATATATTGATTTCAATTAGAACACAGAATACAAAGTGTACAGTGCTCACTTAATATTTATTTTTATTACAAATATTTGCACTGTGAAAAACAAAAGAAATAGTATTTTTCAATTCACCTAATACAAGTACCGTAGTGCAATCTCTTTATCATGAAAATTGAACTTACAAATGTAGAGTTATGTACAAAAAATAACTGCAGTCAAAAATTAAAGCAATGTAAAACTTTAGAGCCTACAAATTCACTCAGTCCTACTTCTTGTTCAATCAATTGCTCAGACAAACAAGTTTGTTTACATTTGCAGGAGATAATGCAGCCACTTCTTGTTTACAATGTCACCTGAAAATGAGAACAGGCGTTCGCATGGCACTTTTGTAGCCGGTGTTGCAAGATATTTACGTGCCAGATACACTGAAGATTCATATGTCCCTTCATGCTTCACCCACCATTCCAGAGGACATGCTTCCATGCTGATGACGGGTTCTGCTTTATAACAATCCAAAGCAGTGCGGACCGATGCATGTTCATTTTCATCATCTGAGTCAGATGCCACCAAGGTTGATTTTCTTTTTTGGTGGTTCAGATTCTGTAGTTTCCACATCAGACTGTTGCTCTTTTAAGACTTCTGCAGACATGCTCTACACCTCGTCCCTCTCAGATTTTGGAAGGCACTTCAAATACTTAAACCTTGGGTTGAGTGATGTAGCTACTTTTAGAAATCTCACATTGGTACCTTCTTTGCATTTTATCAAATCTGCAGTAAAAGTGTTCTTAAAATGAACAACATGTGCTGGGCCATCATCCGAGATTGCCAATACACGAAATATATGGCAGAATGCAGGTAAAACAGTCAATCACAAATTCAGTTAATGCATTTTTTTTTTTAATGAGCATCATTGGCATGGAAGCATGTCCTCTGGAATGGTGGCCAAAGCATGAAGGGGCATACAAACGTTTAGCATACCTGGCATGTAAATACCTAGCAATGCCCTGGTGCCATGCGAACACCTGTTCTCATTTTCAGGTGACATTGTAAATAAGAAGTGGGCAGCATTATCTCCTGTAAATGTACACAAACTTGTTTGTCTTATTGATTTACTGAACAAGAAGTAGGACTGAGTGGACTTGTAGGCTCTGAAGTTTTACATTTTGTTTTTGAGTGCAGTTATTTATGTAACAAAAAAATCTACATTTGTAAGTTGCACTTTCATGATACAGAGATTGCACTACAGTACTTGTATGAGGAGAATTGAAAAATATTATTTCTTTTGCTTATAATTTTTACAGTTGTCAAGGTTCCTCCCCCACTCTGAACTCTAGGGTACAGATGTGGGGACCTGCATGAAAACCTCCTAAGCTTACTTTTACCAGCTTAGGTTAAAACTTCCCCAAGGTACAAATTAATTTTATCCTTTGTCCTTGGAATATCCACTGCCACCACCAAACTCTAACTGGGTTTACTGGGAAACGTAGTTTGGACACGTCTTTCCCCCCAAAATCCTCCCAACCCTTGCATCCCACTTCCTGGGAAAGGTTTGGTAAAAATCCTCACCAATTTGCATAGGTGACCACAGACCCAAACCCTTGGATCTGAGAACAATGAAAAAGCATTCAGTTTTCTTACAAGAAGACTTTTAATAGAAATAGAAGTAAATAGAAGTAAAGGAATCACTCCTGTAAAATCAGGATGGTAGATACCTTACAGGGTAATTAGATTCAAAACATAGAGAATCCCTCTAGGCAAAACCTTAAGTTACAAAAAAGACACACAGACAGAAATAGTCATTCTATTCAGCACAATTCTTTTCTCAGCCATTTAAAGAAATCATAATCTAACACATACCTAGCTAGATTACTTACTAAAGTTCTAAGACTCCATTCCTGGTCTATCCCCGGCAAAAGCAGCATACCGACAGACACAGACCCTTTGTTTCTCTCCCTCCTCCCAGCTTTTGAAAGTATCTTGTCTCCTCATTGGTCATTTTGGTCAGGTGCCAGCGAGGTTACCTTTAGCTTCTTAACCCTTTACAGGTGAGAGGATTTTTCCTCTGGCCAGGAGGGATTTTAAAGGGGTTTACCCTTCCCTTTATATTTATGACAACAGTGCAAATATTTGTAATAAAAATAATATAAAGTGAGCACTAAACACTTTGTATTCTATGTTGCAAATTGAAATCAACTATTTGAAAATGTAGAAAAACATCCAAAATATTTAATACATTTCAATTGGTATTCTATTGTTTAACAGTGCGATTAAAACTGTGATTAATTGCAATTAATTTTTTTAATCGCCGTTAATTTTTTTGAGTTAATTGAGTGAGTTAACTGCGATTAATTGACAGCTCTAATATTTACTACTCAAAAATTTGTTAATGCAGCGTAAAGGTTGACCAGCATTGCCTCATGCCAGAATGTCAAGTGTTCCTATACTAAAATCTTGGAAGACCAGGAAATCAAAGAATCATAGAAATGTAAGACTGGAAGAGACCTCAGTAGGTCACCAAGTGCAGTCCCCTGTGCTGAGACAGAACTATTTAAAAGCTTCTTCTAGAGAAGAGTCTGAAAGACACTTTTCTCCGGGAGGCTTGAGGTCTGGGGAGGGGAGGTGCGCCGCGGCTGCAGCTGGCCCTGGACTCCTCCACGCAGGTTGGGTGGACTGGGGTGGGGCAGAGGCTCAGGGCTTCAGCTGGCCCGGGGCTCCTCTGGGCGGGGGAGGCGGGGGGTTCTCAGGGTTCCCCCGTGTGTGTGTGGGGGGGCATCTGGGGGCACTGGTGTAGTGCGAGAAACTGCTACCTGTAGGAATTTGCTACCTGTAGCAGTTACTCATATGTAAGGGATTGTAAAAAAACTCCGCTGTCTGAAATAGCAAATTCCTACAGATAGCAGTTTCTCGAAGTACACTGGTGTGGGGTGGGGGGGAAGGAGGTCTCGGAGCTCTGGCCACGTGGGGGGAGGAGCAGAAGGGGTGGAGCTGTGGCTAGCCTCCCCAAAGGGGAGGCGCCACCTGCCGCCAATGCTTTCAGATGCTTGAAGACTTTCATGTCTCCACTCAGTCTTCTCTTCTCCAGATAAACAAATGCAATGTTTTCAATCTTTCCTCATAGAGCATGTTTTCTACCTTTAATCATTTTTCTGCTCTCCTTTGGATTTTCTCCACTTTTGTCCACATCTTTCCCAAAGCGTGATGCCCAGAACTGGACACAGTACTCCAGTTGAGGCCTTATCAGTGCTGAGTAGAGTGGAAAAAATATTTTTCATGTCTTGCTTACAACACTCCTGCTAATACATACCAGAATGATGCTTGCTTTTTGTGTAACATATTTGACTCATTCTTTGATTCTTTTTTTGTTTGCAATCCTCTGTACCCCCCAAGTTCTTTTCTGCAGTACTTCTTTCTAGACTGTCATTTCCCATTATGTATTTGTGCAATTGATTATTCTTTCCCAAAGTGTGGTACTCTGCGTTTGTCCTTATTGAATTTTATCCTATTTATTTTAGACCGTTTCTCCAGTTTGTCAAGATCATTTTGAATTCTAATTCTGTCCTCCAAAGAACTTGCAACCCTCCCTGCTTCATATTATCTGCAAACTTTATAAGTGTACTCTCTATGCCATTATGCAAATCATTAATGAAGGTATTGAATAAAAATGGACCCCACTCGATATAGCCTTCCAGCTTGACGGTGAATCACTGAAAACTATTCTCCGAGTATGACTTTCCAACCAGTTGTGCATGTATCTTATAGTAGATTTGTCTAGACCAGCGGTTCTCAACCCGCAACCTGAGGGGGTATAGGCCCGCGGCAGGGTACAGGTTCCTGGCTGCCTGGCCACCCAGCGAGGTGGGGTCTGGGTTGCCCAGTGAGGCAGGGTTGGGGCTGCCAGCTGACCCTGAATGGCAGGGGTCTGTGGTCTGGGGCTGCCACCTGGCCCTGCAGACTCTGGGGTCTGGGGTCCGAGGCTGCAGCCTGGCGCTGCACAATCCAGGCCTCCTGGTCGGACCCAAGGGGTCCAGGGTCCGGGGCTGCCGCCTGGCCCCACAGAGTCCAGGGCTGCTGTCTGAACCCATGGGGTCCAGGGTCAGGGGGCTGCCACCTGGCCCCACAGAGTCCAGGGTTCGGGGTTGCCACCCAACCCCGCAGAATCCAGGATCCGGGGCTGCCTGCCGGCCCCGCAGGGTCCAGGGTCCAGGACTGCTGCCTGGCCCTGCAGAGTCCAGGGCTGCTGCCTGGCACCACAGAGTCCAGGGTTTGGGGTTGCCACCCAACCCTGCAGAAACCAGGATCCGGGGCTGCCAGCCTGGGCTTGCCACCCAGCCCAATGGGGTTCGGGATCTGGGGTCTGCCCCATGGGGTCAGGGTCCAGGGTCAACATCAGGGCTGCTGGCTGGCCCTGCAGGATCAGGCTCCAGGCTGCCGCCTGCCTGCCCTACCACAGCAGGGTCCAGGGTCAACCAACCCAAGGCTCCACTCCTGGCCCCACTCTGTGGAGGGGTCTCTGGGTGGGCGGCAATGGGCATGGGGGCAGCTGAGCAGGCACACTGTGGTTCTCAACCTGCCAGCCCAGGTAGCACATTGTGGGCCGCATATGCGACCCACAATGATAAATAGGTTGAGAACCACCAGTCTAGACTATATTTCCCTAGTTTACTTATGAGAAAGTTATGTGAGACAGTATAAAAAGCCTCACTAAAGGCTTGTTACTCGGTCAAAGAAGGATATTAGACTGGTGTGACATGATTTGTTCTTGACAAATCCATGAAGACTGTTACTTATCACCTTATCATCTACGTACTTACAAATTGATTGTTTTATTATTTGCTCCATTATCTCTCTCCTTACCAAAATTAAGTTGACTGGTCTATAGTTTCTGGGTTGTCCTTATTTTCCTTTTTATAGCTAGGTACTATATTAGCCCTTTTCCAGTCTTCTGGGATCTCTCCCATCCTCCATGAGTTTTCAAAGATAATTGCAAAGGGCTCAGAGATCTCTTCAGCCAGTTCCTTAAGTATTCCAGGATGTAGTTCATCAGGCCTTGACAACCTGAAGACATCTAACTTGTCTAAACCCAGGGCTGCGACCTAACCTCTTGTGTAGACGGTGCTATGTTGATGGGAGAGCTTCTCCCTTTGACATAGCTTCTGCCTCTTGGGGAGATGAATTAACTAGGCTGACGGGAGAAAATCTCTTGTTGGCATAGGAGTATCTCCATAAAGCACTATAGCAGCACAGCTGCGCCGCTGTCTCGTGGCACGTGAAGCCAAGCCCTAAGGCTACATCTACACTACAACCTGTGTCAGCTAAACTTATGTCGCCCAGAGTGTGAATATTCCACCCCCTCAGAGACGTAAGTTACACCAGCATAAGCGCTTGTGTGCACAGCGCTATGTCAGTAGGAGAGCTTCTCCCATTGGCATAGACCAGCTTCACCACATGCGCTGCAGGAGCACAGGTGTATAGGTACAGCCATGCCGCTGCAGCGCTGTACATATTGACGTAATACGTAAGTAATTCCTAACTTGTTTTTTCCGTATTTTAGCCTCAGATCCTACCCCATTTGCACTGATAATCACTATGTTTGTCATCTGATCATTGCTACCTTGCTGGTGAAAACTGAAACAAAGAAGACATTTAACACTTCAGCCATTCTGTTATTGTCTTTCCTCCTCATTGAGTAATGGGCCTACTCTGGTCTTGGTCTTCCTCTTACTTCTAGTTTATTTGTAAAATGTTTTCTTGTTATCCCCTGTGCCCCTAGCTAGTTTAATCTTATTTTGTGCCTTGGCCTTTCTAATTTGTCCTTACAAGCTTGTGGTGGTTTTTTAAAAATTTTATATTAATCCTTAGTAATTTGACCTACTTTCCATTTTTTGTATGACTCTCTTTTTTGAGTCATTGAAGATCTCCTGGTTAAACCAGCGTGGTCTCTTGCCATACTTCCTCTCTTTCCTGTTATGAAAGTAGAATGAATTATATTGAAATTATAATTCATTAAAGAAATGCTGCTTGAAGGGTTTGTTGAAATATAGTTGTCAGGAAGAGAAACATTAAGGAGTGTGAGACAATGGGTCCTCAAACTAATTAACTTAGAGCTCCTACTGAGCTAGGAGATTGGTAAACGTTAGTATGCAAATAAGATATGTACGTATATTTGTCAGTTTCTGCTTCCTTTTGTCTCTTATGTTAAATTGGCTTTCCCTTATCTGTTTAAATAAGTTAGCTTGAGCCTTTGCAGGAGGCTCACATATCTGGGTGCATTGGCAAAGCGCTTTGCTAATAAACAGAGTGATCTGACAAATTTTGTGAGTCTTGAATCTGACTTTGACACTGTGCATTGGGATAGTTTGTTCTTGTGCCCTTAATAACGTTTCTTTAAAAAACTGCCAACTCTCCTGACTACTTTTTTCACTTAAATTTGCTTCCCATGGGATCTTACCTACCAATTCTCTGAGTTTGCTGAAGTCTGCCTTCTCAAAGTCCATTGTCCTGATTCTTCTGTTTTCTGTCCGTGAATTCTATCATGATCACTTTCACCCAAGCTGCCTTCCACCTTCAAATTCTCAACCAGTTCCTCCCTATTTGTCAGACTCAAATCTAGGACAGCCTCTCCGCTAGTTGTTTTCTCTACCTTCTGACATAAAAAGTTGCCTCTGGTGCATTCCAAGAACTTGCTAGATAATCTGTTCCCTGCTGTGTTATTTTCCCAGTGGATGTCTAGGTAGTTGAAATCCCCCATCACCACCAACTCCTGTGCTTTGAATGATTTTGTTAGTTGTTTAAAAAAAGCCTCATCCATCTCTTCTTCCTGGTTAGGTGATCTACAGTGGACCCTGACCATGATATCGCTGTTGGGTTTTTTCACACCTTTCATTCTTACCCAGAAACTTTCAACAGGTCTCCCTCCCACGTCTATCTTGACTTCGTGCAAGTGTGTACATCTTTGATATATAAGGCAAAACCTGCTCCCTTTTTTCCCTGCCTGTCCTTCCTGAACAAGCTATACCCTTCTATACCAATATTCCAGTCGCAAATTATTCCACAAAATCTCTGCGATGCCAATTATGTAATAATTGTGATTAATTAGTTGTATTTCTAGTTATTCTGTTTATTCCCCATACTTCTTGTATTAGTATACAGACATCTAAGATGTTCATTAGATTTCCCCTCTATATTCCCTCTAGTCTCTCCTTTGTCCCTGCTATGATTATCTAAAAGCCAGCGAGCTTTTAAATGTCCAAAGGCACATTCTACCACCATTCTGCACTTGCTCAGTCTATAGTTGAACTGCTCCTTACTACTGTCCAGGCTGCCTGTGTACGGCTTCATGAGCCATGGGAGCAAGGGATAGGCTGGGTCTCCAAGGATAACTATTGGCATTTCAACATCCCCAATGGTAATTTTCTGGTCTGGGAAGTAAGTCCCTTCTTGCAGCTGCTCGAACAGCCTGGAGTTCCTAAAGATGCGAGCATCATGCACCTTTCCCGGCCATCCCATATTGATGTCGGTGAAACGTCCCTTGTGATCCACCAGTGCTTGCACCACCACTGAGAAGTACCCCTTGCGGTTTATGTACTGGTTGGCAAGGTGGTCCAGTGCCAAGATAGGGATATGCATTCCGTCTATCGCCCCACCACAGTTAGGGAAACCCATTGCAGCAAAGCCATCCACTATGACCTGCACATTTCCCAGAGTCACTGCCCTTGATAGCAGAACGTCAGTGATTGCATTGGCTACTTGGATCACAGCAGCCCCCACAGTAGATTTGCCCACTCCAAATTGAGTCCTGACTGACTGGTAGCAGTCAGGCGTTGCAAGCTTCCACAGGGCAATCGCCACTCACTTCTCAACTGTCAGGGCAGCTCTCATCTTAGTATTCCTGCGCTTCAGGGTGGGGGAAAGCAACTCACAGAGTTCCAGGAAAGTGGCCTTACGCATGCGAAAGTTTCGCAGCCTCTGTGAATCATCCCATACCTGCAAGACTATGCGGTCCCACCAGTCTGTGCTTGTTTGCCAGGCCCAGAATCGGCATTCCACTGTAACAACCAACCCCACTGCCACCATGATGTCCCAAATGCCACATCCCATGCTTTCAGGAAGTTCTGTGTCCATGTCCTCTTCACAATCGTCCTCATGCTGCCGTTTCTTAGCCAGGTTCTGCACATGCTCCAGGATAATGCGCGAGGTGTTTACAATGCTCACAACAGCAATGGTAAGCTGAGCAGGCTCCATGCTTGCTGTGCTATGGCATCTGCATGGGTAACCCAGGAAAAAAGGCACTAAATGATTGTCTGCAGTTGCTTTCACAGAGGGAGGGAGGGAGGGGAGACTGACGACTTGTATCCCAAACCACCTACAACAATGTTTTTGCCCAATAAGGCAGAAGCTTAACCCAGAATTCCAATAGGCAGCGGAGACTGTGGGAACTGTGGGATAGCTTCCCACAGTGCACCACTCCGTGAGTCGATGCTAGCCACGGTATTGAGGACGCACTCCACCGACTTAATGCACTTAGTGGGGACATACACAATCGACTGTATAAAATCGATTTCTAAAAATCAACTTCTATAAAATTGACCTAATTTTGTACTGTAGACATACCCTTAGAAAGCCAAGCTGGGGAGACCATCCCGTGTAAGAGGTGCCTACTGTAGAATCTCTCAGGAAGCAGGTGGGAGAGCTACAGGAGAAGGTAGCTAGGCTGAGGAGCATCTGTACACACAAAGAACTCATTGAAAATATGCATATGGAGACCTCCTAGGATGGGGAGCAATCAGCTGGAGGGGACAGCAATAGCACCACCAGCTCTTTCACAGGCTGCTGGTTACGCCTGGCAGCAGGCAGTGCTCTATCCCTGCTTGCTACCCATAGTCCAAAATACCAGAGTCTGATTGTTGTGGGATTTATTTAGTTAAGTCAAGTCCTTACTCATGCATTACTTGGGCAAAACTCTCTTTGGCTTTAATAGATTAAGGAGTGAGTAAACGCTCTGCATGGACTTCAAGATTTTAGCATTTAGAAGAGGAAATACTGCAAAATATTGTGGCAAAGATCAAATATCATTACACTATATAGCTCTGCAAGTTGCTTTGTCCAAGAAACCCTGTAATAACGGGTTTATGACTGTAGCTGAAGCATGCCAGTTTCTGCTCATTCCATATAATTCAGTGTGAATCTCATGAGGATGTAGTCTTTCACTAACAAAACAAAACCAAAAAAAGTTGACTTGTGAACTAGAAGAAGTTAGTATTTTCCCCTCCTTACTTGGAGTGTTATTGAATGTTTCTTTTAGGATTGTTTATAGCCTTGTTTGTAGTTTTAGTTAGAAGATTTTGCGTGAAATTCTGACCCTATCGAATCATAGAATATTAGGGTTGGAAGAGACTTCCGGAGGTCATCTAGTCCAACCCCCTGCTCAAAGCAGGACCAATCCCCAATTTTTGCCCCAGATCCCAAATGGCCCCCTCAAGGATTGAACTCACAACCCTGGGTTTAGCAGGCCAATGCTCAAACCACTGAGCTATCCCTCCCCACCATTTTGCTAGACTTGCTGCAAATAGCCTTTGAACTCATCTGAAAAGATTTTAGGCAACATGTACAAGAAACAAACATTTCTAATGCACTTGAGGAAAAAACACAAGACAACTCCAGTAGAGAATTATATTTTTTATTTGAACAGTATCTCTCTGTAACAAGTCAGGCATGCAATGGGGCCACACAAAAATGGGTTCACAAGGCTTATTTCCCATGGAAATGTCCAAACAACACATGTTTCTACACATCAATTCCTTAGCTAAATAAAAATATAAACAAAGAAAATCTTACAGATAAAACCCAGTTAGGGTTAGTATCACTAACACTACAATTCAGGATCAGAACCATGCATGGGCACTCCCAGTTGCTTTAACTGCTTCAGGAGACCTAGAAGCCAAATTGTTAGATGAAAATAATTAACCTGAGATTCTCATCAGTTGTGGACCATCTTCATTTTATCCACTTGCAAATTCCTTTAAATCTGTAGTTTGTCAAGCTAGCACGTCCTAACACAGCCCCCTCACCCTATGCCAGACCGTAGTAAAACCACCTTTCCACGAAGGAGGTAAACCTTTTATCACCAGTCTTTCCAGCTGTTGCTCTGCTGCTGTAAAGCCTTCGGTAGATGGGACAACCGATTTCTGCTGCAGGTTACATACACATCATTCCATTACCAGCTCATAAAGCTGGGCACTATAGCACGCCATGTAACTATTTATAAAACTAACTAACCTGTCATGTAAGTTAAAAATGTCTCTATTTACAGTATCTCTTGGCTATTGAAAGTGGTGTTAGAGCTTACATTTCCTTCGACAGTAAATTTACTTTTTCACTAGACAGTTGTACACCATAGCATTTTAAGTAACACAGAACCTCAGCCATTACAAGTGCTTTAGTTATGGGTTCTGAATGAAGTAAAAATGATAATTGTTACAAAACAAACATAATACTAGAGCTTTGGGAGTGTAGAAACAGTTTGTTCTTTTTGTAGTTGGACATGTAACTGTGCAGGAACCAAGCAAAAGCATGCTGCATGCCAAAGCTTTTGTTCACCACAGTTGGATGAAGGATGTTCTCATACAGACAGAGTTTCCCATTTAATTCTTATTTACTTTTCAAGTTTTGCTCATGTTTCTGATAATGCTGCTTTGATTTCTTTTCCTCCCCCATTAGGTATCAGATTTCTGACTGTACATTTTGAAAGTCCACCCAACCTAAGCCTGTAATGAACATATGGTATGGGGCCCGACGTACCAGCTGATACTCAATACATCAGTAGTAGTAACTTGTTTGTGTTCCGTTTCCAGTGCACAATGAGGTGATGCAGGTTAGCAATATTTCCACATGCTACCCTGCCTAAATCAGTGCATCCTCATTTCCTCCAACAGCAGTAAATTGGGATGTATTGCAGGTGACAACAGATGTAAGGGGAGAAACCTAGATACTCTACATGCTGCCCCTAAAATATGCCCTCTCTGGGCATACCAAGTTATTGCAGCCCATCACAGGAGTAACTGGCTCTCTACAGTTACTTCTAATGGGTAGGCACTTGGGAGAAGTGCTGAAATTGTATTGCTACATGTAATGCTGAAATTCCCAATGTAAATATGTAAATTTTAATGGTTACTGAGAATATTGTAAAGATACAGGGCCAGATGCACTCTTGTTATTCCTCCACTTGGTTACATGCAATTTACATCTTAACAATGGGAACTTTAAAAGAAAAAGAAGGTTCCTATAACATACATCTCTCATGCCAAGACAGTGTTATTTTAGATTTTTAGGGATCATCTAACTCCTCCTGTGTACATTGTGAAATGAGGGACGAGTGATTCACACTGTAAGTGCGAGTGTTGAAGACTGATACACCCTACTGTGGGTTAGATAAGGATTTGGAGAAGGCTTTAAGGTTAAGTGCTACCTAGAATGGATAGAAAGAAGAGAACTGTGTCGGAACACTAGGAGGGTGCGTCCAGCTATGTATTATGCAATAAGAGTTGAAGTACAGTAGTTGTCCTGAGCAATACAAAATGGAATGATAAAGAAACAATTTTCCTTGTTCTTTCGTCAGCACAAACTTTTAAAATAAGCAATTGAAGGAGGGCCAATTATTTGGTAAAAAATCTTTTTCAAATGTTAGAACTGAACCTACCAAACTGAGGCCCTCAGCACCACCCCTTTCCCTGGAAAAACGTGTTGCAGGGCAAGAGTGGAAGAAGAAAGCCTTTGGGCACCCCAGCCTCATGTTTTCTCTAAATTATTATATGGGAAGAAGGTGTTTGCCTGATTGCCTCTCCCAGGGAATGAGCAAGGGATTCCAATTCCACCCCCTACAATGCTAACTTCCATGTGGTTGCCTCCATGGAAGCAATACTGCCATGGCTTGTTTCACCACTGGCTGAACTGAACAACCCACCCCCTTTGAGATCAGTTAGAAGGAATCTGCTGAAAAATACGGTACTAGGCTGTGTATGTATGCATACTATATATAAATATATACACACATACACACACATTCCCTCCATGAATGCGGGGATTGCTTGGGGAGAGAAACAAGGACCCTACCATAGATGCAGTTGCCTCTCTGCCTTCCTCTTTCCTCAGTGCAGCGAGGAGAGTCTCTAAAACTAGAGAATGCCTAAAAATGCCCCAAACCAAATCTCTGTCCCATTCAGACACAAACCCTTCTTAGCAGCTTCATCACTGAAAGTGATTGGTGCAACACACACTATGTGCTAGGAACGTGTGGATCTCCCCTCTCTGGCCTCTCCCACAGCGAGATGCACACAAGTGTATTCCTTTTTAAAATGATTACACTCCACTGGCTTCTTAACACTAGAATCAGCACAGGGTTTACTCTTCTACCAGTTGCAAATTTGAAAAGCTACAGCTTGCAGGATCAGGCTCTCTGAGTATTCAGCTAAGGGATTATTCAGCACACATACATGATCTTTAAAAACTCAGTAAGTTTCATGGGAGGGCTATCAGATTTTTAAAATAAATTACATTTTATGTTTACATTTTATTTTCATTCAGCCTGAAAAACAGCACTGTTTTTTATACCTATCAGGACATTGGGGGAGAAAATATTCTGATAAGTGGGGAGCTATTTAAAAGTTACTGGTTTCCTAGGTGCTTTCATACAAAATTTTATCACCAGATAACACATTTCAGCCAAGTTTAACAGCATACAGATCCCAGACACAGAAAGCATGAAAATAGTAAACATTGTTTTCTCAGTGGGTCGAGAAACAAAGCAATCCACTGTGTTGGGGCAAGGCCACGCACTACATTTCAATAAGCGAGGCATTTGGTATCCATTATACATGGCGTAAAACACATACATGAAGACAACTTCAAAGATGATTCTGAAGAATATGCTGCAGATGTATGTCCACCACAAGGGGCCCTGAATATGAAACTTTTGTTTATTCAGTTCTTCAATATCCACTTTCTCACCACTTGTGAGCTGCCTTTTCTTCTCATGCCGTCTGTGTGCAACATGCATGGCCACCAGAAGTGCAGGAGTCGAGACAAAGATGAGCTGGAGGGCCCACAGTCTAATGTGAGAGATGGGGAAGAAGTGGTCGTAGCAAACATTTTTGCATCCCGGTTGCAGAGTGTTGCAGACAAAATCACTTTGTTCGTCTCCCCAGACTCTCTCTGCAGCCACCACGAGGATCATAACACGGAAAATGAACAAGACAGTGAGCCAGATCTTCCCAATACTGGTGGAGTGTTTGTTCACACCTCCTAATATCTTCTGCAATGTTCCCCAGTCCATCTTCTCTTCTATGTCCTTTGACCTAATATGACAAGAGGAATATACCAAAGGACCAGTTATCAAGGGTTAGAAAATCAATACCATAACTTCCGTGAACTGGGAGGTTTCCTGGCACTAGCCCAGCATTGCAGGTAAACAGACTAATAGACAAACGCAAGTCATTTTAATTTGCACTGCCCATATTTTAAAAAGATGATGGAATCAAACATTTTATTAGTGCATTAATTATATTGATCTCTGATGGTGCTAACATTTCCAAAGGAGTTGTTGGTTAAGATATGGTTAGGCCAACAAATAAGTGAGCCCTCCTCTCACCTGTGTCCTCAGTTCTTTCTCAGAGCTCTCCATCTCTGTGGGAAAAGTCCAGCAGTGGTTTGCTGCTTCCCTCTCAACGCTCCTCCACCCCAGAGTCAGGGAAAGAAGGCTGGCACTGCAGGACATCCCCCTCTTAGAGCAATTTTTTAAGCTTCTGAAGGGGCCAAAAGGATATGGCTGACCCACCTCCATGTATCACCACTGCCTCCATCCACAGGCTGGATACAGACATTATAGGAGGTGGATGTTTATGCTAAAAAATAATCAGCTAAACAGTTAATGCTGACATTTGAAATGTAATTAGGCCATGTCTACAGTACCACTTATGTCGCAAAACTTATGTCGGTCAGGGGTGTGCAGAGGAGGACTATGTTGGCGGGAGAGCTTCACTCACTGACATAGCTACCGCTGCTCATTTAGGTGGTGTTATAATGTCGATGAAGAGCTCTCTCCCGTCAGCACAGAGCGGCTACATGAGCGATCTTACAGCGGAGCAGCTGCATTGGTACAGCTGTGCCACTGTAAGTTCACTAGTGTAGATGTGGCCTTAGTTTTCAGAATTAACACCAAAATGAGATAAATAAGTCCTGGTCTACCCTAGAAAATTTGGTCAGCGTAACTATGTCGCTCAGGGATGTGAAAAATCCACACCCGAGTGGCACAGTCAAGCTGACCTAAGCCCCAGTGTAGACAGTGCTAGGTTTATAGAAGAATTCTTCCATCGACCTAGCTACCGCCTGTCAGGAAGGTGGCTTACCTACACCAATGGGAGAATCCCTCCTGTCAGCGTAGATGGTGTGTACACTGAAGCAGTGCAGCTGTGCCGCAGTAGCATTTTAAGTGTAGACAAGCCCTGGGAGTAAGTCAAACCTCTCATTAGTGCTGTTTCAGTCTCTCTAAAGCACAGCAAGTGCTGCACTACTTCCCATTTGGAAAGTTTTCTTCACAACCAGTAGAGAAACTTTTTTTTTTTTAAATGAAAGCGTAAATTCTGCTGATGCTGATATGCCGCCTTGAGACATGGATCATTCACTGAACACAGTTGTTGGAAATTGTTGATGAAGTAGACAAAGTACTATGAAACAGCAGATAAAACTCTGGCAGGGCTGGTTCATTATCCGTTAGGAATAATGTTCAATTCTGCTGTGTGGGAGACCCAAGCTGGCCATGGATAAAAGGCTGTTGGAAGGTGATACACCCTCCACCAGGGGAGGAAGGATCATGCACTGTGTTTGCCCTGTAGCATGCAGCAATTATTGGGCTTCTCTGCCACATGGGAGGTGAATGTCTCTCCTAAAGGCCTGTCTACACATGCAAGTCTACTGTACTCAAAGCTCATGTTATAACACTATACTCCCTGAACATATTCTAACAGGGTTTATTGTAATCTACACAGGCAAGACCAAGTGGTATGCTAACAAAGAGGACTAGCATGTTATAACAGTAACACAATCTCTTGACATGGCAGATATGCTTGTGGGGATAGGTTTTAAAGCAGAAGGAGATATCAGAGATTTACTGCTGTGATAATGGAAGGAGAAACTGAATGATAAAGGAGAAAAGGCAGCCCTGAAAAGGTGGTTGAAATTCTTAGCCTCCCTCTATTTTCCCACCACACAAGTTGGTCCCATTCTGTATTGCTTTCTGTGATGACCTATTCCCTTGACCATGATCAGATGCTGTATATTTCTGCTAACAACCTACTCTCACTCATCACATAAAATCTCAGCAATTAAAAAAGGATCATTAAAAAAAACCTGGACTAGTACGAATTGATTGAAAGTAGGAAAAGAACTGCAAATATTGGCAAAAAGAAAAGGAGGACTTGTGGCACCTTAGAGACTAACCAATTTATCTGAGCATAAGCTTTCGTGAGCTACAGCTCACTTCATCGCATGCATTGGATGTGCTATCATACATCTGAGTTTAAAACTGCCCGGAGAAGAGCTCTGTGTAAGTTTTATGTAAACTCAAAAGCTTGTCTCTTTCAGAAAAAGCTATTACTTCACCCACCTTGTCTCTTTAAAATTGCCAGTCTGATATCCAACAGGAGTGCTGAAGAAGAGCAAATCTGCATTGTGGATATGAATCCACTTGTACCTGTAGAGATTTTGGACATGAAGCACTTTTTCCTTCTTTCCTTCCACTATGGGAGCATTTAAATCAGTTGTTGGAACTGACAACACGTACCCTGAATACTCACATTGTCTCTACCTTCACAGAAATTATTAGAAAATCCCATTTTTATAGTTAAAATATACAGAGTGATAAAAATCTTCTAAAAATCACAGCACATGTTCTTCATGTGTCTAGTCCGGCTTCTATTTAAATCAATAGCAGACTCTCATTGACTCCTAGAAAAATTCAAGATTGTAAACAGTAGGATGGTTTAACGACAGGTAGTTTAATTAAAATATTGACACTAAAAGCAAATTGTCATTAAGCAGCGATGCATGATAATTTCTTTAAGAACTCACTCCTTTCACCCTCAAGGAAACCAGGTGTTTCTCCTATACAAGACTTTGCATGTACAAGCCAAGTAAGGTTTGACATGTCAGTATTGCTTGAGCTGTCTTAGCACATTTTCCGCTTTACTCGTTCAAGTAATGCTGAGCAGTTCAAACCCCGGGCTGCTAACCTCTCTGCACTCAATTCATGATAAAGTATTAACAAAAGTGAAGGAGATCAAAATGCACTGGGTTAAACGTAACACTGAAAAATTCCCTTTTACCCCCGAAGCCTGAACTTTCCCCTAATTCAGCCTTCCCTGGTATATTCTGCTGTGGTTAGTCTTTTTAAATTAGATGTCCCCGTTTAGTAAAGAGCCTGCAAATCCTGCGTTCTTGCCACCAGGCACCCTCACTGCTCCAGGGCTGGGATATCCACAAACGAGACCCCAATCAGAAAAAGAACTGAAAAAGGAAAAAGAAAAGGAGTACTTGTGGCACCTTAGAGACTAACCAATTTATTTGAGCATAAACTTTCGTGAGCTACAGCTCACTTAGCTTATGCTCAAATAAATTGGTTAGTCTCTAAGGTGCCACAAGTACTCCTTTTCTTTTTGCGAATACAGACTAACACGGCTGTTACTCTGAAACCTGAAAAAGGAAACTTCATCTAAATACGGCAAGAGTTTGCCTCAAACCCTCTAATCCAGACTGCTCCTGCAGTCACACCCCCAGCACCTCTTTAATCCAGACTCCTCGAGCAGTCACACACCCCCAACACCCCCCTAATCCGGATTGCTCCTTCAGTAACACACACAGCACCCCTCTAATCCGGATTCCTCCAGTCCTGCACGGTCACAACCACACTGCCCTCTAATCTGGATTCCTTGCGTAGTGTTCCCCTGCTGTACACACGCAGTATTCCCTCCGCATCCCCCCTCGTGTGCGAGCAGCACACCCCACACATATTAATCCGGATTCCTCTCCTGTGGGCGCAAACACTCACGCCGTCACGCTCCCGCTCTACTCCGGATTCCCCGCCGCCAGGGACCCTCACCTGTCTCAGCAACGCGCGGAGCCTGCGGCGGCGGGAAATCAGCGCCCCGGAGCAGGCAGGGCTGCTGGCGGTGCGGGCGCCTCAGGTCCCAGCGGCCGCTGTCTCCAAAAGGTTCCTCCCGGCAGCGGCTTTTAACCCCCGCCTCCGCCTCCTCCCCCTCCCCGGAGCGAGCCGGGCTGAGGCGCTGCCCCCACCCCCATCTCCTCCGTCGGGCCTGGCTCCCGCCGTTCGTGCCTCACCGCCCCCAGTCCCTCTCCCAACCCCTCCCAAGAGCTCGGAGAGGGGCCGAGCCACCCATGGGAAGGGGGCAATTGCCCCCTACATGGCAGAGTGACCCTTGACACAGAGCCCTCTGCACCTCCCAGTTGCTTCACAGCCTCCCCCGCCTCCTTTCAGCCCCCTAAACCAATGGATTTGGGTCAAAATGCCTTCGCCTCTCCCTGTGTGTAAAAACAGGCTTGCAGCCCCCGCGGGCTTTCTTACTGCCACAATATTATTATTGTAGGGCTCTTTAGTATTTGCTGGCTGCCAACAGCGTGCTTGGCGCTGCAGAAGGCAGGAAAGGAGAGAGGCCTGGGCCCCAAAGAGTTTACAGTCCAAGAGACACACAGGGCCATGCACTGGGAAACCTAAGGACATGTCTACACTTACAATGCTGCATCCATGCAGCTGTGTCAGCACCTCTGTAGTGATTTAATGAAGACACACTAAACGGACTGAGCTCTCCCATCTGCTTAGTTAACCCACCGCCTCCAGAGGCAGTAGCTATGTGAGCAGAAGCTCTCCTGGCCGACATAGTGCTGTCTACACGGAGGGCTTAGGTTGGTATAACGCCGTTGCTCAGGGGTGTGGATTTTTCACACCCTGAGCAACTGTGGAAAACCACAGTGGACCTGCCCTGGATGGAGACATGGACCAGGGGCTGCTCTTGGCAGGTGGAGGGCCCGCTGCACTCCCCACAGCTGCCAGCATGGCTCTTATCATGGCTGGGCTGCGAGGCCCCCCCATCCCTGGCTGGAGCTGGGTTGGGGAGAGATGCGTGGGAAGCTGTGGGGATCCTGGATCCCTCCACCTGCCCTGGGTAGGGGGCCCAGGGTGCAGGGACATAGGCAAGGGGCCTCAGGGAGGGGAAGGCTCTGGGGTGCCCTTGTATTGAGCTAATTTCCTAGTTTAAATAATAGAATATCAGGGTTAGAAGGGACAGTCTAACCCCCTGCTCAAAGCAGGGCCAATCCACAGTTTTTGCCCCAGATCTCAAATGGCTCTCTCAAGGATTGAACTCACAACCCTGAGTTTAGCAGGCCAATGCTCAAACCACTGAGCTATCAAGAGAGGTTCTTAGAATCACCGAATATCACGGTTGGAAGCAATCAGGTCTAATGGAATCACTTGGAGGTTTTGTATGTTGATTACACTGAGGCAGCAGAGGGCGTTTCTTCACTGCACAGTTAACTCCAGTTAACTTGTGTTGCTCTTAATTTGACTCCAGTTCATACACACAAACCCTTAAGTGCAGTAGTGCTTTTAACTGGAGGGGGTAAAGGCTGCGGGTACGTCTATGCTTAAATTGCTACAGCAACAGCACTGCAGCTGTAGCACTTCAGTGTAGACGCTACCTACCAGTGGTCCTTGAACAATTTTTATTGTGGGGGTGCTGAAGGTAGAAACCATGCATTTGGGTTGCTATTACTACTTCTCCTGTTGGTGTAGGTAATCCACCTCACTGAGAGGCTGTAGCCAGGTTGATGGAATAATTCTTCTGTCGACTTACTGCTGTCTACACTGGGGATTAGGTCGGTAGAGCTATGTCTCTCCAGGGAGTGGATTTTTCACACCCCTCAGAGATGTAGCGATGCCAATGTAAGTTCCCAGTGTAGACCAGCCCTAAATCTCAAGTAAGTACAGCTTGTTAGCTGCTAACACACCCACACTGTAAGTGTGATGATGGGCCAGTGACACTCAAGTGCTACTAGTCTTCCAATGGCTTCCCACAATTCCCACCTTCATCCCCCATCCCATCCCATGCGCTGAGAAAGGACAGATAACTTCTCCCACAATTTACTGGGAAAGAATTCAAAGAGTGACTCTGCTTACTCTATTGTCAAGAACTATGGGATGTTCCCTAAGAAGTCTTAGTGCCCCACACAAGTGAATGCAGTGCCAATGTATACACAACAATTGGACTGTTAGTCCTCAGCGTGGCTGCTTTCAGTTGAGCTCGGCTAACTCAGAGAGGAATAACTCAAGTGTAGATAAGTCAAGTTAACTCTGCAACGAAGACATAGCCCAAGAATAAGTGAGTCTTTTGGAGGAATTTAAAGGAGAGGTTGGTGGGCTGGGAAGTAAGGATGGGGCAGGCCTGCCATGCAAATGGGGCAGCATGGGAACACACACAGAGGAAGGAGTAGGGGAAGATGAATAGGCTGGCATCTTTGGTGAAGCAGAAGGGTATGGCAACACAATAAGACATACGT
Source organism: Natator depressus (assembly GCF_965152275.1). Lineage (NCBI taxonomy): Eukaryota > Metazoa > Chordata > Testudines > Cheloniidae > Natator > Natator depressus. Next base: position 40,103,336 of record NC_134234.1, read on the forward strand.
TCTGAGATATAGTTTTAGGATGGATTGTGTAGGAGGCTAATGGTGAACACAGGAAACTTAAAACTTGATGTAGTGGTTAAGGGGAAGTCAGGAAAGGGATCCAGAGAGGAACTGATATCAGATCAACAGGCCAAGAAGATAATATTAGTGGCCATGCTCTTGATGGACCAGAGGGGGTGATGAAGGCATTGAGAATTCCAGAGAAGAGGAGGTTGCAGTAATCAAGACACAAGATGATCAGAGCAAGGACAAGCGTTTTAGTGGTCAGGCAGAGGGGAGAGATTGGATTTCACTACGTTGCAGAGGAAGAAATGGCAAAATCTGGACACAATCTGAATGTGTGGGGTGAAGAAGAGAGAGAAGTTGACTGTCACTTCCATATTCTGAGCCTGGGCAATGGGATGGATGGTAGTATTCTCACTGATAATTACAGAGATTGGGGGAGATAATTACAAAGATTTTACAATGGAAAATATGGAGCTCTCTTGTAACAGTGTTCAACTTGTTGTCTGTGAGACATTCAGGAAGAAATGTTGGTGCGACAACTGACATACAGCATTGGACAGAGAGGGATAGGTCAGGTGTGGAGAATCATAGAAATGTAGGGCTGAAAGGGACTTGAGAGGTTGTCTAGTCTATCCCCTACAGAGGGGTAGGACATAGACTATCCCTGACAGGCATAGATTTATGAACGTAACATAGGCACAAAGCAATTACCATACTGGATCAGACCAGTAGTCCAGCTAGTCTGGTGTCCTCTTTGTCAGTGACTAGATCCAGATGCTTCAGAGGAAGATCTAAGAAACCCTCTGACGGACAATTATGAAGTAACCAGCCCAGAGAGGAAACTTTCATTTAACCCCAGGCAACTGGGGGATGCTTACGCCCTGAAGCATGAGGGTTTATTCTATGTTATCAAATTAACTGGATTATGTTACTAAAATGCCTAATCCTTTTCTGAACCCTACTAAACTGAGCCATATATCTTGCAGAAATGAGGTCCACAGGAACTATGGTGCACAAAATGTATTTCCTTCTAGCATTTGTAAATGTGTTGTCTTTCAACTTCACTGACAGACCCACTTTTCTTGTAGTATGCAAAAAGATAAATAGGAGTGCCCAACTTACCTCCTCTATACCAGTCATTATTTTACATAGAATCATAGAATATCAGGGTTGGAAGGGACCTCAGGAGGTCATCTAGTCCAACTCCCTGCTCAAAGCAGGACCAATCCCCAACTAAATCATCCCAGCCAGGGCTTTGTCAAGCCTGACCTGAAAAATAAATACTGCTGTCATGTTCCTTTTATTTGTCTCTTCGCTAAACTAGGCAGTCCCAATCTTTTCAGCCTCTCCTCCTATGGAAGTCTCCCCATGTATCTAATGATTTTCATTGTCTGTCTCTGGCCCCCCTGTATTTCTGCTGTATCTCTTTGAGATATAAAGGGTGTACAGATGATAGCTGAAGCCACATGAGTTTGCTTGCTCAGACGTAAGGTGTAGAGGAGGGAAGCAAAGACAGAACCCTCTAGGAATTCACAGCGATGAGAAGGAGAAACTGCTATTGGCCATACTGAAGGAGCAGTTATAGAGGCAGAGAGCACGCAGTGCAACAAAAGCAGAAAGGATGTCCTGAGTGAGGATGCGATCGATTCAATCATAATCAGCAATGAGGTCAGGAGGATAAGGATGGAGTAGAAACCACATGATTTGGTCAGGAAGTGGTCACTGAAATCCTTGATGATGGTGGTTTCATTGGCATGGGTGGGTGGGGGCATAAAAGCCAGATTGACACACTAGCTAGATGCAGTGTGTGGGATTTTGGTAAAAGAATTCCTCCATGGAAACTGAGATTTGATATTTATACACGTTTAATTGTCATTGTAATTAGATATTTAAAATCATTCTTTTATTGCTGTTGTCAGCAGCTGGCTCACTTTGAGGGGAAAGTAATTCAACAAGATATGCCAAGGGAGGATACCTGACACTGCAAGTTCAAGAACTCTGAATCAGAAAAAACAGGAATAGTGAGTGTGGTTTGACAATTAAATGGTTCCACCTGTCTATGCATCATACTTTTCTGATACTTTCATGCATGCAGATATGACAATTGCATTCTCCTCTTGCCAAACTATTCAGAGACAAGGAAGTTGAACTGGGTTTGTGGAAACATGTTCTAGGGAAAAGTCACATAGAACTGAAGGAATTGCAAAGAAGGTCTTGCAAAACAAACTTGACTAATATATCATTAGCTGTTAAAACAAGAGGGCTGTCTATTAAAAAAAAGACTTCCTAGCCAAATACTATGGGAGGCACTTTCCTCAGCATGCTTTATTGTTCTAGATCAGGATGGGCAAACCTTTTGGCCCGAGGGCCACATCTGGGTATGGAAATTGTATGGCAGGCCATGAATGCTCACGAAATTGGGGGTTGGGTTGCAGGAGTGGGTGAGGGCTCTGGCTGGGGGTGCGGGCTCTGGAGTGGGGCTGGGGATGAGGGGTTGGGGGCACAGGAGGGTGCTCCAGGCTGGGACTGAGGGGTTCAGAGGGCAGGAGGGGGATCAGAGCTGGGGCAGAAGGTTGGGGCATGGGAGGGGGTCAGGGGTGCAGGCTCCGGGCGGCATTTACCTCAAGCAGCTCCCAGAGGCAGCAGCATGTGCCCCCTCCTGCTCCTGTCTGCAAGCGCCACCCTGTAGCTCCCATTGGCTGCGGTTCCTGGCCAATGGGAGATGCGGCAGCAGAATATGTCGGCGCTAGATACACTATAGTGGTGCAGCTGTAGACACTACAGCAATAGCAGGCGTTCTTCCGTTGCTGCAGTATATCCACCTCTCTGAAAGGCACTAGCTGGGTCAACAGAATTCTTCCCTTGACCTCGTAGTGTCTAGACTGGGGCTAAGGTCGGCTTAATTACATCACACAGGGTAGTGTGTAGACCATGGGTCGGCAACCTTAGGCACGTGGCCCATCAGGGTAATCCGCTGGCAGGCCGCGAGACATTTTGTTTACGTTGACCGTCCGCAGGCACAGCCTCCCGCAGCTCCCAGTGGTCGTGGTTCGCCGTTCCCGGCCAATGGGAGCTGCGTGAAGCAGTGCAGGCTGCAGGGACGTACAGGCCGCCACTTCCTGCAGCTCCCATTGGCCGGGAACGGTGAACTGCGGCCACCGGGAGCTGCGGGGGGGGCCATGCCTGCGGACAGTCAATGTAAACTAAATGTCTTGCGGCCCGCCAGCGGATTACTCTGATGGGCCGAGTGCCGAAGCTTGCCGACTGCTGGTGTAGACCTAACTCTGTAGTGTAGAGCAGCCCTTACCAAATTAATCTAACTCATTTAATGCGACGGTTTAAACTAATTTAAGTGCATCTACACTAGGGGCTTCCACCTAGATGAATTTAACTAGATGAATTTAAACTTAAGTTAGTCAAGCAAGTGCAGCTTTTCTAGTATAGGCAAAGCCTAGTGAAGACACAGTCTGGCCTTATTATGTTTAAAGTGCGTAATGTTTTACTTGGGTTTTGTGTTTGAAGAAAAAAGGCAGCATGCCTCGTTAACATTTAAAAACAGGATTAAAAGATGCATTTGCTGCTGTCAGGCCCAGGGATGCTGCGATCAAGAGCCTGAAAATGTCTCATCTTTGGGTCAAATTCTGCTCTTGATGTAGCATCCAAGGGCAGAATTCAACCCTTAAAAGATATCTGTAAATATAGAATATTTCCCCCCCAATTCTGTGAATAGCTGTCTTGAGGATTATTCTTTGAGTGCCAGGGCCCATATGGTGCACAGTGATCAAGGGACCAAATAGTTCAGTGTGTACAGGAAAATGGTGTAAGTGACATCAAGAAGGGTGTCTGGTTGGTTGTGTTGCCAGTTATGTGCACAACATATGTGTAACCCTTCTGCCAGTCAGTTGGCAGCAACAAGGGCTGGGTTCAATATCAAGGGGTTCCTTTTCAACAATACAACACAAACCGGCTTGAGCCCCTTGCCCAGTGAGCTGGGACAATTACACATCACCCCCTGGGCACCTCTAAGAGGCAATATTTCCCCTCTTGCAAGCACAAAGTCTAAATGTAGCAAAAAAACTTTTAATAAAAGGAGGGAAATAACACAGCATTAATTTGGGGAAACACCACAAACAGGATATATACACATAAACCATGAGCAAAAGACCCACCACCAAGTAAGTTGGGCAGTGTCCTTTTCCCTCAGGTTCTTAAGTTGAGTAACCCAAAAGTCCCTTTAACGTTCCCATCCCTTCTCTTCATCCCACTCACAGATGCTGTCCTTGGACAGTACAGACCCAGAGTTCAGAGGTGCATCTGCAGAGTTCACCTCCCACCCTGGGTGGTTGGGAGGGTAAGGAGGCACCATACTCGCTCCGTTGCTCAGGTACTCATTCGCTGCCATTCTCTGAGGGGCTCTGCTCTGGCAGTCTCCACCAGCCACCCTGAAGGCTGCACCTCTCCACCAGCCGCCCTGCTGGCCACTTGCCACGCCTCTCCACCAGCCACGCCTCTTCACCAGCCACCTTGCTGGCCGAATCTCTCTGCCAGCGCTTCTCCACCAGCCGCCCTGCTGACAGCTTGCCGTGCTTCTACATCAGCACCCCTTTTGGCTTCTCACCACGCCTCTCCATCAGCTGCCCATGCCAAGATATCTTCAGGGCCCCCCACTTAATATGTCTCCCAGTGATTTCAGTGGAAAAGTTTTATTGCTGGTGCACAGGGGGCATTCTCTTGCATAAAAGACATTGTACCAAAGGAGATCTAATTCTTACACTTAGGTATCAGCAATTTCAGGTCTGCAGCATGTAACAAGACTCTCAAGGGGGTCCAAATTAGCTCTATTACACACTGGACAGAGACAGGATAAAATAGTGTCTATGCCCTTAGAAAAGGCCCACACCAGCTCACACTCAAGTACCTGCCTCTACCCTCTCTCCACTCACCAGAGCTTTGGAACCCATGTCCCCAGCCTAGTGAGTGCTATTTGGTTGAGGGTGAGTCCCTCAGTCGGGAAATGCCATGTACAGTTCTGTTACCCTTGATTCACATAGCAAGGATAAACTCCTGCCCCAAAAACAAGGAGACTGGAGATCCCACACCAGCCAGAAGTGACCATTTGGGTAAGCAATCCCATCAAGCTGAGCACCTAGGCAGGGTGGGTGTGCCCATGCAAATGAGATCAGCTCCTGAAGTCCCTTTCCACAGCTCACCACTAGATGTCAGAGGAGAGCTCATCCAGATTCTGCTTACATATGCATTGCCAATATGAACAGTCATGGTCACACATACAAGCCAGGCTCAGTTTCCTATATGGCAGACCTAGATTTTGAGGTAGGGACACCTAAATTATGCAGCATTCACCTCAAACCCTTTTCTGTCCTTCATCTCCTACGTAGTATAATAGAATCAGTACACGCGCCCTTGTTGCTTATTATTTCTGATATTCAATTTATTTTACACTGCCCCACATTTTCAATAAATTGCTGGTGTTGGTACTGTACTATGTAATTATTTTGTAGAAATTGATGTTGAGGGAAAGGGAGAAGCTGAAGGTTTTAGCAGCTGGGTTGGCACCCAGGGAGGCCTCAGAACTTATTTTGTTTTCTGGCAACCATAGAGCATAATAGACATGGGGAGGCTAGGCATAGGCCAGGGGAGGCAGGGTTTTGGCGGTTTGCACAGGCTGGGCTTTGCCAGAGGAAGTTTTTGCTTATTATTATGTGCCATTCAGGTTCCAGGGTAGGGGCAGCTGAGGAGGCAGTATTTGCTACTCAGCTTCCCAGGTTCATCAGTAATCTCCCTGGACTCCAGAGAGATTACTGATGAATTTGGGAAGCTGAGTAGTAGATACCACCTCCTCAGCTGCCCTGGAACCTGCATGGCTCATATAAAAAGCTCAGGTTCTTAGGGAAGAGCTTTTGCTTTTCCCAGTGGGCAGCTTGGGGTCTCAGGAGGGGACGTGCTGCATGGCACATTTCTCATTTCGCAGCTGGATCCAGCCTGGGGCTCCTATGGCCACGGGGTGGTGGTTGGGGGAGGGAGGCTTGAGACTCTGGCGGGTGGGGATGAGACCTCAGAGAAGGGTTGGGGCCACCCCACCACCCATGTCTCCCCACCACCCATGTTGGCAACCAGGAGACAGTTGGAGGTGTGGACACTGGAGAGGGAATTGTGGGAAAAGGTAGAAGTAATTTTGCACTTTGGGGAGTGCATAGGTCACACCTTTCAGTGTTATTGCCCCAGCCTGTCTGCAGACTCAGGCAGACATCACTGTATTGGATTGATTCATTGAATTCATATTTTGAAAGTTTTCTTGGTAACAACAAGGAGAAGAAACTCAATATTTTTTAAGTGGAAACTTAGGTTTTGGATAACAACTATGTGGAGAATTCAAAAGGAAAATTGTACATCAACTTACTTGGTTATATAATCACATTCTACCTATTTATAAGAGTAGTGGCTGGAGAAGAGCTCACTGTGACCCATAATCTGAACACATACATGCACAGATTTTAAAATGGTGTAAGAAAAGTGTGAGTTTAAGCTTCCCAGGCAGCTTTACACTCCCAGCCCTGTGAGTCACCTGGATCTGTATCCTGTCTTTGACAGTAATCAATACCGTATGTTTCAGAGGAGAGTGAGAGAACCCTGAGGTGGGTAATTGTAATTTGTTCACAAGAGAAATTTCTTTTTCATCTGTTCACCAAGAAAGAGGTTGGCTTCTTCTCTTAAATAGGAAAGCTTATATCTCTTCCAAACTTTGAGAATATTTTTTCTTTTAAAAGAATCCTCATTTAAATGTGAGTGTTCCCATCAACTATATTAAAGTCCAGTCCTTTTCTGAATCCTGCTGAACTCTTGAACTTAGCGATATCATGTGGCAAAGAGTTTCATAGACTGTGTGTTGTGTAAAAAGTTACGGTTTGAAATTTGCTGCCTTTCATTTTCATTGAATTCCCTTTCCTCTTTTTTATGACTGAGAAAGGGGTAGGAATCCCTGACTTACCTTTTCTAGTCCATTCATTATTTAGTATATGGCTGTCCTGTCCCCTATTATTTGTCTCTGTCCTAAATGAAACAGTCCACTCTTTTCCATTTCTCCTCATACAGGAGTCTCTTCATACCACTAATCATTCTCATCAGCTATCTGTGAACCCCTCTATTTCTGCTTTGTCTTTTTATTTTTGAGATAGGGTATCCCAAACTGCATCCTCTATTCCAGGAAAGGGTGCATGTTCCATTGACTGCCATAATGGTATGATCAATTTTTCATTATTATTTTCCTTCCTTATGCATCGTAAGATTTTGGTTGCTTTTTTGGTTGCTGCTGCACATATTGAATTATCATCAGTGACACCCAGGTCTAACTCCTGAACAGTTACGTTTAATATAGAAGCCAGTAATGAGGAGTAGTAGTTCAAATTATTCCTTGAATATTCCACTGTATATTATTTGCTTTTGTCAAGAGTGAAGTTCATCTACCACTGTGTTGACATTGAAGATAAGCCAAGAAAGATTTTAAGGATTCCCTGGGAGCAAGGATTCCCATGATGCTTTGCCATTAAGATGACGCTAACTTTAGAGAATGGGTTTGCAGAGAGCGGCAGAAGAGGGCACCGGAGGAGTTCATTGGGGAAAGATTATTGGTGTTGGAGATGGCTAAGAATACCCATGACTCACCACTGGACTGAAACTTTGTCCAGGACTCCTGAACTCTGAGTGCAGGCACATTGCTCAGTGTCTGCTAGGGGCAGTGGAGCCTTCCCAAAAGTGCGTGTGTGAGGGGAATAGAGGCCCCTCTGTGGCCCCACCGCTGCCCCTCCTTTCCCCCCCCAAGGCTCCACCCCTGGCCAAGCCGGAAGCTGGAGTTAGCTGGAAGCTGTGGACCCACCATCTGCCCAGGGTGGAGGGGCCAAGAGCAGCCCCCAGCCCGTTGTCACAGTAAAATGCCCCCCCGCCATGGGGTCCCCGGGTAAGCAGATCAGCACTGTATACTGCTAATGCTTCTACATGCATTGGAGTGTATTTTGGGAAGCGTTGAAGGTGTGAGTGTGGAGTGAAAGGTTCCTTTGCAGGTTGCAAGAGGCTGAAGAGGGAAGAAGGGAGAAGAGAAGGGGTTAACTCGATGCTCCAGCTAGGTCCGAAGATAAGAAGATAAGCTGATTTCAGCCATCCAAGGCCAACACACACAAACAGACAGACTCTCTGATGCCAAAAAGCTGGAAGCCCGTATCTCAACCCTGGCCAGCCGTGAGAAAGAAAGGATTGAGTTGAACAGAACAGCAGGGGCTGCAAAAACTAGTGAGACTGTGAAGGTAAGCAAGTTGGAAAACAACAGTCTCGCGTCCCTGAAGCCAGTGTGTTTTGGGAAAATGAAGGGAGCCACAGACGACTGGTTTGGACTCGTGCGGAGAGCACAGAGCATGGGGGTCCTTGGACGAAATGCCCCCAGAAGAACCCAGGGCTTAAAAACCCTCCTGAGAGCTGAAGCAAGTCAGAGATTAACAGCGGACCCTAGATGGCCTATGCACAGGACAGAACTCTCATTTACCCTTCCCCCTCTTCTTCTTACGTTACACCCAGGCTTGGCCAGTCTTGGGTTGTGCGTGTGTGAGTATGAAAGTGGGTTAGGACTCAGGCACTAACACTTTCTTCTTTCCTCTGAGCGACGTGGGGCGTTCTCAGCACTCACCGCTGTTATTCTATTAGTAAAGCTTTAAAACTTAGTCATTTGGTGTGCTCCTCCCCTAACGATCCTGCGGCCTCAGCCTGATCACCTGACACCTCAGGCAGATTGGTAACATAAATTTGTCACACCATGTCCCCACCCTGTGGTCCCCCCTCCCAGGGCAGGACGGTCCGCGGCTCGAATAGTAAATATGGCAGGCGACCAGCTTGGCTTAATGGTGAAATCCTAGCGGATCTTAAACATAAAAAAGAAGCTTACAAGAAGTGGAAGGTTGGACATATGACCAGGGAAGAGTATAAAAATATTGCTCGGGCATGTAGGAAAGATATCAGGAGGGCCAAATCGCACCTGGAGCTGCAGCTAGCAAGAGATGTCAAGAGTAACAAGAAGGGTTTCTTCAGGTATGTTGGCAACAAGAAGAAAGCCAAGGAAAGTGTGGGCCCCTTACTGAATGAGGGAGGCAACCTAGTGACAGAGGATGTGGAAAAAGCTAATGTACTCAATGCTTTTTTTGCCTCTGTTTTCACTAACAAGGTCAGCTCCCAGACTGCTGCGCTGGGCATCACAGAATGGGGAAGAGATGGCCAGCCCTCTGTGGAGATAGAGGTGGTTAGGGACTATTTAGAAAAGCTGGACGTGCACAAGTCCATGGGGCCGGACGAGTTACATCCGAGAGTGCTGAAGGAATTGGCGGCTGTGATTGCAGAGCCCTTGGCCATTATCTTTGAAAACTCGTGGCGAACGGGGGAAGTCCCGGATGACTGGAAAAAGGCTAATGTAGTGCCAATCTTTAAAAAAGGGAAGAAGGAGGATCCTGGGAACTACAGGCCAGTCAGCCTCACCTCAGTCCCTGGAAAAGTCATGGAGCAGGTCCTCAAAGAATCAATCCTGAAGCACTTACATGAGAGGAAAGTGATCAGGAACAGTCAGCATGGGTTCACCAAGGGAAGGTCATGCCTGACTAATCTAATCGCCTTTTATGATGAGATTACTGGTTCTGTGGATGAAGGGAAAGCAGTGGATGTATTGTTTCTTGACTTTAGCAAAGCTTTTGACACGGTCTCCCACAGTATTCTTGTCAGCAAGTTAAGGAAGTATGGGCTGGATGAATGCACTATAAGGTGGGTAGAAAGCTGGCTAGATTGTCGGGCTCAACGGGTAGTGATCAATGGCTCCATGTCTAGTTGGCAGCCGGTGTCAAGTGGTGTGCCCCAGGGGTCGGTCCTGGGGCCGGTTTTGTTCAATATCTTCATAAATGATCTGGAGGATGGTGTGGATTGCACTCTCAGCAAATTTGCGGATGATACTAAACTGGGAGGAGTGGTAGATACGCTGGAGGGGAGGGATAGGATACAGAAGGACCTAGACAAATTGGAGGATTGGGCCAAAAGAAATCTGATGAGGTTCAATAAGGATAAGTGCAGGGTCCTGCACTTAGGATGGAAGAATCCAATGCACCGCTACAGACTAGGGACCGAATGGCTAGGCAGCAGTTCTGCAGAAAAGGACCTAGGGGTGACAGTGGACGAGAAGCTGGATATGAGTCAACAGTGTGCCCTTGTTGCCAAGAAGGCCAATGGCATTTTGGGATGTATAAGTAGGGGCATAGCGAGCAGATTGAGGGACGTGATCGTTCCCCTCTATTCGACACTGGTGAGGCCTCATCTGGAGTACTGTGTCCAGTTTTGGGCCCCACACTACAAGAAGGATGTGGATAAATTGGAGAGAGTCCAGCGAAGGGCAACAAAAATGATTAGGGGTCTAGAGCACATGACTTATGAAGAGAGGCTGAGGGAGCTGGGATTGTTTAGTCTGCGGAAGAGAAGAATGAGGGGGGATTTGATAGCTGCTTTCAACTACCTGAAAGGGGGTTCCAAAGAGGATGGCTCTAGACTGTTCTCAATGGTAGCAGATGACAGAACGAGGAGTAATGGTCTCAAGTTGCAATGGGGGAGGTTTAGATTGGATATTAGGAAAAACTTTTTCACTAAGAGGGTGGTGAAACACTGGAATGCGTTACCTAGGGAGGTGGTAGAATCTCCTTCCTTAGAGGTTTTTAAGGTCAGGCTTGACAAAGCCCTGGCTGGGATGATTTAACTGGGAATTGGTCCTGCTTCGAGCAGGGGGTTGGACTAGATGACCTTCTGGGGTCCCTTCCAACCCTGATATTCTATGATTCTATGATTCCCCATAGCTGCCCATGTGGCTCTTACCCTGACAAGGCTCCGGCCGGGGGACAGGGCCTTGGAGCCGCGGGGGAGCCACAGACCCTCCATCTGCCAGAGCTTTCTTCAGAGCAAATTCCATCTTGGCCACAAGGGTGCTAAAGTTACGCTAAGGAAAAGCTTCAATAGTTTTATTAACACAGTTAGCAAAATCCACCCAGCAAGGTAGATAGAGATAACACAGAATGAGAGTCTCAGCTCCCATATACTAACTCACACCATCCCTTGCAGAACAACTTGCAGTGTTAGTCATTATCTTCCTCCTTGTCCTCATCATCTTCCTTGTCACCAGCACCAGTGATTGTCACTCTGGCCCCTCCCAAGGCTTGCAGGCTGGGATACAGCTTTTATAATGTGCTATACTGACGCCACTGTGCCTAATGCATATTCAGTAGGGGAGTCATCCCCTTTTCCTTATTTGTATTTCCTCACTCTACTAATGCTGGGGTGCCTTTCTCCCATAGGTTACTAGGCCTTTTACCTCAAGTTCCTTAGCCTATATGTCCATTAGTTACCATGGCATTCTTGTGGTCAGACATCTGCTGATGTTCCTAAGTTTAAAAGGTCTCAAGCTGGTAGAAACTAGCATCTTGTTGTTACCTGTCAGTGCGTATTACACAAACTTGCGTATTACAGCATTCATTCTTGTGGTAGCTTATGATCTGGGGTTACTACTGGTTAGCGGCTTATGATTAGGCTTTTATGGCTGTATGCCTTGTTTAGCTAAGCTATTGTCTTACAGGACTTAAGGCAAAGGTATAAGTTAAGGCAGAAATGCAATGAACCTACAAGCCTCACTTAGCAAATATGTATACTTATAGCAGGAGTCGGCAAACTTTTTGGCCCGAGGGACACATCTGGGTATATAAATTGTATGGTGGGCCATGAATGCTCACCAAATTGGGGTTGGGGCGTGGGAGGGGGTGAGGGTTCTGGCTGGGGAAGTGAGGTGAGGCAGGGGGAGTGAGGGTTCCAGATGGGAGTGCGGGCTCTGGGGTGGGGCTGCAGATGAGAGGTTAAGGGTCCAGGACGGGGCTCTGGGCTGGGACCGAGGGGTTTGGAGGGCGGGAAGGGGATCAAGGCTGGGGCAGGGGGTTGGGAAGCAGGACGGGGTGCAGGCTCTGGGCAGCGCTTACCTCAAGCAGCTCCCAGAAGCAGCAGCATATCCCCCCTTCAGCTCCTATTCACAGAGGCAGCCAGGGGGCTCCGCTCCACACGCTGCCCTGTCTGCAGGCACCACTCCCATTGGCCATGGTTCCCGGCCAATGGGAGCTGTGGGGGTGGCACTTGGGGTGGGGTCAGCGTGTGGAGTGGAGCCCCCTGGCTGCCCCTATGTGTAGGAGCCGGAGGGGGCACATGCCGCTGCTTCTGGGAGCCATGTGGAGCGGCCCCCTACCCTGCTCCCTGGCTGCAGCACCAGAGCAGGGCAAGCCCCTGAACCCCTCCCCAGCAGGAGCTCAAGGGCTGGATTAAAACGGCTGGTGGACTGGATGCAGCCCATGGGCCGCAGTTTGCCCACCCCTGACTTATAGGCTACAGTGGTCCCAGCCAGCTGGGGAACCCCATTCTCTGAAAGCCTGCTAGTATTTCAGGAATATTTCTAATGGCCACCACCCCTTGGTAAGTCACAGTAAGACCTGCCTGGCACTCACTTCTCCACAGGGGTCTGGGGAGGACAGACAAGTTCTCCCACAACATACCACCAACCAATTCCTATAGGAGCTCCTGGTGGTGCAGCACTAGGGTTCCTGGGATATCCCTAGAAATCCTACCACGAAACACATGTCGCTGCAGCTTGAGTAAGGCCCTACTAAATTCATGGTCCATTTTGGTCAATTTCATGGTCATAGGATTTTTTAAATTGTAAATTTCATGATTTCAGATATTTAAACCTGAAATTTCACAGTGTTGTAACTGTAGGGGTCCCGACCCAAAAGAGGATTGTGGGGGCAGGGGGTTACAAAGTTATTATAGTGGGGGTTTTGGTATTACCACTCTTACTTCTGTGCTGCTGCTGGTGGCAGCACTGCCTTCAGAGCTGGGTGGCCAGAGAGCAACGGCTGCTGGCCAGGAGCCCAGCTCTGAAGGCAGAGCCACCGCCAGCAGCAGTGCAGAAGTAAGGATAACCTGGTATGGTATTGCCACCCTTACTTCTGTGCTGCTGCCTTCAGAGCTGGGCCCTCGGCCAGCAACTGCCACTCTCCAGCCCATGGAGTGGCAGTTGCTGGCTGAGGGCCCAGCTCTGAAGGCAGCAACGCAGAAGTAAGGGTGGGCTAGTATGGTATTGCCACCCTTAAATTTGTGCTGCTGCTGGCCGGGCAGTGCCTTCAGGAGCTGGGTGCCCGGCCAGTAGCCACTGTTCTCTGTCCACCCAGCACTGAAGCAGTGCAGAAGTAAAGGTGGCAGTACTATGATGCCCCTACAATAACCTTGTGACCCCCCTCTCCCACAACCCCTTTTTGGTTCAGGACCCCCAGTTTGAGAAATGCTGGTCTCCCCTGTGAAATCTGTACAGCATAGGGTAAAAATACACAAAAGACCAGATTTCACAGGAGAGATTTCACAGTCCATGCTGCATTTTTCATGGTTGTGAATTTGGTAGATCCCCTAAGCATGAGGTATACAGTGTTTGGTGAGTGTGTGGCTCTGCCATATGGACTCTCAGAGGTGAGTGTGGCTAACAAGCAAGCCAGGATGTGGGAACACACCTATTATAGATACACCCAGACACAAGTTACTGGGCTCAGTACAGGGGTAACTGGGTGAAATTCTTTGGCCTGTGATATACAGGAGGGCAAACTAGAAGATTTAATAATCCCTTCTGGTTTTTGAATCTATGAAATCCAGTGGCACAATGGGAACTTAACCTAGACAGAGAAGCTGTCCTGGTGCTATCCTTTCAGGACTTTTTTATACCTCATGAAGAAGCATAAAAGGGCACAAGCCCAATGCTTTTCTTTTATTGGCCATCTTTGATTGCATAAGTAATAGTAGTAGTTATTTAAAAATTGGAAGTAAAATCCTATTGAGGAAAATAGAAAGGATCATAAACTCTGGCAAGTCAGGTGTAAAAGTATAATTAGTCAGGTCAAAAAATTGGAAGCGGAACTAGCCAAAGACTCAAACACAAACAGCAAAAAAAATTTTGAGTACACCAGTCAGGCAACTGGTGCTAAAGAAGCACTCAAGGAAGAGAAGGCCATTGCAGAGAAGCTAAATGATTTTTTTGCATCGGTCTTCACTGCAGAGGATGTGAGAGAGATTTCCACACCTGAGCCATTTTTTTTTAGGTGACAAATCTGGGAAACTGTCCCAGGTTGAGGTGTCAGTAGACGAGGTTTTGGAATAAATTGATAAATTAAACAATAATAGGTCACCAGGACCAGATGGTGTTCACCCAAGAGTTCTGAAGGAACTCAAATATGAAATTGCAGAACTACTAACTGTGATATGTAATCTATAATTTAAAACAGTTTCTGTATCAGATGACTGGAGGATAGCTAATGTGACACCAATTTTTAAAAAAGGCTCTAAAAGCAATCCTGACAGTTACAGGTCGGTAAGCCTAACTTCAGTACCAGGCACATTGGTCGAAACTATAGTAAAGAACAGACTCAGACAAATAGACAAACACAATTTTTTGGGGAAGAGTCAACATGGCTTTTGTAAAGGGAAATTATGCCTCGAAAATCGATTATAATTTTTTGAGAAGGTCAACAAACATGTGGCTATAGTGTACTTGAACTTTCAGCAAGCCTTTGACCAAAGGCTCTTAAGCAAAGTAAGCAGTAATGGTATAAGTGGGAAGGTCCTCTCGTGGATCAGTAACTGGTTAAAAGACATAAAACAAAAGGTAGGAATAAATGGTCAGTTTTCAGAATGGACAGAGGTAAATGGTGGTGCCCCCCTAGGGGTCTGTACTGGGACCAGAGCTGTTCAACATACTCATCAATGATCTGGAAAAAGGGGTAAACAGTACAATTGCAGACGATACAAAATTACTCAAATAGTTAAGTCCCAGGCAGACTGCAAAGAGTTACAAAGGGATCCCACAAAACTGGGTGACTGGGCAACAAAATGGCAGATGAAATGCACTGTTGGTAAATGCAAAGTAATGCATATTGGAAAATATAATCCCAACTATAAATACAAAATGATGGGGTCTAAACTAGCTTTTACCACACAAGAAAGAGAACTTGGAGTCATTGTGGATAGAAAATATCTGCTTTATGTGCAGCAGCAGTCAAAAAAGCTAACAGAATGTTAGGAACCATTAGGAAAGGGATAGATAATAAGACAGAAAATATCATAATGCCACTAGATAATTCCATGGTATGCCCACACCTTGAATACTGTGTGCAGTTCTGGTCGCCACTTCTCAAAAAAGGTATAGTAGAATTGAAAAACGTACAGAGAAGGGGAACAAAAATGATTCTGGGTATGGAACAGAGAGCAACTAAAAAGGAGGAGAGATTTAAAAAGACTGGGACTTTTCAGCTTGGAAAAAAGACGACTAAGAGGGGATATGATAAAAGTCTGTAAACTCATGAATGGTGTGGAGAAAATGAATAAGAAAGTGTTATTTACCCCTTCACATAACACAAGAACCAGGGGTCACCCAATGAAATTAATAGGCAGCAGGTTTAAAACAAACAGAAGGAAGGATCCAGAGTAGCAGAAGGAAGTACTTCTTCACACAACACACAGTCAACCTGTGGACCATGTTGCCAGGGGATGTTGTGAAGGCCAAAACTGTAATGGAGTTCAAAAAAAAAAAAAGCGCTAGATAAGTTCATTAAGGACAGGTCCATTAATGTCTATAAGCCAGGAGGGTCAGGGATGCAACCTCATGCTGTGTGTGTTCCTAGCCTCTGATTGACAGATGCTGGGAGTGGATGACAGGGGACGGATCACGTGATGATTACCTGTTCTGTTCATTCCCTCTGAAGCACCTGGCATTGGCCATTGCTGGAAGACAGGCTACTGGGCTAGATGGACCATAGGTCTGACCCTGTCTGTCTGTTCTTATGTTCCTTTTATTTAGCAATTCCCCAACAGTTCATTAAATGCTGCCCAGACATAGAATAAAGCCTGGTCTACACTACAGAGTAAGGTTGAGATATGGCACCTTACGTTGCTCTAACTCTCTAAGCGTCTACACTAAAATGTAGCTCACACTAATGTAACTCGCCCACTATACTGACTTAATAACGCCGCCTCCACAAGAGGCATAGGTCAATGTAGTTAAGTTGATGCAGTATCAGTGTAGACACTGTGTTATTTACATCAACTGTTGCTGCCTTTCAGAAACCATACTGCAATGCCCAATGCTATCAGTTAAATTTATGCAAGCACTTCTGATGGGGACTCGTGCTGCCGACACTAGGAGTGTAGTGTCGACATGCAAAAGCAATGTAATTACTGCCGTGGCTGTATATCAACGTAATTTAGGTTGACTTAATTCTGTAGTGTAGACTTTTCTTAAAACAGGCCCGCTGCCCTGATGAGTTGACAATTTAAAAAGGCAACATAGAGGGGAGGACTGAGAAAAGGGATAGAACAGAGATTAGATTAGCTAGGGCCCCTCTGTGTATTTTATAATAGCGCAGTAATGCTGTAACATGTTAAAATGAACCTTAACTGGTAAAACTAGATAATATTTAATCCTGCTTCAGTGTAGGGGATTGGACTAGATGACCTACCAAGGTCTCTTCCCGTCCTGCATTTCTATATCAGTCCTGCTTCGCCAGGTTTGAACAAAGTACATGAACCTGATTCTCCACTGCTTTGCACCTTGTGTATGCATTTAACCCTTTACAAAGTGAGTGTAAAATACTACCAGTCTGATTTGAAAGTATTTTATATCCACTTTGCACTTACTTAGCACAGGAATTGATGACTAAACAATGTGTAAGGCATTAGAGAATCAGGCCCCATGTTTGTTTTAAAGGGATCACATCCAAAGCATCTTATCAAATCCTTCTTCTCCTTTCACTTTGATCCATCAAGCAACAATCCTGGAGAGTTTTCTACAGCAGTCAGTGGCTATTTTGCTCAGTTGCTCCATGGCTGGAAATGACTAGAATGAGTTTGAAAGAGTGAATCATAGAATCACCGAATATCAGGGTTGGAAGGGACCTCAGGAGGTCATCTAATCCCCTGCTCAAACCAGGACCAATCCCCAACTAAATCATCCCAGCCAGGGCTTTGTCAAGCCTGACCTTAAAAACCTCAAAGGAAGGAGATTCCACCACCTCCCTAGGTAACGCATTCCAGTGCTTCACCACCCTCTTAGTGAAAAAGTTTTTCCTAATATCCAACCTAAACCTCCCCCACTGCAACTTGAGACCATTACTCCTTGTTCTGTCATCTGCTACCACTGAGAACAGTCTAGATCCATCCCCTTTTGAACCCCCTTTCAGGTAGTTGAAAGCAGCTATTAAATCCCCCCTCATTCTTCTCTTCCGCAGACTAAACAATCCCAGTTCCCTCAGCCTCTCCTCATAAGTCATGTGTTCCAGTCCCCTAATCATTTTCCAGTCCCCTAATCAATGAAGTGAGCTGTAGCTCACGAAAGCTTATGCTCAAATAAATCTGTTAGTCTCTAAGGTGCCACAAGTACTCCATTTCTTTTTGCGGATACAGACTAACAAGGCTGCTACTCTGAAACCTAATCATTTTTGTTGCCCTCCGCTGGACGCTTTCCAGTTTTTCCACCTCCTTCTTGTAGTGTGGGGCCCAAAACTGGACACAGTACTCCAGATGATGTCTCACCAATGTCGAATAGAGGGGAACGATCACGTCCCTCGATCTGCTAGCAATACCCCTACTTATACATCCCAAAATGCCATTGGCCTTCTTGGCAACAAGGGCACTCTGTTGACTCATATCCAGCTTCTTGTCCACTGAAACCCCTAGGTCCTTTTCTGCAGAACTGCTGCCTAGCCATTTGGTCCCTAGTCTGTAGCGGTGCATGGGATTCTTCCATCCTAAGTGCAGGACTCTACACTTGTCCTTGTTGAACTTCATCAGGTTTCTTTTGGCCCAATCCTCTAATTTGTCTAGGTCCCTCTGTATCCTATCCCTACCCTCCAGCGTATCTACCACTCCTCCCAGTTTAGGGTCATCTGCAAACTTGCTATGGGTGTAGTCCACGCCATCCTCCAGATCATTAATTAAGATATTCAACAAAACCGGCCCCAGGGCCGACCCTTGGGGCACTCCGCTTGATGTAGATGTCCAAGTAGGTGTGTCAGAACTGCACCTGGACAGCATTAATTTCTGACAGGGTGGATGCCTGTTTAAAGGCAATAATTATTTCTTAGCTCAAAAGGGTGTTGTGAAGCGTCACTAGAACTAGATAGGTGTGCGTAAAAGGCTTTGATGATGCAAAATACTACACAGTATGTAATATGGTGTCAGGAAGGGGTGACACCCCTTCTTAAAGGCCTGAAGGTCCAAACCCACTGAAGCAACTCAATGAGAGTCTTCCAAGTGATTTCAATGGGCTTTGGATCAGGTCCTAAAATTTTAGCGCAGCTGGAACATTTTAACATTATTTTAAAATACCTCAGTTGTTGTGAGAGATAGAAGTGGAAATCTGGGCATATAACAGGCAGATCCAGCTCTGAACTACAGCCAGGCTGTGCATCTGCTTAGGTTGGCAAGACTAAGGGAGTGGCAGTGCTGTCTATACACCTGACTTGGCACATAGAGAGCAGAAGGCTGACTGGTACCCTGAGTCCACCCTCTGCAGCTCTCTCTCCCTTTCCCCACCTGTCTACAGTGCTCATGCTAGTGAAGAAGTTAGGTTTTTATACTTGAAGAAACCCAGTCTTGGTGGCACTTGCTCTGTCCCCCTGGTTCTGGGCTCTCCCTTTCACTAACCTCTCAGCTCAAATCCAGGTTGGCAAGAAAGGGAGGCTCAGCTGAAAATAACCAACCCCAGCCAACCTGGGCTGCAGTGCACAGAGCACCCTTCCCATTGAGCAGAGGGCTGCAGTTTCCTTCCCAACGAGGGCGCCCTCCTGATGATGACAGTGTATTGTTGTAGTTGCTTCTGGTGTGCAACAGAATAAGAAAGACCCTGGAATGGATTTTATTAAGACTGTCGAGCTGCTTGTGAATGATTTTGTGACGATACTCACGCGTGTGTGTGTGTGTGTGTGTGTGTGTGTGTGTGTGTGTGTATAATTCTCTGTTTAAATTTTGTTCTGTGACTTTTTTTTACTCCTTAAACAGCTACATCGAGTGACTTTTCAGGGTTTGTCCGGTGACTTCCCGATATGTGGAGTAAAATGTAGGGCTGCCTGTGAAGACTTGATAAGCATTGCCTCGAACAAGTGATAGGCTCCTACACCAGTGGCCCGACACTAGATGTCAGCTGCCCAAGATGCTTGGACAGATAGCTTCTGGAGTGGATATGGTCTCTCCGTCTGGCTGAGCTGTCGTCAGCACTTTTGAAACAGTTGGTGGTTTCCCTTCTCCTAAATACTGGTTTAAACAATGGACTAACTGGGTGAAAGTTAATGGCTTATGATATATAGGAGGTCAGATTAGCAGGTCTAATGGTCCCTTCTGATTTTAAACTCTCTGAAAAAAAAAAAAATTCTGTCCATTATTATCCCACTACCAGCCAATCCCTCAATGAACTAATTTTACATAAAAAGTGTGCATTCACTCAACTCCAGCCTCTACTGCAGCAGGAGAACACAGCTGCTTATTACTGTAATTTCAGCCTGAGTGATCTGTTTATACCAGCTTATATTTTCACCAAAAAGGGGGGTTTTCAGGGCAAAAACACCAGCGCTGTGCCTTGGAGAAGTTTTCTATGCTAAACATGTCAACAGAGAAATGCTTGGAGGCAGAAGCTACGCCCTGGTCTACACTGGCGGGGTGGGGGGGTGGGATTGATCTAAGTTACGCAACTTCAGTTACGTGAGTAACATGGCAGAAGTCGACGTACTTAGATTGACTTACCGTGGTGTCTTCACTGCGATGAGTCGACTGCTGCCGCTCCCCCGTCAACTCTGCCTGCGCCTCTCGCGGCGGTGGAGTACAGGAGTCGACGGGACAGCGTTTGGAGGTCGATTTATCGCGTCTAGATTAGACGCGATAAATCAATCCCCGCTGGATCGATCGCTGCCCGCCAATCCGGCAGGTAGTGAAGACATAGCCTAAGTCAAACATGGGCTAGTCCGCAGCCACAGCTCTCATTCTCCCATTCAGAGGATATCTGTGGGCCTGTCTTTACCCGTGAGTTACCACATGCTGTAGGTTGTATCCGATTGAGTCAACACTGGCCACACACAATTATGGAGCTCTGTAAAAAGCTGGATGAGTGCAATTGCAGTTGCTGGTACTGGAAGCTGCATGCAAACATGGGGAACAACTGCTGAATAGGTTATATGCAGGGATAGCGGAGGTCTGGTTCAGAAGCACGGAATAGGTAGATGGCATTGGCTGAGAGGGTCCTGGCAGAATTGCAGGAAGACATTGGCAGACTAGCAGTCCTTGAGTGTTCTGTTGCAGCACTAACCTGTATGCAGGCTGCAGAGAGGTGGTGTAAGCAGCTCAGCTCTCTCAATGGGTGTTCTATGCCCAACTCATGCTATTACCATCACCAGCTGGGAGACAGGAGTTGAGTTGCTGTGTGTGGAGGGTGTCAAGTCACTGGAACACTCGAGCTATAATGTGATAACTCATCAGTGAAGACAAACCACTAGTGAGAGGAGAGTTCCATGGATTCCACAGCCAGTAAGGAAAGTCCAGCAGGCATCAGATGACAAAGATGAGAGGCGAGATAACCTTTATTGATTTGGGTCATCAGTTGTTACTTTTGTCATCAATCAGCTAACTTGGTCCAGCTGCTGGAATTTAAAGGGAACAGCAGTTATAACCCATAGGTGCCAAATAATGGGACTCTATTGTCAGATGTAGGAAATCAGATGATGCCATTAGAATGATAACATGACTTGCAGAGACCCATGGTTACAGCAGAGGGCAGTACAGAGACTTGACACAGGATTACGTGCTGAAGCGCACCTGATTCCTCTCAGAAATAGAGTGACAGAAAGTAGCTACCACACCCGGTCTTTTCCACCAGGAAGTAGTAACTCAGGTGACAGCATAATTTAGAAACAGGAAACTAATCAAGAAAATTGTCTGAGGCAATCAGGGGCAGTAGTTTAGTCCCGTAGCAGATGATTTATTATTACTCATTGGGTTTATCATGGTAATGCTTAGGGATCAGCTAAGATTGCCTGCCTCCCTCCCTCCCCCGCCCCCTCCACCCCATACGAGTACTGTACAAACACTGAGGAGTAGACACGCGATACCTGGAAGATCTTACACTCTAGACCAGACAGACATTGGGTGCAGGGAAGGAGTATAGCACATAAGTAGCGTGAAGGTCTGAAAACATGCTAATGCCACAAGTTTTATTTAATGCTTTGTAAGGGATTTTGGTGCTTGGGGATTAGCTAAATCAGGGGTCTCAAAAAGTCCCGGCCTGTGGGCCATCTGCGGCCTGAGAACCTCCCCACTGCAGCCCGCGGAGGAGAGACGCATGCAGACATGCTGCCGGCAATGTCGGCTGCAGGCGCCGCAGCTCCCATTGGCTGGGGGACAGGGACAGAGATACCATCGCTAGTCGCCAGGCAAAGTCAGCCATGGAGGCAGCATCATTAGTTGCTGGGCAGAGTCAGCCATGGAGGCAGCATCACTTTTTTCCCCCCCAATGAATATAAACAAGTCAAAATACCGACCACAGCTATCGGACGCACATCTTGCTGCAATCCTGAAGGTTTCAACTGCTCAGTCACTGGGGCCAAACATCAACAAACTGAGAGAACTGAAGCATTGCCAGGTGTCTGGCAAACACTAAAAACTCTCTGGCAGGCAAAGAATTGTATAAAGTTGTATGACAGTTTTATTATTTCTAAGAAATTTGAAATAAATACAATATAAATGTTTTCTTTTCTGAACACCAACTTCAGTGACGTTATTGGCCCGCTGGGAGGATTTGAGGACTGGCACTGGCCCTAAGGTAAATTGAGTTTGAGACCCCAGAGCTGAATGGAAAAAAACAACAAAGAAGGGAGGCGGGTGGGGGGAGAGGGGCAGGGGAGAAGACAAGGGCCAAGAGCATGCAGGGCTGGTGGAGTGAGACTGGGTGGGAGGGGGAATTTGGAGGGCATGGCCGAACAGCATAGGGGGGAGACTGTCCGGAGTGAAAATAGCAGCAAACTGCCTAACACCTTCATCAGTGTCCAACAGTCCCTTCTGAGGTGGCTGCTTGTGAGTGTCGCTGTGTTCCCTCTCCCCACATAGCTCATGCCACCTCAGACATTCTTCCATGTACCGCCATAGGTTGGGGAAGGAAGATGACCCCAGAGGAGTGGGTGGTCACCCCTGGACATATGATGGGTCAGGAAATGGGCATTGAGATGCTGCTTGAAACCATGGAAGGCCTCTTAAGTTAATAATGACCCAGGCCCACTTTAGCAAGTGCAGCTGGGAGGTCTTTCCTCGAAACAGTGGGAAGCCTTGCTAGGAGAAAGGCCTGCCCGTCAGCCATGAAAGAGCACGGTTGAGTGCAGTAAGAGCTGGACTGCAAGGTGTTAGCTTCTTCCAGCAGGATGATGATGATGAACGCAATGGAACACTTTTCAATGAATGTCCAGGTGCTGCATGGACCAGATCCAATGGACCAGCTGCTTCAGCCTCCTGTGGTCCTTGTGCTCCAGCGTGCAGATACAAAGGGGTGGTAGGGGAGGGGGAAAAACAAAAATAAACCATGGATCCAGCCTACTGAGGATTTCCCCAGCATGGGACAATCCCTGCACAGGGCCCTGCTGAGGCCCTCTTTCCCCTTGGCTGTGGGGTGAGCATGGCTGGAAGAAATAGAGTATGGCTGGTGAGGCCCTACATCCATGGCTGCTGGAATGATCCCTGAGTGCCGCTGGCAGACTGTGTGGTGTAGTGTGAATTTCGTGCTTGTGCAAATTTCTTGGTTGGAAGCCCTGGAAATGCAGCTCTTTATTCTCAACAGGAGACTTTGAGAATGGGCAGCAGCAACACAAGTTTCCCCTAAGAGGCCCATCAATGTGCCTCACGCCTGCCCTGGAGGAATCATTTCGAGGAGGTGAAATGGTAGTTGAGTTTCCATGCCAATTCCTTCCTTGGGGGTCTCTGCTAAGACATCTCTCAGCAGTGACAATCATCATAGGAATGTTTGCGATATGGATACTCATCTGCTGAAAGTAGACTGAGACCATCATAGTCTTTTCAGGCTTCCAAGAAGACCTCAACTTCTAAAGGTATGGGGATGCCTGACCTAAGGCCTTGTCTACACCAAAGGGAAAAGGCGATCTAAACTATGCAATTTGAGTTATGTGAATAGTGTAACTCAAATTGATGTAGCTTAGATCTACTTACCGTGGGGTCCACACTACGAGACGTCAACAAAAGACCCTCTCCCGTCAACTACCCTTACTCTTCTTGATCAGGTGGAGTATAAGAGTCGACGGGAGAGTGATCGGTGGTCAATTTAGCAGGTCTTCACTAGACCTGCTAAATTGACCGCCGATGCATCGATCACTGCAGTGTCAATCCTCCGGTATGTGTAGACAAGCCCTAAGCTATGACTGCCCACCACATCTGTGTTGGCATTAGCAAGTCTGGGTGGAAAGAGGGCAGGGAATGGCCAAATGGATATTTTTTACCTTAACATGCCCCTGTTTCAAATTCAATTATTCTGTCTGTGTCTGAAATCAAGATCATGGTGGGTGCAAATGATAGGAATAAATGCCATATCAGAAATACTCCAGATGTGGCATGTGCTACTAGGGACAAGAATAAACTTACTGGGCCAGATTTTCAAACTGGGCTGCCAGACATCTAAACTGTTCAGCTGAAGTGGGATCTTACATACATGTTTCCCTTTGACATATACTTCCATAGATATAAAGAGAAATTATCTGAATGTTGTTCTGCCCATCTCCAGCTGACACTGCTTGATTTTTTTTCTCTGGCATTAGTTGTCAGCTGGTTGTGAGGCAAGAGTTAGAGGATTTAGCCTAGATGTACAGGTAGGAGGAAAAAGGTCATTCCCTTTTGTGGAGGAGTTTGACATTTTGAAATCTGGTTTCATTCTGATTTGGAATGAAAACCAAAAACTCCAAAATTCTTTCTGAAAGAAGAAGGATCCTGACATGGGCAGTCTGCTGGGCTGGCTGCCCTGAAGTTGCAGGTCCTGGCAGTCGATGCGATGCAAGGCAGGGAGCTTGGGAGCCAGCACTGCCCAGTTCCCTACTAGCCAAGCTGCAGAGGAGGGTGGGTCCATAAGCAGGGTACTACCCTAGGACTTGGGAGAGCTGGATTTAATTCCCTGCTCTGCTAGACTTCCTGTGATCTTGGCATAGTATTTTGCCTCAGTTCCCATCTGTAAAAATGGAGCCAATAACAGTACTTCTCTATCTCACAAGAGCCTTGTGAGGATAAATCCATTAAAGATTCTAAGGGGCTCAGATACTACAGTGTTAGGGGCCATATGAGTACCTAAGATAGATTTGGGAGCCAGAGCTTCCAGGCTGATAGCTCCCCACCAGGCTGGCTGCTGAGTGAGCATGCTGGCAGGAAATCAGACAGGTTTCTGATGGAATTCCAATTTCAGTGTAGGTCTGAGTGAAGCTTACTATAACAGAGGAGGGTCAATTTAGATAAGCAATGTTTCTGTGTAATTAACAGGAGTCAGGGGACATGAACCTGTTTCAGATATTTACGGGTCTGTGGTGTGCAGTTCAGTCGTTAAATCGTTCACAACTTCAGAGCCAAATTCTCTTCTCAGTAACAACTGAGCAACTCTGTTAAAGTCAATGAATTTGCACCAATGTAACTGAAGAGAATTTGCCTGTTTATTTATGATAAGCCTGAATAGAGATGAGACAGGAGCTGGTTATAAGTACATTAGCTTCTGGCCTTGGATACCAAAGTAACGAGTGTGGGATACAAGCCTGAACAGAATGTGGCTTATATAGGGACTCCACTTCTATTTCTGGCACCTGTGGCAGTTTTAGGTAATGCTGACATACAGCTCACTCTCTTGTCCATTTAACTAGGCTTAAAATAATGACGCAGCAAGAACAGCAGCACAGGCTGTAAAACTGCACTGAAGTCTGCTAGAAAGCTAGAAGAAAACTGCCATTTATAAATATTAGAAGCTGAGAGCGACAAACAAAAAAACACACCCCACTACATACAGAGTTATTGCCACATCCAATTTTTGCACCTTGGTTTGCACTTTGATGTAAATATGAACTAACTGAATGTCCTATTTAAGGAAAGCGTAGTGTAAGGAAGATTCTCCAGAATGAGTCAAAGTGAGGCTTAACTTAAGGTTATTTCAAGTAGATTACTGAAGACGATTATTTCTGATAGTGTCTAACTGACCTCAGTTTATTTACATGCAGTAGTATGTGATTCACAGATGAAAGCCCATAGAAAGGATTGCACTGAGGAATATCACTCTGCTACAAAAGCATCCCCATCCAAGCTTGTTGTATGTGGTGCTGTCTGAATTCTCTCAGTGATCTGGGGCCATGTTCTTTCATCCATAGGAGAAATATTTCTCCACTTAATAGGCTATGGCCTTATCATTCCTTCTAAGGCACGGACATTCATGCACTGTCACAATATTGTTCCCTATGCCCTTCAGCCTACGTACAGTGTACTAGTGGGTTAATGAACCACAGCTAAAGAGATTAGGAATAATTCCAGAAAGACATCCACAAGCAGATCCTCCTTGGGTAGGTATTTTCAGTGGGTCAAGGGAGCAATACAGGCCTCTGTAATTTACAGTGTTGCTTTTACCCCAGTTGCCTACAGACAAGCTTAGAAATTAACAGCAGTTTTCTTCTACCAGAGTTCTGCAATATCAACAACAAGCAATTGATTCTCCCGGTAGAATAGAGGGTGTGAGTTAGGGATCTAAGATCAGTGTCATTTTCATTGGCAGCACCCTCTGTTCCTAGTGTTTTAAAGAAAAGAAAAAATCCCCCACAAAAACACACTTTAAATTGTTTTCTCTAGTGACTCACTTTGGTCATCTTAAGGAGGGCCACCATAATAAACCCATTGGAGCCAATGGTATAGTCATTTATGCTAGTGTAAGAGAGCAGGAAGTAGTGAGGTCAATGGGTTTACATGTTTATACTCGTACGAGGAAATTCACACCCTTTGGGTGGAGACAGAAAAGAAGAACAAGACACCAGAGCAATGTGTTCTCTGCTTTGCCTGCCCTCACCCTGAGCACTGCACTGCTCTAAGTGCATGATCATCACCCTTATAGCAAAACACTCTGGCGAGGTGCTCCACCGTATGGCATGTACCTACCCGGAGGTTAACAGGCTAGAAATTCACCAGACCCTTGCTAGAATGCAGGATTTGGGATCCATACCAAGTACCACGCTATAGCAGGGACCATGTTAAAATGAAATTACTGTATACAGTAAATGTCTTCTCCATAAAGTGTAGAAAACCTTAGAAAATAAACTCCTACTTGAAGGAAACAATAAATGAAAAAAAATGTTGCTTTATTAAAGATTTAAAGTAGACATTACAATAAATTACTCTAGTTTTTCTTTAAAAAGTTGGTGAGTTGCTTTTCCTTCTTGCTGCTGTGCCACTTCCGCTTAGCAAACTCCAAAAGACTATGTAGTGCATAATTTTTATAGGCTCAACGTCTTGTGTCTCAAACCATCTCAAAGCAGTCTAGGCCGGCTATGGTCGCAGTTGACATTGGAACTACGTCCACTTCATCTTCCTCTTCTTCCACGGTGAAGGCCAATTCTTCAGCTTCTGGAATGTTGTTTGGTCATAGTACCTGAAGAATTTGGTCATCCGTTAGACTTTCAGCAATGGGACAAAGTTCTTCTGCTTCATGGTCGCCTCTTATCCAGGACTCGATATTTTGTGTCAGAACAGTTACCCCAAGCCCGGAGAGTTGCTGGCACAGCTCCTGCATCCACTCCATGTCTGTTTTTCCAACTTCCTCCTCTGTAAATCCCTCAAAGTCAAATTCCTCCTCAGACTGTGTTCAGTTTTCTTCATTTTCTTCCAGGACCGGGTGACCAAACGACTAAGTCCCACCATCCAACAGCAGTTTATCATTTCAGCGCGTAATAAATTCCAGGAATTGCCGCCACTGTAAAAGAAGTCTTTTATAGTCAACTTCTTCAGAAAAATCGGTG
This sequence comes from Natator depressus, assembly GCF_965152275.1. NCBI lineage: Eukaryota > Metazoa > Chordata > Testudines > Cheloniidae > Natator > Natator depressus. The sequence goes on from NC_134234.1 coordinate 40,130,506, forward strand.
ACAGACAACTGGCTTTCTATCATTTGTCGTACCAAGTTCCATCGATAGTGCTGCTTAAAAAAGGCAATAACACCTTGCTCAAGCAGCTGGATTTTGGAAGTTGTGATTTTAGGTAAGTATTCAACCCATATTTTACCGTCACGCGTTCTGAGTCTTTTGGCCAGAGGATGTTTGCTGGACAGTTGTCTAGCAAAAGAACGGCCTTTTCTTCGAAGCATTTTGCCTGCAAATGCTTTCGCACAGAAGGGACAAATTCGATGAAGAACCATTGTTAAAAAAACTCGTCATCCAGGAATTTTTGGAGTTCTTGTACTAAAACGGCAGGCAATTCACATTTACGTGATGAAAGCACCAAGGCATGCGAGACTTTCCAATGCACAATGGTTTTAATTTATGCTTGCCTGTTGCATTCACACAAGACAATAAAGTAAGGTGATCTTTTGCCTGTTTATATCCTTCTTTCTTACGTTCATCTGTTCTGACAGCCAGGGTTTTATTGGGCAACACTTTATAATAAATTCCTGTTTCATCTGCATTGTAAACCTGTTCCTCTGAGTAACCCTCTGCCTGTAAAATTTCCCTCAGCTTCGCAGGGTACGACTGCGCGGCGTCAGCATCAGCAGAGCATTTTTCTCCCAAAACTGCAATCTGAGAGATTGTGTCTTTTCTGAAATCGCCATAGCCAACCTGAATTCGCCTTAAAATTGCTGAATTCACCATTAAGTTCCCTGTCAAATTTTTCTACTTGCATGGCTGTAAGCGGACCAGAGATTGGAATGCCTTTCTGCTGTTCTTGCACAAACCATATGTACACCGCAGAATCAAGATTGGCATCATTCGCTAAACGGGCTCGTTTTCTTTGAAGACCATGCTCTTCATCCAGGTTATGAATGTAAGTTCCAAGCTTGTCAGCATTCTTTAGCCATCCACAAAAGGTGGATTCGTTAATGCCAATATTGCGGCTAATCTTTGCCTGGGTTTTGCCATTTCTAAGTTGTTCAATAGCATCCAATTTCTCCTGCACCGAGTAAGCCTTCCTTTTGCCCGACATTTTTGACACCTTCCTAAAGATAAATATTATACCTGTAAATTTATTACATTACATATGTATGGCGTTCTAGGCCTACAGCATTCGTCTTAGGGCTTATCTACACTACCACGTGGGGTCGATCTAAGATACGCAACTTCAGCTACATGAATAGCTGATGCTCTCCTATTGACTGCGCTTGTGCTCCTCATTCTGGTGGAGTACTAGAGTCGACAGGAGGGTGCTCAGCAGTCGATTTATCGCGTCTATACTCAAAACTGTACAGTACTTAACTTTGGGATCCATGCCCGCGATTGTGTTATATCTGAATTCACGTTATATAGATGTGCATTCTAGCGAGGGTCCAGTGTATGATGCTATAATCCTGGCTCCCCTCTAACCCAGGCAGAAGCCATTCTGCAAGCTCTCTATGACAGGGGCTGCAAAGGGGTAGTCTGTGGTGAAGCTAGAATGGTAGTGGGTATGGGCCATGTGTTTTTTGCTTGTATAGCCCCTAACCAGGAAATAGCTCCTAGGTCAGTGATGGGCAACCTGTGGCCCATCAGAGTAATCTGCTGGCAGCCTGCAAGACAGTTTGTTTACATTGACCGTCCGCAGGCACGGCCGCCTGCAGCTCCCAGTGGCTGCGGTTCGCCGTTCCCGGCCAATGGAGCTTTTTTGTTTAACATGTCTGTTTAAGCAAAACAGAGGAATTTCCACCAGACAGACAGAATTTGGCTGTAGGGTTTGTTTTGAAGTTTAACTGAAGTATGTGAAAGCAGGGAAAGTGGAAAAAAAACTCTCAGCATGTAAAAATCAAGGTTCACCAAGTGCTATAGGTCATTGGCAAAAATCTTTACAAGACACTCACATATAAACTTTCACTCCATTACACAAGGTTACAGTGTTTGTCTTTTATTCAGAAGACCTCATTAATATTCTAGCTTTTTCCTTATACTAGCTGAGACATTTCTTCGTGCTAATTCCAGAGAGCTCCTAGTTTCATACCATTTTGTCATTTTCAGTCTACAATTTAAAAAAAAAAGCCAAAACAGTTCCATGACTATCTACAGTACAAGAAATAATTCATTTGAGAAATGAAAAGATAAAGGTTATTTTCATAATAGCTATGATTTTATAACATTGGCAGTATGCAATGTGTGACAAAGCTCTGTCCTTGTCTCTGTGGGTCCTGCATTTCCTGGCAGATTTCACTAGCCTCAGAGGCTCACTGTGAGCCTCCACATAACCCATCTCTCTCTAGAGACAAGGGTCACAGTCTACTAAGCCATTTTCATCATAAGCAAGTGAGGGAGGTGAGGAGAAGCTATGCTCCCTTGCACAGTCTCTGTTGTCTCCCAGTCTCAGTGATTAATCAGGGAGGGGGAAAAGGGGGAGCCCTGGCCCACCCTCTACTCCAGGCTCCAGCCCAGGGACCCTAATAGTATCAGCTATGGAGCTGACCTTTTAGAAACAGGACACATACAATTCCCTGAGCTTCTTCCCCCCACAGCAGCTCCCACTTCCTCAGGCTCCACTCCACCCTTACCTCAGGACCTCCTTCCTTGTGCCTGATATGGTGTGTACTGCTCAGTCTCTCCAACCACACAACTTCCTCCCACAGCTCCTGACATCTGCACCCACCTGACCAACTGGGAAGCTTTTAACTAGTTTCAGCCAGTCTCTGATTGGCTTCAGGTGTCCCAATCAACCTAGCATTCTCCCTGCCTTCTGGAAAGTTCTTAATTGGCCCTAGGTGTCTTAATTGACCTGGAGCAGCTGCCATTTAACTTATCCAAGTACCAGGGATTTGTTTAGCCTGGAGCTAATCTCTCACTACTTTTCTATAGACATATGGCCTTGCCCCATCACAAATGTAAAATGTTAATAGAATTATTTACAGCACGTGTACTAGATGTTTAAAGTTGATATACTTTATTAAAATGACATTGGAGGTTACATCTGCTTTTCTGGTAAAAACAAAACAAAGAAAAAACCATACTACTCTCACACACACACACACACACACACACACACACACACACAATCACACTCTAAATAACATGGAATTTCAGACCTTACAAAAATACCTTAGTTATGAATTCACAAGTAAGTAAAAACATCTTGTAATACTAGAATATCTTGCCTGGAAAAAGTTTGTTCTTATTGCTATTGAATGTATAGTTTTCAGGACTGAAATCTGCATAAAAGGCTAGTTTCACAAAGGGACTCAGGTGCTTTACTGCCTCTTTAGGTGCTTATGACCAATCACAAAAGCACCATTCAGCTACTGCTTAACCTTGAAGGTGTCTAGATTTCCACCTGACAGCTAATGACCTGCTTGGAGCCCTACCTTACACCTAAGGCATAGCAGGATTCTCAAACTAGGTGTTTACCAAATTGGTCTCTGGAGAGATGGGCAGGGAAACACGCCCAGAGCATGCCTAACCTGCACAAGAGACAGTCAGAAATTTTGGGGCCTGGCTAGCAAGTGTGTACTCCTCCAAATACCCAATAGACCAGTGGTTAGGGCACTCACCTGGAATGTCAGAGACCTGTTTTTAAATCTGGGTGGAGCAGGGACTGAAACCCAGGTCTCCCATGTCTGGTAAGAATGCCCTAGCCACCAGGCTATTGGGTATTTGGGGATGAGTCGTGGTCTACAAGGTGTTTGCTTCTCCCAACAGGATTACTATTATTGTTAACACTTCAGTTTTATAGAGCACTTTTCATCTTCAAAGTACAACAAATGTCCACGTTCCGTAGCGCTTTCAGTGTAGACACTAGTGCAAAAGGAGGGGATCTCCTGTCACTGTAGTTAATTGACCTCCTTGACAGGCAGTAGTATTCTTCCATTGACCTAGCACTATCTACACCAGGATTTTAGCCCTGGTCTACACTTGCGGGGGCAAGGGGGAGGAAGAGAAGAGGGGGGAATCGATCTAAGTTATGCAACTTCAGCTACGTGAATAACATAGCTGAAGTTGATATACTTAGATTGACTTACTGTGGTATCTTCACCGCGGTGAATCAACTGCTGCCACTCCCCTGTCAACGGGAGAGCGCTCGGGGGGGGGGGAGGGGTGTCGATTTATTGTGTCTGGACTAGACGTGATAAATCGATCCCCGCTGGATCGATCGCTGCCCGCCAAGATAGCAGGTAGTGAAAACAAACCCTAAGTCAGCTTAACTATGTGGATTTTTCATACCCCTGAGCGACATAGCTGGGTCAACATAACTTTTTAGTGTAGATCAGGCCTCAGTCTCTCTTTTTGAAACAGGTCCCCTTTGTATAAATAATCAATAGGCCCATGAGAGATCGAATCTACAGCCCACCGGTGAGGATGTTTACCTGATCGGGTCTCCCACCTTTCAGGGGAGATCAGGCAGAGCAGGGATTTGAAAAACAAAAAACAAAACAAAACAGGTCTCCCACGTCCCAGATGAGTGCCTTAACCCTGTTGGGCAATTGGCTATAATGGGTTCTGTATTGTTCTCATTATGAAAAAGGTCTGACCTGGCTTAGGCACCTAACTCCAGGAGAGGGCTCAGGGCCAAGAATCCCAAATGGAGTTAGGGTCCAAATCCTTAAAGATGCTTAAGCACCTAAACCCCTGCCTTTTTCCTCTGCATTTCACGTCTGGCTAGCTGAGGCAGCTCCCCACTCAGCATGCAGGCTTCTGAGAATCCTCTTCTTGGTCACCGTACTCTCCTCATGCACTGGCAGCAGGGTCCCTAGGTGTTGCCTAACTCCGAAGTCCCTTCTGTGACTCTAGCCTCGAGGTACTAGTGAGTTTTCGCTTGTGCCATAGTTGCCTTAAGGATATTCTTATGAAGACAGTTTCCTATTTAATCCTTATATACTTTTCACATTTTTATGCTGCTTTGACTCTTTTGAACTAAGTGTTTAATTCCCACCTGACATTACATATTAAACCTTCACCCCACTTTATTGTTTAATGTAGCTGATTTCATTTGCAGCTTTGTAAGAGGAATATTCACTCCACACCAAGTGACTCCTCACATTTGCATCACCTTAGCTGCTTGGAAATCCCGAGACTGTGTTGTGACAGCTATCAGATATTAGCTCATTCATTTCATTTTGTTTAGTTTCCTCTTTAGTTTCATGGTTGTGGTGATGTCTTGGAGATGCTGCTCTTCGAGACTTTCTGAGGAAAACCTTTACCAGCAGATAGCAGAATTCAGCCACGTTTAACAAAATGCAAATACCAGACACAGCGATCATGAAAATAGTGAACACTGTCTTTTCAGTGGGTCGAGAAACAAAACAGTCCACTGTGTTGGGGCAAGGCCACGCATTGCACTTCACTAGGCGTGGCATTCGGAAGCCATCATACATGAAGTAAAACGCATACATAAAGAGGGCTTCAAAGATCATTCTGAAGAATATGCTGCTGGTGTAGGTCCACCACAAGGGACCCTGAATATGAAATCTTTGTGCTTTTATTTCTTCAATGTCTTTATATTCGCAGGTTTTCCCTCCATTTCTGAACTGTTTTTTCTTCTCGTTTCTTCTGTATGCAACGTGCATGGCCACGAGAAGTGCAGGAGTCGAGACAAAGATAAGCTGAAGGGCCCACAGTCGAATGTGAGAGATGGGGAAGAAGTGGTCGTAGCAAACATTTTTGCATCCCGGTTGCAGAGTGTTGCAGACAAAATCATTTTGTTCGTCTCCCCAGACTTCCTCTGCAGCCACCACAAGGATCATAACACGGAAAATGAACATGACGGTGAGCCAGATCTTTCCGATACTGGTGGAGTGTTTGTTTACACCTCCTAAAATGGCCTGCAGTGTTCCCCAGTCCATTGTCTCGTTTGAATCCTTTGACCTAACAAGACAAAATTAATACACCAAATGATTCTAAATCATGGATTAGGAAATCAATGCCATAAAACTTGTGATACAAGACATATAATGGCAGAATATTCATGGGCTACAGTAACTGTTTCACAGCTTGTTGGCATATCATTGTCTTACATTGTCACTACAAGTAGCCATAAAGGTCAAAAGGGATTGTCTGCATGCTGTTTGACCACCTCCATTCCAGCACTAGTGTAGATATGTAAATAAAACAAGTTATGCCTAGAATAATAAACTAAGCTCTGTCACTGATTTTCTATTTCACTGGGAAGTTTACGTGCAAGGCCCCAGAATTCTGCTTCACCCAGCAGAGGGGGGACATTGGTGTCAGAAGAAGGGGCAACAATACCTTCTGTCACTTCTCCAAAGCACTTCATGCTGCTAAGAGATCATATTTTAGCTATACTAAGATAGCGGATTTGTGTAATCCATGAATTCTAATTTTCTGATTCGAACAGAAAGAACTGATAATGGTAGTTGTGTTATCATGCACCAAATCTCAAATCACTGCCTGCAATACACTACAACAGAACAAGTTAACTTTATGGATACAAACCAATTTATGCCCCCTAGTTCTTCATCCTTCTGAAGAGGATAACGGAGCACTATGAAGTTATAGTGTGAAGTCTTTTGGAGGAGACCTCAAAAGACATGATTCCTGGTCTGCTCTACGTAGACATAAAAGGTCTTTTTTAAAAATTATATTTATATAAAAAATTACATTAAAGATGTTTTAAGTACATCAGAAGCAGAAAGCCTGCTAAACAACCAGTGGGGTGATTAGACAATCGAGATGCTAAAGGAGCACTCGAGCACGATAAGGCCATTGTGGAGAAATTAAATTAATTCTTTATATTGGTCTTCACGGCTGAGGATGTGTGAGAGATTCCCAAACCTGAGCCATTCTTTTTAGATGACAAATCTGAGGAACTGTCCCAGGTTGATGTGTCATTAGAGGAGGTTTTGGAACAAATTGATAAACTAAACAGTAATAAGTCACCAGGACCAGATTGTATTCACCCAAGAGTTCTGAAGGAACTCAAATGTGAAATTGCAGAACTACTAACTGTAGTCTGTAACCTATCATTTAAATAAGCCTCTGTACCAAATGACTGGAGTATAGCTAATGAGATGCCAATTTTTAAAAAGGGCTCCAGAAATGATCCCAGCAGTTACAGGCCTGCAAGTAAGCTTGACTTCAGTATCAGGCAAACTGGTTGAAACTATAGTAAAGAACCAAATTGTCAGACACATAGATGAACATAATTTGTTGGGGAAGAGTCAACATGTTTTTTGCAAAGGGAAATTATGCCTCACCAATTTACTAGAATTCTTTGAGGGGGTCAACAAGCATGTGGACAAGGGGGATCTAGTGGATATAGTGTACTTAGATTTTCAGAAAGCCTTTGACAAGGTCCCTCACCAAAGGCTCTTAAGCAAAGTAAGAGGGAAGGTCTTCTCATGGATTGGTAACTGGTTAAAAGATAGGAAACAAAGGGAATAAATGGTCAGTTTTCAGAATGAAGAGGGGTAAACAGTGGTGTCCCCCAGAGATCTGCACTGGGACCAGTCCTATGTAACATATTCATAAATGGTCTGGAAAAAGGTACAAACAGTGAGGTGGCAAAATTTGCAGAGGATACAAAACTACTCAAGATAGTTAAGTCCCAGGAAGACTGCAAAGAGCTATAAAAAGATCTCACAAAACTAGGTGACTGAGCAACAAAATGGCAGATGAAATTCAATGTTGATAAATGCAAAGTTATGCACAGTGGAAAACATAATCCCAACTATACATATAAAATCATGGGGTCTAAAATCGCTGTTACCACTCAAGAAAAAGATCTTGGAGTCATTGTGGATAGTTCTCTGAAAACATCCACTCAATGTGCAGCGGTAGTCAAAAAAGCAAACAGAATGTTGGCCATCATTAAGAAAGGGATACACAATAAGACAGAAAATATCATATTGCCTCTACAGAAATCCCTGGTATGCCCACATCTTTAATGCTGCATGCAGATATGGTTACCCCATCTCAAAAAAGATATATTGGAATTGGAAAAGGTTCAGAAAACAGAAACAAAAATGATTAGGGATATGGACCGGATTCTGTTTGAGAAGAGATTAATAAGACTGGGACTTTTCAGCTTGGAAAAAGGATGACTAAGGGGGGGGAATATGATAGAGGTCTATAAAATCATGACTGGTATGGAGAAAGTAAATAAGGAAGTGTTATTGGCTCCTTCTCATAACACAAGAACTAGGGGTCACCAAATGAAATTAATAGGCAACAGCTTTAAAACAAAAAAAAGGAAGTATTTCTTCACACAGCGCACAGTCAACCTGCGGAACTCCTTGCCAGAGGATGTTGTGAAGGTCAAGACTATAACTGGGTTCAAAAAAGAACTAGATAAATTCATGGAGGATAGGTCCATCAATGGCTATTAGCCAGGATGGGCAGGGACGGTGTCCCTAGCCTGTTTCCCAGAAGCTGGGAATGAGCAACAGGGTATGGATCACTTGATGATTACCTGTTCTGTTCATTCCCTCTGGGGCACCTGGCATTGGCCACTGTCGGAAGACAGTATACTAGGCTAGATGCACTTTTGGTCTCACCCAGTATGGCCGTTCTTATGTTCTAGGGGTTTAACCTGATGTCCTGCACCAAACTTTCCCCTCCCTCCTCTGCTGTGCAAAGTGCTGTCCACTTGGCTGCCAACCTCCCTTCGTTTAAGTGTAGCACATAAAGTTCTGGGCAAATTCTTTCTCAAAGGATCCTCCAACAAAAAATATAAATGTATGATTTTATGCTATAATCCTCAAGGGACACCCAAAGTAACTGGGGTTTCAGATAATCAGGGGAGCTGGCTTAGAAGAATTTGAAGTTTGTGACCCTGAGCAGGGACTTTAAAGCCTGTTGGCCAGTATCTTCAGAGAGGCTAGCCAGCTCTGCAGCTCTGTGACAAAGTATTTTTGCCATTCTGTGCTATTGAGATTTTTAGCCATAAGCATCTTCGTGTCCTGCTGAATCAGGCAGCCACAAGGAAAGCCAATCAGCTCCATTACCTAATATCACTAAGCTGATAGTGTCATATCACCATCACTAACGTCAGGAACTTTTCAAACAGTGAGCTTCTAATAGGTGAGGTTCAGATAAATGAGATAGTGTTGTATGGATTATGTCCTTTTGTCTATGTACAGAAGCATTGCAATAGATTATGGGAACTGAGAAGAAAACACACACACACACACACACACACACACACAAAAACCACACCCCCAATAACCAGAATGGAGTTGTCCTCACACAGAATATTGACTACTATTCCTCTCCTTCACTGATTTACAGAAATTTTGTTTGAAGTCCAGTTAGCAATTAACTTAATTCACTTATTCTTTACAGGATAAAAAGACACACATTAGAAACTGAAGAATACTGTTTTGTCAGTAAGAACCCTAGCAACATTTTGATCTGTAAATGCTGGGGGAGTGGGACGAGCACCAAACCCAGCATGAAATGAATTTTTGTTGAGCTGGAGAGAAAGTTTTGAATTTGGTGTACACTCAATTTTCTCCAGAGATTTTCCCCATAACCCTGAAGGAAATGGGTGAGGACTGCCTGTACTGGGCTATACCTTTTAATAGAGATTATTTTCATTATCTTAATACCTCCTAGAAGAGGAAGACCCCAGAAAAAAAAACAAGCAGAAAAACAAACGAACCAAACCAAAACATTCCACAAAGCTAGCTTAGCCTTTTTCCCCCCACCCTTATCAGTGTCAGGCATCATCCTTTGAAGTTCTCACTCCATGATTTCTCTTGGCTCTGAAATTTCTATATAAAGACTTTTCTGATGTTGGTTTTACTTTTAAAAAAAATAGGGTGTTGACAGTTTCTAGACTGTCAGCTCTCCAAGTCAGTCTTTTTGTTTAGTATCATTTACAGCACCAAACATACTGTGGAATGGGTCAGTAGGAAGATCAATCATAGGACTGGCTTGAAAGTGACAATTCTTATTAGTGAAATATTTCAAAGTTTCAAAAAAATAAAAAAAATAAAAAATTTCATTTTGATACAAGTGACACTTTGGTCTGGTTTATACGGCACTGGGCTAGAACACAGGAGACCCAAATTCAAGTCTCTGCTCAATTCTGCTTGAACCTGGGTCTCCCATTTCCCAGGCCAGTGCCCTAACTGCTGGGCTGCAATATTTGTCTCTGACGAAGTTGTTTTTGCATCTGACCTGGTTTCACAAAACACTGTGGTTTTGATGAAACAGCGTTTTCCAATCAGAAATCAATTTCATTGAACAATTTCTGACCAGCTCGAGTGAATACAAATAGCAAAGAACTTCTAGCTATGTATATCACACCTAACCACACCTTATTACGATCACTGGTTCAGAGATCCATGGGCACTAGGACAAAACCTTAGTGCCAACATCCAACAAAGATCATTAACCCTGATTTAGGTATTAAAAGGTCCTGGTTTACAAGGAAACCAACATAGAAGAAATACTATCAAAAGAATGACAGTCACTCCAATTGCAAGTAGGAGAAAATGCAGGATTTTAAACAGAAAGTGGTTGGCAGTGTGCCAACATAACAGCTAGACCATCTGCACCAAGATTTACAGGTCACAGCTGCCTCGGACGGTCAGAAAGCGCTTGACAAAACCAAAGAGGACTACAGCTTCATTTCTTGAGGATGTTCAGGATGCTGAGGACAATCTCATGCACTGGACAGAAGTAACCATCCAGTCACTGGCAAGGAAAGGACAACAGGAGCAGCAAACACAGGCTCACCATAGCAAATAAACCTGTGACTGAACAGGCCATGGCAGAAGGAATGTCTATGAACAAGGAGCAGCCATGTGATCAGTGAGCCAATGTGATTCAGAGATTCTAGTCCAATAACCTAGATCTCCCCTTTAACAATTTCTTCTGGTTTGGATTTCATAAGTTGGCTAGTTTCATGTCAGGTTGATGTTATGTGTGCTTTTAAAAAATAAACAAATAAAAAGGAAGATAAAACAAGAGATGCTGGCTTGGTGGATACTGACTGTCACGTAACATGGCTAAAACCCTTTGGAACTTTGACCCAGGGTCCCATGGCATGAGTCAGGAAATAAGGCTCAGTCTCTTACCAGCAATCTGTGTCACACCTTTATTTCCAGGCAGGGCCAAAATCCTTTCTGCTCTATTGGTTAAAGGTAACTGCACTGTGAGTTGGAAGCTATTGTATAGAGAATGAGTAAAGTCAAAAATCTTAGGTAACTCAGGGAAACAAGGACATTGAATTTTGAAGATAATACAAGATTTTTTTCTGAGTTATTATTGCAATTAAATGTAATGGCCCCTTTCGGGTGGATATAGTAAAACTAGAAGATTTGGTGGGATTATTTCAAAGATGCAAGTTTTTAGAAACACTTCTTGTCCTTATCTGCAGGCTAGAGATCAAGTTCTTTCTAGACTGAACTAACCCCGTCTTGAGACGTGAAGAGTTTCTCCTTCAAGATGCCGACTGCAATTCCCAGGACCTTGCACCTTGCAAAATGGAGCCCTTGAAACAAGCCACATTCTTTTATCCTGCAAAGTTATTTAACAGGAGCAAAGTAGATTTTTCATGAGCATATAAAAGAAAAAGTTTCTCTGGGTTCATAGAATCATAGAATATCAGGGTTGGAAGGGACCCCAGAAGGTCATCTAGTCCAACCCCCTGCTCGAAGCAGGACCAATTCCCAGTTAAATCATCCCAGCCAGGGCTTTATCAAGCCTGACCTTAAAAACCTCGAAAGGAAGGAGATTCTACCACCTCCCTAGGTAACGCATTCCAGTGTTTCACCACCCTCTTAGTGAAAAAGTTTTTCCTAATATCCAATCTAAACCTCCCCCATTGCAACTTGAGACCATTACTCCTCATTCTGTCATCTGCTACCATTGAGAACAGTCTAGAGCCATCCTCTTTGGAACCCCCTTTCAGGTAGTTGAAAGCAGCTATCAAATCCCCCCCTCATTCTTCTCTTCTGCAGACTAAACAATCCCAGCTCGCTGAGCCTCTCCTCTCCTCATAAGTCATGTGCTCTAGACCCCTAATCATTTTTGTTGCCCTTCGCTGGACTCTCTCCAATTTATCCACATCCTTCTTGTAGTGTGGGGCCCAAAACTGGACACAGTACTCCAGATGAGGCCTCACCAGTGTCGAATAGAGGGGAACGATCACGTCCCTCTATCTGCTCGCTATGCCCCTACTTATACATCCCAAAATGCCAGTGGCCTTCTTGGCAACAAGGGCACACTGCTGACTCATATCCAGCTTCTCGTCCACTGTCACCCCTAGGTCCTTTTCCGCAGAACTGCTGCCTAGCCATTCGGTCCCTAGTCTGTAGCGGTGCATTGGATTCTTCCATCCTAAGTGTAGGACCCTGCACTTATCCTTATTGAACCTCATCAGATTTCTTTTGGCCCAATCCTCCAATTTGTCTAGGTCCTTCTGTATCCTATCCCTCCCCTGCAGCGTATCTACCACTCCTCCCAGTTTAGTATCATCCGCAAATTTGCTGAGAGTGCAATCCACACCATCCTCCAGATCATTTATGAAGATATTGAACAAAACCGGCCCCAGGACTGACCCCTGGGGCACTCCACTTGACACCGGCTGCCAACTAGACATGGGGCCATTGATCACTACCCGTTGAGCCCGACAATCTAGCCAGCTTTCTACCCACCTTATAGTGCATTCATCCAGCCCATACTTCCTTAACTTGCTGACAAGAATACTGTGGGAGACCATGTCAAAAGCTTTGCTAAAGTCAAGAAACATACTTCATGGCAGCACAGAAAAGATCCTGAATTCCCAGAAGATTCTTTAGGGGATAATTAGTCAGATTTCTGAATATTTAGCTTTACTTCACCTGTTATTTATCATGCTGCATGATTTTTAACCAAGACTGAATGTCAGGATTTACCCTGGGGATCATGTGTTGCAAATTCTCTTCTGATACTGAATTTATAACTGAGTAATCTTTTCTTTATGATATCTGCAAGGCTCTCAACTTTGTATTGCGAATCTTTCCTTGACAAGGGCCAGATCAAATGCCCTTTAAAATCTATGGAAAGACTCACATCAATTACAAAAGGCTTTGGATCAGGCTCTAACTGAGCTTTAGATATTGGAATGTTGTAATTGCTTTTGTATACAGATTAGAGATGCTTCTATACAGCTAAATATATATCATTTATAAAAACAGAACTGCCACATAGACATTTGTCGCTGTACACACGAACACAGGTTCATTTCTCCTCTCTGAATTCCACCAGTTTCTTTGCATTCCCAGTTTTGCTTGCTTTCTTACATCTCTTTTCCTGTCTGTTGTTTCCTTCTCCTCCTATCTCTAGCAGTTGTTTCCCAGATCTCATATCTCCTCCATTCCATATGCCCTTTTTCTTGGAGTAGGTCTACATTTAAAACACTGCAGCGGTGCAGCTGCACTACTGTAGCACTTCAGTGAAGATGCTAATACACAGACAGAAGAGCTTCTCCTGTCAGTGTAGTTAACCCACCTCCACGAGAGGCAGTAGCTTTCTATACTGGTGATGGGGTGGGGTTTAGGTCATTATAACGGTGTTGCTCAGGGGTGTGGATTTTTCCACACAAAAGTGATATAGTTATATGGATGTAAGATGATAGTGTAGACCTGGCCTTACTTGGCTCACTGCCGTCTCTCCACCCAGCCCTGCTTTTCTTTCCTGCCACCAGACCATCTCTCTCTCCCCCCCTTCCACTTCAGCTTCCCAGGTCTCATTATTCCTTTTGCCTCCTCCTGCCCCACCAAGTGTCACTCCCCACCACACACATGCCCATCTCCACCACACACATGCCCAAATCTCTTTTGCCCCTTCACCACTTAAAAACCCATCTTTTCCACCTCATCCAGGTATCTCTCCTCTTATCCAGAAAGCTGGTGCTGCCAGCATCCTCCATTTGCCCCTCTCATATTCTGCCTTTCAAGGCTCCACTCCTGCTTTCATGCTGGCTGAAAGCCATGTGGCACCTGCAACACTCCCCCGTGATACAGCCACTTACAGTTTGATCCTGCAACCTTTGAAGTCAGTGTCAATACAGCCATTGACATCAGTGGGTGAGGAATCAACCCCTTAGTGCCATCAGTCCACCAGTCAGTCCAAATAGGACACACCAGCTATCCCTATTCTGCTCAAGCCCTGAATCAAACATCGGTCACAACAACATGTGGGGCTGATGACAACAAAATATTACAGTAGTCCCAACTGAAAGAGAGTTCTGGAAGAGTTCAATTGCTTTAATTTACTTACAGTGAGGTGAAAGTATTATGGGTTACTCTGCTGACTCAGTACCATTGTTCATCTTTATTTCAGATATTTGCTTCTCAGACCCTTTTACTGACAAAGCGAATAAAATATCAAACCATCTCTCTGATGGAATGAAAAACTAAGGCAAGGAAAACTAAGATTCAATTTAATTGATGGCAGCCTTTATTTTCATATAGCCAGCACAGCTCTGTAACTGCCATGCCACTGTACATGCATTAGGACCCCAAACCAGCAAAACACTTAAGCATGAGCATAACTTAAAGCATACAAATAGCCCCATTGACTTAAATTCTTTGCTGAACTGAGGCCTGGGAGTGTACCCCACATTTCCTGCAAAAGGCAACAGCAGAAGAAGCAGCAAGAGCACCTGGGGGAATCGAAGGCAGAAAAGGGAAGCAGAGATATACAGGGAGATTAGAGTCAAAGGCAGGAGCTGGGGAGACCACAGTGCAGGGAGGGAGCCACAGAACTCAATGACATTGAGTAACTGAGCTTTCAGTCTCCACTGTAGAGAAACTCATCCCTTAAATAAAAAATTAAAAGAGCATTTCTATATCAAAAAAATGGTTTGAAATGGGGATCAAGCGGTTGCACATCTCAGCACCAGTCACAGCTGCACTACCCCATTGGTTATTCTGCTGTTCCAGCGGAGCTGCCAGGGGGACCAGACTATCAACATTATCACTAGCGGCAGAGGGTTACTGCACACCTACATAAGACAGCATCAGGATACTAGAGTTGAGAGCTGCAGTTGCAAAGCGAGAGGGCACTATGTGCTTGCCCTGCTAACCCCTATGATACTAGCTCTTAGTGCCGGAATCATCAAGATCCAGTGGTTAGATTATAGTCACTCCCCCCTTAGCAGATGTCCTTCTTAGGGCTTGTCTACACTGGCACTTTACAGCACTGCAATGTTCTCGCTCAGGCAACAGCACTTTAATGTTGCTAGTGAAGACATGCCCATGCTCTCAGGGGTGTCTTCACTAGCTGCAGCGCTTTAACATGGCTGTGTAGTCGGGGCACCAGCGCTGGGAGAGAGCTCTTCTAGTGCTGTTAAAAAACAAAACAAAAAAAACCCCCCAACCCCACAAGGGGAGCAGCTCCCAGCGCTGGTGCATTGTCTACACTGCCACTTTACAGTGCTGAAACTTGCAGCGCTATTGGGGGGTGTTTTTTCACACCCCTGAGCGAGAAAGTTTCAACGCTGTAAAGTGGCAATGTGGACAAGACCTCAGTTAAAAGCTGGGTACAGCAGGTGGTCTTTAATAGAAGTTAACAGTATAGCTTCAACAAACCAGGTGTGTTAGAGATTGCAGTGTATGTAGGCATGCTGGGTTTGTATTAATAAAATGGTGAAAAAGATAAAACAAAAAGTTTATTCTGTTCATGTAAAGCTAACTTGTGGAACTCACTGCCACAGGATATTACCCAAGCAAATGGCTTACTAGTAAGATTTAAAAAGCAGCATATGTAATATTATTTGTTTGTATTACAGTAGCACCTGAAGAACCAGTCAGTAATGGTGTCCTATTGCCCTAGGCGCTATACAAATTCAGAGTATAAGATCATGCCCTTCTCCCCCACTCCTACAAATAGTATCCTGATTTACTCATTTCCCCAGGCTTGCATATGGACATGGATGTCTATGGTGCCTCCACTGGCTAGTTAAGCTCAGGTTTCCTCCGATGTTGGGTGTGCCTTGAACTGCCCCTGTCATAAATATAAAGGGAAGGGTAACCACCTTTAAAATCCCTCCTGGCCAGAGGAAAAACCCTTTCACCTGTAAAGGGTTAAGAAGCTAGGATAACCTCGCTGGCACCTGACCAAAATGACCAATGAGGAGACAAGATACTTTCAAAGCTGGAGGGGGGGAGAAACAAAGGGTCTGTCTGTGTGATGCTTTTGCTGTGGACAGAACAGGAATGCAGTCTTAGAACTTAGTAAGTAATCTGGCTAGCTATGCATTAGATTAGGATTTCTTTAAATGGCTGAGAAAATAAGCTGTGCTGAATGGTATGGATATTCCTGTCTTTGTGTCTTTTTGTAACTTAAGATTTTGCCTAGAGGGATTCTCTATGTTTTGAATCTAATTACCCTGTAAGGTATTTACCATCCTGATTTTACAGAGGTGATTCTTTTTACTTTTTCTTCTATTAAAATTCTTCTTGTAAGAAACTGAATGTTTTTTTCATTGTTCTTAAGATCCAAGGGTTTGGGTCTGTGGTCACCTATGCAAATTGGTGAGGATTTTTATCAAACCTTCTCCAGGAAGGGGGGTGCAAGGTTTTGGTGAGGATTTTAGGGGGAAGACGTTTCCAAATGGCTCTTTCCCAATAATAAACCCGGTTAGACGTTTGGTGGTGGCAGCGAAAGTCCAAGGGCAAAAGGTAAAATAGTTTGTCCCTTGGGGAAGTTTTAACCTAAGCTTACTTTTACCAGCTTAGGAGGTTTTCATGCAGGTCCCCACATCTGTACCCCAGAGTTCAGAGTGGGGAAGGAACCTTGACAGCCCCTTTGTTGCCTTCATCAGCATGCTTTTAGATAAATATGTCTAAGGATAGCATCT
The DNA here is from genome assembly GCF_965152275.1 of Natator depressus. NCBI lineage: Eukaryota > Metazoa > Chordata > Testudines > Cheloniidae > Natator > Natator depressus. Next base: position 40,147,331 of record NC_134234.1, read on the forward strand.
GCAGTTAAACCAGCCATCACACACTTAAGTGCATTATCAGATCTTCAACAGAAGCATTTGGCATTGGCCAGTGTTGGGAGACAGGACACCATACAGGATTCTCTGTTTCGGTGTGGCAATTCTCATGCTAATTTTTTCCATCAGCAAAGCTTTAGAATTGTTAAACTGCTTAGGTTTCAGAGTAGCAGCCGTGTTAGTCTGTATTTGCAAAAAGAAAAGGAGTACTTGTGGCACCTTAGAGACTAACAAATTTATTTGAGCATAAGCTTTCACGAGCAGCTCACGAAAGCTTATGCTCAAATAAATTTGTTAGTTTCTAAGGTGTCACAAGCACTCCTTTTCTTTAAGCTGCTGAGGATCCCAAATCACTGACAGAAAGAGCCTGACCTTAGTTGCAACCCCCATTCAAACCTGTAGTTCTATGGCACTGAAGGCTGGTGTTCACTTCCAAGTTTTACCACCATAACTCAGGTAGGGGTACGATTTTTGCCAAAAATAATTACTGGTAAAAGCCTAATGTAGACACGGCTATAACAAAATTCAGTGTCTTTCCTTCAGCAGTTGACGACACTGTTCTCACCCACAAAGAGAATGATGCTCCCTACGTTGCTTTAGTTTTAAGCAGCGTCTTCTGCTGTGGAAGAAAACTTAACTCTGAACTCAGGCTTTGGCAGCTAAAAAGCCTTTCCTTTCACAACGCAAAGAAATTTACAGCAATTTGTAATTCTGCTGCTGTGTACGGAAGAATCAAAGAGTGCCCCATAGGAACACCCAAAACAAAATGATCAACTTTTATTAAAGAATTACAGAGTGGTTGATAAAGATCAAAACAACAGTCCCACCCTCTTAGAAGCCAGGGAAGTTCTCTCTAGCAGTTCATTAGTGCTCTCCTACAAGTACAGTAACAGTTCTGTCTTTAAGTTAAGGCAGTTGGTAATGGAAAGAAATTGCAAATTTGCTGTAAATTTACAATGACAGGTAAAGATCACATGTCTGACTTAAATCAGTGGTATGCAAAGTCTATTGTCTGCCCTGAGTACCTTCCACAGCCAGCATGTGATAGGTGCAGGCTTGAGCATTAGCTGAAACGATATATTTTTGGATCTCAAGCACTTCTAGCCTTAGGAAAACAGGTGCTTGGTGTGTGCTAATTCAGTGGTTCTCAACCAGGGGAATGTGTACTCCTGGGGCTACACAGAGGTCTTCCAGGGGGTACATCAACTGTTCTAGATATTTGCCTAGTTTTACTACTGGATACATAGAAAGCACTAGCGAAGTCAGTACAAACTAAATTTTCATACAATGACTTGTTTATACTGCTCTGTATACTATACACTGAAATGTAAATACAATATTTTAGAATTATATGGTAAAAATGAGAAAGTGAGCAATTGTTCAGTAATTGTGTGCTGTGATACAAAATCAGACATAAAAATGCAAAAGTAAGCAAGTAGCTTTTAAGTGAGGTGTAATTTGGGGGTACACAAGACAAATCAGACTCCTAAAAAGGGATACAGTAACCTGAAAAGGTTGAGAGTCACTGTACTAATTAACCCAGAAGCAAAAGACTCAGAGATAATTAGACCTTTACTTGCTGGATTAAAATGTAATACTGCAAAGCATGTAGCAAGCAAATATACATTTGTCAATTAATTATTTACTGAATAAGGGTTCAGTCCTGCAAGATGAAGGGTCTTCAGCTCCCACAGTGACTCAGCACCACAAAGGATGGATTTGGCAAGGCTCTGTTGATATGTCTAAAAAAATATAGATTTAAAGTGAACTTTGAATAGTTTTTAGAAATACCTGCCACTGTTTCACTCTCCCCATAACTGTTAATTAAGCTACTATTGCTTGGTGAGAGGTGCCATTCATAATACTTTTCCATATGAGATCCATTCTCATTATGCAAAGTAGGACACAAGGCAGAAGAATTCTTGCCGGAATTCAGCCACTGTTAAGTTAACCATGTTTTTTCTTGCAAAACTCATCTTGCAAGAGTTCTGAGTTCCCCAAGACAAATTCACTTTGACTATAAGTGGATGCAGCGACTCTGAACTCAACAGAATTATATCTTGCATCGGAGGGTAACAATCTGTGATCACTATCAACAAGAGGTAGATTGGAACCAGCACCCTCAAAATGAAAGACTCTCTAGCCCATTTCCCAATCCCTTGAATCATCCTTCTTCACTCAGAACATTTCTGTGCTACATGAGAAAAAAGGATACACCCTGCTTTATTGATGGAAAAGGAAATAGGATGGAAACAGATTCTGCAATCCAAAGACCCGGATATTGTGACCTGATTGCCCAGAGACCTTGACTGGGACAAGGCAGTTCTATCCAAAGTGCCCTGGGGAAGCTTTCAGCCACCATCTACTCAACTGCCTATGGTCTAGGGCCAGGTACTGCAGCCCTAACTCAGGCAAGTCTCCTGCCGATGTCAGCAAAGCCAGCCACAGTGAAACATTTATCCTGATTCACACCTTTCATTTCCTATTTCCTCAATAAATTATAATAGTGGTCTACTCTGAGCTGGGGTAACGGTGCGGATAGGACCTGTCCATTTATGCAAGCCTGTTTACCTTCATGAGAATCTCTTTTAAAAAACAAAGCCAAATACATAAGCGTGCTACAAATTACCTTTAATAGCTTTCGTGAGCTACAGCTCACTTCATCGGATGCATCCGATGAAGTGAGCTGTAGCTCACGAAAGCTTATGCTCAAATAAATTGGTTAGTCTCTAAGGTGCCACTAGTACTCCTTTTCTTTTTGCGAATACAGACTAACACAGCTGCTACTCCGAAACCTTTAATAGCTGTTGCCTTTATATTGCTTGTTGCTTTAATTCTCTGAAGTCATGGTCTTGTGAACTTATAGAGACATTGTCCAGTGTTAAGTGGATAGCTAATAGTAATAGAAGTGTTTAAAAAAAGTAAGTCTCATGAAAAGTTAAATTAAGGCAGATTTGGGGACTTAAACTTTCCCTTAAATATCTTCATCCCCAAACCAGCAACATTGGATTGGTGCAGGAGAACCAGAAACAACCAGAATGGAAGCAAAAGTGAAAATTTACTAATCTATTTACATTTTCCAGGCTGAGTGAAGGAATGAAAAAAAGATATTTTAAAATGTTTTCTTATTTAATGTTTGCACTGTTGTTGTAGCCATGTAAGTCCCAGGATATGACAGAGACAAGGTGGGGAAGTAATCTCTCACATTGGTGGAACTTCTGTTTGTGAAAGTGACAAACTTTCATGCTCCACAGAAAGTCAGGTCTGGGCCTTCCACCCGCTTATTAGTAAAACAGGTAAAGAATGCATATGTTCTATACACACACACTCTTTGCACTTCTGGAGAGCCTTTAGTACAAGAATATCAAGGTGATTTACAAGCAACAATGAATTTAGCCTCACAATGCACCTGTGAAGTAGGTTTAAGTATTATTCTACCCATTTTATAGATAAGATTGAGTGACTTTCCAAAGTTTACCTCAGACTTCCTGTGCAGAACCAGGAAAAGAATGCAGGTGCCCTAGTTCCCATTCCCAAGCCCTAACCATAAGGCTACCCTTTCTCTCAGGAATTAATTTAACATTTAATCTACAGACAATGTGTCCCTTCGAGTGCAGCACTGGAGTATTTCATTTTCCCTGGGTTAAAGTTAGCAGCAAGGGAAAGAAAGTTAAGAGCACGAGCAGCATACAAAAATAGATACTACAGCAGGGCGCCCTTTCAAACAGTCAATTTACCAAACCTGTCATGCAAGTAAATTAAAAACCAGTCTTTTTACAAAACTCAGCCAGACACTTCACCCTATTTACCCTGCCCTTTGGATGCTGAGCGCATCACAAATCTTGTCCAAGTTAACTAAAACCCTTTATATATTCATAGGCAAGCTAAGACAGTCTTGTTGACAGAGGTTGAGGCCTTTTAAACTAGTTAAAAGCTGCATGTAACAAATAGAATGAATTTATTAAAAAAAGTTCTCCAACTCTGGGTGCACAGGGTGCACGCGGAAACCCTCATGGAATACAATAGGGTCCATCAATGGAAGAGTGCTTGAGATTCCTGGGAGTCCAACAACCCCTTATCCCTAAGCTTATCCAGAAAAGAAGACAGAAATACCCGAGCCAAGTGTAAAAGATGAACCCAGAGCGACAGTCATGGCAGAAGGCCACTGGGCAGCTGAAGGGACACACATAATGGACTGACAGACAGAGCCCCTTCACTGAACAGGACTTGAAGAGGGGGAACTTATGGGACTTAACACGGAGGAGTCAGATTCAGGACTCACGTAGCTCTGAATCAAAGAGCAGAGTATAGGAGCCACCGAATAGGAGAGTTTTATAACCGCCCCGGGGTTCACAATGCCTTTCCACAGAGCACGGGGTTAGCGCCGGGCTCAAGGGCCCGATCCTGCCAACCCGCCCCCGCAGTCTTTCCTACTTTCTGAGGGAGGAGCCGGCAGGATCGGGCCCTAACTCCTGGCCACAGAGGGCTCGCTCGCTCCTGTTCCCACCGCGGTCCCCGGGAGAGGCCAGAAAGGGTGCGAGGGGGATCAGAGGTTGCCCCAGCACACACAGCCCCAGCGCCCCCCGCCTCGCTCCTCAGAGCTACGAGAGACGAGCCCACCCCCCCGGCTCCCCGGCCCGGCTGCAGCGTGGACAGGCGCCTCGTCTCCCCCCGCGCCTGAAGCGGGCGCCCAGGCAGCTGCCCCCGCCCCGGCCGCCCCGCAGGGAGAGCGGCGCCGAGCTCACCTGCCTCAGCCACGCGCGCAGACCAGAGCCCCGGTTGCGCGCCGGGCACCATGCACGGGCGGGGAGCCCGGGGTAGGAGTAGCCGCCTCGCCGTGCGCGGTCTTTGCTCCGCTTGCGGGTGTAGGTGCCTGAGTCCCGCGGAGCTTTCCTGGTCCTGGCCGCTTCCCAGCCGGCAGCTGCTTTTAAGCCGCCCCATGACCGCCTCCTCCCCTGAGCGCCGCAGCCCGGGGCCGGGGGCGGGCGGAGAGGACAGGCCCGATCCCCAGAGCAAGCCCGGCTGAGGCGCTGCCCCCGCCCCCATCTCCTCCGTCTGGCCTGGCTCCAGCCGCCCTGCCCCCAGTCCCTCTCCCAGCCCAGGCACCCGGGGGCAGTAGGAAACCTGCGGCCCATGGGCCCCCGCGTGGCAGCCGAGAATCTCCCCCGTCCCCAGGAAGGCTGCGTGCCAGGAGACGAAGGGCCACATCTGCCCCCCTACTGCCTCTTCACCCCCTCGCCACAGCCACCCCAGCGGCTGCAAACCACCCTGTTTGCAGTGAAGACACAGCCCTACTCAACAAGCAGCCCTGGGCCCCTAGCCCATTGGTTTCAGTGTAGTGGGGGCTGTCCAGCGGGACTCGGGGTGGGGGGCTAAAGTCAGGGGAACTTTCCCTCCCTGTCTAGGAGTCGGGTTATTTTTCAAATTCATTCTATCACTCCCCATTTGGCAGGTTTGATATCACCACTCTCCCCAGAGAGCAAAACCTTGGAAATGCTGCAGCCCGTTCTGGGAGTTGCCTCTCCAAATTCAAACTCCCTGCATCAGGAAAAGAGGGGCTTAGCCATTTGGTCCTTTCACCATAGGCTAAACGATGACTGCTGCACCTCACTGGGCTCCCTTCCTGCCAGGACAGTGTCTAGCATGCTGTCTGGATTAAGACAACCTTCTGGCAAACTATTCAAGGACAGGGAGGCTGAACTGGGGATGCTCAAAACTCAAAGTACAGTATATGATTTAGTTGGGGTTGGTCCTGCTCTGAGCAGGGGGTTGGACTGGATGACCCCCTGAGGTCTCTTCCAACCCTAATCTGCTATGATTCTAAGGCAGGAAGTGCAGGTAAATGGCCCAGTCCTCAAGTCCTTACTAGGGTCAATAGGAGTTTTAACTGAGTGCTAAACTCTCCTCTCAGGTTGGAAAATCAAAATTTCTCCTCTACTCTTTTCTTTGGGCTTGCCCAGGTGTAACAGGAAAATCTGGTGTGGGCTAAAGAATTCTGGTTTGGACTATCAAATCTCCCAAAGTGGATTTGCTACTGAAATTTCTTTTTCTTTTATCTTAAATTACAAGGATTTGTAGATGGTGTTGATGAAAGGGTTTAAAACCACTGCATGCTTCTTCTTCCAAATCTAAATATTGAAATTGGCAATTTTCATAGCAAAAGGGATCCAGTCTTTCTCCCAATGAAGCCAATAGGAATTTTGCCACTGGCAAATGGGAGAAGGCTCAGTCCTTGGTTTGTGAGGTTTTAGTCTGTTTTGGATGGGAAATGTGTTTACTGTGAAGGAAACTGAGATGTTATTGAAATAAATCGAGAAATTAAATTTTTCATCCAGTGCAGAAACAGAGCAAGGCTATGGCTAATCGAGTTTTCAGTTCCCATCAAATTGCTGATGAAATGCTTTATTTTTCATATCTATAGGAAACAAAATTCCCTATCTTTGTACTTTGTACCTTGCACTTTTAGTTCTCTGTCAGACACATACGCTTCATGCAATGGTTTTAAACCCTTTCCCCTTCCAAACAAAATGCACAATTGGATCTGTGCTGCAGCTAGCACAGTTCCCTCTTGCTTTAGATGAAGGACGTGTTCATACTTGCCAGGAATACCATCATAAGGGCCCAGAATATCAACACCATCTAGCTAAATTCCTCTGCCCTTCACTTACAAGAATAACAATCCCAGACAAATGTTGTACAGCAGCCAATAGATGATAGGCAATATCAGTCCATCAGAATGAGCAATTTAATCATATACTAGGATCATTCTAAATTATCAGTTGACGTCAATAGAGATTTTGCCATTCACTCCAGTGGGGTCAGGATCATGCCCACAGTTTTGTGACAGCAAACTGAACTAGACAAGAAGCAAATATTTGGGGCCTGATCCTTCTCCTCAACTCATTGAGAGTTCTATGTGCATGGAGTGCCTACAGGATTAGTCCCATAAAATTTTAACAAAAGGATGTAGTCTCTTTACAGCCATGAACTTCTGATGCTTCAGCAACATGTCCTTGCTTTGGAAGAGAGGAACCCATTTCCCAATGTAAAAAAAGATTTAAAATGAAATCTGGAGCTTTCTTTATTTGCACTATGGGTCACTGTGAAAATCACACCCTAGTCTCATTAACAGATCATTGCAATTTACACTAGTTCACTAATTCCACCCCCTCCATCAGCCCTTTTCATTCAAAGGTCAACAATATTGTGAACAATGGACACTTTTAGTTTTAGCTGAACTGGAGGATCTTGAGAAAGCAGGACTGTTTAGGCTATGGGTAGGGCCCTACCAAATTCACAGCCGTGCAAAACGCATCATGGGACTGTGAAATCTGGTCTCCCCCATGAAATGTGGCTTTTGTAGGGGGGTTGCAGTATTGCCACCCTTACTTCTTTACTACTCCAGAGCTGGATGGCCAGAGAGTGGCAGCTGCTGCTAGTCCCTGGCTCCAGCTGCTAGTCTCAGCTGGGCTGGGGAGGGACAGGACTTCCTCCACCCCTGCACAGGCCACTCCCAGGGCCGAGTCAGACCCACCCCTAGGAACCTCCTCCCATCCCCCGCTGCAGGAAGCACCCTGGCTGCTTGCTGGGAGCCCAGCTCTGAAGGCCGCGCCACTGCCAGCAGCAGCGCAGAAGTAAGGGTGGCAATACTATGACCCGCCCCCCCCACACACACACAATAGCTTTGCAACTACCTCATCTCCCCCTTTTGGCTCAGGAACCCCACGGTTACAAACAGTGAAATTTCAAATTTAAATAGCTGAAACCATGAAATTTAAGATTTTTTAAATCCTATGACTGTGAAATTTACTAAAATGGACTGTGAAGTTGGTAGGGCTCTAGCTATGGGCAAGTCTATACTACAAAATTAAGTCTACCTAAGTTACGTTGACATACAGTGATGGTAGTAATTGAATCAGTTTTACACGTCCACATTATGTTCCTTATGTTGGTGGTGCACATCCTCATCAGGTGCACTTGCACTGATTTAACTGCCAGTGTGGGGCATTGTGGGACAATTTCTAAAAGGCAGTAATAGTTGATGTAAGTATTGTACCAGATAGCAAGTGTGAAAAATTGGGACAGGGGCTGGTGGGACATCACCTATAAAGTTGGGACATCTGGTCACCCTAGATGTAAGCAACACAGTGTCTACACTTTTCAAAGTAGCAGCCGTGTTAGTCTGTATCCGCAAAAAGAAAAGGAGTACTTGTGGCACCTTAGAGACTAACAAATTTATTTGAACATAAGTTTTCGTGAGCTACAGCTCACTTCATCCGATGAAGTGAGCTGTAGCTCACAAAAGCTTATGCTCAAATAAATTTGTTAGTGTCTACACTGACACTGCATCAACCTAACTACATCAACTTAAGCGCTATGCTGCTCACAGAGGTGGTGTTATGTAAGTCGGTGTAATGGGTGAGTTACATTGGTGGGAGCTACATTTTAGTGTAGATCCTTACAGAGTTAGGTCAAGGTAAGCAGCCTTGCTTTGACCTAACTCTGTAGTGTAGACCAGGGCTAAGTCTTCATTGCAAAAAAGTGATAGCTGTTCCCTGCTGAGACAACATATTGTTGTTTACACTGCAAGGTAGGCTAGATGAAGTCAAACACGGGTGGGGATATAGAGTTGATCTCACCTAGCTACCTTGTCGTAAAAATGACAGTGCCTTGTCTCCACTAGAATTTTACAGCTACTTAGCTTTAATTATCTCACAGTAAAAACATCTTTTTGGCAGTGAAGACAAAGCCTTTAGTCATATTCTAGGCTCAAAAAGTGACCAAGTGTTGGAGCTGCAGCTGGGAAGCACTGTGCATACGGTGGATGCAGGGCTGTAATTCTCCACTGCCTAGCACTTTTTGTCATCATTTACGAATGTCTACAACCTGCCAAGTGGGTGTAAAATGCTACCATTCTAATTTGGTAGTGTCCTACACCTATTTTGCAGTTATATAAACAATTATTCAGGGTGCATATTGCCCAGACCTGAGGATGAGCTCTGTGTAAGCTATACAGCTTGTCTCTCTCTCCCACAGAAGCACCTACAGAAGTTGATCCAATAAAAGCTATTACCTCACACATCTTGTCTTATAGGATGCAGAGTATATGACAGTTAAGAACTGGACCAGAGGAGGACTATGTAGTTCAGTCAGAAAATCTAACTCCAGCAAGTAGAAAGTTAACATAGAATTGCTGTGGAGATAGGTCTCAAATGCATACTTTTCTCTGAGAGACAAGGTGGGTGAGGGGATATCTTTTGACACAACTAAAACTAACACTTTCCTCTGACACATTTTATTAGGGGCATCCCAGGCTTCCATGTGGAGTTAATGCTATAAGCTAACTGTTGAGTACAACACTATTAATATTGTCTGTTACATTGGTGAGTTATTTTTCTATATAACTGTTTAATTTTAATTAGCAGCAGGAGGTAATTTCTGCATAAATATAATCTGATGGACTAGCTGGAAGGGTGTGACATACAATGCTCACTGGGCTCTTCACACACACTCAGCAAATCACAACAAAGTGCTAGGCCCAAAAATGACACCCAAAGAGTCACTTCCTTTTCAGTATAATTACTTTAATGACAACATGCAGTATCATAAAGATCTCCTACGTAATGCACTATTAAAGTCATCCGTTTATTACCCATTGCAGCTCAGACATCCTAATATTTTACATGTAGTTCAAACATCTATATTAATATGAGGCGTGCCCAATTTTTCTCAGCTGAAGTAGCCTCCTAGGCAATATGCCTGGAGGATTAGGATTGCACCTAATTTGAATAAAATAGAGCAGATTCCAGTCACTTTTATCTTAGACATGGGGATGTTCCCTCAGTGCTCCACCTATGACTGTGGTCAAATTGTAGAATTCCACAGTCTACACAAACACCATGTCTACACTAGGACACTAGGAAAAAAGGTGTATTTTTGACACCTGTTAGCTAACACATTACAGTCCTAGTGCAGACAGAGCAGTTGTAGGTAAATTCAGGAGGAGTTTAAAGTTTATTTTGGCCAGTTAACAAGTTAAAATTACACCTTGCCCTGTCTACACTAGGATTTTAACATGTTAGTTAACACATGTTAAAATATACCTTTTGTCCTAATGTAAATATAGCTATAAAGAGGTATAAGGTATTCTCCTTTGGTTCATGCTGGGAAAAATAGGTCTCAAGGACTTATCTGTATGGGAGAGTTGCACATATTTAATTAAACCAGTTTAAACTCACACATTAGGTTAAACTGATGCTCCTTTCCCATAGAGACAAGGCCTCAATCTTCTCCTTCTTACTAACCACTCTGTGTATAGAGGAAGAGATTATTTGGAGAGGAATGAAGGGGAGAGCCATCACTCAGCCATGTGGAGGAGAGAATAAGGCTTGCTCTACACACAGCTTTGATATGTTGAATGGGGTCTGATTAATATTATTTTTTTAATCAAAAGTTATATTGGTGCAACCTATAGTGTGGACATAGTTATACTGGTATAAAGGTGATTTACACTTAGTCTTGGATGGATTAGATTTTTATCAGTAAAAGTTGGTCAGTGTCAACTTCACTGAATACACACAATCTTGTGAAAAAATATTTCCATCGATAATAACTAAAGTTTACAGATAGGCAAAGTAAGAAAAATTCTGCTTGAGAACTTAGTTGAGTTTGATTTCAGGATATTTACTTTGTATCTTCTGACATGTGATATTGACAACTGGCATTTTAATGGTTATAAAGCTTTAACTTTTTGAATTTCAATATCTACCACGTTAAAAAAAATAGTGTCTAATACCTGCCCGACCCTCCACCATAATTTCCCACAACTGTGAAAATTTAAAATAGATAAAAAATTGAAAAAAAATGCTTAACAATAAACAGTATTATCTGTCAAAATTATAAAAAAATTAAAATTGAATTTATACTGTATCATTTATTCTCCTTCCCTTATACTGCTATGACTCTATCCACACTCGGGGGTTGTACTGCATTAACTCGACTGGTATATTTAAAGCAGTACAGTTTTTAAGCACAGAGAAGCCCAAAGTAGAGGAGAGAGGATTAGTAGACATGAGGGAAAGGGGATTTGTTGAAGGGAGGACTATGTTGAGAGGACAGGCACCCTCAAGAATAATCTCAACTGGCCCCTCCGGGATAATTAGAAAATTCATTCTGAACTATGGTCATGACCAACATAGCCAAAGACCTTTTTTACGCAAGAGTGACACCTAAACATTCACTTCCTTCTCAATATAGTCACCTTAATAAGAGCTTGTAGTATTATAAACATTCCTTGTGTAATGCACAATTAAAAATCACTTGTTTGTTAATTACTGAGATTCACCTACTGTAACAGGTAGCTCTTAGTAACAAGTGATGAGAATGTGTAAGGTTTCAGAGTAACAGCCGTGTTAGTCTATATTCGCAAAAAAAAGGGGGTACTTGTGGCACCTTAGAGACTAACCAATTTATTTGAGCATAAGCTTTCGTGAGCTACAGTTCACTGCATCGGATGCAGTGATGAAGTGAGCTGTAGCTCACGAAAGCTTATGCGCAAATAAATTGGTTAGTCTCTAAGGTGCCACATGTACTCCCTTTCTTTTTGAGAATGTGTAAACCATTCTAAGATGTGGACGGGTTAGGACTGGAATACTGTGTCTCTCTGCAAAGTGGGAAGTGGTAGTCAAAAAACAGAAACCTGCAGACCCAAGTTGCTTTTTATCTACAGTCACCAGGTTACTCCTGATACTTACAGACACCAGGCAATTAAAAAACAGTTTTAGTTGGCATCTAAGTAACTTGCTGTTTAATTAGCAAGATGTACAGGTTTTTCAGAGATTTGTCTTCATGATAACTACTATCATCTGATGTTGCTAGTTCTTGGAATGACCATCTCACTACCAGATCAGTCTGCTCCAGGTGTTTACTTCTTTTCTCCCACCTGACAATTAACCCTCTCCCCATAAACAGTAAACCATGCTCCCCACACGTTGTACACTGGCCAGGTAAAGTAGGTTGCCCTTCTACATTAGGTGGTGCTGTGGTGTTCTCTCCTTAGTGCTGTGGCTGTAGAACTGAAGTTGGTTCTAATTTAAACTTACATACCAGGAAATGAATAAAACTTATATTGCTTAAAATAGTCTGAATTTACACTGCTTTCTTTAAGGATCTTATATACATTGGTAAAGATAATTCCTACTTCTTTGCCCTGTCTACCTAACAGTTATAACTATCTCTTTCTTATCTGTATTACTGATATCTGTAGTATACCCTACTCGGTTGCATATTTTGATTTTGCTGTGTTTTACACCTTTCTATCCTGATGTTCCTGGCTTCTGCTACCTTCTATTGTTTTTCATTCAAGATACCTCCTATCTCTTCATGCCATTAATCCCAGTTTAATATTACTTTGAACCAAATTCTGCCACCCTCACGCATGTTAGGAAGTACCTTACTTGTCAAATACTTCCACTGACTTCAGATGGGACTACTCACTGTGAAAGGTCCTACTCAATGGGAGTAAGGGTGGCAGAATCTGGCCATGTGTGGGAAGTGCAAGAAACTAATTTCTCACTTTCCCTTGGTTGATTGATTTTCTGCTAGCTTCTTTCACTGGTGTCTCTAGTCTTGCTTCCTCACTGATTTTAAATTCTCAAATCTGGGGACTGCACAATCTATCTATCTTTCTTATAGCATGCCTGTCACCATGCTGTCTGAGCCTCTCAGTCCCTTAGGTCACTTGCTGTGACTGACAGCTCTGGATACCAATTGTCAGCCAGCTCTGAAGGGTAGGACTTCTTCCCAGCTGCAACTCCACCCTCAGGTAGGCTGGTGACCTTATGATGCTGTTTGCCAGTTTGAAAGGCTGATGGCCCCTTCTGAAACTAGTGAGGGAGGAGGGGTTATTATAAATGATTTCTTCAGACCTACTGCCAGTCTGGAACACCCTTCTCCTTTCCATGAGGAAATGAGGAGCAGCTGGAGCTGTCATCACTAATATGAGGTTGTCTCTGTGATATTTTAAACAAAGCAGCCAGCTGTAGCATTCATTCCTTTACTCTGTGGCAGCAAGCCAGTCTTCAAATGTACCCATGGAGGCTCCAAGCTACTGTAATTGGTTAATTGTTCCCCACTTTGATTTAACTGAGACATTGTTACCCAATTTAACTGACAGATTGCTGCCTCACTGGACTGACTTTCACTTTAATTCACTTTTCCCCTCCAAATTTGTTGCTAATCACTGCCCCACCATGTTTCTAACATTCTATCTTGGTGCCTCTCCTCTATCCTCCTGCTCCCTTCCCTTATCTCTCTCTATTCCACCAACATTCTCTGCCCTCCTGATGCTGCTCTGCTTTGCCGCAACAGCTCTCTCCCCACCCCATCCTCTCCCCATCTGACAAGTACTCAGCACATCTCTTCCTCTGTCTCATACTTGCCTAGTTCCAATCCTGTCTCTTCCCATAGCTCTCTCCATTTTCTACCATGGCCCACAGTAACCGGTCACATCACCTTCTTTCCCTTCTCCTGTGCACTCTAGAATTCCCACTCCATCTTCAGCAAGCTGTCTTACAGTTCACTCCCCTCATATCAAAACCTAGCTCTTCCGTCTGCTTCGGTGGCTGCCCTTCGCTAGTGGTCTCCCCTCCTCTCTCACATTGCAGCAGCACCAGCCTGGTGCTTTCCTGTACCTCCCACTTCCAACACTTCTCTGCAGCCACTCTTTTGCCTCCTTCAAAGCACTCTCCAACCAGCTTTCTCTCCCCTTTCCCACTGTATAGCTGTTAGCTACTATTCTCCAGGCTTCTCTTCTGATTTCAGCTCCTGGCTCCTCTTTCTTCCTTTCCTTCATGTGCTCCACTCTCATTCTTTGGGATTTCAGCTCCCATGTTAAAGATCCCTCCAACCCTGCCGCCTGTCAGCTTTTCTCCCTAACTTACCCATTCAACCTGCAGCTCTGAAACAGCTCCCCTTCCAAGTCAATGCTCGGGCTTCTGACCTTTCGTTCACACCCCAAAATGCTCTCTGGATGACTCTTCCCTCAGTGAATTTCCACTCTTTGACCATTCCTTATCTCCTGCTGTGTTACTACTCTCCTCTTCCACCTTCCTCCCACCCCCGTCTCATCTCCTACTTTTGTGATCTCCAAGTCACAAAATCTCTGACCACCCTGATTCTCTCCACCCTCCTCCCTTTCTCACTACTCTCCCTCTCCTCTGCTGAGTCCATAGCCTCTGTTACAGCTCAACCCTCTTTCTCTTCTCCGCTTGAACTCTTTTTCTTCTCCACTCTCTTAAGCCATATCTAAACTGTAAATAAATGTATGTTGTTACAACGAGATACTTAACATGTTGTAAAGTCTGTCCTCTATGTAGCTGGTCAATTCTAGGCTCTGTTCTATGGCTCACCTCAACCAGCTGCACCAAGATAAACACAAACATCTTGTCCTGTCTGCACTATTATTCTACAATGTGCTAGCAATCACTAGCTATGTCTGTGTAAAAGCCACATCATTTCTCCTAGTGTGGACATGTCCCTTTTATGGTCCTATTGTTCCAACAATCCTGGTTCATACTTTATAGTCTCCTCTTGCACCATGTTGCTGAGCAACTCTGGAGAAAGCCCAAGAGGCATTGGGACTTCTTTTAGTGCAAGTCTATTGTTACACAGAGACCTATATTGCTCAGAAGGTAGGCTGGTGGCTGTCTTCTGTGACCCCTGGAGCTCTTTTAGGGTGTGTGGCTTCATTCCCAGTTGCCTCTCCTTCATCTTTGAGCCTCTTTAAGCCACTTCCCCTAGTGGTCTCTTTCTGCCCAGGATCTTAATTTTTTTTAAGAGAAAATTGACTAGCTGCACTGTGCTTTCATCTCCCCCTTCCTCTCATTCATTCCTTCATCTACTCTATTCCACAACAGCTTCTGATTTGGAAGAACTCCTCCACCTGCTACGCAGCCCCAACTCCTCATCTTCCCCTCATCTGCCTCCCACATCTTCACCAACTCCCTTTCATCTGGCTCCTTCCCCACAGTCTTCAAACATACCATTGTTTCCCATCCTCATTAGCTAATACATGGTCCCTGTCCCTTTTAGAATATCCCTTTTTGTATACATAAACAGTAATCTTCCCTCCCTGCTGTCTTAATTTCCCTTACACTGAGCATGTCCTGTCTTAGTCTTTCCTAAATCAGGATTTCCTAAATCTATCCAAAGTGATTTAGGAGAACAAGTGCCACTGAAAGCTGGTGGGACTTGTGCTTCTAAGTCACTTAGGCACTTTTGCAAATCCCACGCATAGGCCTCATTTTTGCCAAAACTTTTATAATTCTTTTTTTCTCCTCTGAATTCTCTCCAATTTGTCTCTCTTTTTCAAAAATGTGGGGCCCGAACCTGAACCCAGTTCTGTAATGGAGGCCTCTCCGACGGTGAGTAAAGCAGAATAATGAACCTGTTTACACCTAATTAATATAACCTATTATGCCAGCTGCCTGTCTGTGATAGCATGAGTGTACTGACTCCACCCTGTCGTTTGTCATCCATTCTAACACCCAGTCTCTTTCCCTTAGTCAGGCTCTGCCTTGACAGTATTTCCCCATTCTTAGGTGTTGCATAATATTCATGCCTATGTGTAGCACTTTGCATTTCTCTTTATGGAACCTCACATTATTGCTTTCAGCCCATTTCTTCAATTTATTGGGATCATATGTTAGTCCTGTCCTTTGCAATCCCTCTCACTTCAGTAGTGTTCACAGGTATAAGGCTTGATCCTGCACTCATTGAAGGTAAATTTCCATAGACTTTTGTGGGAACAAGAAAGGGGCCCATATTCTTCACTCCATTCTCCAAAATACTAATGAAAATAGTGATTAACGCTGGTTCTAGAACTAGCCACTGCTAGACAGGACTTGATTTCTTCTCCCAGTTTGATATGTACCATTTACATAGTGGTTGCCATTAAGAAGTCACCATTTGCCAACCATTACTGCACTGTTACATCTAACACAGGGGTTCTCAATAGAGATTGCTTTGTTGACACCTCCTCTTCTAGGCTTGACTGTGTTGACAAGCTCCCTTCACACTCACATAACATCCCTGTTATAGGCAACAACAGCAATTGCTCCCACAGATAAGAAACACTGGGAAAGTATTTATGGCCTGCTAGCTCTATTGAGTGCAATAGGTGTTTTGATGTTTTTTGAACATGTTAATGACACAGACCACTTTAGTTGTTCATTTCAACTTCTCCTCCCCAGGCTCCAGAGACTAGCATGGTACATGGATCACAGTGTGGGAACCTCTCATCTAAGGCCTTATAGATTTATTTCCTAAACTACCACATAAATCTGTGAGAGACAAGGTGGGTGAGGTAATATCTTTTATTGGACTAACTTCTGTTGGTGACAGAGACAAGCTTTCGAGCTAAATAGAGCTTTTTTTTTTTTTTTTTAAGGTATAAGCCCCACTTCACACCACTGTAATGCTTCTATATCAGTGGTTCCCAAACTTGTTCCACCGCTAGTGCAGGGAAAGCCCCTGGCGGGCCGGGCTGGTTTGTTTACCTGCCACGTCCGCAGGCTCAGCCAATCGCGGCTCCCAGTAGCCGCAGTTCGCTGCTCCAGGCCAATGGGAGCTGCTGGAAGCAGCACGGGCCGAGGGATGTACTGGCCGCTGCTTCCAGCAGCTCCCATTGGCCTGGGGCAGTGAACCATGGCCACTGGGAGCCGCGATTGGCCGAACCTGCAGACGTGGCAGGTAAAAAAACCGGCCCGGGCCGCCAGGGGCTTTCCCTGCACAAGCGGCGGAACAAGTTTGGGAACCACTGCTCTATATTAATGGTTTTCTCTAGTATAATTAAATCAATTTAATTATACTAGTGC
Organism: Natator depressus; assembly: GCF_965152275.1. Classification (NCBI taxonomy): domain Eukaryota; kingdom Metazoa; phylum Chordata; order Testudines; family Cheloniidae; genus Natator; species Natator depressus. The sequence goes on from NC_134234.1 coordinate 40,164,220, forward strand.
AAATATTCCTAATATAGATGATGCCATAGAAAGGTAGAATAAAAACTGCTAAATCAGGGAGCCTGTTACTAGATAACGTGTTATAACAGTTGATCTTGCCAATGTAGATAGGTTCATACTACATTATACTCATATTAACAAATTGTGTTTCAACTCTGAACATGATTAAGGTAAGACCAACTCATTTTATATCAAGGTTGGAGTCAATGATCTAAAACATGATCCATCAATCCAATAGCTTTGTCAATGCAGATAGGTCCTTATAGTTGCATGTGTTCCCTGATTGTTAAAACAATATTACAGAATTGAACTATGCTGCAACCAGGCAATGTTCTACCTTTATTTCCTGTTAATGAAGTTCTATGAAAAGTGAAGTATGACTCTTCTGTTTTGCATATTAATGAATTTCCCTTATAAGAATGCAAGCAAGGTTTTGAATGCAAGCTTTAAAAATACAACAAGCTAGAAGGTTAGTTTGCTCTGGGACAATGAAGATGTTTGAACTGGTCTCAAACATGTTAATTTAATTTTAAGAAATTAATTAAACCTGAAGGTATGTTGTTTTAGCATAAACAAATACCAGGAAGGAAGAAATGACAATTTTTACCTCAACTTACTTAGGGGCCAGAGGTTTTTTATTAATATAAAAATGTAATAGGCCAGACCCTTACCTAGTTTAAATTGGCATGGTTCCGTTGAGTTCAATGGAGCTTTGATTTGCATGAGATGAGGATCTAAACCAGCATACTCAGTGCTAGTGACCTAACACTCAGTTGTGTACTGGCCTAAGTTCAAGGGAGAAGTCTTGATCAAAATTAAGTGTGTTGTTTGGACACCTCTTGAAATGATGTCATTGTTGTATAAAAGATTTAGAACCCAGATGTTCAAAAGGTAATTAAGTACCTAACTCCATTGAAATCAATGGGAGTTACATGCCTAAATACCTCTGAGGAGCTAGGCCTAGGACCCTATGTAAAGGAGGAGTCCCATTCCCTTTAGTGTGCACATAGTGCATAGTGGGAACTCTTGGAACTAAAATGAAGGGTTGTCTACCATTAGTGACAGAATCCAGCTGGGAATCATGCCATATAGCAATCGGTTGTACCCACATTTCTGGACAAGCCTGTGCCATGGGTTTATCCATGACATAGCATTCGATATATGTGAAGGGGGAAAAGAGCTTAAAAAGGTGCAGTAGAGGTTCTACTGAATCCATTTCCAAAGAGAATGCCAAGTTCTAGTGCCAATATTCCAGCTGCTGAACACAAAAGTGGCCCTAGCCGGGAGCTGAGCAACATAAATGCCAAGCAGCAGAGCAGTTCAGCACCCAGCTGGAAGTTGGCACCCAGGGCGACAGCCCTCTTTGACAGCTCCTAGAAATGGCCCTGGCTGCACATCTAAGGGAGGACCTCCACTTCCAGTCCCAACCCCCATTTGTGGCCCACAAACCACTCAATGCCAGCTGGCAATGGGCTTACCAGAATATTCTGATACGTACATTCTGCTTCCCCAAAAAATATCATGGGAGGTCTTCAATAAAAGCCAGGGTCACACTGGTCATTAACATGGTTGTGAAATGTACGTACAGATACTATGTAAGGAGTTACGTATGAAGTGAAAATATGATGATAAAGTCTGTATCAAGGCAGAGCTGATAAACAGGCTTCTGACAAACAAAAGATGTTTATTTACCTGTCTTTCTCAGTCTGCATGCAATCAAGCATTATAAGCTATTTACATACAAAGTGAACAGGGGGATGTGAAATCAACAGGGAGGCAGCACACTGGAGAATAAGCTCCGGGAGGTTATCTGACTCTGAGGTACAGACAATGAACTTTGGGGAAGGAGAAGGCAAGGAGACACCCATTTATCCTGCAGCTAGGAAGTAATTGACCAGTGTGATTACACTGATGAAAAACGAGATCAGAACTTGTCCTGGTTTGAAACTCTACAAAGGACATTTGGGTGAGATAAACTTCTTTAGATAGAAGGTTAATCTGTTAAAATCATAATCATTTCTAGAGACTAAACTTATTTTATATGTAACCCTTCTGTTTCTATTATCCCTTCTCACTATATCTTGAATCTTTGATAATAAACATATTGCTATTTTCACTATAAATATATCTCAGTGCTGTGGTATTATACAAGGTGCTGATCCTGAGCTGAATCATTGTACATTGTTCCTTTGTGGATAATAGACCTGTTATTACTGTGAGTGTTCAGTCGATAAGGAGCTGGACTCTACAGGGGGACATTTCAAAGGGGCTCAGGTGCTGGGGTACACCTGTTGTTAACCTGCAAGGCAAAGTAAGGGCTGGCATAGCTCAGAGGAGATTGTTGGGTGGCTGACAGGCTGGTGATGTCAGGGAGCTAACACCCAGCTAAGTACAAATAATTCTCCTTCTCGCTGGAAACAAAGGGGTGGGGGGATACACAAGGTGATTCTCAGTCCTAGGTACCCCGAGGAGCATCACACCATCACAGTGATCTAATGGTGGTGCTTGCCAGCAGACAATGGCTGTGGCCATATGTAGATCTTATTTACTGAGTTGAACCCTCCAGTGCTTAACTGGTATTCTGTGCCTGTATCAGAAGAGTAAACGTCAGGCACTTCAATGCATTTTCCCCACACACTTCCAATAGGCCTGAATCAGACAATATGGCTAGTAAAGAAATGAAAAAAAAAATCAACCTATAGTCCATCATCTTAAACTGTAAAACCTAGTTACAGCTATAGTACATCAGAACAGTGTCCTTGGAAAATTTAACATTGTAGAGACCCTCATAAGTATCACTCATTATGGGCTTGAATCTGCATCCATTGAACAAGGATCTAGTGCAGTGATACTCAGACATCAGCGGTTCAGGAGCCAAATTAGTGATCAACATTACCCAAAAGAGCCACAGTAGTGTGAATTCGTTATTTCATTTACTATAGTACTATATATTCATATTCAAACAGTATGATGGGGAAATATTTCATTTTATATATTATTCTCACAGCAAATAGGTTAATAACTTAGTGCAAGTTGATACCTTAATTGGTTAATAACAGTAAAAGCAACCTGATTAGTTAATAACATTAATATCATGTGCTGCAAAGAGCTGCATGAGAGACATTAAAGGGCCACTTGCGGCTCATGACTCTCAGCCTGAGTATCACTGATCTAGTGAAATACAAATACATTTCAAAAACACTAATAATACTGATTGAAGTCAAAGGGAAAAGTTCCGTTGACTGCAATGGCTCAGGATCAGTTGTTCTCTGTGAGTACATGGTAGATTTTGGTTGTTAGGGAATGATTATGAAGATTTAAAAAACCTGTTCCTTACAGGTGGAAAAGTAGTGTCTAGTTCCCTGTCACTTTTCAATCCTGGACGACAGCTGTAGCACTATCAGCTTTTCTTTCTCCAGTCCTAGGTTTTTCTTGGGATCTTATCAATAGACACCTCGGTTGTGCAGATAACCTACCTTCCAAATTACCAATCTCTAAACACAACTCATTCAAGAAAGCTCTTTCAAAGAGGTTTGTCCTTAGCTTTGGGATATTTTAAGAGTTGAGCAGTTTTTTTTAAATAAGAGTGTCTCATAATTTTTATGGAGTTTTACAATATTTTGAGCTTTTCTGCCAAAGCATCACATTCAGAAGTATCACGACTGGGTGATAATTCATGTTTTGAGGCTTAAAACTGGAAACCCATGTATCAAAGGGAGAATAGTCCCATAGCTTTCTAAAACCCCATTATTGATATTGTTCAAACTACAAAAATTTAACGTGGGGAATCTCCTTGTTTTCACTTGCTAAGTCTTGTCTTAGGAGGAAAAGCAGAGATTTGAGAATTAAAATAATAATACTTGCCTACCTCAGAGGGGTACTGTGAGAGTATTGAACTCTGCGTAACATGCGAATTGTTAATTAACTTACACAACAGTTTGAAAATGCCAAATGCTACAAATGTTATTATTAACAATATAAATAAGCCTGACAGAATTAGATTTTTATTTAATTTATTTTTGACAAATACTATCAATGTTTATTTTTAAGCTTTATTTTTATCTATTTACATTTTCACAGTTGTGCAAAATTATGGGTTTTAAGCATTTTTATTTCTATTTTTCTCAATTTAAATGTTCACAGTTGTAGGAAACTGTGGGGGGGGGTCAGACAATTATTTAATGACAGAAGACGCTGAGATTCAAAAGTGAAAGCTTTATAACCTCTAACACGCACATTGTCAATGTTACATGTCAAACTATACAAACTAAACAGCCTTAAATCAAACACTACATTCTCTAGCAGCATTTTTCTGACTTTACCTGTCTGTAAATTTCAATAATTATCAATGGAAACATTTTTTGTCAGTTTGTGCGTGTACGGTGAAATCCATGTTTATTGACATTTACCAATAAAAATCTAATCCTTTCAAAGCTAAGCTGTAACTGGGGAAGCCTGATTCCTCCTGTGCATGTGCATTATACCAGGGGTTCTCAACCTTTTTCTTTCTGATGCCCCCCCAACATGCTATAAAAACTCCATGGCCCACCTGGGCCACAACAATGGGTTTTCTGCATATAAAAGCCAGGGCCAACGTTAGCGGGTAGCAAGCAGGGCAATTGCCTGGGGCCCCATATCACAGGGGCTTCCACAAAGCTAAGTTGCTCAGGGCCCCAGGGTTCAGCCTGTCTAAGGCTGGCCCTGCTTGGCGGCCCCCCTGAAAGCTGCTCGCGGCCTCCCAGGGGGCCCTGGACCCCTGGTTGAGAACCACTGCACTAGACAATCTTCAAATGTCACCAGAGTATGTTTATTATCTGAAACTTTTCCAGGTAATCAGTGCTGGGAAATACCCACTCTGAATCTCTCCAGGAGTGATTCAGTACCCCCCATTTGGAATACATTGCTGTATTCTATTGAAATGGAAGGATTTTTTTTTCTTTGCAATTTAAGCCTTCCAGGTTAAATATTAGTTTAAGCATGTTTGCTTCATTGTCCACCACAGCACTTAAAGGTATTTTGCTGTCGTCGGGATCATGGAGACCACAGAACTAAAAAGAAAATGTTACTTTGTATTAACAGTCACAGGACCTGATCATACAACCCTTCCACACGTGCATAGTCCTGACTAGTGCAATTAAGGGTTGTGGGATCAGGCCCATAACTAGTGACTCACATACAAGAGCACTTTTAAAAGAAACAAATGTTATAATAACAAAATAAGGATAAAAACTGTACTTCACACAGAGTCAAAGGGCCAAATACTCCTCTCACTTACAGTGGGTTAAACCTGGAGTAACTCAATGTCCATGTAGTTATGCTACATTTACCTTGATGTAAACCAGAGCAGAATTTGGCCTAAGAACTTTAAACATTTCTATCTGCTAAAAATAAGACAGCTCTGGTAGAGGAGTTTGATCAAGGACACACACTTTCTATTCAGATAGGCTATCTGTTGTCTTCACTAGTTCAGTCAGGTGCATTTACCATCAGCTTTTTCATAACTGAAGTGAATGCTTAGCTTTGTGAGTTAGCAAAACTATTTATAGCTTTATTTTGAACATGCTGTTTGTGTTGCTGTGATTAGGCTCCATTCTGTGGAGGGAGAAAAATGACTGCTTTAGACTTGATCACATGTAAAAAAAGAAAACAAATTAGTTTAAAATAAATTAAGCCATCTTAAGATATGAAACAAAAGCCATGTTAGGTATGAGAGCCATTTTCCAATGGTCAAGTTTAACAGAACAATTGCTGCATCTTAATTCCAGACATCTCCTATTCAGAGCTCCAACCTAATTGTTATCTTAGATTTTATAGCACTCACCAGCATAGTATCTAAGCACTCTATTAAAAGCAGATCTTTCTTCCAAGGTCTACTATTTTTCTCCATCTGCAGGGAGCATATTATTAAATGCTTGTCACTGTGCTCATGAGCTATAGTCTGCAGGACAGATGCTATACAAAGTATAGACTGATTGTTAACTCTTAAACAGTTGCTGGATCAAGTCCTAGAGTTGTAATTTGCGCATGGATTTATGAAACCCAGGAGTGTGGAATCCAAATTAGTCCTAATTGTGTCTTGATTAACTTAGGCTCGGGTCCTCAAATATATTTAGGCTCCTATTGATTTCAATGGGAATGGCAGCTAAATACCTTTGAGGAGCTAAGCTCAGGAGAATGTAGCTGCTAGAGAATGTTTACTCCCTTCTCCTATGGCTATTTCGAGATATCACATTGTTATACAGCCTGCTGTTCTTTAACCAACTTGCTTATTTTTTATTTTTTTTTTTATAAATGAAAGACTTTTGATCAGACCAGCTATGGCAGCTATCACCAGACTAGACGGATAAGGCAATTTCCTATCATATCATTGGGAGACCTTAATGAAGTACATTTAAAGATCTTTGGGGTGCATTGTATAAAATGAATGATTTATGTATTATTATATGTAACCTCTAAGGGGGGAGATGTACAGGGGTGAGACCAGGGGGGTTCAAATGTGCTGAACAATGTGCCAGACAAGAATAGACTTTTGGAACAAAAAGTGTTAAGTGATTTTCCTGGGGAATATCTACGCGGAGGTGAATGCAAATTCCCTACCTCTGGTTATACAAAAACCCAACCTTTTGGAGCTACATGCTTAAGAGTGGGCCATTGTCTGCTGATCACCTGTTAGATGAGGCCAAGCTCAAAGGCTCAAGCTGTATAAAGGAAGGACTGAGATATTCATGGGAGTTCTGGCTCTGAATCTGAGACAGTTATGAACTTGTAACCACAGAGAAAACACAGCTGTGGGTTTTGAACAACTAACACCTACCAGAGCCTGAGGTTGGAGTTGGGTGATCTCTGATAAGCTTTTTAGCATGCGTTCTTTTATTGTTTTTAATATGTTTCTCTGTAACACTTTCACCTTAAGAATAAATGTGCTTGCTTAGAAAGAGCTGTGTGGTAACTGCAGGCAATTATGCTATTAATACCCTTGGGAGAGAAAGCCAAGCCCAGGTGCTGGCTACTTGAGGCAGTCTGGCTTGCGGGAGATACCACAGTGTAAGCAGGGAACCACACAACCTGGAAAGACCCTGGCCAGGAGGCAGAAAGACACAGGTCTGCCCAAAAGAGGCAATGGCTAAAGAGCTGGGAGTCTAGAATGGGTGCCCTCTATGGACCATGGAAGGAGAATACAGATGCAACTGCCCTGAACTGTGACAACCAGTATGTTACAGTCACAAAAGATCAGAAAAAGATGATTATGGTGAGATGTATTGAATATTTTCTTTGGTCTCTGACTTATTAACCCTGAGTCCATGTTTACTGCTGAAAGTATAATTATTCACAACAAAATAACCTTAACTATTACAGGGAGTAGGTGGGGGACTAACTCTGTGATCACTTCTAACTTCCCCAACTTCCTGGAGGACAGATAAGGAAAAAACAAAAGACTAAGAGACAGATCCTCAGCTGGCATCAATTGTCATATCTCCTTTGACTTCAAATGGGGCTCTGGTACAATATATACCAGCTGGGTATCTTCCCCTTAATACCTGAGGGCCTGATCCTGCAAAATCATGTAGACTTAAGTGAGCAGCCACCGAGACTACTGGCATAAGTAAATGTATTTACATACAGAAGTATTTGCAGAATCGAGCCCTAACTATGGAAAGCCACCTAACCTGAGTCATGGTGATTTCATGGTGCATTAACCAAAGTTACAACTGTCCTAATATATGAAATCTCCACTAAGCTCTTTGACTAAGTGAGCACAAGACAGAGTAGCCAGTAATCTCCCTGTCAGAAATTGGATCTAGCAGTCAAGAATAGAAAATCTAGCTGAGATCCCACTTTTTCTCATTAACTAAAACAAATATTTACCAGTGTTTAACTTGTTGCTTACTCTTATCTTTTTCAGGACAAAGAGCAAAGAAACTGTCCCGTATCAGTTCCCAGCTTTCCTGCAATGCTCAGTTTGAGTTCTGTGTTCTAGTTCTACTCTTACGGACTGCCAAGATTCCAAAATGGTGCAATAGTTTTTTCTTTACTATCTATTTTTTCAAGGAACAAAAATTGCACATTAATTTCACTTTTGGCATCTCACTGGAGGGAATGATAACGACCCCCAAAGAAAACAATGACCAAAACCTTGAAGATGTGCACATGCTTGAAGATGTGAGCTACCACATAGTCTTATTACTGTCACTCTTGCCCTTGCGCTTCCTTCTCCACATCACCCCATGTCTGTTTATGCCCTTTGTGGTATTACGTCAAATCTAGACAGTGCACTTTTCAGGGCAAGGATCATATTTTTTTATTTGTTTTTGTGAAGCATTTGTTAAAATTAGTTACCACTAATTATGACACTAGATTTTTTGATTCCCCAGTTTTACATCAACTGCAAGACTTTGTAATGTGCCAAATTTTTATCATGAGCTATTTCCAGCATATACACATTGTGCTGCCAACTTCTATTCACAGAAACATCATGGAAACTTTAAGGGGGAAAAAAGCACTTTTGTGAAAAGTACAGTATAGAAAAGATATGTAAAGAGAAAAAATATTGCAATATATAGCCCAGAATGTGCCTTTCTTATTACTAATTCATTTTTTCAGAGAAGTTTTCCCTCGTAAAATAACTCTGAAAAGTACAGATCCATTTTTCCAGGTTCAGGCTACAGCACCCTTGTCCCTAGAACATATGATGAAATGGGGAAGTCAAGAAAACTATCTAATTTTCTAAACAGACTGTTTATATATCACAACAGTGTTGATGAGTGGGAGGAGTCATAATAAAAACAGTGAGGCATGCCAAGTATGAGCTACTCCCATTGTATGTCCTGTGTGATCTTTATTATACATCAGTGAAGTGGAACCACAGACAGGTCACTAGTACAGCTGAAGAGGTCATGCAGGAGGGCAGCTAGTGATGGGGGAAACTAAAGGTTCAGAGTCTGTGTTAGGTTTGGGCTGCCAACTTAGCACTATTCACACAAAATATATTTTTTAAATCAGGAGGGAAAAGTGTAATAGAAAGGGCTGTAAAACTGGGAGAACAAGAGTTGGGACACTTCCTGAGTCCCATGACAGATACAGAATATGGGTTGCAAAAATGGCAATGATAGAATATTTTAAGCTGCTAAAACTGCAGCATGGTTCTGAGGATACAGCACTAGACTGGGAGTCTGGAGATATGGGTGCTAGGGTTAGCTCTGCCACCAAACTTTTACGTGGTCATAGGCAAGTAACTGTGGCTCAGCTTCCTCATCTGTAAAAATGGGTGCGATGGTACTTGCTTCCTTTTATAGAGTGCTTTGAGATCTATGGCTCAAAAGTACTATGTAAGAGCTAAGCATGGATACCATTCTTCCCAGATTGCAGGGACACCCGGCTGATGGACACATTTGAAACTGGTTCAGATAATCACGCAGATGTACTGAAACTTTCAGAACACCTATGGCTCTCAGTTCAACTCTGTGCTTACCATTTAGAATGGAACCATCAGGCAGCTAGGTGAACTCTGAAATTTTTATATATTTTTTTCTTAGTTAAATTGCAGCTGGTTGGACTAATGGAGTATATAGCCACATGTGAACATAAGAAAAGGTATAGGAGAAAATATTATCTTCTTCTTTAGCACTATAATATACTCTTCCTCCATGGATGGACAATGCTCTTTGTCATGTTACTGTATTGAATAGATTTGTTGTCAGAGCAGGCAATGGCTTCCTTAGAGGAAATGCCAAATTTGAATGTATCTCCTTTATCAGTGTCATTGTTCTATGACTAAAAAGACAATAGCATTTTGCATGCACTGTGGAGCAAGGATAATCTGTATTCCGGTTTTTCTAGGTATTAATTTTATAAATGTGGACGCTCATGCACTATGGTGATGGGAAGGTGTGGGGGAAGGAGAGAGAGATTCTTCCCTTTGCAAAAAACTGCAGAGAGATTTAACAGGATGGAAACAGTAAGTTTCCTCTTTAAAAATTCAGCATTCATTAGCATCTGCTGAACAAAGGCAAAAATGTCAGTTGAAAGGGAGTGTCAGTAATAACATACCTGCTCTCCCACTGCTGTGCTTTCAAAGCATTGTAAAGAAAGAAAACTGCAATTTTGCCTGAGGAAAGTGGGATTCAGAAAGTTTAAAGGAATTTTTTGGAATGTGGGATGAGTGAAATGCTCTCCTTAGAAACTCCTGCCCATATACTGATGTGAGTATAATGCTTAACCCAATGGCTGCAAGAAAACAGTCAGAGAAGAACTCCATGAAAACTTCTGAGGCTCCATTTTCAGAAGAAGAGACTGGAGACATGGAAGACCAGGAGGACAAATAAGCAGAAAGTAAATTGGGCAGGTTTTGCTCTCAAGAATATCTGCAGGGGGCTACTTACATGTCCCTCTTAGGCAGAAGAGTCATGGTTTTTCAAAAGCTGCATCCTTCACATTCCAACATTATTAAATGCAGTTTTTTGCTAAATTTGCTGGGCCTGAACCTGTCTCCTCTGCCCACTCTCTTTGTTATCTTACAATCCAAACAAAAATGGAGCAGTATTAACAAGGTATGAGCTAAACTTCACAATGCAGTCAAACTTCCGCTCCCTTTCTTGTATTGGCATCAGACTGTAAGTTCTTAAAGGAAGAGATTTTGTCTTCTTGTCTTTCAGGAGGGTGCCTAATGCACTGTTGGCTTTATACAAAAGATAACTAATAATTATGTAATATTCTATTGCCCTTTTGTTAGGAGGAGAGATTGGTGGAATCCGACTTACTTACAAAGGCTGTACACAACGTCCTGTTTCCTTGAACACAGTAGGAACAAACAACACCAGGTAGTTTCGTTGCTCACAACTTCCAAACCCGCCTCTACAGCCAGTCCTGTGCTCCAAGGAACTATGTTTTTTGCTCCCTCTCAGGACCACTCTGACAACTTCCTCTCTTGTTAGCTGCATGTAGCGTTATTTTGGTTTTCTCATTGCTTTTGGTCTCTCACACACACAGCTGTAACCAATCAATCCACAAGCTCCTGCATTTGTAATCAGTCCCCAGGAAAACCCATGGCTTATCTTCTGCTCAGGACTTACCATACTGGCCAGTGACTTCTATTGCTTCAGCTATCACTACACTAAAGAAGCTAAATTGTTCACTCCCTTTAGCCTGAATGAAGGGTACTTAGTACATCCATTGACTTTAACCATGTCTGAGGTAATATATTTTATTGGACCAACTTCTGTTGGTGAGAGGCAAGTTTTCTAGCTACACAGAGCTCTTTTACAGGTCTGGAGACCAGGATCTGGAGTCCTGAAGAAAAACTGTGTGCAGCTCAAAAGCTTTCTCTTTCATCAGCAGAAGTTGGTCCAATAAAAGATATTACCTCACCCACCTCATCTCTCTAATATCCTGGAACCAACATGGCTACAATAACACTGTATTTAACAGGTCTGTATTTTATCTATAGATCAAAGAAATGCCTGATGGTAGCCATTAGCACCTTCCTGCATAACAATATTATATTTGCATTTGCCCTTCTCCCGTTTACTTTTGCACTACACAGCGAAACCCGTACAAGCAATTACCTTTATAAGGCAGTTCTTGAATTAAGAGACAGCCCAAAAATCTGAGTTCAGTTCTGCTACACCAGGGGTGGCCAAACTTACTGACCCTCTGAGCCCCATCTGACAATCTTCAGAAGTTCGAGAGCCGGGGCTCACCTGCAAGGCAGAGATCCCAAGCTCTCTTCCCCAAGCCTCCCCCCAGGTCTGGTAGGCAGAGAACAGGAGAGATGTGGGGGGCTCTGGGAGCTGCACTTTACCAGTTTGGCCACCCCTGTGCTACCACCTTTATTAGGTGGCCACCTTGGTGGAGCAGCCAATTTTTGTTTGTCCCTTACATGAAATGTAACTATTCCTGCTCTTCCCTTTCTTTCTTCTCACCCCTCCATTTTCATGCCCAAATACTGATGCCATAGAGGGAGAGGAGGTGTTTAGGGTATCTCACGAGTGTAGAACTAAAGATCAATGGGATGAAAATGAGCACAAGAAAATGTGGGCTTGAGAATGAAAACAGAGATCTAATGGTGAGTTTTACGAGCCTCTTAGTGAGAATGGTGGAAGTTCTGTAACAAGAGTGATTTAAAACTAGACTGAGCAAAGCCCTGGAGAATATACCACAATAGACCCTTTCCCTGGGAATCAGCAAATTAACAAAATAAGGCCTGGTCTACCCTTAAAAATTAGATTGACCTACCTATGTCACTCAGGGCTGTGAAAAATGCCATGCCTCTAGTGCAGTGGTTAGGTCAACCTAACCACTGGGGCAGACACAGCCAGGTGGATGGAAGACATTTTCCCTCAACCTAGCTCCCTTCTTCTCCCAACCTAGCTACCTCCTCTTGGAGAGATGGATTTACTACACGGGCAGAAAAACCCTTCTGTTGAGTCAATGTAGAATGGGTCTACGCCACAGCGGGATAGCTGCAGAGCTCTAGCTGAGCCACTGGAGTACTTGTAGCGTAGCCATAACCAAACAGAGCAAACACAAAAATATAAGCAGTGATACAACGTCACAGAACGATCTCTGTTCATGCAGTAATCGTTTATGATAATACTGCTTGTTCTGTGACCATTAGTAAACTCTGGGTAATATGAGATCTCACTAACATACTTGGCTCTTAAATCTCTGCGGCAGGAGCAAACCTACACTGCGGAGGGAATGGACTAGCTGAGCTAACACCTGCAGATGTGCTATGGAGCACGGGAGTGCCTCATGGATGGAAACCCAAAGCTGCCCTGCACAGCAGCATCTTACAGAATAAGCTGCCTGCTGTCATCGTAACATGCAACTGGGATTAAACCGATCACTGATGAATTGTAAAGAGGGGAAAGTTAATGGGTTTGTAAACATTGCTTTTTGTCTTGCCAGACTTGAAGGGTCAATGGGACTACTAGCTAGCAATGACAACCATCTGATTCGTACTGTACAGTGATTTGGAGGGATTAATCTGAAGCATGTAGCAGCCAACCAGAGTCTGTGCATCAACATGTGCCCCAAGGAAATGTGTTTGTAAAGGGGGGGCATTTGACAGCTGAGCCTGGTAAAAACCAAACAGTAACAGACAGAAATTATTTCAGAGTAGCTGGCAATGCCAAAATGAAAACGTGACAATGCAAACACAGCCAATTGCTGCCTCATTTACCCTTGTAACCTAAAACCAAGGCAGTTTAGCAGGGGGCACCTACATTCACACTCTCACAACTTCCTGGCACCATGGCCCATCTCACTCCCCTCCCACAACCACTCACCACACACACACCCTCCAATCCACTCCTCTTCCCCAGCCCAACCACAAGGAGGGTGAGAGGAACTTGGCAGCTGGTCCCAGGATTCTTACAGCCTGGGGAGCAGCACTAGGCTCTTCCCTGGCCCCTTTAGGGAATGAGAGGGGCTCCAGCCAGGAAAATCAGCTCAAGCTTTCTCTCCTCTTTCCCACAGGAGAAGGTGGCCAGACCACAGGCATCTCCTCTTCTTCTTCAAGCCAAGGGAGGCCTCTACAGAAGTAGGCGATGCTTTGTTCTCATTCCCCTTCGTGGGCCAGAGAACACGAAACTGTTAGGACATTTTCTCACCCCTCATGGCAAGGGCAGGGGTTTTCCAGTATCAGGGAGACCAGTGTACAGTGGTTCTGGGGGTTCAGCATAGAACTGTATGCAGGATGAGTAGGAGCACTATTTGGTACTTCCCTCTGCTCAGGCTCAGATGCCACTGAGCTGGCCACACATCTGGCCTTGTGGTTCATAAAAGGGGCTAGTCCATCAGGTGAAGGCCTGGCTGCCCAATCAGTAGAAAAGATGACCTGTTTTCCCTTTCCCTAGTGTCCCCAGTCTGTGACCATGATCAGTCTCAGAAAAACTTGAACACAATATCTTTGATTTGACAGCCAAGCCTTGGGAAAGATCCACAGCTTTGCAGTCACTGAGGGAAGGAAAAGTCTGTCACTACAGAAGACCCTGGTCCTGGGTTCCTCAGGAAGGGGCAAATCCTGCTTCCTCATTCATGGAAGACCCTGAACACAGAAGAAACTGAACAGCTCTGCTACATGGGCGCAAGGAGAGCAGGATGAGGAGTTTGCCAACGGGCTTACAAGCCTTAGGTCCCATAAAATACACCACCTGTGTCCCAATGTGGACAGAGACGTGAGGCGCAGGCTGGGGAAAGGGTGTGGCTGATGGATCTGTGACCAGACTGATTTCTTGACTCAACCCTCCCATGTTTCTGATGGGGGAACTATCAGGCACAGGAGCCACTATAACTCTGAGGTTGCAGTAGTTACACAAAGTGGCCTGGTAGGGAAGATTCCTCAGGATTTGCTTGAGCTGTACAATGGGTCTAGGCCAATACACTGTGGTTCTAGTCTGAAAAGTGATTCTGTAAGACTGGCAGCTTTTTATTCACCAGATGTGTATGTTCAGAGTCACATCTGCTGACAGCAGTGACTTCAGATAACTCTGTACCACCTTTTAGTCTTTCTAGCTAGCTCTGCAGAGCCAAAAGAGCTGACTGGCAGAAGCTGGGACTGGATGACTGGGGATGGATCCACTTGATAATGGCCCTGTTCTGGTCATTCCTTCTGAAGCATCAGGCACTGGCCACTGTCAGAAGACTGGATACTGGGTGAGATGGACCATTGGTCTGACCCAATATGGCTGTTCTTATGAGCGATATTGTCAGATTCAATTCCTTCTTGTACATCGTCAGCAGAATTCTAATTACAGGTCCCATCATTTATAGTGCAAGCTCACTATGGGCAATAAAGTTACACAGGTGTCACCAAGGGCATAATCTGGAGACAATGAGGTTACACAGACACAACAGGAATTCCTATGAAACATTGGAAGAATTTACCAAGAGTTGTGAGGGAGTCTCAATCACTGGCAATTTTTAAATCAAGATTGGATGTTTTTCAAAAAGATTGCTTCTAGAAATTATTTGGGGGAAGTTCTATGGCCTGTGTTACACAGGAGGTCAGACTAGATGTTCACAATTGGCCTTTCTGGCCTTGGAATCTAAGAAACGGAGTGCATAGTCTGGCCTGCAGAACATTTATTACCATGGTAATGATGATGTACAAATTGGAAAGCTCTCAAACCCCAGAATGACATTGCAGGGCTGGGCGTTAGAAAACCCATCCATTTACTTGTCAATTGAGTACATTTAATCTGGAGCCATTATAAACAGGGAACTCCACAGTGCCACTGGGACATGGATCTGAGGACTATCTGTGCGTCATGAGAGAACAAGTGTCAACCTTCATGTAACTTGGGTCTGTTTGGCAATCCTTACGTTCTACTTTCTGGAAGGATTAGATTGCTACATAGAGATGCACACAAAGGAGCAGAAAAAGTTGGGGAACATTCCCTGTGGGCCAGTAAAGCACATGTTCCCAACTCTTCCTGCTATATCAAATGCAGCAGAACAACAACAAAAGGTGTGGCTTTCCCATATTGCAAAATGCCTGCCCACTCAGGGCTGTGTTGGTTTGAAGGCTCCGCCCCAGGGGCCTGGGATCACTTCACTCTCGTGCTAGGGGAAAGACTTCAGGAGTTTTTATTGTGAACAATTAATGCAAAGTGGTGATTTTCTACAAAGTGAATTATTTACAAAGCATGTCCTTGGTTTACATGTATGATTACAGGCATTTTGAATTGAAAGCCTTATCTAAACAGAGATCTTATCTTCATAGTAGCAGGGACTAGCCCAATGTGTTCATTTTGTGGCTGGAAATTCAAAGATGTATAGAATGAATGAAACAATACTGACAGGTACATAGGCATTGCAAAACCTGTTCAAACCCATGATTCATCTAGTCCAATATTCTCTGTCTGATGGTGACCAACACCGGATGCTTCAGAGGAAGATGCAAGAAACCCTGCAGCAGGCAGTTATGGGATAATTTGCTAATAGGAGTGTGGAGTATTTTAAATGCTCAGGGATTTCCTGGCCCTGCTTGCAGGCAGGGGGCTCTATGTAGGGAAGCATGTAATCAGATCCAGAGTCAGTTTTCAGAAAGTCAGCATAGAGTAAGATGAGGTGCATTGTGCCTCTGGTTTAGGGAGCAGCCTACTTTGTGTCTCTCTGGTTTGGGATTCTTGTGCGTTATTGTCCTGAATTCTAAGTAATACAGTAGTATTACATTGCAACCTTCCTGCAAGAGTATTTGATATTTGTATAAAGAAAAAAGAAAAGGAGTACTTGTGGCACCTTAGAGACTAACCAGTTTATTTGAGCATGAGCTTTCGTGAGCTACAGCTCACTTCATCGGATGCATAGCATATCGTGGAAACTGCAGAAGACATTATATACACACAGAGACCATGAAATGTATATATATATACATTATGTATATATATATACATTTATATATATGTATGTGTATATAATGTCTTCTGCAGTTTCCACGATATGTTATGCATCCGATGAAATGAGCTGTAGCTCACGAAAGCTCATGCTCAAATAAACTGGTTAGTCTCTAAGGTGCCACAAGTACTCCTTTTCTTTTTTCTTTTTACGAATACAGACTAACACGGCTGTTACTCTGAAACCTGATATTTGTATCTAATTTCTCTGTTTGGCTGCCATGAACATAACAAGGGGATGAGCTGAGGATCAGCTAGAGATTGGCTATTGCCCTGAAACATGCAGATTTAACTGGACAAAACTGGACAATACAGATTTTTGCATTTTTGTATCCAAGATTCATTTTAACTAAGACTGTTCTCTAGAGTTTCCATCGTTGGGGAGGATCTGAGGAGGGAGGAAAGGTCTCATTCCACATAAAACAGAAAAAAAATAAAAGCAGCTTTTATCCTTGTGGGTAGAGAGTTCTTCCAAAGAATGATCAGCATTCTTTGGACCCCTCCTCCTACTTTCCCACCCTGAAGGACCCAAGCTGCAACCGCAACTCCTTTAAGCAAGAGAGAGGGTGGGATGCCCATTACCTCTTTAATCAGTCACTGTCAAGTGACATCAATTGCACTATATCCAGAAGGGCTGAACACGTGACCTCTGGATACAATGCCAGAATCAAGCTTGAACCGTCCTTGGCACTGCAGAACACAAATGAAAACACTATGTTTATGGAGCCCTTTCCACTTAAGGATCTCAAAGCCTTCTACAAACATTAATGAAAGGGCCCTCTCAGCCAGGGAAGTGTTCTTTCCTTGGAGCACAATGAAGCCCCGAGATGTAAGATAACTTGCCTGAGGTCACACAGGAGATCTGTGTCAAGCCAGAAAAAAGACCCTAAGTCTATTGACCCATGGGCCTTGTGTTTTAACCCAAGACCATCCTGCCTCTAGGCCAGTCCCATGTAGTTTTAAACACTCTTTCCTCTGTCCCTCCCAAGTACTGGGGAAGGATTATGATTAATACACAGGGCTCATATTCAGCCCTGAGTTGCATGACTGCAGCAAAGCTGTCTTTTGTGGGACTGCATGGATGCAAGTGAGAGCACAGGTCGACCCACTGTGTCTTATTTACACAGGACTCTTTGCCTATCATATAAGATGCCTCTTATAGCATGGGAGCTGAGGGGAAGCAGAATGCAGGGAGAGGCAAACTGAATACAAAAAAAAGGAAAGGAGTACTTGTGGCACCTTAGAGACTAACATGTCCGGTTCTGTGAGATGGCCTGGTTCTCCCCAGCTCAGCAGCAATGGGACAGGACAGGCCCTCCCAGTGCAGCTGCTGCTTAGGGCCGGATCTACAGTTTTTGCCGCCCCAAGCAGTGAAAAAAACTGCCGCTGCGGATGGCAAAGGAAAGAAGCTGCCGCCGATTTGCCACGGTGGCGGGCAGAACAGAGAAGCTGCCGCCAAATTGCCGCCGCGGCCGGAGGAACTGCCGGCCCTTTTTCACTGCCACCCCAAGCACCTGCTTGGAACGCAGGGGCCTGGAGCTGGCCCTGCCGCTGCTGCTCCACAGGCCCATGACCTCACCGTGGGGTTGCACTGTGCATGTCTGGGAATGTCTCCGAAGGTGAATGTGCCAAAGATTAGTCTTGCAGAGTTGAAGCAGATGCTTGCCAGAGGCATGTCCAAACCAGAGCTGTTTACTCGCTTGATCAGTAATAATATTGTTTTCTCCATGTGACAGCCCAGGGCATTTCAGTCAGCCTGAGACCAGGAGGAGACTTTCAGTCTCACTTCTGCTGAATGAAGGGTGAGAGTAGGAAGGCTGTCCATTCTTACTCTCCCCCTCCCATGAAATCACTGGGGGACTGGGGTTGGCAGTGGGTCTACTTGCTGGCTGCTGGAAGGATCAGGTGCATGAGAGCCATGGGCCAGATAGTCACTTGATGAGAAATGGGATTGGGGGAGGAGGGCATGCCAGCGAGCCAGCCTCAAAGAGATTTGAAAAAATATATACATGACCTCCAAGCCAGGGGTGCTGGATCTAGGGGTACTGGGGCTACAGCTACACCCCCTGGCTTGAAGTGGTGTCCATCATATACAGGGTGTACAGCTTGTTCAATGGCCCTGAGTACCCCCACTATACAAACTGTTACAATGCCACTGCTCCAAACTGCCCTCACCAAGATTACGACTACAGGCACAGGGGAGGTACCATTAGGGTATGTCTACACTACGAAATTAGGTCGAATTAAAGAAGTCGGTTTTGTAGAAAGCGTTGTTATACAGTCGATTGTGTGTGTCCCCACACAAATGCTCTAAGTGCATGTAGTCGGTGGAGTGTGTCCACAGTACCGAGGCAACCATCGACTTCTGAAGCGTTGCACTGTGGGTGGCTATCCCACAGTTCCCGCAGTCTCCGCCGCCCATTTGAATTCTGGGTAGAAATCCCAGTGCCTGATGGGGCTAAAACATTGTCGTGGGTGGTTCTGGGTACATATCGTCAGGTCCCCATTCGCTCCCTCCCTCCGTGAAAGCAAGGGCAGACAATCGTTTTGAGCCTTTTATCCTGAGTTACCTGTGCAGACGCCATACCACGGCAAGCATGGAGCCCGCTCAGCTCACGGTCACCATATGTCTCCTGGGTGCTGGCAGACGCGGTACTGCATTGCTACACAGCAGCAGTTTATTGTCTTTTGGCAGCAGACAGTGCAGTATGACTGGTAGCCGTCGTCGACGTAGTCCTGGGTGCTCTTTTAACCGACTTTGATGAGGTCAGGGGCGCCTGGGCAAACATGGGAGTGACTCAGGCAGGTCATTTCCCTTGTTTCGTCTCATGGCGATTGAGTCCTACCAGCAGTGCACTGTCTTTTAATCTACAGCTAGCAGAAGACAATGGCCAATAGTCATACTGCACCGTCTTCTGCCGAGCACCCAGGAGATGACGACGGCTAGCGGTCGTACTGCACAGTCTGCTGCCAGCAAGATGTATGAAGATAGATGAAGTGGCTCAAAACAAGAAATAGACCAGATTTGTTTTGTATTCATTTTCTCCTCCCTCTGTGAAATCAACGGCCTACTAAACCCAGTTTTGAGTTCTATCCTTGAGGTTTTGAGTTCTATCCTTGAGGGGGCCATTCAGTTTCTCGCAAAGCCACCCCCTTTGTTGATTTCAATTCCCCGTAAGCCAACCCTGTAAGCCATGTCATCAGTTGCCCCTCCCTCCTTCAGGGGAACGGCAGACAACCGTTCCGCGCCTTTTTTCTGTGCAGACGCCATACCACGGCAAGCATGGAGCCCGCTCAGATCACTTTGGCAGTTAGGAGCACATTAAACACCACACACATTATCCAGCAGTATTTGCAGCACCAGAACCTGGCAAAGCGAGTAGGCGACGTCAGCGCAGCGACGAGAGTGATGAGGACATGGACGCAGACTTCTCTCAAAGCACGGGCCCTGGCAATGTGGGCATCATGGTGCTAATGGGTCAGGCTCATGCGGTGGAACGCCGACTCGGGGCCCGGGAAACAAGCACAGACTGGTGGGACCGCATAGCGTTGCGGGTCTGGGACAATTCCCAGTGGCTGCGAAATTTTCGCATGCGTAAGGGCACTTTCATGGAAGGAGTCAAACAACACGGCTGGGGTAGTGGTGGCTGAACCCCCTAAAATGGCATGCAGCTCATCATAGAAGTGGCATGTTTTGGGCTCTGACCCGGAGTGGCTGTTCGCCTCTCTTGTTTTCTGGTAGGCTTGCCTCAGCTCCTTAAGTTTCACACAGCACTGCTTCGGGCCCCTGTTATGGCCCCTGTCCTTTATGCCCTGGGAGATTTTGACAAATGTTTTGGCATTTCGAAAACTGGAATGTAGTTCTGATAGCACGGATTCTTCTCCCCATACAGCGATCAGATCCTATACCTCCCATTCGGTCCATGCTGGAGCTCTTTTGCGATTCTGGGACTCCATCATGGTCACCTCTGTTGATGAGCTCCGCATGGTCACCTGCAGCTTGCCACGCTGGCCAAACAGGAAATTGAAATTCAAAAGTTGGCGGGCCTTTTCCTGTCTACCTGGCCAGTGCATCTGAGTTGAGAGTGCTGTCCAGAGCGGTCACAATGGAGCATTCTGGGATAGCTCCCGGAGGCCAATACCGTCTATTTGCGTCCACAGTACCCCAAATTCGACCCAGCAAGGCCAATTTCAGCGCTAATCCCCTTGTCGGGGGTGGAGTAAGGAAATCGATTTTAAGAGCCCTTTAAGTCGAAAAAAAGGGCTTCATCGTGTGGACGGACAGGTGCAGGGTTAAATCGATTTAACGCTGCTAAATTCGACTTCAACTCCTAGTGTAGACCAGGGCTTAGAGAGGAATATTTGGTGGTCCAATAGGCCAGTACTTGGCTGTGCATAGTATTTGAGGGCCTACATTCAGGGGCATCCAAATATGCTGTGTCATCTGAATACAGCAACTCAAATCCAAATTTCAGCCATTCATTATTATGGATCTGTAACTAAAACAATGTTCTGTAAGAGATAACCCTAGGAAATGTGTAGCACCAGTTAACACAACACAATGAAAAGGAGATCGGCCAGCCTAAACTTAACTCTTCGTGCCCTGCACCTCCTGCATATAAAATTCTCAATTGTCCTCTCAAAGTGTGCATAAGCCACTTCCCTTAACATGCAGGGCAGTTGTACACGCAAAAAAGAAGGAAACAGGAAATAGGCAACATCACTTAAAACAAATAGCTCAATAAAGTCTGATTCTTCATGCAAAATCCCCGAATTTATTGCAGTAGTGATCTTATTCTATATAAACCAGCCAATGTATTTAAAGAAATACAATTTCTTTTTTAATGAACATCAGTGCATTGTTAGAATGAACCTTTACTTACAAGACAGGACATTTCAAGTAAGTAGGTTTCTATTTTTTTTTTAATAGGTACTCATATTTCTCTCTTCTGTTTGCTCAGCTAATCGTACCTGATCATGCAGGCTTGAGCCTGATTTATGATGAAAGATTATCTGAGTGATATTGAAATCACATGCCGTGTGGGTGTGGGCGTAAATCCTTGAAGTATGCCAGCTCCATGGACTGAGTAGTCCGACCTGTAGGATCAGGATAGGAACTTGCTTTTTTGCTCTACAGTGAGTTCGCCAGCTGGTGTATAAGAGCAAACTAGAATCCTGCACTATCTTAAAAAACTACTGATAAGACTGCATTTTAGTAAAAACTGAATTGAAATGAGGAGTGAAACTGAACTATCAGGTGGCAATCCCATTACTGAGCACGAACCAGCGTATAAACAGTAATGTTGTGATCTAGGATTGCTATACTGAAATGAGTACATTTTAAGATAGATTAAAGTTTAAAGTAATTGTCATCTTCCTTTAGTTGGCTTTTGTCATACCTGAAAGGATACGTTAAAATACTGTTCTACACTGAAGTCAGTCTTTAAAGTCACAAAAGGCTTCCTCTCTTCTAAATGTCATTGCCAGAGCCTAAGATCATGGGCAAGAAAAGGATGTGGTCACTGCATGCTGCCACCAGCCGCCCCATCAGAGATGTTTTAAATAAGGTGAGTCAAACATGTCTTCAGAGCATAGTTACAAAACAAGGAAACCACTGATGAGTAATGGCCTCAGACAGACCTAATTAACTCGACTATATTTTTTTCATATGTGCTTCCATTCAGGCAGTAATAATGATGAAATTCCTGCAGGTCTGTGTAACACCTGCAGCCACAGTGAATGCAGAGGCTCCAATACAGCTGGTTGGAATGACCCCCACCCTGCTTGGAGCTTCTGTGGTCTCTAGTGTACCAGCCTCAATATCCTCATCACCTCCCGTTTGCATAAAACATGAGTATTTTGTATGAGCTGCAGTGGGGAAAGAGGACAGTCAGGTGGGTGTGGCTAGTCCACAGTCAGCCTGCAGCAAGGGAGGGCTGGTGGCATGCTCCTCCTCGCGGCCCCCATTCTCTGGTGCCTGATGGTTTTTGTCTGGTTATTATTTCTGCAGGGCCTTAGGTAGAGGGGAGACAACACAGCAGCAGAGAAAAGGAAACTCTGTACTTGGGGAGCATTATTTACCACAATTCAGGCCGTGACTGCTGCTTCACCCTGATTAGGTTTGGTAAATTACAAGTATGCTTTGAGGCAGCGGTTCTTTAAGGTTTGATAGTCTAGGAAGTAGCTAATGCTGAGGAACCCATGGGGTCCTACCACTGCGCTTTACCCTGTGTCTAACCACAGTCCCCTGATAATGCTTCAAGATAAGCACCTGGGGTGGCATCCACGAAGGCACTTAGGTGTTGCAGCTCTGACTGTCACAATGCCTAACTTTTAGCCATCTAGAAAATCAGCCACAACGCTGAGATCCACAAAGCCAGGTTAGGTGCCTAGGCACCCTATACAATGGATGAATTGAACTTACATGAGAGGAAAGTGATCAGGAACAGTCAGCATGGATTCACCAAGGGAAGGTCATGCCTGACTAATCTAATCGCCTTTTATGATGAGACTACTGGTTCTGTGGATGAAGGGAAAGCAGTGGATGTATTGTTTCTTGACTTTAGCAAAGCTTTTGACACGGTCTCCCACAGTATTCTTGTCAGCAAGTTAAGGAAGTATGGGCTAGATGAATGCACTATAAGGTGGGTAGAAAGCTGGCTAGATTGTCGGGCTCAACGGGTAGTGATAAATGGCTCCATGTCTAGTTGGCAGCCGGTGTCAAGTGGAGTGCCCCAGGGGTCGGTCCTGGGGCCGGTTTTGTTCAATATCTTCATAAATGATCTGGAGGATGGTGTGGATTGCACTCTCAGCAAATTTGCAGATGATACTAAACTGGGAGGAGTGGTAGATACGCTGGAGGGGAGGGATAGGATACAGAAGGACCTAGACAAATTGGAGGATTGGGCCAAAAGAAATCTGATGAGGTTCAATAAGGATAAGTGCAGGGTCCTGCACTTAGGATGGAAGAATCCAATGCACCGCTACAGACTAGGGACCGAATGGCTAGGCAGCAGTTCTGCGGAAAAGGACCTAGGGGTGACAGTGGACGAGAAGCTGGATATGAGTCAACAGTGTGCCCTTGTTGCCAAGAAGGCCAATGGCATTTTGGGATGTATAAGTAGGGGCATAGCGAGCAGATCGAGGGATGTGATCGTTCCCCTCTATTCGACACTGGTGAGGCCTCATCTGGAGTACTGTGTCCAGTTTTGGGCCCCACACTACAAGAAGGATGTGGATAAATTGGAGAGAGTCCAGCGAAGGGCAACAAAAATGATTAGGGGTCTAGAGCACATGACTTATGAAGAGAGGCTGAGGGAGCTGGGATTGTTTAGTCTGCAGAAGAGAAGAATGAGGGGGGATTTGATAGCTGCTTTCAACTACCTGAAAGGGGGTTCCAAAGAGGATGGCTCTAGACTGTTCTCAATGGTAGCAGATGACAGAACGAGGAGTAATGGTCTCAAGTTGCAATGGGGGAGGTTTAGATTGGATATTAGGAAAAACTTTTTCACTAAGAGGGTGGTGAAACACTGGAATGCGTTACCTAGGGAGGTGGTAGAATCTCCTTCCTTAGAGGTTTTTAAGGTCAGGCTTGACAAAGCCCTGGCTGGGATGATTTAACTGGGAATTGGTCCTGCTTCGAGCAGGGGGTTGGACTAGATGACCTTCTGGGGTCCCTTCCAACCCTGATATTCTATGATTCTATGATTCTATGATGGGGAGAGAGAGGCACCTGAGAATGAGATCCACAAAAGCCAGCACGCTAGGGGAGGAGTGGCTGACACTACGTAATGGGAGACGCTGATGAGAAGGGTGTGTGCTAGGCCCTGCCCCCTCATCGGGCATAGATAGGTGCCTAATTCCAGGCTGCAGGGAGGCACCTATCTCTGCTTGAGATCTATGACCATGAACCTGCTGCCTGGAGTCAGGTGGCTGAGACACATAAGCCACTTCGCTGTGGGACTGAGGTAGGTGCCTGCAATTCTCCACACAGAACTCGAGGTGGGGGTGGTGTCACCTACCTTCTTACTTGCAGTCCAGTGGTTAGAGCACCCACCTAGAATGTGGGAGACCAATTCCCCCCCTCTCTGCCAAAGGAGGAGAAAGCTTTTCAGTTGGGGTCTCCCACCTTTCCGGAGAGTTCTGGGACAGCTGAGCTATGGGCTATTCTGAGGTGGGGTTTCCTCAGTCTTTGCTCTTGAAGCTGTTCCACTGTGGCTAAATAATGAAAGAGTCATTGGAGCAGGGGGACTGGCCCCATGGTCTCCCCACTCCCAAGTGGCTGTCCTAACAATAAAGCTAGAGTCATTCCCTCACTCTCTATTTCTCTGGCCCAACAACGGCTCCATTGTGGATATTTACATAGTCACTGGGCTAGAAATGATTCTGTAGCTCAATTGTTAGGACATCTACCTGGGAGGTGGGAAGACTGTAGGGCCAGTCCCCCTGCTCCCTGACTCTTTCATTATTTAGCTCCATTCTAATCCTTTCTCCCCATTTTGAAGAGAAGGGAGAATTGAACTTGGGTCTCCCACACCCAGGTGAGGGCTCTAACCACTGGCTAAAATTTATAATGTGAGTGGCACCACTACCTCCTCTGCCTCAGTTTGAATGGGACCCAATCCAGCAGGTGTGCTCAGAAGCGCCTACCAGCTCGGGGCCCACATGCAAGTTAGATGGCTGAATACCTATTTCCTCCCAGTTTGTGATGTAGGAGGGAGATCTGTGGCATAGGCAGTAGATAGATATCCGGACGCCTACAGTGGGGCAGTAGTGGGCATGCCCCAATGGCTAAACTTAGGCATGTAGGGAACTTTTACGGCAGAAAGCCAGGTGCCAGGTGAGTTTAGGCATCAGCCAAGAGGGAGTTTTGTGGATCACAGTGGTGCTTTACATAGGGATTTAGGCACCTAACTGTGGAATTCAGGCACCTACATTGCTTCATGGACTGCACCCGTGGCTCTTTGGGAAATGAGGGAATCTCCTTCACTGCTGCTGCTGCTCTTGACCCTCTGTATTTTGAGTATCAGCTGATGATGAAACTCAGATGCCATAAAATGATGTATAATAAAGCAGCAGTGCCCAGGCAGTAGGAAGTGAGGGAATTCTGCACGGTGGGAGGAGCAGTCAAGGGGAGTGTGAGCCTCTGACAGGAATACACAGAAATATGGGACCTCTGACTGATCCTCAGCAGTGATGGTAGGAGCTAATTGTGAGGAAGGATTACAAGTAAAATGAACAATTATCAGAAGGATAGCCGTGTTAGTCTGGATCTGTAAAAGCGGCAAAGAGTCCTGTGGCACCTTATAGACTAACAGACGTACTGGAGCATACGCTTTTGTGGGTGAATACCCACTTTGTCAGCTGCATGATGTACAATGAACAATAATCAGAAAGCAGGGGATTCGGAGCAGGCAAAAGACCCAGGAACACTTACTGGCAAAGTCAAATTGATCCAGAGAATAGCAGGGAGGGAGGTTGCTCAGATTTTGTTTACCAGGCTCAGAGAGAGCACAATAAATACTGTCACTCTTTCCAAGACACTGAGTAAAGATGGCTCCCTCCTACCTTCCTGACAACGTGGGATAGGCTCAGCCATTCAGAAATAACATGTGACTTGTTAATTTTGTACAGAGTCATGGAACAGGATCAGTGGTGTGACATGAAAGAAGAGCCAGTTCAAATCATGCCTTTAATTTAACTGCGGGACATGTAACATGCTGCAAAATATCATCACCCTAACTGCAAAATGCTGCAATACATATACATGGCCAAGTACATCACTGCAGTCTAGATATAATTTGCTGTTGCAACAACCACAGATAGGGCATGAAGAATGGAGGCAAGTGTTACATTTACTCTATTCCTAATCCTAGCCAAACATTTCATGTTCACCTAATTCTGATCTCAGGTACTGAGAGAGTCTAGGCTATGCAAATACGGTCTTTGCATAGCACTTTCTCTCGAATGATCTCAAACCGATTTACAAACAGCAAGTAAATCGCACAACACCATTATGGAACTTTGTTCAGAAATTTGTAGGACCGATAAAGTTTACAGTGTTGCCAGCTCTCACATTTTATCATGAGTCTTGTCATACTTCGTGGTTTTCTTAAAGCCACAGTCTCTGGGGTTATGTGAGTGGGTGAGAATCTCAGCTTTAATTAAAAAAGAAAGAAAGTAAATGTATGGTCCTTATGGCTGAGATAAAAGCTGGAAACTGTGACCTGAATATACCACAAAGACTCAAAACCAGAAAGCAAATATAAAGAACCCGACAGATCTTTATTTTTAATCTAAGCCAATCACACGATTTTTCAATGCTTGCGGTTGGCATTACTGAAGTTATTGTGGTGCACTGCAAATGGCTTCCTGATTACACAGCTCTTAATAGGAGGAGCCCGTGCAAGAGCCTATTCCTATCACACAAAGGAATTATAAGGAGACAGGTGGAGCTTGTAATTCAATAGATGGCCTATGGGGCCTGGAGTAAGAATCCTGAAGAGGGGCCTCTGACGGACTGGTATATTCATACTTACAGTTTTAGTACTGTTAATACATTTAGTAAAGTTTACGGTTTAATTCCTCCTTAAATCCATTCAGATGTCCATCCTCATTCTCTGTCCTGATAGCATTAATGCCAATTATCCACACACAAAAAATCCATCCAGAAAGGCTAATGTGTTTAAACACTGCTTATTATAATTAGACTGTAAGCTCTTTGAGCCAAGGACTCTCCTACTCCACGTTTGTACACACAATGGGCATTACAGCCCAATCCCAACTAGGGCCTTCAGGCAATACAACTAATTATTATTTCTGTTCAGACTACTTTGTTCATTCTTAATGTTGCAACAAATCAGCAAAGTCTACGCAGTGAGTCCTATTGCTTACTCAGTGCCAGTTAGGTTCATCAGGGCAGGGAGTCTCTCTCTCTCTCTTGTGCATAGCACAATAACAGAATCATAGAAATGTAGGGCTGGAAGAAACTCCATGATATCACTAAGTCCAGCCCCCTGTGCTGAGACAGGACCAAGTAAACCTAGACGATCCCTGAGAGGTGTTTGTCCAACCTGTTCCTAAAAACCTCCAAGGACAGGGATTCCAAACCTCCCTTGGAAGCCTGTTCCAGAGTTTAACTACACGTATAGTTAGAAAGTTTTTCCTCATATTGAACCCTTTCTGCCGATTAAGCCCGTTACTTCTTGTCCTACCTCCAGCAGACATGAGAACAATTGATCACAGTCCTCTTTATAACAGGACTTAACATATTTGAAGAAAGTTATCAGGTTCCCCCGTCAGTCTTTTTTTCTCAAGACTAAAGATGCCCAGTTTTTTTAACCTTTTCTCAGAGGTCAGGTTTTCCAAACCTTTGATCATTTTTGTTGCTCTCCTCTGGACTCTCCAATTTGGCCACATCTTTTCCAGAGTGTGACACAATTGCACTGCCCCAAGAGCAAGGCAGGAACCAGGGTTCCTGCTTCCCCTGCTATGCTGGTGCAGCTGGCTGGCACTTTGTGAATGCAAGCCAGGGGTGAAAGTAAGTCGAGTGACTTACCGGTACGCTAGGGCCAGCTCTAGCCCCTGGAAGGGGTGGGGCCTAGGGCGGAAGGGGCGCGGCTGAGGGGGTCAGAGCCAGCCCCAGTCCACCCTGTAAGGTAAGTGCCCCCTTCTCCTCCTCCCCCACCGGGGTAGCAGCAGCAGCCTGGGGCTCCGGGGGCTATTTAAAGGGCCCGGGGCTCCCCTGCTTCTACTGCACCAGTCCTTTAATTAGCCGCCAGAGCCCTGGGGAAGCGGCGGGGCGCCAGTGGCTATTTAAAGGACTGGGGTGGCAGAGGCAGCTGGAGCCCCAGCCCTTTAAATAGCCCCTGGAGCCCCCACTACTCCAGGGTTCTGGGGGCTATTTAAAGGGCCTGCAGCTCCCCTGCTTCTACCGCCCCGGTCCTTTAAATAGCCCCCAGAGCCCTGGAGTAGCGGCGACGGGGCTCCGGTGGCTATTTAAAGGGCCGGGGCAGTAGAAGCAGGGGAGCCCCAGGCCGTTTAAATAGCTACCGGAGCCCTGCAGCCGCTACCCCAGGGCTCCAGCAGCGGGGCTCTGGAGGCAATTTAAACAGCATGGGGCTCCAGCCACTGCTGGGAGCCCCAGGCCCTTTAAATTGCCCCCGGGGAAGCCGGGCTGCCCCAGTACGGTACATTGGCTCTTGCTGGTACGCCGCACCGGGGCGTACCGGCTTACTTTCACCTCTGATGCAGGCCAAGGCTCCACCCACTCACCACCCGTGCCCCCTCACTCCCTGCTCACCTGCACTGGACAGGAGCCAGAACAGGGGTTCTCACAGCAAATTTTTTGGTGGCCAACTCTTGCTGGTGGCTGCTCTGAATTTTTCCTAAAATATTTTATTAACTTTAGGAAAAACAAATAAATATGCACATCTACACATCCAAATCATTGTAATTAATTTATGTGGAGGGTTTTTTTTTGCAGACTCAATAATAAAAATAAGGGACAGTTGTCTCTCTTCTTTACTGGACCTACACAGACTAGAAATACAAATAAGGTGCTTTGCATCGTTTGCTTTTTTGGTTGTTTTTTTCCCCAGACTTGCTAGCTAGGAAGTCTGCTACTGTGAAAACTGAGAGTTGTATATTTGTTAATATCACTTTTCACAGCAGACTTACGCAGCCCCAGCAAGCTGGGGGACAAATTAAGCCCTGGATAGGGAGGTGAGGGGAGTAGGGAGGGGAGGGATGAGTGGGGGGCTGGAGGAGGCAATGGGGTAAGGGGCGGCATGTGTGGGGAGAGGAGCCCGGGGCCAGTGTCCCACTGCATAGCTGGGGACTGGAGGAGGCAGTAGGGTCAGGCGCGGCGTGGGGGGTGAGCTCAGGGGCTGGACCTAGCCTCCCCCAGCTGGCGGTTCACACACTGCCCATGACTGGACTACAAATAGTAGCTTACTAGTGCAGGCACAGGCGCCGACTTCATGGGTGCTCTGGGACTGGAGCACCCACGGGAAAAAATGGTGGGTGTATCACCCACTGGCAGCCCCCCGATCAACTCCTCTCCCGCCTCCCAGCACCTCCCGCCCACCGCGGGCCCTGCCAATCAGCGCCTCCCCCTCCCTCCCAGTCCCTACTGCCTGCCATGGATCAGCTGTTTCATGGCGTCAGGAGGCACGGGGGCGGGATGGGGAAGGAGTGAGGGCACAGCGCACTTGGGGGAGGGGGTGGAACTGGGTGGGAAGAAGCAGGGCAAGGGTGGGGCATTGGGGGAAGGGGTGGAGTGGGAGTGGGGTCTGGGGGAGCCCCCCCGGGTCAGATTAGAAACTCGGTGCCTATGAGTGCAGGGTCTGGCAATCCAGAAGCCCTGCTCAGGGGAATAAGGGTCTTCTTATGTTTCCTTAATCCCCTGCACAGGTGCTCAGTGGCTCATGACTGAGCCTAATGTGAGAAATTTTGTAAGTTAACTAAAAATCAGTAAGAAAAACTAGATGAAGACTAGGGTTCTTCAACCTCAAAGTGGGATGGCAAGATTGATTGGTAGCAGTCTAATATGAATCACTGACTTTTAAATAGATGAGTAAAGGCCTAATCCAACACCCACTAAGGTCAATGGAAAGATTCTCACTCACACTGGTGAGAGCTGAATCTGGCCAGAAGGCAGTAACAATAAAAAAAGTAATTATAATGAATTGTATGATTACAGGAGACTAATTTCCCAGATATGGACTGGAGAAAAACTGCTACTAATAATAGTAGGGCTGTGATGTCTGACAAATTTCTTCACTAGCCACTGAATCAGCAAGAGGTAATGCCATTTTAGATTTAGCATTGGTAAGTACTGAGGACCTCATAGATGAACTGGGGACAAGCTTGGTTTGAGTGATCATGAGTTAATTCAGTTTAAACTAAATGGAAGGATAAAGAAAAATAGGTCTAAAAGTGGGGTCCTTGATTTCAAAAAGGCAAACTCTAAAAAATTAAGGAAGTTAGTTAGGGAAGTGGACTGGCCTGAAGAACTCAAGGATCTGAGGAGGCTTGGAATTACTTCAAGTCAAAGTTGCAAAAACTATCTGAAGCCTGCATCCCAAGCAAGGAGAAAAATTTGTAGGGAAGGGTTGCAGACCAAGCATCTCAAATAGGTGATTCAAAGAAAGCAGAAAACCTGCAAGGAATGGAAGGTGGGAGGGATCAGCAAGGAAAGCTACCTCTTGGAGGTCAAAAAGTGCAGGGACAGTGAGAGCTGCCAAAAGCCAAGCAGAGTTGGACTTTGTAAAGGAAATTAAAACCAATAGTAAAAGCTTCTTTAGCCATATAATAAAAAGAAAACAAGGAAAGAAGAAGTGGGACTGCCAAACTCTGAGGATGGGGTGGAGATTAAAGATAACCTACCTAAGTATGGCCCAACACCAAAATGAATACTTTGCCTCAGTTTTTAATAAGGATACTGAGGAGCTCGGGAGCAGTGGCAGGCTGGCTAATGAGAACAAGGATATGGAAGTAGAAATTACCAATCCAAGGTGGAAGCCAAACTCAAACAGCTTAATAGGAGGTTTCAGAGTAACAGCCGTGTTAGTCTGTATTTGCAAAAAGAAAAGGAGTACTTGTGGCACCTTAGAGACTAACCAATTTATTTGAGCATAAGCTTTCGTGAGCTACAGCTCACTTCATTGGATGCATACTGTGGAAAGTGTAGAAGATCTTTTTATATACACAAAGCATGAAAAAATGGGTGTTTACCACTACAAAAGGTTTTCTCTCCCCTCACCCCACTCTCCTGCTGGTAATAGCTTATCTAAAGTGATCACTCTCCTTACAATGTGTATGATAATCAAGCTTAATGGAACCAAATCAGGGGATCCGGATAATCTCCATCCAAGAATATTAAAGGAACTGGCAATGAAATTGCAAGTCCACCAGCAGGGATTTTTAAGGAATCCATGAATTTGGGGATTGTACCCTATGACTGTAGAATTACAAATATAGTTCCTAAATTTAATAAAGGGGAAAAATGGAATCTTGAAAAATATAGAGCTATCAGTTGGACCTCAATTGTATGCAAGGTATTGGAATAAATTTTGAAAGAGAGAGTAATTAAAAACACAGAGGTAAATGGTAATTGGGATAAGATACAAGATGGTTTAACAAAAGGTAGATCAGGCCAGACCCACCTGATCATAGGCACTGACTTCCCCCCTTTTCCCTGGGTGCTTGACCCCCGTCTCTGCCCCCAGCCCCGCCCCCACTCCACCCATTCCATGAAGCTCTGCCCCTGCCCCGCCTCTGCAACATGGGGCACAGGTCACTTGCTGGTTTGAACTAGAATAAATGTCAAATTCTCTGTAAGTTGAAGTCTTTAAATTAAGATCTGAGGACTTCAGTAACTCAGCCAGAGTTTATGGGCATCCTACAGGAATGGGCGGTTCTGTGGCCTGCAATGTGCAGGAGCTCAGATTAGATGATTATGAAGGTCCTTAAACTCTATGAGTCTATCATATGATACACTTTGTTCATTTAGACAAATTTAGTTTCCTTTGATTGTCTAGGATATTACTTCATAGTATTCCAGAAGTAGCACTTGGTATTTTGAGACCACAGTAGAAGACTCTGTTATGTGAGTCCCATGTTTTGTGTGTGAATTATAGTGTAGGTAGAGTAGTGAAGAGTTGTTTAGGAAGAATCCACTGTAACACACATTGTGATTCATAAGACACTACACGGGGGGAGGGGGAGAGGGAAATCACAATTTTGCTTGAACAAACATTTGGTAAGATATGAAAAGAAATCGAGCAAGGATTATTGCATAGTCAGAAAATGCTGAACATTAAGTAAACACAACTTTATATATTCTAAACTACATAAATAAATGCAAATATTATAAATGTCATTTATAATGTATCTGGATCAAGCTATTGCAATAAGTTTATACAGAGTATCAAATACAACAATATTTTGATATCTTTTTTCTGTCTTTCTTATGAAATGTTTGTTTCAAAAACCAACTAGTGTTGTTAAGTGGTAACAATCGTTCACACAACCCAAGGGCTTAAAAGAAAGGAATTGATTGGTTAAGGACATCATAAATCTTACATTGCCCACATAACATTCGTGCACATTATTATTATCAAGTACAGCAAAATGCATGTTTCATCACACATATCCTTACCATTGACAAAATATACCATATAAACCATTTCTGTAAAAGGGACATAACAATTGTATGTGGACACACACACTGATCAGTCTCAAGCACAAGTCCACATACATACATACATACATACATACTGTAATTTTACCATACATTGACAATATTATTCACTTTTCCTGTTGAAACAGTGTGACATAGAGGCCCATTTGTGGCTCACTACTCTGTGTCAGCAACTCTTGTCAGGTCTGACATATTCACACACAGGTGTTATGATATTTATTTAAACAGTGACATGTAATATATCATTTGAAATTTAATAACACACTGGTCATTAATGTTACTGTACAATGTTTGTAACAACTAGGTAAGTGAAATTATGAATACGCTCTAATATTATGTCCTTGAGTCTGTAAACAGACAAAGGTGACAAAACGGGTTTCTTCTACATGAAGGGGAAAGAAAATACGGTGGCAGATGGCCTGTCTAGGAAAGAGGGCTCTGACCAGCTGCCTCCAGGTCAGCCAGTGGGTAACCCTCCTGCACCTTTGTGAGGGGAGGGGGCTGTGATCCTAAGAGCATCCCAATGCCAGAGGGGAAGGGACTCACTGGTATCAGGTAGTGAATTGCACCTGGCCTGACCAATTCAGTGTGCCCCAACTCACTATGGTCATAATCTGTATTTGAGGTTGTCATGTAAGAGATCATTGGAAAACTAATAATTCACAGATAATTAATTATGAACATATGCTGGAATTATGCCTAAAGTGTGTTTAAACCAGGTATGTCAGGGAGAGTTGGTAAACAGGTCTGTCTGAGACAAAGGAATGTGTACTTGATTCCCTGACCAGCCCAGTCTTCAGGCAAAAACAATAAGGTCCATTAGGACCTATATATTAGGCAAACAAAGCTATTAAGCAAACAAGTGGGAGGAGAAAGAGCATAGCACTTGAATACATAGTGTGGCTTAGTGGATAGAACACTGGACTGGGACTCAGAAGACCTGAGTTCTAGTCTTGCCTATCACACAGTTGTGGCCAAGTGGTTAAAGCAGTAAACTAGCAATCCATTGGGATCTCCCCATTCAAATCCTATCAACTATAGAAGCATTAGAGTGTTGTTACTGTTGTTGTCTTACTGCCTGAGCATCCGCAGAGCCAACTGGAGCCAGACCGGGTCTCACTCGTAGGCTGCGTACACTTAAACTGCTGCTGTGACACTGCTATAGCACTTTGAAGTAGATCAGAGGTGGGTTAACTTTTAGTCTCCCTGGTGGTCTAGTGGTTAGGATTTGGCCCTTTCACCACAGTGACCTGGGGTTTGATCCCAGTCAGGGGAGATTACACTCTTCAACAAAAATCTCCCTTCCATTCCTAACTTGCAATTCAATAGAAAAAATGCAACTCCTTGTCCTTCTTCATGACAGTAGCAGTCCCAGTGGCCTAATGGATAAGGCATTGGCCTTCTAAGCCAGGGTTTACGGGTTCAAATCCCATCTGGGGTAAGCAGGATTTTAACTACAACAGGGTTCAAAAAAAGAACTCAATAAATTCTTTGAGAATAGGTCCATCCATGGCGATGGGCAGGGATGGTGTCCCTAGCCTCTGTCTGCGAGAAGCTAGGAATGGATCACTTGATGGACTTTCTTCACCACTAAACTTCATGTTGCCTTCCTCACAGCTTAAATAAGCTTTACTTGGAGGGGTAACCCTCAGAAGAATTCATTTCAAAGATGTATTGGTCTATAAAGACAGGGGTACTGAACCTCAAGTGAAACACAGTTGAATCAACTGATTGTATACAATATTACTGCATCGTAACAGTGTAGAGAGTGAGGTCTTTTCTGGACGCAAACAACACACTGGTGATTTATACAATTGTGTAATGTATGTACTAACACTATATGAGGAAATATGGATACTTCATGATATTGTGCTTTAAAGTATGTGGCCACACAGGGAGAAACAGGTTCCCTCTCAAACAGGAGAGAAGGCAGTTATTTACCTGTCTCCTACATAAGCATGATGGAATCAAAACAATGGAAGCTCCATTTACACGATGGGACGCCCCCAGGAAGGGAAAAAGCAGCGTGAAGTCACCCTGCCTCTTGAAACAAAAGTCACTGAACATGTGAAGATACAGTAACTCCTCACTTAAAGTCGTCCTGGTTAACGTTTCATTGTTACGTTGCTGATCAATTAGGGAACATGCTCATTTAAAGTTGTGCAATGCTCGGTTACCCCATCTCCATAGAGCAGGGGGGACACACAACAGGGCTCAGGATGGAGGGAGCTTCCTGGCAGCAGCTGTGGTCTCAGCTTGCTGATTAACTTAACAAGGCAGCATACTTAAGAGTGGGTCAGTGTACTTAAAGGGGAAATGCGCATCTCTCTCTCATACACACACGGTATGTGTCTCTGTCTGCCATGCTGTCTCCCCTCTTTCCATTCCTGCTGCCTTGTAGAGTGTGAGGCTATATTAACAACAAGTTAACCCCTTGAGGGCTCAGCCAATTGCTAGTTCATCATTTAGCAGTAAGGCATTCCCTGGGAAATATCCCACCCTCTGACTCCATCACCTCAACCAAGCTTCACAATCATCATCGCTGTGTACGAGTATTAAATTGTTTGTTTAAAATGTATACTATGTGCGTGTGTATATATAAACTATAGTCTTTTGTCTGGCAAAAAAAAAAATTTCCCTGGAACCTAACCCCCCCATTTACATTAATTCTTATGGGAAATTGGATTCGCTTAACATTGTTTTGCTTGAAGTCGCATTTTTCAGGGACATAACTACAATGTTAAGTGAGGAGTTACTGTATAAGCAAAGACAGAAACCATCTTTGGCATCCATCACTAGACAGACACAAGGGAACAAAGCTCTTGCAAGCTGAGAAAGATGGGTCCTTCCAGAAGTCTCTGGAAACTGAATATAGGTGAGAAAACATCTTGAGCAAACCCTGTAATTTGCTAGATTAAGTTTTATACTCTCAGATGCGTGTTTTCACTTTTATTTGCTTGTAACCCTTTCTAAATTTACTTGTTTTACTTGGCATCACTTAACCTATGTCCTTTCGTTAATACAATTGTTTTATTTTTACTATAAACCAACTCAGTACTGTGTTTAAATGGAAGGGTATATGTACCCAGTTAAGTAAAAAAGCTGTGATGTGTTTTTGAGTCTTTAGGGCAGTGGTTCTCAACCCGCAGCTCCTGGGCTGCTTGCGGCCCAATCAGCACACAACTGCGGCCCATGTGACATTCTCAGGACCATACAGGTAGTATATATATTGTGTGGATGCGGCCCACATAACAGAGAGCTGCATATGCAGCGCACAATGGTAAATAGGTTGAGTACCATTGCTTTAGGGGAACAAACTAATCTTATTATTTCTCTGAACTGTCCAGAAATGGGCTGGACACTGCGGAGCACACAGTTTTGGGAAATTCAGGACCAGGAGTGTGTTGGGGTCACCCTGCAAGTAGTAATCGAGTCTGGTGGAAGCCAGAGTGGAACTGTAGAGCTGTACACAGATTGCTGGGTCAGAGCTGCTGAACCAGGGCCAGCTAGCACACAGACACTCAGGCTGTGACTTGCATGCATGTAGGCTGGTTGTGAGCAATCCAGGCTGGGAACTGCAGCGGCAAAGCTCTGTGAGGCACACCGGGTTGCAGGGCAAGTTACGACACAACCATTCACTGGTCTGGATTGCACACCTCAAACCCGGTAACAGACAGACATATATATATATAATTGTAAATATATATATATAAACAAACAGTATTCTCAGAAAACCACTATTACAACTAGCGTGTGTGGCTATTAGGGATAGGTAATTTTATTTATTCATTGTTAAAAAAAAAAGTCAGATTTTAAACCATCAAGTTGTGTAACAAGTCAATGTAAATCCATGTAAGGCCCCAGTGCAGCAAAGCACAGGCTGACCTTGAGTTATCTCATTCGTCATCCCATTCATATATTAAAAAATTGCTCATGTGCTTAAGTTAAGCACATGCTAACATTCTTTACCGGATCAAAGCCTAACTGCGTGATGTCAGTCCTCCATTCCCTAGTCCCTTTTGGTTTTTTAATCACATTCCTCTGTTGCCTCCTGGGAACTCTTCAAGGCAGAGTGTTTATATGGGTATTGGTACAATAGCTAGCACAGTAGGACACCAATCCTGAGAGAGGACTTGTGTCCTACTTCAACATAAATAACTACAGTGCAATCATAATCAATAATAATTAAAAGAACCAAAATTTGTATTATCAGTTGATAAATATATTAATGGATTATTTCCCCTTAACATAAAGTAATAAAAATAATATATAAGAATAACCCGGGGTCAAAGGTAAGGTTGTGCTGCTGTGATTAAATATGTTTATCTTTGCAGTGGATAAGAATAATGTATTTATGTGGGGACTGTCCCATTTATGATGTCCTTAACTATTAATTTCCTTGCCTTTAATAGCTATATTTTGCAAAAGAAGTAATGTATAACTACACTGTTGTCATTTAGCAACCTTAACTTTTTCAAAATTAATGTTTTAGGTTTCTATATAGATATAAAGTCATCCTTAACCACTGATACATATGGGGGGGGGGAGGGAAGCTGTTGCTTTTAATTCCTTTTTCCTAGTGAAAAAAAATCAAGATATAGTTCTGATTTACAGAATTATGCAATTCTGTTTTACAGAACACCATTGACTGCAGAACTCTGGGTTCCACACAAACCCTTCCCACTGACCCATGGAGTGCATTTTCCCACAGTGTTCTGGGTTTTAAATGACATTGCACTGTAGATATAGGAAAAACCTAGTTCTGATACTATAATGTGGCAGATACAGAGCTGTGCCACTCCACAGAACTGCAGACTATACTGTAATGGAGGCCAAAAGAGAATTTGCTTTTCACAACACATGAAGATTTTTTAATTATCACTTTACAATATTTTCTTTCCAACTTAACAAATAGCTACCTATACCTCAAGGAGGATTAGCCACATGTGCTGTTTTAAAAACTCAGCCATCTGAGCTATCTGTGTGTATAAAAAGTCTTAAAAATACATGAAACATGGGGAAAGTATGTATGGTTCCTGCATGCCTAATTCAAAAACAGCTGAATTGACCCAACTTCCCACACACAAATAACTGTTTAGTGAGGATCAGGTATATAAAGTTTCAGTTTAAAAAGAGACATTTAAGAAAAAGTGACAACAGGAGGTTATAATGAAAGTTGAGTTGTAGCTTTGCTGTGCAGTTTCTCCCCATTTGCTATCCAAAAGCAACGTACAACCTGTGGTTTCACAAGCTAACATGCCCCATATTAAAATGCCCAAGGTTTCCACTGCATGGGCTGCATAACTGAAGCACAGTGAAACCGTACCACACATTTTCACTAATGGCAGCCATTCAAATTCAAGTATTAACAAACAGTTCTTGGGAAAGTTAAAATTGATTTGTTCCTTCTTTATAACAACTCTTAAACGCTACCCAGTTCCCTGGAACACTTCACCAAAGGCCAGTTCCATTTTGTAAGAAACAAAACTTCATAAGTAATGCAGGACACATGGCAAAGCTCTCACTTGGAGGTGGGCCAGTCCCAGAGTGACTCTCTCATCATCATATCACTGGGCTGCAAGAAGTGTGACCCACATTATTATTTTTATTTACTCTTTATGGCAGCACTCACAATGTGCTGGTACTTTCCAGACACGCCTGGTCCCACATGGAAAGCATTTATGGTTATAACTTTGCCAGAAGGCAAACAAAGTCGGATGTTAAAGTTTTAACAGATCCCATGATAAAAACAGAATTTTCACCAGGGGATTTACTAAAGCTATGTCTACACTAGAGAGCCGACAGTGGAACAACTACCGATGCAGCTGTGCCACTGTAAGATGGCTTGGGTAGCTGCTCTGTGCTGATGGGAGAGAGCTCACCCATCATCTTAATTAAACCACCCCCAAAGAGCGGCGGTAGGTGAAGGTGCTGTGGATACACAAGACCTCTAAAAAATCATACCCTGGGTATCTACAGCTGGACGCTCAAAAACTGAGGCATCCAAAATCAGAGGCCACTTTTGAAAATTTGGTCCCCAGTCACTTGCCCCTGGTCACCAATAAGCTAGTCGAAGAGATGGGAATAGAATCCTGGTGTCCCCACTAGCCAGAGCAATACTGAGTGAGGGAGCAATACTGAGGCCTTGCCCACACTACACAGGTTCTGCTGATGCAACTATATTGGTATAGCACTACCAGCAGAGCCGCTTAATGTAGACTCAGTGCATGTCAACAGGAGAAGGCATGCTGCCAGTAAAGCAATGCCACCTCCTCCCTGAATGACATAAGCTATGCTGGTAGAAGCCCTGTTGTATCTGGCGTAGCTGGGTCTACACTGGGGGTTTTACTACCACAGCTATATCAGCTAGGGGTGTGGCTTTTTCTCACCCCCCCGACGGACACAGCCATGCCAACAAAACTTTGTACTGCACACCTGTACAACTGCTGAGTGATTGCCACTGCTTGCAATGCAGTCTTACCAATGGGGCACGTAACCACCACAGCCTTTCCTGCTTTTTTGAACTGTATTGCATAGGCCCAACATTACACCTCTTCTGAAGCACAGTATGTCACCATCACTGCAGAGGAGAGGGTTTTCTGGGACCGATCCTAACAGAATGTGCTCTCCTGTGATGCCACAGCAATATGAAAGGAGGAGGATTGAGAAGGAAGCAACATTGGGGAGCAATTTTCTGAATTTAAAGAGATATTAAGAAAATGTTTCATAAAGGTGAACAGTGCCTTATGCAAAACCCCCAAAAAACTAAACTTTATGCATTTTCCATTGAATTGTACAGAGGTACACCTGTACCCGCAGTGCAAGAGGCCCTGAAAATATGCAGAACGAGACATGCCTTTCCCACACTATAAAAAGTTTAACCAGCCAATTCTTGGTGCGCTATATACACAGGGCTGTCAACCCACCTGCATTGGTCAAGGCTTCACCTGCAGCTGCCCTCCAGTCATCCACAATCAGATCAGAGCCAGAAACTGTTTTAAGAGTGGCTCAAGATAGCATATCAGAGTATGTAAATCATGAATGCAAAAAGCAAATTCTTGGTTTCAGCTCATTCAAGGTCACCTTGTTTTGCGTCTAATGTGCCGCAATGCTGGACACTGACATTTTTTTCTCCATTTTTTTGTCAAACTACCAGTTTTGTCCTGTTTTACATTTAATATACAGATTATTTTCTGATCTCCAGTTTATACAAAAAATCTGGAGTCTCATTCTCTATTGTGCTGCACCTGTGCATAGTGTGTGTATCTACTCTTCACCATATGCACCTGTGGAAAGTGTATCTACTTTTCTGATTTGATAGCATTGTACAATACAAGGAACAAGGCAGTGGAAACTCAGGCCTCCATAACACCTTCCCCAGTGGGATTCTGTAGGTAACATTTCATTCCTTACTAATATTAGGCTGTTCAGCTAAGTCTTCTCTCCGGAGTTTTGCTCTTGTACAGTTTGGTTATCTACATTTAAGTGCCCATACTTGAGTTCCGATTGTTCCTCTCTCTCCTATACATAGACAATAAATTATAAGGATCAATACGAACTCCTTCCATTTGATCCTCACATCTAAAATGAGCTGTCTGTGAGACTTACTAAAGTGTTAGTTTTCCAAATCAGAGACACATATAGGAAACCCTCCCTCTTGGAAGGGTGGAGCAAAATTGGATCAATAATTTTCAGGACAAGAAACACTGATCAAGCTAAAACTGGCTTTAATTGGCAGCCTATCAAGCTGTACCATTGTCTAAGTCTTATTAGTGGTCACTCAAAGCTGGGAGGATTTTTTCCCTACCTTTGAAATTACTGAAGAAACCTGAAAGAAATCCTTATCAAATGGCTTGATCCAAAACCCACCGAAGTCAATGGGAGCCCTCCCATTGATTCCAGTGTATGTCTTTCCATTGTCTTCAATGGACTTTGGATTAGGACCCATCTCTACAATGGAAAAACCTATTGAGTAGTATAAGTGAGGGGCAAATACGTCAGCACAAAATAGGGTGACCAGAGTCCCAATTTTATAGGGACAGTCCTGATTTTTGGGTCTTTTTCTTATATAGGCTCCTATTACTCCCCCCTCCCGCCGCAATTTTTCACATTTGCTGCCTGGTCACCCTAGCACAAAATGTGAACTGGATCTTGTAAAGTAAGAGTTAACCCACACAGCCAAATGACCACTTCAAGTGGTAGGCAGTAAAACCAAATTCCACTGCATATTTATTTAGTTTAGTTAACTGGACTTCTGTAAGGGCTCTGTAGTCTTTGCACTGGTTCATAACAACATATCATAAAGCTTAAATGGTATTAGCAAAGACAAATTATTCATGCTTACATTTCCAGATCTTTGTCCCTATGGAAACTAGTGCATACAACATTATACCTCTATTTATGTAAGGTTACTGCAATTACATGCATTAGGGGAATTTACCTGATTACATGCCGCCGTGAACTGTAAGCATGACATGTCATTGCACGCACAACTGGGGCTGACCAGGGCTTCTACCTGCTGAAAATCTGAACCTTAAGCTTATCTTATTTTGACTCAAATTATTTTTTAAAAGTTTTATAAACCATAACTATAGTTCTGGTTTCTAATGTATACAGGACATCAGGTACACCGTCCCCCGGCCTACAAGAAGAGGTACATAGGGTAATACATCATTTATTAACATTAGGATAGCCAAATTCATCACCATCACCAGGCGCTCATAACATAACTGTCAGATTACAACTATGATGCAACACTAATTACACAAATTTACCAGCAGGTTTTCATTTGCATCTATTCACACCCAAACATTTATTTTAGTTTAGATTTCATAACTGTTATTTGGAAATTAAACTCCTCGGACAGTGTACACTGGGGACAAAAGGGCAAATAAAAACAATATTAATCTGCTTCTTCAAAGAAAACCTGACATTTCTAATACCTATCCCTTTGGATGTTCATAGCTTAAATATTCTATATATACTATATTTAAGCCACTTCCTTGAATATTCAAAGGGATAGGTAATAGAGACATTAGATTTTCTTTGAAGAAGCAGATTAATATTATTTGTTATTTAGCTTTTTGTCCCCAGTTTACACATACCATGGAGTTTAATTTCCAAATAGACGTTATACAATCTAAACTAAAATAAAGGTTTGGGTGTGAATACATATTCCACCCTTTCAAAATAAAGCAGGGAACAATTCTTCTAATAGTTTATGTAACATACTGAAGCTATAATTTGAAGATGGATTAAAACAAAACATATAAACTGGTAAAATTAAGAAAAATTCAATGCAGTGAAGAAATGAATTAATGAATGATGTAGAATTACAGTGATTGCATTTTTTAAATAATACTATCCCAAGTTGGCTCAGAATCACTCACCTTCTTTCTTGCACTTATATAAAAAGATGTATAGTGGCAATTGGGACATTTATAATAGTTTGGGGGGGGGTTGTTTGTTTGTTGTGATTGTTCAGAAAAGAGAACTGGGAGTATGATTTTGTTTTGGTGGTAGTAGATTGTAAGTGACTTAGACAATTGCTATCTATTTACATAATACCCACTAATATTACACAGCCATATTAGGTTTGTTAAACATGAATTGTTATGTAGGTATGTGGATTACACTCAATACACAGATCAGGTACAATTTATAAACACATTTGTATATTACCTTAAGAAAACTCCCTGATGGGATGGAAGGAAGGGCAGTAATTAGATTAGAATTATTTTAATGAAATTGATTCCTTCCACCAGAGTTAATTTCAGAGCCAGGATTTTCACCCCAGACACACAATCCAGGCCTCATCATTTGTTTTTCCTCCAGCTGGGACACCCTGGTGCACTGTCCCAGCAGAGAATTGCTAGTAGTATTAACAGTAGATGCTAGAAGTTCTATCAACATTTAGTTCTGGGAAAAGCACTAGGTGGTGGAGAGCACGGGGAAGGGGGAAAGGAGTGGGAAAAAGGAAAAGAAAACAGGGGCAAGAGAAAAATCAGAAAAGAATGTTTCCTGGCAGTGGAAGGAGCTCATTAGCCTGAGCCCTGAAAAGCCACTTCAGACACTGGGAATCGGGAGGGGTGACAGGCAATTCGATTTAAGGTAAGAAAATAAATGGAGCCTAAATGTTACTTTTAGAATTTGTTCCCCCTACCGGTAGCCACTTATGTGACATAGCCCCATGCTGAAAAATCTGTGAAAGCAGGGAACAATTCTTCTAATAGTGTATGTAACATACTGAAGCTATCATTTGAATATGGATTAAAACATAGGGAAAGTAACCCTGCTCTAGGATGGAAGTTAGTTTGGTTATTTCCACACAAAAACCCACCTTTACACAGAGTTTCCCTAGAAGCAGAGAAGTCCTACCTCATAGAAGATCTTCTCTTCTCCACAGCAGTCTTCGGGTGTCTCTGGAAAGATGTGTCTTCCGATGGGGTAGTGACAATAGGATATCTCTTCTCCGTCCTCTGACTTGCTCCCAGTGCTCTGGCTGATAGGGGAAGGGAGGAGAAAGGGGAGATGCTAATCCCAATGCGAATACAGCATTTATCACTTACTGGCCGGTTGCACCCTCAGGGGATTACCATAGCATGGTGCAGGGCACTTACTACAAGGGCTTTCCTATTGAGAAAAGTTGCAAGAGTTTAACTAACTCAGTTCAAAATCTATCTATCAAAATGCTCTTAAGCCAGTTTATCCTTTCCTAAAATCAGTTTGTCTTGCATTGATAACTGACCAACTTAAGAAAAACTAGTGAAAGCAAGGGTTAAAATGGTGTAAGTTTATCTACAGGAATGCATCTCAGTTGATTTAGTTAAACCAGTGAAACTTTTCTAATATAAACCAGGCCAAAATCAGGTGAAGCTTTGCTATGAGTGGAGTGAAAATCCCAGGGAATGGGTATAGAAGAATTCTCAAAATTCATTTCATTCCCCTCTAAGGCGAGTTTCCCTAAACCCAGGCTTCTAAAAGGGGCTGGAAGAAAATAAAGACCCTAAATGAGATGTACCAGCTTTGTTTTGAAGGCATGTCCTTGCACACAGCTCCATCCTCCCTGAAACACTCCAAGGAGGATTCTTGTGTACTTAAATACCCTGTCTGCACATGAGAACAGAAAAGACAGACAGTTCCTGTCTACAGTAGGCAAAATGGAGGTCAAGCAATGGTTGAATGTAGCACTGAGCATTTGCATCATCTGTAAAACTGTGTCCACACCCCAATGCCATCCTAGGAGTTTTACAAGCATTGGGACCATTGATTGGTAGTGTAAGGATATGTCACCACTGCTGAGGCCATGTCTACACTACACCAGCACAGCTACAGTGCTGCAGCTGTGCCACTGTAATGTAAATGCTTCCTACATCGGCAGAAGGGGCTTTTCCATTGCTGTAGATAATCC
Organism: Natator depressus; assembly: GCF_965152275.1. Classification (NCBI taxonomy): domain Eukaryota; kingdom Metazoa; phylum Chordata; order Testudines; family Cheloniidae; genus Natator; species Natator depressus. Next base: position 40,208,231 of record NC_134234.1, read on the forward strand.
ACCTCTCCCAGAGGCAATAGCTAGGTTGATGGAAGAGTTCTTCCATCGACCTAGCCACGTCTACACCAGTGGTTAGGTCAACCTAACTATGTTGCACAGGGTGTGAACTTTTTTTTAAACAGCCCTGGGCGATGTGGCTAGGTTATTCTAATTTTTAAGTGTAGACCAGGCCTGAGACTATACCTGCATAGTTATGTCAGTGTAGCTATGCCCAGGGGCGCCAGAAGAGAGGGGGCCAGGAGGCCACGGTCCCACCACTTGTTACTGGCTATAAGGGTGAGCAATGGTGGGAGGGGGTGGCGGGATCTTGGGAGAAAGAGGTGGCACAGGGGTGGGGCCTCGGGGGAAGAGGCAGCGCCTCAGGGAAAGGGGGAGTGCGGGGGGCAGGGCCACGGTTCAGGAGCCAGTGGCCCCCCTACTTTCAGGGAGCTTCCATCACCCCTGGCTATGCCGGCATACCTTGTAGTGTAGAAGCAGCCTACCCACACAAGGGGTCTTTCTGTCATGTAGAAACACCACTTCCCTGAATGAAGTTAGCTTCATTAGAAGCCCTCTTCCATCAACATAGCTGCGTCTATGCTGGGGGTTTTGTTGTCATAGCTATGCTGTGGAAATGCTGATATAACTTTTCAGTGTAGACTAGGCCTAAGTCTTTTGTTCATGTCAGTGGTTCCAGTGCAGCCTACAAAAAACAGTTACCTACCTTTTGTAACTATTGTTCTTTGAGATGTGTTGCTCAAATCCATTCCATTCTAGGTGAGTATGTGCCCACGTGCACAGTTGTTGGAGATCTTTTGCCATAGTTCGGCCGTGGTGCCTTCTGGAGTGCCGCGCTCATGTGTCAGTATATCAGGGTGTAAGGCCGGCGGCGCCTCTCAGTTCCTTCTTACCGGCAACTCTGACAGAGGGGCAGGAGGGCAGGTAATAGAATGCACATGAGCAACACATCCCAAAGAACAAAAGTTACAAAATGTAGGTAACGATTTTTTCTTCTTCCAGTGCTTGCTCATGTTGTTTCTAATCTAGGTGACTCATAATTAATATCCATGGAGCCGGGCTCAGAGTTCAGACGTGCGGCTGGTAATACTGCTCTACCAAAGCCGGTGTTGTCTCGGGCTTGCTGGATAAGCGTGTAGTGAGATAAGAACGTGTGAATGGATGACCAGGTAGCAGACATGCAGATATCTTGAATTGGCACCTGGGCCAGGAAGGCCGCTGAGGAGGCCTGCGTCCTAGTCGAGTGGGTGGTTACAATCGCCGGTGGAGGCACTTTTGCCTGTTCATAGCAAAACCAGATGCAGGCGGTAATCCATGATGAAATCCTCTTGGTGGACCCCTGATGACCTTTCATTCTGTCTGCCACCATGACAAACAGCTACGTTGGCTTACAGAATGGCTTGGTCCTTTCAATGTAAAAGGCTAGTGCTCTTCTGACTTCCAGAGAGTGCAATCTACACTTCCTCCTGAGACTTATGAGGCTTTGGGAAGAAGACAGGCAAGAATATGTCCTGGCTCATGTGAAATTGTGAAACAACCTTGGGCAGGAAAGCTGGGTGCGGTCGCAGCTGGACCTTGTCCTTGAAAAACACTGCATAGCGTGGCTCCGAGGTAAGTGCCCTAATCTCAGAGACCCTAAGGGCAGACGTTACTGCCACCAGGAAGGACACCTTCCAGGAAAGTGGAAGCAGGGAAGAAGAAGACAATGGCTCGAAGGGGGCCCACATGAGCTGCACCAGCACTAGATTCAGGTCCCAAGGAGGGACGGGGTCCTGGACATGGGGGTAGAGTTGCTCCAGACCTTTTAGAAACCGGACTGTCATGTCATGAGCGAAGACCAACCTGCCCTGAAATGGAGGGTGAAAGGCTGATATAGCGGCCAAGTGGTTCAGCTGCAGGAGATTGCTGTGGTTCTGGGACAGCAGATCCGACCAGAGAGGCAGCTGCAGCGGGTCTGCCACCAAGAAGTCTAACAGTGTGCTGAACCAGTGCTGGCGAGGCCAAGCTGGGGCTATCAGGATTACCTTCACCCTGTCCTGTTTGCTCTTCATGAGGACTCTGTGGATTATCGGCACCGGTGGGAAGGCATACATCAAAGCCCCTGACCACGGGAGTAAGAAGGCATCTGACAGGGTGTCCCTGTCAAGCTCCTGAATCAAACAGAACATGTGGCATTTCCTGTTCTGACGAGTTGTGAACAAGTCCACTCAGGGAGTTCCCCACCTTTGGAAGATGATGCTGACCACCTCGGGGTGGAATGATTGTGACATTCTGTACCTCAGGGAAATACCCTGCACCCCCATGTTCATCCTTATAATATGATTATGTGGTATCCAATGCAAAGTTTGTCATGTCGGGTGTCTTCAGAAGGCTCATGATGCACCTAGCATTGTTGTTATAGTAATGTTATAGGTTGTAATTTCATGTATATAGTTATGAGGCTGAAAATGTGTCCTCATTGCTTAAAACAAGCCCAGGCAAAAACTCTCCAGGAGCAGAGGGGCAGGTCACACCTCATCAGGGCATGTATAGGACAAACCCAGCCCAGCCTCACAGGAAAAAAGGACACTGGCCTAGGCAGCAACAAATGATCTGTTGAACTCTTGAGTGAGTCACCCCCCTTCCCTTGGTCAGTTTGGGACTACGATGAAGTAATGCTCACCTGACTCTGAAGGGGTGGGGGGCAAAACCAAGAGGGAAGAAAGAACATGATAAAAGGGAGAGACGTTTGCCATGCTCTTCCTCTCTCTTCCACTTCCATCTACAGACATCACCACCATGCGACTGAAGCGCAGATCAAAGGGGAGAGCCTGGGTGAAGGGCAACCAGCCAGCCTGTGGTGAGAAGCATCTAAGTTTGTAAGGGCACTGAAAGTGTTAAGATCAGCTTAGAATGTATTTTGCTTTTATTTCATTTGACCAAATCTGACTTGTTATGCTTTGACTTATAATCACTTAAAATCTATCTTTGTAGTTAATAAATTTGTTTGTTTATTCTACCTGAAGCAATGTGCTTGGTTTGAATCGTGTCAGAGACTCCCCTTGGGATAACAAGCCTGGTGCATATCAATTTCTTTGTTAAATTGATGAGGTAAGGCTGGCTCCCAGAGTCAAAGACTGGAGTGACCTAGCAGATCACCTGTCCAGATAACACCAGGGGAACATCATAGTGACCATTCATGGCAAGACAAGAAGGTTCTGCTGAGGCAATCGGCTAGTACATTTCTAGTCCCCGGAAGATGCATGGCCACATGATGAATAGCACGTTGCACACAGAAGTCCCAGAGCCAGAGAGCTTACTGGCAAAGGGCCGACGACCTGGCTCTGCCTTGCTTGTTGATATAAAACATCACGGTGGTGTTGTCCATCAGGACGTGTACCACTTTGCCCTTGAAGTGGGACCGGAAAGCCTGGCAGGCCAACTGAACCCTCTGAGCTCCCTGACGTTTATGTGGAGGGAGTGATCGTCCCGCAACCAGCGGCCTTGCGTATGAGCTCACCCACATGGGCTCCCCAGCCCAGGTCCGAGGCGTTGGAAGCCAGGGTCAGCGACAGGGACAGGACTGCAATGGGAACTCCCTCCAACACTGACCCGGGGTCCAACCACCATTCCGGTGATGACTGGATGTGGTCTGATACTCTGATTGCCAGGTCCAGATTGTGCTTGTTTGGGATATAGCCAAGCTCCCCTCCCTGCCCGGAGTTATTTCCTGCAGCCGCCATGCTCCCCTCACCCCCTGCCCCACCCCGGAGTTACTTCCTGTGGCCGCCAAACTCCCCTCACCCTCCACCCCCCCTCAGAATGTCGCATCCCTGCTCCTCTGCCTACCTCCAGGCACTTCCCACTGCCAAACAGCTGTTTGACGGTGCTTAGGACTTTCCAGAAGGGAGGGGGGAGGAGCAGGGAGCCACGCGCACAGGGGAGGAGGCGGAGAAGAGGTGGGGTCGGGGCAGGGATTTGGGGTAGGGGTTGGAATAGGGGTGGGGAGGGGGTGGAGTTGGGGTGGGAAGAGGCGGGGCAGGGGTGGGGCCTCATGGAAGGGGTGGAGTGGGGGCAGAGCCAGGGGCAGAGCGGGGCGCTTTAACAGAAGTAATTCTAAAAGTAAATGAAGGTTTGGCCTTCGAGTGAGGTGCATTACTGAGTGTTTATATTTTATTAAAACCGCTCGGAAATGACTTCTTTGAAAAAAAGAACACTCATGGAAGAAAAGAGAGTTTTCCAAGACAAATGGGAGAATTTATATTTTTTCACAGAGGTAAAAGATAAAATTCAATGCCTTATTTGTCAGCAAACAATTGCTGTTCTCAAGGAGTACAACGTGCATTGGCACTATGACACGATGCACCATGAAAAATATGATGCATTCACTGGAAAAATTCGAGAAGAAAAAGTTCGGCAATTTAAAGCAGTATTTGCCAAGCAAAGAAATTTCTTTTAGGAGATTAACAAGTCTAGCGAAGATTCAGTAAGAGCAAGTTCTGTTGCAGGCAGAACAGGGCTTAAAACCCAGAGACTGGGGGATGCCCTGCCTAGAGCAAAGTCCCCGCTGGGACTCTAACTCACTAACTACACTACTTAACAACAACTTGTTAACTAACTAACTGTAAACAAACTATTTACAGGGCACTGAGAAAGGATGACGGGAAGAGCCCCTATCCACTTGCTCCAAGCAACTGTCACGGGTGGTAAGAAGGAATGGAGAGGGTGTAGGGCTGGCGGTGCCTGATATACCGGTGCATGAGCGCAGCGCTCCAGAGGGCGCCACAACTAACCCTACGGATACCGCTAAGGAAAAAATTTCCGACGACTGTGCACATGGGCACTCACATACCGAGAATGGAATCGACATGAGCAAACACTCGAAGAGTGGTATTTTCAGAGTGGATGGGAGGCAGAGGTATTGGAATCACACTGATACCGTCACTCCCCAGAGCTCTATCCTACAGCATAGTATCTCCCTTTTTGGCCACTGTTCTGCAGTGTCCCTCCTTCCCAGGCTTTCCATGAGGCAATTTGACAGGAAGTTACTCACTGCTATTAAATGCCTCGCACTTGCACTAGGTGACAATAGTGCATACTTGGTAACTAGCATCCATTTCTCAGAGACTGTGCATATTTCTTGATGATTTGATTCCAAACTGACCTCAGCAACATTTTAAATCAGCACACTTACACCCCTAACAGAGTGCACCATCTCAAACCAATGTTCAGTGTAACCAGAGCCGTAACTAGGCATTTTAGCACCCAGTGTGAGCAACCATATTTGCATCCCCCACGCGACGCATTGGGGGACACGCAGTGTCATGTGCCCCACTGATTTTTTGGTTGCACCCCCGCCCAACCCAGACAGGATGGGTGGTCCATTGAGGTGAGTCAGGAGGTGAAGGTGGCATTCCCTCCCCGAGCCTCACCATACAGAGCTAGCCCCACCGAGCCCCATTGTGGCTGGTGTCAACGGCCTGAGTCGCCCGCGCAGCTTTGTGCCTTAGGTGGCTGCCCCACATGCCCCACTGTGATTACGGCTCTGAGTGTAACCAGTAAAATATCACACAGGACCTTTGTGGAAGTCAGCATATTTCATTACAAGCTTTTATTCATAAGCAAAGAACAGAAATGGAGGCAGATATTTGATGATGTGATAGATTTTCAAAGATTTCAAAACAAGCTAACGCAGAGCAACTAACCAGCTAAGACATAATGAGACTGTTACTGTGGACATGCACATAGCAAAGAGTAACTAATCTTATGTTTAAAAAGAGTTATTAAAACCTCCTATGACCTTGTCTAGAATCGGGAGAAAGGTGTTTTTAAAATTATATTTGCTAACAGGATTTGAAGCGCCACGTAGCATAGCCACTGCTTCACACCTTGTACATTATGTGGTAACCTAGGTTACAATATGACCAGCTACTGGAATTTGAAGATGTTAAGCAGTGGCTACATTAAGTTCTATGTGGTGTTTCAAATCATTCTTATCTATTATTTATATTACACTGGTGTCCAAAGGTTCAAATCAAGATCAGGGCCCTACCATGCTAGGCATTATACAGACCCATAACAAGAAACAGTCCCTGCCCCAAAGAATGAACTGTCTAAATGGACAATGGGTTAGAGATGACACAGAGGCACAGAGAGGAGATGTAACTCGCCCAAGGCCACACAGCATGTCAGTCGCACAGTTGGGAAGAGAACCCAGGTCTCGGATCAGTGCCCTGTCCACTAGATCCTACTGCATCTTAAGTTAGCTAACAATTTAAAAATAACTCTAACCACCTTTTTAGCTCTTCTAGAGAGGGCCTAAATGGGACACACTTATTTTAGGTAGCAATAAACCACTGGTGACATCAAACTTCTCACTTTGGTCAGGGCAAAGTCACGGGCTGTCAAGCGCACAGCCTGAAAAACTGGGTGAGGCTCTGATGAATTCTATAGGAGCTGGGGGGCAGGGAGGGATTCTGCTCTATTTGATTCAGGTACTTATGCCTTGCCTATCACCATGGTATCTAAGTGCCTAAGGGAGGGGGGAAGGGAAGGAAAAAGTAATTCTCTCACCAAGATTGTGAACAGCTACAGAGCTGGGTTGCAGCAACCCCTGAAGCTATCGTGCTCCTACTCTGTGGGGAGAATGACCGGTGGACCCCTCTCCTATTCTCCCTTGGAGGGGTGCAAGGACGTTCCCTGTATACATTCCACAAATTCTCCTCTCACCCCAATGCAGTCAAATTAGACAGAGCTCACCATGCCCCCAGAAGGTTATGGAGAGCAGAATTTGTCCCATAATGACAAACAGCTGATGTTTGCCCGTTCCTGGACCCCAGCAAATGCAAGCGCTGCTGAGGCTACATATCTCCAAGCAAGATTATCAAATGTATAATTTTAAAAACTATTGTTTGCCTGTCTATTATACAGTATTAATAATGTTGATGCTAGCTAGTATTAAAGAGACAAGGTATGTGAGGTAATATCTTTTATTGGGCCAACTTCTGTTGGTGCGAGAGAAGTTTTTTGTGCTTACACAGAGCTCTTCTTCAGGTCTCTCTCACCAGCAGAAGTTGGCCCAATAAAAGATATTACCTCACTCACTCACCTTGTCTCGCTAATATCCTGGAACTGACAGGGCTACAACAAATCTGCATAAGCTAGTATTAAAGCATTTAGAGTAATCAGATAAAAAGTTTTTTTATGAATTAGTTTCTTAAGCAGTTCCTGTCACTAATTAATAATGTAATGACAATTTGGATCACATTTTGAACCAGCCTCTGCATTCGCACAAGGGCAAAAATCATTGCTTGCATATTGAGTCACCTGTTCTGCAAATATAGACTTTTGCCTGTGGAAATGGAAGCACCCACTTTTGTGGAGACCTGCCGATAATTTGCCTTTGTGTATTACAGAGGATGCAACTCAGTTGGATTTCATTTGTTTTTTCAATTTGGCAAGACCCATCAGACATTCATCTCTCCCTGCTCTCCTGGCATTTAGATGTTCTGGATCAGCTGGAGTTTTTTCACTCATGGCCTGAAATAAAGAAAATAGAAGATTAAACCTCCTGTTGCATGTTGGAAATTTCTTACCAAGATTGTTTTTATCGGTTTTCTCCCCTCTTCCAATTAACATCCATGCTGGTAATTGTCATACGGGTTCTGATTCTGTTGACAACAGACAGTAGGGTCACAAGGGCCATTAGTTGCCTGTTTAAGGCCAACATGCCTCTTTTTCATGGAAAGGAGGATACCGTTAATTCATCTTTTTTCCTTTTTGCAGGCTGTCCAATCCACTAGTTAGAAGTTAGTTAATCTCTACGGTGGACAGTGAAGATCTGACAGGGTGGACAGTGAGAAAGACCTGAAGTACTTGGAGGTGGGAGCTCTCACCTTTCACTGTAGTTTGGAGAACATTCTAGCCTAATATTGTGTGTCTACACTAGAAACGCTACAGTGGCAGTGTTGTAATGTAAACACTTCTTATGGTGATTGAAGAGGTTCTTCCATTACTATTATAAATCCATCTCGCTGAGAGCCAGCAGCGAGGTTGATGGAACAATTCTTCTGGTAACCCAGTGCTGTCTACATCTGCGGCTTAGGTTATCTTAACTCCATCTCTCAGGGATTTGACTTTCTCACAGCCCTGAGCAGCATAGCTAGGTCAACCTAGCATTCTAGTATACACCAGCTCTCACACAAGGCCATGTAAGTCTATCGGCAGCAACTTGGCATTAACCTATCTGCTTGGTTTGCCCATGAGGCAGCGTCAAGTCCTTCTGACAAAACCCTTTTATTAACTTGGAAGGAGGAGACCCAGCCTTGGCCTTTTAGGCAGCTAGATACGTGCTCTAATCCAAGTACACATGTAGGAGTTTGAAGACTTGATTTTTTTTTTACTCCTCATAAACCACGTTTATGAAGGTGTCACTTTTTAGGAGTGCAGCCTTAGAGAGATAAAATTATAAGGTAAGGCACATCCAAGAAATGAAGCTATCACTTTTTGCAAGCGTGGGGTCAAGAGCAGGCTGAAATTATTAAATGGGCTTCCAGTGCTAAAAGCCATGACAAGGTGGCAGGCTGCACCTAGAGGCAAAAAACAATACCTAAAACAACGTGCAGGAAAGTGGACCCTAGTGTCTGAGTGCAAGGATTAAGGACCTGAAGATCTATATGTTAAATGGATCACTGCAAGAAGAGCAACAGTAGGTAATAAGCTCGTGCCAGCTGCATGTTACTGACTGATGTGCTCTTAGAGAGGGAAGTATTTCCGAAAGTACAGAGACAGACCCAATGCCATCTTTGCCAAAAGGAGCGGCCCATAGTTCAGAAATTTAAAAGATAAACAATGAGCAATATAACAGAAGCCGGATAAAACTCGGGCCCAAGTCATTTGCAGCACTGTTTTTGCCAGGAATAATAATTCACAAGTTGCAGTTATTCTAGAGCAACATGGGGGGCAGAAAGCAGCATAAAAAGTGTTTAATGTTTTGCCATTGGGGAAGGTTCCTTGTAAGCCTAGTTTTGTCCATGTCTTTGATGAAGCCCAAGGAAAAAGGAGAAAGAATCAGCCTGAGGCCAAATGGGAATATAGCACTCTGAGAAGATCACAAAACTCTGTTTTTATGCTTTCATTTATAGAGGCATTAAGAAGGATGATAGATGGAAAGGCATAGTTTGCTATCTATTGTTGTTTCCTGATTTATATTGATTCAGCAATAAACCCATGCGGTGATTATATATTTGAAATCACACTGGTGATGAACTCAGATGCAAGATAAACAACCGTGGGCCCCAATCCAGCAATGCACATAAGGAGGTGCTTAACTTTAAGCATGTGAGTAATCAAGTTAGCCATGTGTCTAAATGCTTGGCAGATTAGGGTTTTAGTTAATAGAATATATAAATAAAAGAATAAAAACAAGAAACTGTTATCATAGAATCACAGAATCATAGAATATCAGGGTTGGAAGGGACCTCAGGAGGTCATCTAGTCCAACCCCCTGCTCAAAGCAGGACCAATCCCCAATTAAATCATCCCAGCCAGGGCTTTGTCAAGCCTGACCTTAAAAACTTCTAAGGAAGGAGATTCTACCACCTCCCTAGGTAACGCATTCCAGTGTTTCACCACCCTCCTAGTGAAAAAGTTTTTCCTAATATCCAACCTAAACCTCCCCCACTGCAACTTGAGACCATTACTCCTTGTCCTGTCATCTTCTACCACTGCAAATAGTCTAGAACCATCCTCTTTGGAACCACCTCTCAGGTAGTTGAAAGCAGCTATCAAATCCCCCCTCATTCTTCTCTTCTGCAGACTAAACAATCCCAGTTCCCTCAGCCTCTCCTCATAAGTCATGTGTTCCAGACCCCTAATCATTTTTGTTGCCCTTCGCTGGACTCTCTCCAATTTATCCACATCCTTCTTGTAGTGTGGGGCCCAAAACTGGACACAGTACTCCAGATGAGGCCTCACCAATGTCGAATAGAGGGGAACGATCACGTCCCTCGATCTGCTCGCTATGCCCCTACTTATACATCCCAAAATGCCATTGGCCTTCTTGGCAACAAGGGCACACTGCTGACTCATATCCAGCTTCTCGTCCACTGTAACCCCTAGGTCCTTTTCCGCAGAACTGCTGCCTAGCCATTCGGTCTCTAGTCTGTAGCTGTGCATTGGGTTCTTCCGTCCTAAGTGCAGGACCCTGCACTTATCCTTATTGAACCTCATCAGGTTTCTTTTGGCCCAATCCTCCAATTTGTCTAGGTCCCTCTGTATCCTATCTCTGCCCTCCAACGTATCTACCACTCCTCCCAGTTTAGTATCATCCGCAAATTTGCTAAGAGTGCAATCCACACCATCCTCCAGATCATTTATGAAGATATTGAACAAAACCGGCCCCAGGACCGACCCCTGGGGCACTCCACTTGACACCGGCTGCCAACTAGACATGGAGCCATTGATGACTACCCGTTGAGCCCAACAATCTAGCCAACTTTCTACCCACCTTATAGTACATTCATCCAGCCCATACTTCTTTAACTTGCTGACAAGAATACTGTGGGAGACCGTGTCAAAAGCTTTGCTAAAGTCAAGAAACAATACATCCACTGCTTTCCCTTCATCCACAGAATCAGTAATCTCATCATAGAAGGCAATTAGATTAGTCAGGCATGACCTTCCCTTGGTGAATCCATGCTGACTGTTCCTGATCACTTTCCTCTCGTGTAAGTGCTTCAGGATTGATTCCTTGAGGACCTGCTCCATGATTTTTCCGGGGACTGAGGTGAGGCTGACTGGCCTGTAGTTCCCAGGATCCTCCTTCTTCCCTTTTTTAAAGATTGGCACTACATTAGCCTTTTTCCAGTCATCTGGGACTTCCCCCGTTCGCCACGAGTTTTCAAAGATAATGGCCAATGGCTCTACAATCACATCCGCCAATTCCTTTAGCACTCTCGGATGCAACTCGTCCGGCCCCATGGACTTGTGCACGTCCAGCTTTTCTAAATAGTCCCTAACCACCTCTTTCTCCACAGAGGGCTGGCCATCTACTCCCCATGTTGCGATGCCCAGCGCAGCAGTCTGGGAGCTGTCCTTGTTAGTGAAGACAGAGGCAAAAAAAGCATTGAGCACATTAGCTTTTTCCACATCCTCTGTCACTAGGTTGCCTCCCTCATTCAGTAAGGGGCCCACACTTTCCTTGGCTTTCTTCTTGTTGCCAACATACCTGAAGAAACCCTTCTTGTTACTCTTGACATCTCTTGCTAGCTGCAGCTCCAGGTGCGATTTGGCCCTCCTGATTTCATTCCTACATGCCCGAGCAATATTTTTATACTCTTCCCTGGTCATATGTCCAACCTTCCACTTCTTGTAAGCTTCTTTTTTATGTTTAATATCCGCTAGGATTTCACCATTAAGCCAAGCTGGTCGCCTGCCATATTTACTATTCTTTCGACTCATCGGGATGGTTTGTCCCTGTAACCTCAACAGGGATTCCTTGAAATACAGCCAGCTCTCCTGGACTCCTTTCCCCTTCATGTTAGTCCCCCAGGGGATCCTACCCATCCGCTCCCTGAGGGAGTCAAAGTCTGCTTTCCTGAAGTCCAGGGTCCGTATCCTGCTGCTTACCTTTCTTCCCTGGGTCAGGATCCTGAACTCGACCATCTCATGGTCACTGCCTCCCAGATTCCCATCCACTTTTGCTTCCCCCACTAATTCTTCCCTGTTTGTGAGCAGTAGGTCAAGAAAAGCTCCCCCCCTAGTTGGCTCGTCTAGCACTTGCACCAGGAAATTGTCCCCTATGCTTTCCAAAAACTTCCTGGATTGTCTATGCACCGCTGTATTGCTCTCCCAGCAAATATCAGGAAAATTAAAGTCACCCATGAGAACCAGGGCGTGCGATCTAGTAGCTTCTGCGAGTTGCCGGAAGAAAGCCTCATCCACCTCATCCCCCTGATTCAAATATTATTCATAACTTGTCACATAGGTATGCCAACAATCAGACCTCCAAGTTCAGCTCATCAGAACACACAGACGGGAACAAAAGCTACAGAAAGCAGATCTCTTACTGTTGTGTACAACCACTAATTATCTATGAACACTGTGAGATGCATCTACACTAGCTCTCAGAGTTCTACCAAGGCATAGTGAAAAGCTTATAATAATGCTACGTAGCTCTTAGATAGTACTTAAGGGTAAGCATGTCAGGGTAGTCAAGCATGTCAGGGTGGTGGAATCGCCTTTCTTAGACATTTTTAAGGTCAGGCTTGACAAAGCCCTGGCTGGGATTGGTCCTGCTTTGAGCAGGGGGTTGGACGAGATGACCTCCTGAGGTCCCTTCCAACCCTGATATTCTATGATTCTATAAGCACTGGAACAAATTATCTAGAGAGGTTCTGGGATCTCCATTATTGGAGGTTTTTAAGAACATATTAGACAAACGCCTGTGAGGGATGGTCCAGAGATAATACTTAGTCCTGCCTCAGTGCAGGGGGCTAGACCAGATGACTTATCTAGGTCCCTTCTAGTCCTACATTTCTATGATTTTTCATCCATAGATCTCAAAACGCTTTGCAATGGGATTTATGTTATGTCAATTCTATTTTAGCATTTTCAATCAGTCCAAGTGTATACCCCCACTGTGAAATACAGATCAGAGGCACTTTGAAGAGTCACTCAAACAAGTGATCACTTCAAAGAAATTAAAGCCAACATTTGTTATTTTGATTGTCCTTATGACATCACATCAATCCAGTCTTGTACACTCACCTGGCTGATTTGCTGCTCAATTTCACCTGAAAAATCTGGTACTGGCCCAAAGGTGTTCAGAACATGTATCATTCCTTCACGGTATCTTTCACAATAATTTGTCATTCCTAAAACAGGAGTGAAAAAATGTATTTGGTCTGTTCCAAAATAGAAATTCCTACAGTTTGTTTCAATAATATAAACCTTTGTGCTTAAGGACTGCCTGGATAGATATAAAGTACTTTCAGCACTAGTAGTATATACATATACACACACACACCATGTTTAAAAAAAACACTTAAATTTGCAAAGTCAAGTCCTCCAAAGTTAGGAAATGTCAGATTTAGGATTGCCTGTGCAACTTTCATTCACCCCCACTTATGCATTTTTATTTATTCTTTTCCAAGGGATCCCTGCCTCATTCAGTGCACAGGAGAAATGGTGCTCTGGGAATGACTCAAGTTTTCACAGGGAATGAGGCTGTTGCTTGTAGGACCCCAGCGTCATTTGCTACAGAAGTTGACAGGTACGTATGTAGTGAAGAAGACAGGAGAGAACTGCTGTACAATCTTTGCTGTTGCAGTTGAATTGGTTACCAGTAGCTTGTAGATTTCTACAATGTGATTTGCAAAGCTGGAGTTTCAGGAGTAAGTTGGGGCATAGGTGCCGACTCCGTGGGTGCTCTGGGGCTGGAGCATCCACAGGGAAAAATTGGTGGGTGCTCTGCAGCCACCGGCAGCTCCCTGCCCCAGCTCACCTCACCTCCTCCCCTGAGTGCGCCTTCCCCGCTTCTCCTCCCAGCACTTGCTGCTGCGAAACAGCTATTTCGTGGCGTAACAAGCTGTGGGAGGGATGGGGGGAGGAGGGGGAACGCAGCACACTCAGGGGAGGAAGCGGCGAAGAGGCGGGGCCAGGGCAGGGATTTGGGGAAGGAGTCCAATAGGGGCAGGGAGGGGGCAGAGTTGGGGCGGGGACTTTGGGGACGGGGTTGGAATGGGGGCGGGGCAGGGGTGGAGTTGGGGTGGGGCCGGGGCTGGGGGGAGGGCACGAGCACCCACTGGCGCCAGGAGAAGTTGGCGCCTATGAGTTGGGTGCGGTTTCTCGGCAGATTGGGACAAAGCATGGAAAGGAGCCATGGGATAGAGAGACACTGCCACTAGGGAGAGGGGCTGGGAAACAGTGACACTGGACAAAAACAGAAAGGATGGTCTCATGGTTAAGACTGTTGAAAGCCACCCAGGAGAACTGGATGCTATCCCAGCCACTCTCACAAAGTTCCTATATAATGCTGGGCAAGTCACATAGGCTATGTTTTCAATTTTCACTGCAAAGAAAGGACTATTTTTACACTGAGATAGCTAACAAGATGTCTTCACTAGGATTATACATCGAGAGAGCTAAGGCACTGTAATTTCTACCTCGAGGTAGTTAGTTACGGTCAACCCTATACTGCCTGCCTCATGAAGGCACTTTACCAAAGGGTTTCCACTACTGGCAGATCAGTTTGCTCCCTTTCCCCAGACACAAACAGGCGAGTGTTGACTCACAGTGGAGAGACTCATGTGTCCTCTTGTACTCAGTTCATGAAAACCCAAGGAGCTAGTGTGGTGTAAACCTGGATATCTACGGTGAAGGTGGAACTGATGCAGGATTGAGGAAGGGGTGTCTGGGAAAGGAATGTCTGACACAGATCTTTAAAACAATGTAAAGACTTGTAGTTTTTTCTTCAGTCACCCCAAAATGAGATGTTTCACAAAAATATGTATAAACCTGGTTCCTGCCCAAAGAAGCATGGAATCTACAGTCAACACAGCACCATGACTAAGGGTCGCAAATAGAGCTGGCTGGAAAGGGGGACACCTTTCCACACTTTTCATGTTTTTAAGAAAAAGTTTAATCCCAAAAAGAGATGAAACATTAAAAACATGAAACTTTTTGCAGAAAGAGATTTTAAGAAAAATTCCATTTCAGGAGAGCCTAAACAGAACTTTTCAGCTTTACTGATCCTACTAAAGTGAGAAATAAATGATTGGCCGATGAGAGGATATTTCATGGCATGATCAGATAAATTAGTACTCAAATCATTCATTAGGCACTGCCATAATAGAGGCACAAAAGTTCTTCCTCACTCTCGAGTGGATCATATTAAGTTTGAGAAACTCTCACCTTTTGCAACCATCTAGAACTTGATGAAAACTAGTTCCCTACATGGTAGCACAAAACACTTCACCACTAAACCAGTGGGCAGGACAATACAAATCATCTACACTGTTGAGTGAAATGTATTAATAACAAGCATATATTTCAACTATAGCTGAGTATATAAAAGCCACACCCAGCTATATTTTATGAAGCTCAGCAAAGAAAGTGACTCTGGATCATTGTTTGATGTTTCTTTTTCATTTTGATATTTAGTGCTTTTTACATTTCACACCCTGTTCACCACAACCCTACCCATCTTGGAGAGATTTCTAAAATGAGCAAGAATGCCCACTAGTGGTAGAAAAATCATAAGTTTCACCATAAAGTTGAGGCCATGTGCTGCTCTTAATCTCTATCCAACTCCTGCTGATAGAAGTGGAAATCCCCACAGTGGATGGTGGACAGCACATAACCCTAAAACTGCATATTATTATTTTTATTCTCACACTATTTAGAAGTCCCTCATAGTCTCAATACCCAGCACATGTGCTAAAGCATTGCCTCCCAAATGATGGGTCCCGACCCACCAGTAGGTTGCAGGAAGGGTCTAGGTTGGTCACGGATGTCCTGGAGCTGCCCTCTATAGCCCCCTATCCCACTACTCTTACATCCCCTGGGCAGCAGATAGCACTATGGGGAGCGGGGTCTGGGTGGCAGCACCAGCAACATGGAGGAAGCACCTTTGGGCACAGGTGGGACAGGGAGAGGATGCTGACTGTCTGCTTGCTGCTGCCTGGATCCTGCTCTGACTTCCCCTGGGCAATGGGCAGCAGTGCGGAGAATTGGAGCCAGGCAAGGGCAGCAGCAACGTGGGCGGAAGCAGCTGGGCCAGCAAGCAGATCAGTCACCAGCCTGTTCATGCCCCAGAAGAACTCCCACATGCTCTCACGCAGCAAGCAGCAGTGTGGGGAGCAGGATATAAGGGGTGGTGGGGGCTGGCAGGAGTAATGGCTGGTCCCCCCAAAAGAGAGAAAATGCAGTTGGCGTGTCACCTTAGTAAACAGTTTGGAAACCACTGTGCTAGAGTTAGGGCCAGATTCTGATTTTGGTTTTGCATTTCACTAGTATAAATTTGTAGTAACTACACTGAAACAACTGAAATCAGAAGAGCCCATATCCCCCCATACCCTTTTTACAGATTTAAGCATTTAAAAATTATATTTATGACCACTTATTCTCTTATTGGACAGCTGATTTTTCACAGAGATTGAAGTAACTCTGAAAGCTTAAAAACAAACATATAATCTTACAGAGTCTGGACAAACTTCAACAGATTAACAGATAGCTCATTACACACACAAGGAGGTACTGTGTGCATTAAAATAATACTGTGATAGATAAATGAGAAAAGACTCTAAAGTACGATATTGATGTTTATTGCCAGGTAAAGGGCGGATGGCATTTCTGTGTGGTGGTACCATGCCAAATCTTAAAATAACCAACTCGGTAAGTTGAAAGCGGTAAGGAACTTATTGGATCTGAAATCAACATTCACCATCATCATGTTAAGTTGAATGTCCATAGTACTTCCCTTGTTTTTATGGGCTTCCTTTCTGTCTGTTCCCATTCAGTTCTCAAGTTTCTGTCTCAATGCCATTAGTGACTTGAGATAGGCATTTTGTTCTGTATTCAAGACTATTGGCACAGTACTGTATGTTCAAATCTCTTGCTTGAATAATAGGGTAAAGTGATCTAGGTAATAGCCTTTGGTCAGTCAATTTGCAAAAATGGGGGAAAAGAAAATAAGAGACAGAGTAAGGGAGGTTAGGGGGTCGGAGCATTTGCAGGTGGGTGGTTTGTAGGAAGACCTTCGGGTATCCTTCCCACAGCCAAACCAACACTGTTCTCCAGGAGTATCCTTATGAGTCAGGTTCTCCTCTCCCAAAAGAGAAGACTATCACTTCCTCCACTTCCAAAATAAATCCCTCTCTCCCCACATCCAAAATTTCATCCTTCACGCCCCTCCCAAAGAATTCCATTTTTATCCTCACTAATTCTTCCTGTATCTCACCTCCCAAATCCTATGTTGATTCCCTCTTTGCTTACTGACCTGAAGCAAGGCTAGGCATCAGACGAGCTGCTAGGGTGGATTTCTGGCTGAAGAGAGATGCTGGCTGGCTGGCTGCAGGCAGCTGTTGTTGGGTTGGTGGGATCTGCTGGGCTAGGGAGACTGGTAAGAGGAAGAGAGAGTTCACCTACACCTCACCCTCTCCCCATTTGTTGCAAATTGGAAGATGAAGCTAGTGCTGTAGGTCCAGGAGATCTATCCTGGGGAAGGAAGAGGGACCTAACACTGCTAGTTCTCACACTATCTAAAGCA
Organism: Natator depressus; assembly: GCF_965152275.1. NCBI lineage: Eukaryota > Metazoa > Chordata > Testudines > Cheloniidae > Natator > Natator depressus. The sequence goes on from NC_134234.1 coordinate 40,225,476, forward strand.
GTGTTGGAAGAGCAAGGACAAAGCTGGTACAGAATTGAAGCTGATGTCCATTGGTTGCAATGAGGCATGGCATCCAGCAAACGACGCTGTTAAATCCTCTCTGATGAGAGCAATCAGTGGCAGCACTGTCTGCTGGATCCTATATAAGCAGATTCTTTGCACTTCCAGCCTGCATCAGCAGGACTGGGAGCAGATCAACACTCCAGATGATGAAAGGAACCAAGCAACCAGCGGGGGGGGGAGGGGAAATTTTTTGTAGCGATAATCAAGGTGGGCCATTTCCATCAGTTGACAAGAACATGTGAGGAACAGTGGGGGGTGGAGGTGGGGGGAATAAACATGGAGAAATAGTTTTACTTTGTGTAATGACCCACTCCCAGTCTCTATTCAAGCCTAAGTTAATTGTATCCAGTTTGCAAATTAATTCCAATTCAACAGTCTCTCGTTGGAGTCTGTTTTTGAAGTTTTTTGTTGAAGAATTGCCACTTTTTTTTTAAGTGAGCTGTAGCTCACAAAAGCTTATGCTCAAATAAATTTGTTAGTCTCTAAGGGTATGTCTACACTACGAAATTAGGTCGAATTTATAAAGTCGTTTTTCTAGAAATCAGTTTTATATATTCAAGTGTGTGTGTCCCCACAGAAAATGCTCTAAGTGCATTAAGTGCATTAACTCAGCGGAGTGCTTCCACAGTACCGAGGCTAGAGTCGACTTCCGGAGCGTTGCACTGTGGGTCGCTATCCCACAGTTCCTGCAGTCTCCGCTGCCCATTGGAATTCTGGGTTGAGATCCCAATGCCTGATGGGGCTAAAACATTGTTGCGGGTGGTTCTGGGTACATATCGTCAGGCCCCCGTTCCCTCCCTTCCTCCATGAAAGCTAGGGCAGACAATCGTTTCGCGCCTTTTTTCCTGAGTTACCTGTGCAGACGCCATACCACGGCAAGCATGGAGCCCGCTCAGCTCACTGTCACCGTATGTCTCCTGGGTGCTGGCAGACGCGGTACTGCATTGCTACACAGTAGCAGCAACCCATTGCCTTGTGGCAGCAGACGGTGCAATAGGACTGGTAGCCGTTATTGTCATGTCTGAGGTGCTCCTGGCCACGTCGGCCAGGAGCGCCTGGGCAGACATGGGCGCAGGGACTAAATTTGGAGTGACTTGATCAAGTCATTCTCTTTAGTCCTGCAGTCAGTCCTATTGAACCATCTTATGGTGAGCAGGTAGGCGATACGGATTGCTAGCAGTCCTATTGCATCATCTTCTGCCGGGCAGGCAAGAGATGAGGATGGCTAGCAGTCCTATTGTACCATCTTCTGCCGAGCAGCCATGAGATGTGGATGGCATGCAGTCCTTCTGCACCGTCTGCTGCCAGCCAAAGATGTAAAAGATAGATGGAGTGGATCAAAACAAGAAATAGACCAGATTTGTTTTGTACTCATTTGCTTCCCCCCCTCCCCCATCTAGGGGACTCATTCCTCTAGGTCACGCTGCAGTCACTCACAGAGAAGGTGCAGCGAGGTAAATCTAGCCATGTATCAATCAGAGGCCAGACTAACCTCCTTGTTCCAATAAGAACAATAACTTAGGTGCACCATTTCTTATTGGAACCCTCCGTGAAGTCCTGCCTGAAATACTCCTTGATGTAAAGCCACCCCCTTTGTTGATTTTAGCTCCCTGAAGCCAACCCTGTAAGCCATGTCGTCAGTCGCCCCTCCCTCCGTCAGAGCAACGGCAGACAATCATTCCGCGCCTTTTTTCTGTGCGGACACCATACCAAGGCAAGCATGGAGGCCGCTCAGCTCACTTTGGCAATTAGGAGCACATTAAACACCACACGCATTATCCAGCAGTATATGCAGCACCAGAACCCGGCAGAGCGACACCGGGCGAGGAGGCGACGTCAGCACAGTCACGTGAGTGATCTGGACACAGATTTCTCTGAAAGCATGGGCCCTGCCAATGCATGCATCATGGTGCTAATGGGGCAGGTTCATGCTGTGGAATGCCGATTCTGGACTCGGGAAACAAGCACAGACTGGTGGGACCGCATAGTGTTGCAGGTTTGGGACGATTCCCAGTGGCTGCGAAACTTTCGCATGCGTAAGGGCACTTTCATGGAACTTTGTGACTTGCTTTCCCCTGCCCTGAAGCGCATGAATACCAAGATGAGAGCAGCCCTCACAGTTGAGAAGCGAGTGGCGATAGCCCTGTGGAAGCTTGCAACGCCAGACAGCTACCGGTCAGTTGGGAATCAATTTGGAGTGGGCAAATCTACTGTGGGGGCTGCTGTGATGCAAGTAGCCCACGCAATCAAAGATCTGCTGATATCAAGGGTAGTGACCCTGGGAAATGTGCAGGTCATAGTGGATGGCTTTGCTGCAATGGGATTCCCTAACTGTGGTGGGGCCATAGACGGAACCCATATCCCTATCTTGGCACCAGAGCACCAAGCCGGCGAGTACATAAACCACAAGGGGTACTTTTCAATAGTGCTGCAAGCTCTGGTGGATCACAAGGGATGTTTCACCAACATCAACGTGGGATGGCCGGGAAAGGTACATGACGCTCGCATCTTCAGGCACTCTGGTCTGTTTCAAAAGCTGCAGGAAGGGACTTTATTCCCAGACCAGAAAATAACTGTTGGGGATGTTGAAATGCCTATAGTTATCCTTGGGGACCCAGCCTACCCCTTAATGCCATGGCTCATGAAGCCGTACACAGGCAGCCTGGACAGTAGTCAGGAGCTGTTCAACTACAGGCTGAGCAAGTGCAGAATGGTGGTAGAATGTGCATTTGGATGTTTAAAGGCGCGCTGGCGCAGTTTACTGATTCGCTTAGACGTCAGCAAAACCAATATTCCCACTGTTATTACTGCTTGCTGTGCGCTCCACAATATCTGTGAGAGTAAGGGGGAGACGTTTATGGCGGGGTGGGAGGTTGAGGCAAATCGCCTGGCTGCTGGTTACGCACAGCCAGACACCAGGGCGGTTAGAAGAGCACAGGAGGGTGCGGTACGCATCCGAGAAGCTTTGAAAACCAGTTTCATGACTGGCCAGGCTACGGTGTGAAAGTTCTCTTTGTTTCTCCTTGATGAAACCCCCCGCCCCTTGGTTCACTCTACTTCCCTGTAAGCTAACCACCCTCCCCTCCTCCCTTCGATCACCGCTTGCAGAGGCAATAAAGTCATTGTTGCTTCACATTCATGCATTCTTTATTCATTCATCACACAAATAGGGGGATGACTACCAAGGTAGCCCAGGAGGGGTGGTGGAGGAGGGAAGGAAAATGCCACACAGCACTTTAAAAGTTTACAACTTTAAAATTTATGGAATGCCAGCCTTCTGTTTTTTGGGCAATCCTCTGTGATGGAGTGGCTGGTTGGCCGGAGGCCCCCCCACCGCGTTCTTGGGCGTCTGGGTGTGGAGGCTATGGAACTTGGGGAGGGGGGCGGTTGGTTACACAGGGGCTGGTAGTGGCAGTCTGTGCTCCAGCTGCCTTTGCTGCAGCTCAACCATACACTGGAGCATACTGGTTTGATCCTCCAGCAGCCTCAGCATTGAATCCTGCCTCCTCTCATCACACTGCCGCCACATTTGAGCTTCAGCCCTGTCTTCAGCCCGCCACTTACTCTCTTCAGCCCGCCACCTCTCCTCCCGGTCATTTTGTGCTTTCCTGCACTCTGACATTATTTGCCTCCACGCATTCGTCTGTGTTCTGACAGTGTGGGAGGACAGCATGAGCTCAGAGAACATTTCATCACGAGTGTGTTTTTTTTTCTTTCTAATCTTCACTAGCCTCTGGGAACGAGAAGATCCTGTGATCATTGAAACACATGCAGCTGGTGGAGAAAAAAAAAGGGACAGCGGTATTTAAAAAGACACATTTTATAAAACAGTGGCTACAGTCTTTCAGGGTAAACCTTGCTGTTAACATTACATACATAGCACATGTGCTTTCGTTACAAGGTTGCATTTTGCCTCCCCCCACCGCGTGGCTACCCCCTCAACCCTCCCCCATCCCCGTGGCTAACAGCGGGGAACATTTCTGTTCAGCCACAGGCAAACAGCCCAGCAGGAACGGGCACCTCTGAGTGTCCCCTGAAGAAAAGCACCCTATTTCAATCAGGTGACCATGAATGACCTCACTCTTCTGAGGATAACACAGAGAGATAAAGAACGGATGTTGTTTGAATGCCAGCAAACATACACTGCAATGCTTTGTTGTACAATGATTCCCGAGTACGTGTTACTGGCCTGGAGTGGTAAAGTGTCCTACCATGGAGGACGCAATAAGGCTGCCCTCCCCAGAAACCTTTTGCAAAGGCTTTGGAGTACATCCAGGAGAGCCGAGAATGCCAGGGCAAATTAATCATTAAACATGCTTACTTTTATACCATGTGTAGTATTTTAAAAGGTACACTCACCGGAGGTCCCTTCTCCACCTGCCGGGTCCAGGACGCAGCCTTGGGTAGGTTCGGGGGGTACTGGCTCCAGGTCCAGGGTGAGAAACAGCTCCTGGCTGTCGGGAAAACTGGTTTCTCCGCTTGCTTGCTGTGAGCTATCTACAACCTCCTCCTCCTCCTCATCTTCTTCGTCCCCAAAACCTGCTTCCGTGTTGCCTCCATCTCCATTGAAGGAGTCAAACAACATAGCTGGGGTAGTGGTGGCTGAACCCCTAAAATGGCATGCAGCTCATCATAGAAGCAGCATGTTTGGGGCTCTGACCCAGAGCGACCGTTCGCCTCTCTGGTTTCCTGGTAGGCTTGCCTCAGCTCCTTAAGTTTCATGCGGCACTGCTTCGGATCCCTGTTATGGCCTCTGTCCTTCATGCCCTGGGAGATTTTGACAAAGGTTTTGGCATTTCGAAAACTGGAACGGAGTTCTGATAGCACGGATTTCTCTCCCCATACAGCGATCAGATCCCGTAGCTCCCGTTCAGTCCATGCTGGAGCTCTTTTGCGATTCTGGGACTCCATCATGGTCACCTCTGCTGATGAGCTCTGCATGGTCACCTCTGCTGATGAGCTCTGCATGGTCACCTGCAGCTTGCCACGCTGGCCAAACAGGAAATGAGATTCAAAAGTTCGCGTTCTTTTCCTGTCTACCTGGCCAGTGCATCTGAGTTGAGAGTGCTGTCCAGAGCGGTCAAAATGGAGCACTCTGGGATAGCTCCCGGAGGCCAATATCGTCGAATTGCGTCCACAGTACCCCAAATTCAACCCGGCAAGGCCAATTTAAGCGCTAATCCACTTGTCAGGGGTGGAGTAAGGAAATCGATTTTAAGAGCCCTTTCAGTCAAAATAAAGGGCTTCATCATGTGGACAGGTGCACGTTTACATCGATTTAAAGCTGCTAAATTCGACCTAAAGTCCTAGTGTAGACCAGGGCTAAGGTGCCACAAGTACTCCTTTTCTTTTTGCGAATACAGACTAACACGGCTGCTACTCTGAAACCTGTCATTATGCAAGGCACTGAATACTCACAGACACTTGTCAACTGGAAACACAAACCCAGCTGAAACAACAAGAAGTCGTTGTGGCACCTTAGAGACTAACAAATTTATTTGGGCATAAGCTTTCGTGGGATAACACCCACTTCATCAAATGCATGGAGTGGAAAATACAGTAAGAAGGAATACTGTATTTTCCACTCCATACATCTGATGAAGTGGGTTATATCCCACGAAAGCTTATGCCCAAATAAATTTGTTAGTCTCTAAGGTGCCACAACGACTCCTCATTGTTTTTACTGGTGCAGACTAACACAGCTACCCCTCTGAAACCAAACCCAGTTGAGAAACACAGGCACAAGTGATCTTAATTGCATGACTGAAAGGAAAAGTTAACAAAGATGTAACAGATAAAGAAGCACACAGTTTCTGTGCCTTGCCATTTCATTACCTGTCTGCTGTACCAAGCAGAGAGAAAATATCTATGTGATTTATATGCTGAGTTATAAACCCTGAAGAGGATGGAAAAACCGCAAGAAATCAGCAGATGAAAAATGAAAATATCTAGAATGGACCTTGCTCTCCAGAGTGGAGATGCAACTTCGCAAGAGTACACAACAGTAGATACTTTAAGTGGTGTTTAAGTTGATTGGTATGCAACTGGATTGGCAAATTGAAGGATCTACACTGAGGATTCATAATTCCATATTGGTACCAAAATTGCTTATTCAGAGAGTAGAGATGTAAGACAAGTTTCCATTCCGTGACTAACTGAAGATATAGACTTAGGATAAAATTTATAACTGTGCCATTACATTCTGTGATTATTTCACTACTGTGTGACTATATTTCATATATATTCTTGGTTTGCAGTGATTTGATTTTTATTTCTTGATATGGTCACATTTTGTGTTAACAATTCTTTAAAATTTTGTAACCACCTCTATTTTCTGTCATTTACCATTTTTTGTTCATTTTATTGTGGTTAATAAAATTAACAAAATTCTAAAGGTATTTTAAATCTGTATTTTGGCTAAGCAAGCTCATGCTTCAGGGCTTCAGCCTCCACCTGCAGGGGTCAGGAAGGGATTCCCCCAGAGTATTCTGGGAGGTTTATTTTGTAAAATCTTCTAAAGCATCGAGGATGGTCCTGGCTGCAGATTGGACCCTGGGTGGGGTGGGCCAGAGGATTCTCTCTTTCTCAGGTGCATAGCTGGCTGGTTCTTGTTCACATTGTCAAGGTCTAACTGATAACCACATGTGGGGTCAGGAAGAAATTTACCCTTAGGTCAGATTGGCAGTGACTTCAATGGTTTTCGCCCTCCTGTGAAGTGTGTGGGTGTGGATCATTTGACAGGATTATCTGGGTATATCTCACTTAACCATTTCCCTTCCATTGCAGGGGCTTCAGGCACTGGTGCACCTCAGTCCCTCCTATTCTCTGCCTGTGGCATGTAATAGTCTAGTCTCCTGTGGGCTGTAATACTGTGGCCTAATTTCGGTTGTTGGGTTTAGTGTGCAGGTGATGGGTGGTGTTGGTGGCCTGTGACATACAGAAGGTCAGACTAGATGATCTGGTGGCCCCTTCTGGCCTTAATATCTATGACTATGACTAACACAATATCTTTAAAACATGTGAGAAACATCAAGTGGTATTGTTAATTGATCAACTGCAGTGGCTTAGGGCATTGCATATAACACTTGTACTCACGCACCTAGACACATTTATCAAATTGGTATCAATGTGAATGAACCTAGAACCCCTGCACACACCCGAAGAGAGTGATCTTGTATTTGCACCTCAGCCTCTGGTGAACTTTTCTGACTTGTTCTTCCGCTGCTGGCCCTAAAACCGGGCTAAATTACATGTAGGGGAATGTTTCCAAGGGATTGGGACAAAAATTAGTAACTCAGCCTAAATTACTGAGAGTTAAAAAACAGAAACTTAATCTAGACTCAGACAAAGAGTTGCTCAATATCCACCCCTTCTGTGACAGATATGGCAATCTCCTGCAATATCCTTGAAAGCCCATATTGTGTTACGTTTATGTATTATGTCAGCCGGGATTGAATGTAACCTCCCTGGGGGAAGATGAGACATATCATTGGGGTTCATTGTTTTAAATGGATGATTTATGTATGATTGTGTTCTGCTCCAGTGGGGAACGCAGCTACCACAGCTCATCCAGGAAATAAACAGTGGGTACCAATTAAGGCAAATCAGCCAGATGTAGCGTCCTCGAGAGGTACCATCTCCTGGCAAGCACATTCAAACCACATTCTCCAGAGACCAACAGACATAAAAAGGACTTTTAGATAAACAGCCTGAGTTTAAACTGACTCAGGGCCTTCTTTCTGATCCAGCAAATGGCCAAGCAGGATTGGGGGTAATCCTTGTGGAAGGATTGGAAGGAATTGACTTGCATAAGATTGATGGGTGACCTCTAGTCATCTGTTAACATGTATATAGGAACTTTTATCAGTTTTTATTATTGGTGTTTATATGTTTTCTCTGTAATGTTATTACCTCAAGAATAAATGTGCTTGCTTAGAAACTGTGTGGTAATTTATAACTGCAGAAAATACACTGGTTATAGCCTTCTTAAAGAAAGCAGGCACTGGCCTGTTTAGGCAGCCTGGCTTGTTGAGGATCACGTATAAATCCAGGGGAGCTATGCAGCCTAAAAACACCAGTCAGGAGGGAGAGAGACGCAGGTCTCTGTCAAAGAAAGGTGATGACTGGGAGCCAGAAATCTTCAAGTGTTGCCCTCAAGGGACATGGAAGGGGGAATACAGGTGCAGTTACCCTGAAACTGTGAAAGCTTTCATATGATTTCAAGACGTGAGACCTACCTTATTATGAAAAGAGAAAAGACATTTACAGTCTATTTTACACTGGCCTGAACTGTTAAGACAATATTAGCAAAGCTTTATGCAAGAAATCCTTGCCTTGAAAAGTATTATATTTAAGTCTTAAGGGATAAAAATTGCATACCTTCTGCATTGAGATGCATCGTTTCAAGCGGCCCTATAAATGCATACCGCATTCCCAATCCATCAGACATCACAAGGTCTAGATCAGCAGGAGATATTACTCCTTCCTAAGTGGCAAAAGAAGGACAGAAAAATCTCAAAGTGCACAGAATTTTATAGAATTTCACTTAGTTTCTTTATTTAGAATATAATCTGTTATAGCAAAATAGAAAATACTACCAAATAGAAAAACAGATCCCCAGACACATCTCTCTTATAACAGGACTTATTGTTGTTTAGCATTTATATGTATTAGCGAATTTAAGAGGTGGGTTTTTTGCATATGATTGTCATGTTTTAGCACCAAATTATATTCTTTGCAAATCTAAACAAATGAGTCTCTTCTGTGATCCCAGGGGTTGCTTAGGACAGTATTTATTTTTAAGGGGGAAATAACCAGAAAGAGATATGAAATTGCTTGGAAGTTCTGTTTAAGTGTATTCATATTTTATTTATTCTCTTCCCCAACATCCCACCCCAAAAAATAAGGGAAGACCCCAAAACCACAAGAAGTAAAGGAATAGAAAAGGAAAGGAAGGAAGGGAAGGAGGCAGGAATGGGAAAAGAGAGCGACATCTCAGTTTCCATCCACTAGGGATTCATCAAAATTTTCTAAGAAGTCAGACCAAATCTTTTCAAATTTGTCTAAAGTTCCTCTTCTCCAGAATGTTGCCCACTCTTTAGCTGTCAGGGCAACCAAGTCGCTGAGCCATGCTTCTATCGCAGGAGGCAGTCTGCTCTTCCACCTAAGCAACATGAGTTATTTGGTTACAAGCAGTGCTCTAGAGAACCAAGCTTTCCACGAGTTGGAGAGTTTCCAAGATGATGGGATATATCCCAGAACACAATTCTGGGAATTAGTTTTTAAGGGGCTATCCATTATCTCTTCATCCTCCTGTCTACTTCTAGTCAAAAAGATTGTATCCTGGGACAGTCCCAGGATACGATGAGCCAGTGTGGCTCTGAGAGACCCACATCTCCAGCAGCAGTTTGTTCTGACAATGCCCAGGCACTGTAAGCTATCCAAAGACCAATGTGAACAAAATATAATCTTCTGATGGATCAACCTTCATCACAGAGCAATAGTAGAGTTATTAATGTATTGCAAGACAGCTCCACATTGGCTAGGGTTCAAGATATACACAAATCTTAGTTCCAGGCCTGGAACAGACAATCTAAATTAGGGAAGTTCTTTTGGACCAGGAAGTTGTAACAGGCTATAGCTGGTTGGCTGACCCTATGGAGCTCTCTCCACAACAACAATTCTGGAGTTTCTCGTGCTCCCGGGGCATCAGGACCAAATATGTCCTTCAAGAGATGCTTAAGATGCAGGCAATGCCATGCAGCTGGACCAGGTACGTTGTAATGTCGTTGGAGTGACTGGAATGGTAGCCAATACCGTAGGGGACATTTTACAAACAAACATTAACACACTGAACCCAGTATTCCTGTGAGTGGGAGGGGATGGACCAGCTCCTGTTCCAGCAGCAGCCAGGGAAAGGTCTGTTCTGTTCCGTCTGGAGCCACCAGGCTGCCTGGCTAAAGATATAGACTGTATGATAATGATCCAGATGAGATTGGGAGTTACAATCTACACAAAGCAAGTTTTGGCCCCCCACCCCCAGAGAAATATTGTAAAAATTTTGTTGCGTTTTCCTAAAATAAAACTGAGGAACAGTAACTGGGAGATCTCTCAGGACATACAGTAGTCAGGGAAGCACATTCACTAACTTGTCAGACCACTTTCTATTATTTATTTACTACATCTGCATATTACAAATTTTAATTAATTTTAGTCATTATGTGCTTTTCTCAGGAGGTAGGAAGCAAAGGACATAGTATTGCTGAGCATAAGATCATTGACAGAACCAAATCAAGAGATTATTTTATCAAAATCCATATACTGCAGCAGAACTTTTGAATGCAGGAATCTCAGCTAGTGTTCATGCCCCCCTTTTATTCTCTCGCATTTGTCCCCCCAGTTCCTGGCTCTTACTGCAAAATAATCATTTTGAGAGAGAGGGCAGGTTTCTCATTGTCCCTGAAACCATTCCAAGGAATTAGCTGGGAAAACGATGATTAAAGATAGACAATGCAGGTGTCACTCATTTAACTGGAAACTGACTACATCATGTATGGAACTTTACTCAGCCTCAAACTGCCTGGGTTCTCGAGTTCACTGCCAACCTCAAGTCTCAGATCTGGCAGGACACTGAGTCTGTGAAATGGAGAACCTTCTTGTTGAAAGCTCAGCACAGCAGTCACACCCCTGGGGTACACATACAAAGAAGCCATCACACCTCATAACCAGTTGGGACAGACACATCATTTCTTTTCTACAGGTTACAGCGCCTCAAATCTTTTCCTGAAAATAATGTTTTCTTTATACTGATGTTTCTTGCCCTCTCTCAGATTAGAAAGCTAAGACTGAACTAAGACCATGTTCTACCCCATTCCATCAAGCCTGCCCACTTCGCCCCAGTGGACACCTAACAAATTATTCTCCTGGCTGCTGGGAAGGTAGAAGAGTTGTCAGGCTTCTTCTACCTTTTTTTCTCCCTTCTTGCTGTTTGAGGGGAAAGGGATGCTATTCTCCTCCCCTCCTGGTGGCCTACCTCTTTTCCGTGGCTGATAAGGTTTGGTTGATGGAAGGAATTCCTTTTTACTACTCCCTCCTATAAAGCCTGAGCCTGTGAGCGCCCTCAAATCCCACTGCTTTCAGTGGGAGTTAAGGGCACACAGTGTCTGTCAGGATGAGGCCCAACATGAGGGTTCCACCTGTCCTTTCGCTGAATGCTATGATTCAATCGCAAACTGAGGTCCAGAAACAAGAACTTCATTGCAAACCCCATAAAGGTATAACAGCAGGATGCTTTACCTCTCACATCATCTACAAGACTGGGTAAGTACACAACCACTGAAAAGCAAAGAACTGACAGGCTAATGACACCATAAGCCTTACTTGATGAGCACATCCTCACCGAGTACAAAGAAATGGAGATTTCAACACCACAGCCTTAAAAGGAGCTCTTTAAAGGTCTTAATGTCAAATCTCAATTGGTTAGCAGGTGTTGATCCTGTTAGAGGATGTAGCACTCAGCTGATTCATTGTTGCAGGTGGCTTGTTATTATTAACATCACCCTGTATATCAAGGAAAAGGTCATACAATTATTTGTTTTACAGTAATGCCTAGATGCCCCAGCTAAGAACAGGTCCCTTCTCTGCTAGGCCCTGAAAAGCTTGCAGTCTAATTAGACAGGACAGACAATGGTGGAAAAAGTGATCTCCATTTTACAGACAGGGAACTTAGGCACAATGAAGTGACTTGTCCAAGGTCACACAGGAAGTCTGCGGCAGACCTGCGAACTGAACACAGGTCTCCAGAGTCCCAGCCTAGTGCTTCATCCACAAGATCATCCTTCATCTCTAGAGCAGCTTAGAATCGCATTTTAAACTGAAACAATTTTTAAGTACTCCCAACTGTTTATGGAATTTTTGCATTTGCAATCTGGGACAGATCAGTGAAGCCATGTTAACCACCCAAAACTGTTTGCAAATGGAAGTAGACTTTGGATGTAAACATAACAAATGACAATGTTCTAACAAAACATGGAGCTTTGATTAATGTTTCATTTAAATTAAAAACTGTAAACATAATGGTATAATATTTAACTCCAGCATCAGGCAGGATTCTCACAATAGCTCTGAATCACTGTAAGATCATTTTCAAATAAGAAATAAATTAGTCTCTCTGCTACTATAGACCCACCAGTTTCACAATGCTGAGATATGAAGAGCAATACACTCAAAACCATTAAACTACAATTCTGCTCTCAGTCCATATCTTCCACAAACTTTATGGCTCGCTGAACCTGAAGACACTGTCTCATCCAGTCAAAATGTTAATAAGAGAAGTAGATGGCCTTCCAGCTAGATGCATGACAGATTCCTTCAGCTGAGGTTTCACATTACCCTAGTGAAGTGGGCTCAGCTGTTCAAAGAAAAATGTTTTCTTCTCTGCTGCCAGGCAGAGCACTATAAAAACAAAAGCCTTTGTTTCCTTAGCTTTATGACTTCTTCACAAATTAAAGAAAATCAAATAAGGAATCCACTAAACTAATTCCCTTAGGGAATGTTCCAGCTCCCATTTAAAGTGAAGGAGAGTGTTAGCTGGTGGAATGATTCAGCAAAGGGGAAAGGAAAAAAGCTGCAGTCAGCAAGGTGTTTTCCTCAAGGGTTGGTGCTTATGGGAAGAAAGTAAAGAAGAAAGACTCCCAACCCACTGTGCTTGGGTGTGGAACCCAACCTTCCTGAAGGCATTGTCCCCCTCTGCCTCCCAAGCAGTCAGTGATAAGCCTGTCGGCTGAGCACTTATGCAAATGGCAAGAGGAAGCTGAGCTATAGTGAAATATATGTTCATCTGGAGGTGGTGGTAACCCTGCAACATGCATAGTCATTGACTTTACTGGCAATAGGATCAGCGCCTTAGGTAGATCCTGCTTTCACCACAGTTGTTAATGACGTCTTCCTGGTTATGCTGCAGGGCCTTTGCTCCATCCTTGACCTTTAAGCTGCTTGTGATGCCACTAATCACATCCTCCTTGAAATTTTATTCTCCCTAGGCTGCTGCAATTCCGTCCCTTCCCAGTTCTTCCCCGATCTGTCTTGTTGTTCCTTCAGGGTGTCTGACTATTGCAGGGTTCTTCTTCCCTTTCTCACTGTCTGTGAGGGGACGGGTCTCACAGGGCTCCACCTCTGGTCCCCAACTTCTCTCGTGAGCTTATTCACTGCATGGCTTTAATCACCATCCATATGCCTGTGACTCAGAAGTCTACCTCTACCCCATCTCTTCACCCAATCTCACATCTTGGCCCATCTCTCTGACAATGGCGTACCAGCAATGTAACTTTTGCATGGCCAGAACTGAATCTTACCTTTCCTCTCAAACCCTGCATGCCAGCCTCTTTCTTTGTTGACAGCATCACCATCCTCACTCAGGCCCGTACCTGAGATTTATCTTTGACTCAGTCTTCTCTCTGGCCCCCTTGTCTAAATCCACTGCTTCTTCCCCCGCAACATGTTCAAGATCCAGCCATTTCTCTCTGAACATCACTAAGACCGTCATCCAGGCCCTCCTCTCCCAGCTTGACTATTGCCGCCGCCTCCTCCTCTGGCCTCGCTGACACCTATCTCATCTTCATCAAGTCCATTAAAAACACAGCTTCCTGTCCTGTCACTCTGACTATGTCACTCTTCTCTTTGATCCCTCCACCAACTCCCCCATGTTCCATTTAATCACATTCAAACTTCTTGTCTTTATCTTTAAGGCCCAGCACAGCTCCGCGCCTCCTTCCTTTTCTGCTCATGTACCTCACTCCATTGCCCCTTCATCCACCCCACTTCCCAACAGCATTAGCCTCAGTCATCCATTTGTCCAATTTTTCCCACTGGCATCTTTGAATCTTCTTTCATGCCACCCTTCATGTATGGAACACCCTTCCCAAACTAGCCAGTGAAGCCACTACCTTGTCCTCCTTATTCTGTCTTAAACACTGTAATACAAATAAAACAACAGATAACAATGATTATAGAAATAAAGATCCCTGTCAATACTCAGGGAATGTCAAAGCTATTCAACTGAGAATGGAGAGGTACAGAGGCTAGGGAGTGAAGCCAGCGTACCTGGTTGCTATGAAAGCTAACTGAATGGACACAAAAATGACTGCCTTTGCAAGAGGCTGGTAACAAAGGCCAAATGACAGGGCTTCCAGTTCTTCCCTTCTCTTCCTTTAGATTAGACAAGCCACAAGTAACCCACTTTTAAACAAAAAATAAATTGAAACTGTTACCAGGTCTCATATAGAGGAAAATTACAGAATCCTAAAATGTACATTCAAGTTTCATCGGCAGGGAAAGGTTCTAACCAGGAGCTCAAGTTTGATGCTGGTTTCAAGAACCTTAGTGTGAGCGGATCATTACCTCCTGAAAAACTGCCTTGTTACTCCTCACGATTTCCGTGGCCATGTCATATGAACCACTCCAAACACCAGCTTCATATTTGTAATAAGGTCTTGAAGATCAATCAACAAAAGGAAGACAGTCCTCAATTTTAAAACAAGACCAAACTATCTCAAAGCAACTATTGTAATAAATGATCTTGGGTGGCAGGAAGAGTTCCCTACAGCTTTATGGTTATCTTTTGAGTAAGATAGAGCCCAACTGTCTGATTTTGAAATATAGTCCCATGCCACTGTACAAAGGTGGGGTACTGATAAGGAACTGTAAATGGATTCCGCTGTTATTTATACAGTGCTGTGGGTGTGTACAGTGCTTAGCAAATAAATTGATAGGTCCCTGCAACAAGGATCTTACAATCTAAGATATAACACAGCGAAGATGATAATGGAAGTAAAGTGGAAGGATGAGGATTACAACAGCAAAAAGTCTTTGAGATATGCTAATTGTTCCTCCCTTTTAAAAAACGTATAATAGCTATAGCTGATCTATACAAAAATCCCAACAATAAACATGAAGTTTGTTCCCACAAGCAAGCCTGAAAGAAAGGGATGCTTGTGTGTTAACTTCTCCTGGAAGGCACCCGTGGTGATGGGTGACCTTGAAAACACAGACACAGGCAGAGACCTGGAGCTTGAAACATACTGACCAAGTATAGCAAAAGTAGGACCACTGTGAATCTGGAGTAAGGGGAGGCAAGTGATACTGAAGTGCTGTGGCCACAAATGCTTGAGCGGTTTGAGTGCTGCTGTGACATATAAGTCAAAATAGCATGACAAAGTGATTTCTGACAGACTTTGAATGGTCTGCCTTTCTTCTGTCAGACATCTCATTCCAGTGGTCTTGCCTCAGAGTGGCTGATGGCAGTTATTGGATACTCCATTTAGAGTAAATTGGTAACGCTACTGCTTTTGAAGGCCTAGTCTACAGTAGAAAAGGTTTGCTGGTAAACCTATAAGGATAAACTCTTCTAGTCTAGATGCAGCTTATACCAGCAAACATTTAAACATCAGCTCCCCAAATGAAATAAGCTGTAGTTTAATATATACATATCATACCTTCAACCAACATTATTGTACTGGAAAAAGTTTTAAGTTTAGACCAGGACCAAGGTTCCCTAGCTCAGTTCCCAGCAGAGGCAGTCCTCAGCAGACTGAGAAGGCAGCTGCTTGTTTAAAAGGAATTGGTTTAATATTGTTATATGGACCACTAATGTATTCTTCAAGTGGACTCAAGACACTTTCATGAAGACTGCTGGTCTGTCTAGGTACAAGTATGGCCCTTATCACCACAGCATCTGAGCACCTGATAATACCGCCAAGGAACTGTTACCGTACATTGATACTGTGGTACTCCATCAACAATGCATATTTTATTTATTTATTTCTTCAGTACCCACCACAACCAAAATCAAGTCATAAAAAAAAAAAAAGACTCATTTTGACAGGTGGCTAAGTAAAATTATTGCCCCCATCCACCATAAAAAGTATCCTTAACCTAACATGCTGGTTGTTAGTTCATTGACTGCTTTAAACAGGCAAGCGCTCCGCAGGCTGCCAACTGGCTTTCTAGAAAATTCTAAACATAGAGCTCCTTTGCTGCGTCACACTGGAATTGGAAATAGGATTTATTCAGTGCTAATCATTTTTGTAGATGGATTATGTGCTGTTCCTTTTGGAGAACTACTTTGGCAAAGTCAATCTCTGGGCAATGGGGAAACTTGCATGGAAAAATCAGGACACTGCAACTGAACCCCAATTAACTGTACCCCAGCTAAGGTACTATCTAGAAACTGAGTGTGACAAAAACTGTGCCCATTTGGTCCCTCAACAAATGCTTTCAGGACTATTCACTAACCATTAAAAACTCTGCTGAAACCTTTGAGACCTTTGGAACTGGGGAATTTGGATGATGGGCAGTGGTTGACGGAGTGGGTTGGAGGGGGGCGATGTATTTTCAGGATCTAGGTGCCCAAAAGAACAAGAATACCCATTTTTCTCCCTGAAACATAATTCCCTTTGTGGATGTTTTGCAGCATGCTCCTTAGAAGCAAATCTTACCTAACAATACTCATCTAAGCATAGTTCCCTCCATAGTTCCAAATGGGCACAGCCCCAACGCAGAGCAGTATTTAGCAGACTGTGATAAAGTCATCGTTCATGCTGAGAAGCATGCTGAGTGGGAGCCAGAAAGAGATTATTAAAAGCAAAATATAGTAAAACATGCATGCTCAAAGTTGCCATGTTACTCATGTTGTTGTGGTTAAATATGTAAATTGCTTGTATTAGCATTAAACTATCCTTCCATGCATAACACAACATTCTTGCTCAGTTGCTCATGAGGAATGCACCAAGCAGGGATAGGTGGTAGATAAGAAAAGGGTTTGTTTATTGGCTAAGGTTTCCGATGCACGAGGGCAACATGCTTTGCTAAAAAGTATATAACCTTTGCATAATCTGTATTCGGGGTTCCCCTCCTGGCTAGCAGGGGGGCACCACGCTCGAGCGTAATAAACTTAGTGTCTTTTGGGAACTCTGCAGTTGTAGACTTTGTTTACGTGCCTCAGCCTAGATTCGAACTGTGCGTGACCTATCAGGTATAATTCGCAGCATTTGTGTGCGTGTCCTACCAGGTGTAATTCGTAGCATTTGTGTGCGTGTCCTATCAGGTATAATTCGCAGCATTTGTGTGCGTGTCCTCTCAGGTGTAATTCGTAACATGAGCATGTTGCTGACTAATAATGATGGTGCGTTACTTTTAACTGTTGCATCATACCCATAAAACTGAATTTCAGACACACATATTTTTTACTGCTGGGATAGTTTCATGTGAAATATTCTACTAAAACTTAAGTCAAACAGTTTCAAATTGTCTGGAATTTTAAATGGAATATTGTGATGGCGTGTATATACTTCAGAACCATATGAACAGGAAAGGAGCTAGATCTCTTAATGAACCTTCAGGTGTGGCTCATTAAGACACAACCATAAAGAGGGTGTGGGGAGGGGGAGAGTGGTTTTTGGCAGCAAAGTTCTGAATTTTGTCTCACATTGAGTAGAAGGCCTATGATGGAATGCTCTAAAAAAAGCAAAGGATGAAGCTGGGTGGCTACTTTTCTGGGTGCAAAAGGAAGACTTACAGGGTATGTCTTCACTGTACAGTAGCCTGTGTGATTGGCAACTGGGTCTCAGCACCTGGGTTAGCCTAGCCCACGTATGAGCATTCCCACTGCAAAGCTGTATCGGCACAACTGTGTCCTCACTGTTTCTGCACTCTCACATGTGTCTCTAGGGGCACATCCCAGGAATCTGTTTGCTGAGACACTCCAGGATTCTTTCCCAGTCAATTGCAGGAAAAGCTGTCAGTCCTTCAGGGGGAACTATGGGATGGACACTGGAGTACTATCAGCACTTGAGTGATTTTTGCCTGCATGGTCATTCTAAAGTTTGTGGTGGGAGAGGAGTGGAGGTGTTGTAGCCCAAGTTAAAGTGGAACTCTGGCTCTAATCCACTGCCCAAACTGTGTAAGCTAGTCCAGGCTTGAAGCACCACCAAACTCAGGTCAGAGATTTCTCTGTGAGTATGGTGGAGGGGGTGGGCTAAGTAATAGCCAAGTAAGAAGCCAGATTAATTGTGCAGTGAAGACATACCCACAGGGTCAGATGTTCAACTAGTGTAAATCAGCATAGCTGCATTGATGTTAATAGAGCTCTGCTGATTTACACCACAGTTTGGCCCACAGTGTTTATCTGATCCTGCTGAGAAAGGAACCCGTGTTTTTATTTTTTCCTGCTACAGAGGGAAAATTTAGAGAGAGTCAGGTTTTCAGAAGTGTTTGTACCTGATTTGGTGCAAACTCTGATGTATATATGCAAACCCTGATTTATGTACAGGTGTGCGTATGCTTGTGGAAATCTAATCCCTACTGTTCTTCTGAGTTTACCGAGAAGAGAAAGGAATAGCCATGAGAAGAGGAACCTATGAACTAATCATTCAAGGTACTTTTCTGATCATCAGAGAATAAGAAGCTAAATCAAACAGAACTGATCTCTTCTGGAATAAGGGCATAGCCCACAATTTCTGGGGTGATGATCATCTTAAACAATTTTCTATGTTAAAAACATGCATCTTTTAATATTTATTTCTGAATTCTCCAAGCAAGTTCTCTATTAACTAGTTGACACCCGCCCTAACATTTTAGAGTGATAACCACTACGTGCAACTACAAGTGCTGACGCTGTAGAACCTTCTACTTTCTATGTTTTCTAAGCCCTGGTCTACACTAGGATTTTAGGTCAAATTTAGCAGCGTTAAATCGATGTAAACCTGCACCCGTCCACACCATGAAGCCCTTTATTTCAACTTAAAGGGCTCTTAAAATCGATTTCCTTACTCCACCCCTGACAAGGGGATTAGCGCTTAAATCAGCCTTGCCGGGTGGAGTTTGGGGTACTGTGGACACAATTGGACGGTATTGGCCTCCGGGAGCTATCCCAGAGTGCTCCATTGTGACCGCTCTGGACAGCACTCTCAACTCAGATGCACGATTGTCTGCCGTTGCGCTGACGCAGGGAGGGGCGACTGACGACATGGCTTACAGGGTTGGCTTCAGGGAGCTAAAATCAACAAAGGGGGTGGCTTTACATCAAGGAGTATTTCAGGCAGGACTTCATGGAGGGTTCCAATAAGAAATGATGCACCTAAGTTATTGTTCTTATTGGAACAAGCAGGTTGGTCTGGCCTCTGATTGATACATGGCTAGATTTACCTCACTGCACCTTCTCTGTGAGTGACTGCAGAGTGACCTAGAGGAATGAGTCCCCTGGGCGGGGAGCGGGTTGCAAATGAGTACAAAACAAATCTGGTCTATTTCTTGTTTTGATCCACTCCATCTATCTTTTACATCTTTGGCTGGCAGTAGACGGTGCAGAAGGACAGCATGCCATCCACATCTCATGGCTGCTTGGCAGAAGATGGTACAAGAGGACTGCTAGCAATCCGTATCGCCTGCCTGCTCACCATAAGATGGTTCAATAGGACTGACTGCAGGACTAAAGAGAATGACCTGATCAAGTCACTCCAAATTTAGTCCCTGCACCCATGTCTGCCCAGGCGCTCCTGATCGACCTCACAGAGGCGACCAGGAGCACCTCGGACATGACGATGACGGCTACCAGTCTTACTGTACCGTCTGCTGCCACAAGGCAAGGGGTTGCTGCTGCTGTGTAGCAATGCAGTACCAAGTCTGCCAGCACCCAGGAGACACACGGTGACAGTGAGCTGAGCGGGCTCCATGCTTGCCGTGGTATGGTGTCTGCACGGGTAACTCAGGAAAAAAGGTGCAAAATGATTGTCTGCCCTTTCTTTCACGGAGGGAGGGAGGGAAGGGGGGCCTGACGACATGTACCCAGAACCACCCACGACAATGTTTTAGCCCCATCAGGCATTGGGATCTCAACCCAGAATTCCAATGGGCAGCGGAGACTGCGGGAACTGTGGGATAGCTACCCACAGTGCAACACTCCAGAAGTCGACGCTTGCCTCGGTATTGTGGAAGCACTCCGCCGAGTTAATGCACTTAATGTACTTAGAGCATTTTCTGTGGGGACACACACACTCCAATATATAAAACCGATTTCTAAAAAACCGACTTCTATAAATTCGACCTAATTTCATAGTGTAGACATACCCTAAGTTCACGGTGGATACCACACTGTAAATGTACTGAGACTATGGAAATATTGACCCAGAGATGGGTAAAAGCAAAATCAAATGTGGATTGAAACATCTTAGGTTTGGAGAAGATAATTTTGTCTTATTTGTGTGTATATAAAACTCATACCTATTACTGAGAGGTTTAAGTGATGGAAGGCTAGTATTAAAATTGGATCACAGTGCACCTGCTCAAAAGCAATGAAGTTATCACCTCTTTTCTGTGTGATACGCATGTGTTTTAAATATTCAATTTTAATAAGGTATCTAGAATTGTGAGAGGTTTAAGAATTCACAACTCAGCTGACTGAAATGTATGAAGTCTTCAGAGTTTTGCCCACAAAAATTATGTGCTTGTTTATTCTAGAAATACCATGGCAGATTCTCAGCTGATGTAAATTGTCATAGCTCTACTGGATTCAGCTAAGGATCTGCCCCATCATGTCTAGATTTCCCTCTCTTTGTCGGAGGACCTCAGCAAGATCATTCAAAGGCCTGCATGGTGATATCATAAAAGGACAAAACCTGAGCTGTATCTCTCCCTAGCCCTAATTAAGAACTCCAGAAGAGGATAGGCTCGATATTCCTAATGTGGAAAAACAAGCAGGATATTTTTAAAGGATATCTTCTACAGCATAAATGAGGGGGAAAAGGCATAAACTCTACTTTTGCTTTGCTGTTCACCTTTAAAAGGGATTAGGAAATGCACAAAGTAAGCAATTTTCCTTAGCTTCTCATCCCTTTAAAGCAAAGAAACAAAGAAAATGCTAACAGGTTGAATAAACTGTTGTCAGTAATTTATTCATACCATCATCTTCTCTTAATCGTAACCTTGGAATCATTGGACAAAATGATTTTTTTTGGCATTAAAACTCATCTCTTTTGTAATCTAATCTACTTTTAAATAAATATTCTAAATTTCTCTTTAACCCCTGACATTGATTGTACATTGTAGCACTTGATAAGAGATTCCATTGGCTTTCGTGTAACATCTTCTAGAGTATGATCTATTGTGGGTATGTAGGACTAGGTGTATGCATCTTTCTGAACCAGGCTCTGGAAGGCACAGGGGATGGACCACTGACAACATCCCCAGCTCCAAAGGAATTCTTCTTTTTAGGACAGCATGATTAAAATATTCCTGTTTCCCCCTTGCATACAGTGCATATTTACAGAGGAATAAGATTACTTGTTTAATTATGCACGTGTATTTGTATTGTTTCTTTAAGTTTGCTTTAACCATAGCACAATATAAAATGAACAATAAAATGTGTCCTGAACTAAATCTTCTCCTACTTGCCATTTTGCAATGCTGTAAAGAGCAAAATACTGGGAACTACATCCTTCAAATCACATGCAAGATACATCACCAAATGAAAGTCAAGATAAACAAGCCTAAGTTCTGAAGATCAGAACAGGGCCTTAAGCTTAACATATTTGATGGATCTGATACATACAGTAGAACCTCAGTGTTCTGAACACCTCAGGAATGGAGGTTGTTCGTACCTCTGAAATGTTGGTAATTCTGAACAAAACATTATGGTTGTTCTTTCAAAAGTTTACAACTGAACACTGACTAAATACAGCTTTAAAACTTTGCTATGCAGAAGAAAAATGCTGATTTTAATCATCTTAATTTAAATGAAACAAGCAAGGAAAAAATTTCCTTACCTTGTCAAATCTTTTTTATAAATCTCTCTTTATTTTTTAGTCGTTTATGTTTAACACAGTACTGTACTGTATTTAGTTTGGGGGTTTTTGTCTCTGCTGCTGCTGCTGCCTGATTGTATGCTTCCAGTTCCAAATGAGGTGTGTGGTTGACCAGTCAGTTCGTAACTCTGAGGTTCTACTATATGTTCATTTCTCCTCTAAATTTTTCTGCTACTTCTGAGCTGAATTCTGCACATACACCTCAGTCCTGGAAAGACTTATGCATATGACTGTGTATTTTCTGCAGATGTGTAAGAGTTTGCAGGAATGGAACCAAGGTTACCCTGGTGTCCTTTCACTGACATCAGTGGGATTGCTCCTATATAACTGAACAGAATTTGGCTCTGTAACATAAAAGTGCCATGAATGAGTTCATGCTAAGTAATGATCACCACTGAAAAACAGCATAAAGTGAGAGAAACTGCACCAAATTTAAACAAGTTAAATAACTGTACAGTTTTTAAATGATTGCTCTTAAATCAGATCTCACTTTCAAGGATCCGTTGTATCTCTACTAGTGCATTTCCATCAACAATACTTTACGGGCTAAATTGTGGATCCCCCTGCCAGGGTGTAGTGAATGAGGAGAGGTCACAGGAGACACCCAGATTCTAAACACAACATGCCCTTAAGTGCTAGCCTGTTTGACCAGCCAGCATGCCCAGTGATGCCCTTTGCCCCCAAGAAGGCATGACCACTGTCTTACCTCGCTTGCACACCTGCTGGAGTTAAGCAGCAAGTTGTGTGAGGCATATAATATTTCTTTATTAAGAGCAGTAATATTGCCAACCCCAAGAGTTCAAAAATCATGAGTCAGACGCCCTCACAAAATCAAGCCATTGACACAATATATGTACATATATATGGGGGTTCTTTTAACTGTTTTTTGTACCTTTAGAGTTCACATTTACAAGATTTTCTTCTCATCCTTGAGGGCTAGAAAGTGACTTTTTTTTTAAATGAAAGCTGAGATTCTCGCATAGCAACATGACTCCAAGAGCTGAGGCGTTTAGAAAAACACCAAGAATCACAGAACTTGCAATAAAATTGCAAAAATTGGCAAGAAAGTAGTAGGGAAAGCTAGGAACCACAATGTCCCAATAATACTTGAGTTATTCTATTTGTATAATCTCACAGAATGTAAATTTAGTCATCAAGTGGTTAATGATTACAACCATAATTGTCTGAAATATAGTTATGTTATAAGAGAACAGAATAGCGGTGGGGCAGGGGTGTAAAACTTGGAGGTTTGGGTAAAACCTAAGCAAGCAAGTTTCATGCCTCTTTGTCAGCACTATCTCCTTAGTGGTCAAAGTCCAACTCTAATTAAAAGCAAGCTAGAGAATGCAAAACTGTAAGTCAACATTTTAACAATTAACTAGGAACTTTCAAGTTCTTAACACTTTGTACTCAGTATTTTGTCAAATATGGCCAAAACTTTCAGAGAGTTAGGCACCTAAATCCATCTTTAGACACAAAGTCAGAGGCCTGATTTTCCAAAATTCTGGACACCCATATAATTTACAGCGAATTCAAAGGGGATTGGTTTTCTTACCATCTTTGGTAATCAAGCCACTTATTTTGGTGGCTAAATATACTTATTGTAGATGCCCAACTTTAGGTACCTAAATTTGAAAATTTTAGCCATATATACACAATGCCACGAACACTTAAAGTCCTAGTATCATTATTTCACAGAAACCAAAATTTTGGATATTGAGTGTAGTGAGCAAAAGTTTTCCACTGTGGGAGCAACGTGTGCATAAAAAGTGCACACATGCCTACGATACTGTATTTGCATGCACAATCCAGTGTGCTTTACTACTACTGATTTGCATGTGCAGTAGTTCACTTTGGGACCTCAAAAGAGTATTTGCACTCACAATTACAGATTTTGTGGGAGAAATAGGTAATGTGTATGTACTTTTCTGGGTGCACCAACAACTAAAAAATTGGCCATCATAGAGGAATCCTTCAAAAAAAGGTTAACATATGCTTAAGGGAAAGCTCTTTTAACATACCCCAACACTCAGTTTGGTTTTGTCCTGACTGCTTCAAAGAACTTCCTGCATAAAGTAATCAAGCTCTGGGAGGGGGGTGCAATTCTTTAAAAATTATCTTTCAAAATACTTTTAAATTGTGCATCATTAAAAATTATCTTAAATAGGGAGCATTCAGTACTACCCAACTCCAGGGTTTTGATGTGATGCTTATGTTACTGGAGACACTAAGGGGTGGAGGGGTGGGGAAGGAGGAATTCATTAGCTTTCCAAGATCTGTTGGAAGCACCTGCAATAAAAATAGCTCAGAACTATGGACTCGATATTTTTGATCAAAAGTTCAAAATACGGAGGAAAGTCCATTAAAGCATAATCCCTGAGGGAGCTAGATGCTCTGCTGCCCCTCTGAGCACATCCTCTTCCTCCTGAGTCTCTTCAAAGGCTCTACATCTCCTTCCACATTAATTCCTCAAATTCCAATCGCCCACCTTCAAGGCTCTACATACCACTGCTTTTCCTACATTTTCCTCTTGCACCACTCTGCCACTCAGGATTTATGTTGTGTTAATTCTGCTTCCCTTCATGTCCTCTTTGCATCCTCTGGCACCTCTGTCATTTCTCTAACCTTTCCTCTCCACTTGCAATAACATCTTCAATCTCATTTGCCATGCAGCCTCCATCTCCTTCCTTCAAATTCCTCCTCAAAGTTCACTTCTTAATGGACTGTTGGATGGGAACTGACAGAGTATAAATAAAACAGATCCATCCACTAACCACATAGAGGACGAGATGACAGACTAAGGACTCTTCAACGTCTGTTTAAAGGTCCACAGTGCACCTGCCCTGCATAAAAATGCTGAAGAATCAGACCAGGGCAAGGCATTTGCAGATTTGTAGGTTTTTGGTGGGAGGGGATTTGTCTGTCTCTTAGGTATGTAAAGGCACATATCACCAAGGTACCCAAGCACTTATTAATCTACATTGTTCATTAATTGTGTTGACACTAGTAATACATATGTCTTTATATGGAGAAGAATAATAAAATTATACAACAAAGTCAGTGGGGTCTGATCCAAGTGCAGAAATTATGGCAAGTATAATGGCAGACAAAAGTGAAACTGGGTGCTGAGAGTAGAAAAAAACAAGCATGATTAACATATGCCAGTAGTAAGGTCCTTAACTTTCCAAACCTCAGCCTCACTTGAGACAATTATCCACTGGCGAGATTGCAAAGCTGCAGGCATTATACACTCACTTATGAGGCTGCTGGAAAAAGTGAAGGCTGATCATCTCCCTGAGGGCTTTGATAAAGAAATTCAGGAAAAATAACCAAAAATATACTCCAGACTCTTCCAGCACACAGGGAACACATGAACCAAAGATTCCAAAGGGCCCTATGAACTTGTGTCCTTAGAAACTTGAGTGCAGCCTGAGATTTGCGGATGAGTGTTCTGTTCCTGGAGGTTCAACTATCAACGATTTAAACACTTCACTACATTTCACTCTCTTTTGAGTTGAGACAGAGTAACTGTCTTATTATCCCACTTAACACAAATGGAGGACAACTTAAAACTAACATATCTGAGGGGAACCTACACCATAATACATGGCAATTAGAATCACAGCATTGTTACACTTTCTTCTTTAACTAAAACATTGAAATATCTTATACTTCAGAACTTCAAGCACCATTTTGTTCACTATTTGAACTTATTTGTCAGAATTATTTGTTTATAAAAAGCAATTCCCATTATACATTCCAGGTCAGTCAATACCCCACAACATAGTATAAACTGGTTGCAGCCTTCTTATTCACTTCCTGATCTAAACTATTAGACGGTGTTCCTGTGGGACTATGAACAGAGGCTGTGCATCAGTTATGGGTGAACTGAAATATAAATATAAAATTTGTAAAGTGCTTTGCGATCCTTCAGGAAGTGTGGTAGATAAACATCTAGTTATTATTACTCTAATTATGATGACTTACAAACTTGAGATTCCTGTGCTTTTTTATTTTTAAACAGCTTGAGAAACCAGAACATTCTTCAAGAAAAAAAACTGGCCCTGTTCAAAACACAATTTAATCTCCCACAGTAATAGTGGGTGCACTACTCATCTCCTCCTGCTGAAAGGTCATACTTTGTGGCACAGAACGTGTTGCTGTGGGAAAAGTTGCAGTGTCACAAACAGATGATTATGAGCTAAAAGTCTGAATGGGAAGGAGGTGGAGAAATCTGTCTTTAAATACCAGTATCAAATAGCTACCCGAAAGAGGAATTCCTGAAAGGTAAATGGATTTCTATTTAAAATATTATTTTCATTACCCTTTCACTGAGCGCAAAAAGTATGCCAATAACATTCTGAAAGCAGCAGGAAATGAAAAGAGACAACCTGAAAATCAGTATTGTGGTTTCTGACCCTTTAACCTTGCTCTTCTGGCTATTCTGAAAATGACCATATTTTGGAACAGCTCTAGTGTTTCTCGTTTTGCTATTATTTAGCTTTTCTTCCTCTGTCTTCAGTATTTAATAGCATCAAAACTTCTAATTTTTGTAAAATTTACATACTTGTCTTTATTTTCATGTAATCTAAGGGGCTGAACATTTAATAATGATGAAGACAGAAAGCTAAAGGAAATTTAAATACTACAATACTCTTTGTTTGTTGTGCCTATAAAACTAGTAGCATATGTAAAGAAAATGAAGTTACACGTACACCCACGAGTCTCCATGCCTCACTTATAACTGCATACTGGAGACGGTTCAGAACAAACCCATCTATCTCTTTGATTAATCTGACGGGTGACTGTCCAATCTTCTTCATCAGAGCATGGGTTTTATCCACCGTAGAAGGCTCTGTTTCTGGATGGGGAACCAGTTCAACCAGTGGCACATAATAGGGTGGATTTACCTTAACAAGAACCAACAAAAAAAAATTGTATTAATTAACATTGTTACATTGAATCAATTAAATGTAAAGCCTATTTTTACTTGTACAATTTTATAACAGAATGGGCCTTTTCCAATAAACAGGATGGGCCTGATCTTCAAAAGTACAAGGCACTCACAAAGCCAGTTCACAACAAGAATGGCATGCACTCAACATATCAGAGAATCAGGCCCTGGGGGACAAATCCACCATGGCTGTAACTCCACAGAAGTCAATGGAGTTACACCAAGCATGAGCTCACTCCAATATTATCAGTGTACTTTATGCGAACTCAATTCAATTAATTCATTTCTAATTTTCAAAACTGTTTGTTATTCAGATGCTGATTATAAATAACATACCTCTTTTCAAGGGAGCATCTCAAAGGAAAGATTTTCCGCAATAATTTTGCTGTTGTCATAAGTGACCTACACTTCCAAGCAGTCTACATAACTTCTTTTCAAGATTCATTTATTTTACTTACTAAATTATATTGACCTGCCCCCTAACATACTCTGGGTGCATTAGTGAATATGACATAAAACGCTATTCCAAGAAAATTACAAGACAGAGTGCCTCTGTCAAGGTTCCTTCCCCACTCTGAACTCTAGGGTACAGATGTGGGGACCTGCATGAAAGACCCCCTAAGCTTATTCTTACCAGCTTAGGTTAAAAACTGCCCCAAGGTACAAACTTTGCCTTGTCCTTGAACGGTATGCTGCCAGCACCAAGCGTTTTAAACAAAGAACAGGGAAAGAGACCACTTGGAGATGTCTTCCCCCAAAATATCCCCCCAAGCCCTACACCTCCTTTCCTGGGGAAGGCTTGATAATAATCCTTACCAATTGGTACAGGTGAACACAGACCCAAACCTTTGGATCTTAAGACAGTGAAAAATCAATCAGGTTCTTAAAAGAAGAATTTTAATTAAAGAAAAGGTAAAAGAATCACCTCTGTAAAATCAGGATGGTAAATACCTTACAGGGTAATCAGATTCAAAACACAGAGAATCCCTCTAGGCAAAACCTTAAGTTACAAAAAGACACAAAAACAGGAATATACATTCCCTCCAGCACAGTTTATTTTACCAGCCATTAAACAAAAGAAAATCTAAAGCATTTTCTAGCTAGATTACTTACTAACTTCACAGGAGTTGAAAGGCTTGCATTTCTGATCTGTTCCCGGCAAAAGCATCACACAGACAGACAGAACCCTTTGTTCCCCCCCGCCTC
The DNA here is from genome assembly GCF_965152275.1 of Natator depressus. Classification (NCBI taxonomy): domain Eukaryota; kingdom Metazoa; phylum Chordata; order Testudines; family Cheloniidae; genus Natator; species Natator depressus. The sequence continues at coordinate 40,253,553 of NC_134234.1, forward strand.
AAAATCTGAAAGTATCTTGTCCCCTCATTGGTCATTTTCAGTCAGGTGCCAGCAAGGTTACCTTAGCTTCTAAACCCTTTACAGGTAAAAGGGTTTTGCCTCTGGCCAGGAGGGATTTTATAGCACTGTATACAGAAAGGTGGTTACCCTTCCTTTTATATTTTTGACAGCCTCCAAAAACTACACCCATTCATTTAACAAAAGAGAAATCTCTCCCAGCCATATCCCAATCCCAAACAGCATTTCTCACCACAGTCAAGAACTTTATTATGTAAACATTAAGGAATAATTAAATAAACAGTTCATTAATGTTCTTGAATTCTGAAAGAAAGTTCTATAAACACCTGGAAATTGTACCCATGTTCCTTTCCAGCAGTCCATGGAGCCACAAAATAACTGGCACCCATGTGAGTTTCAGCAGACAGTTCAAGGACTGCATGGGCAGATTTCTGTCAGTGGCTGGTTCTCATGCCCTGCTCTCAAGTTCTTGTAAATGCAGCTCTCATGACCAATAGTATTGTCCAGCAAGAGCACCCAAAATGCTATAAATGGCCACTATACATAGCATTTGCATACACCGGATTGTAATAAAGCACCAATGTTGCCCCCATCCCCTATTGCAATTGTAATCACATTCACTTTTCCTCAACTGTGCTCATCTCAGTGCAGACTTTGGTGAGCAATGTGGCCCTTTCTCCAAATTATCCATCTATGGTACTTCTATAGCCCTCATTACCACAGCACCTGAGCACCTCACACTCCAAAATTAGGAAAATACAGCTATCTGCATTTTACAGAGGGGGAACTGAGGCACAGAGAGACTAAGTGACTTGCCCAAGATCACATGGAAAGATTGTGACCAAGCATGGACTTGAACTCAGGTCTCTCATATTTGAGACTAGTGCCCAGACCACTGGACCATCCTTCTTGTTATGAAGAAGCCTTTCTACACAGATCCTGAGCTAACAGGGGGCCTGATTTTCAGGTATCTGAACCTCCCACTGACTTCAGCTGGATTTGTGAACCCTCTACCCTTCTGAAAGTCAGGTCCTGAGCACTCAGCATTAGCCCTTGGGCACTCTGGACTTCTTTCAGGAGCACTCAGCAGCCTGCAGGATACCACCCTGGCATTAAGACTCAGATTAAACATGTAGGATTAAACATAAAGCAATTAACAGAGTCTGTCGGAATACTTACAGGATGTGCCACAATACACTGCTTCACATGTTTAAGGCCAGTGAACAGCTTGGTAGGCAAAAGCGTGGAAGTTGAGCTGCTTAGGATAACATCATTATTGACAATAAGATCTAAATGACCAAAAATTTTCTTTTTTAATTCTAGTTTCTCTGGCGTGCATTCCTGGAATAAAAAGTAGTAATAATAGCATTAGAAATCCTCCAGTTAATACTAATTATCAATACATTTATTTATTTTTCCAATGTATATACTTTTGAAGCTTCCAAAGAGATCTAGGCAACCAGACAAACAGATTTAGATGTACCCGCCAGCCATAATACTCTTCTCAGATCAACTCATCCACTTAGGACAGGCCTACATGAGGAAATTGACAAAGGAAATAATTCTTTTGCTATGGTAGGCCAATGTAACTTCCCCACGTTGATGCTCTATTCTGGAATAAAAGGGACTTTATTTCAGAACAATTCTTATTCTTCAGCATAATTCTGCTGTAGCAATGCTGGTTAATCTCCCTATGTAGGCAAGCCATAAGTGAACAGATAGGCAATGCAGCGTGCCTTAAAAGGTAGACGAACTCAGGATCTGTAGGACCAAGGAGGATGAAGCACGTTTCAGGGATCAGGACCCTGCACTGGAAATGTCTGCCAGTGGCCCTGAGACATGCAAAGCTAGGGATTGTCATCTGAAGTGCCCCAGATGACTTCATCTGTGAAGGAGAGAAGAGGTCTCCAAACCTTAATGGGCACTGTAGGTCAAAATACTCAAAATAACTAGCTGGAAGTCAATGCAGTCTGTGGAGCACATGTATGAAACTTTACTAAATGGGTGGACAGCCATGTTCTTCACTGACTGAAGTTTTTAAATGGTCTCCCAGTGCAATCCCATGCAGAGCATGCTGCAGTAAGCCAGTCTAGAAGTAACAAAGGCACAGAGGATGACTACAGTGAAATCCATATCCAAGAGCCAAAGTCGCAACCTCTTTGCCAAGTGAAGATGGCAAAAAATAAAAACAAAACAAAAAACACACACAACTCTTTTCTACACGCTATGGTTGCTCTCTGGACACCCAACAGTAGGCAGGGTTCAGAATTTCTGTAACAAAAGGCAGGTTTAGCCCCTCAATAAAAGGGCAGATAACATTTCCATCATCTCCTGGGGTCAGAGCCCCAACCCACCCATCAGCATTACTCCCCAGTGTTACATTATGGAAAGAGATGGGGGAGTAGGCTTACACTTGGTTTATAAAACTTCAGATGGACTCTCTGTGGATGTTTGGGATACGGAATTCCACCAGACTGAATACAAATAGGTAAAAAATCTTTTTTTTTTTAAATCAGTTTGTGTGGAATTTTACTAAGCTTTAAGTTATAAAATGTCCATGACTCAGAAAGGATAAGTGAGGTCATTTAAGAATGGTAGATAGAGTCCATTGTAATAAATTCCATTATCAAAACAAAATGATACTTTGCTTGCAATTCCTGGATCAGTTAAGATAGCAAGTTGGTTAAATTTAAATAGTTTCTTTTAGCAAAGCCACAGATGAAGAGAACTCTGCAGATACTGTTCAAACTAATAAAAGAGTTGCACTGAATTGCTTTATTGTGAGAACTTATTGTGAGACTCTCTACCTGAAATACTATGCCTTCTTTCAGATCATATGATAATCAAAAGGGGAAAGCTCAAAACTGTAGGAAACCCAAACCAGCTATGATTATGTAAGGTTTCTGAATGGAACATTTGCTTGAAGTTTCTTGTATAGTGACACAATTGTATTCAATCTGTTGGACCAGTGGAATAAAGTTTCTGTCCTTGTGAAGCATGGAATTATTTTCTCAATCAGGGATCCTGACTTCCTGAAGAACAGAGAGAAAATTAAGCCCTAAACAGTCTATTAATCTGGAACTTCACTTGCTGTCAGTTAGAAAACTTGGAGAAATCTGTAGCTATTCTGTTTACCTTCAGAAAAAGGAGATCAAATAATAAGTAGTTAAAATACAGTACTAAGCCTCTCATATGGTCTCTGGAATAGTCAGTGCAATAAGGTTAGAGTCCATCTGAATGCATTTTAAGTGACACTGTATATACCTGTGCCTGCCCCCCCACCCCCACACTTTTTTTGAGGCTATCACGCTTCTCTTTTGCTGCAAATAGTACACCCTTATTCCAGGGCTCTAATGCTTGAATAAGATCACTATAACCCAACTTTCAACTTAATTAAACCTTACAATAAACATATTTTGTAACAGCCTCACAAGAACATGCCAATTTGTTGGCTTTCAACAACAATGCCCTGGAGAGGCTGCACTGTACAAAAGTTTGTTTAATACCTTTTAGATTTTAACCAACTTCCGAACAGTGCAAACTTTCCAGTGAATCTAAAACCACTCTGTGAATCTAAAATATAAATTCATATAATTCAGAGTAAATACATGTTCAAACTGGAAACACTGACTCCACCTGCCAATTAAGAGCCCGATCCTGAGAGATCTGGCAATTCTAAAAGGGTAGCTGTACACTAGAATTTTTTACCTCAAGTTAATTTATTGCTATGCCTCAGCCTTGGGTAGAAGTACAAATGTTTGTAACCCAGAACAAAAGCCTCTAAAAACTTAGCTACCTCCAGTTAATTGGCAATCAATTAACTTGTGGTCAGAAAGCCTAGTGCAGACAAACCCAAAGACTTCAAGTAGATTGAATTATCTTGTACAACTTTGCTACATTGTGCATTCAACAAACTTTTTAAAAGCCGTCTCTAGCCTTCATAATCTTAACTTACTGTACCTGCCAAAAGCAAATTCATAGGTACTGTGTCAATGTCTGGTACTCTATAACAGCTAAAGGTGTTTATTATTATTATTATTATTATTATTGATATGGTCTTCTGATACTAGTTCAATTCTTTGTAAGACAGACCAAACAGGACATTCTCTCAGATCCTCGTTTTTAGTCAAAACTACTAAACATACCGGTAGTTGTTTCAAAAACTCAATCAGTGTTTTTTTTGTGATTAAGTCCTAAAGTTAATGTACAGTAGTAATACATGACCGTTTGCTAAAATAAATGTTTCATGGCTGTTACAATATTTATGAGCCACTTTCATTAAAGATTTTCATGTTTAAATGTGAATGCCTATTCCAAAGTTGCTGTTTCTGCATGTGCATGCAAGTAATTATTATTTAGTATTTTCACTGCAGTATCATCTCATGGCCCCAGTCAGGGACCAGAGCTCCATTCTTATAGACACCGAACACATATATAAGAAGAAGTCCCTGCCTCAAAGAGCTTACAATCTTGGCCTGGATCCTGCAGTGGTGCTCTGCATGAGCAAAGAGGTCTGACTCCACAGATCTCATTGCAGGATTGTGGCTATAGTAATCCTAAACACAATTTTCACTATTTGCTTGTCTGTACAGTTGGGTAATGCGCCCAATGGGGGTGTGATTTCTAAAGCACACTAATGAGTTGCACATTAATTGGTCTGTGAGGACTCTGCCAGTGTGCATTAAAGGTTCCCCAGCCTGCTTTCAGAAGCATGTTAGGGAACCTTCAGTGTGCACCCGCAGCGTCTACACTGACCAATTAATGCGCAATACATTAGTGAGCTTTAGAAATTACATCTCACAGTGCACACTGCTGCCTATTTTTCTGTTGCATGGGGTTGAGCAACTCTTATGTAACGGAGAGTCTCAGCTTCTAGCCTCAAGGAGCTGTTTGTTTTTTCTTAAATGAAAAACCTGTGGGGTGGGGGTGGGGGGAGCTCTGAAAGGAAAAGCACAAATCAACATGGCATAATGGCACCTGAGGTCTTCCCTTAACCACTGGCTCACTCTTCCGCTTTTCAGCATATAAAGCCTGATTTCAAGAAATGCTGAGCACTCACAGATAGTCCCATTGACTTTTACTGGAATGATGGGTGCTCAGCACTTCTAAAAATCAAGCCCATAATGTCTTTCCTGTGGCTATGGGAGTAACTGCTGAACCAAGGAAGCTGTGACAAAGAAATCCTGATCACTTTCTGATGATTACAAAGTGTACTCTGGTTATGTGAAATTAGCTAGAGGTTTCCCTACACTACAGACCCTGGCAGGATGATTTCTCATACATATACTTTACAGCAGATCATTAATCTCTCTGACCACTGCAGCACTACTGTGACAGGAGCTATGTCCAGTCTAGCCCTCAGCTAGTGGGACAGTTGTTGAGATGCAGCAGTGAATGGAAGGATTAAAACACAAGAAGAAACCTTCGGACTCAGTAAACCCCAGCAGAAAAATAAAGTGATAAGTCTAATCACTTTTTCTAAATACCTTCAGCTTCTTTCATAGATAAAATCCACTCAGAAAAACAGTGTGAAAAGATAAACAGAGAATTCAAGCATAGTTATTGCATTATCATCCAACTACTGAAATAGCTAAGAAAGCCACCTGGATTTAAAAACAAAAGGCCTGATAAGCGTAAACCTACATAAAGAATATGGAGGCAGCTTATCAGTGTATTGATAGGCACCACCAAATATTTGGAAAAGTTATTTGGAAATTTAGTCAAGAATCCCTTGAAATTCTCTCATTGTGTCACTTAGCTATAAAGCTGGTGGCCACAGTAAGTTAAAGATAATTTTGTAAGACTGCAGCATATCTTTACTAGAAAAGTGACTCCTGTAGAAAGCAGGCCACTCTGGAAAGAAATAATGTGCACACTCCAAAGTTACTGTCAAGAAATAGTCCAAGCTTAGCTCTATGCAAATTGAACATTATAACTTAGGAGCAAATTCTAGTTTTCTTCCAAAATTAGCATTTAAGATTTTTGGGGGGGGGGAAAGGACGTACGTGGCAGTACAGGAGTACATCCATATTTTGGCTAACCCCTCCAATAGGAAGGATGCATGCGTAAGAGCTGAAATACATGATGAGATAAACTGCAGAACCCATACATTCATTATGAAGTGGGTCAGAAAGGTACTGACAAAAGTGGATTCAACAGTACAACAAACAGATGGTAGTACATATGTAGAATCCCCTCTTTGCACACACAGTTTCATACATTCCAGTGAGGAAAACAAGAGACTAAGATCCATGCAACCAAGCTATGGAGTCCCAGTTAGTCAATGTGCTTACTAGAAAAGGGGAGAATAAGCAGAAATTTGGTTAGGCTACACATCAGGAAACAGGATGTTCACTGAAACAGAAACCATAATTCTACGGCTGCTGAGCAGTTCTGCAGGCTACGCCCAGCACGAGTTCACCAGAATGCTGAAGAGGTGTAGTCTATGATCAAAGCCACAAGCACAACAGAGATTTGTGTCTGTATGGCACTGGAGACCTGCATAATCAGTCATAATAAGTGAACCACACAACAGCAGACTAGTGAAACTGTGCAAGGTACAATAAGACTAACAAAGGGTGTGATTCAGCGCCCCCTGAAACTAATGAAGAGGCTCCTCATTGACTTCAATGGGCCTTGAATGAGTCCCAAAGCAACACACAGTGGGCATGAATACTGGGTAAATGAACGAAGGTAAACTGTGGTAAACCTGGCATATTCATTTTGATAGTGGTATGATCGCCAAAAACTCATATTCCCTAAAAAGCTGTTTCACGTCAGAAAGTTTTACATATAGTTTACTGATCTTGTCTGAAGAAGTTTTAAGTAAAATAGTTTTAAAATATTAGGTCATCCAACTTCAAAGTCTTTTACTTATGATTCTTGGTTCTGCTAGCTCAGGCCTCTGCTGCAGGATTGGGACCTATATCGTACTTTTCTTCTCGAAGTCCAAAAATGTAAATTAGAGCTAGGGAACAGGTGGCCATTTTTCTTGCATTTATATCATATCCTGATGTGCAGTCTTCTCAGTGAACAATAATTATCTGCCTGAAGCTAGCAATTCACACACTGAAATCCTAGAATTTTAAGATTATTCTTACACCAGTGTTTACTGTCTACAAAAAAAATTAAAATTAAATGGTTAGTGTATAAGAAGGATTACAAAATGAAAGTTAGTGGCGCATTTAGACTGCAAAGTTTTGTTTTGCTGGTTGTTTTAAAGCAGCTTCTGGAACAAGCAGAGAAACAAAATTGCTATTTGTAGTTATTACAGCCAAGATGAAAGCACCAATTTTGTTTCCAATCCTAAATTATTGTTATATGTGCCCATTACTTTTGCAAAAAATATAATGAATAAAACTGTAAAAAAAAATATTGTTGGCAAATGTAGTTTTCATTGTCATTCTAATAAACAGTTAAATGATAGATACACCAAAATATATCTAATAACTTAAATAAAGAGAAGAGCACTTCCAAAGATTTACACTTATTTAACAAATCAGTTAAAACTTTCAGCATTGTGAAAATGGCAATACCTTTGAATTTTTCCACTGATACACTTTTGGGATGGTTTTGTTTTTAATTAAAAAACTGCAGATAAATTTATTTGCATGCATTTTATTAAATCTCCAGGACATAGAAGATAGTTCAGAAGTGATTGATCTAAATAAAAAATGGTAGAAAGCTTGCCAAGACCATAGAATACACCACCACAGACAAGTTGATAGAAATCAGACAGTGGCTTCTGACTCCATAGAATGCCAGGCACACATTTTCCCACACTTCACTGTACACCTGTTAGCAGCTGCATCATCTTCCTGCTGAGTAACTGTGTTTGTTCCACAATTGTGTTTTGTTTTCTATACGATGCACAATGTGAAGGGGCTGTGCCAAGGTTCCTCCCCCACTCTGAACTCTAGGGTACAGATGTGGGGACCTGCATCAAAACCTCCTAAGCTTACTTTTACCAGCTTAGGTTACAACTTCCCCAAGGTACAAATTAATTTTATCCTTTGTCCTTGGAATATCCACTGCCACCACCAAACTCTAACTGGGTTTACTGGGAAACGCAGTTTGGACACGTCTTTCCCCCCAAAATCCTCCCAACCCTTGCACCCCACTTCCTGGGAAAGGTTTGATAAAAATCCTCACCAATTTGCATAGGTGACCACAGACCCAAACCCTTGGATCTGAGAACAATGAAAAAGTATTCAGTTTTCTTACAAGAAGACTTTTAATAGAAATAGAAGTAGACAGAAGTAAAGGAATCACCCCTGTAAAATCAGGATGGTAGATACCTTACAGGGTAATTAGATTCAAAACATAGAGAATCCCTCTAGGCAAAACCTTAAGTTACAAAAAAGACACACAGACAGAAATAGTCATTCTATTCAGCACAATTCTTTTCTCAGCCATTTAAAGAAATCATAATCTAACACATACCTAGCTAGATTACTTACTAAAGTTCTAAGACTCCATTCCTGGTCTATCCCCGGCAAAAGCAGCATACCGACAGACACAGACCCTTTGTTTCTCTCCCTCCTCCCAGCTTTTGAAAGTATCTTGTCTCCTCATTGGTCATTTTGGTCAGGTGCCAGCGACGTTACTTTTAGCTTCTTAACCCTTTACAGGTGAGAGGATTTTTCCTCTGGCAGGAGGGATTTTAAAGGGGTTTACCCTTACCTTTACATTTATGACACGCCCCCCAAATCTCAGCTAGGGTGAAACACTGGCTGGGATTTCTTCCTGGAGCTCTAGGAAAAACAGAGTTAATAAGACACATGCATCTCTAAATATACTACCAAGTACATAAAGACTAACAATATTTTCCACATCTCAAGAACGATTTTAACCAGTTGAGTCTGGGAAACTTTCACGGGAGAGTGCATCAGCCACTTCGTTAGAAGCTCCTGAGATGTGTTGGATGTCGAAATCAAAATCTTGGAGAGCTAAACTCCACCGAAGACGTTTTTTGTTATTTTCTTTGACGGTGTGAAGCCACTTCAGTACAGCATGGTCCGTTTGCAGGTGGAAACGCCATCCCCAAACATATGGGCGTAGCTTTTCCAGAGCGTAGACAATGGCGTAACATTCTTTTTCAGTGACTGACCAGTTGCTTTCCCTCTCAGACAGTTTTTTGCTGAGAAACACTACAGGGTGGAATTCTTGATCAGGTCCTTTCTGCATTAAAACTGCTCCCACACCACGCTCGGACGCATCTGTGGTTACTAGGAACGGTTTGTCAAAGTCTGGGGCCCTTAGTACAGGGTCAGATATGAGTATCGCTTTAAGCTTGTTAAAGGCCTTCTGACACTTTTCGGTCCACTGAACGGCATTTGACTGTCTCTTTTTGGTTAGGTCTGTCAGTGGGGCGGCGATTTGGCTGTATTGCGGTACAAATCGTCTGTAATAACCGGCCAAGCCTAAGAAGGATTGAACCTGTTTCTTTGACTTTGGGACAGGCCACTTTTGGATAGCATCCACTTTGGCCTGTAGGGAGCTGACAGTTCCTTGACCCACCTGGTGTCCAAGGTAAGTCACTCTGTTTAGGCTTATTTGACACTTCTTAGCCTTAACAGTTAGTCCTGCCTCCCTTATGCGCTCCAGGACTTTTTGTAGATGTTCCAGGTGGTCTGCCCAGGAATCCAAAAATATGGCCACATCGTCAAGGTAGGCGACTGCATATTCTCCTAATCCCGCTAGGAGACCATCTACAAGTCTTTGGATGGTGGCGGGTGCATTTTGCAGCCCGAAAGGGAGTACATTAAATTCATACAGCCCGAGATGTGTGGTGAAGGCTGACTTTTCCTTGGCAGATTCATCTAGCGGTACATGCCAGTACCCTTTGGTTAAGTCCAAGGTAGAGATGAACTGGGCCCGTCCCAGTTTCTCTAATAGTTCATCTGTGCGTGGCATTGGATAGTTGTCTGGGCGAGTTACAGCATTTAGATTACGGTAGTCCACGCAAAAACATATTTCCCCATCTGATTTGGGAACTAGAACCACTGGAGATGCCCATGCACTTCCAGAGGGGCGGATTACACCCGTCTGTAACATATCCTGGATCTCCCGTTCTATAGCAGTTTTAGCTTGAGGAGACACCCGGTAAGGTTGGACTCTAATTGGGTGAGCATTACCTGTGTCAATGGAGTGGTATGCCCGTTCAGTCAGTCCTGGGGTGGCTGAGAACGTTGGCGCGTATCTAGTGCACAGCTCCTTGATCTGCTGTCGCTGCATACGCCCAAGGGTCATGGAGAGGTTCACCTCTTCCACACCACCAGCACTTTTCCCTTCGTAGTAGACACCTTCAGGCCACTCAGCGTCGTCTCCTCCCTGGGCTGTAAACTGACAAACCTTTAATTCTCTGGAATAAAAGGGCTTTAGAGAATTAATATGGTACACCTTAGGCTTTCGGTTGGAGGTGGGGAATGCTATGAGATAATTAACAGCTCCCAGGCGCTCCTGGACCGTGAATGGCCCTTCCCACGATGCTTCCATTTTATGGGCCTGGAGCGCCTTTAAGACCATGACCTGGTCCCCTACTTTGAAGGAACGCTTTCTGGCATGTTTATCATACCAGGCTTTTTGCTCTTTTTGAGCATCCTGTAAGTTTTCTTTAGCAAAGGCTAAAGAGGTTCGGAGGGTGTTTTGTAGGTTGGTTACAAAGTCCAGAATGTTAGTTCCTGGAGAAGGTGTAAATCCCTCCCATTGCTGCTTCACCAACTGTAATGGCCCCTTAACCTCATGGCCATATACGAGTTCAAATGGGGAAAACCCTAAACTGGGGTGTGGTACAGCTCTGTAGGCAAAGAGCAACTGCTGCAACACTAGGTCCCAATCATTGGAGTGCTCATTTACGAATTTACGTATCATGGCCCCCAAAGTTCCATTAAACTTCTCCACCATGCCATTTGTTTGATGGTGGTAAGGAGTGGCAACCAAGTGATTTACCCCATGAGCTTCCCAAAGGTTTTCCATGGTTCCTGCCAGGAAATTAGTCCCTGCATCTGTGAGGATGTCGGAGGGCCAACCTACCCTGGCAAAAATGTCTGCTAGTGCCTGGCACACACTTTTAGCCCTGGTGTTGCTTAGAGCTACTGCTTCCGGCCATCGGGTAGCAAAATCCATGAAAGTCAGTATGTACTGCTTTGCTCTGGGTGTCTTTTTCGGAAAAGGACCCAGAATATCCACAGCTACTCGCTGAAATGGAACTTCAATGATGGGGAGTGGCTGGAGAGGGGTTTTGACCTGGTCTTGGGGTTTTCCCACTCTTTGGCATACTTCACAAGACCGGACATAGGTAGAAACGTCCTTGCCCATTCCCTCCCAGTGGAATGAACCCCCCAAACAGTCTTTGGTCCTGTTCACCCCAGCATGGCCACTAGGGTGATCATGGGCTAAGCTCAAGAGCTTGGCCCGGTATTTAGTTGGAACTACCAACTGTCTCTGAGGATGCCAGTCTTCCTGGTGTCCACCAGAAAGAGTTTCCTTGTATAAAAGTCCTCTTTCTACAACAAACCTGGATCGATTAGAAGAGCTGAGAGGCGGTGGGTTGCTCCGTGCTGCCGTCCAAGCTCTCTGGAGGCTTTCATCTGCTTCCTGTTCGGTCTGGAACTGTTCCCTTGATGCTGGAGACATCAGTTCCTCACTGGATTGTGGACCTATGCTTGGTCCCTCTGGAAGCGATGTAGGGGATGGGGCTGTTTCCGTTGACTGTGAACCGCTCTCCCTGGGACACTATGTTGGGGTTCAGGCTCCGGCTGAGCCTCTTGTGTAGGGTTATGGGCTGCTGCCGGTTCAGGTTCAGTGGGGCCCTCTGGTATTGAGGTTGCAAGTACTGGATTCAGTGCTGGCAAATGGTCTGGTGCTGGTTGTTCCGGTGGTTCCGGTTCTGGGACTGGTTCCGTCTGGGTCTCTGGGACTGGCTCCACTACTGCTGTTGCAGACATTGGCCTGGGGTCCGGGTCCATCACCTCTGACCGGGTCCTGATAGAAGTTTCCGGAATAGAGCTAGGCCTCACGGCTTGTTTAGCCTGGCTACGGGTGACCATTCCCTCCCTCTTGGCCCGCTTCACATCATTGGCCAAGTCTTCCCCCAACAGCATGGGGATGGGATAATCATCATAGACTGCAAAAGTCCACGTTCCTGACCAGCCCGGGTACCGGACAGGCAACTTGGCTGTAGGCAAATTGAAAGAGTTGGACTTGAAGGGTTGAATCGTCACTTGGATCTCTGGGTTGATTAAATTGGGGTCCACTACGGAAGCATGGATAGCTGACACTTGTGCTCCGGTGTCCCTCCACGGGGTGACCTTCTTCCCGCCCACACTCACAGTTTCCCTCCGCTCCAAGGGTATCTGGGAGGTATCTGGGCCTGCGGACCTCTGGTGTGATCCCGGTGCAATGAACTGTAATCTGTTGGGGTTCTTAGGGCAGTTGACCTTTACATGCCCCAGCTCGTTACATTTAAAACATCGTCCAGCTGACGGGTCACTGGGGCGAGGTGGGTTGCTGGAGAACGGGGTGGTGGGACGATAAGGGGTCTGGAGGGTTCTTTGGGAGGTAGGTGGGGCTTTGGGCGGCCCCCGGTAATAGGGTGTGGTCTGGGGTTGTCCCTTCTGGTCTCCGCTCCAACTGCGACCAGTTTTCTTCTTCTCGGCCACCTCCACCCATCTGGCTCCAATCTCTCCTGCCTCGATTACAGTTTTGGGCTTCCCATCTAGGATGTATCTTTCTATTTCCTCAGGAACACCCTCTAAGAATTGTTCCATTTGCGTTAGGAAGGGCAAATTTACCGGAGATTCAACACTTGCTCCTGATATCCAGGCATCCCAATGTTTCACAATGTGGTAGGCATGTCGGGTAAATGACACGTCTGGTTTCCACCTTAGGGCTCTGAACCTCCGATGAGACTGCTCGGGTGTTATCCCCATTCTGACTCTCACCTTAGATTTAAACAGTTCACACTTGTTCATGTGTTCTTTAGGCATTTCAGCCGCCACCTCAGCTAAGGGTCCACTGAGCTGCGGCCTCAGCTCTACCATGTATTGGTCAGTAGAGATGTTGTACCCAAGGCAGGCCCTTTCGAAGTTTTCTAGGAAGGCCTCAGTATCATCGCCTGCCTTGTAGGTGGGGAACTTTCTGGGATGGGGAGTGGTACTTGGAGAAGGATTGCTAGGGTTTGTGGGTATATTCTGCTGAGCCTTTACCTTCTCCATCTCCAGTGCATGCTTCCTCTCTTTTTCCCTCTCTTCTTCCACATGCTTCCTCTCTTCTTCCACATGCTTCCTCTCTTCTTCCTTCTCCTCTTTCTTCAGCCACATGAGTTCTATCTGTCTTTCATGTTCCCTTTGTTTTTCCTTAGCCTGAAATCTGGCTAATTCCAGCTTTTGTCGAGCCGTGGATTTTGTCATCTTAACCTCTCTGTTTTTTAACTAACTTTACACCCGAGGTTTAGAAATAAACAAACAAAACTTGGCTGTAAAATTTTGCTGTGCTGGAATAGAATACCTATTCTCTGATAGTGATTGTCAGCCTACAGAAAAAGACAATTCCCTTGTCTCTGCTCTGGCCTCAAATCAAAGCAAAAAGCCTCCAACTACTTGGAAACCTGCATACCAGCAGCCCAAAGGAAAAAAAAAATTCCTTTTCAAACTTGTGCTCCTTGTAAAAAAAAAAAATCAAAATCCTAAAAAAAAAAACCCTGCCACTTTTGTCTCCAGGCAAATGGGTAGAACACCCCCCCCATTTACTTTTAGGGATAAAAAAACTCTTCTGGTTTGGAAGACTGTGAATTTCCCTGCAGGAGTTAAGTACCCTGCCTCCATGCAAAGAAAACCTGCAATTCACAAAGATAATCCCCTTTTGTCTCTCCTCTGGCTTCAAAGCAGAGAAAAAACAAGCTGCTTTCAGTTTCAGCTGCTTTCTGGACCTCCTTTCCAGCAGCCCCAAAGGAAAAAAAAATCCTTTTTAAAATCTGTATTTCTGGTTCAAAAAATCTCAAATTGATCTCAAAATGATTTCAGGTTAATCCCACCACTCTGCCACCATGTCAAGGTTCCTCCCCCACTCTGAACTCTAGGGTACAGATGTGGGGACCTGCATCAAAACCTCCTAAGCTTACTTTTACCAGCTTAGGTTACAACTTCCCCAAGGTACAAATTAATTTTATCCTTTGCCCTTGGAATATCCACTGCCACCACCAAACTCTAACTGGGTTTACTGGGAAACGCAGTTTGGACACGTCTTTCCCCCCAAAATCCTCCCAACCCTTGCACCCCACTTCCTGGGAAAGGTTTGATAAAAATCCTCACCAATTTGCATAGGTGACCACAGACCCAAACCCTTGGATCTGAGAACAATGAAAAAGTATTCAGTTTTCTTACAAGAAGACTTTTAATAGAAATAGAAGTAGACAGAAGTAAAGGAATCACCCCTGTAAAATCAGGATGGTAGATACCTTACAGGGTAATTAGATTCAAAACATAGAGAATCCCTCTAGGCAAAACCTTAAGTTACAAAAAAGACACACAGACAGAAATAGTCATTCTATTCAGCACAATTCTTTTCTCAGCCATTTAAAGAAATCATAATCTAACACATACCTAGCTAGATTACTTACTAAAGTTCTAAGACTCCATTCCTGGTCTATCCCCGGCAAAAGCAGCATATAGACAGAGAGACACAGACCCTTTGTTTCTCTCCCTCCTCCCAGTTTTTGAAAGTATCTTGTCTCCTCATTGGTCATTTTGGTCAGGTGCCAGCGAGGTTACCTTTAGCTTCTTAATCCTTTACAGGTGAGAGGATTTTTCCTCTGGCCAGGAGGGATTTTAAAGGGGTTTACCCTTCTCTTTATATTTATGACAGGCTGTATATATGTAAGGTAAATAAACTGCTGCATGTCATGTCTGATAAGTTTTGACACTTGTCTGTGTACTGACTATTTTAGAGAGTTTTAAGCATTTTACTAAGATTAATATTTTGTATCCCTGCCATCTCTACAGCCAGATGCCTTGGTTACTCTGGACCAGATTCGTTGCAAGAGGAGAGGCAACTTATGTCTGCTTCAGCCCTGAGGGCTGTCCGATCTCTTGCCCTTGTTGTTGTGGATCCTAAGGGCTATTGCAGTATGTAGTGCTGCTGGACCACAGGACTGCCCTCACTACTCCCACCCATAAAATCTAGAATGCCCCATATAGGAGCATTCCCAGGAGGGCAGGATGGCCCCTATGCACTGATTAAGACAGTGCAATAGGGCTGTAGTACAGGGATGAATTCTCCTGCATTAATCAATCAGCCTATACAGGTCTCAGAGAGAGACACATAGACACAGAGACAGAGAGAGAGAATGAATGCATTATAAAATTTAAAAAACCTTAAAAATGATTTTAAAAAATGACTTTTGTACATCTACAATTAAAAAAACAGCATATAAAAAGTCCAATATCTCAAGACATTCCAGGCCCAGAAGCAAGTGCTGCGTGTTGCACTGGGACGCTAGTATTCTCATTTCCATTGCCTTAAAGCTCCCATTTCTAACCTTTCAGCATTGTGAGATAATAGACTTTAAACTTCAGGATTGAATATTGCCTGCCCTGGCTATCAGACCCATATCACATGTCAGGGGGTCGGGACAGTGGAATATGTAGGGAAAGAAGGAAATATTTTTCTGTCACACTGTCAAAAATAAAATAAATAAAGTAACTCCAAAGTAGCTGTTGGAAGCAACTCAGACATTTGTAACGTTGGAAGCAGTCTCAATGGAGATGGATCTGTGTGTTCCAAAGTGCATTATAAATATATGCCATTGCAGTTTATCTCATGGATATCATCTCCACATATGCAGTATAATGCACACATGCAGCTATCTTAGTGAAACTTTTGTTTGGGAATATATTATGGATTCACAGATTTTCATGCCAACAGGAACCATCATGATTATGTAGTCTGAGCTGCTGCATAACACAGGCCACAGAATTTCAGGACCGGATGCCACTGTGCCATACCAGGGTACAATTCAGACTAATGAGTAGCCGTGCCATCCCTGCCCTGTAACAGGGGTTTCACTTTACAATGCCTTGCTGCTGTAGCATCAGCCTGGACTGTTCACAAACAGCCTCCAGACTGTAAGTCACTCCCAACTTTGTCTGTGTGTGCTGCAGCCAACTGGCCACACTTTGATTCTTACCAGCCTTAAAGCCTACCACAGGGTGACCCCAACACACTCCCAATTTCAGATTTTCCCCAGAAACATATATCCTGTACTGTCCAGCCCTCTCCTGGACAGTACAAATACACTAAGTCCATTATTCCTTTAACAGAATAATATGCACACAACTTGTTACCCCAAATGGAATAACCCAGACACTTCAGCTTTGAACACATTGGGTAGGATAAAACAATAAAACAAGTTTATTAAATATAAAGAGATACATTTTAAGTAGGGCTGTCGATTAATTGCAGTTAAGTCATGCAATTAACTCAGAAAAATTTATCGTGATTAATCGCACTGTTAAACAATAGAATACCAATTGAAACTTCAGCCAATCACTCAGACAAACAAGTTTGGTTATAATTTGCAGGAGATAATGCTGCCCGCTTCCTGTTTCAATGACACCTGAAAGTGAAAACAGGCATTCACATGGCACTGTTGTAGTGGGCGTTGCAAGATATTTACATGCCAGATGCACTAAAAATTCATATCCCTTCATGCTTGAACCACCATTCCAGAGGCCATGCAATCATGCTGATGATGGGTTCTGCTCGATAATGATCCAAAGCAGTGCAGACTGATGCATGTTCATTTTCATCATCTGAGTCAGATGCCACCAGCAGAAGGTTGATTTTCTTTTTTGGTCGTTCGGGTTTCTGCATCTGAGTGTTTCTCTTTTAAGACTACTGAAACCATGCTCCACAGCTCGTCCCTCTCAGATTTTGGAAGGCACTTCAGATTTTTAAACCTTGGGTGGAGTGCTGTGGCTATTTTTAGAAATCTCACATTGGTACCTTCTT
Source organism: Natator depressus (assembly GCF_965152275.1). NCBI lineage: Eukaryota > Metazoa > Chordata > Testudines > Cheloniidae > Natator > Natator depressus. The sequence goes on from NC_134234.1 coordinate 40,270,581, forward strand.
TGTGTTCTGTCAAATCTGCAGTGAAAGTGTTCTTAAAACGAACATGTGCTGGGTCATCATCCAAGACTGCTATAACATGAAATCTATGGCAGAATGTGGGTAAAACAGAACAGGAGACATACAATTCTCCCACAGTAAGTTCAGTCACAAATTTATTAACACATTATTTTTTTAACGAGCATCATCAACATGGAAGCATGACCTCTGGAATGGTGGCCGAAGCATGAAGGGGCATACGAATGTTTAGCATCTGGCACAAATACCTTGCAACCCGGCTACAAAAGTGCCATGCGAACACCTGTTCTCACTTCCAGCTGACATTTTAAATAAGAAGCAGGCAGCATTATCTCCCATAAATGTAAACAAACTTGTTTGTCTTAGCAATTGGCTGAACAAGAAGTAGGACTGAGTCGACTTGTAGGCTCTAAAGGTTTACATTGTTTTGTTTTTGAGTGCAGTTATGTAACAAAAAAATCTACATTTGTAAGTTACAATTTCACAATTGAGAGATTGCGCTATAATACTTGTATGAGGTGAACTGAAAAATACTATTTCTTTTGTTTATCATTTTTACAGTGCAAATACTTGTAACAACAAATAATAATACAAAGTGAGCACTGTACACTTGGTATTCTGTATTGTAATAGAAATCAATATGTTTGAAAATGTAAAAAAAATCCAAAAATGTTTAATCAATTTCAATTGGTATTCTATTGTTTATCATTGCGATTAATTGCAATTAATTTTTTTCATCGCAATGAATTTTTTTGAGTTAATCGCATGAGTTAACTGTGATTAATCGACAGCCCTAGTTTTTTTTTATTATACAGGTATTATAAAGCATCCATTAAAGTGTTGGCCAATCTAGTTGTTTTTTTTAATATAATGACTAACTCCTAACTCAGTTACTGCAAGTCTTCTCAAGGCTAAAGAAACAAAAACAACTCCTCAGATATCCAAAATGCTTTAGCTCATACTAATGTGAAATTTGATGCTTGCTAAATACACTGGCTCTTAAAATGACAGAAAAATCTCTACCCGTATGATACTGTACAGATAACCACTAACTCAGTAAGGTGAAACCCAGAATCTTGAAAGAAACATTTTGTACTTTTCTACAGTTCAGAAAACAAATAAGCTATCAGTATTCTAGTTCCCTCAATTTCAGATTACTGTACTTGAAACCTACTGCATGCTGTTCGGAGCAAGTAACTGCCTTACAAGTGTCTGTTCAACTTTACTCAATATAAAATACAAGAAAGGGTACATGGACACTAATTTTCAGAACTACATTACTTAACTAACCTCCCCCGTCTTCCACTTCTGTGTTGTACCCTTTAATATACTCTATTAACTAGACAGCTGAAGTACTTTACATATGTATATCAGAGACAAGGTGGGCTAGGTATCCTTTATTTGGACCTTTTATTCTGTTGGTGAAAGAGACAGGCTTTCGAGCCTTTAATATCCTGGGACCAACACGGTTACAATATTGCAAACATATATAACAGACAGAGAGATCCAGCATGATCTTATGCAGGGAAATCTTCTAGAGGATTTTAGGTTGTATTTATTTATTTTGGGTGGGGGAATCTTGGAAGAGAGGAGATGATGCAATTCCACAGCCCAAAGCCCGAAAATGATGAGGCTGCTGTCAAAATGGAATACCAGACCGAAATCTGCAAACGATTTGATGTTCTAGCCCTTGCAGATGAAAGCCTTGAACACAAGCAAATAAACAATTTGTACGACAGTTTCCAGTCTTCTGTTATGGCTGTCACCAACAAAGTGCTGGGAAAACGGCATCTCAGACCCAAACATCAATGGATCGGTCAACAGACCCTGGATATCACAGAAAAATGATGTATGACTTGCTTAAAGGACCAACCAAGAATACCAACTCCTCAGTACCTTGCATAACACAGCTTTAAAACAGGACAGTAAGACGTTTTGGGCAAAGAAGGCTCAGTTGATGAAAGCTGCATCTGCCAGAAACAACTACAGCACTGTCTATAAAAAACAGCACAACTTAAAAGCCAGTCCATGAAACAAACTTTTGCTTGTCAAAGATGGATGTGGTAACATACTGAACCCCAGGGCAGAATGTCTGAGTAGATGGAAAGAAAACTTTCACGAGCTTCTTAACCACCACATCCGCTCTGCAGATCTGCAGCTGCAGGAGCACCTGAGAGTCCAGTGACTGCCTTTCCACGTAACATAGAGGATGTCCCTGTCAAGGAGGTTCAAAGCGCAGCCTGTAAACTCAAGAATGGCCATGCTGCCAGTATTTGTCTTATAGCTGCTAAGCTGATCAAGCGTGAAAGGGATTCCATATTGGAGTGGCTGACTCACATTAGCAACAAAGTACGGATTCATGAGAAACTACTTGTAACAGAGACCTGGCTCCTCCCCCATCCAGTTTGCTGCAGAAACTTCACAGACTCCACCAGGGGTGATCTTAGTGACACTTTATTTCTATTTTTCTTCACCAGTATCACCACAGTCCCCCATGCTCCTGCCTATTTACAATCTTTGCTGAGCTTCAGGCCCTCTCAGCAGGACCTGAGGGGAACAGAAGTCTCCCAACTCTGAGGCCTCTGTATGGCTAGGCTCAGCTAGCTCTGTTCCTCCCTCTCTCCCCCCTCCACTTTCTTCCTGTGTCTCTTTTATCAGCCCTGGGATGATGGGGCCAACTGAGTTCTTACCCCACCTAGCCCACGAGGCTGATTAGATCATTACTCCCAATCAGCGTCTCCTGGATCAGAGTGCAGGCTCACCTATTCACTCCCTGCGTTCTATCACATGACCGGACGACTGGTGCTGGGGGATTATTCTCCCACTTTGGAAAGGGAAAGGCGATGCTCTGATATGTTCCCATCAACTCAGCATCACTTCGCTTTCCATTCCAAGCAAACTGTTCATGCTGGTTCTTCTTGAACGTGCTACGCCTGCCAAAAGCAATCTACACCGTCTACAACAAACCAGGTTTATGCCTGGATGATCAACCACAGCGCAGATTTTTTCAATAATTTGTGTAACAGTAAAAGTCCAAGGGTTTTGTCCCAGGAAAGATGATGTGTCTATAGTCTTTATTGATTTAAAAGCTGCCTTTCCCTCTGTTGATCATCGCTCCCTTTGGCACTACCTCCATGGCAAACTCCTTAATCTTCCTGAGAAATGCACTGCCATAGCGAGAGTTGTGTCTTCTTCGGTACTAGGATGTCCAACTGGTTTGAGTGCAATAGAAGTGTCTGTCAATGGTGTGTGGCTGCCCCTGATTTGTTCAACACCATTACTGACTGAACGACGGAAGCCATCACTAGCGGCATACGTTAAGCTCTGAGGCTTTTTCTGCAACCATATTAGGAGATCAGCAGTCATAAGCCCAGAAGCAGGAAGACACATCCTCACATTCCATCTAAATTACATTAGAATAATATAATATCGGGCTGTTAAGAAGGAGATCCTGTCCTAACAGTACCTATCACCATCAGATAAAGACACAGATCTTAAGATGTTTAAAGAAAACTTTGTTTGACAGCATTCTGTCTAGCAAGGAGTCACCTATCAACAGTTGTGGGTGTAAAATCTGTACCTCGTTATTGTTTTGCTTTTATAGAATCATAGGACTGGCAAGGACCTTGAGAGGTCATCTAATCCAGTCCCCTGGCCTCACAGCAGGACTAAGTATTATCTAGACCATCCCTGACAGTTGTTTGTCTAACCTGCTCTTAAAAACCTCCACCACCTCCTTAGGCAAATTATTCCAGTGCTTAACCAACCTGACAGTTAGGAAGTTTTCCCTAATGTCCAACCTAAACGTCCCTTGCTGCAATTTAAGCCCATTGCTTCTTATCCTATCCTCAAAGGTTAAGAAGAACAATTTTTCTCCCTCGTCCCTGTAACAACCTTTTATGTACTTTAAAACTGTTATGTTCCCTCTGAGTCTTCTCTTTTCCAGACTAAACAAACCCAGTTTTTTCAATCTTCCCTCATACGTCATGTTATCTAGACCTTTAATCATTTTTGTTGCACGACACACAAAAAACGTAGCGTGGCCACTTTTTACAAATTTGTGTACAGTGAAGGGTGCAGACTGACAACCAAGACAAAAGAAATAACATGCTCCAGTGCAGAGATTCTTAAGTTCTGGCAGAAAGTGAATAAGATGAATTCAAATCATTTTTCACTTTTAGCCAACTACTATAAGGTTCTAAATGATCAAACTTTGATAATGGGTTATAACAGCTAGCAAATATTATTATGAGGCCTGATAAGGCATCAGGATTTTAAGTCTCATATTAGCTGCATGACAATTTTTTTTTTCAAATAAAAAAGAGTTAAGCAGATAAATGAAGATATATATAGGTTTAAAGTTTACTGTTTCGGTGTGTATTTAACAGTGTGCCCCCAACCGAACATGACAAAATATTGCAATAACCTTTGTTTGCTAGAAATGGAAAAGTCCTCAACTCACCTGAATGAACATAGCACCCTCTACTGCTGTCTTTAAGTCAGTACAGCCACTAATGAGAGACAATTGCTTCTCTGCACTCAGAGTTCCTTTCAGCATTCCTGACTTTTCCAGCTCCTTCATTTCTTTGCTAGTGAAAACACAGAATACACATATAAATTTGTTACACCGCATGCTCTTTTTACCAGCTGGCAACCATATCTAGCCATCCTTTGAAAACTGTATTTTTGTTATTTTGCAATGTCACTTTATGAGTTTGATAAGTTTAAGTGCATGGTTAACAGTTAATGCTTCCCAGTTGGAGGAGAGAAAGAGTTAAGGAGAGCACAGTTGAAATCACTGGGGAGGGAGCGGTGAAAAGTACATGACCCCCTACACACAACTTTTTCTTACCCTACTTATGTCCTCCTCAATATGGCTCTAGGATCATTCTTGGTTCCATCAATTTTTTAAATAATCAAATAGTGTGATCCTGCACCATTGAAATCAATGAGCTTTGCTATTCCCTTCAATGTAAAGAGGATCAGGCCCTTACTGTGGTTGCACTGGAGGTAAGAGTGACAGTCAATAAATGGTCCATCCTGAAATGGGCCTGTATCACCAAGCCGACTACACATAAAGTGTCTGTATTTTAGGACAGATCAATTTCTACAGAAAGAGGGAACATACTTTGATTGCATTAATGGACTGTAGAGCATCAAGCACTATTTTATGAAAGTGGAGGTCTGTACTATTTTAAACCTAATATTTCACGTGTTTATAACATGAAGTTAACTATGGTTTGTTTTAGAACTTAGTATATGGTCATAGCCTGGAAAGAAGGCGTTTTCTATTTAACCTTTGCTTTCTTAGGGGGGAAAAAGCCACTGTTAGAGGAATCTCCTACTCTCATATATGCTAGAAATACTTTTTATGTTTTTAAATGCAATTTTGTGGGGCTTGTCCCTATGCTGTCCCTTATGTAACTTCTCCAAATCAATTATCTGAGCCACTACTCTGTCTTCCTTCAAATGTGTTTTTTAAGATTAATCTCTATTGTAATAAGAAAAGGAGTACTTGTGGCACCTTAGAGACTAACAAATTTATTTGAGCATAAGCTTTCGTGAGCTACAGCTCACTTCATCAGATGCATTCAGTGGAAAATACAGTGGGGAGATTTATATACATAGAGAACATGAAACAATGGGTGTTACCATACACACTGTAACTTAACTCACTTAAGATGAGCTATTACCAGCAGGAGAGTGTGTGGGGGGGAACCTTTTGTAGTGATAATCAAGGTGGGCCATTTCCAGCAGTTGACAAGAACGTCTGAGGAACAGTGCGGGGGGGGAGGGGGAATAAACATGGGGAAATAGTTTTACTTTGTGTAAAACCCATCCACTCCCAGTCTCTATTCAAGCCTAAGTTAATTGTATCCAGTTTGCAAATTAATTCCAATTCAGCAGTCTCTCGTTGGAGTCTGTTTTTGAAGTTTTTTTTGTTGAAGAATTGCAACTTTTAGGTCTGTAATCGAGTGACCAGAGATATTGAAGTGTTCTCTGACTGGTTTTTGAATGTTATAGTTCTTGACGTCTGATTTGTGTCCATTTATTCTTTTACGTAGAGACTGTCCAGTCTGACCAATGTACATGGCAGAGGGGCATTGCTGGCACATGATGGCATATATCACATTGGTAGATGTGCAGGTGAACGAGCCTCTGATAGTGTGGCTGATGTGATTAGGCCCTATGATGGTGTCCCCTGAATAGATATGTGGACACAGTTGGCAATGGGCTTTGTTGCAAGGATAGGTTCCTGGGTTAGTGGTTCTGTTGTGTGGTGTGTGGTTGCTGGTGAGTATTTGTTTCAGGTTGGGGGGCTGTCTGTAAGCAAGGACTGGCCAGTCTCCCAAGTTCTGTGAGAGTGATGGGTCGTCCTTCAGGATAGGTTGTAGATCCTTGATGATGCGTTGGAGAGATTTTAGTTGGGGGCTGAAGGTGATGGTTAGTGGCGTTCTGTTATTTTCTTTGTTGGGCCTGTCCTGTAGTAGGTGACTTCTAGGTACTCTGCTGGCTCTGTCAATCTGTTTCTTCACTTCAGGAGGTGGGTATTGTAGTTGTAAGAATGCTTGATAGAGATCTTGTAGGTGTTTGTCTCTGTCTGAGGGGTTGGAGCAAATGCGGTTGTATCGTAGAGCTTGGCTGTAGACAATGGATCGTGTGGTGTGGTCTGGGTGAAAGCTGGAGGCATGTAGGTAGGAATAGCAGTCAGTAAGTTTCCGGTATAGGGCTGGAGAAAATGCCTTATAGCGAGAGGCTTAAAGTGCTCGATCAGTTTAGCTTATTGAAAAGAGAATTGAGAGGTGACTTGATTTCAAGGTGTAAGTACCTTCACAAGGAGAAAATACTGGGTACCATAAGGTTCTTGATTAAAGTGAAGAAAGACATAAAAAGAACCAATGACTGCAAATTAACACATCTAGGAAGAAGGAACAGAGGCCATACCTACTGCATTTGGGGGATCTATCCTGGAAGGCAATGACACTGAAAAGGTTTTAAGGGGCATAGTGGACAAACAACTCAACATGAAATGCCAGTGTGATGATGTTGCAAGTAGGGTTAACGTGATCCTTGGATATATAAACAGGGGAGTAAGAACAGGGAGGTGTACAGTATCTTTAATCTTTGTACAGTATTGATAAGACTGTGTAGAGTTATGGTGCCCATATTTTTAAAAGAATATTGAAAAATTGAAGAGGTAGCAGGGAAAAGCCACACAAGTGATTTGAGGGCTGGAGAATATGCCTTATAGCGAGAGGTTTAAAGTGCTCAATCTGCTTAGCTTAAAGAGAACTGAGAGATTACTTGATTTCAAGGTGTAAGTACCTTCACAAGGAGAAAATACTGGGTACCATAAGGTTCTTGATTATAGTGAAGAAAGACATAAAAAGAACCAATGACTGGAAGCCAGGGTGGATAAAAATCAATGATTTAAATAAAAAAAATCATATTTTTTTTAATTTAAATCAGATTTTTTTGATAAAATGCTTTTTGAGGAAAAAACCTATCTAAAAATAGTTTTAATTAACGTACATTATAGCTCAAAGATCTCTCATCATGGAATAGGGATTATAAATTCTAATGCTATAGTATGAGACAATATATTCATGCAATGTTTAAGAAAAGTTTTGTAAATGAGTTCCAATAGTTCATGGATTAGGGACTCAATCTTATGGGTTAATCTTTCTATCTACCCAATGGGACTCAATGCTCAGTCTAGAAGATACCATCAGAGATGCTTAGTCTTGCAGTTTTCAAACTGTGGATTTGTGTTTCCAGAGATAACATGCTTGTTAACAGCAAAAATGTTTTTAAATAAAATAATAAATAAATAAATATATAGAGGTAACAGATCTCAACCCTATTGTCCCTCTGCAAATTTGCATACATAGAGTCAATCCCTTACCTCTCTCTAGAAGTGCAAAGTTTCAAAAAGTTCATTGAATAGAAGATTGTTGGGGGCGGAATAGATCTGGACAAGGAGAAGAAGTCTGGAGATAAATGTGAGAAGGGAGGGACAGGCAGTAAAAACAAAAGTGAAACTGTTTGAGCAGCATATTCCAGAAGTCTTGGGGTCTTTCTGAGTGTAGCCTTCATTGATTTGAGATCTACCATACCACTCTCTCACTAGAAGGGAAAACCCATAATGGCAGCAGGCTGTAAAAGAGACCCAGTTTGGGAATATTTTAATGAAGTTCCTCTACCTGTGGGTAAGACAGGCAGGCGTGCAAAATTCAAACAGTGCAACAAAGAAATGCAAGGCCTGGTTGCCCGAATGAAACAACATCATGAGAAGTGTTCCTTCTTAGGAGTAAGCTGCGCTGAACATGATGAAAGGAACGTGTCTGAACATGCAGGATCTTCAGGTTGGTAAACTTTATTTCATACTTCTTTCTTAAGGACTGTCCCTCTTCCTTCTGGACTGTTCTTGAATTCTCATGTTTAAGCAAAAAAAATAATTGTTACTCTATGGCACTATCATTTTAGATGCAGTTGTGATAAATAATAAATGGCTGAAATAGGCAGATCTTTTTTTACAATTTCACCTTTAAAGTAGTACCGAGTGTCAGTGAATGCAATGAGTAATACTAAATGAGCAGTATGGTAATAATAATTAAATAACTGCATTGACTTATTTTGTTTTGGAGAATCCATCCTCAACATACAGGATTCTGAAGACTATCCACCTTCAAGATCACAATCATTTTCTATAGTTTCAGAGTTATCTGCCAATGACAGTGTTTCAGTCACATCATGTATGTCACAGAGCCACAGTATATCACCTGTAGCAAAAAGAAAAAAAAATCTCCATCATCCAGAAACAACCATAGATAAGTTTGTGATAAGAACCAGCAGATTACAAAAAGAGGTTATTGATGAAAAAATTGCCCCGTTTGTTCGTGCAACAAACTCTCCTTTCCGTATGATTGAGAACCCACACTTCATTAACATGCTTCAGTCATTAAGATCAGGATACAGTCCACCCAACAGAGGAGATGTTGCAGGCAAATTGCTGGATAAAGTGTATGAAAGAGAAACTGAGCAGTGTGCAAAAGGTCTAGAGGATAAAATTGTTAACCTGAGTCTTGATGGGTGGAGCAAGGTCCACAATGATCCTGTTGTATGTGCTTGTGTGACAACAGAAGAAGGGAATGTCTTCCTTACAGAAACAATTGATACATCAGGAAATGTACACACAGCAGAATACTTACAAGAAGTAGCAGTAAAAGCTGTAACAAACTGTGAAAAAAAATTCAAATATCTAGTATGCAGGTTGGTCACAGACAATGCTGCAAATGTATCCAAGAAGAGAAAAAAATTTAGAAGAGAGAGTGAAGAGACTCCCAGCTAATAACACACAGTTGCAGTGCTCATTTGATGCACCTCCTAGCCAAAGATTTCAGTGTTCCAGAAATAAAGGCTAATGTTGTTGAAATTGCAAAATACAGTAACTCCTCACCTAACGTCCTCGCACTTAACGTTATTTCAAAGTTAAGTCGCTGCTCCATTAGGGAACATGCTCGTTTAAAGTTGTGCAATGCTCCCTTATAACGTCGTTTGGCTGCCTGCTCTGTCCACTGCTTGTAGGATTCTGTGGAAGAGCAGCGACTTTACAAGGGAGCATTGCACAAGTTCCTCTTCTCCGCCTCCTCCCCCTCCCTCCCAGTGCTTCCCTGGCACCAAACAGCTATTTGGCGGTGCTGAGGACTTTCTGGGAGGGAGGGAGAGAGCGGGGAAAGCGCTGTGTCTCCGCTCCTCCCCATCCCTCCCAGAAAGTCCTAAGTGCCGCCAAACAGCTGTTTGGCAGCAGGGAGGTGCTAGGAGGGAGGGGGAGAAGCAGGGATGTGGCGTGCTCCGGGGAGGAGGTGGAGTAGGGGTGGGAAGAGGTGGGCCTGGAGTGGAGCAGTGATGGGAAGAGGTGGGCCTGGAGCATCCCGTGGCAAAGTCAGCACCTGTTTTTCTGGGGGGAAGCTGCCGCTGCTGCTGCACAAGGTGCTTCCTAGCGTTCTTGCCTGCCTCATTGTCTGCAGTGGGCTGTGTCTGTGTGGGGTAAGCCAGGGGCACCTCTCAACCACAGTACAGTACAGTACCGTACAGTATATAATGCCTTTTGTCTGCCCCCAAAAAATTTCCTTGGAACCTAACCCCCCCGCATTTACATTAAATCTTATGGGAAAATTGGATTCATTTAACGTCATTTCACTTAAAGTTGCATTTTTCCGGAACATAACTACAACATTAAGTGAGGAGTTACTGTACTTCCGTAACAACCACTTTGCAGCAGCTGCTCTGAAAAAAGTGGGCGGAACCAAGCTAACTCTCCCACAAGACGTGCGATGGAACTCAGTAGTGGTCTATTTTGAGCACTATATCAAGAACTGGCCTAATCTGATAACAGTTTGTGAACAAAATCATGAAAAAACAGATGGCACCATCACAAAGTTCTCAACAATGGGCTTAAGAGAAATGTTGAACACATGCTTAGTACGCTGAAGCCTATTTCTGTAGCCTTGAACAAAACGCAGGGAAATAGCTGTTTTATTGCTCATGCTGTTGAAATTTGGAATGAACTGAGTGAGATCTTAAAGAGAAATATGCAATGACAGAGTTAAATTACAAGCATTAAAAAAACAAATGGGACAAGCACTATCGCCAGCTCATTTTCTTGCAAATATTCTCAGTACTCGGTACCAGGGTCAAACCTTAACTGCTGAAGAAGAGGAGTTGGCTATGACATGGACATCCAGCAATCATCCCTCCATAATGCCAACTATAATAAACTTCAGAGCTAAGGGTGAACCATTCAAGAAATATATGTTTGCTGATGATGTTTTAAAGAAAGTCACACCAGTGAACTGGTAGAAGTCACACTTAAGCACTTGGATTCAGAGACTGTTGAAGTGATAATCTCACTTTTAACATCAGTAGCTTCTTCTGCCGGTGTAGAAAGAATATTTTCTTTGGACTAATTCATTCCAAATTGAGAAATCGTTTGGGACCTGAAAAAGCAGGAAAGCTTGTTTTTCTTTTCCAGATTATGAACAAACAGGAAAATGGAGGTGAAGATGACTGAGTTAGCTGCAGAAGCCAATATTTGAAGTTTCTCATGTTGACCTGGCTGACATAGTCAATTTAATTATATTTTTTTAAATATTTCATTTAACTATTTTAGTTAAAAATTTTTACAATTTTAACAAAAACAAACCTGATTTTAAAAAACTTGAATGTTTAACTAAATTAAAAAATTCATATGCTTGTTTTGTTAAAATATTATATGTTTCCTGTTGAAGAAAAACATCCAGAATACATAACGTTGTTGTTTTAGTTACATAAAACAATTTAAATGTCTGTCTGGTGATGTTCTCCTCCTAAGACAGCATGGCAAGAAAATCCTCCAAATATTAACCTGCTGAATTGGAGATAGTTTACCTCCCAATGACTTCATAAATATCTGCTTCAATTACCTTTGGTAAATGAAATAACTAAACAATCAGTAATTTTCTGATATAGCTGTAAAACTAATCTGAAAAGTTTTCAAAATAAATCACTTAAAAATCGATAGCGTATACCTTCTAAAAATGAAACCTACATCTATTTCTGAGTTGTGAAGAATATGTATAAAGGTTATAACAACCAATAAGAATGCACTTTTATGTAGAAATCCATGATTAAATCAAGTCTTCCTGACTAGTGATTTAAATCATGATTTAAATCAAATCCACCCTGCTGGAAGCTGAAGTCAGACAAATTCAAATTAAAAATAAGATATTTTTAACAGTGAGGGTGATTAACCATTGGAACAAGCTACCAAGAGAAAGTCTTCCCATTACGTATCAAAGAGAAACCCCTCAAAACGCCTGATTTTTCTACATCTATATAGAACACAAATTGCTAAAAATAAACCTTGAAAAATAAAGTTAATAAACCCTAAAGAAGCCCTAGTTATGGACTTTAACTCCAAATGTCCTCAATGGATTATAAAGAAGGTGGAATTTTTATTATACTAGAAAGAACAAGTGAGGCTAATCATTGCTTGGAACATGCAAGATGTCAGCATGTACTCTGGCTCATGATTCTTAAAAAAACTTTTTCCTCTTGACTTGGCCTTTGCTTTAAATAGAGTTTACATTTTTTTTTTGTAAGTAACTTTGGGTAAGTTTTACTGTGCTGTAGAGTCGACAATGCCATCAAAAACAAAAAGAAAATGGATCAATGACACAATGATCTTTAACTTCCAATCTAAGAAGTGCAAGCCTGGGTAAACAGCCAGAGATATTGCATTCCTATTCTCTCTTGAGCATCTGTACTGAAAAAAAAATCCAATTATTCATTCTTTGTTAGGGGAATGAAACCAGAAGTCTGAAATGAAAACAAAATTTCTGGGGTCAGTTTGGCTTGCAACTCCCTGCAGTTGCTTAAATCCATAATCGGCATTAGAATTTACATTTTAGTATATGCACATTTTTAACCTTCTGCTGAGACTTTTATTCTATTCATAAATTCTTGCCTGTTTTGATTGCAAATGCATCTACAATATTGAGAGTTCACCATAAGTATGACAGAAAATGGAAGTGACTGACCTGTAATTGGAGATTTTTCAAGATGTGTTGTTCCTATCTATATTCCACAAGTGGGTACACATGTGCTCCTTGCGGCTGAGATTTGTGAAAGTAATGTCTGTTAGTCCATGCAGGTACAGTTGTTCTCCTCGTGCTCCGAACCGAGGGCACAAATGGCAGAGCAGACTGACACCTTTCCAGTTCCTTCTCTTACCGTGAATCAGATGGGATCCGAAGCAGAGGGGAAGGAGGACAGGTAAAGATGGTCTCTTTGGGTGTAGAAATGTTTCTAAGGAGGACTCAGGCCGATAGAGGAGGAGACTGTGGATAGGGCAGAGTGAAAATATCCTCTGGTGAGGTAAAGGTTTCAGTCCCTCCCGGAGTCTGAGGAGTCCCTGAGGTGGGAACCAACTAATCAGGGGTGTCCACTGGTCTGGTACTCAGAGGATCCCACAGGGAATGTGCTGGATCTGTCAAATGGGGGTCCAGCATAGTGTTTCCAGACCGGACCAGTGGGTGCTCATCTTTTTGTCTTTGGACAGCGCCAGAACCAGCACTGATACATCTTCTTCCTTTGAGTCTTTCCTTCTTGTATGGAAGGTATGTGCAGGCCTAATTCCTTAGGACCTCTGCTCAAGGACTCACCCAATTTGGATCAAGATGGGAAGGGAATCCTTTTCTTAGAGGCAGATCTGAATGAGGATCTGTCCTTATGCTATGGTCCTGTCCCCAACTCTCATGAGAGGGTTTCTTAGGCTTAAGTGTTTTGCCTCTACTCTGGAGCTTGTGCTCAGAGGAGCACTGCTCACAGTCTATACGGGGGGGATCTCCTCGGCCTTGATCCAACTGGGGCCTCATGGCCTGATCCACAAGCTGCTACTGTCCCTCACAAGACTAAGGAGGGTCGGAAGCCGCAGGTGCTGCACTTGGGGTGGCAATGTGAGCGCCCCCATCCCCCCCAAAGCAGTAAAGGCAGTGCTGGAGCTTGTCACTGATGGATAAGAAACAGGGGCAAGAGACCCATGGCTCCTGGACCAGTCCTCCTTGGAGAGAAGCTCCCACAGGTGGGTGACTAAACTAACGATAAAAAACACTAAACACTAAGTCTAAACTTGTCAAAAACTTTTTACAATCTGTATTTACTGTAGAGGAAGATCATAGTGGACACAGTATTCTGACTCAGGCCAAACAGAGGTAAGAAGGAACTGGAGAGACATTGGTCCACACCACGCCTTATACCCTCAGTCTGGAGCACAAGGAGAGCAATTGCACACATATGGACCAACGGACACTACTTGCTATAAAACTCCAGACTCATGCACATGAATGCATGTGTGCCCATACATACAGGAACCAGCACTCACAGAAGAATCAGACCTTTTCTGCCTGAAATTTAGAGCTGGTTGGAAATTCTCTAATGGAATATTTTTCTGCTGGAGAATACAGATTTATTGAAATCGAAACGTTTCAACGAGACTGAGCTTCCAGGTTCTCAGCTCCCCTTTAGCCCTCCAGGTTCTTTCTTAAACACTGCTCTGTGCACATTAAACACCATCCCTGAACTAACCTATAAGGCCACAGCCCTCTTATCCTTACAATCCAGCCTCAAGACCCATTTCTACTCTTATGTCTACAAAAAAACCCAGACAATCAACAATGGTTAACTAGAGGACAGTGTTAACTGGTATTTATTAAAAACACTTATTCAAATACATCAAAAGGTGCACACAACTACCCTATATAATGATGAAAAGTTATTACTGTCACTTTTGTCTCCTTTTTCCCCCTTCTCTTGTATGGTTTATAATACTTACTTTTGTGTCTTGTCTTAAACTGTTAGTTCTTTATCAGAGGGGTAGCTGTGTTAGTCTGGACTCTTTGCCACTGTTAGTTCTTTGGATCATGGGCCGTGTCTTCCTAGACTGGAATCTCTTGTTGGTGGGCAAGGAAGAGAGATTTCCCATGGTCTTTCTTATTCCTTATAGTTTTAAATAGTTTGTAATGCACTGGCTTGCTTATGTATAGTATTGTGCACCAATGACCTCTGCTGGACAGAGTGTTAATCCTACTTACAAACTCATCTAGATTCATTGCTTTTAAAAGCCAGAAGGGATCATAATGATTATCTAGTCTGACTTTCTAAATAATACAGGTCACAGAACTTTGCCCAGTAATGTCTGCATCAAGACCATAACTTTAGCTATTGCATATACCTTTTAGAAAGACATTCAATCTTGATTTAAAGATTTCAAGAGATGGAAAATCCACCACACCCATAGGTAAATGATTCGAATGGTTAATTATCCTCACTGTTAAAAATGCATCTTATGTCTAGTTTGAATTTGTCTAGCTTCGGCTTCCAGCAATTGCTTCTTGTTATGCCTTTGTCTGCTAGGTTAAAGAGCTCTCTATCATCAGAAATCTTCTCCCGATGTAGGTACTTACAGGTAGTAATGAAGTCACCTCTTAACCCTTTTCTTGGATAAACTAAATCAATTGAGCTTTTTAGTCTCTCACTGTAAAACAGGTTTTCTAGATCTCCAATCATTCTGTAGATCTTTGCTGAATAATTTCCATTTTTTCCACATCCTTTCTGAAAAGTGGTACAATACAACCTCAGAGTTACAAACAACTCAGGAATGGAGGTTGTTTGTAACTCTGAAATGTTCGTAACTCTAAACAAACATTATGGTTGTTTTTTCAAAAGTTGACAACTAAACATTGACTTAACACAGCTTTGAAACTTTACTATGCAGAAGAAAAATGCTGCTTTATTTAACAGTTTATGTTTAACACAGTGCTGTACTGTATTTGCCTTTTTTTTGTCTTGTATACACACACGTTACCTTTAGTTAAATTGGTGTAATTTATTTGTAAACTTATTTTGTTAAACTGCTGCAAGTCAGCTTGAAACCAATGTAAGCTTCACCACTCACAAAACTGGACCAGTTTAACTAAATCAATTAAAAAAAAAAAGCAATACCGTTAATTAAACCTTTTGTTAGCATCCTCTGGATTTAGACCAGACCTAAGTCTTTGGGAAATCCCTGTACTGAACTGAGTGAATCCTGCCTTTTAGAAGCAGAGAACTCCCTGCACTGATATGTACTACATCCAAAGGAAAAGTCTTTAGAGCCAAAATTTTGCTACCAATCAGTTTTTAAATACAGAAAAGGAGGGGTCACCACTGTGATGGCTGAATCAATTTTGAGTTGGAGCAATATAGTTTTTCCTATTTATATTATAGTAGCACCTAGAGGCCTCTACCAGGATCAAGACCCCATTTTGCTAAACAATGTATATATACTGAGCAGGAGACAATCACAGACCTAAAGAGAGTAAGAGTTAGAGAGTAACAGAGGCACAAAGAGGTGAAGTAACTTGCGTAAGGTCACACAGCAGATCAGTGGCAGAGCTGGGAACAGAACCTCTGTCTCCTGGGCCTGAGTCTCATGCCACATTTACTACACAATATTGCCTCCACTCAATACGACCATCACCATTAATTATTAATAATTAGCTTGTTACATCTTCAAAGTTCCATAGAAATATTAACTATTTAATCCTCACAACAACCCCTTGTAGACCAGGTAATTACATATTATTTTCTCCACTTTACAGGTGTGCAAACTAAGACAGAGAGGTTAGTAACTTGCCAAAGGCATTAGGAGTGATACATTAATCCCATGCTTACATATTTGCCCCATGCTTCAACCAGCCTAGCAAAAAGAGATTCCTGAAGCATCCTGAAGGTGAAGGTAAGGAACAAAATACCTCCTGTTCAAACGAAATGTGTTACAAAGGATTAAGAAATGTGATCTAGTTTTCTGTACTTTTCCACAAGCATTTAGTATTTTCAACTACTCTCAGAGAAGCAAGAATATTTCGGCATTGCAAAGTGCACTATATTATCACTCCTGGAATTCTGTTGCTGATAATTAATATTCACATTACCAATCTATGTCAGATGGGGTCCATTTTGAGGTACTGTATGTAACAACATATCCTATTAATTAATAACTGTTTCAACTGAACGTTCTCTGTCTTGACTGGCTGTTTGTGCCAACCCTCTCTCCCCACCTTCCCTCATAGTCTTGTCACTACAGTTCAGTCCACACCTGCCCCTCTTACTCTTGTCTCCCCTACCCTGTCCCATAAACATCCCTTCCCTTCAACTTTCTCTCTCTCTTTGCTTCTCTTTCCGTTTAGCTTATCCCCTCCTAACTAAACCCACCCCCCAAAAAACTGTGGAACTAACACAACTTTGCAGCCATCACATTGTACACTCTGCTTGTGTGTTACACCCCTTCCCCCGACCCTGCGTCCGTCTTGTCTATTTAGATTGTAAGCTCTTCAGGGCAGGGACCATCTACTACTCTGTATAGTGCCTAGCACAATGGGGCCACATTCTTGGTTGGTCCTTAGGCAGTACCATAATAAACAATATTATAATGAGATACACTGACAAGTTACTGGCTTTACTGATTATTCATTTGGCACCCTCCCTGATTTTTAGAAACTTGAAAAATACTATTCCTAGCAATGCTGTCCCTTCCCATTTTTTCCCTCTGACAGCACTTGAAATGATTACATCTGTACTGCATACTTCTTGAGATTTGTTAGTTAGCTATTGCTTCTGATCAAGTGAGCAAGAGACGAAACAAAATACTGCTGGTTTTGGAGAAGGGCAGTGAAGGGGTTATCTTATGTTAAAAGGGAAGGCTACCCTGATAAAAGTTTCTGTCACAGGAGCCACAACATGACGCTAGAGCTACCACCATACCCCTCATCAGAGCACTCTGTGGATGGAACCCTCCACAGAATTTCCCAGGGTGAGCCGCCAGCATCCTGCATGAAGAAAAGAGCAACAGAAGCAATCTTCAGCAGCATTAGGGGCAAGGACTAGACAAGCCCAAACAAGGAGCCAGTAGCTACAGCAGTCTGCCTTCCTCCTTCCCGCAGCACCAGAGGGCAGCACATTTACACAGACAAAAGCCATTCAGTCAGCAATTCTGGATTCTGTGAGCTGTTTTGGGAGACTGATGGCTTGAGTGAGAGGTGTGAGACAGTTGTGTAGGGTTGAAGGGGCACGTGGAGATAACTGGGAAGAGGGGTAGGTAAGGACAAGCCCCAGTGGCAACTTCACAGTCCCAGACAGTAGTGACATATGAGCTTACATTCCAAAACTGACCAATGAACTTTCTGCCCTCTTCTGTCCAGTGGCTGTAAGAACCCACCCTAGACCCCTGGACTGCAAAACAGAGCAGGAGGTTCCTGACACAGGCATCCAAATGTGTGTGTGCTGGGAGAGACGAGTTAAGATGTTATGTAAAGGAAGAGGGCCCATTGTTCAAGGGAGTTGTGTGGATAGCTGTTTTTAAAAGAAAGAAAAACAAATAATGCTAGGATAAGCAGCAACTGGAGTGGGAAAAATATACATATACACAGTGAGACAAGGGACCCTGCCCGGAGATCACATTTTAAAGTGTACAAGACAGTACAAAACAATGCAGAACTATAAGTAGGGTATGTTATTTACAACCAGGATACTTCCCAGAACAAGCGAATTTTGAGATGTTTTTTGAAGGAAGAATTTCTTTACATGATTCTTTCGTAAAAAAAAAATTAAAAAATTAAGTATAGGCAATGTGGCATTGAGACATGGCAAGATCACAACCCAGAAGCTGGTCTTTCCTCTGTCTATTCCTTCCTGCTGTGACTCAGATTGCAGAGGTGTGCAGATGGATGGTTGGCTTGAACAGCAGTGGCAATAAAGCACTGAATTCAAGCTGTGAGGTTGGGATACATAGAGCTCATGAAGTCTTGTTCTGGAATAGCATATTGTGGGATTCTATGTGACAGAATATCCTGTAGCTGTGGGGAGGAAGGGAGATGGAGGGACTATCCTAACTTGTCCTATAGATTCAGGCCCTACAGAAAGTAGAAGTCCATGGCCTAGTGATAGAGGGCACCCTGCCGCTGTATCTGAGGGTAGTGGGTGGCTAGGGAGTCTGTTGGTTTAAGCAGGGCTACACACACACACACACACACCCCTCCCCCCCCCTGCAAGATTTCGCTATACCTGGTAAACCAAAAAGGTAGGTGCAGATTATATTAAGAAAGAAAACACATAGAAAAATACTTATGAATTCATATATGTAACAAAAGAAACTAAGGCCAGAATTTTTAACGGTAGGTGCCTAAAGCTAGGCTCCTAGTAAAAGTGTATTGATTTTCAAAGATGGTGAGCTCCTGTATCTCCCACTAACTTCAATAAGATTTATGGGTGTTCAGCACTACTGAAAATCAGGCTATTTATTTAGGTACCTAAATATTGCTTCAGGAACCTAACTTTAGGTTTAAAGCTTCTGGTCTTCATTTCTTTCATACAGTGATTAGTGGAGCTCTCCCTTACTGATTGGGCAGCCACCACAAGCCCCAGGAAGAGCCAAAATTAAACACGTTGCTGGTGCTATGGCTAGGTATTTCCAGATTCTAATACTTAGGTCATTTTTTACTGTAGTGTTCTAAATTCCTAACTCAGATGCTTAGTTTTTCTTTTGGCGTGTACACTAAATGCATGAGCAAAGAAACAACTTTCAGATAAGCTTACTCAGGACCACTTCAAAAAGTGACAAACTTCTCAGGCTCTCTCTATTTATTTGGTGAATATGAGGGAGAAATGGGGGGACAAAAAAGAACTTTTATAAAGATATATACGGTATTTGTTTCCACTTATTTTGCCAATAACTTCCATTGATATAGTTAGGAGATGAAAGATTACTGTCCAATGTTTTACCACTCAAGATTCTGTAAGAGTCTGTTCTATTGAATTTCAGCTTTGGAATTCTTTTTAAAAAGTTAATTAATAGGATATACAGAGAATAGTGTTTTATTTATATAGAATAATGTTACTCAGTCTTGCTTCTGTATCTCTAAGTGTTAGCTGTGGTGCAATTTTGTTAGTGGCATCCTTAAAAATACATACAATAATATATGGGTAAAAGCCGGCCACGCACAGCTACAATCAGAATACGTTAGTTTCTGCAAGAAGAAAAACTGACCACAAAACTAACACAAGTTCCTTTTTCCCCCTCTTTTTCCCGATAATTCACTTTTTCCCTTACATTATTTTTCCTTATAAGTTAAATGTTGATGTGGAACAAAAATTACTCCATAAAACATGAATCAGTGACCTAAGGGAAAATACTTGTCATCCTTTTCAGATGTTTCTTATCTCAGTTGCATAGTTAAGCAGTGCACAGTGGGATGAAACACTTTTAATGTGTAAACATTTCATAGAACAGAATATGAAGCCACATTCATACAAAGTCTTTCTGGAATCTGACTTCCCATTACTTTATATAGCTTCCTTCTTGCCTTTCCATAAGCAAATGCAATATACAATGAGTTCTGTGTTTAGTCTCAGAAATAGGGTACTACTTGGTTTTCTGACCCACTAACTTTCAACTTTAACACGCTGTTCTCAAAGAATTCTGTATTCATAAACCAAAGGGACTGCTACTTGCAGGAAAGGAGTTTAATGAATTGCAAAAAGGTTATAGTATACACTTTACACAGCAGGTTGCACCATTACTGAACAGAGACCATGAGAATTTAGCAATTGTAGAATTCTTCATTAACTTGTCCATTCAACTGAGCGCTTCTAGGCTGTTCCAATATAGTGAATTCTTGTTAAGAATGCTACTAGTGTTAATTCTAGCTGGGTGTATGTCACTTTTACAGCATGACCTTCCCCTTTTCCTCCTATTTCCTCTGTGTCAGGACTCTTAACTGCTATGTGCCTGATAACCATTAGCGAGGCAGGAAATCTGTCTCACTTAGTATTATGCCTTATACATTCCTGTTTCCTTACCTGGTGTGCTGTATGTATGCTCCCTGCTAATACACCTCCATATTTTCAATCTTGCCAGAGTGGGCCCAAATTTCATTATTTCATTTGTTATTTCCTAGCATATAATTACTCTATTAGTCAACACACCTGCCACAGAGCATGCTTTTAATTTTCAATACTGACATTATTATTGAGGCAGCTTTATTGATATTCTAATTCCACCTGGATCTCCTCTCCAGTCACAGAGCTATGTATGACGGAAATAATTTAGTCTGTTTTGCAGATGCATTATCCATTAATATCCATTGTGTAAAACTTGCATAAAATCTGAAACACTTGCTTCAAATATGGTTTGCAAACCATTACTCTGGGTTTTCCTTTTATAAACAAGGCTTACATCCTAAAAAGTGATGAATAATATCCAAGTTTTATTCCATTTCTTTGCACAAGTAATTTGGCTTCTGCAGTCATTTATTATTTTTAAACACATTTTCTCTTGGTAAAAAGGGTGATCTACATTTTTTCTTTTTGGTATACTCAAATTTCTCATGGTTTCAAATAATTGCATACAATAAATTCAGGGTATGTGAACCATAAAACAGTAGATATTTGATACAAAAGCTAATTATAGTGGAACAAAACTCCCTTTTTTCAGTTTTAAAGGTGTGTAACATGATAGATATGCTGACATCTTGCCCAATCTTCTTTTAGAGGAGTTAAAAATAAGGAAAACCAATAACACCAAATTCACAAAGGAGTAGCTGTCAACTTGTTTTGTAGGGGACACAGTACATGCATTCAAGAACAACATGTAAAACCATCATTTTACTAAGCTTCCGCTGCAATTAAATATTTCAGCTCCTGTAGCAGAACCCAGCATCATGCCAGTGATTCAGAGTGAATTATAGCAGTCTGCAATAAAGTCAGAGTGTTAAAAGTTTTTATGCTAATGTGAATTTTAACTATCAATATAATTTTTATCATCAGCTAATGTAATTGTGCAATCTGTTCTTACTCATATAAATATTGAATGAGTTTCAGAAAATCATTCAGCAATCTACTTCTATTAAAATATGCTGTGTCACTGAGGTCATGGCTACACTTGCAGATGTAGAGCACTGTGAGTTAAACCCGCCTTCGTAGAGCGCAGTAGGGAAAGCGCTGCAGTCTGTCCACGCTGTCAAGCGCACTGGTGTGGCCATATTTGTGGCAGCGGCATTGGGAGCGGTGCATTATGGGCAGCTATCCCACAGAGCACCTCTTCCCATTCTGGCGCTGTGGCTTGTGGGAAGGGGGTGGGGTCCTGTCCCAACGCCCCATGATGCATTGGTTCGCATCCCAGCATTCCCTTTGCTTCCGTCCACATTTGGCGCCATCTTTCAACATTTTTTGTACTGCGCGCTCTGTCTTCCCTTTCGGTCTGCAGGAATGGAGCCCGAACTGCTGAGGAGTATGCTGACGAGTCTCGCTAGCATATCACATTTGGCAGTCGAGTTATTCCTTATGATCCAAAGTGACAGTGAGGGCTCCGAAGATATCGACTCGTGTAACGCATATGACACGAGTTTGCTTGTGGCATTCACGGACATGCTCACCACCGTGGAATGCCGCTTTTGGGCTTGGGAAACAAGCACTGAGTGGTGGGATCACATCGTCATGCAAGTCTGGGATGATGAGCAGTGGCTGCAGAACTTTCGGATGAGAAAAGCCACTTTCGTGGGAAGGTGTGATGAGCTCGCCCCCACCCTCCGGCACAAGGACACGAGATTGAGAACTGCCCTGATGGTGGAGAAGCGGGTGGCTATTGCAACCTGGAAGCTGGCAACTCCAGACAGCTACCGATTGGTCGCTAACCAGTTTGGAGTGGGGAAGTCGACGGTTGGAATCGTGCTGATGCAAGTTTGCAGGGCCATTAATCGCATCCTGCTCAGAAGAACCGTGACTCCGGGTAACGTGCATGACATTGTGGCTGGCCTTGCACAAATGGGTTTCCCTAACTGCAGAGGGGCGACAGATGGGATGCATATTCGAATGCTGGCACTAGTCCACCTAGCCTCCGAGTACGTTAATCGGAAGGGGTATTTCTCGATGGTTCTCCAGGCACTTGTGGATCACCGTGGGCGTTTCATTGACATTAACGCGGGCTGTCCTGGAAAGATGCATGACGCACGCATCTTTCGGAACACTGGCCTGTTCAGGAAGCTGCAAGCCGGGACTTTTTTCCCAGACCAGAAGATCACCTTAGGGGAAGTCTAAATGCCCATTGTGATCCTTGGAGACCCCACTTACCCTTTAATGCCGTGGCTCATGAAACCCTACACAGGGAGCCTTGACAGAAGCAAGGAGCAGTTCAACAACAGGCTGAGCCGGTGCAGAATGACTGTGGAGTGTGCTTTTGGCCATTTAAAGGGCCGCTGGCACTCTCTGTATGGGAAGCTGGACCTGGCCGATGACAGCATCCCTGCGGTTATATCCGCGTGCTGTACCCTCCATAACATTTGTGAAGGGAAGGGTGAAAGATTCACTCAGACATGGAACTCGGAGGTTCAACACCTGGAGGCTGAATTTGAACAGCCAGAGAGCAGGGCTATTAGAGGGGCCCAGCGCGGGGCTGCAAGGATTAGGGATGCCTTGAGGGAGCAATTTGAGGCTGAACGCCACCAGTAATGTCTGGTGCCCTGCATGGGAGTGAAGTGCAGTTGTTCCAATGTTAGTAGGAATCGGTGTTTGCTACGCTAACTTGCAGTGTCTGTTTCTTTCCTGGGCTATGGTATCTTTTACTTTATGCAATAATAAAGAATGTTTTCAAAGCCAAAAAATCCATTTATTGAAAAGAGACACAGCTGCTTGGGAAACAGAAAGGGCAAGGGGGTGGGGAACGGTACAATCACAGATTTGCGTATGTCCTGTCTGGAGTGCTGTGCAATGAGTGCTGCACTTCAGGATGGCTATCCTGCATGGTAATGGGGTTTGAGTGCAGAGGGTAAGGGTCGTAGTTTTCAAGGCTGGGTGGTGAAGCTACAGGTGTTGGAGGCAGCTGGTGGCAGTAAGAACCCAGATGTTGGGGAAAGTGGGTTGGAGGTGACATGGGGGCACAAGGGAAAGAGTTTCGGGACAAGGGCTGCAAGGGCGGGCGGGCGCGGTAGTGCTCTGCCTACATTGCTACGAGTGCCTGTATTGAGTTCGCTTGGCGCTCCGTGATGCTTAGCAGCCGCTCCATGCTTTGGAGCCGGCAATCCGCATTCTGCTGGAGGACCCTCCTTTCACTCTCCCGCCACTCCTGCACTTTTTGATTTTCATTACTTGAATGCTGCATTACTTCATGCAACACGTCTTCCTTGCTTCTACGTGGCCTCTTTCTGATTCTTTGGAGTCTTTCAGACGGTGATAACATGGACGGCTGAGATCTGAAGGTTGCATCTGTAAAGGCAAAATGCAACACTTAACAGAGGCAGCATTGTTCACACCAGACAGAGCAATGATTCCCCCGTACTTAAGGGCAAGCACAGTCTACACAACAACATAATTTGCCCATCCCAAAACGAGTGCACATAACCCATGGGAGCCTCTAAATGGTGAGTAAGCACAGGGTCAAGCGTGACTGATTGTTTCACGGCTGTACTGTCCTCTGGGTTTCTGTGTCATAGGGAGAGCCAACAGCGGCAGGGGGCCCCTACACTGAACACTGTCCCCACATTTTCCACAGGAGTTCGTCCTGAAAGATATCTCGCTGCTGAGGGGTACCTGGGAAGCAAGGGAGGGTCTTCTACTGCAATGCAGCTTCCGTCCTGGCCCATATGCAGCTTGCCTGTGTGCAGCAATGGTCCCCCCGCCCCTCACGGCACAGTGGTGCGGACAAGTTAGACTGACTGGGACAAGGACCACAGTGGCTCTCCCGAGAAACCTGTGCAAGCGCATTGCCCAAGTTCTGGATGAGACCTTTGAAGAGATCACTGAGGACGATTACCGCGATGTGAGAGAGCACATCAACGCCCTATTACGCATCTAGGCATGCATGCAGCTCTAACTCTCCTAGCCCCAAGACCCCGCACCAAATAACTTCCTTCCCAAACTAAAAGCCACTTACCAGGAACCTCTTCTGATGTTTGTCCTTCCCCAAGCACCGGCCACCGCGACTGGCTACCTTCCTCCTGGCTTGAGAACAGCTCCTGGCTGCATGCATCTAGGGATTCCGGGGTGTCTTCCTCTGCCTCAGCACCCTCGTGCCTGCTTTGCTCCTCCTCCTCCTCCTGCCGCCTTGTTGCACTGGGCTCTGAAGTGTCCATGGCAGTCTCTGGAGTGTAGGTGGGGTCGCCCCAAGTATCGCATCCAGCTCTTTGTAGAAATGGCAGGTCGTGGGGGCAGCACCGGAGCGGCGGTTTGCCTCACGGGCTTTGTGGTAGGCATTCCGCAGCTCCTTCACTTTAATCCTGCACTGCACTGCACTGCGTCCCGGTCATGGCCCCTTTCCATCATGTCCCTTGATATCTGCCCGAAGGTATTGTAATTCCTACAGCTGGAGCGCACCTGAGACTGGACAGCTTCCTCCCCCCAGACACTGATGAGGTCCAGCAACTCACCATTGCTCCATACTGGGGCTCGCCTGGCACGTGGAGGCATAGTCACCTGGAAAGATTTGCTGATAGCACTCCACGCCTGGCTGAGCAAACAGGAAGGGATTTTTCAAAATTCCCAGAGAATTTAAAAGGTGGGTCTGACGGTTGGTCACCTGAGGGCAGGGCAGTAGAGTTCAAAGTGATGACCAGAGTGGCTAGCACAGGCATTGTGGGACACTTTTGGAGGCTGATCAGAGCACACTACAGGACCAGGGCGTCCACACTGGCGCCCCAGCACTCCAGCGGGGGCGCAGCAAACATTATTCCACTAGCCAAGGTGGAGTACCAGCAGCGCTGTAGCCACAGAGTCAGAGCATGCTACGTGCCTTGCCAGTGTGGACAGGTAGCGAGCTAGTGCACCCGGGGCTCCTTTATTACACTGTAATTTGCAAGTGTAGCCAAGGCCTCAGTTTCACCGATTAATTATATTGTGTTAAGGAAGAATTAAGTCTCTTGACATGTATTGCTTTTTACTACAGAGTGCCTTAAGAGTTATGCATGAAGGAAGAGACTATGTGGAAACATCCAACTAGTCTATCTCCTTTTATGCTCTTTTTTCTGTGCTCAAAGTGCTTGGGTGAAATCCTGACCCCATTAAAGTCCATGGGAGTTTTGCCAGCATTTCACACACAACCTTTTCTTAGGATATGTCTACACTCAAAACACTGCAACTGCACCACTGTAACACTTCAGTGTAGACACCTACTACAGGTTTCAGAGTAGCAGCCATGTTAGTCTGTATTCGCAAAAAGAAAAGGACTACTTGTGGCACCTTAGAGACTAACAAATTTATTTGAGCATAAGCTTTCGTGAGCTACAGCTCACTTCATCGGATGCATTCCTGTGGCATCTTAGAGACTAACAAATTTAGTCTCTAACGTGCCACAGGAAGTTAGTCTCTAAGGTGCCACAGGAATGCATCCGATGAAGTGAGCTGTAGCTCACGAAAGCTTATGCTCAAATAAATTTGTTAGTCTCTAAGGTGCCACAAGTACTCCTTTTCTTTTTGCGGACACCTACTACAGTAACAGAAGGGGTTCTCCCGTCACTGCATTTAATCCACCTCCCCAAGAGGCAGTAGCTAAGCTGACAAGAATTTTTCTGTAGACCTAGAACTGTCTACAGCTACATCTCTCAGGGTGTGAATTTTTCACACCCTGAGAGAAGTAGCTATACCGATGGAAGTTTTCAGTGTAGTCCAGCCTTTACTTTCCTGTAGATACTCTAACTCCTTCACAGCCACCACTGATTTCTCTAATTCAGAAAGGCACAACCTGTGATATTGTGGTATAAAGGTATTTATATTGGGTTATGGTGTAACCAGAACATATGAAGTTATTTCATGTCATAACAAACATCACAAAGCAACAACAAAATGTCATGCCTACAGTAAGTGAAGGACTCATCTCCCATCACGTTGCCCAATTTCCTAGTTTAGGGCTAGACAATGCATTTTAGCACAGCCCTGAGTAAAACAGTGGGTAGCTGGACTGCACCACAAAGAACCACAGAAGACGTGCTTTTCTGCCCACCTTAGTTCACTGGTGTGTAATCTGCGACAACCCTTTTTGGTTCATATTTCTCTCCCCACACAGTCAGCTGGCTCTGCCGCCCCATGTTCCACCCACCAGAACCATGGCTCAGCCTACACGTCACCTCTCCCACTTGCTTCCTTGGGATGTAATATCTGGCTCTCAGCCTCTGTGCTCCCCCCAGCACTTGGAGGTAAGATCC
The DNA here is from genome assembly GCF_965152275.1 of Natator depressus. Lineage (NCBI taxonomy): Eukaryota > Metazoa > Chordata > Testudines > Cheloniidae > Natator > Natator depressus. The sequence continues at coordinate 40,297,361 of NC_134234.1, forward strand.
ACGTAGCTCTAACTTGGCAGACAAATTGGAGAAGAAGGGAGAAAAGCTTTACTCCCCCCCCCCCCCCGCATGATCATATAAGGGCTAGATTGTCACTAGCCCTAAGATGGCTTACAGTTCTTTATAACACTTTCCCATTTCAATTAACAATAACTGAGTCATCAGTAAAACTTGCTACCTCACTATTCACCCTTTCTGCCAGGTTGTTAATAGATACAGAACACTGAACCCAGTAGTGATCACTGAGGAACACAACCATTGATATCCTTCCATGTTGGAAGCTATTTAGACTCTGCTTCCTTTTCATTCAAAAGCCTCTATGTGCATATATTTTCAGCTTACAATTGTAGAGTGGTACCAAATTCTCTCTTGTACTCCATTCCTGAATTATGAAATCACCAAGTTTAGAATTGGTGGGTGACTAAACCCTAAGATCCTGTAGGCCGAAGTTTTCAAAAATAGGAGATTAAGCTCCATATCCATCTTTAGGCCCTTACAGGTAGTAATTTTTAAAGACCCTAAATGACTTAAGAGCACAATCCAACTGAATTCAATGGCACTTGTGTTCCTAAGTCACTTAGGCACTTTTGAAAATTACCACCCGACAAGCTAACTTTAGGCTCCTTTTTTAAGAAAAGGGATTGTGGTCAGAATATTTTCATAATTGTAAATGCTAGACCTGAATAGAGATTTATGTTGCAGTGCCAGTTTATCTCAGTCAAAAAAATCAGGTGACCTACCTAATGTATTCCAGAGCAGTTGTTATCTGCTGTTGCACAACATCATAAAGTTTCACTCTGAAGCCTCCACCAGCAAACACCATAGCCCAGCTGCGACCAATGAGTCCGCTAAAGAGGAAATAAATAAAAATGTTTATGCGTGTAACTACATGGTTCACTTCTGCACCATCAAAAGGATTGGCACTCAATTGATTTAAATGAGTATTGACTTTTCCTACCTGAGAAAAATGTGCACTGAATGCAGTGGACTGCAATATGGACTCTATCTGTCTGAACACCAATATAATAATTTATATGACTAATCATAAAGGATTTTGGAGGGGCAGGTAGCACGGAAACTAGAGAAGAGGACATAATAGTGAAAGGCTGGAAGAGGGAAGGACAAAGAGGGGGGCACAAATAATTTGCGGTTTTGTTTTTTATTTAAACTGTTAAAATAAGCTCTCAATGATGTGACAAGTCACTGAAAACATAGTACTCTGTTCTGAGTTACACCTCCTGGACAATGCAGTTCAGGAGGTACAGCAGGAGATGAGAAGAGGGGCAAATATGGCTTTAAGGCATCTTTGTGTCCTCTGAATTCTGGACACACCCCAAAGCTTGAGTTAGACCAGCCTAAGAACTCCCATGCTGAGGTGTGCCACCAGGCTGTAGCCTGTGCAGAAGAGCTCAGTCAACAGCCTTTGGAGAGGTCATGTCACAGCTTGCAACCTGCATGGTACAAACGAGTGAAGAGCAGCACAATGATAGTTCATATTTCTATAGCATCTACTCTCCCAGGATCTCAAAGCAATTCACAAATATTAATAAATTAAGCTTCACAATATCCATTATTCTCAGATAGGGACACTAAGGTACAGAGTGGTTAAATGACTTGACTATCGTCACACAGCAAATCTGTAACAAAGCCAAGAATAGAAACCAGATCTTCTTACTTCCATTCATGTATTTTTTAACTATTACACCATGTTTCCTCTTGTTGCTGAGAGGAACTGCTCTTGTATTTCCCTTTGAACTGCATGAGTGCCACAGACTTGGAAAGTTTCATTCTACAAGGCCATGTGACCAACAGTGAAGAAGGACATGGGTAATGAAAGAGAGAACCAGCAACAGGCCAGGGGGCAACGGAAAGGCAGAAGAGAAAAGAAAACCGGAAAAGTCTTGCTCCAGCCTTCAGTTAAAAACAAAACAGGAAGCTTTTCAAGGAGACAGAAGGAAACAATGGAAATAATTGGAACAAAAACAGAATTTAACTTCACATTAAATGTTGCTGAGCTGGCGCAAAGCTGTTCTCTCCTCTTTCTCTGAAGAAAGAAACAGGATTCCATTAAAAAAAAAAAAGCCCCAGTTCTCATCAACTTCTAAGCAGTTTCCTGAACCCATGCAGATATGGGATTAAAACTTGTTAGCCACTGTGGCATCCTTATATTGTGGTTATCACTGAAGTATTTGTCAAGTGCTTCTTAAACTATTATAAGCTTCTTATTATTTTGCACCTTCAATATTAAGGAGAAATCCATATATTGTGGTGTCTTGATCCCAAGAAAGAAGTCAAGTTTTAGCATGCTTTTTAAAATCTCCGTTCTATACTTTGACTAACACACTCAGAGAGCACAGCACTTGTAAGATGTCAAAACAACACTGGTGCAAGAGGGACCCAGGACTTAGTTTCAGGTAGCTATAGTGTGCCCACCTCTCACAACATTCCCACACTTTGTCTTGGTTAGGTCATGTCGTATGGTGGCATTACACATTATGTACAGACAGGACAAGACTTCTGACCCTCAGCATACCAATGGCAAATGACGGGTAACTAAGTGTGACCCCTAGTATTAGTCTAGTCACTGTCATGTGACAGCATGAAGACACGTGCCTGAAAATATAAGTCACACCTCAAATGGTCTCTCAAGGCAGGTGGCAGAGTACTTTAGCCAGTCAGTAGCAGGTGTGCATTTACAGTAGTTACTCAGAGCCATTGATAAATCTGAAGTAACTGGAAAAAGCTACTTTTTAAAACTGATTAGCTTTTTTATTTAATCTCAAAAACAAATTGAAATGAGACTTGTATTAATGCCTCAGTCCCAAAATGCTACTTCTTCATGTCTTGCTTCAAATAAGTATCATTGTGATATTGTATCTTATCTCTAAGCTTCTCTGCATGCTTTATGACCTTTACGTAAACCTGAACACAACTTTATTCACCCACACATCATGCAGAAAAATACATGGAGCGTTGTGCTTCACAGTAAATGAATATGGAGAAAATGAGCACATGCTCACCAAGCTATAAAAAGGCGTAACAAAAAAGACTACACTGGACTGCAGCACACAGTTTTCAGAAGGATCCAAATTTATCAGTAACAGAATGACACATGAACATATAGTAAACCAATCACATTAGAGCAAAAGTTTTCCCAGCTGGAGAATAATTTTAAAGGGGATGCCTTTTGTACTAATTCTGAGTAATCTTCACTGTTGCACAATTTAGATAGATTATTCTCAGCTAACACCTCGCTGTGGTATCTGGCTGCTGTTACAGCAGCAAAAACTAACGCAACATTTTGTGCCTGCACCTATTGGCAGCACACAGACAGCATCAGGAATCGATACCAACAGCCCAAAGTCCAGGGCTGTGGTTTCACTGCCAGGGTTGAGGTGAAATGCCCAAACCCTTCCCACTTCCCTGTGGCATTTGTCACCAGAGCCCCTGGTGGCTCTCAGCACCGCCGGTACCTGCTGCTCCCTCTGGCCACTGCATCTAGACTCTAGACCCTGCCTCCAAACAGGAGAGACCGCTGGAGCTTACCTGCCAATCACCACAACCTGTCCCGCCTGGGTAGGCTCCATGTCCTGGAGGGACCCCTGCCGCTGCAGGAGGGGCGCTAGAGCGGCAAGAGCGGGACGCACCGCCACAGCCGTAACCTCCTGGGGCAGCCTCCTGCCTGAGGACACTCTCTCCCCATCCCTCACAGGATGTCACAGCCTCTCTGATTGGCTCCCTGTACACGTGTTCCGATTGGCTCTCCGAAAGGCCCCTAAGCAGCGGCTCCTATGGAGGCCCTGTGCCGAGATGTTTCGCTTTCCCGACGGGGAGAAAAAAAGAGGGGCGGGCGGGCACGACAACCATCAACCCGTAATTACCAGGGGTTAGGAGCGTGATTCTCTTTCTCGCTCATTGTGAGAACGACTGGGGAGGGTGGAATTTGGAGGCAGAGAGTCTCCAGCTGGGCTATCTTTGGGGAGCCCCATCTCCCCGTCCTCACCACAAGCGCCCAAACGCCCCCATACAAAGTCCCCTAGTCTTAACTCCTTCCCCCTTGCAACCCTCCCCGCAGTGCAGCTCACTCTCATCTCTCCTACCATCCCCCCAAACTCCTCCCAAAGCTTCCCCTATAGGAATGCCCCCTCTCTCTTGCTTGCCCCCACCTTCACATCAGCTCCCCCTGGTGGTGCCTCTTCTCCCTACCCTTCCGTGGGCAGCGGGAGGGTGCACTGGAAACATCCCTTGCCCTCCCCACCAGGCAGTGCAGTCATTGCTGAGGCCCAGGGCACCAGCACGCTGCACAGGCGGGTGATCAGCATCCTGGTGCGGAGGGGGGACATGGAATTCCAGCTATTGCTTATCAGCAAGGAAAAAGGAGCACATGGTTCTACAGTTGTTCTGCCCTGATTGGTGTGCCTGTCATTCAGGCAATGTCTCACCTCTTCCCCACCCCTCTCTACCCCACCACTGTTTTACCTACAAAGATGACAAACTCCTACCCTTTTGCCATGCCACCTATAATGTCCATGCAGTACAGGCAGGACTCGAGTGTTTAAGGTCCTTTGAAAGAACTACACACATTAAAGTGCAGGGTACTCAGTGTATTTACCCCAGAAAGAGGAATTGCTGAGCTGACCCTCTTTGTTTAAATTAAAAGTTCCCAATAATGAGATTGGCAGGTCTTTTCCTAACACAGAGTCTGGACAGAAAGAAGTACTATAATTTGTCAGACCACAGTTGTCCTCATTTCCAAATGAACTATTTGCCTTAAGCCTAACCAGTGATGTGCCTTGATAGCAGCTCCATACTGAGGTTGAAACCTTCAAAATCCATTCTGTGCATTTGTATGGCAAGAGAGGTTTATTATTTTAAAACAGTAAGTTTCCATTAGAACTAAGAAAAAATAATGGAAATATTTCTGTTGATCTGGTTTTGTAAAAACTTATTTTTTTAAAAAACAAAATGTTGTGCCACATTTGACTTGATAATATTCATTTAATGCCTTCAATTGGTTTACAGTATCCTCTGTTCCTATTGTAGTGCTGCGTCTCCTATCATTGTGCACTAATCGAATGGATTCGCCTCATGTCTAAGCATTCTCTCTTGTAATCTTACGCTGGATTTCCCTGAAAACAAAAAATAAAAAGGTTAATATTTTAAATTCATAGATTACAATGACAGGAGGGACCACTGTGATCACTGACCATGGTCTTCTGAATAACACAGACCTTAGGACTTACCTCAATTAATTTTTGTTTGAACTGGAGCCTCTTTTTTAGAAAAAATATCCAATCTTGATTTTAACAGTGCCGATGATGGAGAATCCACAGCAATTAACAATTTGCATCTCATTTCTAGTCTGAATTTGTCTAGCTTCAATTTCTTGCCGTTGGATCATATTATACCTTTGCCTGCTAAATTGAAGAGCCTATTATTAAATATTTGTTCCCCATGTATGTACTTATAGACTGTGATCACATCACCCTTAACCTTCTTTTGTCACACCTGCTCTTAAAAGCTATAGCATTGTGGTATTAGCATTACAGTAGTGGTTGAAAAGACACTTCCATTCTAAGCACCTGTTTTCAGGAGCTTATACGTTTCAGAAACATTTGGGTTAAAAATTATTATACTCAGACCATATGTGAATGTTTGTTATTTTCTTGGTAGAGTCTGGTGAACCTCTGTTGGGATAATTCACAAATGGCCTAGCATTTTAAAGGTATTTTTCACATATTCTTTTTAATTCTTCATTAAATTAATTTAAAATATCATTTTCTAAATGTTCTAAATGCTCCATCTGGGGGTGCAGTCCCTGGGGTGGGGCCGGAGATGAGGAGTTTGGGGTGCAGGTGGAGGCTCTGGGCTGGGGCCGAGGTGTTCAGAGTGCAGGAGGGGGCTCAGGGCTCGGGCAGGGGGGGTTGAGGCATGGGAGGGGGTTTGGGGTGCAGGCTCCGGGTGGCGCTTGCCTCAGGCAACTCCCAGGAATCTGCCAGCATTTCCCTCTGTCTCCTAGGCGGAGGCCTGGCCAGGCAACTCTGCAGCTGCCCCTGCCTGCAGGCACTGCCCCTGCAGCTCCCATTGGCCGCGGTTCCTGGCCAATAGGTACTGCGGAGACGGTGCTCGGGGTGGGGAGCAGCATGCAGGGCCCCCGTTGCCACCCCTAAGCCTAGGAACCAGAGAGAGATGCCTGCAGCTTTCTGGGAGCCACGGAGTTGGTTGGCACCTTGCCTGCCCCGCTGTGGGCGGCCAACTAGACTTTTGACGGCATGGTCAGCAGTGCTGACCGGAGCTACCAGAGTCCCCTTTCAACTGGGCATTCCAGTCGAAAACCACATGCCTTGCAATCCTATACTGGAGCCTGACCCCATTAGCCATTACCCAGGCAAAACTTCCACAGAAGACAATAACAGATTCTTCTGTGTAAGAACAAGACAACAGGCATATTCCCTGCTGTCACTGATGCTCAGACAGTCTAATGCTTCCACGTGGTCAATGAATAGATGGATGGGCAAGAACAGGAAAAAGAAGAACAATGAAAAGATTAGAAAAGGAAAAGGGGAGTACATGGGAAGTGAGATTTCCAAGGTCAAAATGACAGGAGAGAGGGTGGAATAAGGAAAGAAGAGTTCCCTTGTCTGTCACAACATAAATATTTGCAGATCCGTTAATTTGAGTAGATGGCTGGTGACTCTTCTCTTTCCTGATGTAAACAGAGTCAGGATGAGCTCTACCCTGACATCTGGTGGCGAGTTGTGGAAAAGAACTTCAGGGGCTGATCTCATTTGTATAGGCACACCCACCCCACCTAGATGGTCACTCTGGCTGCTGTAGGAACCCCAGTTTCTCTGTTATTGGGGCAGAAAGAATAAACTGTTATTATCCTGATTATGTAAATCAAGGACGGTGGAACTGTACTTGGCCTTTTGTTATGATGGAGGGACTCGCCATCAACTAAGCAGCACTTGCTAGGCAAGGGTCATGGGTTCCAAAATCCAGTGAATTGAGGAAGGTGAGGGATAGGTATTAAATGCCTTGTGGTATGTCCCCCTGTGAGGGCCCCAAATTCTAATTGCACTGTCTCCTCTCTCCACTGTGGAATATCAGAGCTAATTTTGATTCTATTAGGAGTCTAGTTACAAGCTGTGAGCTGAATTCACCAGTACTGAGGCTCCCCTACTACAAGCTGAAATTACTAAAGAGTTAAAATTACTAAAAGGTGAAATCAGTGAGTGCTGTGTTAGGTGGCGCAGGGCCTGAAGATATATTGCAGGGTGGCTTATGGGATGGCTGGCGGAGCAGTCGGCTTGGGACCACGTAAGGTGCCCCTTCACCCCTGCATTTCCACCCAGGCTGGGAGGTAAAATTCTGCAGATAAACTTTCGAACTCTGGGGCTGCATTGACCAGGGACAGAGGCTTTTGGGTTGTTGGACTTTTGGGACTTTGGGTGACTTTTGGGTTGCTGGACTCAAGAACCAAAGGGAAAGGACATGGCCCAATTTGCTTGGGGTGGGTTTTTGCTCATGGGTTGTGTTATGAATCCTGTTGGTGGTGTTTCCCCAACATAATGCCACATTGTTTCTCTCTGTTATCAAAAGGCTTTTGCTACACTGAGACTTTGTGCTTGCGAGAGGGGAAGTATTGCCTCTTAGAGGTGCCCAGGGGTAGTGGTATACGTTTGTCCCAGGTCACTGGGTGGGGGCTCAAGACAGTTTTGCATTGTGTTATTGGAATGGAACCCCTAGATACTGAACCCAGCCCTTGTTGCTGCCAACTCTGATGGGCAGAAGGGTTACACTGTGATCCCTGTGGAAAGATCAAAAACCTTAAGCCTATTTAGCAGAGATGTGATGAAAGATTCTGGGCTTAATTAGAAAAAGAAAGCAGAGTTTATCTTGACATATGAGATGTCCAAGTGGAGCAAACATGCACTCACCAAACTGGGCGTTCTTTTCTTCTCTCAATGCAGAGATTCTTTCTTCTTAGTCTAGAAGCAGTAGGAGAAGCCTTTCACAGTTTCATTGACAGCAGCAAAGATGACCACTCCATTATTTTTTTGTATGTGTTCTCTGTTAAACATGCTCCACTTTTATACCATATAAGGGCAAAAAACCTGCTATTGGCTGAAGACAGGATCTTACTGTAGGGGGAGGAGCTAGGGATCTATAAGAGTAGCTTGGTGAAGCAAAGCAGGGCAGAGCAAATTATTATTTTAAAAAGACTGAAATGGATATATGCAGGAAAGTAAATGTTTGTTTTCTCCCAGGAAAGCAAGGAATCATGTATCTCTGAAATACAAAGTGTTTCTTAAGTTAGGAAAAATATACCAAACCCAGTGGAGTGGAATGAAAACAGAGGCATAGTTCACATCTGTTAAATATTAAACGCATTACTTGGTCACTAAAGCAATTGGAAACAGCATGTTTCAGTTGAAACAAACTAAGGTATGTTGCTAGTTACAATACTAAAAGCTCAGACAAAACTGATCATGCTGAAAAATGAAAAGTTAATTAAAATGCTTTTGTTTTAGTAACATTTATCCATTTTTTGTAAAGTTAAATGTAGCCAGTAATGTTCAATGCAAATTATCAAAAAGAAAAGGAGTACTTGTGGCACCTTAGAGACTAACCAATTTATTTGAGCATGAGCTTTCATGAGATGCATCCGATGAAGTGAGCTGTAGCTCACGAAAGCTCATGCTCAAATAAATTGGTTAGTCTCTAAGGTGCCACAAGTACTCCTTTTCTTTTTGCGAATACAGACTAACATGGCTGTTACTCTGAAATGCAAATTGTGATTCTAACTTATTACCAATCTTATATGTAAAAATACTATGATCCTGTAAAAAGCTGTCTACATGAGGCAAAAGAGCAAGTGTATTAGGAAGGTAGATGTTACAAAGGACATGCTATAAATGTGATTTTTACAGAAAAATGTTTTAAAGATGGATTTCCTTGTTAGATAACATCTGCTTTACACACAAGCTACAACACAAGCACTGTTCATAATCAAGATTTTTTTCACTATATATTTTAGACTTATTTATTTATTTTCAAATTCCATATTGGATCAGTTTATGTATTTAGGTAAAGTGAGAGTACACTGAATTGCTGTTTGGAATAGAATACTATATATACACACTAGATCACCTATGCTCATAACTATATTACTGTGATTGATTTTGCTTTTGTGCTGTATATTTTACTTTTCTAGATCAGTTTTTAAAAATATCTGCTGTTGACCATTTTTAGTGTAATATGGAAGACAAGGAAAAAATGTCATTTAAAGGGCCCAATTCTGAAAACGTTATTGGGCCTACTGCTTACTGCTGGTACCATGAGTAGCCTTAGGGACTCCAGTACTATTTTCTGACTTTTATTCTCTTAAATCAAAGAACAAAATAATATCAATACACTTTATAAATAAACCTTTTAGAAAGCCAGGCATGCAAATACTTCCTACCATTATTTTAATTGGGCTACATTTCACATATTCACAGACCAAAAAAAGCTTTTTTAAGTTAAAGTTGCTATAGTAAGTACTATGCATTGGAAGAAATAAATATCAAGAATGGTGAAAAAAAATGAGTATGGATAAAGAGTTGATGTGTATATAGATTCAAATATCCATATTGTTCATGTACTCTAACAAAAAACATATACATATAACAGGCAACATACGACACATCTTGCAAGCTCTTTTCCCCAAGATATAGCAATCAAGAAGCTTATCAGTTAATTTATTAAATAACGTTTTAAAAAACTCACTTCAACACATTATCTGTATTGATTGTAGCTGTCTAGTAGCCAACTACATAAGCAATAGCCTTTGCAGCATATTATATATAATAATTAATTAGGCAGATATTGCACAATGAGCACCCCCCGTCCCTTAGAACTTACAAGGTTTGCATGGACTCCCACAAATACTGGAGTGCAGCACATAAAGCATTGTGGGATAAAACAACAGTGATTACATGACCCTTGGGGTAAGTTTGTTGTCTGTAGCATGTATGTTTGTGGTGTGCTTGCTGCTTGACTGAAATATGGTGTGGTGTGTTCGTTTGGGGGATCACGTGCCAAGCCTAGGGGCCTGGTAGGCAAGGCTGAGAGCTTCTTAACAAGGCTTTGATCCCTAAGCCCGTTAGCATCCATCAACCCTTAACCAGGGGGCAAGGCTACTGAGGAAGACTAGGGCTTTAAAAAGCCTGCTCCTAAGCAACCAGAGGAGTTAGTAAACAGGGGAGTTTTGCAAGGGAGTTTAGAAGGGGATGGTGAGGGGGAAGCTAGATATACTTAACATTCTTTAAACTTAAGGCAATAAACACCCCTGATAAAAACAAAACAACAAAGGAAGGAGCGGCAGGAGTGAACAGAGAATGCAGGCAGAAGTCCAGCAACAGAGTTGGGGCTATCCAGTTTATTTACATTCCACGTAGCATGTATGATTATCTGCCCTATAGACAGGTGGCGTATGTGTGCATTTGGTGCCAGGAGCTCCTGGCCCTCAGAGACTGTGTACGGGCTATGGAGGCTAGAGTGGCTGAACTGGAAGAGCTAAGGTAGACAGATAGTTACATATATGAGACTTTCCAGGACACAGTAGAACGGTTCTACCCCTGGTCTGACAGCCTCTGTGCTGTTGAGGAGGATGAAAGTCTCAGGGAAGGAAAACATCCAACTGGAACAGAGGGAAACGATCCCATAGTTGGGACCCTCCTTCCAGATGATGTCATAGTATCCTCTCGCACTGAGGATACCTCTCCGGGGAGGGAACTCGAGGTATTAGGAAGAGACAGGTAATAGTTATGGAGGATTCAGTCATTAAAAACTTAGATAACTGGGTTTGCGATGACCGGGAGAATTGTATGGTGACTTGCCTGCCTGGTGCAAAGGTTGCGGATCTCTCGAGACATCTAGATAAGTGTGCTGGGGAGGAGCTGGTGGTCATGGTACATGTAGGTACCAATGACATAGTGAAGGAAAGGAGAAAGGTCCTGGAGGCCAAATTTAGGGAAGAGATTGAAGGTCCAGGAACTCCATGGTAGCAGTCTCTGAAATGCTTCCAGTTCCACATGCAGGACTAGTTAGGAAAAATGGCAGGGTCTCAATGCATGGATGAGGTGATGGTGTAGGGAAGAGGGGTTTAGATTTATTAGGAATTGGGGAAACTTTTGGAAAAGGGGGAGCCTATACAGGAAGGATGGGCTCCACCTAAACCGAAATGGAACCAGATTGCTGGTACTTAACACTGAAAAGGTTGTAGAGCAGTTTTTAAACTAAGGGCTGGGGGAAAGCTGACAGTTGCGGAGGAGCATGTGGTTCGAACAGAGACATCCCTTAGGAGAGGATCTATTAATGGAGATTCTCTATGTGCTAGAAGGAGAAGATGGAAGACGATAAAATACAGTTAGGATCTGATGAGAAACAGTCAAATTAAAAAGAGTCCTATTCAGTTACATCATGTAATGGCAGACAGCTAAAAGTGACAGTTTTTTAAAGTACTTATACACAAATGCTAGAAGTCTAAATAATAAGATGAGTGAACTAGAGTGCCTCGTATTAAATGAGGATATTGATATAATAGGCATCGCAGAAACTTGATGGAAGGGGGATAATCAATGGGACACAGTAATACCAGGGTACAAAATATATCGGATGGACAGAACAGGCTGTGCTGGTGGGGGAGACGTAATATATGTGAAAGAAAGCATAGAATCAAGTAAAGTAAAAGTCTTAAATGAACCAAACTGTACCATAGAATCTCTATGGATAGTAATTCCATGCTTGAATAATAAGAATATAGCAGTAGGGATATACTACTGACCACCTGACCAGGATGGTGATAGTGACTGTGAAATGTTCAGGAAGATTAGAGAGGCAATAAAAATAAAAACCCCAATAATAATGGGAGATGTCAACTATTGTCATATTGACTGGGTATGTCACCTCAGGATGGGATGCAGAGATAAAGTTTCTTGACACTGTAAATGACTGCTTCTTGGAGCAGCTAGTCCTGTAACCCATGAGACGAGAGAGAATTCTTGATTTAGTCCTAAGTGGAGCACAGGATCTGGTCCAAGAGACGAATACAGCTGGACCGCTTGGTAATAGTAACCATAATATAATTAAATATAACATTCCTGTGGCGGGGAAAACACCACAGCAGCCCAACACGGTAGCATTTAATTTCAGAAAGGGAAGCTACACAAAAATGAGGAAGTTAGTTAAAAAGACATTAAAAGGCACAGTGCCAAAAGTGAAATCCCTGCAAGCTGCATGAAGACTTTTTAAAGACATCATAATAGAGGCTCAACTTAAATGTATACCTCAAATTAAAAAACATAGTAAGAGAACAAAAAAAGTGCGACCGTGACTAAACAACAAAATAAAAGATGCAGTGAGAGGCAAAAAGGCATTCTTTAAAAAGTGGAAGTTAAATCCTAGTGAGGAAAATAGAAAGGAGCATAAACGCTGGCAAGTGAAGTGTAAAAATATAATTAGGAAGGCCAAAAAAAATTTGAAGAACAGATACCTTTTGAATCTTTGGCTAATAGCAAAAAAATTGTTAAGTACATCAGAAGCAGGAAGCCTGCAAAACAACCAGTGGGGCCACTGGATGATTGAGATGCTAAAGGAGCACTCAAGGACCATTGCAGAGAAACTAAATGAATTCTTTGCATTGGTCTTCACGGCTGAGGATGTGAGGGAGATTCCCAAACCTGAGCCATTCTTTTTAGGTGACAAATCTGAGGAACTGTCCCACATTGAGGTGTCATTAGAGGAAGTTTTGGAACAAATTGATAAATTAAACAGTAAGAAGTCACCAGGTCCAGATGGTATTCACCCAAGAGTTCTGAAGGAACTCAAATGTGAAATTACAGAACTACTAACTGTAGTCTGTAACCTATCATTAAATCAGCTTCTGCACCAAATGACTGGAGGATAGCTAATGTGACACCAATTTTAAAAAGGGCTCCAGAGGTGACCCTGTCAATTACAGGCAGGTAACCCTGACTTCAGTATCAGGGAAACTGGTTGAAGCTATAGTAAAGAACAGAATTGTCAGATACATAGATGAAGATAATTTCTTGGGGAAGAGTCAGCATAGTCTTTGTAAAGGGAAATCATGCCTCACCAATCGACCAGAATTCTTTGAGGGGGTCAACAAGCATGTGGACAAGGGGGATCCAGTGGATATAGTGTACTTAGATTTTCAGAAAGCCTTTGACAAGTCCCTCACCAAAGGCTCTTAAGCAAAGTAAGATGTCGTTGGATAAGAGGGAAGATCTTCTCATGGATTGGTAACTGGTTAAAAGATAGGAAACAAAGGGTAGGAATAAATTGTCAGTTTTCAGAATGGAGAGAGGTAAATAGTGGCATCCCCCAGGTATCTGTACTGGCACCAATACTGTTCAACATATTTATAAATGATCTGGAAAAAGGGGTAAACAGTGAGGTGGCAAAATTTGCAGATGATACAAAACTACTCAAGATAGTTAAGTCCAAAGCAGACTGTGAAGAGCTACAAAGGGATCTCACAAAACTGGGTGATTAGGGAAGAAAATAGCTGGTGAAATTCACTGTTGATAAATGCAAAGTAATGCACAGTGGAAAACATAATCCAAAATATTCATACAAAACGATGGATCTGAATTAGCTGTTATCACTCAAGAAAGAGATCTTGGAGTCACTGTGGATAGTTCTCTGAAAACATCCACTCAATGTGCAGCGGCAGTCAAAAAAGCTAAAAATGTTGGGAATCAATGAGAAAGGGATAGATAAGAAGACAGAAAATATCATATTGCCTCTATATAAATCCATGGTACGCCCATATCTTGAATACTGCGTGCAGGTGTGGTTGCCCCACCTCAAAAAAGATATATTGGAATTGGAAAAGGTTCAGAAAAGGACAACAAAAATTATTAGGGGTATGGAACAGCTTCTGTATGAGGAGAGATTAATAAGATTTAGACTTTTCAGCTTGGAAAAGAGATGACTATGGGGGGATATGATAGAGGTCTATAAAATCATGACTGGTATGGAGAAAGTAAATAAGGAAGTGTTATTTACTCCTTCTCATAACACAAGAAGTAGGGTCACCAAATGAAATTAATAGGCAGCAGGTTTAAAACAAACAAAAGGAAGTATTTCTTCACACAATGCACAGTCAATCTGTGGAACTGGTTGCCAGAGGATGTTGTGAAGGACAAAAAGTATACCTGGGTTCAAAAGAGAATTAGATAAATTCATGGAAGATAGGTCTATCAATGCCAATTAGCCAAGCGCATGCAACCCCATGCTCTAGGTGTCTCTAAGCCTCAGACTGCCAGATGTTGGGCCTGGATGACAGGGGATGGATCACTTGATAATTGCTCTCTTCTGTTCATTCCCTTTGAAGGAGTTGTTATAAACACTGGGATTAGGCCTTGTCTATACAACAAAGATAACCATGTTTAAACATGGTTGTAGACAAACCACATTATAACTTTTTTAAAAACTGCCTCTGTAGGCAAAAAAAATAAAAACAATACCAGAAATCTATAAGAAAACTATATTTTAATGCTGATAGCTACCTAGGCTAAAATATGGTTCCTTAACATGACTAAAACAGTGGAGGGAGGGGTTCTTTCCACGTGGGAAAGAATAAACATGTTATAACATGGCTTAGCTATAACCATATTAAACATGTTTATTACTGTTGTATATATGGGGCTGTAGAATGCAGAAGTCCCTTGTTCTCAGTCCAGTGTTTAGTCCACTAGATCATACTTCCTCTCGCTATTTTTGGCTTCCTCTTCTTGACGCTACAGTGGCTATCAACAGGTGAGTCAGCTCAGCTACTAGCAGACAGCTAGAAGGGAACTGTGGCAGCTGTACTACCAGCAACAGAATCCTGAAAGGCAGTGCCTCATAAAAAGCCATGAACTGAATGGGCATTCTGCCAAAAATCAAAGTACCTTTGGCTCCGGTTTACGTGGACACCAGGGGCCAGCTACAGGGAGGGACTATAAATACTATGATCTTTAGAAAGACTATAATCTAATGACAAACTTTCAATCATAGCAAACAGTTTATATCAGGATATCTTTGCCAGGAAAGGGGACAGAAAACTACATTTTTAAAAAATGAAGTAGTGGGGTAAGGGGGAGGGGGAAAAGTTGCCATGGGCTTTGCAGGGCCTAGAAACTAGCTCTCAATTGGGCCATTTATTTACAAAATTGTATCGACTTAAATGTCTAAATCCTAGATTGCAAAGTCTCTAGAACAGGTTTTCTCAACTTGTGGGTCATGAGTCATGACCCAAAATTGAATCACCAGAATGTGTTGAAGGGACATGGAGGCCCTTGAGGGGAGGAGAGGAGTTGGGTCCTGTTTCCACAGAGATGTGGAAGGCTTGTGGTGGAAGGGGTTCAGACCCTGCACCTATGTCACAGCAGCAGCTCCTGTGGCTTCAAATCTGGGGCTGACGGGGCTCGGCTTCCCACTTGGGGAGTTGCTACCTCTTTCAGGGGTCATAGCACCACTCAGGTTTGGCCCTCCATCATGATGATGGAGAACCAGCCATGCCAAATTTGAGTGAATGGTACTGTGATCCCAGGTGCCAGTTTGCAATGCCACTTATATAAATTTGGCCTGGCTGGCCCCCCTGAGTAACGCTACGACCCTTTATGTCACAACAACCAGAGCAGGAAGCCAAGTCCAGCCAGACCTGTGGGGCAGGAGCTCCCACTACGGTACACATAGTGTACTTATTATATTAATGTGTATATTATATACTGTGGGTAAGAATATTAAGTAAATGAGGTTCATTTATTTGTTTTGCTCTAAAGCTGTTTATTAGGTTGTGACAGGCTATCAAGTCTACAAATTGTTCCTGAGCCCAAAAAGGCTGAGAACCACTTTTCTAGGGCAGGGATTTTCTTCTGTTATTTATTTGTATAAGGTATAGTACAAGAAGGTCTTAATTCCTGTCTGGGATCCTGAGCCACTACAGCTATGGAAAGAATAAAAAGGTACAATTCCTATAAGTTAGTGTCATTAATTAACCTGCGTGTCCAATACCTTCACAGTGTAGCCTTTCCCAGCCCTCAAGACAGCCAGAGAATTACAGCTGACCTATGTTCTTCTATTAAGTAAACATGGTACAACTTGTTCCTTGCTATAATCTAAACTAGGTTAAAATGTACCATAACCATTTAAAAACATGTATCAGTCAACAATCCGGAGATGATTAGTTTGTTTCATTAAAGATACCTTGCTATTAAGAAGCACCTTTGGCCCAGCTACTTAAGGGTTTTTAGGCTCCTAACTTCCACTGAAATCAATAGAAGCAAAACAGGAATGTTTGCCTCACTAAGATCCTACCTATTCATGAATTATTGCCAGTGTCCTTCCAATCTGCCACATGCACATTCAACAGTTATCTTGCACCTGCTCAGAGAGTAATTAAATCGTTCCTTGATGCTGTCCAGTATCTGGTATATGGTTTCATGAGCCAGGGATACAAAGGGTAGGGCAGCTTCCCCAGAATCACTAGTGGCATTTGTGACAGTTTGTACCCTGGTGTTCATCCTTTTTACAAAACTATGATAAATCTTGTACAAAGTTATTCTTTGTGACGTATCATTTGAAACCTTATAATTTGCTGATCATCGTTGTCCTGGTAAAATGTGTATGGCAACATTGTATGTAAAGTTATAAGATTCTACTGTATGACATTGCTGAGACATGATCCAAGTTTAGAAAAGCAGGCAGACACCAGTTCCTCAGAGACAAAAGGAAAACTGATGCCTCAACCAAGTGTCAACAAAATCAAATGGACTATCACCTGGTTAAGCGGCCATTCTTTGGCAGGAAGAAGAGTGTGAGTGAGAAACTTACATCTTGGCTAACAGACTTCTTGTCGCCTGAACCCTAGCTGGAGATAATTCTCAAAGAAGAGAAATGCTATAAGAAGGGAGAACAGAAGACACAAAACACATCTCACCTCTCACTTCGGCTCATGGCAGCAGCAATGTTTGAAAGAGAAATGAAGCACCATTGAACTGGGGGAGTGGTCCTGGCTGAAGGAATCCAGCCAGAGTGCTGTGAGCATGTGGTGAGAAAAACCTTTTTGCTTCAAGTTCACTTAGCTTTTTAAGTTAGGTATTAGTTTGTGTTTTACCTTTTATTTCTTTGTAACCAATTCTGACTTTTATGCCTCATAATTTGTAATCACTTAAAATTTATCTTTCTGTAGTTGATAAACATGTTTGTGTGTGTTTGGACTCTCCATGTGAGATAAGAGGGTTTGTATATATCATTTTCTGTTAGTCTGTCATTTCATTTTCTGTGAGCTTGTACTGCCCAGCAGAGGGTGCTGGGCAGTACAAGATGCACATTTCTGGGGACAAGTCTGGTACTCAGAATTTGCTGGTATTGCTCTAGAATATAATTCAGGAGTGGCTGGCTAAGAACACACCTATAACTCAGCTGGGAGTAATTTATATGCTAGAGGCTGCCTGTGAGCAGGCCAGGAGAGGTTGCTCTCAAAGCAAAGCAGTGTAAAAGGCACTCCGGCTTGGAGAATTGAGGGAACACAGCTGTGCAGCAGTCCAGATTGTACTCTGGCAAATGTCACTGCATTCTAGCAGTGCTAATGTGGTGGTGCTGGTACAGGTTAAGTATCCCTGCTTACATCTTTTCAAAAAGTCCTGTATTCTTAAAGACATGAGCGTCATGTGTCTTCCCTGACCAGCCATCATTAATGTCAGTGAAACACCCTCCGGTAATACACAAGTGCTTGCATAACCAGGCACAAGTACCCCTTTCTGTTTATGTACTAAGCAGTAAGGGGGAGCAGGCAGCAGAATCAGGCTATGCAGCCTATTACCCCACCACAGTTCAGGAAGTCCATTGCTTCAAGTCCCTCTATTATTTCCTGCACATTGCCCAGAGTCACAATACTACGCAGCAAGACACGCTTAATAGCCACGCACACCTGGATGACAACCGCCCCCACCATGGATTTTCCAACACTGAACTCATTGTCCATTGACTGATAGCAGCCTGGGATTGCAAACTTCTAGAGCACACCCTCTTTCCTACGGTCAAAGCAGCTCTCATTCTGATGTCTCTGCAATGGAGGGCTCAGGCGAGCTCAACACACAACCCCAGGAAAGTGGTCTTTGTATTTTAAAGTTCTACAGCAACTACTGCTCATCTCAGATCTGCCTCACAATATTTGAAGTTGCACCACTTCATCCTGATTTCATGGGCCCAGAAGTGCCACTCGATCATGTGGAGCTGATCAGCGAATGCCAGCAGCACCTTGCAATTTTTATGCACTTTCTGCATCATCCATTCTTCCTTCTTGTTTGTCTCATCTTCATCACAGAATCACCAGTTTCTGTGGCAGTCATTGAAGCTCTGCAAATATAGAAGAATCATGAGACCTGTCTTTAAAACAAACACAATAATGCCAATCTGTTCAAGGTGATCCTGGATGGCAAGATAGCAGACACTGAAAGAGCAGCACAAAGAACTGTGCAAATTTTTAAAAAGTCACAGAAATTATGGGCTGGAAGAAAGGGAATTGCAGGAATTTAACCCTGAGCTCCCATAATTTTCTGAATGTACTGCTGGTATTCCACAATGCACTGCAAATATTACGCAGAAAGGTGTGCACCAGATGGTGGTATTGGGTACACTAGGATACGTAAACATACTGCACCACATCTTTTGCTGACAGAACTTCTGACAGTGAGGAAGCATAGCAACAAAGACTGCTAAGTGTGCACATGCTCCACTGACATAGAAATGCTGGTAATGTTCTACCAGGAAAACTTTCTAGTTTAGACATAGCTTTAGATTGTAAACTCTTTGGTGTAGGCTCGGGACCATCTCTCTGTGTTTGTACAATGCCTACCAAAATGGGGTTCTGGTCCATGACTAGGGCTCCTAGTCACTATGGCAATACAAATAATAAACGAGTTATAAATATTATGACTTTCTATTATATGCAATATAGAGCAACATAGTAAAAGAGTTGCCAGAATGTTACCCACACACTCTAGGGCACCCCACCATTACCCTTCGGTGGGCTCAAGGCATAACCCAGTTAATTTAAGCACCCCAACCCTTACCCAGTTCCTAGGGCTCAGGGTGAAAGGAAACTACCCTTATTCAGTTCCTAGGGCTTAGGGTCACCCTTACCCAATTCCTAGGGCTCAGGGCAAAATCTTCTGCAGGTTTGAGGGCCTTTTACCAGTAAAAGAACCTTACACAGTAATATCCTTAACCTCTATTAAGAATTACCAAAACAGAATACACACGCTAAGCATACAATGCTCACCACTCCCAATAAAGTAGACAAACTTTTCTTGGAGGCCAGTCAGCAGGATGCTGAGAGTGGGAGTTAGAAAACACTTCCCATATTGAGGGCATCTCATTTTTTGCCTCCCTTTCAAAATGCTTATCTTTCTTCCCAGGTACAACTATAGCAAATTCTGACAGATGATCATCTGTCAGAATGTGCTATCCCTGGATCAGGGGATGAGGAAAGGTGAATGAGGGAAAGCATATTCTGACAGGATATAGGATTAGCATTAGCCGTCCTAATTTTCTGGTCTAAAGGATGAGGAAAGATGAGCAGAACAATATGCTGCCCCTTGGTAAGCACACAGGCTACAATTTATAAACATGCTTAACGTAACTCATAAAGTACTCACATAGAATCGTGGGACTGGAAGGGACCTCAATAGGCCATGCATAACATTAGGAACATACATAAGTGTTTGAAGGATTGGTGTCTTAGATGGTATGATGATGGATGCTACACAGAATCATAGAAGGATCAAACAGGAATAGTCAACCTACATTAACCAAAATATTTAGGTGCCTGATCTTTCCCAGTGGCCCACGCAATTCTCTTGAAGAATCAGGGCCTAAAAGTTTTCACTAGTCTTTTTTCCTATTGCTTCATAGATTCCAAGGCCAGAAGGGACCACTGTGATCATCTAGTCTGACCTCCTGTATAACACACGTCATAGAAATCCCCCACAAATCATCCAATCTTGATTTAAAAATGGTTAGTGATGGAGAATCCACCATGACCAGTGAGAAATTATTCCAATGGTTAATTACTCTCACCATTACAAATTTATGCCTTATTTCCAGTCTGAATTTGTTTAGCTTCAACCAGGGCCGGCTTTACGTTTTTTGCTGCCCCAAGCAGCACCAAAAAACAAACAAACAAAAAACCTGACAAATACGCAGCTGCCGGAGAGAACAGAAACATCGGAGGGAGCTGCCGCTGAATTGCCACTGACGGCAAGACCCAAGTCAGAAGAGTCGCCACTGAATTGCCGCCGCGGGAAACAACGGAGAGGAGCTGCTGCCAAATTGCAGCCGGGGCTGCTGTCAGAGTTCCACCCCAACGACAGCCGGAGTGCCGCCCCTTCAGCAGCGCCGCCCCAGGCACAAGCTTACTTAGCTGGTGCCTACAGCTGGCCCTGGCTTCAACTTCCCGTCACTGGATTGTGATATATCTTTCTCTGATAGATTAGATATTTGTTCCCTGTTTAGGTAATTGTAGACTAATCAAGTCAGTCCTTAACCTTCTCTTTGTTAAACTAAATACAGTTTGCTCCTTGAGTAAATCACTTAAAGCCAAGTTTTCTAACTCTCTAATCATTCTCGTGGCTTTTCTCTGAGCCCTCTACAATTTAGCAACATCCTTCTTTAGTTGTGGTCACCAGAACTGGCTAGAGGATCCAGCAGCAATTGCACCAGTGTCAAATACATGTAAGGGGACTGTTGCCCCCTTACTAACATTCAGTGGGGGTGTTTTAGTTGCTAGCTCCCAATACTAAAAAGGGGGAAGGGTCGATGGGGAATCTGGACCCTGAGACTGACAGCCCCCAGGAACAATGGGGAGAGGCCAATGCTCCAGGTCAGCCTGAATGACAGGGTGAGCAGGCTAATCAGGGAGTCAGGAGGCCAGGGAGGTCCCATGCTCCATGCGAGATGGATTTGCCTGGGTCAGACAGAGTGGGGCTGAACTAAGGAGAAAGCAGGGGCCCAAGCTAAGCTGGGGAGCAGAGCTGTGCCAGATCCAGAGGGACCAGAAAAGCAGCCCATGAAGCAGGTCAGTGCTGGGAGCAGAGTCACAGAAGCAGCCTGCAGTGCAGACCTGTCCTGGGAGCAGAGCTGCAGCAACCAGAGCCAGAGGGGCCAGAGAAGCAGCCCAGGGAGCTGGAGGCAGAGCAACAGAGACAGAGTGGTGGAGCTGGGGCTGGAGCAGTCCAGAGCTGGGTGCTTGAGCAGCTGGGGAGACCGAGGGGGACCCTGGGCAGCGGGCCCAGCACAGGGAGACACCTCAGCCAAGAGGCTCTGCAGGCCAGGCTTGGATCGTAACCCTGACAGGGCGGGGCCGACACTGGAAAGAAGGGTCCTACCACTTAGAGCCTGAGAGCGTGTAGCCACCACCAGAGCAAGTGTCCAACCGACAGCATCCCTGCAGCACAGCCAGGGCCTGAGAAGAAGGCCTGGGACTTACAAGGAACAGACTGTGAACTGCCCTGACATTCCAGAGACACTGTTCGTGATGTTTCCTGCCACAGAGCGGGATGATGTGTTTCCTTTAACCTTTCCCATTTTCCCTTATTCTTTTTAAAATTAATTGTTGATTAAATAACTTGCATTTGCTTTAACTTGTATGTAAAGGTCAGTGGGTCAGAGAAGTGCCCAGTGCAGAGAGTACCCCGGAGTGGGGACACCCTAGCCCCTGTCCTAGGTGACCACAACAGGGTTGGGGATCGAGCCCCCCAGGAATCCTGGGCCCAGCCTTGTTGGGGTTATGGGGACTCTGCCAGACAGGAGAGTGGAAGGGGAGTCCTCAAGGGCAGGGAGGCCACTGGGTAAAGGAAGTGGGAGCGAGGACTCAGATCCTTTCGCTAGCCCACTTCACCGAGGTAGTGCAGAAGCCAGGAAAGTTCCCCACAATAGCGGGACTATTCCCCTGCTTACATACAGAAGTAAAAATAATCTCTTGACTCTTACTCGATTTGCATTTATGCACTCCAGGATTGCATTAGCTCTCTTGGCTCCAGCCTGGCCCTGGGCCCTCATGTTCAGCTGATTATCCACCCCCAACTCTTTTTCTTCGTGAACTGTGGGTCATGAAGGAGCTTCTCCGTTTTGTGCCTGTTGCTCGCTCCACCTTTCTCCGTTCCACATTCAGCAAGGCCAGGGTTACTTGTTTGGTATGTTTTGGGGAGGGGGTTGGCTTTCCTGAAACTGACAAGGTTTCACGTCTGAACCTGACTAACCTAGCAGGGAAAAGGAAGACCTGCCTCAGAATCAAGCCTCCAGCAGGCAGGTGTTTACAGTCTCCCTGGCGTGGCACAGCTAGAGGCCGGGGCACTGGGGTAGAGGAGGCCCCTCGCCTCCGCTTTTCGGCCCCGCCCTTTGCTCAGGGAGCAGAATCTGAGAGTCAGGGCCGAGTGTGAGCCACGGCTTCCAGGCTTGCTGCTGCGCATGCTCAGCGCGTGCAGAGCCTCGCAAGCGGCTGTTTCTGACGCTACAGAGGCCTAGGCCTCCACGAGTCGCTCTCGTCTCTTAGCAACCGGACGCACTGCCCCCTCCCGTTCCGCTCGCCGCGGTGCGTTATGGGATGGGATCGTGGGCGCGACCACTGCCCGGAGCCCGTGCGGTGCGGGCCTGTTACCGGCTCCCCTGCTAGCGGGGCCGCAGGGCGGGCTCCTGGACCAGGTAGAAGGTGGAGCGGGAAGATGACGGGGCTGGAGTCGATGCAGCAGAAGGAGCAGCAGCAGCTGCGGAGCGAGCGAGGGGGGGGGCAGTGCTGGGGAACCGGGGGCCAACGGGGAATCGCGCCGTTACACAGTCTAGCGGTTTCCTTTCCCTCCCCTCCCCGCGCCATTGGCGGTAGCCCTGGCTCCTGGGGACAGAGCCCATGTCTCCCGCTGTGTCTGGGCGCTCCGTGCCGCAGTGGGGCCCCTCGCCCTCCGGCCGGGGTAGGGGCCCTGGCTCCCCGCATTTGAGGAGTTCCACAAGTCCCCACCTCGTTTTGCCCGGCATCGTGTAGCGCTGGCGGGGGGCGCGAGCATCCAGAGCTCGGCCTGTTCGAGCTTCAGTTCTGTACCTCTGCCAGAGCAGGGGCCGGCCACAGGCAGGGCCGGACTCGCGGGAGCATCGGGCCAATTATTAATCCCTTTTCCTGACCCCCGGGTGCTTCAGATCTGCTCAGAAGCTCTTTGACCTCAGTGGGGCTTGTTACTTCTTCAAACAGACTCGATTTCAAGTGGACTGTGTCCCTTTAAATCTACGCTGAAGCTGTTTGTCCAGGTTTAATTCAAAAGCTGCTGAAGTCAGGGGTCAATTTCACTGCGGTTTGGATTAGGTCTAAAGTTTTAGCTCTTGTGAACGGAAAAAGCTCAGTACTATTCATGATTTTACAATTGTAAGGAGACTTTTGATAATGCTGAGAAAATATTTGGCATAATTAATGTTTCTCAGGTAAAAATGATGCAAAATGTCCACCTGGCACCTAAAGCGGATGAAGATGATCTTTATTCGGGCTACAATGATTATAACCCCACCTTTGACACAGAGGTACATCTACTTACCATTTCTCAGTTTTTATGTGTGTAGGCCATGCCTTTGTGCATGATATAAGGCAATCTTCACTGGAGTTGGCATTCTGATGGTGCTTTAGATATGATCAGAAACAAACCAGCAAGCATTGCTGCTTTGAAGTTAGTTTTCCTCCACCCATCCATACAGATTTATCAACAATCTCAGAGATCATTTTGAGTGGTTACAATTTTATTGCTGGGTTTCTGTTCTGAGATAGACACTGGTTGAAGGTGTACAACAAAACTGTTTGCTGTTAAGATTAGAATATATGAAATATTAAATTGTAACTGTTTAAAAGTAGAGGTTTTAGTAGGTTTGTGTTTTGGCATCTGGGGTGAAGTCCTAGCCCCATTGAATTCTATGGGAGTTTTGACATCACCTTCAATGGGATCACATTGTGATTTTTTTTAAGTCAAATTTACATATTAAATAGAATAAAATCACTAATTTATCAAAATAAAATTATATTCTGAAAACTACTGTTGCATAAAATCATTTTAACCCAATTAAATAAGAATGCAGACTAAGCATTCAGTCAATAGCTTCTGTTCAGTGTTGAACTACTTGAACTTCTTAGGTCCAGCATTCTAGAACTCATTTATTTTACACTAAAGCTGTCCCTCACCACATGTACCTTTATGTGAAATAATGGAATCATAGAAATAAGTGATGTAAAAGACATAATAGGTCATCTAGTCCATTGATCATTATAGTGTATTTTCAATATATTGTTTCCTCCTCCATAAGCTAGTGAGATTTATACTACACCCTGCATGTTTAAATATATAAATAGCGGAATATCCAATATATGTTTGTTTTAAAATTTTCTCACTGGAATAGCAATATGAGATGCACACTAGGATCAGTTAAGAATTCAAATTAGTACAGCCCTTTAGACCGAAATAAAAATGCTGTGTATGGTAACTACTAAGTATTATAAATCAAGCTCAGTTTTCTCCCAATGTATTACTATTCAGTGGTTGCTCTGTTTTGATATTGCTTTGTGTAAACTAAAAGTTCTTTAAGTTGTATAATCATAGCTTATTGACACTACAAACTGTAATTTGGCAATATCCAAGGGCATCCTAACTCAGGGGCTAGTGCCCCCACAGTGGAAATATTGTAGGCGGTCCACCCCCACATATACTTGTGCATGCTTAGTGGGGATGAAGGGGAGGCAGAGGCCGGAGTGGGACCAAGAGGGGCTGAAGGGACTGCTGCAGGGCCCAAAATCAGGCCTGGGAACAGATAGGAACTCCCAAGCTCCCCTTTCCAGCCTGGAACCGGTTTCCCCCGCAGCCAAGTCTCAGTACCTCCTTTCACTCCCTCTCCCATTCCTCATCTCCCTGGCAATAGTAAAGTACTGTAGGAGCAAATTAGGTACCTATTTTTTTTTTTATTTTCTTTGGATAGTTGTTACATTTTTGTTTTGTTTCAGGATTTAGAAAATGACACAGCTTTTCAGCAGGCTGTGAGAACTAGTCATGGTAGAAGACCCCCAGTAAGTAAATTTTAAAATATGTTGCAATTTTTCTAAACATTCTCAGGAAGTTTGGGTTCTAATCTTGGCTTTGCCACCCACTGCCTTTGGGCAAGTCTCAAGCTCAGTATATTGCTAAAATGATGATGGAATGTTTAGCCATTTGTGAGATACAAGGCCAAAATTATTAGAGCTACAGCATGAGATTTTAAACTTCCACCATTCAGTAAGTATAGTTCTTATACATGATTATTTCTTAAATATTTGGATGGGGAAGAGTTGGGGGGGGGGAAGGCGGGGGAGAAGGCAAGGCATCCACAGTCAGCCTGTGGAACTTTTGCCAGAGGATGTTGTGAAGGCCAAGATTAACGGTTCAAAAAAGAACTAGATAAATTCATGGAGGATAGGTCCATCCGTAGCTGTTAGCCAGGATGGGCAGGGATGGTGTCCCTAGCCTCTGCTTGCCAGAAGCTGGGAATGGGTGACAGCGGATGGATCACTTGATGATTACCTGTTCTGTTCATTCCCTCTGAAGCACCTGGCATTTGCCATTGTCGGAAGATAGGATACTGGGCTAGATGGACCTTTGGTCTGACCCGCTATGGCCGTTCGTATTTTAAATGTCAGGGGGTGAGCCTCTCCAGCACACCCCTATGTGCCCTCCCCCTTAGGTTCTTTCAATCAATTACCAGATTTACACTGACTTAAAAGAATGCACCCCTCTGTGGGGTCTGATTTATTAAGTTTCTACAAAGTGTGACTTATCTGGAGGAACTAACAAAAGTCACCTTGCTCTGGCTCCTTATAAGACTCCTCATCAGCTCTTTGTCCCATTTCAGGAGACCTTCTTCTGGAGCTCAGGTTATGCTTTAGACAGTCCCTCCTCGGGCAGGGTATACATTAATGAAACACCTAGTCAGTCACTCTCCTCATAGCAAGAGCCCCAGCCCTCCTCTTGGGGCTAGGTTATAATTTAGCCAGCTGTAGGGCCTTAACCAGCTTCTGCCTCAGCTGCCCCTTTTTCATCAGTTAATCCTGAGGCTAGCAGGATCCACCAGGCAGCCTTCTCCCCACTTATGCAGGGACCTTCTTACTCTCTTCAGTGTCTGCAGGCATCTCCCTGAGATGACAGAGGATACAGCATTTATGCTGGTCCCCTTCTCCCAGCTCGTTCCCAGTTGGTGGGGGGCTCTGCCCCCCTCTGCAAGGCTCCTGCCCCAGGCCCTTAAAGATACAATGACAGGATTTCCTTCCAAGCACTGTTCATTCCCAGGACCACTTTCTCTACATATCCCCTTTAGTCTTTATGTTGGATCCTTCAAATCCATAAAAAGGCCATACCACATGGCAGAGTGGCCTGACCACTAGGCACTACTGCCTTGTTCCTATATGATAAAATGAGCCAGATACTGATTACAATGAAGTAACAGATTCTAAAAAAGGTCCTCGCATAATGCATCCAACCAGAAGGAAGTTGGCCTTGACATGGTACCTCAAGCGTGGGATGGAGAATGGAGTATAATATACAGAACTCTGGAGTGTTGTTGCAATTTAATTTTATTCACATGACTTTGGTTACTTTTATTTAGTTATGACTTCAAAACTCTTACATCCTTTTTCAAAAGAAATGGAAAATTGACATGTAGACCCTACTTTTGAAATGTATATTCTGTTGTAAGGACTGTGTGCTTCTAAACAAGAGCTGAAACCATTAAGAATCATGTGCAATTTAATCACCAGAAAGGTACATATTTTAAAGAGGGAGCTATGGTTTATACAAATAAAACTGAACATAGAGACATAACTATAGAACTTTCTGTACTTTTTTTAATGCATGATCATTTCTGTGAACTTGTTTTATTAACCTATGTAAAAAGACTGAGTAATCACATTTGGATTAATTATGGTTTGTTTTTGTTTTTTTTTAATGAAGATAACAGCCAAAATTCCAGGCACATCAGCTTCACGACCTTTAGCTACAGGATTTGGGGTAAGTTTTAGTTCTGTGCTTTAAACTTAATCAAAGAGAGGCTCTACCTGGAGTCTTGAGTATATACAACCCTCTAAATCCTATGTACAGCATTGTCTCTTTTTGTCTCAGTCCTTTCCTCCAATGAGCCACACTCATTGCTTAACTTTGAATATCAGCAACTGTGCACTTAGACCTGGTCTACACTGGGGGGGATCAATCTAAGTTACGCAACTTCAGCTACGTGAATAATGTAGCTGAAGTCGACGTACTTAGACCTACTCACTTCAGGGTCTTCACTACGGTGAGTCGACTGCTGCTGCTGCTCCCCCGTCAACTCTGCCTGTGCCTCTCGCAGCAGTGGAGTACAGGAGTAGATGTAGACTAGACTAGACGCGATAAATCGATCCCTGCTGTATCGATCGCTGCCTGCTGATCCGGCAGGTAGTGTAGACATACCCTTAGACAGGGCACAGTTACTGATTTTTCAGGATACTCGACTGTGCTTCCTAGGTATTGTATTAGAGGGCAGAATCCAACATTAAAGGTTTGATTGAACTTGCATTGAAATTGATGGGAAGACTTCCAGTGACTGCAGTGAGAGTTGGACTGCACCCTTTGTGTTTATGTGGTGGACAGTTTTGGAGTATGCTGTAGAAACTGCATGATCCTAAGGTAAATATTAAATTGTAAAGAATTTTCAAATTACATTTAAATTTATACAGATTTCTTTCTAGTTCTTAAACCCTAAATATAGACAAGATCATTTGAATAACTAATTAATTGTTAATTACTTTAATTATAGGTATTTTTGATGCCTAATTTCTCTTCAGTCATCTCGGATACCACTGCCAATGCAAGATTAAATTGGAAGGAACATTCTTGAGTGCTTTTTATCTAGTCCTATTTAAATAACTCAAGCAGTGTAATTACTCTTATGAACTATTCCACAGTACATTGGACTTCTGTCAGGAAATTTTTCCCAAATAGTCATAATTTTCCTGTTGTCTAATTTGATGTCATTACTTCTAGTTACACCCTTTTGGAACACCTTAAAATTTCTCCTCATCCTCAGTGTTAAGACCTTTTAAGTATGTGCTTCTCTAGACAGGTATATTGCTTTAGCTATCTCTTAGGCAAGCTTGCTGGTTAGAATTTTCAAAAGCGTCGAAGTCCCATTGAAAATCACTGCACTGTAGGCTTTTCTCTGCCCCTGTCCTTTGATCAGGCCACACCCCTTTACCAGATTATTCCTCCCTCCCCCCCCCCCCCCCCCAACACTCATAGTTGTGGATATTTGGTGTAGTAATTAGTGGTGTTTGGAGTAGTTAGTTTGGTAAAGGGCTGTGTGCAGAGGGGCAGTTCCCACAGTAATGGAAGGCTGGCATTATTATTATTTGTATTATAGCAGGTGAGGGCTCTGGTCATGGACCAGGACCCCATTGTGCTAGGCACTCTACAAACATGGAACAAAAAGACACTCCCTGCTCTGAAGAGCTTACAGTCCAAGTATAAGACAAGAGAAAAAAAAAGATATAAACAGACCAGTGGGGAAGTACAAGGAAGCGTAATGAGAAGTAATGGTCAGACTGGCTACGCTGAGGTCTCAGCACTCCAGCACTGTTGTCAGTGTTTTTGTGGGCCTTACAGCAAAGGAAGGTTCTGAAGGGGGATAATGCGTTAGTTTTCAGATGTTTACAGGGAGCTTGTCCCAAGCATGAGGGGTAAACTTGGAAGAAATCATGAAGGTGCTTGAAAATTTAACAAATGTGCAATAAAGGCTGACATAATGAGATATTAGAGGCAACCTTTCAATACTGGAAGAGAGATGATAGTGTGGGAGATATGTCATGAAAGGACTTGAAAGCAAAGAGAAGCAGCTTATGTTTGATACAATTGAGAAGAGGAAGCCAGTGAAGGGAATCAAAGAGATGAGTGACATGGTCAAAGCAGCAGGCTCGGAAAATGATACTTGCAGCAGTATTATGAATAGATATAAGCGGGGCAAGACTGCATTTAAGACCAGAAAAAAGAATGATGCAGTAATCAAGATGCAATATAGTGAGAGTACAAGTTTTAACCGTGTGGCTAGATAGGAAAGGACATATCTTAAATATCTTATTCAGAAAGAATCTCTAGTGGGACAGAGTTTAAGCTGTGGTACATGGTCTATGGTATACAGTAGTTATCACTACAGTGAGGTGGGGGCCTGTGGCTGGAGAAGTAAATGGTCTTTACTGTTAGGTGGCTTAACTTTTCATTTACTTGCTGTCATGTGTGTTATGCATGCAGCAGCCGTAACTGTTTATAAATGAAGATGCTTAAGTGGCAGGGAAGGGGGTAGAAGTGGTGATGGAGAACATATTATCTGCTGATGGAGAACATATCAATTAGCTGTTGCAAATTAACCCTTATATACCTTCTTGGCTGAAGGATAAAATCTGACAGAAAAGCATAGCTCACAGTGAAGAGGCTTTTATGGGCACCTGGCCCCATTTTATCAGGTTTAGGTTAGGGATGTAAAATGTTAACCGGTTAACTGGCCTCCAGCTGACCCCAGCCCCATGGCCAGCTGACCGACTCCAGCCCCTGTCCCTGCCCTGCCTCGACAGCCAGAACAACCCCAGTCCTCCCCCTTTAATCGATTAACCCTTTAAACAATAGAATTTTAATCCTTTAAACAATTAACTTTTTAAACAATATTTACATCCCTAGTTTAGGTATAAAGCAACTGTGCCTTACAGCCAAAGTCTTCCTAAATCTAATTAAAAAATAAAAACTATCTATTGTACCAGGTCTATCAGGATACACCTCTCTACTAATATTTGTGTTGATTGACAATTTAAAAAAAAAGTCAATAATGAAATGTACGATTGCCATGGACAAATTTCAACCAGAGCCCATTAAAAACTGATGAACAGAGACTAAACAAAAAGTATACAGAAAATTCAAAGGGCGTAAAATCTGTGAAATTTTACAAGGCTTGTCTCTTTCTTCTAGAGAAAAACAGGAATTTATTTAAATTTTAAATCAATTTTAGAACTCAATCATAACTATGGAGTTGCTACCAGGTACCTTCATAATATTTATGCCCTATAATGGAAGTATATCCTGCCTCAGTGAAGTCAATGCGAGTTTTGCTATTGATTTCAAGGGGAGCAGGATCGTATCCTAAAGTTGTACATTCATGAGACAGAAACGCTACATATTTAAGTATTTATAGTTTTGGTTTTAAACTTCTAAAGTAGAAAAAGAGCTTATGATTGTTAATTTAAATTTTTTTTATTTTGATAGTCAAAGACAGCATTATCGTCATCAATGGGAAGACCAATGACAGGAGCTATACAGGTAATATTTTATTATTTACTTTGAGTGTGGGCTCAGTATGCTGAAGTTATACTGTGAATGTTCTCTTTTTTTAATGCAAATGTTCCAAGAGGTGGATATGCTGTCTCTTTGCCAGCTGTGAACTCTCCCAAGCTTGGGGATTTCTCAGCTACTGAATTACAGCTGGTTTCTAGACAGCTTGTGCCTCTTTATCTTGTCCAATTCCACTCAATCTGACCCATAATTTATCAGGGCTCTCAATCCTTGCTGCGCAGGGAAAAAAAACTCTGACACTCAGCATGGCAGCATGTGACAGCACATTACAGAGCCACTAGTCTAACAGGCCAGCTCCTAAGAAGAATATTTTAAAAATGAGAGACAATTATACGGCATATGTTAAAATTATCGGCAACAAAAAAGATTAGGGTTATCCATGTAAAAAGGCATTTGGAATAAGTTATGTGAATAAAACAGTTTGTAACATTTATTACTTAGAAATAATTCCAATATATATTTTGCTACTGTAGAGTCTGTTACAGTATACCTAAGGGTTGTGAAAGACACTGGTCAGCGTAAACGAGGCTTACTAATACTAGGTCAGCCTGTATCAACCGTAAAGCATGCTTCCCACTTATGTTCCAATATGTAACTTAACCAAAAATGGGGAAAAAGCAGGGGGATTTCAGAATATTTTCATTCATAAAAATGTCTTTTTCTTTTAATTTAAGGATGGAGTTGCTCGACCTCTAACAGCAGTTCATGCAGCAGGTTACACTAAAGCAGCTTTGAGAGGTAGGGTGGATAGCATTCACTGCCTGTCATGGAATTCACTGTCTGTCATAGAATTTACTGTTCTCAGTGCCATGTGTTAATTTGCAGGTTCTGTATTTGATCCCCTTGGTCAAGCAAGAGGTCCTGCTCCTCCTTTAGAAATGAAAAATGAAGATACGTACGTAGCCACATTTTTGTTGTTCTGTTTAGAAACAAATGCTTTCAGCATTCTTAGAAAAATCACAACAACATGGTACTCAGGAAGCCTAGGGGCTAGATTCTCTTTCTGCAGGAAGAGGCCCGATCCCGCAAACATGCACATGCTTAACTTTACTAGATTTAATAGAGTTCAAGGCCAGAAGGGACCATTAGATCATCTACGCTGTCCTCCCTATTAATTGTCACCCAGATATCCTTACGTTCAGTCTAGTTATTTTAGATTGACTAAAGTATTTCGGTCCTTGGGAAGCTAAACTGTTATGTACCTCAGGCAAAGAACAGGAGAGACTGAGGTGCCACCAATGCTTGAGGCCCCTACAGTGGCGTGGAATTTATTATGCCCAGATGATCAGAGCAGGTGATCCACACCCCGTGCTACAGAGAAAGGTGAAAACTCCCTAAATTTCCTGCCAGTCTTACCTAGGGGAAAAAATACCATCCCAATCCCAAATCTAGCCATCAGTTTTACCCTAAGTATGTCAGCAAGAAACTCCAGCCAGACATCTAAGAGGATTCTCTGTACCATCTCAGAGCACTGGTCCACTCCAACTGGTGTTTCCTCTCTAGCTGTGGCCTGTCTCTGATGGTTCAGAAGAAAGTGAACCCCATCCTCACCCTAAGAATACATCTCACCAGTAGTGCATCGGGTCAGGAGATGCCTTCCTGTTCCCTGCAGGTGACCAGCTGAAGTCCTGAAACATGGGATTTGATTATTTTCATTGTCTTAATGTGGAGCGGTTCCCCGTTCCCGGCCAATGGGAGCTGTGGGGGGTGGTGCCTGCAAGTGAGGGCAGCACACAGAGCCCTCTGCCCCCTCCTCCTCTAGGGGCCGCAGGGACGTGGTGCCAGCTGCTTCCGGGAGTGGTGCAGGGCCAGAGCAGGCAGGGAGCCTGCCTTAGCCCCGCTGCACCACACGGGTGGCAATCTCACGGGCCAGATCCAAAGCCCTGACAGGCCAGGTCCGGCCCGCAGGCCGTAGTTTGCCCACCCCTGATTAAGAGCATGCTCAGGGCAATGCAGTGATCCTATTACCTCCATGGCCCATGGAGGAAGGGGACGACCGGGGAATTCACAGATTCCAAGGTTACCAAGTGATTCAGATTATTCTGTAACAGTAACCTATGCCTCTTATTATTTACTACCCCAGCAGTCTGTGTCATCTGTAGACTTTACCACAAAAGATTTTATGTAATCATCTAGATTGGTCCAACATTATTTAATATTTTTATCAACAATGTGATACCACCATAAATAGTCCTATTGATTTCAATGAAACTACTTATGCTACTAAAGTTAAGCGTGTCCATGGGTTTTTGCAGGCTTGGGGTTTAAGTGTGATTCCTGCTGAAGTCATGGTTCATATCCTGCAGAAAGAGAATAGGGCCTCTGGTGGTTAAAAAAACAACTAGCTTTCCTCCCACCCCACTCTTGTATTTTGTGCTTTGTCTGTGGCTCAGGATCCTGAATATAGGTGTGGCCTTTGTCATCACTGAGTGCTGTGGTAGGGAAAAGGATCAGATCGTTAGAGGACTGGAAGAGTACTTGCTTGGCAAGGGATGCCAGTGGTGCATGTAGATTCATACCCCGAAATTCCTGCTATCTTCCCGCTAGGAAAGACACAGTAAATTTTACCACTTCTTCCCTCTGTTCCTTCTTTCCAGGATCTCATAACCCAAACAGATTTCACATATGCCAGAACTGAGGTGGTGAATATTACTAGTCTAGTGTAAATGTTGGATGGTGCTAGAGACTTGGCACAAAACAGATTGGGGAGGAGGGATTCACGCAGGGCCGTTGAGCTTCCTGAATGCCAGGGGTAGTGGGACATGTTACAAGTGGAGAAAGAAGGGAAATAATCAGATTATTATGCAGCTAATTTTTTGTCACAGATTAAATAATTCTGGATCAATCACAGCTTTTGATAAAATCTGTAATTCTGATGAAAAGTTGTGCTGACACTGTTTAAAAAATTATCATTACAAATTGAATTTCTACTTTTGATTAAACTAGCTCTTTAAAATAGTACATATGCAATATTGGATTTCCATTGGGTGCTTAAAAGTTTCACCCAGTGCATGTATCTATACTATCTTTACCCAAACAGCTCAAGTTGAGGCTTGTTACATTAAGAGGATCAGAGCCCAATAACCCAAACCTCTTTTCCATCATTAAATGGATCGCTCACTGAAAATGGTGAAACTGCAGGATTTTCTCTTTACTTTCTTCACTAGCCCACATTACTGATAGAACTTCTGATAGTGCAGTAACAAACGGCCACTTTTACAGTTGTGTTATCCATCAAGAAATGTCAGATGCTATGGCATATTAATGAGACCCAAGACAGCTATAAATACATTTTATTAAAAATAATGTACTATATTCAAACATCTTTATATTATTACTGGTATTTGCATAAGATAAATGATGCATTATTTACCCAATTTTAGTCCAGAAGAAAAGATTAGACAGTTAGAAAAAAAAGTGAATGAGTTGGTTGAAGAAAGCTGCATTGCCAACAGCTGTGGAGACTTAAAATTGGTAAGTTATCTGGGTTTCATTTGTCTTTTAATATTATATGCAGGGACATCTCATACATGCAAATATGCTTTTTAAATGCTAATTTGACTTTTGGTTGGTCATAAAATTTCCAGTTGTTAAAGCTAGGTTGTCTTAATTTTGATATTGTTGTGGCTGATCTTGTGGTCATGGTCTGCACTGCCACAAAGGAGACGGAATCTTGATGCTTAGTGTGTGTCTGTCTCTCTCTCTACACTCAAGTCAGTGATATTTGGTAATGCTGGAGACAATGTGCATAATATTATATAACGGTAATCATTCTGCTGTCACATAGACTATGTCTACACTGGCGGAGTTACAGCACTGGTCAGAGAGCGCTCAAGGGAAACCACTGTTGTGTGTTCACAGTGTCAGCTGCCTGCACAATAGTGTGTTCACGCTTGCGGCACTTGCAGTGGTATTCGGAACGGTGCATTCTGGGCAGCTATCCCACAGAGCATCTTTTCCTCTTCTGCCAGTAAGAGTTGTGGGAAGGTGGAGGGGGTCGCGGGGCATGCTGGGTCCTGTCCCAATGCCTCATGATGCATTGCTTCACATCCCAGCAATCACTGAGCTTCCGTCCGCATTTGGCGCCATCTTTAAGCAGTTTGTGTACTGCACGCTCTGCCTCTTTGGTCTGCAGGAATGGATCCTGCACTGTTGACCAGTATGCTGCTCATTCTTACTAACATGTCACAAGTGGCAGTGGAGTTATTCCTTAAACTACAAAGGGAAGAGGAGTTTGACACTGATCTTGCCACGTGTAGTAGCTATGACATGAGATTGCTTGTGGCATTCACAGAGGTGCTGACCACAGTGGAACACCGCTTTTGGGCTCGGGAAACAAGCACTGAGTGATAGGATCACATCGTCATGCACGTCGGGGATGACTAGCAGTGGCTGCAGAACTTTTGGATGAGGAAAACCACATTCATGGGACTGTGTGATGAGCTCGCCCCAGCCCTGCGGCGCAGGGACATGAGAATGAAAGCTACTCTGCTATTGGAGACACGCGTGGCGATTGCACTGTGGAAGCGGGCTACTGCAGGCTGCTACCAATCGGTCGCTAACCAGTTTGGAGTGGGAAAGTCGACCGTTGGACTCGTGTTGACGTAAGTGTGTGCAAGGCCATTAATCGCGTCCTGCTCCGAAAGACCGTGACTCTGGGCAACATGCGTGACATTGTGGATGGCTTTGCACAAATGGGCTTCCCTAACTGCGGAGGGGCAATAGATGGCATGCATATTCCAATTCTGGCACTAGACCATCTAGCCACCTAGTACATTAATTGGGAGGGGTATTTCTTTATGGTTCTCCAGGCGCTTGTGGATCACTGTGGGAGTTTCATGGACATTAACTTAGGGTCGTCTGGAAAGGTGCATGACTCACACATCTTTTGGAACACTGGCCTGTTGAGGAAGCTGCAAGCAGGGACTTCCCCTACGGTGATCTTTTGGTCCAGGAAGGAATTCAGAATGCCCATTGTGATCCTGGGAGACCCTGCCTACTCAATGTCGTGGCTTATAAAGCCATACACGGGTCACCTTGACAGCAGCAAGGAGCAGTTTTACAACAGGCTAAGCAAGTACAGAATGACCATTGAGTGTGCTTTTGGCCGTTTAAAGGCCCGCTGGCGCTGCCTGTGTGGGAGGCTGGACCTGGCTGATGACTATATTTTTATGCTTATAGCCGCATGCTGTACGCCCCATAATATTTGTGAAGGGAAGGGTGAAATCTTCACTCAAGGCAGGATTGCTGAGGCTGAATTTGAACAGCCAGAGAGACCAGGGCTGTTAGAGGGGCGCAGCGTGGGGCCATAAGGATCAGGGATGCTATGAGGCAGCAATTTGAAGATGAAAGCCACTAATATTTGTTGCTATGCTCGGGAGTGCAGTGCTTGTAATGCTAGGAGGTGAGAGAAGGCTTTGGATTCTTTGACCATGGGATGGTGTTCAAAGAAGGAGGAGTGCTAGGCAGAGACAGGAAGAGAGGGAAGGGCATCTTTGCAAGCAGGCTGGCTAACCTAGTGAGGAGGGGCTTTAAACTAGGTTCACCGGGAGAAGGAGACAAAAGCCCTGAGGTAAGTGGGGACGTGGGATACCGGGAGGAAGCACGAGCAGGAGAACGCGAAAGGGGAGGGCTCCTGCCTCATACTAAGAGCAGGACAAACAGCAAGTTATCTCAAGTGCCTATACATAAATGCAAGAAGCCTGGGAAACAAGCAGGGAGAACTGGAAGTCCTGGCACTGTCAAGGAATTATGATGTGATTGGAATAACAGAGACTTGGTGGGATAACTCACATGACTGGAGTACTGTCGTGGATGGATATAAACTGTTCAGGAAGGACAGGCAGGGCAAACAAGGTGGGGGAGTTGCACTGTATGTAAGAGAGCACTATGACTGCTCAGAGCTCCGGTATGAAACTGCAAAAAAACCTGAGTGTCTCTGGATTAAGTTTAGAAGCGTGAGCAACAAGGGTGATGTCGTGGTGGGAATCTGCTATAGACCACCAGACCAAGGGGATGAGGTGGACGAGGCTTTCTTCCGGCAACTCATGGAAGTTACTAGATCGCAGGCCCTGGTTCTTATGGGAGACTTCAATCACCCTGATATCTGCTGGGAGAGCAATACAGCGGTGCACAGACAATCCAGGAAGTTTTTGGAAAGTGTAGGGGACAATTTCCTGGTGCAAGTGCTGGAGGAACCAACTAGGGGCAGAGCTCTTCTTGACCTGCTGTTCACAAACCGGGAAGAATTAGTAGGGGAAGCTAAAGTGGATGGGAACCTGGGAGGCAGTGACCATGAGATGGTCGAGTTCAGGATCCTGACACAGGGAAGAAAGGAGAGCAGCAGAATACGGACCCTGGACTTCAGAAAAGCAGACTTTGACAACCTCAGGGAACTGATGGGCAGGATCCCCTGGGAGAATAACATGAGGGGGAAAGGAGTCCAGCAGAGCTGGCTTATTTTAAAGAATCCTTATTGAGGTTACAGGGACAAACCATCCCAATGTGTAGAAAGAATAGTAAATATGGCAGGCGACCAGCTTGGCTTAAAAGTGAAATCCTTGCTGATCTTAAACACAAAAAAGAAGCTTACAAGAAGTGGAAGACTGGACAAATGACCAGCGAAGAGTATAAAAATATTGCTCGGGCATGCAGGAGTGAAATCAGGAAGGCCAAACCACAATTGGAGTTGCAGCTAGCAAGAGATGTTAAGAGTAACAAGAAGGGTTTCTTCAGGTATGTTAGCAACAAGAAGAAAGTCAAGGAAAGGGTGCGCCCCTTACTGAATGAGGGAGGCAACCTAGTGACAGAGGATGTGGAAATAGCTAATGTACTCAATGCTTTTTTTGCCTCTGTCTTCACAAACAAGGTCAGCTCCCAGACTGCTGCACTGGGCAGCACAGCATGGGGAGGAGGTGACCAGCCCTCTGTGAAGAAAGTGGTTCAGGACTATTTAGAAATGCTGGATGAGCACAAGTCCATGGGGCCAGATGCGCTGCATCCGAGAGTGCTAAAGGAGTTGGCGGATGTGATTGCAGAGCCATTGGCCATTATCTTTGAAAACTCATGGCGATTGGGGGAGGTCCCGGACGACTGGAAAAAGGCTAATGTAGTGCCCATCTTTAAAAAAGGGAAGGAGGAGGATCCTGGGAACTACAGGCCAGTCAGCCTCACCTCAGTCCCTGGAAAAATCATGGAGCAGGTCCTCAAGGAATCAATTCTGAAGCACTTAGAGGAGGGGAAAGTGATGAGGAACAGTCAGCATGGATTCACCAAGGGCAAGTCATGCCTGCCTAATCTAATTGCCTTCTATGATGAGATAACTGGCTCTGTGGATGAGGGGAAAGCAGTGGACATGTTGTTCCTGGACTTTAGCAAAGCTTTTGACACGATCTCCCACAGTATTCTTGCCAGTAAATTAAAGAAGTATGGGCTGGATAAATGGACGATAAGGTGGATAGAAAGCTGGCTAGATTGTGGGGCTCAACGGGTAGTGATCAATGGTTCCAAAAATGATTAGGGGTCTAGAGCACATGACTTATGAAGAGAGGCTGAGGGAGCTGGGATTGTTTAGTCTGCAGAAGAGAAGAATGAGGGGGGATTTGATAGCTGCTTTCAACTACCTGAAAGGGGGTTCCAAAGAGGATGGCTCTAGACTGTTCTCAATGGTAGCAGATGACAGAACGAGGAGTAATGGTCTCAAGTTGCAATGGGGGAAGTTTAGATAGGATATTAGGAAAAACTTTTTCACTAAGAGGGTGGTGAAACACTGGAATGCGTTACCTAGGGAGGTGGTAGAATCTCCTTCCTTAGAGGTTTTTAAGGTCAGGCTTGACAAAGCCCTGGCTGGGATGATTTAACTGGGAATTGGTCCTGCTTCGAGCAGGGGGTTGGACTAGATGACCTTCTGGGGTCCCTTCCAACCCTGATATTCTATGATTCTATGTCTAGTTGGCAGCTGGTATCAAGCGGAGTGCCCCAAGGGTCGGTCCTGGGGCCAGTTTTGTTCAATATCTTCATTAATGATCTGGAGGATGGCGTGGATTGCACCCTCAGCAAGTTTGCAGGTGACACTAAACTGGGAGGAGAGGTAGATACACTGGAGGGTAGGGATAGGATACAGAGGGACCTAGACAAATTAGAGGATTGGGCCAAAATAAATCTGATGAGGTTCAACAAGGACAAGTGCAGAGTCCTGCACTTAGGACGGAAGAATCCCATGCACCGCTACAGACTAGGGACCAAATGGCTAGGCAGCAGTTCTGCAGAAAAGGACCTAGGGGTTTCAGTGGACAAGAAGCTGGATATGAGTCAACAGTGTGCCCTTGTTGCCAAGAAGGCCAATGGCATTTTGGGATGTATAAGTAGGGGCATTGCCAGCAGATCGAGGGACGTGATCGTTCCCCTCTATTTGACATTGGTGAGGCCTCATCTGGAGTACTGTGTCCAATTTTGGGCCCCACACTACAAGAAGGATGTGAAAAAATTGGAAAGCGTCCAGCAGAGGGCAACAAAAATGATTAGGGGACTGGAACACATGACTTATGAGGAGAGGCTGAGGGAACTGGGATTATTTAGTCTGCGGAAGAGAAGAATGAGGGGGGATTTGATAGCTGCTTTCAACTACCTGAAAGGGGGTTCCAAAGAGGATGGTTCTAGGCTGTTCTCAGTGGTAGCAGATGACAGAACGAGGAGTAATGGTGTCAAGTTGCAGTGGGGGAGGTTTAGGTTGGATATTAGAAAAAACTTTTTCACTAGAAGGGTGGTGAAACACTGAAATGCGTTACCTAGGGAGGTGGTGGCATCTCCTTCCTTAGAAGTTTTTAAGGTCAGGCTTGACAAAGCCCTGGCTGGGATGATTTAAGTGGGGATCGGTCCTGCTTTGAGCAGGGGGTTGGACTAGATGACCTCCTGAGGTCTCCTCCAACCCTGATATTCTATGATTCTATGGTTGTGATTGGTGCAGACGATGCACTATGGAGGTTTAAGAAAATTGCTTGTTGCTTTGCAGGGTTCTGTTTGCTGTCAGTTAATGGAATAATGATTGCTTTCAAACCAAAACAATTCTTTTCTTAAAAAACAACAACTGGAGGAGAGAGACAAACAAAAAAACACATCAGCACTGAGAGGGATGGGGGAAGGGAGGGTCCCAGAACGAGGTGGGGTCCCAGGACAGTTAAAGATTTGTGTATGTCCAGGTATCATATCCAACCTTCTCCTTTGGAGTACAGTGCAGCAGGTACTGTACTTCAGCAGGGCTAAACTGCAGAGGGACAGGTGTTGAGTGCTGTGGGTACTGAGAGTCCTCAGGGCTGGAGTGTGATGGGGCAGGAGTGGAATGCAGCGGCTACAGACTGGAGCCAGGAGGTTGATAAGAGTGTGTTGACAGTGTTTGGGGTTCGCATGGGAAAGAGTTTTTTGCAACAGCGGCTGCAGGGGTGGGCGAGCACAGGCACGGAGCTGCTCAGTTTGCAGTGCCAGTAGCACCTAGAGCGTGTCCGCTTGGAGCTCCATAATGTTTAAAAGCCGCTCCGTGGCTTCATTCTGACGCGCCACGTTCTCCTTTTGGTCCCTCTTCTCGCTGTCCCACCACTCCTTCAATTCTTGGTTTTCAGCCACAGAATGCATCATGACATCACCCAGAAAGTCCTCTTTAGGTCTTTGTGGCCGCTTTCTAATTCTGTGCAGTCGTTCCGCCGGCGATAACAAAGAGGGAGGCTGGGCTCCCAAGATCATATCTGTGAAGCCAAAATGCAACATTTTACAGAAGCAGTATTGTTTGCAACACAGAGACCACTGATTCAGTGATTTAAAACACAGCCACTATTCACATACCTATCACTAACTGGCTGACCCCAGGCAAGCACACATGAGCCACAAACCCCCAAAATGGTGAGTAACCACAGGGGCAGGGGAAATCAGTTTTCCAGGACCGTACTGTACACTGAGCACTTGGCATTTGGGGAAGGGGGGGCCTTATAATCATTCCTGTCCCCACGTTTTCCACAGGCTGTGTTCATTATGGAAGATATCTCACTGCTGAGGGTGAGCAGGGAATCAAGGGAGGGTCTTCTCCAAGACTGCGGCTTCCGCCCTGGCTCTTATGTGGCTCGCCTGTGTGCAGCAATGTTCCACCCTCTCCCCCGCCCCCCGTGACAGCAAAGTGGCACAGGAAAGTTACCCTTAATGTGGGAAGAAACAAAGCAGCTGTGCCAAAGAACCTGCTACAGTGGATTGCCCAGTATCTCCATGAGGCAGATTCCCGTGAAGTGAGGGAGTCCATCAACACCCTGTTCCGCCACTCAGACAAGGCATGTGGTGGTACGCGCATCATACAGACACAAGCCTGCTTTCTGCAACCCTCCTGCCCCCAACAACTAGCTTCAGCGATTCCCAAAATCAGAGCTACTTACCAGGGGCCTCCTCTTCTGTTTGCGCTTCGCCAAGATCCGACAGCTGTGACTGGCTAGCCTCCTCCGGGGTAGAGAAGAGCTCCTGGCTGCATGCATCTCTGACCTCCAAGTCATCCTCTGCCTCTGGGTCCCCCTCCCCCTCCACATCCTCATCCAATATTTCCTCCTCCTGTCTCAGTCCACTCTCGACTGGCACGCGAGTCACCTAAGTA
The DNA here is from genome assembly GCF_965152275.1 of Natator depressus. NCBI lineage: Eukaryota > Metazoa > Chordata > Testudines > Cheloniidae > Natator > Natator depressus. The sequence continues at coordinate 40,338,458 of NC_134234.1, forward strand.
TCTACAGTGGCCTTCACAGAGGAGGTGGGGTCACCACTGAGTATCATGTCCAGCTCTTTGTAGAACCGGCAGCTCGTGGGCGCAGCACCGGAGCGGCAGTTTGCCTCCCGCTCCTTGTGGTAGGCGTTCCGCAGTCCCTTCACTTTGACCCTGCACTGCAGTGTATCCCAGTCGTGGCCCCTTTCTGTTATGCATCGTGAAATCTATCCTTAGGTATCAGAATTCCTATGGCTGGAGCGCAGCTGGGACTAGACAGCCTCCTCTCCCCAAATGCTGATAATGTCTAACAGCTCAGCATTGCTCCAAGCAGGGGATCGCCTGGTGTGGAGCAGGCATTGTCACCTGAAAAGATGCTCTGAGACCACTGTTGCCGGCACAGTGTGCCTGAGGCAAGCAACAGCAGGGGTTCGTTGCCCAGTGTGCGTCACCCAATAATCACAACGGGGTGGAGAAGTAGAAAAGTTTATTTGGAATTCCAAAGAAAGGTACAAGGAGAGAAATCTCAAATCCTGCACATCAGAGCAGGTCATTACACACACTTTTATATTCCTTAATGCTACTGCACTACACATCAGTCAATCAAAGCTTTGCACAAATACTCTGCCTCCCTTATATGGGTTACAACAATGTTTATTTTCTGCAACCTCTAACAAGGATTCCTAGCAACTTAAACAACCAGCACATCCTGTCTGGCCTTGAAGCTGTCTCCTCCTGTTATCTTTAACTTGGCGTCAGCAAACCTTACACTATAAGGCATTATCTGCGGCTGCAACATTGTTTTAAGAGCAAAAAAGCTTACTCAAACCGGCCAGGCCTGAGTTCCGTTAAGGGGGGTTGACAAGAAGCCCTTAGGCCAAGAGCAGAGAGATTTCCTCGACCCTTATGGCCTTCCATCCCCTCGACTTAACTAGTGGCCATGCCCTGGGGTCCCCAACACCACTGCACATGTCACCGAGCCAACAAGAAGGGGACTTTCAAAATTCTCAAGGAATTTAAGGCTCATGGTTGGTCACCTGAGGGCAGGGCAATAGAATTCAAACCAGTGACCAGAGAGGTGAGAACAGGCATTGTGGGACACCTCCTGGAGGCCAGTCACAATGCTGTAATCGACCAGGGTGTCTATACTGGCACTGTGGCGCTGTAGCCCCAGCGCAGGAAGCTCTATGCCTCTCGTCAGGGTGGATTGTTACAGTGCTGCAACTGCGCAGTTTCTGCGCACTAAGTGGCTTGGCAGTGTGTACACCTCCAGAGTTACAACGCAGAAAGCTGCTTTACTGCCCAGAAACTTGCCAGTGTAGACAAGGCCATAGTGTCTTAAGGCTAGATTTTTTTTTTAAAGTCATTAGGCCTAAATACCTTTAAAAACCTAAGTAAAATGGTGTGACTGTTTTTTGATTTTCATATTTTGTTATAACATTATTTCTCATGCTCTTTTTGAGATCGTGCATTAACTGTAGGGTGACTAGTGTATTATGGAGGTTGCTTTGCTGAATTTTCATTCAGAATGTTGTTTTAATCTAAACATGCCTTTTTGTATAATAATGCTGCTTATCTGCTGTAAGGTGTGTGTTCATATGCTCTGTGTGCATAAAGGAAATATGTATGAAAATAATGTATTTCCATTTTAAATATATGGAAGTGGGTCTTGAGAGGGAAGACAGAAGGCAAGACTAAACTGTAATATCTACTTTAAGGCTCTGGAAAAGGCAAAAGATGCTGGAAGAAAGGAAAGAGTGTTGGTGAGGCAACGTGAACAAATTGCATCTCCAGAAAACATCAACTTAGATCTCACTTACTCAGTAAGTACTGAAATATCTGTGTGCCTGAATAAGATCTGGGTGTAAAGTGTGCTTTCCAGTAACATGCCTTTTTAATGAAATTGAGTGCGCTGTAATGCACATATTTTGTGTGAGTTCCCAGAACAAATTTCCAGGTGAGATACACTGTATATTTAGAAATGTGTTTGAAAATAGTTACTGTAATTCTGGAAAATAGCAATTAAAGGGTACTTTTGTTGTTGTTAATATTCCAAAAGCTTAATGATAATTTTAAAATTAAGGATTTGTCTTCAACTCTTAAAATTGGTAGTAGGCTTTAAGAAAAGATTAAGTAGGGTCTATGCCCTAATATTTCAGGAGAATTTAAAGTTGTACATTAGTTAATACTGTACTGGAAGTATTTCACTAAAAATATGTCAAGCCAGGCTAAACTGGGGGGAGGTATAGCTCAGTGGTTTGAGCATTGGCCTGCTAAACCAAGGGTTGTGAGTTCAATCCTTGAGGGGGCCATTTAGGGATCTGGGGCAAAAATTGGGGATTGGTCCTGCTTTGAGCAGGGGGTTGGATGACCTCCTGAGGTCCCTTCCAACCCTGATATTCTGATTCTATGATAATATATTTGAAGGCAAGTTAAAACATAAAAATGAGAAAGTGATGGATATAATTTATCTGGATACAGACAAGGCTTTTCTGTTTTTCTTAGTAGCATCTTGCAGAAGTCTCCCTTCACGAGCAGATAGACCACAAATAGGGGCATATATCTTGTTGAACTATGCTAAAAATTACAAACATTTTATGAGTTAAAAATAAAAAGCCATTTTAATAACAACCTTACCTCATAATTTACTCATATTTAGGCATAAAATGTACAACAACTGTGAAGAGAGTTCTTTTGCCAAGGTATAGCTTCTGCTGAATAGGTGGGTATCATGAGGCTCATGATAGAAGTATACAAAATAACAAACTGTATAAGCAGGGGTGGCCAAACTTCCTGATCCTCTGAGCCCCGCTTCTGCTGAAGTTCTGAGCCACGGCAGGTGCCTCCTGCGGGGCTGAATCCCTATCAGCCTGCCGTAGGGAAGAAGCCCAAAGTTCCCCCCAAGTCTGGTAGGTGGAGAATGTGGGGAGGGGTATATGGTTTTCTGCAAGCTGCACTTTAACTGTAAAAGAGCCCCATGTAGCTTGGGAGCCATGGTTTGGCCACCCTGGTATAGAATAAGTAGATGGGGGAACTTCTGTTCATTCTGTCTCATCATACAAGAACAAGGGCATCAGTTCAAATGAAAGTCCAAAGCTGTTCAAAACTGAAAAAAAGGAAATACTTTTTCACCCAACACACAATTAGACCATGGAACACATTACTACAAGATACAGTTGCAGATTTAAAAAAAAAATATCCCTGTTTTATGTTTATCCTATGTGTTCTCCACAGCTTATGTTTGCTACCTCTTCCTTAGATAACTGGGAAAGTGGGAAATATGAGAAAGACAAGGTGGGTGAGGTAATATCTTTTATTGGACCAACTTCTGTTGGTGAAAGAGCTACAGAGAGCTCTTCTTCAGGTCTAAGAAAGATAATGTGTGTCACAGCTAACTACAAGGTAGAATAGATTGTTAAGCATAAGAAATTAACACATTGCAAGAAACTATTCAAAATGAAGTGGGTTATGAAGTTACAACAATCTGTAACCTACTAACTCACCTTTTGACCTATGGTTGGTGTTAATTACCCACTTCATTTTGAATAGTTTCTTGCAATGTGTTAATTTCTTATGCTTAACAATCTATTCTACCTTGTAGTTAGCTGTGACACACGTTATCTTTCTTAGACCTGAAGAAGAGCTCTGTGTAGCTCTTTCACCAACAGAAGTTGGTCCAATAAAAGATATTACCTCCCTCATCTTGTCTCTCTCCTATCCTGGGACCAACACAGCTACAATAACACTGCAAAAAACTAAGGAAATATCTCAGTCAACAAATGTATTAAAGCATCTTTCTATCTATTTTGTATATTGAAGTTTTTCTAATGGCTGCTTTGATTCATATTGGTTACTTTTTGAGAGAGATATGTGGTTATGTTATGTATTCCCCCCCCCCCCACAGGTTCTTTTCAATTTGGCCAGCCAATATTCTGCTAATGAAATGTATGCTGAAGCACTAAATACATATCAAGTAATAGTGAAAAATAAGATGTTCAGCAACGGAGGTAAGTTACACACTAAAATGCCTGATATTGATGGCAACACATTCACTAACCAGGTACTTGACTTCACTTGTGAGATCCTGAGCACCTTCCCATGGAAGCCAGTCAGAGTTGACAGCAAACACCACCTTGTAATGTCAGACCCCATGTCTTTGAATGGTTTGTGGTTTAGTCCTCCAGCTAATCCAGAAAGTGTTCCCTTTCCAGGCTAAGTATAAGTCCAGATTAAAAAAAAAAAAAATACATCCTTTGCCCTCCACAGGCCACACTTCATCACTGAGGATGCAGGGTTGGTCAGTACCAACAGTAGTTTCCCCTTCCTAGCCCTTTCCATCATTGTCTGCCCTGGTTTTCCCCTGTTGATTCTGAAGTGAAGGGGAGGTTCCTTCCCGTCCTCTGGAAGCCCCAGCCATGGGCCCCAAATTAGGAAGCTAACATTTCCCATTTTGAACCCTCTGTGCCACTTTCTTCATTCCCTTCTCCCCACCCTCTCCAGTTTCCTTCTGTATCTTGCCTGTCTCTAGGTCTCTTCCCAGACCCCCTCCTGGTGTGCTTCCCCAAGCTTTCTCAGCAGAGAACACCACAGAAAATCCTGTCTCATCCCTGATCTCCTAGACTGAGTAAGAAGCTTGTTTTATATAGTCCTTCCTTTCCTAGAATTCCTTGCTGTCTCTCCCTGAATTCTCTCCATTCTGGGTGGAAGTCAGGAACAGGCTGTTTTGGACCATGCCTTAGCTTAAAGGGCCACAGATACTGGTACATGAAGAAGGTGCTTCTGCAGTCTCACTGGTTCAAAGTTTGCATGAGGAGGGATGATATGAATATTTTTAAAAGATTGGCACATAATTCATTCACCTTATTTTTGTGATAGGCAGACTGAAGGTGAATATGGCAAACATTTATTTAAAACAACGAAACTATTCAAAAGCTATCAAATTCTACCGCATGGCTCTAGATCAGATTCCAAGTGTCCATAAAGAAATGAGGTGAGTTTGTACTGTAAAAGTTTTGAAATTCCTTTCGTTTTGTATATACAGTGGTACATATGATTTGAAAATATTATTTAACAATGATTTCTTTAATTAGGATTAAAATAATGCAGAACATTGGAGTTGCATTTATTAAAACTGGCCAGTACACTGATGGCATTAGTTCCTTTGAACACATAATGAGCACATCTCCAAACCTGAAAGCAGGCTTCAACCTGATCCTTTGTTATTTTGCCATTGGAGACCGTGAACAAATGAAAAAAGCTTTCCAAAAACTGATCACTGTTCCATTGGAAATTGATTATGATGACAAATATATTTCACCAAATGTAAGTATGAACTAAGCAAAATCTACAAATTTTATTTGCAAAGTGGGAAAATTTTGAACATTGAGGAAAAATAATCTGTTATATATAATGTGTACATACATGTATGTCTGTGTACACATACACACATGATAGTGTGATGTTTTACCAGCGTGAGTTGAGGAAGGAAGTACTACCTCACTAGTGATAATACTCTTGAAAACATTTCCAAAATAGTTTTTCTAGAAAATGTGACATACATAAAATATGTGATTGTGTGTCGTAGTATAGAGTTGGCACTCATTTGGGGTGACTTACTGCTTTGTCACTTTTATTTCTAAAACATTTACATAAAATACTTGTGTTTAAAATAATAAAAATGACAAACCAATGAGTAAGTTATGCAAGTCATCTCAAATGAGTGCCAGTAAAACCTATAATACCACAGCACACACATTATACAGAAAAACAATTTTATTAAAGTTTTACAGAGGATTTGGTTTTAGTTCGTTTTAGTTTATTGGAACTATTTTTTTAATATCCCTCCACCAATAAAGCTCGTTGTACCATGAAACCAACTCTTCATGACTCTGAGGTAAGAAAAAATAACGAATAAACTCTAGACACCTCTTAAAATAGCCTAAAATAGTTTTTCTATCCAAGGTCATGATTTACTAGGGCTATCAGCAAGTCCTCTATATCCCATGGGAAAGCTGTGAATCCCTTATTCCGGAGTAAAGCTCCATTTCTAGCCCTACATCATGATGATGTAATGGACCTTAAAGATGTTGTTGTTGATGTAGGACTAAATATTGCACTGCCGCTCAGCATAATTTGGAATAAAATTCCACATTTGGTAGAGAAAAACTTTTTGTGACAGGTTGATTTAGGGGGAAAAAGGAACCTCTTTTAATCTACTCAGAAGTTTGACATTTTAGAAGTGATCCTAGACAGCAGGAATAATGGGCAGAATGCAAATGAATGCTCAAAGGCAAATTGAATTCATTTATCACACACAGTGATGTGGATTGCTTGGTAAACTGGGCATAAGCAAACCATGTGTGTTTCAATGTGGCCAAAACGTTAAGTCATTTCTAGGAATAAAGAATGTAGGCTATATTAAGAGGATGGATGGAAGCTATCCTGGGAAGCAGTGACTCTGAAAAATGCTTGAGGATCATGGTAAATAATCAGCTGAATGTGAGCTCCCATTTTGATGTTATGTCAACAAGAGCTAATGCAATATTTGGATGTGTAAACAGGAGAATATCAAGGAGGAGGAGCGGGGAGATTATACTCCTTCTGCGTTTGGCACTGGTGTGACTGCCCCTGGAATAGTGTGTCCAGTTCTGGCATACACAATTCAAGGAGCTCTGTCTATTTAGCTTATCAAAGAGAAGGTTAAGTGGTAATCAAATCACTGTCTATAAGCACCTACATGAGGAGCAGAAATTTGATGATAAAAGACTCTTCAGTCTATCAGACAAAGGTGGACAGAAAGATCCCATGACTGGAAGTTGAAGCTAGACAAATTCGGACTAGAAATAAGTGCAGATTTTTAACAATGAGGGTAATTAGTCACTGGAACAATTTATCCAGGGTTGTGGTGGATTCTCCCTCACTGGAAAATTTTAAATCAAGATTTAAATCAAGAGGTTTTTCTAAAAAATATACTGTAGTTCAAACAGGAATTAATTCTAGGAAATCCTATGGCTTGTGTTATACAGGAGGTTAGACTAGATGATAGCAGTGGTCCCGTCTGGGTTTATAATCTATATATTGATGAGAGATCCTCCACAAATACATGGGGTGGGTGTGTGTGTGTGTATGACTGACTTAAGAGACTGACTTCATGATTTAATAGACTCTAGAGATGGGAAAGACCTATGATTATGTATAATCATAGAACCTGAAGACTGAAAAGATCTATTACATGATGTAGTCAGACTCCATGCCTTCCTTGCTGAATTGGGGCCTCTGTGCAGCACTAGCCTAACTTTAAGCATGAGAGTTGTCCCATTGCTGTCAGTGGGACGACTCACATGCTTATGTACCTTGCTGAATCAGGGCCATAGATTTGATACACAGAGTACTATAGTTGGTAACCTATGTGGTTAACAAGAAGTGTGATTCACATACAGTAGCAGACAAACAGTATAAGGCTACTGTCACAAATGTAATTCTTTTTAATTTTGTAATTAAAATTTGTTAACCACAACCACTAGTGCATTATTCCAAAGGTCAACCAATAAAAATCGGTACATAACAAGTTCTTTGAAAAATGAGTCTAATTGTTCAATTGAAATATGCCTTTTAAAAAATGTATAGTGTGTAATATGTCAGTTGCTGCTTATACTCTGTGTTAATATACATATATGGTTGTACCTTATATATAAATATACATTTCCATAACTTATTTTGTTTTGATTTTTTTAGGATGATCCACATACTAACCTATTGATTGAAGCCATTAAAAATGACCAATTAAGGCAAATGGAACGTGAAAGGTAATACTGGAAACATAGGTCCCTATCCATTCCAAATATGCCTCCATGGTTGCTAGCACATGGAAACTGACACCAGCTTTCCAAGCTGCAATGCCTGAGAGCTATTCCTTATTCTGGATGGAATGGCTTTAAAGTACTACATAAATTCCCTAGTAATGACTGTTTGGGCTTGTGAAAGTGTCAGGAAAAATACTAGATATGCTAAAACAGGTGGCCTGGTTGGCTGAAAAATAGCTAGGGAATAAGATTTTTAAGGGACCTTCAGAAACCAATCCTGTGTCCTTGGCTAACAGCTCCATTTTGAAGCTCAGCCAAGTAGAATAAAAGGCCCTATGATTTTGAAGATTTCTTCTACCTCCTAACTGTTAGTTAGGAACTGGGCTGGTATTTGGTTTAAAATAAGGAAGCAAAAGGAGAAAAATCTGGCCCTGGGTCACAGTCCTGTGTATCCCTAGGCAGTGGGATAGGGAAGACGAACAAATGGAGCAGAAGAAGTTACAAAATACTTGTTTGTGAGTTCCCCATCAGTGAAATACACAGCTTGGAAGTGGGGGCTTTTTTTAATTTTCTGAGCCCTGTGCAAAAGCCACACTGGATTGCATATGAGTAATTTAGACCACTGCAAAGCATCCAGCATATGTGGCCTGCTGGCACTGGAAGGTCATATAAATGTTAGACTGTAGGGATATTGTACACTGCAGCTAGGAGCAAGCCTCCCAGCCCTGGTAAGACTGACTTGAACTAGCAGGGATCAAGCTAGTGTGCTAAAAATAGCAGTATGAACATTGTGGCTCCAGCAGACACTCAGGCGGTTCTGAGGTCAGGTGGCTACCTCAGAACTGGGGGTTCGGTGGGCTTGAGAGCCCAAGCTGTCACCTGAACTACAAAGTCCACACTACTATTTTTAGCATGCTACCGCAAGCCCCGCTAGTATGAGTCTGTCTACCTGGATAGAAGGCTCACTGCCAGCTGCAATATAAACATACCCTATGGAGCCTTTATTATTTTGATATACTGTATTTTCAGATCTTGTTTCTGTATTATAAATTATTATGCTCCTATTCATATGCTAGGATAGGATTGTTGTGTAATGATATATTTTAATGACTAACCTCTCTTGGATTTATAAAAAGAAAAGGAGTACTTGTGGCAACTTAGAGACACAAGTACTCCTTTTCTTTTTGCGAATACAGACTAACACGGCTGCCACTCTGAAACCTGTCATTATGCAAGGTCTTGGATTTATGCAAGTCTCACAAAACTTCTTGCCTTAAGAAATACTGTAGTGTTACTAGCTACCCAATCTATATATTATTCATTGAAAGATGTAATATTATGCTTAAGTCATACTATTATTTTACTGATGTCTTGATTAAACAGTAATATAGATGTTGCTGAGGCTTAGTTGGTGAATAGCGATTCAAGGCACAGGATAAGGTAACTAAGTTTTTGATGTTTTCATATATACTTTTTCTAAACACTGATATATATCTATTTTAATTCCTAAGGAAAGGCATGGCAGAAAAATATATCATGACAGCTGCAAAATTGATTGCACCTGTAATTGAAACCTCCTTTGCCATAGGCTATGACTGGTAGGAGACAATTTTCTTCAGTTTAAATATGCATGCCAATTTCTGTCCATAATCATAAAATCAAGTTCACAAATGTAGAAATCTAGGATATATAGCATTTGAGTTGTGCTTCTCGATCAAAGCACCCAAAGTACTTTGTTAGCCCTGATAGCAATGCCCTGGAAAAAAAATCAGAAATATTGTGCTTTATCCATCTACAAAACAGTTTTATTGCATCACAGATCATAGAAACTCAAATGTCAGTCACATAGTTATTGAGCTGCTTTAAGACTCTTTACATTCATACAAAGTATTCATACAAGAATCTTACAAATTCTTGATTAGACAAATCACGTACAGAAGACAATCGTTCTGCACTCTTCACTAAAGATCTGAACATGACATGCTGAAGACCTACAGTGTCTTACTCTTCTGGTGCTAATGACTTCACACAAGATCAGGGCCTCTGGTTCCATGTGCAAACCAATTGTTTAAATATTATGTTACTGTTCTGCCAGTCAGAGTTGGCAGCAACAAGAACTATGTTCAGTATCTAGGGGTTCCTTTTCAACAATACAACACAAAACTGGCTCGAGCCCCCACCCAGTGACCTGGGACAATTACACACCACCCCCCGGCGCCTCTAAGAGGCAGTACTTCCCCTCTTGCAAGCACAGAGTCTGAGTGTAGCAAAAAAAACCTTTTAATAAAAGGGGAGAAATAACTCGGCATTAATTTGGGAAAACACCACAAGCAGGGTTCATAAACATTAACCATGAGCAAAAGACCCACCCCCAAGTAAGATGGGCAGCGTCCTTTTCCCTCAGGTTCTTAAGTCCAGCAACCAAAAGTCCCTTTAACGTACCCATCCCTTCTCTGCATCCCACTGTGCAGTTGTTGTCCTTGGTCAATGCAGACCCAGAGTTCACAGGTGCATATGCAGGATTCACTTCTCACTCTGGGTGGAGGGGGTGGGGAGTAAGAAGGCACCTTACTCGCTCTGCTGCCCGGGACTCGCTCGCCCCTCCTCTTCACCGGCCACCATGCCTCTCCACCAGCTGCCCTACTGGCACATCACTAATCCGTCCGGATGTCTTCGGGCCACCACACAGTTCTCAATGAATTCAGCTGTTAGTGTGGGAGCCTCACTGCTGGTTCACAGTGGGCAGTCTCTTGCATCAGAAGCACTGTCCCAAAGCAGGTCTAAGCATTAGACTTAGGTACCAGTGATTTCAGCTCTGCCGTGTGCAACAAGACTCTCACTTGAGTCTAAATTAGATCTTTTATTACACAGTGGAGAGAGGAAGGGCCAAATGTTGTCAAGACTTTTAAGCAGAGCCCACACCACCAGATACAAGTACTTGTCCCTACCCTCTCTGAACTCACTGGGCTTTGGAACCCATGTCCCCTGCCTGGTGAGTGCCATTCCGTTGAGGGTGAGTCCCTCAATTCAGGTATGCCAAGTACAGTTCTGCTGCCCTCGATTCACACAACAAGGATAACAACCCTTTATTACTCCTGCCCCCAATAACAAGGAGACCGGGGATCCAACACCAGCCAAAAGTGATCATTTGGGCAAGCAATCCCATCATGTTGAACACCTAGGCAGGGTGGGTGTGCCCAGGCAAACAAGATCAGCTCCTGAAGTCCCCTTCCACAGCTCATCACTAGATGTCAGGGGAGAGCTCATTCAGACTCTGCTTACATCATTAGACAGAGCTATCTTGGCTCCATTTATAAACCTTATGTGCCTTGATCATGCTATTAGAACATTTGCATGACAAGCGTAAAAGTTAACGTGGTGATAAAGCAGCTCATTAGCATCAGAGATGTATATGTATTAATATATTAAACTAAAGTTTTCTGGTGCACCGAATAATCAAGAAAAGGAGATAGTATGTAAATGCTGTACATGGAGAGAGTAATGTATTAGGGTGCCTTCTCAAAATGCAATTTTAATTCTAGGTTTCTGATTTTTGAAGGGTTTGTTGTTTGTTTGTTTAACTCTGATATTCTTGAAAGTTAATATGCTCTCAAACCACTGATATGTGCCAACAGCTTCAGCTTCACCAGAGGAAGTTTTTGTGTTTCATTTCCTTAGTATTTGAAGTAGTTGTAACATGGAAGTGAAGGAAGCTTGGGTAGGGAAAAGCCCTTTTTCCTCAACATTTCTCCTGCCCATAAAAATGAAAATAAGTTACCACTCTTAATGATTTATGAATATACAGAAGCAGAGGAAAATTTTCAAGAGTTGTAGATCCTACTATTACATTTTGATAATATACCTATCTGTAGATAATTTAAAATAATCTCTTACGCAAAAGAGTGTTTAGTCCACTGAAGCCCACAATGTGATGTTTGATGATTAAATAATAGATAGAATCATATTATTTCCCTAGTATAGCTGCTCTGGTTTCTTAGACCCTAAATATGTTTGGTGAGGAGTGGCTTCTGGTTAGCAAGTCAAATTTGCTTCCTCTGCATCTGGTAGTGTGTTCAAAGGAAGATAAAGAATAGATTCATTTATTCATTATGCATTGTCTGTGCATACATGTAGGTGTATATAAATACATATACAGTTATCTTTTAGTTTTCATTCAAACTTTCCCTAGTCCTGCCTGTATTCACTAATTACTTGCCATGAATACACACATGCCTGTAGTCAAATTCTGAAAAAAAAAGTTCTTCTTTATATCTAATAACTTACGACAAAGTTATGGACATTCGCTTAGTGGCTAATTAAATTATTAGACACATTAGACGGGTTTGTGTATATTGGGGCAGATTCACTCACAGGCTGTAGCTGCCTTGCACAACTCCAGCCACACAAAGATGTTGAAATTCTTAATTCGACAGTTGAATTTTCAGCTACTTTCCATTGAGTTCATGGCATATTACAGGTATATCTGTGCTTAATCAGATTAATTTTCTTTGGAGAAATGAAGTAGGCATGGATATTACGTAGATTTCTTATGTTACTGAGGTGTCTCAAACTTCAGTTAAAAAGAAGTACATGCAACTTACTCATGAGACTATTGTTTGATCTTCCTCCCATGAGGGATTGATGGAGTATTCAGGTCTGTCAATATCTTTTGGTTAAAAAGGCTTTAAAACTGGCCATCAGAGTATCTCTGGCCTCTTCTCTCATAGCAGACTGTTTTGTAATGTTTTCAGTCCTATCCTTTTCCTCTGATGCCAAGAGGTATTTATAGACTTTGGAGAGGTGATTCACATGCCAAACAGATTATAGCTAAGGCTACGTTTTAGTCACAGGTATTTTTAGTAAAAGTCATGGATAGGTCACAGGCAGTAAACAAAATTAATGGCCCGTGACCTGTCCATGACTTGTACTATATACCCCTAACTAAAACTTGGGCCTTAGGTGCTCGGGGAGGGGGTGGTTCAGGGGCCCCGCGGGGGAAGCGGGCAGCGGTGCGCGGCCCTGGACCCCTCACTGGTGCTGTGGGGGAGGGTTGACAGGGCTGGAAGGCTCCCTACCCAGCTCTGCGCAGCTCCCCAAAAGTGGCCAGCATGTCCCTGCAGCTCCTAGGGGAGGGAAGGTCGGGGGGGCTCTGCGCGCTGCCCCCGCCATGGTGCCAGCTCAGCAGCTCCCATTGGTCAGGAACCGCAGCCAATGGGAGCTGTGGGGGCAGTACCTGCAGGCAGGAGCAGCACACAGACCCCCCAGCCGCTCTGCCTAGGAGCTCCAGGGACATGCCGGCCGCTTCCAGGGAGCCCCCCCTGAAGTAATCGCTGCCCCAAACCCCTGCCCCAGCCCTGAACCCCCTCCCAGACCCAAACTGGTGCTGGCATAGGGGCGGGCTGAGCCAGAGCCAGCCAGCCACACCAGACGCTGCAGAAGTCACGGAGGTCACAGAAAGTCATGGAATCCGTGACTTCCCTGATAGATACACAGTCTTAATTATAGCATCTGCTGGGTTTGATCCTGGCCCATGTCACCAGTTCTTTCCAGAACATACCACCCTAATAAAGCGCACAGAAGTGCTGACTGGAAGAGAGTGCCTCGGTGGATGGGAAGCTATGAATGTTCAGTTCCATGTCAGCTTTCTTTTCCTTGTACCTTGTACCACTGTATAATTAAAGGCTGCCCTAGAGGGGATGAACAGGAAGAGGAGATGATTGTTTAGCATCATGCAGCTGGAGGCTTGGGCTTAATAAGTTGGGTTCTAGAGATGATGGTGTCTCACACATACAAGAGGGGTTGAGCTGAGGTTAGGCATGAATAATATATAACTAAAAAGAACCTTCTGAGACTTGTTCTGAGAGAGGTTTGAAAAATGAACTTTAAATGTGTTGCCAGACTCAGGCTCTACTGTAGTGTGGCTGGTGCTATGTTATAATGTCTGAGAGTATCCTTAGAGATTTTTTTGTAATTCACTTTTGCATACAGTACACATTTACGACACAACTTCTGGGACATGTATACCATTTCTAATTAATTTATCGAATCAATACATTTTTATTTTTAGGGGTTATGTCATTTTAGTACCCAGGGACCAAACTATAGATGCATCCCGAGCTTTGTATAGTTTTACCATTACCAATTCTTTCATAGAATCCAAAAAGCCAAATTTGATTAAATTTGAACTGTTCTTTAAAACATGGTTGATGTATGGAAACACTGTGTGTGTCTGCAAACAGGGGAGTACCTAACATAGCAGAGAAACTTCCTCTAGATAACTAGTTAGCAGCATACATGAGTTGAAGTGACCTTAATACAGATACATATTATTTATAGAAATTATTTCTGTGGATTCCTTTTTGTTGTAGGTGTGTTGAAGTAGTAAAAGCTTCCCACTATGTAGAGTTAGCCAATGACCTGGAAATAAATAAAGCAATTACATATTTGAGGCAAAAGGACTTCTATCAGGTATGGTACTTTTTAAAAAACATTTTTATGAATATTGTATTGGTAGAAGCATCTGAGGGTATGTCTACAATGTGGCTGGGAGTAGACACTTGTGCTAGTTAGAGCACAAAATAGTACTGTGGATGTTGTGACACAGGCAGCGACTAAAGCTAACCAGCTAAGCTCGGGCTCAGAAGTTTCTGACAGCCTTGGACTCACGTTGCTAGCCGGAACCCCTGCCTATGCTGCAATGTCCACACTTCTATTTTTAGTGGACTAGCGCTGTTCAAGCTAGTGCGAGTTTGTCTACCTGGGCTGGGAGGCTCACTCCCAACTCCAGTGTAGACATACCTTTATAAAGCAGCAAGGCCATATTTTTCCAGCAAGAGCTTCCTCTTTAATAGTTGCTTAGAACCTCGATAAAAGTGTTGATATTGGTCTTTATTAGAATAATGCTACAAAAAACATTGATTGGGGAGGGCTTTACCTACATTAAATTTGTCTGTTGTCACAGGAGGGAGTTAATAAGAGATCAGAGTATGAGCAGATGCACTTGCTGTTATGTTATTGCTTGTGGTATTGTACCAGTGATGCCCTGCCTCCATTCCTGCATATGTACTATTATACCCCATTAGGGTACTGTAATCTGTGTCAGAACTGCAGTCCATCATCTTGTCCTTCCATGCAGGGACAAACTTAGGAAATAGAGGTAAGGCAGTGGCCCCAAGAATTAAACACTCTAACGTGTGTATAAAGGAAGAGCATGAGTATAGTCTTTCCATACTTTAAAGT
The DNA here is from genome assembly GCF_965152275.1 of Natator depressus. NCBI lineage: Eukaryota > Metazoa > Chordata > Testudines > Cheloniidae > Natator > Natator depressus. The sequence goes on from NC_134234.1 coordinate 40,353,475, forward strand.
AGAATTTTGGGGGGGGGGGGGGGTGTCTGTCTTTTCTATGATATTTTAAAATTAATTCTACTGGGACAAAAAAAGTGAACCTAAAAATACATGCATTTTAACGATAAAGGGCTTTAGGGGCCACCTTTCTGTTTGATTGGTATTTTGAGGCCTTATCCATCCTCAAAGTAGTACCGGTTTAACTAAAATGAGTTTTTAAATGATTTAGTTAAACCAGTGCAAATGCTTGTGTGGACACTCAGATTTAAACCTGGCTTATTGTTAACATAATTCAGTTAAGAATTAAGGTAAACTAAATATAAGCCCTTTTTAAATTAATATAAAAGTGACCACTAGGGAGTTTGCACTGATTTAACTAAATCAATTTAAAAACTCACCTTTAGTTAAACCCTTGCAACTTTGTATGTACACAAGACCTTACTAATTAAACTATAGGAAAAGTATATAGAAAGAGTACAGCTCCTGACTGGCTAAGAATTGTTATCTTTGTTACCCTGTCTTCTCTGCCCCCACCCAGACCCACTTGTCTCTTCTACCTGGTATGTCTTGTCTTTTAGACTGTAAGGTAGGGTAAGGGCTGTCATTTAATTTGTGTTTGTACAACACCTAGCACAATGGGGCCCTCGTCTGTCTGGTTTCTAGGTTCTACTACAATAGAACTTTTAAATAATAATATAGGAACCTCTAAAAACATACTACTTTTTTAAATAGAAAGTGTTCCCCAAAGCACTTAGGTACTTTTGATTCTGGGGCTATGTTAGTACCTACATAGCTACTTAGATGGCCTCCATCATCATAGCGTCTGTGCATCTCACAAATATTTATGACTTTATCATAGCAATGCTGCTGTGAGGTACAGAGTATTATTAACCCCATTTCAAAGAGGGGAACTGAGGAATAGAGGTATTAACTGACTTGTCCAAGGTCACACAGGTTGGTGGTAGAACTGAGATTTGAAGCCCATTGTCGTGAGTCTGGTGTGTTGACCACAAGACTGCCCTTTCTGCAGACCATCTCCTCCTATGAAAAAACAGTAGTAGTTAATTTTGGGTGGGCAGTGCCTTGCATCTATGTTCTAAGCCTGTCCCTCCAGTGGAACTACCAGGAAGGGGTAGGAAAAGCCACCGTTGTTCTAGTGCTGACACTAGTATTATGGGTAGTTTACCCATGGATGTTTAGGAGCCAATAGGGAGAATCCTCGAACAGGGGCACATGCACAAATTGTCTTGAATATACATTTACAGCCAGATAAAGTTATACTCACTCAGAACATTAATATATTAATATGCAGTATTTTGCAATATAGGTATATTCAAATGCTTCATCATCCCATTTGATTTTACAGTATGCTTTTGTAGTATAGAACAGGATCGTTTTAAAATTTTGAAGGACAAATATACTCTGTTTTGGTTGGAAGTTACAAAATTGACAAAAGAGGCAAATGTATTCCTACTTTTCCCTCCATAGACACATAGCAAACCTTGAATTTCATTTCTGCCTATTAGGATAGGTTTCTATCTTTATATTGGCTTTTCTTGCATTAGAATTTGACAACTGACTCAATGTCTAATGTGTAATGACAGCAGCTGTGCAATGATTTGGGGTTTTAGATTAGTGACCAGGACTAAACTCTGAAATTTCAAGTGTGGTTGAATTTGAACAATTTCTTAGTGGAGCACAAAAGTCTCACATGTTGATTGATGATTTAGTAGATATTTTCATCCTATATGTCTCCATTCACACATTCAGTGTCTTGGTAAGATTAGTTTAACTGTGTTTTTAAAAATGTAATTTTTGCTTTCCTTTCAATATTGCTACTTTCGTTGTGTCTCGCATTTTATTTGATATTGTAAGTATGAAGAGGTAGGTATAGTATTAAAATATGGCCCTTAATTAGCTTTAGTCTTCTAGAATAGTTGTAACTTGGCAATGTTTCCTGGCTATGCCCATAATAAAGGAGTAAGTAAAACAGTACTTCTGGTGGAAGTGTTAAGAAGGTTTTGTGTTTCATTTAGAAACCCAGTTTTACCGTCTCATTTCCTGACACACAAATGGATTGACCCTAGAGGAACTATTTTCAGGAGGGCAGTGTTTTATTGTTCAGATTTTAGGCCATTTTCTTGTATTCTTATATTCTTTCTTGTATTCAAATAATGTCCAGTTGCTGATTCCTATGATACCCATTTCTAGGAAAAAAAACCTTAATGAAAGAGCTGTATTTTACTGTATATCGTACCCTAAACCTCGCAAATCTCGGACTCTGCTGGGTTTCTGTTGGGAGTTAATTTCAGAATTGAAAGAACGAGGAGTACTTGTGGCACCTTTAGAGACTAACAAATTTATTTGAGCATAAGCTTTCTTGGGCTAAAGCCCACTTCATCAGATGCATGTAGTCGAAAATACAGTAAGAAGAGATAGAGATATAGTGTCTAACAGAGAACATGAAAAAATGGGTGTTGCCATACCAGCTCTAACGAGACCAGTCAATTAAGGTGGATTATCAGCAGCAGGAGGGAAAAAAAACTTTTGTAGTGGTAATCAGGATGGCCCATTTCAAACAGTTGACAAGAAGGTGTGAGTAACAGTAGGGGAGAAATTATCATGGGGAAATAGTTTAACTAAAAACTATTTTAAAAACCTTCTTGGCAACTGTTTGAAATGAGCCATCCTGATTATCACTATAAAAATTTTTTTCTCCTGCTGATAATAGCCCACCTTAATCGATTGGTCTCGTTAGAGCTGGTATGGCAACACCCATTTTTTTCATGTTCTCTGTGTGTATATATGTGTGTGTGTGTGTGTACAACCTTGCTACTGTATTTTCCACTACATGCATCTGATGAAGTGGGCTTTGGCCCACAAAAGCTTATGCTCAGATAAATTTGTTAGTGTCTAAGGTGCCACAAGTACTCCTCGTTCTTTCTGCTGATACAGACTAAACGGCTACCACTCTGAAACTTTTTAGAATCGAGTGACCTATACTGAGAACACCACTTTCCTAGTCCTTAACAGTTCAGTGTTTGGACTCAAATAGCTGACACATTTCAAACTGGCTGCAGCTGCCATAATGGGGTACTGGAAGAAGATAACAGGGGTGAAAAAACCTCTGGAGTCACCTGGTCTAGCCATTTTTGTGGAGCAGGAGTTTCCTCTACTTTGGCCTCTCGGGTGTATGTAGTTACCTACGCTTAAATGCTCCAAATGGTGGTGCCTTACCTCCCTCTGCAGCTCATCTTAGTCCCTAGTCTCTAACAATTCTTTAAAAGAAGGTGCTTGTAGTCTCTCTCATTCCCAGTCCTTCCATACTGCATTCACTGGTATGCATTCTTTCAGTTGATGTGGTGAAAGTGTTTACAGAGCAGTGCAATATTGTCCTGTGATAGATTATGGCCTATGTGATGTTACCCAGTTCTGATGATCCACAATACTTAAGTCTTGAGAGAGCTTTTGGATCTGAGTCTCTTCCGCCCCCACATCTACATGTGCCATTGGCTGGGGTATTGGGATAGCTGTCCATTGTGTTTCTTAACTCAGTATTAACATTTTTTAATGTTTTTATTTCTGAAATAAACTTTCACTTAATAAATGAAGTGGTGTAGAATTATATTGAAGATCTGAGGCAAATGCTTGAGACAGATGGAAGATGTTAGTGTGTGTTGTCCCCATCAGAGTGATAGAATGAGAAAAACAATGATAGTCAACATTCTTCTAACTGTAGAAAATTCACTGCTTAAAATAAAAAAAGAAACATCAAGAATTGAATAGTAGCACATTTTAAAGCAGAAACCCTACTGTCTTGGTTTCCTACTGAATTATTAAAATTGTTGGAAGCATAAAGAATGAGAGGAAAGACATCGACATGAAAAATAAGCAAGTTTGGAAGTAGCATGTTGGAGGATCTTGTCTTTTCTAACCTATTCTGCACTATGCAAACCTCTACTTACTCTTTCCATTAAATAAGTTCTTTCATACTTCTGAGTCCAATGAATTGCCTGTACAAATTCTGTCTGTGAATATAAAAGATCGGGTGCCTTGATGATATAAATTCAGCCAAGAAGTCCCTTTTTTTAATTGTTCTTTTGACACAGCTATATTAACAAGGTAACCAGGAGGCATCCTGTGACCTGACTGTTGCTTCCATGACACTGTCACTATTCTCAGTGCATTGGTATTGGGGCTTAGCCTGGGCAAAGTAAGAAAGAACCTCAAACAAGAAAGCTGCATTTTATTTTATATTTTGGAGTGCCTCATTCCTGATCATAGTATACCTTTTGCTCCTCCATATTCACATAAGTGTAATGTACATAATACATAAGTGAATCATTTTCTTAAACTGGATACCCCTTACTAATGCAAACACGTGGCAGCTTTGCATCCTTTATGCTGCACTCCATACTCAGAAGACTGGAAATGTGAAAGTTAAGATACAGTGCACTACCTTAACACTGCAATTATGCATGAATGTATTAGGATAGTCTTTACTTATGTGATCATACAATTTCTCAAATATATAATGAAAAATGCATTTTTCTATAACCTTAAATACAACCTGTAACCATGTATAGTAATTAGAGAATGTACACAGAGACAGTATATACGTAATATGCTCTTTCCTAACTTTCACGTGTCATAGATTTCCAATCTTACCTTTGCATTACTCTTGCATTTTATTCAAAGAAAAATATAGAAGAGAGGTCCCGTTCCGTGGGTAAAGTCTTGGACAGAATTTGATAAAATTGAAAAATGCTTCATCTGAACAACAGCAAACTCAAGAACAATTGATGGGATTTTTCCTCAAACTTCCAAAAACAACAACAAAAAAACCACCTTACACCACCCTTCACCTTTGGCTGAATTAAAAACATGGAAAATTTCAGTCCCCAAAGTAAACTTCAAAAAGTTTTATAAGTGTGTAAAAAGAGAGGTTAAAATGAAAATCTTCTGCTACTGTAACTATAATGGGTGTAACTGAGCACTCACTGTAGCATACACTGATGAAAGCATTAAAAGTTTAAAAATCAGAGGGGAAAAAATAATTCACCTTAAATTAATAACACAAAATTTGCTGTTCCATATTTTGGGTCTTTTTAAAGCAGCAAAATGTAATTATAAAATATGACCTAAAGCTGCTGTAGGAACTTCCGTTTTGAATTTCTTGATCTTATGCAGTGTTAGAACTGTTTGCATCTAATTCAAGAATATTTTTATTTAAAATTACATATGTAACACCTTCTAGCATAGTGTCTCGAAGATCTTTGTGAAAATTCATTAATTAAACCTCACAACAGCACCCCTCTAAGGTAGGAGAGTAGGTAAAAGGAGGCATTTGAGGTTACATGACTTGCTCATGGTTATACAGTGAATCTGTGGCAGACACAGGGATAAAACCCAGGAGTCTTGGCTCCCTGTCACCTGTTCTATCTGACAAACTTCCTCTCTATTCAGTAGTTATCAATTAGAGTTTCCACTTCCTCGCCGCAATTCCATGCTTCATTGTATCCAACAGTTTTTTCATAATTCTACTGGAAACTACAAGAGAAATAAAATTACAGATGTGAGATTTAAATGGTATTTCTGTTCTGTGGGGCTAGTACTGGTAGGAACTGGTGAACTTCTGGAATGCTGAATTGAAACCTTATACAGAGTTTGAGATTGGAATGATGTACTGTGAAACAGTAGCATCAGTTTGAAGTCAGAGGACAGTTAAATCATGAAATAATATGAAGGACCCACATTCTGAGGAATATTATTAATGTTAGTAGTATGGTAGCAATGGGAGGTCCCTGGGTAGGATTGGGGCCTCACCATTCTAGGCATTGTACAAATACATAGTAAGGGTGTATCTGCCCAGAAGACTTTATAATCTAATTTAACAAAAGATTTTAACACGTAAGAGTAGCAGTGACATGAGCACATGGTTATGTGGACTAGATAGGTACACAATGAGATGGTTTCAGGTCAAAGATACAAATAAATTCATAAGTAAAATAGATATCGGAAATCTCTACTGACCATCTACCTAGCCATTTTCAGGCTTACTTATTGTTTTAAAATAATCTTTGTGTGTTAGTGGTGTTTTGAATCTCTCTCAATTTACAAGATGGTTCTGGTATAAAATTTTAAAGCAGAACACTGGGATTTAGCCTTGTGAGTTCTACTACCATTACTGAGAATCCACAGATTAGGCCAGGTGCATTACATTTAAACTTTGCCCTTGTACATATATAATGTGTACAGTGGAATCCAGTTATAAGGATTGGTTTTGACAATGTATTTTGATGGTTGTGTCCAATTGACCATTACTCTTAAGATACATAAATAGTGAACTTCCCAAATTGAGACGTGTATATAGAATCAACATTTCCACTTTCCACCATGATAGAATGAGTACCGCTAAGGCATTTTAGTGCCACGACATGTCATGGCTTCATCTGGCTCACAGTCTATAATATGATTTACCAGCAGCTGAGCAGCACCCAAAATCATCTGTGAACTTCTTTTCTCTCTTTGAAAACAAAGAAACTACTTCCACTTTAATCTTTATAACCAAAGGTGCCACCATATCAGTAGAAGGAAAGGGCAAACAAATCAGCAACAATAGGAAATGACTTTAGGAAAGCAATTAGATATATATAGCTGAAAGGTCAGTAAACCAGAATTCCATTATAACTGAGATGTGCAGCCTGAACTTGAAGAAACAATTTAATGGTAGAATACCTCAGATATACAGTACTGTACTTATAGATCTATGGGACCAGTTCTTTCTTGATTCAGTCAAATACATAATGAGAACCAAAATCCTTATAGCTAAAGTCTTGAGTTTCAAAGCCCATAAAATTTGAAGTCACGCATTTTGAAACTATTTCCTTGACTCTCAAATTGGTGCTTTTCTCAGAGAATTCTATATAATTAAAAAAATGTTCTCCTTTGTAGTAGTTTGTACTTCCTATGTAGTTTGCTAGGGAGCAATAAACTTCAGCTAACTGTGTAAACTTTACATGTCCTCTTATGCCACACTAAGTCATGCATTTTGAGTAATGTAAAAATAGTATGTTCGTGGATCATTTTAAAACCTTATATTTTTTCCCCTGCCTTGGCACACCACCAGAGAGCATTATGCATTCACATTACTATGATAAGCAGATTCAAGATTTTAACTTGTGTAGGGAAAAAGGAGGAGTTTTAATCGTGGGTAACCTGAAGTCCTTACATTTGCATTGATGTAATGGAGAGTGGAACTGAGGCAAAAGTATCATTAAACAGTTTTTAATGAACATAATGTAAATATTTAGTAGAACCTAGCCAAAGATTTTGTTATATTTGGTCTATAGAAATATATTTTTTTATATTGCTGAAAAAATTGCCCTTTATTTTTAAATTTGTTTAGTTAATTATTATATCATTTTTGTTACTCTTTTCACATATCAGTATCGCCTCGGCAAAGTTTACGAAATTAATTTCTGATGTACAAAGTGATCTGTAAAACTCCTTAGATTTGCATATGTATTGTCCTCAATCCTCACTTCTCTGAGCACATTGTGTAGTATGAGATATGAAAATGATTGGTCATTTCTGATCAATACACAAAGCAAAATTTCTATTTGTACTCCAAATGTACTGTGTTACATACTTTTTGTATTGTTACATTCATATTTTTTTGTTTGTAAGTCTTTAAGAAAAAAATCTTGGGTAAAGATACAGAAAAAGTGAAAATACTTACACAATACAGGTAGTTGACAAAATGAATATGTCGAAGTTTTTTTTTTTTTTTTTTTTTTTTTTTTTTAATGAATGGAACTTCTGTGGAAAAGTGTGGCTATCTGAACAGAAAGTTCAGGTATTTTCTAAATCTGATCCATATGCTGCAAACAAAACTGCCAGTACTGTGGGAATTTTAAAAGTATGAAATATCAACTATTTTGCAATAGAAAAGGTTATGTATAATTTTTGTCTAAGTAGTAATTAATAAATTACTCACTAGTAATTAGTAATATAAGTCAAGTAGTCATTTTAGTTGTTTATTCCTTCAGAAAAACATAGGATTGACCTGCACAGTAATAGTTTGAGTAAGTTTGTTACAGTTTAGTAACTTGATTGTAAATTAATTCTAGGCTGTGGAGACTTTAAAAATGTTTGAAAAAAAGGATAGCAGAGTAAAAAGTGCAGCTGCAACAAACCTTTCATTTCTTTATTATTTGGTAAGTATGCCTTTTTGTTGTTGTTGTTAACTATGAGCTCAGAAGAGCCTATGCTTCCATAGCAATTTTTGTATCTATCTACATGTTCTGTCTCAGCATTAAGAGACAATGCTCATGAAAACGAGAGGTAAGAAAAGACACCATTTTAACTAATCAATGTCTGTTCAATGTTTTGAACTATTAAGTGCAATGCAAGAGCAAAGTACTTTATTATTTTTGATTATAAATGTTAAATATTTAAATTTCAATTGTTGCCTTCACTTCCTAATTGAAAGTAGGGGCTGTGGGAGCAGAGGCACCAACTTCCTGAGTTCCCAGAGGGTGCTCGTACCCCTACTTTGACCCAAGCTCCAACCCGCTCTCCGCCCCCATCCTGCCTCTTCCTGGCCCATTCTGCCCCCTCCTCGCATCTCTTCCTGCCCCCACTCCTCCCTCAGCGTCTGCTGCTGAACAGCTGATCACTGGCAGGTGAGAGCCGCTGCGAGGGAAGAGGAGGAGCTGATTAGTGGCTCTGCCGGTGGGTGCTGAGCACCCACTACTTTTTTCCCCATGGGTGCTCCAGCTCCACAGCATGCATGGAATCGGCACCTATGTGTGGGAGTGCTCTGCTTTTATAGAGGTACAGGAAGCAGAGCAGACAGAAAGGAGTGTTCCAACTGCTATGCCAGGAGGAATGAGACTGAGCCACTGCTGGGGTATAAGAGACTCTTCCCTCATGTGGATGTTGTGAAGGTGAATTAGTTAATGTTCATGAAGCTCTTCATATATGTATGTTCTAGTTATTTGTGCCCTGGCTTCCTACTGCTGTTGTGCTCTCTGAATGTATGTATTCAGCTGCCTGGCCTGTCACCCATTCCTTGTCTCCTGCTGGGCTCACCTGCACTTTTATCTCCCTCCATCTCTGGCAGGGTTCTGTTCACCTGCACATCAGTAATAGGGCTGTGATCCCACGCTCAACTCTCATAACTATACTCAGGGAGGAGTGGAGACAGCAACATTTAAAACACTGCTCTATGCTGTCTGCTCTGCCTCTCTGATTAATATTAATTTTCAAGTAGAATATAAAATAAGTTCATTTTGGAGACTTAAATGATTCTACAGTGTTTCCCCTATCTTTCCTACCAAAATAAGGAGCAAACCAGCATTGGGAGGGAGATGGACAAGATGACGATTTAGGTCTCACTCTGTAATTTTCAGGTTTCTATGACCTGAAAAATGTGAGTGATCTGTTTTCTACAAGCTCATAAAAAATAGTATTAGGATTGAAGATTCTTACATTTTTTTCAGGCTGCTATTATATCAACCATAAACAACTAAGGTTAGCTCCAAAGAAAATTATTGATTGATAGTATATTAAGTTGTTAATGTACTATATATATTTTGTTTACACAGGAGAATGAATTTGCACAAGCAACCAACTATGCAGATTTAGCTGTGAATTCTGATAGATACAACCCATCAGCTCTCACTAATAAAGGAAATACTGTGTTTGCAAATGGAGACTATGAAAAAGCAGCAGAGTTTTATAAGGAAGCTCTAAGGAATGATTCCTCATGCACTGAAGCACTTTACAATATAGGTAATGTAGAAGTGTTTGCATGGCTTAAAGTTTGGATAAGGCTAGTACTAATGTGTTTGAGATTCTAGTTTTCAAACTTGTCCTTTTTAGAAATGTTAATTGAAATTAAAATATGTTCTGTCATTTCCAATAAACTGTTAATTCTTTTACTTCATGATTTAAGACATAAAGTAAGGTAATGTCCTTTGCTTCAAACCTCTTCACAGAAACTCTGCACCAATATTACTCATCTGTTCTTAGAGTAATTGATGTCGGTAAATCACTTTGAAGATAAAAATTGCTATAAGTGCGAAGAACTATTTTCTATTCAAAATGTAGGTTTTGGATAGTACTACTCAATCAAATTATCCCCCCTTCCATTTCTGATGCCCCTTGTTAAAGGGATGGTGTTATGTATGGCGGTGGGCCTTGCCTGGAATCATGACCATTGCCCTAATCAGCTTTGGTTCATTCAGGTCACACTGCCTGAAAGGACTGTCAAGATGGTTCTTAACCAAGCAGCACAGCAAATCTACTGAGATGCAGTTGAGATGAGAGAGTGATCATTGGGGAAAGCGCAGTTATATTGCATTTACCTCTAAACAGTGATGCAGCTTGCTTTTTAAAAAGGACTCCAACTTAAAAAAAGTTAAAGGTAGTTTCAAATACCACATCTGCCTTGAGTATCCCTGTGGCTTTACAATCCTGTTTTCTTATTTTTAGAAAAAACATTTTTTAAAATCTGTTGCTTTATGAAAACCCAAAATAAACAAGGAAAACTGACCGACTATCAAAACAGTGAAATTGACTATCCAAAAAGGGCTGCCAAATGTACAGATTAAACAAACTGAAAACAGAAAAATATTTTTTCAGTCTCTTTCATGTGTTCCCTATTGCAATAATACAGGAACAAAAAAATCAGACAAAAATATGATTTTTAAGTTGATAGCATCCATCTAAATATTGCATTTCTGCTTCATTCTCCTTGGTTATTCTGCTAAATTACTATGCCTGTACTGATGTTTTATTTTGCCTGTTGAATTCATTTTGTAACTTTTATTTTTAGGTTTAACATATAAAAAGTTAAACAGAATAGACGAGGCTTTGGATTGTTTTCTGAAACTTCAGGCAATCCTTCGAAACAGTGCCCAAGTTCTCTACCAAATAGCAAGCTTGTATCTTTTTCTGGGTCATGATGCCAAATATTGAATTTAGTCTACATTAGAGGATTAGCTGAGATTAGTCTTAATCAAGACATAAAAGTTGTTTTTGTATGGCTAAAAAAATTTACATTTAATCAGGAGGCATTTGTGGGGTTAAAATATATTTGGTGTGTGAAAATAAGGCCTGATTCTGCAACCCTTTATTTTGGTGAGCAATGTCATTGAAGCTAGTAGACTAACACACATGAGGAAGGCCTATTTATATAAGGATAATTAACATTGAGGAGAGCCCTGTAACCCTTTAAATATGCATCTGATGTTATTTTGAAAATAATGTAACAGACATAAGCATAATGGATGTAAAACTTTGAACAAAATATTTCATTACAGTGAAGTTCTATTCTGAAAAGGGAATTTGTAAAAATAGCTCCATAGGGTTCCTTGTTTATTTTCTCAGTGGCTTCCAGACCAAGTCTGCTCAGTTTACATGTAAAAGCATAATCATCTGTCAATCCTGCAAAATTAGCCTGGGATCTGAAAGCCAAGTTGGGGTCTTTCTTAGCTCTCTGCCTCATCAGCAGTAAAGATTCTGCAGCCAGAACTTAGTTAAGCATTCTGTTCATGATGTGCAAACCACAATAGAATCCCTTCCAAGGCATAATGGAATCCCATTGCAGTATTGGCTCAGCATTTTTAAAAGTAGTGAAAGTGATAAAACGGATAATAGAAAAGTAAGCAGATACGAATCTAACTAGACACAAGGGGTGAGGTCTTCACTCCTGCTCCCGCCTCTTTACAATGGGTTAAAGCACTGGAGTGGAATAAAGGGGTTCTAAAGCCCTGGTTCTGGCTGGGGGAGTATTCCCCTGTATTGACACTGGATAACTCTGCCTTTAGAGGACTCCCTTGTAAGCTTGGGCATCGGGGGCATTCTGGGGACGGGGTTGAGAGTAGGAGGAGTGTGTTGGGGAGGAGCTACATCATTCTGTGGGGATTATGAACTGTGCTAGCACCCAGGAAGGCTGCTGTAACTAAACAGGCCCCTTAAGGCTGTCTAATTACAGTGGGGACTGCTCCAGCCCTCAGAGCTGCCCAGAAGTGAAGAGTGCAAAGGTGGTTTAAAGCCCTCTTCCCCTAAGCTGCAAATTCTGTGCTGTGCTTTAGAGATGCAGTTCAGAGTGGCACCTAAGGAACAGATTTACTGCATAAGGTGGTGACAATTTTGCCTTCTCGTTTCGTGTAGCACAGAACCACACTAAGAAAACCTAGGAAGTTTGTGGGGCATAGAAATAGGGTGCCTAATTCTCCTTTCAGTTGCACTGTTATAAATCAGGAGCAACTCCACTGAAGTTAATGAATTTATACCAATGTAAAATTAGTGAGAGAGAGAAGAACCACACCAAAAGTGTTTTTAAGGTTGAAAGAGCAGCCTAGACTGTTAACACTTAATTATGTTGTTTATAGTAAACTAAAGTACATCTGAGTGGGAAGAAATTATTAAGTAAATGTGCAAAAAACCAAAATATATGTCCACTTCGCTATGTCTGGCAAATCTTTTCAACATGCAACTTTTAAATTACATTTACATTATATAACATAAGAATTCCTTTTGATGAATCCAAATATGGTCACCATTTGAATTGTCCTTAACTGAAGATACCTCAGATATGAAATAATGGAGGATCCCAACCAAGCCATAGAGTGGCTCATGCAGCTTATCAGTGTAGTTCCAACTGATTCATATGCACTGTCGAAACTAGGGGAATTGTATGATAATGAAGGTGATAAATCCCAAGCTTTTCAGTATTACTATGAGGTATGTGACCTACGCATTTTCTAATATTTATAGAAATAAAATTGTGCAATAGGCACATGTGACAAGGCAATGTTTATTTATGTAGTATTTAAATTGCCTAAAGTATGTATAGAAAGTAAATCAGATTCTTTTCTTAAGAAAGTATAATTCTTTGTAAATCAGGCTTTTCTTGTCAGCTCTTTATAATAAGGAGCACACCAAAAAAGGCTATGGGATATTCTGATGCGGGGCTGCCTCAATCTCTCCTATTGAAGTTTTTCCTCTGTAATTAAATAATTTAATAATTAAATATTAACTGGGCCAGTGAAAAGAGTTGAAATGGCTCTATAGCCTAATGGTTAGGTCACTCATCTGAGAGATGGCAGATCCCTGTTCAGATCACTTCTCCTCATTCCCTTCTCATCAGGGAGAAGGGAGGACTTGAACTGGGGATTTCCCACATTCCAGGTGAGTATACCCTAACTGCTTCTATAAAAGAGTTCCCTCCTCCCATTCTGCCCCCTGGGCCCGATCTGGTAGGTGTCTCTGAGCCCACCTACCAGATCAGACCCTGCACGTGACTTATGTGGCTGAATGCTTATCTTCCCTTGGTTTGTGAATCACAAACAGAGATAGGTGCCTGCTTGTAGCCTGAGTTTAGGCACCAAAGACTGCAAGGGGAGCGTGGCAGTAGTGCACGCATCCTCTGGTTGGCATCTTCTACTGGCTAGATTAGCTGGCTCCCTGTCTAGCATGCTGGTTTTGTGGATTTCGTTTTAAGGCACCTGTCTCTCCCCATTTATTGCATAGGAGCCTATGCCCCTAACTCAGGCTTTGTGGATAACAGTGCTGTTCCTGAGATTTTTTTTTTTTCAGCACCTAAGGGCTTGTCTACACTTACAGCACTGCTGCGGCACAGCTGTACCAATGCAGCTCTGCCCTTGTAGCGCTTAATGAAGATGCTACCTACACCAGTGGGAGAGTTTCTCCCGTCAGCATAGGTACTCCACCTCCCCAAAAGATGGCAGCTATGTCAACAGGAGAAGCCCTCCCATTGACATAGTCCTGGTCTACACTATAGACTTACGTTGGTATAACTATGTCACTCAGAGGTGTGGATTTTCCATACTCCTGAGTGATTTAGTTGTACTGACTGACATAAGTCTGTAGTGTAGACCAGGGCTAAAAGGTAGGTGCTCAGATGCTCAGCACCGCAACGCCTAAGGCCATGTCTACACAAGTGCTTATGTCGGCAAAACTTTTGTCACTCAGCGGTGTAAAAAAACCACACTCTTGAGTGACATAAGTTTTGCCAACATAAGTGCTCATGTGCACAGCGCTGTCAGCAGGAGGCGCTCTCCTGCCAGCATAGCTGCTGCCACTCAGTGAGCTGGTTTTATTATCTCGACAGGAGAGCTCTCTCACATCAGCATAATGAGGCTACCTGAGTGCTAGCTTGTAAGTGTAGACATGGCCTTAGTCCCTTCATGGGTCAGGGCCTTAGTAAATATCCCTCCTCTCTGTAAATCAGAAGTGAACCAAAGCCCCAGCAATGCTGGTAGGAGAAAAAGTAAAATATATGTTATTCTTTCCATGGAAACGTACTAATATGAAACTTGATTAAAAAGTGACCAGTATCTGGATATTTGGCTACCTTTTCTTATTTGTGCTAACACCTAATTCACTAAGCTAATTAATGTTTGTACAATACAGCCTCTTGTGCTATGTTGGTTGTGCATTCTGTTTACCTTTATTATGCAATTAATTTACAACAATAATTCTATTGTTACCTAAGCATTTCTAAGCATTTCTTTTTGTTTGTACAATTCTAAACCTTTTTTTAGTACTCAGAAATAAAATTCTTGAAGTTCTGACCACCTATGGCCATTAAAAGATGCCATGGCATTTTTTCCAGGAGAGTAGGAATGTTAACCCTGGCAAAATTCCAACTCTTGAATTTACATCCTGGTCTACTGTACTTAAATCTCTCCCATAGTGATAATTAGATAAATTTTTCTTCATTTCTTGTCCTAAATTGTTTTGTAGTTTTACTGGCACTGGTAAACATGCCACATTCTTCCCCATAGTTGGCTTTATTTTAGAAGTAGGTAAAATTATTATTTATACTTTATATATATATATATATACATATACATACACACACCCCGCCCCGCCCCACCCCCACCCCGATCAATGTTAAAAAGAAGCATTTGCCTTATTGTTATAAGCCCTGATTCAGCAAAACATTCAAGTGTGTGCCTAATTCTTAAGTATGTGCTTACTCGTACATCCTAGTGAAATCAGTAGAACTTCTTCACAATCTTAGAGTTAAGCACATACTTGCACACTTTGCTGAATCTGGGTCATAATGATTTTCCAGGATAAATTGTGGCAATTTTCACTACTTATAATGTCAGATGAGTGATACCTTCTTTAGATTTTCCACTGTACCTGTATACTGTGTATATATCTATAATTGTCTTGAAACTGTAATTGTATGCTTGAAATTGTCTACTTCAGTTGAAATGCATTCTATAAATTGATGGTGTTAAGTTTGCAAATGAATTGTAGCTCAGCAGTTTCTCTTTGAAGTCTGTTTTTGAAGTTTTTTTTGTTGAAGAATGGCTACTTTAAAATCTGTTGTTGAGTGTCCAGGGAGTTTGAAGTGTTGATGATGTGCTGGAGAGGTTTTAGCTGGGGGCCTATTTTTGCTGTCTCTGACTCAAGGAACATTTTCAACACCCACAAAAGCTTATGCCCAAATAAATCTGTTAGTCTTTAAGGTGCCACTGGACTCCTCGTTTTTCTGGATACAGACTAACATGATATTATTTGGATACCTCTGATATTTGTTGGAATGAAGTTTAAAAGTCTAAATGCCTCACTTATTTTTTTTTATATTTATTGGTCTAGTTTAAATTTGCCTTATTCCAAACCCCAGTTTTTCTACGTACTGGTGCCAATTTTAACCCAGACCACCTGGTAAAAAAAAAAAAAAATTACACTTCCAGATTTTTTAGCATTGTTCCCTTAGTATTAATTCCCTTGGAATTATTAACATTTTGTACTATAGTAAATTTCCACTTTATGTCAATAAAACACTTGTAACAAATTTTGTTTCTAGTAAATTCAGAGATTAGTCCTATTTATAATAACCAATATCCCCCATCAGTAAAATTAAAATCTATAGACAAAAGCTTTGTTTATTTATGTGGCATTAATCCCAAAATGAATTAAAAACAGATTAGAAGTATTCCACTGAAATAAAGTGGATATGTGCATAGACTTGACTCTCTCTCTTTTTCAGACATTTAAAGTTAGGACTGACAACTCTGTAGACTGGCCTCTTTATCCACAGAACCCGTAAAGTGAGGGCACTCAGCACTAGCTTCCTTGCGCTATTCTGACTGGGTGCCTCACTCCTGTTCTGAAAGTAAAAAAATTGTTGTTCAGTGAGTTTTCCAGCAGACTGCTTGGCTATCTGAAACTGATTAGTGAATTTGTTTATGGAAACAACTTGCTTAGCATTTTAATTAACTCATTTACATACAGCAGTAATCTAAGAAAACAAACTTTTTTGTGTGGAAAAATACTCTTCTGCTGCTACTAACTATGCTAAAATAATAATTCTAGTAAGGACAGATGGAAAATGTGAAACTCATCTCAGGTAACTCTTCTAAAAAGTATTTTGTAATTACAAAACCTGACAAGTTCTCTTTAGGGATTAGTTGGTATAATACAGTGCTTTCATTCATGTATTACATATTTTTGGCATCTGGAGAATTAAACACTTAAGTGAGTAAGATATTCCAGAAGTAAAATAAAAATGTTGTTCATCACTAAAATTGTGTTTCTTTCACCTTCCTTATTTTGTCAGTCATATCGGTATTTCCCTTCGAACATTGAGGTCATTGAGTGGCTTGGAGCCTATTACATTGATACCCAGTTTTGTGAAAAAGCCATTCAGTACTTTGAGAGAGCAGCACTTATTCAGTAAGTAATGATTTATTGTATGTTTAGTCAAATATCTTGTATTGAGGGTTTTTCTTCTTGTAATTATATCTTGGAGACATGATGCGTTAATTGGCCATAAGCTACATCAGCATTAAATACAGCTTTAGGTATTGTTTCATCAGGTTCCTCACCTTGTATTTTGTTTGGAGGGGTGTTTTTGTTTCTATTAGGTAGCTCTAATGCAAACAAAAGTAAAAGACTTCCTTTCCAGGGTTTCCTCATCTGGTGAAGACTGTTGATTCAACCTCATAAACAAAAGCATCTTTCAGCAATTAACTTTGTTTCCTTGTTCGTAGTGTTCCTATTCTCATAAAAAGAGTCGAATTGCAGAAAACATCAAACACTAAATAAAACCACCAAGAGTACAGTATTAACAGCTAACAATGGATATATGTTGACAAATCTAATTTATTCTGAATTTTATATTTGACCTGAGTAAAACTGTGTTTGTGCACTTCACAGAATGAGCTATTTAAGGTAGTCTGCATATTTTATTCGAGACTTACAAATGGAATTTAACATACAAGCGACCTACATGTAAAAATTTGGCCAAATTTGAAACTGGAGCTCGGAGTTCAACCAAAATTTATAACTATAGAAAAATACGTATTTCCTCATAAAAGGACCACATACATATTTCCATGTGGAATTTGTGTCAACAGACAAGCTAAAATTCACATAACCCCATGAAACCCAGAGGTAGCATTTCTCTTTTTGTGTGTGTTTTGGGAATCCTATCCAAAATCAGCCTGAGCCAAACTCAGTTATTACTTGGCTTGTTTATGATTATCTAAAATTTGACCTACTGTCTGATTCACGTATGGCACTCCGGTTAAAATGCCCATGAAAGTACAAGGAACTATTTATGTGTTTGGGCAATCCATTCAAGAGAAGACTATACTGCAGAAAGGTTATTAAAAATGCAGCAGAAATTAATATTTTAATTGAATGGGGGAGGGTATATATAATAAAATTATAAAAAAAGAATATGGTTTAAAATAATTTAAAACAAAGAAGGCTAGGGTTAAATGTAAAAAAAGGGGGAAAAAGCAAGAGTTAAACTCAAATGTTTGAGTAAATTGTAAACAAATAGAAAGACAAGGCTAAATGCAAAATATATAGAGAGTAAAGTCAAGAGTTCATATAATTAAAAAAAAAATAGGCAAGGGATAAGGATAAATAACCAAACAAAAAAATGAAAATAAAACTGGAATTAACAGGACTTTTGCCTATCACCACCCTGGCAAAATGGCTTGTATTTTTGGATTCTTTCTCCCACCTTTTGTCTGCATTGTCTTTGTAAATTCTTTGGGGCAGAGATTTCTCTGTGTGTTTGTACATCGGGGCCTCAAATACTGTTTGGAGCTTTTGGGCACTAACCACAGCATAAGTAAATTATTATTATTAATAATGCTAAAAGCACAAGTCCTGGTTTTAAAAATGCTCTACTGATCCAAAATATGACAGCCTACCTGCCAAGCAACATTGGTAAGCAGGACTATATAACCCTTGTATTGAGACATTGGCTCCCCATTGATTATCTGATCCAATTCAAGATCATGGTCCTGATCTCCAACACACTCAGCTACCTGAAGAACCACCTTTATCCCCATGACTAGGACCGTCCACCATAGCTCCACAATTCATGAGAAATGGAGACAGCTTTCTTGGCTGGCCCACTACTGTTGGGTACTCCCTTCCTCATGAGACCAGAATGACCTGAAATCTCACCATCTCCAGGACGACATATGAGAAACATCTGTCAACTTAGCTTTTCCTTTACAAATAATAATGAAAGTCAACAGCAAAAACCTTTCATCTTGTAGTTAAGATTGAGACAGTATATTTATATGACACTTCTGCAAACTTTATAACAAGAAAATTACAAAAGAATCCCAAACATTAAATATGGAAATAAATAGGTAAGATAATTTATAGAAATATTCCATTATCCCTTTTGCCCTTACAGTCAGGTCCACATGGGAAGTTCCTTGTATATAAAGCCCCCTTTACTAACATATACTATTATATAGAAAGTCTAAAAATATAATAATTGAAATTAAATTCTAGTAAAATGCTCAAAATGAAGTTCTGCTTTCCCACTGGTTACTGTGCTTCTTATTAATTGTAAGGAAAGGATTGGTACTGTAAACAAAAACAAATGCAGCAGCAGCATGCAGCTCTAGACACAACAGACACAGAAAGAGGGGAAGGAAACAATGTTCATCAGAATGGTATCGTCAGCATTGGACATTGCTTGGTAACTGCAGTCTTGTTTGCCTCAGGCCTCAATTTCTCCAGCTAGTCATTTACTACCAGGAAATGTCCAACCCATTGGCTTCTTTTTCTAAAACAAATAGCTTTTAAAAATGGAGACAAACCAGTGAAAATATTTGGGAAACACTGATTTAAAGACTTGCTATCATGCTGTTCAGTGAAGCTGCCAACCCCTTAAAACTTTGTAATGCAGTCCAGCTCTTGGATCACATATGTTGGCACTCTTAGCCCATTTTAAAACACTGGAAAGAACACAGCTGAAACTAGAAAAAATTCATACCGATTTCATAATCTTCTGGCACAGACCTAAATGTTTAAGGCCTAATTCTCTAACCACTCAATGCATGAAACTCTGTGTATTGTATATGGATTGAAAAGTATCTGTGAATTATTAACCTCTGAAATTCTTGATTATGCTGTGTAATTACAGTATCTGTGAGAATTCATTTTCCAGGAGAGGAGATTGTTAATTGTAGCTAACAGAACATAAATATTTGGGACCTTGTTTGGCGCTAAAACTTGTACATGCTATTTGCAATTTGTTAATCCTAAAAATAGGCCACAGTAATTTAACAGTTGTTGTTATGCTGATTGTAAACAAGATGACATTTAAATGATAACTTTGCCTCAACCCCAATCCCCAGTTCTCAAATCTGTTTTAGTGGAATATTAATTCCAGTCATTCAGTGATATTTTATATTTAAATCACCTCCTTTAACTTGCATTTTAAGATGTATTTTGAAATGAATTGAGAAATTGTGATTTTGAGAAGCTTGCAGGGGCAAATTTTAGCAACATGTGCAATTCACACAATAGTGGGAGTTGTGGAGCTTAATTCTGTGTCCTAAAAATGCAGGATTTTCATACCAAGTTGCCTACTAATAATTTGTGTTACAATGAAGGTGTGTTAGGTGCTCACTTGCATTCCGTTGCTGTGTGCAGCAGGCACACACGTGCTGCAACTGAGAAGTATGCAGTAGACTTGTTTTACATAAGCTTATTGTGCAGGGCACTAGACTGCAAACAAATAGAGAAATTGTTTGGAGGTCAAATTGCCTTGACCTGTGGTTGAATAAAAAATAAATAAATAATGGATGAACAGTACAGCCAGTAAGGTAAAGAAAAATGCTAGATTTCCACTAGAGAAGCCTCCCTACAAATTGTTAGAGTGCAATATCTTCTAGGACATATTAACAATCAGACAGTACTATACAGTCCAAAGAGCTTTCCACATGTGGTTTCGGTCAGTTTTGAAGAATTGACATGGCAACTGACCAGCCCACACATGGCTATATCTTTATTATCTTTTTACTTGCTCATAATAAAAAAATGCTGTTAGTTTATGTGCCCTTCCTAGAAAGGGATTCACCCTGAGTGAGCCGACAAGTAGAATTTGGTGAGACTGGTTTAACAGTGGATGTACACCAATACTTTGAACTTCACAGAACAATTCGTCTATTTCATCATTTGCTAGTATACTAAATGTTTTTATTTATTTATACACAGACCAACACAAGTGAAATGGCAATTGATGGTTGCTAGTTGTTATAGAAGAAGTGGTAAGTGTCTCTCCTTGTTCTGTGATTTTTTTTAATTGATTTTTTTTTTTTTACTTTATGTATTTTGAATTTTTATCTACTGATCTTTTGTACATCTGCTGTATGAGTTCTTGGTTCTAAAATCTCCTTAGCATGCTTCTGCTTTGTGAATTTTCTTGTATAACAAAGTATGACCTTCCTTGAAGTCTTGGTTTTAGTTACTCATGTTTGTACTGTCTTGTACTTATGAGTGGAGCAGTCACATGCAAGTAAAGAGAACAGGCCAAACTAGCGTAAATAGTCATATTGTATTTAATTTATGTCAGTGCACCACATCATGTCACAATAGCCAAGTAGGAAATTTCTAGAGTTGCTCAGCTGAACCGACCACATTTACAATATATAAAGTGGGTACAATTTCTAGATTTGAAAATTTAAATTGTACAAACAGAATACACACTGCAACTCGAGACTGAGCACTCACTGAGCTCTCAGCTGCTGAATTTTATAACTGGGATTCTACAATTTGAATCTGCTATTGATCATAACCACACTGGGACAGAGTCCATGTCTTCCTCTTTGTATTGTTCAGCACCAAAATACACAAGATATTTTAATAATACTTTTCTTTCGTGCTGTCCCATTGTTCCCACTCTTTCCCTTGCTCCTTTAGAGCCTTACAGAGAAGATCCGAATGACAAATTTTCAGGTTTTCTTATGTTGTTTACCCCGTTACCTGATTCTATGGGATGGGGGAGTAGAAGCTGGGTGACTATGTGAATTGAAAGATAAAGTCAGCACCCAACCAAAATCCAGCACAGAAGAGCTTTCTCAGCAAAGGAGCAAGACAACTTGGCCAACATTATGTTCATTTAGATATGTTGGGGAAAATCCCCAGTATGTCCTACCAGCACATTCCAATTCAGTTTGAGCCCCACCCATCATTTAAAAAAAGTAAATTTTGAATTTTTTTTTTCAACTGTTTGCAGCCAGCCTTAATTATTATAGTCGGGTAATAATTAAAGAATGCCAACTTTAACTGTATCAATTGTGATCTAGGATTATTAAACCATGTACTCTTAAAAATAAAGCAGCTGAAAAAAGCTGGGGGGTACCGAGTCACATCAGTTTCTGGTCTGATAGTGTGTGTGTGTGAGTGATGTTGTTTATTTTGTTTGCAGGTAACTACCAAAAATCTCTAGATACATATAAGGAAATACACAGAAAATTTCCAGACAATGTTGAATGTAAGTTGTTTCATTGAATGGTGTAGTTTTCAAGGTAAAGGAAACTTTATGCTATATTGAATATATCTATTAGTAATCCATATTATGTAAGTATTTTATAAATAGAAAATATTCTCGCAGACTACCTTCTTTCCCAATACTAATCCTGCACATTCCTTGTGACAACTCTAGGGCTTGACTAAAGTAATACTAGGGCAATTTTGAGGAAAGAAGATGAAAATAAACTTGCTTACTGACTTCCTTCCTCCTATCCTCTTCCTGCAGTCAGGACCAGCTCTAGGCACCAGCAAAGCAAGCATGTGCTTGGGAGGGCACAATTCCAGGGGTGGCATTCCGGACTCTGTGTTGTCTACAGGGGTTAGGTGAGCATAGTTGTCTCTCTCAGGGGAGTGGATTTGTCACACCCTTGAGAGATGTAGTTATGCCAATGTAAGTTCCCAGTGTAGACCAGCCCTTTAAGTTCTATGTGTGTACTTACAGAAACATCCGTTATTACCTTTAGACCCTGCAACTGTAATCTCCACAGGCCAGATTGTTTCTCTTGTGTTTGCCATCCTTCCATTTTATAGTCTACAAGTCTTACTGTGGTTACAAGTTTTACCAAAACCAAGGATCACAAAAAGACATGAAGCATTTTTTTAAAGTTTAGTTGTTCAGGTAGTCTCTGGAGGTCCTTAGAGAGTGCCAGACTGGGGATACGTGGTAACAGGAAACATCACTTCTCGAAGACAGACAGATGCTTCGCCACTGGCAGAAGCAGCTCTGTGGGTGAATGGAAGAGCATCACAGAGCACGGTTTGGGAACCATTGCTCTATGTTGTTGTAGCAGCCCTCTGACCTCACTCATTGTTGAGCACCTCAGTACTACAACAGTCAGTTTGCCACTTACCAGAATTACATTTTTAAACAGTTTAAGGCAGAACATTTACTATTTTTTAAAAGTAGACTTGCAGCATTTTTTTCAGCTACTATTAATTTTATCAAGTTTCCTAAATTCTCTTGAAGAGCAGGCTTTAAGGAGGTCTACTGTAGTAGAAAAACAAAACTTTTGCCTTAGTTAACAATGGCAACACAAGTTTTACAAAATGGTTTCTCACTTTAAGAACTATAGGTAAAAAAAATATAAGGCATGTTAATATTTGTAGTGTGTGAATCAAAGGAGTGGACTATTTTGAAAATCTATCAGTAATTCTAACATTCTTTAAACATTGCCGGCACAAATCCATGACACTGAGGATGCAGTACAGAACTGCCAGGAAGGTAGTCACTGTTCGTCATTCCACTGTTTTGTTAATTTGTAAAGGCAATGAGTCAGAAGCTCTCTCATCTCCCTGTGCTTCTTCAGCTATTGTTAAATCACCTTTTAACTAGTTGTTGAGGTTTTCTTCTGTTTACTGGTTATTGATAGTTCAGCGTGGTATTTAGGTAGGTGTCATTCCCTGCTGCTGTGCACACAGAGACAGTGGCAGCTCTTTTCCAAATTGGGGCTCTGGCTCAAAGTAGTTCTCTATTCCCCTTAGTTCTTCCAATTTTATCATATAAGCCTGGTCTACACTGAAAAGTTATATCAGCATAGTTACATCCGTCAGGCTGACTGGCATAGCTATTCTGACAAAACCCCTAGTGTAGACGCAGCTGTGTCAATGGAAGAGGGCTTTGTTCAGGGAAGTGGGGTTCCTACAGCAACAGGAAAAACCCCTTCTGTCTGTGTAGGCTGCGTCTGCACTACGGAGCTATGCTGGCATAGCTATGCTGGTATCGGCTCTTTCTACACTAGCACTTTTGTCGGTAAAACTTTTGTCAGTCGGGGGTGTGAAAAAACACACCCTTGACTGACATAAGTTTCACTGACAAAAGAGCTGGTGTGGACAGCACTATGTCGGCGGGTGATGCTCTCCCACCAACGTAGCTGCCACTGCTCGTTGGAAGTGGTTTAATTATGCCAACGGGAGAGCTCTCTCCGTCGGCATAGAGCGGCTACACAGAAGACCTTACAGCAGCGCAGCTGCAGCGGTACAGCTGTGCTGCTGTAAGGTCTGTAGTGTAGACATAGCCATAGTCTCCATAGCATAGACGGCCATCGTCATATTTAGCCTTCATTTCAATTTTTGAACTATATAGAGATTGATATTAACGCAGGAGCTAAAAGGCCACCCACCATGCATGTGAAGTGCTGACTCAACACTGGAGTAATTAGAAAATCTAACTATGTCCATTATTTTCAGCTCATTTGGCATTGATGACTTATTTTCAATAAAATGCTATTGGGGAATTGTTTCTCGATAGATTAGCATATGTATAATGCTTTTTATTTTCGAAGCATTTCACAAACACTAAGTAACTAAATTTCACAACACCCCTTAGGTATTATTAACCATTCTACCGTCAACCACAGAAAAGTTAAAATTGCTTGCATAAGATTCCAATCTGAGTTGCTGGTATTGTAAAGCAGGAACCCCTGATCTCCAGTCCTATGCTATGTCCAGAAGACCATGCTGCTGCTCTGTAAATTCGGTTTTACTAGGTTAAACACACTACTATTTTTTTCACCTGCTATCAAGCCCTTTTCTAAATATATTTGTAATGTACAATTAGGTCTACGGTTCTTAGTTCGTCTCTGCACAGATATGGGACTGAAAGAAGTTCAAGAATACGCGACAAAGCTCAAGAGAGTGGAAAAACTAAAAGAAATAAGGGAACAGGTCTGTTTGTTTTCTCCTATGAAAAGTGGATTTTTTTTTTCGTTTTCATTATGTAACTTCACTGCCTAGCACAATGAACAGTAAAACGTTTGCTATAGTACTTTAGCCTAGCTAGAGTGGACCTTCACTTCCTGGTTTACGGATGTTTAAGTTGGTTTTGCCATAACTCTTGGATTCTTTGGTTTTCAGAGGTTTAAATACAGGTGCATTCTGGAAGGGTACAAGGCTCATCTAGTCAACCTTAACATTCTGCCTTAATGAAGTTTTTGGGCAGTGAATGTCCCTTGGCTTTGAGGAAGTGCTAGTCGTGAAGGGCGCATGACTGAAGGGCACAGGATAGCTTACTGGGAACACCTCACTGTCACTAAGCTACCAACTCTGCCCTCCATCAAGCCCCCCAGTAGGATCAAGGGCAGGTAGGAAGGTGGTAAACAAAAGCCTGTGAAGAGCACATCTACCAGATGGTGATACCAACGGTGAGAGGAGGGGAGCCCCAAAGTCTGTTCTCCACTTTTGGGACTAGCATAGGGAGAAGGGGTTCTGCACAACCTTCTGGAGCATAGGAGGATTGCAAAGATGTGAAGTGACTCATTCATCTCAATGGAATGTTTTCAGGTGAATCCAAACACCCCATGGAGATTAATACAGCCTGACAACAGCTCTTAAGTGGTGTGATCCTGCCCATTCATTTCAATATGTATTCTCCTCCCCTCCCCCTTCTACCTCAAAATCTACCTCAAGCCCAGTCATGCAATACAGTTTTCAGGACAATCTTATTATGCACATGGACTTTAGAGCAATTTGAATACTAAAATCAGCTCCTTATTGAGAGAGAGGGCTGCATCTGAGAAATGTCTTGATAAATTACTCCAAATTTACCCCAAGAAATATTTCCTGGCCCCTCTTGTGTCATACCAGTATTCAAGATAATCTCACTAGCTACATATATTTCACTGCATATTGAAAATGTAAAGCAGCTCATAATGGGGGGGGGGTGGTTATTGGTAGGGTCCTACCAAATTCACAGTCCATTTTAGTCAATTTCACGGTCATAAGATTTAAAAAATCATAAATTTCATGACAGCTATTTAAATCTGAAATTTCACAGTATTGTTATTGTAGGGGTCCTGACCCAAAAAGGAATTGTGGAGGGTCACAAGGTTATTGTCGGGGGTGTTGCGGTACTGCTACCCTTACTTCTGCGCTGCTGCTGGCAGAAGATCTGCCTTCAGAGTGAGCAGCTGGAGAGCAGCGGCTGCTGGCTGGAAGCCCAGCTCTGAAGGCAGAGTCACCGCCAGCAGTGTCAGGATCCCTTTTGTGTCAGGATCCTCAATTTGAGAAACTCTGGTCTCCCCATGAAATCTGTGTAGTATAGGGTAAGAGACCAGATTTCACAGTCTGTGACGCATTTTTCATGGCTGTGAATTTGGTAGGGCCCTAGTTATTGGGAACTCCTCAATCAAATGACCCCATATTTGTACCATAAACTCTACCGCAGCCCCTGTTGCAACATAACAGTTTGAAGACAATTTCCCAAAGCATGTGGGACTTAATGCATTTAGAAAAATTGACTGCTAAACAATAAGCAAGGCTCAGCCTTAACTTTGGTGGTGGTGCCACCCCACTATAATGACATTAGTAATGAAACAGCTAAGCAGATAAAACATTACCTTTTCAGAGTACAACTCCAAGAGCTTCTCACTGAAATGAGTTAAATTGGTTCTGCTTTATCTCTAGTGGGTAATGGTCCAAGTTACAAACACACTCACTTTGCCACAATATGAAATAACTGGTAAACTCTGCTCAGGAAAGGTCAGGAACTAAACTTGAAACTGGATTAATAAAAACTGGATTAATTCTTAATTGGAGGGCGGAGATCCCTGGGATTGGAGAGGTAATTACTCAATTGTATACAATACCGGCACTACTTTTTCTTGAGTTTTTAATTATGCAGCGTAGGGCAGCAAATAAAAGGAAAGAAAAGTACCTTTTAAAAAATATATTCACACTTTTTATACAAATACTATTTTTATTTGGTTGTTTGTTTATTTTTAACATTTTTACTTGATGATGTGAACCTGAGTTTTCTGGGTACTTTTGAACACTTACTCCTTCTGTGCATTAAACTACTAGTGAAAATATTTAAACAATTAGATTGTTTAACTTAGTTGTTTAAGATTATAGCAATATGTCAATGATGTTAAAAATGTAATATTTCATTTGACTTAATACATTAGTCACTGAAAGTCCAGGGACTAGCTGCTGAATACTATAGTCCTCCATTTAATCACAAGATATGTATGTGGAAGCACAAACTCTAATACAATCCATTTTATACTGCTATGGTAAATTAACCATAATTTGGAGAAGCTAATTTGCAGATGACTGGAATGTTATGTTAATTACGACAGTGCATCATTTTACATGTTCTGTCCTAACACCAGCATGGCAATGCAAAATAAGGGTCTCACACTATGATTCACTTTGTGCCTCTCCAGTTGTTAGAGGTTGAATTCTGTAGCTCAGAAATTATAAAATTCACCCCTTACGATTCCCTGCCAGATACTGATTTCAGTCCGCAAAGAAAGGGACAGGTCAGTTATTGCTCTCTGTTTTCGACAGCAATTTAAACTCAGTTTCCCTTCCTCGATATTTCAGACCAAGCCGTGATCTCTTTACTACTGTGCCAAGTGGTGAGGCAGTAAATAGCTAATTAAATACTTGTGGAATATGCCCTGCTTTTCAATGCGTCTTACTAAGGTCTTGTCTACATTTGGAAATTTACCAAAATAGCTATTCTGGAAAACTCCTATGTGGCCACTCTTATTCTGTAATAAGAGTGTCCACACAGGGGCTTATATCAAAATAACTATTCTAGAATAACTATTTCTGTAAATTTCCAAGTGTAGACAAGTGCTTGAAGGTCTCCAGCCAGAGATCTGGAAACATCTGTGAGGTAGGTGACTATTCCCCTGAATATTCCTTAGTGCATTAACATTTCCCTGATATTTCATTTAAGAGATGTGCACACATACTGGTACTGGTAACAAATTCACAAAACCTTATTGGCATTGGTTCATATGCAGGTAATAGCATTGCGTATTTATTTCTCTACGTGAATTTAATGACTGAGTGCCTGATAAGCTGTGATGTGAGCCAGGGATAATATGTACAGACACCATATGATTTTCCTCAGTGCATCTCAGTTCTAATGTGTAGCACATTTCTGCTCTTCCAGTCCTGGGTCTCTCTTGACCAGAGGCTGCCAGTTGTGCCAAAAAGAATTCTGTCATCCATGTGGGAGTAGGATGTAAAGCAAACTCATTTCCACTTGTGACCCATTAGAGAATTTGATCTTGCGTTTTCACAAATGAAACGCCAACACATAAAACCTACTTGTTCCACATTAGACCCACGTCCTTCATTTCCAGTTGTTGTTTTTTAAATTTGCCCTGATGTTTGAAATACTCAAGAGCTTTCCACAGTGCTGTGAGTATGAAGTTGGAATGCATGTGCCCGCACTTTGTATGTTATACAGTACATACCTTTTCGAGACTTTTAGGATCATTTTGCAGCTGCTCAGTCTCCAGAATGTAAGTGCCTTTTTGTTTTCAGTTATATGGGATGCAACCATTAACTGGAGATCAAGATAAATTTAAAATAAAATAATAAAAACCATGCACAAAGTAAAACTAGACCCTTTGCATAACATTAGTTTGCAAGAATTTCATAAGGGAAATAAATATTTTAAAATAAAATAGATGTGAATTTATGTACATCTTTAGGGTACTTTGAGAGGATTGGTCGTGATGGAGGTAAATAATCCACCAGACACTGTTGTATTTATACAACATAAGAATGGCCCTACTGGGTCAGACCAAAGGTCCATCTATCCAGTATCCTGTCTTCCGACAGTGGCCAGTGCCAGGTGCCCCAGAGGGAATGAACAGAACAGGTAATCATCAAGTGATCCATCCCCTGTCACTCATTCCCAGCTTCTGGCAAACAGAGGCTAGGGACACCATTCCTGTCCATCCTGACTAATAGCCATTGATGGACCTATCCTCCATTAATTTATCTAGTTTTTTTGAACCCTGTTATGGTTTTGGCCTTCACAGCATCCTCTGGCAAGGAGTTCCACGGGTTGACTGTGCGCTGTGTGAAGAAATACTTCCTTTTATTTGTTTTAAACCTGCTGCCTATTAATTTCATTTGGTTACCCCTAGTTCTTGTGTTATGAGAAGGAGTAAACAACACTTCCTTATCTACTTTCTCTAAACCAGTCATGATTTTATAGACCTCAATTATATCTCCCCTTAGCCGTCTCTTTTCCAAGCTGAAAAGTCCAAATCTTATTAATCTCTCCTCATACAGAAGCTGTTCCATACCCATAATCATTTTTGTTGTCCTTTTCTGAACCTTTTCCAATTCCAATATATCTTTTTCGAGGTGGGGCAACCACACCTGCACGCAGTATTCAAGATATGGGCATACCATGGATTTATATAGAGGCAATATGATATTTTCTGTCTTCTTATCTATCCCTTTCTCACTGATGCCCAACATTTTTAGCTTTTTTGACTGCCGCTGCACATTGAGTGGATGTTTTCAGAGAACTATCCATAATGACTAAGATCTCTTTCTTGAGTAGTAACAGCTAATTTAGACCCCATCATTTTATATGTATAGTTGGGATTATGCTTTCCAATGTGCATTACTTTGCATTTATCATCATTATATTTCATCTGCCATATAGTTGACCTCTTATCCCGTGGCAGTTTACTTTGCGTAGGAACCTTTGGTGAGGGACCTTGTCAAAGGCTTTCTGAAAATCTAAGTACACTATATCCACTGGATTCCCTTGGTCCACATGCTTGTTGACCCCCTCAAAGAATTCTAATAGATTGGTGAGGCATGATTTCCCTTTACTAAAGCCATGTTGACTCTTCCTCAACAAATTATGTTCATCTATATGTCTGTCAATATTGTTCTTTATTATAGTTTCATCCAGTTTGCCTGGTACTGAAGTCAGGCTTAAAGGCCTGTAATTGCCGGGATCACCTCTGGAGCCCTTTTTAAAAATTATCTATCCTCCAGTCATCTGGTACAGAAGCGATTTAAACAATAGGTTACAGACTACAGTTAGTAGTTCTGCAATTTCACATTTGAGTTCCTTCCGAACTCTTGGGTGAATACCATCTGATCCTGGTGATAGCGTAGATGATGGCAAAGGCCTCAGTCCTGCAAACAGTCATGCAAATGCTTAACTTCATGTGTGTAGTCACACTGAGTTCAAAGGGATTACTCCCTTCATTGGAATTTAACTAGATTATGCTTCATACTTTAAAGTTAAATACGTACATCATGTTTCCAAGATCAGGTGCTAAAATGTTAAGGCCTTAAAGAACCTCAACTAATTTGTTATTACTGAATCTCCACTCAGCTAAACAATTTCAACTAATATTAAAATAAACTGCTTAGGAAAGTCATTTTATGTCACATGATCTAGGTTTTCAACCAAGGGCTTATATAGTCCACACATCTTTTTTAAACAGGCTCTTAATTTTATACACTGAATTTAGATAGAGCTTTTTTAAAAAAAAAAAACAACTCACAGATGGAGGCTCTAAATGTTGATTCTTTGCAGCTGTCCATCAAAAGGTCCTTATTAAGATGTATATTTTCTGTAATTGACAAGATATATGCATCTGAATATTGGGATTTCGAAATCAGAGGCCTATTCAATCATGCAATACAGAGGTATTGCTTGGACAAAATAACAGTAACATTTTTAAATCTTAAAAATAACACAGCTGGAAGGTGTTTGTGGTCCTTTCCTCATTCTGAGAAAGTTGACATTTTAAACATAGTTTTTATACTATTTACCATTACCTTCATGTTAGATTTAGCACTCAACGACAAATTAAATTAACTTTTTTCCTGACATACAGTCCTGTGCCAAATATTAGAAATGTAAGACCTGTGGGGTAAATATTTCTCTTTCTAAATTTTCTTCCTCCCCACTTGAATCTTTACAATAATAAAACACTTCTTGAATTTACAAGATGTTAGTAGGCAAATACTACTTTGAACTTATGTAGAGGGGGATACCTTGAGAATTTTTTCAGCTGTACTAATCAAAACTTCATGTAAGATATTTTTATTCTTATATAAATGTTATCTGAAAGAACAGATTTTATTGAATTTTTTTGTTTGAACTTCATTAGTTCTGTGTAAACATTGTATTTAACACTGATATCAAATGCAACTTTTTGTACTGAAGAAATAAGATTTTAGTTGCACAATACAATATTACTGTAATTTAAGTCCAATTTAGTGTTCTCTACTGTTTATAGCAGTAAATTGAATTTTGAGCTTCAGCAATTCTATCTAATATAATTATGCTAAATAGGGTTTGTGTTTGTTCCTTCAAGCTTATTTCACTGTTGTTCTAGCGTGTTAAATCTGGCAGAGATGGCAGTGCGCGTAGCCGCAGAGAAGGGAGTGGTAGCGGGGGTAAGTACTTGGAATAACAACTTTGCTTAAGTGTTGGAGTTGTCAAAGTTCTAAAAGAAGAGTTTTTCTTAGAGTTGTAAACCCTTTTATATTTATACAAGTACATATTGAGTAATACATAAATATTATTTTGCAAACTTCTCTTACATTTTTTAGCTCCTTTGGTCCTAGTATTGTGAATATTAATCTTTGCTCTGTAAAATCTCCACTAATACAGTAGCTTTTTTGTTTTGTTTTAGGGTTTATATAGCACATACAGGTCTCACAGTTTTCCTAAAAATACATCTGTGACCTGTTTATAATAGTTTAACTGAACACTCTTTGAATGTTAAATTTTGGATGAACAACACTTATTTTAAAGAGTCATTGCCAAGTGCCCTGAGAGAGAGGAAAAAGCAGCTATAAGAACAGGTTTGTAAAATGCTTCTGTGAATTGTTTTTAATTGGGGAGATTTTTGCCATGACTTGCAGACACTTCCTCAAATCCTAAAACTTGGAACTGGTTCTCTGGAGGAGGAGTGTGATAACAATTATCAACACTGGGACAAATTCAGACAGATTTACAATTCAGCATAACCATTTTGATTTATAGATGTCAAATCCAATAGATGCAGATGCAACAGAAAATCAGCTTTTCAAAAATCTAGCAGGGATAAGAGGATTTTATAAACAAAGGTGATCACTATAATGTGTAAGTGGCCCAAGAGAAATTTAGCATAGTGCCATAAAGTAGGAAATACAGGGGGATTTTCATAGATGCTATAAAAAGACATTTTGGACTGATCACACACAAAAGTGAATGCCACTGTGCATGTGTGGATGGTCACATCACATTACTCATGAATGGCAAAGCCATGGGTGACTTATGCAGGTACCAAATACGTGCTTGGAAAAGTTTCATACCACCTATCTTACATTCTGCTTACACTTCCTGTTACAGAAAACCAATGTGTGGAATGGTTCAGGAAGTTTTTGTTTTTTAATAAAAATTGGACTATTTTTCTTATCCTTCCACCTGCGAAGCCAGATGTCTTAATTACCACTTATCCAACTGTATAAGGCTCAGAGAGAGCCATGAAAACCACCAACATAGCCCAAAATAGCTTTTCAGGACTTAAACATTTTACATCTATTAAGTCTCCTATTTTAGGATCTTACGGGGCTAGAACAGAGTCCTGGGGTGCCTTAGGAAAAGGGTTATATTTCTATTTTGTAATGGTATGAAGCCCCCATTTTCAGCTCTGCCATCCTACGAGATAGACTTTGAATTAATTACATTTTTATATTAATTATATTTTTATATATATTAATTATATTTTTATATATTTTTATATAGAATCCCCATCACTTGTTGGGGATTTGAATATTGCCGTTTTGGGCCTCAGGCCAAGATAATTTTAAGGGGAAATTTCTCATGGTGGGAGGGAAAAGAGGAAGAAAAGAGAAGAGAAGAAAACATTTCTGGGACAGTTTTTTTGAATCTGCTCAGGGATTTGAAATATTAGAATAAATCCTACACAGATAGATTAGTGAGCAAAGTGCAGGTCAGGCAGTCAAAAGTGCATGATAAACAATACATAGTTCTGCAATTTATTGCATAGATATGACCGCCACATGTTTATGTATGGGATGTTTTAGTCTGCTTTATCACACACACCTGTACTGTCACCTAAACATTTATTCACATTAATTAAATCTGAAGTTATAGAAAACTGTTATATTTAGAAAACATACGATAATATCATTTCAGATTGCCTCATTTTCTGATAACTGATTTTTGGGTTCTTGTCACCTATATGAATCTTGGAGATTCACGATCCTTATGAATAGGGCCTACCAAATTCATGGCTGTGAAAAACACGTCATGGATCATGAAATCTGCTCTCCCCTGTGAAATCTGTTGTAGGGGGCTTGCGATATTGCCACCCTTACTACTTTGCTGCCTTCAGAGCTGGGTGGCTGGAGAGTGCAGAGTGATGGCTGCTGACAAGCACCCAGTTCTGAAGGCAGCACCACCACCAGCAGCAGCACAGAAGTGAGGGTGGCATATTATGCGGGGAGCAGGGCCAGCCTTACGGGTGGGTGACGGTTGAGCTGGGGAGGGATGGAACTTCCTCTTTCCCTGCATGGTTCGCTCCTGGGACCAGGGCAGACCCACCTCCAGGAACCTCCCCGGGCTGCAGGAAGCTGCACAGCTGCTGTCTGGAGGTCCAGCTCTGAAGGCAGTGCTGCCACCAGCAGCAGCACAGAAGTAAGGGTGGCAATAAAACGTCCCCTCTACAGTATCCATGCAACCACCCCACACGACCCCCTTTTGGGTCAGGACCCCCATGGTTACAACACTGAGAGAGTTCAGATTTTTTAAATCCTGTGATTGTGAAATTTACCAGAATGGCCCATGAATTTGGTAGGGCCCTACTTATAAACCCTAAGGAAGAAATTCACTATAGTGGGCTGGGCCCAGACAAAGTCCTCTGCACCTATGGTCTGGTTACAAAGTAGCCATGCAGGATGACTTGTGGACCCCATGCTTGTTTAGGTAGAAATGGAGGGCAGCGTTGGGGTCAGACCAAGGGATTCAGACCTGTGCAAAACAATGGCCCTGATATCCATGTAAGTGTTGCAAAGGGCCTCTTTCACTGCTACATTCTGTCATCGTATGTACCCTTGTTAGTGAAAGAATGGAACATTAACTGAGAGAGAAAGGGATGTTTGGTAGCTTAATAAATAAGGATATAAATGCAAGAGGACAGCTAATAGGGGAAATAAGAAAGATTCTAGCTGAGAAGTTAAGACAGCATTAAAGACCCTGAGCTAGCATTTTGCCAATAGCTCTCTTAAGGACAAAAAATATATGTGGAAAATGGAAAGACAGTTGAACTCATTAGGAGCTTCTGCCACAAGCTCTAGTAATTCTAAGGCACTGAGTTTTTTCAATTCCACAGATTCATACGTCGGCCATAGACCACATGTAGAGAAACGTATGGACCCTTGGAACACTAATGTAAGAGATCAAATCTCATAAGAGCAATGGGGTCTGAGTTGAGCTATAGCTGTGCACTCTTCCATATTGATTTTGATTTTTGTGCAAAGTTGTGCAGTTATTGTATTTAACTCCTGAGAGACTGAAGAGAGTTTATGCTTTGGGAACAAATCTTTGTAGGAAAAGGTTCTAAGGATGCTCATTTATGCAAATTTGGTGCAACTGACCAAAGATCAAACAGTTTTTGAAACAGCTCAACAAATAAGCAGTATTACAAAGGAGGCTCTGTACTGAGCCTGAAGGTATTTTTGCTGGGGCTCCCAATTAAAAGTTGAGGCAAGATGTACTACTAAAACTTTTCAGAAGCAGTCAAAGGCACCACCAATTGATAACTGGGTATGCTAGCCCTCGGAAACGCTATCAGTGAAGAAGTTGGCACAAAAGAGGCAATAGACATAAGGACTGTATTGTTGTATAGCTCCCATTTACAAACTTGCAGTAAGATCCAGTGGGACCAGAAGCCCTAAATACTCATTTTTTCTGTGCTTGGCGTAGCTCAACAGGATTGCAAGTCTATGTTTCACAGTTTAAAAATTCTATGTACACAGTCTGCCTGAGTCACACAAATAACATAAATGTGGGTTACTTTATTCAAGATTTTTTGATATGTTTATTACTAAAAAAAATTAAATACACAAATTTGGGGATTATTTCTTCAGTTTCTTTGCAAAGACCAGTGGGGATCATTTTTCTGAACTATTTTAGAGATTTAATATCATGAGCTGATCCAGGAAAAATGTGGAATCCTGAACTCAGTTCTTGTCTGCTGAGTACAAGGGATTGTTTTTACATACTATTTTTATAATTTTTAACTTTACTTTCTTGCAGCCAAACATGCCTATGTTTCTTTATTAGTTTTCATAGACTTTTTCAAATGTTTTATCCATATCTACTTACTTATTGTTAAGGTTAAGATTCTGTCACAAATATTTTTATTAAAAGTCAGGGACAGGTCGCGGGCAATAAACAAAAATTCACGGAATCCCGCAACCCATCCCTGACTTTTACTAAAATACCCTGTAGGGGAACAAACAGAGCACTTCTGGGGCTTGCAGCTGCTCCAGCCCCACTGCTGCTCCTGTGGTAGGGGCTGATTACTGCTGCTCCAGCCTACTGACCCAACACCAGCCACTGCTCTGGCAAGCCCCTAGGCTGGCCGCCGTTCCGGGGGCTAATGCCCCAGGGCTGGCTACAACCCTGGGGCTGACAGCTGCTCCAGCTCTGCCCCAGAAGAAGTCATGGAGGTCCCAGAATCTGTGACAGAACTGTATGCTTACTTATAGTAGAACCAATAATAGTACAAGGCTCCCTTGTTTTGGACAGTGACACTGAAAACACATGCAGAGTGGAGACTAGTGGGAGGATTAAGTGGGCTAGATTTGCCCATAAAACTTAAAAATAATATACTACTTTTCAGAAATAAAACCATACAGAAGATGCAGGAGAAACATTACAGCATAATTCTAAGAATTCAACTCTTGTCTGCATATATATGGCAGATAGAGTACAAAAAGGGGAGACCAGAAAAACAGAGATCTGCAAGAGTGTTCAGTGGAGGACTGTAGCTCTATCATAGCAAAGAAAAGCAGTTAAAAGTTATCCAGTCTTGGTTGCTTTTGAAGGTTTAATTTGTTCAAATTTCAAAAAAGGGAACCAAGTTGTGTTGAAATCACTACGATTTATTTTTGTATTGTTAGCAAGGTTTTCCACAAGAAATATGTTCCTGACCCTTTAAACAGTTTCAAGGTTCTTTCTTTTTCCAATGCACAACTAAGTAGCATTTTGCTACAACAGAGAGATGAGAAATAAGCTTGGAATTATTTTTTTCTTTTACAGAAAGACCCAGAAGTATCACTAAAAGATCTAGACACAGTCTAGATCTGGCAATTTCAAAGATTATAGCTAAAATGAACATCCAAAATTTGACCACTTTGGGGTTCTCCTAACATATGTAGAAAACATATCTTTCCTCAGCAAGCCTCAGATTTGCATTTTGCATTTTTTTTTTTTTTTGGGTGATGGGATGGGATGAGATGATATTGGTTTCTCACCTTACAATGCTTTTCTGTAATAAAAAAAATACAGAGAGGAGATAGTGGCCCAGAGAGGCAGTTTAGAGTGAGCAAGTTGTCTGCAGGTGGGTTGGTCCCCTTCTCTCATCCATCTCCAGAATCCATGGGATTGAAAGGCTGCACTGCTCGCCTTCTCCTTGACTCCCCAGACCCC
The DNA here is from genome assembly GCF_965152275.1 of Natator depressus. Classification (NCBI taxonomy): domain Eukaryota; kingdom Metazoa; phylum Chordata; order Testudines; family Cheloniidae; genus Natator; species Natator depressus. The sequence continues at coordinate 40,389,752 of NC_134234.1, forward strand.
AACAGGGAAAAAAGTGAAGGAAACTCCACAAGGAAAATCTGAGTTTCTTTGCCCTCTCCATCCCTCCTACAGTTACCTCAGAGAGTGGAATAGGGTTGGCTCTTCATATTTGTATACACTTAGTAGAGCCTACAGGAAGCTCCTTGTGTAACAAAGGGACACATGGATTTTAGAGTATGAAGGGCAATAGGCATTGCAGTTCAGGTCTGCACTGTAAGGCAAGAGATTTGCAGAAAGTCTTCTCACTATCTTAAGGCAAGAGCTTCACAATCAGTTGTATTTTCAGTTGGCTTCCAGGGGGGACTGGACTATTTTCCCCTTCATGCTCCATTAACTCCAGATCCTCACACTGGAATAAACTGAACATGTTTTCTGTGTATTAGCACACCCTATGGGTTAGTTTAACTTCCATGCTAGAAATGGTTTACACTTGAGCAGAATTTTAGATAAAAGACTTTGCATTAGCTGGGCAGAGTGCTGAATTCATGGGTTTTGGTCAAATCAAACCAAGCTCCCTTTTCTCCATGGACCCCCACCACCATCACCACCACCATCATTCAAAAGTTTGCCCTACTCTGTGGTAGAGGCTCATGCACTAAGCTCCAGAGATCCCGGGTTCAATCCCGCCCGCCGACAACCAGGGTCTGTTGGTGTAACAAGTGGGAGCTCATCCAGGATTTCAATTAGGAAGTCTCTGAAGCTCGGGACACACTTCTTCAGTTAGGGGAAGTATGTACCCCGCCCGCCGACAACCGGGGTCTGTTGGTGTTACACATGTAACTAATCTGCCGACTAAGAAGTACAAAAACATTTGCAGAGAAATTAGAACCTTTTCAGCTGGAGATAGCAGTGCCAAAACCTTTAAGTATTCCAAAGTAGAACTACGTATACAAGATTTTGCTGTACTAATCATTCTTCCACATAAAAATTACCAGTGGATTTGTTTTTTATGTTCATTCTTTTTAGTTTAATTTTCCCTTCTAGCAGTCTGCACCATCTGAATGTACAATAATCAACAGTAGCTTTTAAAGTGCAGTTGAAAGTATATGAGTGAACCATTAGTAAGTGTGCACATTTATGCATAATATGTAATTACGCTAAATTTTACATTAAGCATATGACATAAGTAGCTAGGAAAAGCAGAGAAACAAGGTGTTTTAGGTAATATGTTTATTGAATCAACTTCTGTTGGAGAGAGAGAGAGAGAGAGACACAAGCTTTCAGACTTACACAGAGCTCTTCTTTTGTGTAAGCTCAAAAGCTTGTTTCTCTCACCAAAGAAGTTGGTTCAGTAAAAGATATTAACTCACCCACCTTGTCTCGCTAATATCCTGTGACCAACACAGTTACAACAATACTGCATATAGGAAAATCAGAGTTAAGGCTGCCACTCTACCCTTAACCCACCTTGTTTTGTGTATTGCAAAGATCAGATAAAAGCATATATGATTTATTTATTTTAATGCTTTGTTTATTTAGGAAGTTTTAACAGGTTTACAAATGCATGCCATGTAAATATAAAAAACAAAGCAATCATTACAACAGTGAGCTCTTGTGTAGAGCGACATATAGGAATACAGTCATCAGATCTCTCTATTTAACAGGGTGTTACGATATTACTGAGTGAGCATGATTACAACGTCCATGACTTGTCTTTTCTAGTGATTTTATGAACTCAAGTGAAATCTCTGATTTCATATTTAAGACTAGTCATGTCAATCAAATGTTAATTTAAAAAATTGGTAAGGTGTGCTAGTGCTTTCACAGGGGAATGTACTTTGTCTGTGTATTGAATAAATGGTCACCAAATCTATTTTGCTGTGAATGTAATTGGTGCATTGGTTTTTCCATAACAACCTCTGATTTTTTGTTGACCTTTCCTCTAGAGTTAGCCTCACACTTGAAAATGACAAATAGTCTGTCAGTAGCCTAGCAGCTACCAGCAGATGAGAGGTTAATTCTTTATTTTCTTTTGTGTGACCATTTGTGCTAGGAAACCCCAGGAGGATTGGCACAGGATTTTATGCACAGTAATAAATCCCAGGATTCGGAGTGTATTATCCATCTCTATGCATGTATAAATCCGATTAACCATTATGCGCACAGATTGAGAGAAGAAGTAAGGGAGATTGAGAGTGGTAGCCATAATTCCAAGTTTACTTGCTTTTTATGATTAAATATAATTTTTAAATCAAATTTATAAAATATCTTAACCTGCTTTTTGTATTCAAATTCTTTTAGAGGTTTTTTATTTTTTGGTTCTTTAAACCAAAGAAAAACATTCCTTCAATTAATATTGTATTGGTTTATTGGCATTTTGGATGGACCAAAAATCAATACAGTGTGAATGGCCCTGCTCGACTAATTACAATGATGATATACTAATGGCTTTTTATTAGAGAATGATAAATTGCTCCTTTGCAGATTAAAGTCACTTTACTTTCACTGGAAGTTAGTCACTGACACAAAGAGCTAGTTCAACTCTTCACTATATGTGCCATTGTTAAATAAATAAAGTTAATTGACTAAAATTTGTGACTGCATATAATATTGTTTTCATTATGGGCAGTAACTTTTATTATTTTAAAAGTAAATGATAAAATTGCTCTTCTTACTATTTGTACTGTTCCTAGAATAAGGTAGGTAGAACTTATTTGCAGTCTGAGAAATGTTTGCAGTGGATCTTTACTGCAAGTGCTTGTTTAGTCTTTCCAACAATTACACTGTTATTATTATAACTCAGAATCTATACAGTAGCAGATAAAACCTCTACAGAAATTCCTTGCTTCCATAGAGTTTTCATTGTCATCCTTTGTCTTCATATTATCTTTATATTTTTATTTCTTTATACATGCCTTCTGACAACCCAGTGGTTATAACAGGTTTGTGAACTTGTCCTGCTTTTGGTTTCTTTGGACTCTTTCTTTGCCTGATCTCTATCTTTCCTCCCATTTTGGCAGCTGTCTTTTCCCTGAAAATAGGTGCAGACCTTTCTCAGAAGTGTTAAAAGGTCTGTGTAAATTATTCTTTAATCAAGGGTGATGCATTTTTAATAACACATTTTTATTTAATTTTACAGCTGTTTCCTTTTTTCCTTGGCTAGACAGGCAGACAATCAGTGGTCATTTTTGGTGAAATTTGGTGTTATTTCCAAAACCCACAAGTGTGGAATGCATATTAAAGCAAACCAGATTTTCTGTTGACTACAGACGAGAAATCTCACCTCTGTGAAGTATGCACATTTGTGCTAAAATGATTTAAAAGCCAGCTCCTCCTTTGAAATTCTTCTGTCCAGTGTGGGGTCCTACAGTCCTACAGTCTCCATTGCAAAATTAAGTTCCATGGAGTTGGCCAAATTACACATTTAGAGAGAGTAAAAAAATATATAAAAGATTTATATGCAAAGAGAACTGCAAAATGTAAAATTTTATGACAGAAGTTTTCACTACTTACAATCATATTATAAAGCTCTCAGTCAGCAAGCTTATTAATTACTACCCAGTGACGGCCAAGTCATGCATCCCTTGCTAGGGTTTAACACCTCCCAAAAGCAAAGATTCCCCTCTTGATAAGTAGGAGCGGCTTTTCCTTTCAATCTCTGTTCATAACCCCCAAAGATATGGGAGTTTTGCTTGAGCAGAAACTTATAGGATTGGTTTGTTGGTTGGTTTGACTCTGGTAGTTCACTAAATATGATGGTTTTCAGATTGAAAAAAATCAATGAGAGGTGAACACTGTTGTTTTGTGTTGTACTGCTTGTATAGAAGATACAAAAAAAAGTGTTCTACAGGTTTTGCAGCCAGGCTTATTCCATCTTGTGGGGTTGTGTTTTTTTTTGGGGGGGGGGGTGGTTAATGGTTTGCTCTTGGATATGCACCCCATTAGCATAGAGGTCTAAATCCTCAGATCCTAAACTCTAAACTAAATCAGAAACTAAATCCTCAGTTTTTTCCAGAAAAAAAACCCAACCCAGCAGTTTTTGGAAAGTGTTCCTCTTCTGAACTTGTGTGTCACTCTAAAGTATTTATATAAATATAGCATTCATTTGAAAGTTTTTAAATCAAGCTCTAATTTCAATCTGTGAGTGAAAGCTTTATTCTAAATAGTTAAAAGGGAAGTGATGAAAACACAAGAATGGATCTTTTTATGCCTATTAAGAAACAAAAGGGGAAAAAATGTCTAGAAGCCCAGAGGGGAAGAAAAATGGGTGGAGTCATTGCTAATTGGGAGATTGTTGGTCTGGAAGGTGAGCATCTTAGTTATGGAAGTAAAGCTATGGAAGACAGGACAGTTGATTTCAGAATTATATCCATTATTAACAGACCTCCACTTCTGTCCAGCCAGCTCAGCATCAACAGAGCATGTCTTTAGCAAATTCAGATTGGTTTGGTTGAAACTTGGTAATGGGCTAGGTGTTGAAAAGGCAAATAACTTGGTAAAAGTGTATCAGTATTTAAAGGCAGATACAAAAGAGTGGTAGGTCTCGCTAGTTAGTAGAATGAACTCTTTTTATAGTCCTGTATTTTGCTTTGAGAATTGAAAGCTTTTCATTTTGTACAATGGGTGCTGTTTTATGTGTAAGGAGTAAATATGCAGACAAAGCAAATCACATACTGCATGTTGTATTTCACTTCAGAAAACCTTCATTTTTTTTTCAGTCTGCTAGTTTTTGTTTTGTCAGAAAGAAGTGGTTTCTTGTGTTTGAATAAAAAAAAATAGGGAAATCCACAGCTACTCTGTCACATGTCCCATTCACTTAATGTCATGATAATTTTGCCTGAGTAAGGACTAAGTAAAAGCTACATAAGGATTCAGTCCAAGAGGCCTCATAGTTAAAATTGCTCAATTTAGGGTGCTAAAGTACAGTGGATGGTTTATTTATGAGAGGGACAAGGTGTATGGGGCAATATTTCATTGGACCAACTTCTGCTGGTGAAAGAGACAAATTTTTGAGGGACACAGAGCTCTTCTTCAGGTCTTCAGTTTATTTATAGTCTATGTTCAGCTCTTCTCCTGCTTTTCTGTTTATGTCAAACCCTGCTGCTGCTGCTTTGCAATATCTCTAAATTACGTGCTTCCTTTCTAACTGTCAGAACCCTTTCACATGCTACCTTGATTTTCTTTATCTTGGTTTCAGCAACCTCCTCCTCTCTGAAACGAACCTATTAAATTTATACAATTGCTACCATTAGTAGTCTTCCTCTCTGGCAAGCCCAGCCATGTGATTCCCCTTTTCACATCCCTTCACTATCCCTCTTCATATCCCTTCCTTTCCTGTCACTTTCATCAAGTGCAAACTTACTGTCTTCAGAGTCCTACGGCATTATTATTATTTATTATTTGTATTATTGTAACACCTAGTGCACAGATCCTACCTTCTCTCTTAGTTCTCCCTGCAGACCCTTTTTAATCCTCCGATTCTCATCTTCACACCTTCTTCCATACTACTTCTAGCTTGCTACTCACTTCCTGGCCCCTGAGTCTTGTCCAAAGCATGATGTAATTAGTAAGAGACTTCACTGAGCTTTGGATCAGGCCCCTTCTCTCCCAACTGATTTCTGTTTATTCAAATCCCTCCTTAAAACACATTTCATCCATGAAGCCTTTCGATAATAATCCACCAAAGATAGATAAATAATAAACCCTTCTCCTCACCCTATACCCAAAACTATATTTTCTCTGTCTGACTTAGATTATATGTTCCTTGGAGCAGAGGCAATGTCCTCCTGTAGGGCTTGTGAATGGCTGAGCATGCTGCACTCAGCAGTCATATTAGAGTAAAATAAATATTTGTCTTCCTTGGGGAAGAATACATTTGTAAAAATTATAACAATTTATGAACAGAACATATGTAATAAATATGGGGAATTATAATTTGTAGCCAACTCCTGACTTCATCCCCGTTGCCTGTTCCCTTTCAGCTGGAAACATTTCTAATAACAGCATTGTTGCATGTTGCAGAGCAGTATACTTATGTTTGGCTGCATGGCATAAGCTGCTCTGCAAATACACCAATCCAAAACAAGGGGCATTTTCCCCTGGAAGCAAAATATTGAATCTCAAATTGTTCCAGCAGACAAAATTGAAAGCTTCCAATAAACTGTGAAAAAGATTCAAGGCTGCCCTGTGAATCTACCGTTTAGAGGGTCTGGAATACTGCTGTGGCACTAGAATGTTAATCTGACAGTGTCTGGATACTAGGCAGCCATCAGAACAGTCGCATTCCAGGGGGCCCATTGCAAACTGAGCTGGGAATAGAATGTTTACGGCAAGATGCAGAGCCAGGATGTGCCGTATGCATGAACTGTGCCTGACTGCCATGCTAATAGCAGTGCCACACAGGCCTTTCTAATGAAAGGCAAAGTAAGTGTTCTGGATTTAAGACTGATAGTCTGACAGGTGGATCACACCAATATATATATACATGTCTGAAATGTGTGTATGCATTGTAAAACAGGCATCGTTTGTAGGAATCGCATGTTTTAATCTATTTAAACCCTCAAATATTACTTTTCCTTAATTTTAATAGATGCTTTAAGATGTTAGAATTTGAAGCTAAAAAGACGTAAAATAAAAGTTTAATTATCCCACAGCATGAGTGGCACTGTGTATTTTGTTACACAGATCACAGAGGTCATATTTTTAGAAATCTGTATTAAAATTCAATATGGTGGCCCTCAGGAAAATGGCGTAAGATATAAAAAACTTATTTCATGCAAATTAGTCCAATTTCAGTTGCTTAGCTTGCTTTCATGAAGAATGCGACAGTGTTTTATTGTGGTGTTTCTAATTTTTTTTTTCCAGATAGTGGCGGTAGTGCTAAAGGGGAACGACTAAGTGCCAAGCTGAGGGCTCTGCCTGGAACAAATGAGCCCTATGAAAGCAGCGGTAATAAAGAAATAGGCAAGTGGACTGTGGTACCTTCTGAGTTGCCCCATCTTGCCGAGACAAAGGGAATGAGAAAAATAATTGCTAAAAATCATATTGAATTGCACAAATTGTGGAAGAATTTTCATCATGAAACATGGATGGAAAAATAGTTATAGCTTCTTTGTTCCCAGGTCTACCATTAAATCATTAACTTATGCTTGTATGTGGTCAAAAGGACATATCCATTTCAAAAAGTGATTTCAACTACCGAATCTGCTCACTGCAATCCTCTACCAGTTTTTGTACTTTTACAATCACACATTCTTATTTTATTAAGGGGAGCTTTTCAAAAGAGCCTAAGGGAGATAGGCACCTAAATCCCATGGAAATTCATTAATGCCTGGAATTCTCTTACTGAACCCATCCACCATTCCTCCTCTGCCAAGCCCCTTCCTAAAACCTATTTCTCTAAGTCTTGCATATTGACTATATACCTGTAATAAAGCAATAGAAATAATTTTGAAAAAGAAACTCTAGCCACCAGAACATCTGCATGACTGCTATTGTTCTCTTCCTCCTCTCTGTGTTATCTCCTCCTGTTCTGTAATGGGGTAATGTAGACCCCCAAACCTGCATATACTCTTACACCCATGCAGAATCTCATTGACTTAAATGAGACTGCACGTGGGTATAATGGTTTGAGCTAGTAAATCCCAATGTGGTAAACTCTTCAGGGCATGAAATCAGTGTCACTCGTGTCCTGTAAAGCATCTTGCACAGCTATAGCATGCTCCACATAATTCTTGATTTTAGTCTCGTGTGATTGATACAAGCTCATAGACTCATAGATATTAAGGTCAGAAGGGACCATTATGGTCATCTAGTCTGACCTCCTGCACAATGCAGGCCACAGAATCTCACCCACCCACTCCTGCAATAAACCTCTCACCTATGTCTGAGCTATTGAAGTCCTCAAATCATGGTTTAAAGACTTCAAAGTGCAGAGAATCCTCCAGCAAGTGACCTGTGCCCCATGCTACAGAGGAAGGCGAAAAAACCCCAGGGCTTCTTCCAATCTGCCCTGGAGGAAAATTCTTTCCCGACCCCAAATATGGTGATCAGCTGAACCCTGGGCATGTGGGCAAGATTCACCAGCCAGATACCCAGGAAAGAATTCTCTGTAGTAACTCAGTTCCCACCCCCATCTAACATCCCATCACAGGCCATTGGGCTGATTTACCATGAATAGTTAAAGATCAATTAATTGCCAAAATCTTGTTATCCCATCATACCATCTCCATAAACTTATCGTTTCAACTGTTTTCTTTTGAATCCTAGATGCTTCCTATGTAGATCCACTTGGACCACAAACAGAGAGACCAAAAACTGCAGCAAGAAAAAGAATGGATGAAGATGAGTTTGCTGATGAAGAGTTAGGAGAGGATTTGCTTCCAGAATAATGTACAGTACAGGATAACATTTATGTGTTTTGAAAGTTTTAGCAGAAAAATATTCAGAAATGATCATTTTATATTAGAATTTGATAAAATGTTTGAGGAAAAATTCATGTTGTATTTATGGTAATGTACATATAAAATTGTGAATTTGGAGTCAAGAGTTTCTATTATAATCAATAAAAACAGTAAAAAATGAGTTTTTTGTTTTGATCGTGCATACAAGCAGTGCTCAGGCACTTTTCTAACAAACTGGTTGTGAATTGTAGCAAATTTAGAAAGCTTTTGTTTGCACAGATATTACACATTGTAACAGTATCAAGCATAGATGTCTCTTCAGTGGCTGTACATTTTTATAGAATCTTTCAACCCCAAATACCTCAAAGATCATGCAAGAAGGATGGAAATTTCACAGGCCTAATGAGAGAGCAGAATTTACTTTAATAATCAATATGAACTGATTTACTTTAATAGTGTCACACATTACACTGTCATCTTCAAGGCGCAATTCAGCAAAGCACATAAGCAAATGCTTAATTGAAAGAGACATAAGCACATACTTAAGATCAGGCTTAAATGATTTGCTGAATCTGAGCCAAAATGTAGCTAAACTCAGACTTCAAAATTGGCACCTACCTCCTCACTCAAGAAGTCAGCTCCTTGGGTGTTTAAAAGCAAAGTATCATATTTTGTCATTTTACTCCTGTTAGCCCAGGGTGTGGACAGAGTGCGCTGGATATTATTCTAGCATGTGCATCATAAACAGAATTTGTAACTAGATTTCAGTTGCAGAATCGTAGTTATTGAGAACTGAGCTTGATTTTCAGATCCCAGGTTGAGTGTGCAGAGCTGACAGAAAAAACATCATTTTACTTGTGAACTGAGCGAAGGAGCTTCAGATCATGTAAGGTGCCTCTTACCCCCGTCCCATCTCCACCCAGGGTGGGAGGTAAAGCTCCGCAGATAAACTTTCGAACTCTGGGGCTGCCCTGACCAGGGACAGAGACTTTTGGGTCATTGGACTTTTGGGACTTTGGGTGATTTGGGGTTGCTGGACTCAAGAACCAAAGGGAAAGGGGCATGCCTCAATTTGCTTGGGGTGAATTTTTTTTTTTTTTGCTCATGGGTTGTGTTATGAATCCTGTTGGTGGTGTTTCCCCAACATAATGCCACATTGTTTCTCTCTGTTATTAAAAGGCTTTTTGCTACACTCAGACTATGTGCTTGCGAGAGGGGAAGTATTGCCTCTTGGAGGCGCCCAGCAGGGGTGGTATATATTTGTCCCAGGTCACTGGGTGGGGGCTCGAGCCGGTTTGCATTGTGTTATTGGAATGGATCCCCTAGATATTAAACCCAGCCCTTGTTGCTGCCAACTCTGACAGGCAGAAGGGTTACACATACAAAGAAACCACTGTCACCAAGAAAGCCCAGTGCTTAACATAAGAACGGCCATACTGGGTCAGACCAAAGGTCCATCCAGCCCAGTATCCTGTCTACCGACAGTGGCCAATCCCAGATGCCCCAGAGGTAGTGAACCTAACAGGTAATGGTCAAGTGATCTCTCTCCTGCCATCCATCTCCACCCTCTGACAAACAGAGGCTAGGGACACCATTCCTTACCCATCCTGTCTAATAGCCATTAATGGACTTAACCTCCATGAATTTATCCAGTTCTCTTTTAAACCCCTGTTGTAGTCCTAGCCTTCATAACCTCCTCAGGCTGACTGTGCGCTGTGTGAAGAACTTCCTTTTATTTGTTTTAAACCTGCTGTCCATTAATTTCATTTGGTGGCCCCTAGTTCTTATTATGGGAACAAGTAAATAACTTTTCCTTATTCACTTTCTCCACACCACTCATGATTTTATATACCTCTATCATATCCCCCGTTAGTCTCCTCTTTTCCAAACTGAAAAGTCCTAGCCTCTTTAATCTCTCCTCATATAAGACCCGTTCCAAACCCCTAATCATTTTAGTTGCCCTTTTCTAATGCCAGTACAGTGGAGTCGCATCTTACACAGGGGTTAGGTTCTAAAGTCAGCGCATACGGCTAAAATTGTGTAGAGTCAAAATTACCCTTGAAAATCCCTTAAATCGCCCATAAAGTACAGTATACTACACATGGTTTTGTGTATACAACCCTGTACAGTAATATGTATAATGTATACAGTAATGTACAGTATATAATAGAGTACATATGCAAAATATAATTTTACAGTACTGTATTTTTAATTACAGGCGGTCGTCAGGGCTTGATGTCAATCCAGGAGACGGAGGTGACGGAGAGTGAGTCGTAGTGGTTGGCTCTGGTTCAGCTCGAGAAGTTGATTACGTAGGCTGATCTGCTGCTGGTGGTTTTTCCTTGAAAAACATGGTGATGGGCAACTGTCGCAGTTGTCTCTTGAGCTGCTCAAACATTTCTTGATACGGTCTCAAATCGTCCGTAATACTACGTGTGATTTTGAGGCTTCATTCCATAGAGGGATCGTATTCAAAAATTAAATCATTCTTCATTGGCAGATGCAGCTTCACCAGTAGTCTGCACGTTTTTGAGGTTGAAGTGGTTCCTAAAACTGTTAAGCCAACTTTGGCTGGCTTTGAATTCCTTCTCATCAGAAGGCTGTCCCTCTTCGGCGGGAGGTTTGAACAGCGCGTAGAGGCTAAGAGCCTTTTCTCGCAACATGTTGCCATCAATAGGCACACGTTTACGGTTCATGTCTTCCAGCCATAAGTTTAATGCCTTTTCAGTCTTCACTAAAGTCTTATGACACACCTGGCTCATCACTTTAGCAGTTATTGGAGCACTTGATGCCATGGCTTGATGAATTTCTCTCTCTCGAATCTTGATGGCATGGATGCTAGATTCATTGCAGCCATATTTATGCGCCACGTTGGAGACCAACATGCCATCTCTCAATAAGTCCAACACAGCCAGTTTTTCCTCCAGCGTTGGAACAGATCACTGTTTCTTCGGTTGAGTACCAGATGAAGTAGTTGGCTTGCGTGTAGGGGCCATGTATGAAAAATATGTATCTTTAAACAATAAAATCACACTCAGCATGGCAAGATGCTCACAATATGAGAGGCACGCAGGAACTGAGACCGACTGAGGGAACAGCAGATTCATGTCTCCCATCTCACGCTCACTCCAGGGCATACGCTCATTGAATGGAATGGTGGGTGGAATTGCCCACACTATTTTACAGGTATCTTGTTGTTGTTCTTTTTTTTTTTTTGCCAAGCGCGTATAGTTAAATTTGCATAAGTTAAATGCGCATATGATGCGACTCACCTGTATATCTCTTTTGGATGCGATCAGCTCATCAGTAAAGAACAGCTGGCTGAAGCGGAAACTGGGCAAGATAGAGCTGATGCTGGTGGTCAGAGGAAAGTATTTTGAAGATTTGCAACTATGAGGCAGTCTTCTTTGGTTGCAGGTACACCCCCACAATTGGTCAAATCAGCCTGTGGTTTAGGAGCACTCTTACACGCCTCATTGAAACTAAGCTTTCACATAGCAGCATCCGCAAGCAATGCTTTCTATCGTCTCTGGTTACCAAGGAGACTCTGTCCCATCCTGGTGGACAATGAACTGGCCTCAGTTATTCAAGCTTTGGTCACCTCTCAGCTGGATTACAGCAATTCAATATACCTGGGCATGAAACCTTCAGCACTGAGGAAATGTCAATAATATTGAACACTGCAGCACTTCCCCTCAGCCACATTGGCAACGTCTCCGACTCAAGGAATATTTCCAACATACCTCTGAACAACATACTAATCCACAGAGACCTCCCTACCAACACTACAAAAAGAAGGATTCTAGGTGGACTCCTCCTGAAGGTTGAAACAGCAGACTGGACTTCTACATAGAGTGCTTCCGCCGACGTGCACGGGCTGAAATTGTGGAAAAGCAGCATCACTTGCCCCATAACCTCAGCCGTGCGGAACACAATGCCATCCACAGCCTCAGAAACAACTCTGACATCATAATCAAAAAGGCTGACAAAGGAGGTGCTGTTGTCATCATGAATAGGTCGGAATACAAACAAGAGGCTGCTCGGCAGCTCTCCAGCACCACTTTCTACAAGCCATTACCCTCTGATCCCACTGAGAGTTACCAAAAGAAACTACAGCATTTGCTCAAGAAACTCCCTGAAAAAGCACAAGATCAAATCCGCACAGACACACCCCTAGAACCCTGACCTGGGATATTCTATCTACTACCCAAGATCCATAAACCTGGAAATCCTGGGTGCCCCATCATTTCAGGCATTGGCACCCTGACAGCAGGATTGTCTGGCTATGTAGACTCCCTCCTCAGGCCCTACGCTACCAGCACTCCCAGCTACCTTCGAGACACCACTGACTTCCTGAGGAAACTACAGTCCATCGGTGATCTTCCTGATAACACCATCCTGGCCACTATGGATGTAGAAGCCCTCTACACCAACATTCCACACAAAGATGGACTACAAACCGTCAAGAACACTATCCCCGATAATGTCACGGCTAACCTGGTGGCTGAACTTTGTGACTTTGTCCTTACCCATAACTATTTTACATTTGGGGACAATGTATACCTTCAGATCAGCGGCACTGCTGTGGGTACCCGCATGGCCCCACAGTATGCCAACATTTTTATGGCTGACTTAGAACAATGCTTCCTCAGCTCTCGTCCCCTAACGCCCCTACTCTACTTGCGCTATATTGATGACATCTTCATCATCTGGACACATGGAAAAGAAGCCCTTGAGGAATTTCACCATGATTTCAACAATTTCCATCCCACCATCAACCTCAGCCTGGTCCAGTCCACACAAGAGATCCACTTCCTGGACACTACAATGCTAATAAACGATGGTCACATAAACACCACCCTATACCGGAAACCTACTGACCACTATTCCTACCTACATGCCTCCAGCTTTCACCCTGACCACACCACACAATCCATCGTCTACAGCCAAGCTCTGCGATACAACTGCATTTGCTCCAACCCCTCAGACAGAGACAAACACCTACACGATCTCTATCAAACATTCTTACAACTACAATACCCACCTGCGGAAGTGAAGAAACAGATTGATAGAGCCCAAAGAGTTCCCAGAAGTCACCTACTACAGGACAGGCCTAACAAAGAAAATAACAGAACACCACTAGCCGTCACCTTCAGCCCCCAACTAAAACCCCTCCAACGCATTATTAAGGATCTACAACCTATCCTGAAGGATGACCCAACACACTCACAAATCTTGGGAGACAGGCCAGTCCTTGCCTACAGACAGCCCCCCAACCTGAAGCAAATACTCACCAGCAACCACATACCACACAACAGAACCACTAACCCAGGAACCTATCCTTGCAACAAAGCCTGTTGCCAACTGTGCCCACATATCTATTCAGGGGACACCATCAGAGGGCCTAATAACATCAGCCACACTATCAGAGGCTCGTTCACCTGCACATCCACCAATGTGATATATGCCATCATGTGCCAGCAATGCCCCTCTGCCATGTACATTGGTCAAACTGGACAGTCTCTACGTAAAAGAATAAATGGACACAAATCAGATGTCAAGAATTATAACATTCATAAACCAGTCGGAGAACACTTCAATCTCTCTGGTCACGCAATTACAGACATGAAAGTTGCTATATTACAACAAAAAAACTTCAAATCCAGACTCCAGCGAGAAACTGTTGAATTGGAATTCATTTGCAAATTGGATACAATTCAAATAGCCACTCCCAGTCTCTATTCAAGCCTAAGTCTTTATGCAAGGTAACCTATTTCCCCTTGTTTTTTCCTACCCCCCCCCCCCCGACGTTCTTGTTAAACCCTGGATTTGTGCTGGAAATGGCCCACATTGATTATCATACACATTGTAAGGAGAGTGATCACTTTAGATAAGCTATTACCAGCAGCAGAGTGGGGTGGGAGGAGGTATTTTTTCATGCTTTGTGTGTATATAAAAAGATCTTCTACACTTTCCACAGTATGCATCCGATGAAATGAGCTGTAGCTCACGAAAGCTTATGCTCAAATAAATTGGTTAGTCTCTAAGGTGCCACAAGTACTCCTTTTCCTATTGGCAACAGTTCGTACCTCAAACCTGTCCTCTGCTCTCTACACTAGCTTCCCACAGAATGTCAAATCAAGTTCAAAGTCTCAGTCCTTGTCTAAAAGAGGCTCCATGGTATCTAAAAGATCAGCTAAAGCTCCAGGATGAAGACTCTGGTAACAACTGGCACAAGGGAACTCCCTCCAATAAGGGTAAATCTTGTCTGTGCAGGAGACTACAGTAATTAGTACGGTATAACAACGCCTATAGAATAGATCCAGGGTTTGTTACAATCAATTAGAGACAAGGGCAAGCAACAAAGCTCAGATCCAGTTCTAAGGTGTTTGGCTCTGAAGTGCTGATCCTAGTCTATGGTCTCTAAGAATTATTCCAGCCATGTGCAATCAGGCTTGTACTCATTGCTTAGAAACTCCACCATCCATACTCTGAAGGCAGCAGTGTCACAATCGTTTTATTCTGACCCATAGAGCTGCACGTGTATAAACTACCTGTTCTTTTCATTTCTCCCACATGAATGTAGACTGAAAGCAATTCCAAGTGCTTTTCTGGTGATCTTTTTGGGAAAAGATAGAAGCTGGATCTGTCTGAATCCTGCCATTCTTTGGCCCAACTTCCCAAATTATACCAACCAAATAAAGAGCAATTCTAAAGGCACTGCACCGAAACAATCCTGACCTCCATGGAGGCTAGTGCAGGAGGGTTACAAAAACCTAGATCCAGCCATATTTTCAGCCTCAAGCTCCCAAATTTAAATACCGAAAGAGAGAATTAGCCTTGCTGCTCCCGGTGCACATACATGTTCTGGAACTTGGAGCATGTGCACTGCAACACCCCTGTTGGCAATTTTGCATCCCAAGGCAAAATCAATAGAAAGTGAACATAGCCACTTCTGCTTCACTGGGAAAATCTGGATGCTGATGCCTCTCAGCCCAAAAGGACTGGTAAAACACATTGGATACTGCACATATTCTGCCAAGTTTCAACGCTGTGTCCCCCAATTGTACAGTCTAAATGCAAGAACAATGAAGCAGCCCTTAGTGCATCCAAAATCCAGACTATTCAGCAACGTAGTACAGCAACACAACACAAGATAGTTTTATAAATTCCAATCTCAGCTACATAGAGAAGTGCAACTGCTCTAAATTCACTGAAAAAAAATCCAGACCCCCCTAATTCACCCCTCTTCAGCGGTTCTGTAAAGACACCTAGCCAGCACCTGGAGCCTATTATTTTGGGGCACCAATCCCCCCAAATTTTACCATCAAAATAGATAACTGAAAGCGAAGCTTCTGGCACAACCCCATGTAAGATCAATGCACAAACATATGGGACACCTGGACCATGCCAAATGCAGAATTTTGGGGGCCAAAAACCTCTAAATTCTACTACATAGAGACCAAGTGCAGCAGCTCCTGGCCCCATATGAAATGCTCCTCCTGGCACACTTAAAAAGCCCACATATGGGCCTGGATCCAGGAGGGCTGTACCTATTTTTCCATTTAGGCCCACAAAGTGTTTCCATCTGGTTAGACCGGGATCTTGTACATTAAAGGACTCTATTCCAAGCTACTGTGTTCCAGGGAAGCTATAGCAGCCCAGAGCTCCTATCTTGACCTTTCTAGATACAGCTAAATTGCAAACCACCACACTTACATTTTGCAGAGGGACTGATCACATTAGGTGTGGTAGCTACAGTAGCTGGCTCTTGTCGTGAGTGACCTTTTCAAAGCAGTGTCGGGGACTGAGACCTCTTTAAATTGATTTTAAACACGTTTCAGCTGAATGCTGGCATCAGCAGGATCCATGGTGCCTACATGTATGGTGCACCATGATGCAGCCGCGCGCAGGTTTTTCAGGTGAAGTAGGAGTGGCTCGGTTTGTTTTCCATGGCCATTGTACAGATTGCGATTTGGGGCCCAAAAGCGCCAAATCCCTCTGGATCCAGGGGCCATCGCTGAATTTTTGTGGCGCTCGCGCCTGTTTCCTTGGTGCAGTAGGAGCAGCTGAATTTGCAGGTTAGGGCCCAAAATATGGCGGGATCCAGCAGCAGCCAGGTGCCGGATCCCGGTTTTTGCAGTGCTCATGCTCCGGATGCAGCGGGACGCGGGAGCATCAGGAGCAATTAAGCCGAGTCTCTATTTTGACGGTACAATTTAGGGGGCTTGGGTTTTGACACGGACAGCATCTGGCAGGATCCGGGTAGATCCAGCTGTTCCCTTCTCCTGGCACAGCTCAGCGCAGCGTCCTTGGGCGCTTGCCATATTCGGACACGGGCTCATTGACCACCCCCACCCCATACGCCGGGACAGGCGAGCTCGAGGCTTTGAAAATTCGCCTCCGCTGTGAGCGTCTACAATGTTCTTGGCACCCGGGGCCCGGGGCGCCGCAGCGAGACGCGGGGCGCTTGTCCAACATTCGCTCCAGCTCCTCCACCGCGCGAGGCCGGGTCTCTGACACCCCGGCGCTGTCAGCGGCGTGCTCCCGCGGCCGGGCTCGCCTGAGAGCCAGTCCCACCATGCAGCGAGGCCAGGTAAGGGCTGGGGGGGGTGGGGGACAACAGCCCCGTTCTAGGGTGCCAGGGAAAGTAGACGATCGGGCAGACACTTGTTGCTCTCTGTCTTGCGATCACTCCTCCCCCCCGGACAATCTTTTGCCAGCTGATGCCTTGGGGCTCGTTCCCGTTTGGCGCGGGCTGATTCAGAGCCAGAGTTACCGGGGGGGCAGATGCGTTTCCAGACGGCTGGGATGGGCTGGAACCGGCGGGAGGACCTGGAGGCAGAGCTGCGCTCTCGCTGGGTGCCAGGGGAGCGGAGGGATCTGTGCAGTGCGGGCCCCGCTAGGAAAGCTCAGCGACCCCGCTCTGCGGGCTGGAGGAGGGCGGGCTGCGCTGCATTCGGGGACAGCGACGTGCCCCAACTCCCACGAGTCGCCCTGCGCCAGCCCCCTGTCCCGTGTCTCCCTGGCTTACAGCGGCGGCCGCTGGGCAGAGGCGGGCAGGGCAGCAGGCAGCAGCCCACGAGGAAGCGCCGTTTCTCGCTGTGTTGTTATAGGGCTGGGTGCTGCTGGCAGCTCTTCTCATTGCTGGGCTGGGTCGCTCCGCATCCGAGGCCTTCAAGATGAACAGGCGCCCCGCGCGGACTCGAACCTGCGCCGACCGGCCGGAGGAGCTGCTGGAGCAGCTGTATGGGAGGCTCACCGCCGGCATGCTCAGCGCCTTCCACCACACCCTGCAGCTGGAACCGCTGGAGAAAGACCATAACGTGAGCTGTCCGGCAGGGGGCAGAGCAGCCAGTGAGAAAAAGTACCGCCTCCCTATCAACCTGCACAGCGTCTCCCCCTGGTCTTACAGGTGACTAGCGCCCTTATTTACTTTGCTACACTCCCACGGGTGGCACAAGCCAAGGGTGGGGATTATTGGGACCACCACTGCCGTTGTCTTCTTCACGGGCTGTTTCTTGTCAGACCAGAGCTGTTCCCCTGGCACAGGGCACAACAAAGGCGGGTTGAGAAGGAAGGTTGGAACAAGACAGGATATCCTTCTGAGAGATAAGCTCTAGCCCAGTAGGAAGTTATGCAGAAATTGCTGAGGTAAGGCTCTATGGTTCATATTATGCAGGAGGTCAGACTAGACGATCATAATGGTCACTTCTGGGCTTAAAATCTATGCTTCTGAAAACCTGAGATCCCTTAATTAATATGCAAAAAGGTTTTCTGTAACTTTGTGGCATGATTCTACTTTTCATGTAAGGACCTAGCTCCATTCAGACAAGCCTCCTGATTCAGAGGTGTGTTGAGCATCAAAGTCTCTGAGACACAGGTGACCAACCTGAGCCTGAGAAGGAGCCTGAATTTACCAATGTACATTGCCAAAGAGCCACAGTAATATGTCTGCAGCCCCCCCATCAGCTCCCCCACCCTGCTCCCAGGGCCTCCCACCCACCGGCAGCTCTGTCAATCAGCCCCTCTCCCTCCCTTCCTCCCCCTCACCTCCTGATCAGCTGTTTTGTGGTGTGCAGGAGGCTGGGGGGGGGGGGGGAGGAGCAAGGGCACTGCAGGCTCAGGGGAGGGGGCAGGAATGGGTGGAGTTGGGGGAGGGCCTGTGGCAGAGCCAGGGGTTGAACAGTGAACACCCCCCCGGCACATTGGAAAGTTGTCTCCTGTAGCTCCAGCCCCAGAGTCGGTGTCTATACAAGGAGCCGCATATTAACTTCTGAAGATCCCCGTGTGGCTCCGGAGCCACAGTTTGGCCACCCCTGTTCTAAGAGAATGTCTCACAATAATGTGCACATGGACTAGTGATGCTGGAACACACGAGAGTTTAAACTCTTGGAGTGAAATCCTGGCCCTATGGGCACTTTGCCATGGGCTTCAATGGGGCCAGGATTTTACCCCTAACATTGACAATACTGTAATGTCAAGTTCCCTTGTTCCTCCCAAGAAAAAGGCTGAAGCCCACTCACTACCCCAGGAGTCACTTTGACTTTCCTTTGATGCCTCAATTGAATGTGAATGGCCTGGCCTGCTGCGCTGCAGTGACAGAAGAACTAGGTGAAGGACCGAAGGCTGGGTTCAGGAGCATTGATCTTGAGGTGTGAGGAATCATCTTGGGGAGCACAGTGGTTAAAAGATATTAGAAAAAAACAGACAAAGGGCTTTAAAGAGTTAAAATATGCTAGAAAATAGTGCAGTGTGAGGTAAAAATATAAAGCTGCCAGAGAAATGCATAAAACAGGCTAAAAAGAGAAGTGAACAAGAAAATGGAGTTGACATTAAGCTTTTTTCTTAACTAGAAAGTTTTTCACCACCATCCGAAAGGTGGCACATGGTGCACACTGCCCCATGCAGAATCAACTCCCTCCTGTAAAACTGCATCCAAGAATCCCCCATGATTTTGCAGCTGTTCCATGGAGGTACACACCCACAATTGGTCAAGTCAGCCTGTAGTTTAGGGGCACTTTTACACTTCTCATTGAAATGAAGCTTTATACCAGATGGGACATGATATAGATGCTGTTTGGAAAGGGAACATTGGTTACGAATTCCACAATCTTTACTGTTTAATAAATTGCACCTTTTGAAAGAAAGCATCTGACTGGCTGTCAGAGCCCACAACAGTGCAGGAATCTGATATAACTACAGGGACTAAGGGACAGTAACCTCTTCAGTGAAGAGCTCTGAATTTTCAGTACATTTATTTTTTCAGTTACATCAGGAAATAACAGATTCGTGCATGAGAGAAATATGGGTGGAAACATGACTCGATTACCTAAAATTTCACTGAAAATAAATAAAGGAAATCCAATCCAAGGTAAAGTTAAACATTTAGGAGGCATTTGGCCTTTAGCAGAGAAAATAAACTATGAAGAAAGCAGGAGCAGAACACCAACAATGGTGGGAACCATTAATATTTTAGATGATTTCCTCAGAGAGAGAGACATTACTGTGAACTTAAAAAAATCTGTAACTAAATAAAGAAAAGCTACCATGTCCTAAAGTGCAGTTATACTCTGAATGGTGAGTTAGGCCTTGTCTACACTAACAAGGTCAGTCGATCTAAGTTATGCTAGTTAAGGTACATAAGTTATGTAACTGAAGTCGACATAGCTTAGATTGACTACACCGCACTATGCCGGCGGGAGACACTCCCCTGTTGACACAGCTTCCGCCTCTCAAGGAGGTGGAGTACTGAAGTCAACAGGAGAGCACTCTCCCATCTACTTATCGCGTCTTCACCAGACCTGCTAAATTGACGCCGCTGCATCAATCGCAGCAGTGCCGATTTAGCCCGTAGTGAAGACAAGCCCTCAGTATCAGCAAAACCATAGGGCTTCATGTTTGGCTCTCAAGGTTTTCCATACCATAGCTGAAACTCAGAAATAAAAAGGTGTTTTTCCTAACTGCTGGTCCTGAAGACAGCCTGGAATCTGAAATTTAGGTCCACATTGTCCTCTGTGTAGATTACTCCTGTGTAGGGATTGGTAATGCCACCTGAGCTTTCCTTTTGGGGCAGCCACTCTCACTCTGACAGAAGGGGTTTTCCCACTGAAACTCAGCGATTTTGAGAAATCCAGAAAAGATCAGGATGAGGAGGCAGGAGGCCCTGTGCTTTCACAATGCCTTGATTTAGGTTAGAAACCCCCATGGGGCTATGGGTGATAATCCTGTTGAGTAACGAAAATATTTAAAAATAAATAGTAGCGAAGGAGTGTGCATGGAGACAGCATAACAATGAAAGCCATGGATTTCATAGCAGTTAGTGTCCTTAAGCCAGACCACTGTCCTGGGATCTAAAATGCATCCGAGTGCAACATGTGCCATGTTTACAGTTATGATGTTCCAAGGAGGTTCCTTCACATTCCTCACTGCAAACACTGTCCCCAGGGGTTGGCTCCTCTCTCTCGGGATGCCAGGCCACACACAAGGAAGTAAAATAAAATGAGAATTTTTTAAAGCATTAAAAACGAGCCATGATCCTGCCCTCTGTACTTATCTGGGTGTTGTGCCTGAAGAAGGAATGGAGGACTCGGTCCTTTATTTTCAATCTTCTAAAAGGAGATTGTGAACAACAGAGAGTTAAAAACAAGCCCAAACCCAAAAGACCTTGTATTTCTCTTTAAATTTCATATGTGCTCCCTTTATGATGCCCTGAGTGAAGGACAAAGTCACAGTCGTGTAGCAGTCTTGAAGATAAAAATACCACTTCATTAGGGACCTCCAATAAATATTTACTTTGTGGCATGTTCCCTGCTTGCTTTTAGCTCAAAAAATAATCCTATGTGAGATAAAAACAGTTCATTTGCTCAATGAGGCCTTTATAGACAAACTAATATATTTAGGAATATTACATTTTCTTGTAAACATTGAGGATTTTTTTTATAGCTACATAAAAAATTCACAGAAACCCCAAATATGTTGAAATGCTGAGAATAGCACATACCAATAACTTAACTAACTCATACTCATTTGTTCTGCCATATATTGGTCCTCTCAGGATGTTGGTCTACCTGGGATAAGAACAACAAAGCAAGGCCTCAATTCTGCCATTGTAGCTGCGTGGGCAGACTTCTTTGACTTCAGTGGAGCTCAGCACAGGCACAGCAATCTGTCCACCCAGCACCAATCACAGGAATGGGGCCAGTCTTAGGAAAAGGGGGATCAGAAAGCCATAAATCCACTGCACTCTCCTCCAGACATCTCAAACTATGCCAGTCAGACAGCCCCAACCTCTCTCTAGCCATTCAAGTAACCCTAGACTTTTAATATTTATTTACAGTATTGTATTACTGTGTCACCTAGGAGCCCCAGTCTGGGGCCAGGACCCCAGTGTGCTAGGCACTGTACAAACACAGAACAAAAAGACACTCCCTGCCCCCAAGAAATTACAAGCTATTCTTGGTATAAGACAAGGGACAACAGATGGATACAGTCAGACAGGGAGCACAAGGAAACAGTGAGACAGTACTGGTTAGTGTGAGGGGCAGTGGTCTCTGCATGTCATTGGCCTCACACTTTTTGTCGGCATCATGGCAAAGGAGAATTCTGAGGAGGGTTTTGAAGGAAGACAATGAGGTGGCTTTGGGGATGTTCATGGGCAGCTCCTCCCAAGCTTGAGGGGCAGCTTGGGAGAAAGTGTTGAATAACAGAGAAGCTCCCCATGTTTTATAAGGACTGTTTTTTTATTTTTAGTTTAAATTTTCAGTTGGAGCTCAGAATGAAGGCAAAAGAATGTTTGAAAGTAATACATGATTGGAGGGGAATCCTGGCCCAGTGATGCAGAGACCTAGCGTTCACTGCCTAAAAATAGATCTAATTGGCAGGAAAATTTGCCTGATATTCAGACTTTTATTAGATCATTACAATAATGGGGCTCCAGGAGCCATCATAAGACAAACAATAAAAATGTATTATCTTATTTAAAACATGTATTCTCTTGTCCTGTACTGTCTATGGTACTGTAAATTCTTAATGTCAGCCTATGATTTTATAGACGTCTGAGGCCAGAAGGGATTATTAGCTCATCTAGTCTGGCCTCCTGTGTATCACAGGCCATAGAATTTAACCCCGTAGTGCCTGAATCCAGCCTGTAACTGTTTGAGCAATAGATTATCTTTTAAAAGGATATGCAGTCTTGATTTAAAGATTTCAAGTGATGAAGAATCCACCACACCCCTGGGTAAATTGTTGCAGTGGTTAACTAGCTTCACAAGTGCCACCCTAAATATTTCCTCTCCCTCCTTGATGTTTTCATTCTTTGAGTCATTGTAGACAATGGTCATCCCCACTTTAGCAGTCTCTTAGCCAAGCTTCTCTCTAACTTTCCTTGCAAGCCACTGCCTGCCACCTCTCTGACCATCATTTGTTGCTCTGTTCTGAATTTCTGCTAAGTTGCCAGTGTTTTTCTGGTGGTAGGGTGCCCTGAAGTGAGTGTAGAGTTCGAGGTGTGATCACACTGATGCTGCATGCAGAGGGATTGTCCCTTCCCCTACTCCATGACATGATACCACTGAACATGCAGTCTAAAAGTGCTCAGATTATACCACAAACACAGTATCACCCAGAAGTCTAACAGCCTTAGTGCTCTCCAGTTTTCTCTTTGCCATTCAAGAGCTTCATTATAGATTTTTTTTTCTTTCCAGGTGCATTAGCTTAGTTTTTCCCAAATTTATGTTTCTGCCCCTGATTTTAATCTGTCTGGGATCTTTGGTATTATTTCTCTGTCTTCATTTGACATTTGCAACAGCTCCCCATGCAGCAGCATCTGCAGATTTCATTATGAACATCCTGTTTATACCCCCATCATTAATTCTATCCCCCATCATTAATAATTGAGAGGTTAAGTCAGTCCCAGCCTACCTCCAAGCCCTGCAGTACCTCCCAGGGCACCTGCCCCCAGCTCAGCACACTGCCATTTATCACAGTTCCTTGTTTAATCTCTCAGTTCATATGACAGCATTCCAAGCCAAACCACCTGGGATTTGTCATATAAGAGTTCCTGAGAAAGAATCAAATGCTGCACTGAAATCCTAGTGTCTGACGTTCACCTACCATATCCCCTCATCCAAGTGTGTAATTCTATATCCAGCTACACAGATATATTTTCAAAGCAATCGACTTAGGCTGGAAGGATGCATGCACGATCCGTCTGCAGCCTCTTCCCTTGTCTTTGTTCTGCACTTATTACTGCTTTCCTATCCTTTGGCCCTTCATTTGCTTATACAAACATCAAGACTTACATCATTTTTGGCTTGCTACCCCTCAGAAACACACGAGTTGCCATATGGATCAGGCCATAGGCCCATCTGGTCCAGGATCTCGCTGCTGGCAGTATCTAACCCGTGGTGCTTCAGGGGGAGGTTGTTGGAGGGGGAATGCATAAAGTACATCTGCCTGATATTGAAATCCCATCCTGCTGGCCAAAGAAGATCAGTATACGACCTGTAGTATGAAATTTAATTACCCATATCACTCTGTTACTTTGCAGATCTATAAAGAGCCAGTAAACTTAAGTCACTAAATTAAAGTCAATGACTTTAATTTTGTTAGTGTGTTTGTTTTGTTTTTTACAAATGATTTTTCTCTCTATAAAAATGCCAGTTTTAGTGCTCATGTATTTAAAATTCTAGTAAAGAATTACAGGAGGAAATCGATCTTCATCTTTGCTAACGCTCAGGCTGGCTTAAAAAACTGCAATACTTTTTAAAAAATTATATAAGGGAAGGTATTTTTCTTGTGAGTAAACTTCCATTGACTTTTTCAAGCACCATATCCAGGACATTTTACAGAGTTCAGCATTATTGTACAATACAGTGGAATAGCACAAAGGTGCAGCAGAACACAAATCTGCTATTAATCAGATCCTTATTTTAATGCATCTGTGTAATGATCAGCTGGACCTTATCAGAGTTCTAGAATGCAGAGCATCCTCCCATTACTGAACATTCTGAACAATTTACATGATGGAGATTTCAATGCTGCCAGTTTTGTTATGGAGAGGTACCTCTTTCTCTACTGGAGGTGTTGCTAGGGTTCTTTCGTTAACTCACTTTACACTTAATTTGTTTTACATATATATTGGGCCAACTCACTGATGGTGTAAATGGACACACTGACACTGACTTTGCAATCCCGCAAGTCCTCATCCCAGCACTGAATCTGACTGAGTGCATGTAAAGCGCTCGGAAATTGTGAAGTGCAATATAAGTGATAAAGTATGATTTTGAAGATCACCTACAAGCACAGCACTATAGGACAACCAGATCTTTAGACAAATCAATGCTTTGCAAGTGTTGCCGCTTCTGACAAAGTGGCCTTTCAAAGCTTGCAATCATACTAAACAAACAGCAGGAAGTTTGCTTTTCACTGGGAGCTCTCAAACCACTCAACAGGGTCACAAGAAAGAGTAAAGCCAAAAACTAGTCACATTTCACCAGCCACTTCAGTTCAGTTGGGAATTTAAATTTATTTAGAACAAACATTAAACACAGCATCTGTGTACAGCTGACTGCCAGGAGATCATTTTTCTATGTTTGGACTGCTGTCTAAAGGCCAGTTAGCATTAACCACCAATAACACACTGATTACGTGGTCACATCTTTAGTCACATGTGGGAAAGCATTCATGTGAAATTAGAGCATTCCCCCAACCTATTCTGTACTGATACTTCTTATAAACAAATAAAACATTTTTAGTCCTTTTCTAGGGAAAGAAACAAGTTTGTTATGAATTGAAATCCTATGAGCGATGGAGCTACACTGATTTGCTACAGTTGAGGATGTACCTGGACCCTGTGCATGAACATTCATGTTCTACACATGAGTACAGGAACAAGTGTGCAGTGGCACAGATTGTATGAAAGGAAGACATTAAAACGGACAGATTTTCATGACAGCAGCCCTGGCAATCTCTGAGCAATTCAAACCAAAGGAGGCATAGCACAGAAAGACAATGAGGCTTTACAGTAAAGGTTTCCTATTAAGATTTGGGCTGAAGCCTCAAAAACTTGGATCCAGATTCAAAGTTCAGGGATACTGGGGTCCAGAATTTAGCTTCAGCCCATTTTATGGAGAGAAACCAGCTGTGAAGTTCTGGTCTGGCTCCAAAACCTTTCCAGAATTCAGATCCAGGCTTTGGCTCAGAATCAGCTCGGATTTTTTCCATTCCTTTTATTATTATGGAGCTAGGGTAGCAACCCCACAGTTCAGATTGTAAGACGCTTCCCATACAACACCCATTTTGATCCCCAATCTAGCTTTCCCCAGTGCCCCTCCCCCGCCTCATGAAATTTAGAATATATACCCCTCTGCTTAGAGGATATTTTTGGGGAAAGATCAGGGTGGATCAGTGAAGGTAAAAAACAACTAAAAACTCATAACTTTGCATGGGGCAAGAAGCCTCTGTTAGCCAGTCTGGAAGTGCTTTCATGGGATCCAATAACAACCTAAATCAAGTGGCAGAGGTGCGTGACAGAAATTACTGGTCACAGTTCAGTGTGAGGTGAAGGTTTTAAATATATCAATGGAGGAGATGAAGATTATTCATCATCCCCATTTTGCTGGCTCCAAATCTTTTTATTTCATGGTGCTCTTACTTGTGGTAATCTTGAAATACACAGATATTACCCAGAGAAAGAGAGCAGGCATAATGGAGAAAGAGGAAGGTTGCAAAAGGCCTGTAATGTTGTTGACATTTGAGTTTAAAGGAGTTATTCATGTTCTGTGGCGAAAAGCCAACACTTAAGAGACAACAACATACCATATGGTATAACCCAAACTATGCATCAATTGCCAAAATGTACCTTTTTATGGGGCTGTTGAAAACAGTTGTGTTTCTGACTGAGGGGGATCCCTGCAGTCTACCCACAACAGCATGCTCCTTAAACTAAGGATACACCAACAGGCTGGGGCTTTTATATTGGGAAGTGGGTATAACCCTTGATCCTAGGCCTGTGGCATTCTGGGAAATGTAGTTCAGGAAACCAGTGTGAAGTCTAGCATGTCAGCTTACAACTAGTTAATTTAGAGAATGTAAGGAGGTAATGAGTTACCTGATTAGTTTGCATCACACATGAGTAAATGTCTTCATTCTTTTCAATGAAGAGGGAAATTTTAACTCTCTTATGGGAACACAGGAGTTTCCAGACTGGATCAGATTCGTGGTCCATCTAGTTTTGCACCCTTTCTCCAACAGTGGCCAACACTATGTATTTCAGACAAAGGGACAAGAACCCCAGAGTAGGCAGATGTCAGGTAACCTGCCCTCCATGAAAGTCTAATCATGATCCCTTTTAGTTAGAGATTGGCTTAAATCCTGAAGCATGAGATTTTACCTCCCTTCCAATACTTTATTTTTACCATTAACTATTATAACTGGACATTCTTATTATCTGAATAAACATCCTACCCCTCTTTGACTCTTGCTAAGTTCTTATTCATAGATTCATAAATTCCAGGTCGAGAAGGGATCACTGTGATTATCTAGTCTGACCTCCTATATAACACAGGTCATAGAACTTCCCAAAGTGATTCCTAGCACAAATCTTTTAGAAAACATCCAATCTTGAGTTAAAAATTGTCAGTAATGGAGAATCCACCATGACTCATGGTAAAATGTTCCAATGGTTAATTACTCTCACTGCTGAAAATGTGTGCCTTATTTCCAGTCTGAATTGGTCTAGCTTTAACTTCGGCCATTGGATTGTGTTATACCTTTCTCTGCTAGATGGAGGACCCATTATCACATATTTGTTCCCCATGTAGATACTTACAGACTAATGACATCATACCTTAAACTTTTCTTTGTTAAGCTAAATATAGTGATTGACTCAAGGAGCTCAATCTTAGGGTATAAAGAACAGGAGTACTTTTGGCACCTTAGAGACTAACAAATTTATTAGAGCATAAGCTTTCGTGGGCTACAGCTCACTTCATCAGATGCATAGAATGGAACATATAGTAAGATATACATATGGCATCTTGATTATCACTACAAAAGTTTTTTTCTCCTGCTGATAATAGCTCATCTTAACTAATTAGCCTCTCACAGTTAGTATGGTAACTTCCAACTTATCTGTATGTGTGTATATATATATATATCTTACTATTTGTTCCATTCTATGCATCCGATGAAGTGAGCTGTAGCCCACGAAAGCTTATGCTCTAATCAATTTGTTAGTCTCTAAGGTGCCACAAGTACTTCTGTTCTTTTTGAGGACACAGACTAACACGGCTGCTACTCTGAAACCAATCTTAGGGTATGTTTACACTGCCAGAGTTACAGCACCAGCAGTTACAGCACTGCTCAGAGAGAGCTGAAGGGAAACTGCTGTTGTGTGTTCACAGTGGCAGCTGCCTGTGCAATAGCCTGTTCACACTTGCGGCACTTGCAGCAGTATTCGGAGCGGTGCACTCTGGGCAGCTATCCCACAGAGCACCTCTTCCTCTTCTGCTACTAAGAGTTGTGGGAAGGTGGAGGGGGTCGCGGTGCATCCTGGGTCCTGTCCCAATGCTCCGTGATGCATTGCTTCGCATTCCAGCAATCCCTGTGCTTCCATCTGCATTTGGCGCCATCTTTCAACGGTTTGTGTACCGCGCGTGCTGCCTCTTCGGTCTGCAGGAATGGATCCCGCACTGCTGACCAATATGCTGCTCATTCTCACTAACACGTCATGCGTGGCAGTGGAGTTAGTCCTTAATCTACAAAGGTAAGAGGAGTTTGACATTGATCTTGCCACGTGTAGTAGCTACGACACAAATTGCTTGTGGCATTCCCAGAGGTGCTGACCACAGTGGAACACCACTTTTGGGCTTGGAAACCAAGCACTGAGTGGTGGGATCACATCGTCATGCACATCTGTAATGACAAGCAGTGGCTGCAGAACTTTCGGATAAGGAAAGCCACATTCAGGGGACTGTGTGATGAGCTCGCCCCAGACCTGCGGCGCAAGGACACGAGAATGAAAGCTGCCCTGCCATTGGAGAAGCACGTGGCGATTGCACTGTGGAAGCTGGCTACTCCAGACTGCTACCGATCGGTCGCTTAACAGTTCAGAGTGGGAAAGTCGACCCGTTGGACTCGTGTTGACGGAAGTGTGCAGGGCCATTAATCACATCCTGCTCCAAAAGACTGTGACTCTGGGCAATGTGTGTGACATTGTGGATGGCTTTGCACAAATGGGCTTCCCTAACTGCGGAGGGGCAATAGATGGCATGCATATTCCAATTCTGGCACGAGACCACCCAGCCACCAAGTACATTAATCAGAAGGGGTACATTAATCGGAATGGTTCTCCAGGTGCTTGTGGATCACCGTGAGTGTTTCATGGACATTAACGTAGGCTGGTGTGGAAAGGTGCATGATGCATGCATCTTTTGGAACACTGGCCTGTTCAGTCAGGGTCTTCTGGACCAGAAGATCACCATAGGGGAAGTCGAAATGCTCACTGTGATCCTGGGGGACACTGCCTATCCCTTAATGTAGTGGCTTATGAAGCCATACACGAGGCACCTTTACAGCAGTAAGGCATGGTTCAACAACACAGTGAGCAAGTGCAGAATGACTGTTGAGTGTGCTTTTGGCCATTTAAAGGCCCGCTGGTGCTGTCTATATGGGAGGTGGGACCTGGACCATGACAATATTCCTATGCTTATAGCCATGTGCTGTAAGCTCAATAATATTTGTGAAGGGAAGGATGAAAGCTTCAGTCAGGGCTGGACCGCAGAGGCTCAGCGCCTGGAGGCTGAGTTTGAACAGCCAGAGACTAGGGCTATTAGAGAGGCGCAGTGCAGGGCCATAAGGATCAGGGATGGCTTGAGGCAGAATTTGAAGCTGAAAGCCACTAATATTTGTGGCTATGCTCGGGAGTGCAGTGCTTGTAATGCTAGGAGGTGATTGTGATTGGTGCAGACGATGCACTGTGAAGGTTTAAGAAAATTGCCTGTTGCTTTGCAGGATTCTGTTTGCTGTCAGTTAATGGAATAATGATTGCTTTCAAACCAAAACAATTCTTTTATTAAAAAATAACAACCAGAGGAGAGAGACAAACAAAAAAACACATCAGCACTGAGAGGGATGGGGGAAGGGAGGGTCCCAGAAGGAGGTGCGGTCCCGGGACAGTTAAAGATTTGTAAATGTCCAGGTATCCTATCCAACCTTCTCCTTTGGAGTACAGTGCAGCTGGTACTATACTTCAGCAGGGCTAAACTGCAGAGGGACAGGTGTTGAGTGCTGTGGGTACTGGGATTTTACAGGCTGGACTGTGATGGGGGAGTAGAATGCCACGGGTACAGACTGGAGCCAGGAGGTTGATAAGACTGTGTTGGCAGTGTCTAGGGGGCACATTGAAAAGAGTTTTGTGACAGTGGCTGGGAGGGGAGGGCGGGCACGGAGCTGCTCGGTTTGCAGTGCTAGTAGAGCCTGGATCGTGTCCACTTGGCACTCCATAATGTTTAAGAGCTGCTCTGTGGCTTCGTTCTGGCGTGCAGCATTCTCCTTTTGGTCCCTCTTCTCATTGTCCCGCCACTCCTTCAATTCTTGGTTTTCAGCCACAGAATGCATCATGACATCACCCAGAAAGTCCTCTTCAGGTCTTCGTGGCCGTTTTCTAATTCTGCGCAGCCGTTCAGCCGGCGATAACAAAGCGGGTGACTGGGCTCCCAAGGTCATATCTGTGAAGCCAAAATGCAACATTTTACAGAAGCAGTATTGTTTGCAACACAGAGACCACTGATTCAGTGATTTAAAACACAGCCACTATTCACATCCTGTCACTAACTGGCTGACCCCAGGCAAGCATACATGAGCCACAAGACCCCCAAAATGGTGAGTAACTGCTGGGACAGTGGAAATCAGTGTTCCAGGACCATACTGTACACTGGGCATGTGGCTCTTGGGGAGAGCCAGCACTTTGCAGGGGGGCCTTATAATCATTCCCGTCCCCACATTTTCCACAGGCTGTGTTCGTTATGGAAGATAGCTTGCTGATGAGGGTAAACAGGAAATCAAGGGAGGGTCTTTTCCAAGACTGAGGCTTCTGCCCTGTCCTTTACACGGCTTGCCTGTGTGCAGTAATAGTTGCCTCACCCCTGCACCCCGTGGTGGCAGAGTGGCGCAGGAAAGGTACCCTTAATGGAGCAAGAAACAAAGCATCTCTTCCAAAGAATCTGCAGCAGCGGGTTGCCCAGTTATCTCCATGAGAGTTTCATGGAGATCTCTGAGGCAGATTCCTGTGAAGTGAGGGAGTCAATCAACACCTTGTTTCGCCGCTCTGAGTAGACATGTGGTGGTATATGCATCATACACAAGCCTGCTTTCTGCAACCCTCCTGCCTCCAACAACTCGCTTCAGCAATTCCCAAAATCAAAGCTACTTACCAGGGGCCTCCTCTCCTGTTTGCTCTTCACCAAGCTCCGACAGCTGTGACTGGCTAGTCTCCTCCAGGGTAGAGAAGAGCTGCTGGCTGCATGCATCTCTGACCTCCAAGTCATCCTCTGCCTCTGGGTCCCACTCCCACTCCACATCATTGTCCAAGATTTCCTCTTTCTGGCTTGGTCCACTCTCGACTGGCATGTGAGCCATGGAAGAATCCACAGTGGCCTTCGCAGTGGAGGTGGGGTTGCCACCGAGTATTGCGTCCAGCTCTTTGTAGAACTGGCAGCTCATGGGCACGGCACTTGTGGTAGGCGTTCCACAGCTCCTTCACTTTGACCCTGCACTGCAGTGTGTCCCAGTCATGGCCCCTTTCTGTTATGCATCATGAAATCTGTCCTAGGTATCATAATTCCTATGGCTGGAGCGCAGCTGGGACTTGACAGCCTCCTCTCCCCAAATGTTGATGAGGTCCAGCAGCTCGGCATTGCTCCAAGCAGTGGATCGCTTGGTGCGTGGAGCAGGCATGGTCATCTGGAAAGATGCGCTGAGACCACTGCACGTGTCACCAAGCCAACAGGAAGGGGACTTTCAAAATTCCCAAGGAATTTAAGGGGTGGGGCTCACGGTTGGTCACCTGAGGGCAGGGCAGTAGAGTTCAAATCGATGACCAGAGAGGCAAGAACAGGCATTGCAGGACACCTCCCGGAGGCCAGTCGCAGCACTGTAATCAACCCGGGTGTCTACACTGGCATGGCGGTGCTGTAGCCCCAGCGCAGAAAGCTCCAGGCCTCTTGTTGGGGTTGATTGTTACAGCCCTGCCACTGCAGTTTCTGCGCACTAAGTGGCTTGGCAGTGTGTACACCTCAGGAGTTACAACGCAGAAAGCTGCTTTACTGCCCAGAAACTTGCCAGTGTAGACAAGGTCTAAGGCATGTTGTCTAATCCTCTAATCATTCTTGTGGCTCTTCTCTGAACCCTCTCCAATTTATCAACATCCTTCCTGAACGGTGGGCACCAAAACTGGAGATAGAATTTCAGCAGCAGTTGGACCAGTGCCAAACATAGAGATAAAATAACCTCCCTGCTCTTAATCAAGATTCCCCTGTTCATGCATCCCAGGGTCAAATTAGCTCTGTTGGCCACAGTGTCACACTGGGAGCTTGGGAATTTCTGTGGCTGACTGGCAGGCACATGCCATAGGCTACCCAAGAGCCTGGGCTCTCCACTCTGCCTGATTTGGAGCAGAGACTTGCCCCCAAGTCTTCCACATCCCCGGAGAGTGCCCTAGTCACCAAGTGATTGGGCAGTTTGGGGCGCAGCTTTCACAGTCTCTCCTATTGAAGTCGTTCCCTTTGTATAAATAATGGGAACAGCTTCACCAGGCACGACTGAGCACCAGCATCCCCGAATGCCCAATAGCCTAGTGGTTCGGTCACTCCCCTACCCTGCAGGAGACCTGGGTTCAAGTACTGCGCCAACTCAGGCAGAGCAGCAGGCCTCTCATAGCACGGGTGAGTGCCCTAACCACGGGGAGATGGGGCGGGGGGAGGCTCTCTCTAATTGGTTATGAAAAGCAGCTGACCTGGCTAAGGTGCCTAACTCCAGGAGAGGGTTCGGGATATTTATACCGCAAAGCTGCGGCTGCAGAAAACCCCTGTGAAAGACAGCCCGAAGATTTGAACATGTTAGAGTCGCCGGTTGGTGTACCCCTGCCTGTTGTGCTGAGTCCACGATTCCACACAGTTCCGTGCCCGACTGTCTCGATCTGACAGCTTTGGAAAATAAGGCAAGTCAGATCTCCGTGTCCCAGACCCTGATCCGTTCAGTCGCTGCCCAGCCCTTTTTCTTTCCACTTTACAACGCAGCAGCACGACAGCAATAGCTACAGCTAGTTTGCCTGGCAAAAACCCCAACCCATTATAGAATGTGATTTGATGTCAGCATTTGCTGTAATGTTTTCCGGGTGGCTTTCATAAAAGCATGAAATGAATATTTATTATTTACTTCCATGCAGAATTTCCTACGATCCCACAAGGTATCCCAAGTACATTCCTGAAGCATACTGTCTCTGCCAGGGCTGTCTCACTGGGACTTACGGCGAGGAGAATTTCCACTTCCGCAGCACCCCAGTGTACATGCCAACCGTCATCTTGCGCCGCACTTCAGCTTGTGCTGGGGGGCGCTACGTGTACACAGAGGATTACGTCACTATCCCTGTGGGGTGCACTTGTGTACCGGAGCAGGAAAAAGAGGCAGACAGTGTCAATTCCAGCATAGATAAGCAAGAAATGAAGTTGTTGGTAAACCAGAATGACAAGCCAGCATCTGAATGAGAAGCATTCAAGGAACCCTGTGTACAACATTGGCTTCAAGTTAATATTTCACTGACTCAGGAGGTTATATAGCAATAGGGGGGAAATCATTTTGTCTAACTATAACTGTTGCAGTTATAAGGGGGAGGCTGTGTTCAGTAGATTGTTACTCAGCCATGGCAGACAAGACACATCGAGTAAGAAGGATCTTTTCAAAGTTCAGCTTCCTTAAGTTTGTATTGTTTAAAGTTAAACACAATTTTATTATATCCTTGCTTATTTTGGATGAATTTTTGAAGGGGCTATAAGCATGTAACATACCAGCTACTTTCATAACAAACTACTGGTTGCAAATACTTTACAATCATTTTATAGTCTGCCTTTTGGTAATTCTATATAAAAGTCACTTAACTACGCCACATGTCCCATGTTAGCAGTAGAAAGGAAGCCAGTAATTCTGATTGCTGGGGTCCTCCTGTTACATTGCAGATTGTAAAACTCCAAGTGATGTTCTTGGCTGCTACAACCATAGTTATTTAGAGTCTACAAAATGGGAAACCTTTACCACTTAGTATTTTTCAACTGTGTTGAATTGCTAAAGTCATTCATACAATACTCGATAAAAGGAGACACTCATAAGAACATAAGAATGGCCATACTGGGTCAGACCAAAGATCCAGCTAGCCCAGTGTCCTGTCTTCTGACAGTGGCCAATGCAGGTGCCCCAGAGGGAATGAACAGAACAGGTAATCATCAAGTGATCCATACCCTGTCGCCTATTCTCAGCTTCTGGCAAACAGAGGCTAGAGACACCATCCCTGTTTGTCCTGGCTCATAGCCATTGATGGACCTATCCTCCACGAACTTATCTAGTTCTTTTTTGAACCCTGTTTTAATAAACTGAGTTAATAAACTCTCTTTATTATTGCTAAATTCTCCATGCTGCTATGAATACAAAACCTGCTGATAAACCATATCAGAAAAATTAATATTACAGTTTTGTAACATTCTACTCAATGTTTTAACTCTTTCTAGTAATAAAAAGACACATATATAATAAAGAGACAGACTCTGGGACACAAGTATTCTACATTATACCCCATTCCTTGTCAACCTCTTAATTGTTAGTCATGACAGCTGTATTCTGTAACTTTGCAAGCCTTCTCATGTTGACAATAAATCCCACTGAGGGAAAGTCAATAGTAAAGAGAACTAATGAAATTCAGCTATTTGTACAACGTGTGTTATTGTCTTTCCTGTGCATTATCAATAATTGGCTAACAACCCATGAAAGATTTATAATTATGTAGTTAGTGGCTCTGGAACAATTTGTATAGTGGGGTTGCTGAGAACCATTAAACCAAATTGTAAACCCTTTATATGATAGAAACCACTTCAAGCCAGGGGGTGTGGTAGCACCCCCAGCACCCCTAGTTCTGGCACCTGTGTATGTAGTACCATTTGGTCTTATACCCCCAGCAGGCTACAGGCACTGGAGGACAGTGAGATCTCATATTTTTGCAGAGGTCTGATGTACTAGTTGGTGGACCTAACAGTGGTATCCATATGTTGGTAACACATCCTAGCTATTTGAAAGACTGTATGTCTCCCTCTCAAGGGGCCGTGACTCAGGCTGAATCAGCCAAGTGACTTCTGTAGCACAGACACACACTGTGTGGCCACAGCCACCAAGGAAGCTGCACTCACCAGTGACAATGGCTCTCTCAACAGGGAGAGTAAGACGGAGCTTTTTCAGCAGGAGGCTCCTGACTGTGTCACTCCATTACAGAAGAGCTGAGGATGAATGTACTTGTGTAGTAATATGTTTGCTGCATCAACAACCTCAAAATTATACTTGGTCCATGCAGGTGTTCTTTATATTAGACAGAGTCTCCAATGCCGGCAAGAAATCAAGACACTACCCAGACCAACATTCCTTTTCTTGTGTCCCCACAGTACATAGGGGTAGTAGTGAGGCATAGGAAAGACCATGAGCAAAGCAGAATTTAACAAGCGGAATAAGCAGCGAATTAAAAATCAGTCACGCTACATTACGTGTCTTTTAGTGTATAATGTCTTTTGTCTTTTAGTGTATAATGTTTAAGGTTAAGGTTTTGTCGCAGGTATTTTAGTAAAAGTCATGGACAGGTCACAGACAATAAACAAAATTCATGGAAGCCCACAACCTGTCCTGGACTTTTACTAAAAATATCCTGGGCAGAGGGAGACTAACAGTTGGAGCCCCACCAGGGGCTGATAGCCAGCTCCTGCTCCAGCCCTGGCCACTGCTCCTGGGGCAGGGGCTGACCACTGGCATTGGGGGCTGCTCTGACCCCAGGCCACTGCTCCTCTAGCCCTGATGGCTGCTGCTCTGACCCTGGGGGCTGACCCAGCCCTTGGCTGCTGCTCAGGTGGCAGCTGCTGCAAATCCAGCAGCCCCAGGCCACTGCTCCTGTGGTGGGGGCTGACTACTGGCCACTGCTCTGGTCCCGGACCATTACTCCGGCCCTGCCACTACTCTTGGGCAGGGGCTGACAGCTGCTCCAGCTCTGCCGCTGTGGTGGGCTGAAGCTGAAGAAGCCACAGAGGTCCACTGAACTCACAGAATCCATGACTGCCATGACCGAACTGGATCATAAGAACGGCTACACTGGGTCAGACCAATGGTCCATCTAGCCCAGTATCCTGTCTGCTGACAGTGGACAAAGCCAGGTGCTTCAGAGGGAATGAACAGAACAGGTAATCATCACGTGATCCATCCCCTGTTGCCCATTCCCAGCTTCTGGCAAATGGAGGCTAGGGATCCTTATTAATGTTCACCATGCCTTTTATACCTTGGTACAGTAAACCAAAATTTTTGTACTGCAGTTAATCCAGCTTCTTATACATCCTCTAGAACATTTAAAACTCAATAATTCTATAATCCATTAGGTAGGAACAAAACCCCTTCATGATATAAGAGTAAAATATTTAACAGGCTCTAATAAAGTAATATTCAATACACTTGTTTAACAGTTACAGACTATCCTATCCCCTTGGTCAAAGGCTTCTGCTGGATTTTTGTTTAGCTTATGTTGTAATTTCAGAATTTTACATACATATGTTTTGTCACTAAGCATTGCCCTAAATTTTGCAGGATATAGAGTTTGCAGTTGTTATCCTTGTGCTAAATTTCTTTATGACATTGTTTATTTTTTCACTGAGGCTGAAGCTGATCCTTTAGGCTCAACCCTGTGTGAAGTCATTTTCCACTGTTACAAAATTGCAAAAAAAGTTAGCATTTGATAACCACACAAAAATGGATATTCGTCAGCTAATGTGTAGGAGTTCATCAGCAACATATCCAAATCATTGGGGTTCTGAGACACTCTCCACCACAAGCATTCTTTTGTCCAGACCTTGTTTGGGCACAATATTCAGAATGTCTACCAATAGTCAGATAGAAAAGGTGGGTGAGGTAGTATCTTTTATTGGCCAACTTTTGTCCAATCAATCATTCTAGCATTAAACAATTATAATCCATAGTTGATGGGAACCATATCCTGAAAGAAATCTTTCCTGAACCTCCTCTTCTGGCCTTCAAACAATCCCTCAACCTCATCAAGCTCATCATCAAAAGCATGCAGGACATACCAACTCAAAGTGGCACCAGTCCCTGCCAGACCAACAGATGCAAAGCCTGAAGATATATCTCCACTACTATAATGATCAACACCCTCCACAACACACCGTTCAAGATCCATGGGTCCTACACATGCCTATCACAACATGTGGTGTACCGTCTCCAGTGCACTAAAGGCCCCAATAACAACTATGTGGGTGAAACCAGACAATCACTACACTCTCAAATGGATGCATACAGAAAAATGATAAAAGACAAAAACATCATCTGACCCATAGGT
The DNA here is from genome assembly GCF_965152275.1 of Natator depressus. Taxonomy (NCBI): domain Eukaryota; kingdom Metazoa; phylum Chordata; order Testudines; family Cheloniidae; genus Natator; species Natator depressus. Next base: position 40,426,739 of record NC_134234.1, read on the forward strand.
GACTATGTTTCACAAAGTGTTCACTCCATATCTGACCTCTCAGTCCTCATCCTCAAAGGAAACCTGCATGTAGGATAAGTATAAAATTAAAGAGTTAAAATTAGCTTATTGGTTAAGAAAATATATATGTGTTGTAAAGAAAGGTCCTGACTAGCAAGTAGAAGGCCTCAAGTCATAAGGCCAAAAGGAATGAAGTAGGGAGGATATCTGGTTCAAAGAATAACTAATAAAATAAGAGGAAGTTTCTAAAAAGAAGGCCTCTGACCAATAGGGGTGACTGCAGATGGTTTAAAATCAAACAAAGAATCTGTCTTAAAATGAGCTAACACGGCCCTTTCCCACCGCACATATCCACGTCATCTCCTATGTGAACCCAGGTTCAATGAAATAGCTGTTGGTCCTCAGAAAGGAGGGGAAGAGATAAGGAAGAAAGGCCTTGGGAAGGAAGGAGGTTGTAAATCTTATCTGGATTAAGACTGGAATTAAGGGTGAACCGTCTCAAACTGGTTTTTATTTGAAGTCATTAATTGGCAATGACATCACTTGTTTGTTAAAGGGTATAAAAAGTCATCTTTTAAAGGGTTCATTGCTAAAACCTGCCTGCCCATGCTGGAGCCAACCAATATGGGTCTCAGCACCCCTGGGTTCAGCCCGTTTATAAATATCTTCATCAAATGCTTATAAATGTTTTGTTAGTGTTTCGCTGTAGTAAAGTGCTGATTAGTTAGACTTTTTAAGAGCACTTGCATAAAGTACCATTTGGCCTTTGGCTTTAGAATCATAGACTATCAGGGTTGGAAGGGACCTCAGGAGGTCATCTAGTCCAACCCCCTGCTCAAAGCAGGACCAATCCCCAATTTTTGCCCCGATCCCTAAATGGCCCCCTCAAGGATTGACCTCACAACCCTGGGTTTAGCAGGCCAACGCTCAAACCACTGAGCTATCCCATAAAGGCATGTATGGTTAAATTAGTGTTGGTTGGTTTCCCATGAATATTAATAATTTCAAATATTATTAATAATCCCAACACTGCACAACACCTTCAAAAGACGAGCCTGGGAATTTAAATTCATAGCTCTGCTAGACACCAAAAATCCTGGACTTAATAAAGACACTGGCTTTATGGTTCGTTACAACAATCTATAACCCACTAATCCACCTTTGTTGTATGAGTTGTTAACGTCACCTGGCACGGTCTCTTGAAACATAGGTTATCGCTTTATTCCACCCTTGTATTTAGCTATGACACTCCAAGTACCTTTTCCAGACCTGAGGAAGAGCTCTGAGTAGCTTGGCAGCTTGTTTTTTTCACCAATAGAAGTTGGTCTAATGAAAGATATTAGCTCTCCTATAGTAGTAGGATTTTATGTTTGTATTTTATATAATTTAAAATAAAAAAATAAAAAATAATAATGTAGCATGTATTAAATGTATTGATGTATGATTTGATCATATCCTGCCAGCCACCCTTTTTCAATAACAAAAAGGAATGACCTAATGGGCCAATGGGTAGAAATACATCAGCCAGAATCTGTGTCTGGACTGATTTCAAAGCAGTAACAGATCTTTAAGGGTCATCAATTTGTTGTAGGTTTCGCATTTTAAAATAAGTAAAAGAATGCCATGATTGTTTTCTTTTGCAATGCAATTTGATGTTCCTGTTCAAAATGTTCTGTGTAAATTAATTCTGTTTTGTATGTGAATAAGGAATGTATGTGTTAAGAGAGAAGTGTAAAGGTCATCGCTGAACCAGAGGTATGAGGGAGGAACTGGAGACAGACACAAGGGCACTAGGAGGCTGCAACACGCCCCTATTGAAATGTCAAAGGAGGGCAAATTAATGACTCTAAAAATAAAACAAGCACCTATGAATGGGAACAAAACAGCTGTAATCAAAACTAGCATAAAATAACTCCCTAAAAATGTAATTAAAAAAAATCTAAAAAAATAAAAAAAACAATTTAAAAAAACAAGCGCTCATCAAACAAAAATTAATTACAGCATGATGGTGCAAAACTCATTGGTCCCAATGAAGGAAAATCACTATATAAACAGGGTACCTTGCCATGAAACTTTGGGTTCGTCCTGCCAAGACTTCCCTGGAGCATCATGTTGCAACCTACAGAACCCAGCTCCTCCCTACCCGTGATCAACCTAGCTGGCCACTAGATTGAGCCGAACTCTAACATCAACTGGCAGGACAGTGTGTGTGTGTGTGTGTGTGGTGTGATTAAATGCATATGCTAATTGTTATATCTTCAATAAATGCAATGTATTGCTTTTTCCCCTGAAAAAGATCCCGTGTGCTTCTTATAAGCATAACACCCCTACCTTGTCTCTCTAATATCTTGGGACCAACAGGGCTACAATAACACTGCCAACTACAACAAATCAGTTATTAGCGGACATGGATTTATTCGCATGATGTGGAGGAAAGAAAATCTATTTCTCATAAAAGTATCTCAGTGACTGTGGTGTTTGTTTTAAGTTGCTGCTATGTGGTGACCACCTGTTAAGCAATTCTCCAGTCTTTCAGGCGCAAGCCATGAGATCAGTTTCAGATTTTCAAGTCACAAGCGCACGTTCTAGAGAGCCACTGGGAATAACAGGCTGAAGGAAGAGCAGGTAAGTGGAACATGATCTGGTCAGTTCAAACCAAGAAAAATGACACATGCCTTAGCTTAGACTTGAAAGTTTTGAGAATTGACTGAGTCAGAGGAAAGTATTAGGCCAGTGCAAAATCTCAGCGGATCAATAAATTATGTGTGCTGGAGGCCTCTTCCTCTTTGTGCAGGAACAAGTGCAGAAAGCATCTTCTCAAGGTTACCAGTGAGCTCAAGTAGAATGTTGCCTGAGTTACACACCACCTTTATTAATCCACTTCTCAGCCACTTGTGTGAATAATTTGTTGGAGGAGCCAGTTAGTTTTCAGGCTGGCTGTTTTCAAGTGAGCAGTTGTTTGCTACTAACAGTGCTATTTAACATAAAAAGCATTTTACATCTCCAAAGCACTGTACATATATTACTTCTCACAGCATGCCTTTGATGCAGTTATTACCATCTCCATTTTATTGCTGCAGCGTTAGGGGCTTTAAAAAAAAAAGACATGGCTAAATGTAAGTTACCATGTTATGGACTTATCGCAATCTGACATCAGCTGTGATGTGACATACTCCATCGCCTAGCCCTCAGATACCACCATGCTAGAACTGCCTTATGTTTGCATGAAAGGGGTTGGGGGAAGGTTCATTGGCATTACTTCAAGGCTCACAAATTGTTGACACAAAGAAGGCATGATACACCTCTTTGAACCCAATTCAGGGCCAATAAATGCGAACAATTCAAAGCTGAAACTACTTGGCAGCTGTAGACTATCTGATCCCTTTTCTGTTGTGCCAGGAAAATGTTTTCCCTTATTGAGGTTGTCCCTGGAATAAATTAGGAGCTTCAAAACATGCAAAGCTCTCCTTAATAAAGAGCATCTTCTGTATAGTAAGAACCTAAGAGAGACTGGAAAATTCAGGTCATGCAAGAAGGTTGAGAACATCTTGAGAGGCTAATTTTGTTTTGATTAGCCAGTCACTATAGCATAAATATGCTAGACAGACAGTAATGTACTTGGAATCGCAAAAATAAATAAATAAATAATGTCCTGCAGCCAGGCAGCGAGCTGGTAGACATCTACGTGAACGGGTGTCCGAAGTGTGTTAGGCAACAGGTCAGCTGCTAGAAATGGCCAAGACACATATGAGGGAAACTTAGCCATTCATAGATAACCTATTGTGTGGTGGCATCAGCTACCCTCCTCTTGTGTACGCAATGGCTCCTTCTGAGAGGACAGCCCAGCCCACGCTCAGATACAGGGGCTAGCAAACAAAATGAGACAGCACAGCTGTGAGCAGATGTTTGTTGACCAGTGGCTTTTGGATCGTGGAGCGATGACCCATTTCAGACCCATGTTTTCTGAGGTATGTGCTTGTGGCTGGAGGTGACCTGCTTGTGAGGGAATGGCACACAGCCACCCCACAGATACAGATATCTCACATGTGCTGTGGTGTGTGTGCGCGCATGCGTGGTCTGTATCTGTATGGCATTATGTATGGGATGGACCAGTCTTCATGGATATGCAGATGCTGCCTTCATAAAAGCAGCACGGCCGGTCCTAGACAGTGTGATTGGCTGCACGACTTCAGTAGTGTCCTGAAGGGCTTGCATGGAGCTGTGTTGTGACCTGTCTCACACAAGGCTGTTACACTCCTCCCAAGGACCATGGATACATTTTTCCTCCACATGCCACATTTTCAGTCACCACATACGTGACTGTGAGGATGTGGAGAAACCCTTCTGCTGCCCAGAGCCTGCTAATGCAGCTTAGGGGCTAGAGCAGCCTTTGGTCCCACCTCACTTGATGGGCATACTTTCATGGTCACAATAGTGTGAAATGCTCACTGCTTTACTGCAACAAAGAGTAAGTTGTGAATAGAGTTGGGAATTTTTCAGTGAAATCAAAACTTCTGTATCAGGTTTGACAAATGTTGCATCATGAAAGGTTTTCCGGTCCAAAATGGAATTTCTGGTCAAAACCAAGAGAGGACAAGAGTAGACACCCACCCCAGGATAGCTGGTAGTTTGGGCATGTGGGAGACATCCGAGACCAGGGAGTTAAACCAGGGTCTCCCACTTCCACTAGGCTATTGGATATGGCTAGGTGGGCATGTGTCTCTCTCTGCCTAATGCAGGCCAGGGACTTGAACTAGAGTCTCCGTCATATTCTGGGTTGCAATCCAGACCAATCAGGGTTGTGTCACCACCTGCCAATCAATCGTGGGCACCTCACAATGCTTTGCAGCTGAAGCTCCCAACCTGAATCACTCACAAACAGCCTACCAGCAAGCAGGTCACACCCTTGAGTATCTGTATATAGCTGCAGTCCTGGTACAGTAACTCCGACCCCAGCAGCCTGTCAGCAACACACCAACCACACTCTGGCTTCCAGCAGCCTTGATTACTACTTGCATGGTGACCCCAACACACTCCCAGGCCTGAATTTCCCCCCAAACCCATGTTCTGCACTGTCCAGCCCTCTCCTGGACAGTTCAGATAGTAGAGGGCCGTTGCCCCTGTAAGGGGTCAATATCCAACAGTTTGCTACTTTAATTGGAGTTACCCACACAACTCAGTTTAAACACAGCACTGGATTCATTTTGATTAAAAAAATAAAACAAGTTTATTTAATTACAAAAACAAAGATTTTAAGTGAGAACAAATACAAGGTATTAAAGTCCGAAATGTTACAAGACAAATTAAGACAAAACACTTTCTAGTAACTAAAACTTAACAAGCTAGACTTGGTTCAAGGTAAAATCCTTATCGCGTGTTCCCAGCAACATTGCTGACCAAATTCTCTGGCCAGGATCCACCCCCATGAAGTGAAAGGGCTGGTTCCTTTGTCTCCTTGGCTGAAAGAGAGAGAGAGGTAGAGAGAGAGAACCTGAGGTGTTTTGCCCCTCACTGTTTTAGACCAATCACCCTTTGAAATGAATCTTCCTGTGCGTTACCCCCTAGATAGGGTGACCATCCGTCCCATTTTTAAAGGGATAGTCCCATTTTTTGGGGACTTTTTCTTAAATAGGCGCCTATTACCTCCCACCCCCTGTCCCGTTTTTTCACAGTTGCTATCTGGTAACCCTACCCCTAGATAAAGTTCCTTCCCACAGTGAGGCTGGAGATATGGAGTCTCATGGTGAAAGAGAGTCCATGTGGTTGCTTGCTAAAATGCAGATACATCTGTTCCTGCCCCCCTTCATTGCCAAAGAATGGCCACTTGGCAGGTGATTGGCAATCAACTTTGATGACACCTCTCTAGAGGCGTCAGCTTGTCCTTTGTCTTTGAGGAACAGGTTTACCCCCTCCCCAGACTTGTCAGATAAACACATTTCAGTCATAATTTCAACTTATGTTCATAACTTTATATATAATGTTGCTACATAGATTTCACCAGATTTTTGATTATTGATCAGTGAGTTATTAATTTTCAAATGATACCCCACAAGGCATATTTTGTACAAAGATTATTACAATAGAGTTTGGGGAGTGAATATGGGGGATGCATTCGGTCAGTCTCCCACACCCACTTGCCCTAACCCCCAGGCTACTGGATATTCTGGGGTGGGCATCTCTTTTTTTGGTGAAAGAATTTGAAAGGTTTTGGTTTTGTCCCACTACAGAATGGGAAAATTTTTGAAACCTGGAACATTTTCAGGGGTGAGAAATTTCAGGGGTGAGAAAACCATTCCCCTCCGCCAACTCCAGTTGTGAATTTTGTTATCCAAGCTGCTATATAATCTCCAGTAAAGCCATACAATTTAAATATTAAGAAGACGAGTGTGAAAGCTGAAGAATCCTGCTTCACAAAGACACTTTTTGAGAGCACAAGGACAAAGCAATAGTTCATAAAGCTTAGCATACTCGAAAGACAGACGCTAGTAGAAACTGACCTGCTCTGTTGAGCATCCATCTTCAAAAATCTAAATTTATGCTCATCTTCATAATCATGTGTCAACAGCTTGCTTATTTTCAAAGCATAAACAAGTACATTACACATCAAGAGATTACTTTGTTTTCTTGGTGGTGGATGTCTAAGGCAGGATGAAATTAAGTTCCACCACCAGAAAATAGATTGTATGTTGAGCTGGTCTTTGGAGATGCTAGTGTAGGTATTTTTAAATATGAATATAACATAGAGCCCAGTAAGATTCTCTTACATGGAGAACCAGACATGGAGATTAAAACTAATCAAAGACCTAAATGGTGAAGCAACAATTTAGATGCATCTTGTGATTGGAGCAGCTTGCTCAAATTGGGATTAAGGAGGAGGAAGAACTTCTCTAGTTGGAAACCCATTGGTTCTGGCATGGAGACCTGTCCAATTTAAAGCAGGAGTAGCTAGTCGCCTAGCTGAGGACAAGATTTCTGTGCGTGAATAGGTACTACATTGTCTGTCTGCATGGCGGTCTGGAGATCTGAGGTAGTGAATCTAAACCACGCTGCAATAGTGCGATAGAAATCTGTATGCCAACGTGTATATATTTAATGTTCTGTTTTCCTATTTTCTCAATAAAGTAAGAACATAACCCTTTGCAAAATAACTAAACCCCAGCTGGATGTCACCTGGGTACTTTAATTTTTAGGGGATTCAGGCGAGTGGTGGATGCTATGGCAAGGCGGGTTTCTGGTCTTTGAGCGGCAGGGCTGTGTTGGAACACATGCTTGCAGTGACTCGCTAATGACCAAGTCTCTCCATTCTGCCTTTGGGCAGCCCTCCTAGTGCACCTTCCCTCCCTAAAAATGCTCATTTCCAACCTCTCCCTTTGGGAACAGAGCAGCACAGGGGTTGAGGGGGGAACAAACAGCAGCAAACCTCCAAATACTCCATGCAGGGAGATCGGGCCAACAGAGGTAGTATATCAGAGGTTCTCCCTCTGAAGGAGAGGAAAGGGTAGACTCTTCTGGCATTCACCAGGCAGGACTCAGGAAGTAGGAGCGGTCTTTTAGAAAGTGGCGAGAAACAAGTAGGGGACTAAGGAAGTAACTTAATGGACAAGTTTCCATCTCCTAAGGGGGAACCAGTTCCAGGCACTAAGATGTTTACATCATGTCTAGGTTACCCTCATTCATTTGGGGACTGGGGTCCTGTCATAGGACCAAACCAGAAACTACCTACAAAAACAAAAGTATTATTTTTTAACCATTTTAGTGCTAGCTTTAAAGGGTTTGCTAAGCTCATCCTCACCAAAATAATGTGACTACAATTCTAACTCCTTCCCTTCTCAATGAACTTTTACCAGTAGCAAAGGTATTAAATGAAAGGTTATGCCCAATACCATAGAAATGTAGGGCAGAAAGGGACCTTGAGAGGTCATCAAGTCCAGCCCCCTGCCCCAAGGCAGGACCAAGTAAATCTAAACCATCGCTGACAGGAGTTTGTCCAACCTGTTCTTAAAAATCTCCAATGGCAGGAATTCTACAACCTCCCTTGGAAACCTGTGCCAGTGCTTATCTATCTTTATAGTTAGGAAGTTTTTCCTAATATCTAACTTAAATCTCCTTTTCTTCAGATTCAGCCCATTACTTCTTGTCCTATTCTTAGTGGACATGGAAAACAATTGATGACCATCCACTTTATAACAGCCCTTAACATCTTTGAAGACTGTTATCGTGTCTCCTCCTCAGTCTTCTTTTCTCAAGACTAAACATACCCAGTTTTTTTAACCTTTTCCTCATAGGTCAGAGTTGCTAAACCTTTTATCATTTTTGTAGCTCTCCTCTGGACTCTGTCCAATTTGTCCAAAGTGTAGCACCGAGAATTGGACAAAATACTCCAGCTGAGGTTTCATCAGTGCCGAGCAGAGTGGGACAATTACCTCCCATGTCTTACATGCAACAGTCCTATTAAATACACCCCAGATTATCAACCTTTTTAGAAAATGCATCACATTGTTACTATTAAATTTATGATCCACTATAAACTCCAGCTCCTTTTCAGCAGAACTACCAACTCCATATTTTGTAGTTGTGCATTTGATATTTCCATCCTCAGGAACTTTGGATTTGCTTTTATTGAATTTCATCTTGTTGATTCAAGACCACTTCTCTAATTTGTCAAGGTTATTTTGAATTCTTATCCTGTCATCCAAAGTGCTTGCAACCTCTACTAGCTTGTTATCATCTGCAAATTTTAAATGCATACTCTCCATTCCCTTATTCAAGTCAGTAATGAAAATATTGACTAGTACTGGACCCGGGACGAATCCCTGGAGGAGGCCACTACATACGCCCTCCCAGTTTCACAGCAAACCATTGATAACTCCTCTTCGACTACAGCCTTTCAACCAGTTACACACTCATCTTATAATAATTTCATCTAGACCACATTTCCCTAGTTCGCTCATGAGAACACAATGGGCTAGAAGATGGGACTGGACGAGCGGGGATGGATCACTCAATAAATTGTGCTGTTCTATTCACTCCCTAGGAAGCATTTGGCACTGGTCATAATTGGAAGACAAGATACTGGGCTAGATGGACCACTGATCTTACCTAGTATGGCCATTCTTGTGTTCATATGTGGGACTGTGTCAAAAGCCATGCTAAAATAAAGATATATCATGTCTACAGCTTCCTCCCTATCCACTAAGCAGGTTATCCTGTCAAAGAATGAAATTAGGTTGGTCTGGCATGATTTGTTTTTGACAAATCCATCCTGACTATTCCTTATAACCCTTGGGATGAGTTTCTTGTCTGTTAGTTTGTTTAGTTTGTTGTGTGCTTGCTGCGTACGCCTGCTTGATCGAAGTTTATAGTGTGGTCTGTTTGGGAGGCTGTTTGCTGAGCCTAGCAGCGTGCTAGGCAAGGCTGAGAGCTTCCTAATGAGGCTCTAGTTTACCATCCTTTGTTTCCTGATCCATTTAGGGTCCCTTGATAAGGGAGCGGGGCTACTCAGAGAGAACAGGGGTTTAAAAAACCAGTTCCTAAGCAACCAGAGGAGATAGCAAACAGGAGCACCAGCATAGGAGCTTAGAGAGGGAGCATGAAAGCCAGATACACCTAATGAACATGTTTTTAAACTTAGGCCAATAAACACCCCCCCCCCAAATAAATAAACAAAAAGTTGCAAAAGTAAAAATAATGCAGGTAGAAATCCAGCAGCAGAGTGGGGGCTATCCAGTTTATTGCACCCAATGCAGCATGTATGATCACCTGCCTTGTGGGCAGGTGGCATGTGTGTGCACATTTGGTACAAATAGTTCATGGCCCTCAGAGACATATCAGGCTCTTGAGACCAGAGTGGCTGAACTGGAGGAGCTAAGGCAGACAGAGAAGTACATAGACTTGGAGGGAGGGATAGCTCAGTGGTTTTAGCATTGGCCTGCTAAACCCAGTGTTGTGAGTTTAATCCTTGAGGGGGCCATTTAGGGATCTGGGGCAAAAATTGGAGGTTGGTCCTGCTTTGAGCAGGGGGTTGGACTATATGACCTCCTGAGGTCTCTTCGACCCTGATATTCTATGATAGACAAGACTTTCTGGGACACAGTAGAACTGACAGCCTCTGTGCTATTCAGGTAGATGAAAGGCTTTGGGAAGGAGAATATTAAACTGGAATAGAGGGAAATGATCATTTAGTTGGGACCCTCCTTCCAGCTGACGTTATGGTATCCTCTTGCACTGAGAATACCCTCTAGGAGAGGGAACTCAGTTATTAGGAAGAGACAGGTAATAGTAAGGGGGATTAAATTATTAGAAATATATAGTTGGGTTTGTGATGACCAGGAGAACTACATGGTGAATTATTTGCTGTGTGCGAAGGTTGCAGGTCTCCTAAGACATCTAGACAGATTTATGTGCAGTGCTGGAGAAGCAGCCAGTGGCCATGGGACATGTAGGTAATGCACATTGGGGGGGGGGGGGGAATCTCAATTATATATACAAATTTGACTCCTTCATTTCCAGTTTTGGCATGTTTAACTTTCTTTGAAGAATTTGCATTTGAGTCATAATCAGTGAGGATTTCTGCCTTCCATCGTAACAGATTTTGGATTTATGTTTTTCTGACTCCAAACTGTCTGGTAATTTGACGGCAACTGATACCAGCTTCTAGTTGTGATATTGTTTTACGTTGCTTTGGTGTAAGAAACACTTTGGATTTGCATTTTTTCTTTTTCGCTTCCATGTTGACGTCTTTTAGCTTTAAACTGTAAAAGACTGTTACCTTTTCCTTAACTTGGAATAGGTTTTCTTCAAGATCTGTTGCTCATGTCTATTCCACAATAGGTGTGCGTGCTCACCACGTGCACCGGTGCTGAAAGTTTTTCCCCTAGCAGTACCCGTAGGGGAGGAGCGCCCCCCACAACTCCTGGAGTAGCACCTGCCTGGTGTGGTATAAGGGAAGCTGTGCTCTGCCCCCACCCTCAATTCCTTCTTGTCAGACAACTCTGACAGAGGGGAAGGAGGGCGGGTTGTGAAATGGACATGAGCAACACATCTCGAAGAACACCAGTTACGGAACTGTCTTTTCCTCTTCGAGTGATTGCTCATATGTATTCCACAATAGGTGATTCCAAGCTATATCTGTTGGAGATGGGTAGGAGTTCACAAGTTCCCAGGATGGAGGACAGCCCTGCCGAACTCGGCATCAACTAAACTGGGAGGAGTGGTAGATACGCTGGAGGGGAGGGATAGGATACAGAAGGACCTAGACAAATTGGAGGATTGGGCCAAAAGAAATCTGATGAGGTTCAATAAGGATAAGTGCAGGGTCCTGCACTTAGGATGGAAGAATCCAATGCACCGCTACAGACTAGGGACCGAATGGCTAGGCAGCAGTTCTGCGGAAAAGGACCTAGGGGTGACAGTGGACGAGAAGCTGGATATGAGTCAACAGTGTGCCCTTGTTGCCAAGAAGGCCAATGGCATTTTGGGATGTATAAGTAGGGGCATAGCGAGCAGATCGAGGGACGTGATCGTTCCCCTCTATTCGACACTGGTGAGGCCTCATCTGGAGTACTGTGTCCAGTTTTGGGCCCCACACTACAAGAAGGATGTGGATAAATTGGAGAGAGTCCAGCGAAGGGCAACAAAAATGATTAGGGGTCTAGAGCACATGACTTATGAGGAGAGGCTGAGGGAGCTGGGATTGTTTAGTCTGCAGAAGAGAAGAATGAGGGGGGATTTGATAGCTGCTTTCAACTACCTGAATGGGGGTTCCAAAGAGGATGGCTCTAGACTGTTCTCAATGGTAGCAGATGACAGAACAAGGAGTAATGGTCTCAAGTTGCAGTGGGGGCGGTTTAGGTTGGATATTAGGAAAAACTTTTTCACTAAGAGGGTGGTGAAACACTGGAATGCGTTACCTAGGGAGGTGGTAGAATCTCCTTCCTTAGAGGTTTTTAAGGTCAGGCTTGACAAAGCCCTGGCTGGGATGATTTAACTGGGAATTGGTCCTGCTTCGAGCAGGGGGTTGGACTAGATGACCTTCTGGGGTCCCTTCCAACCCTGATATTCTATGATTCTATGATTCTATGATCATCCCTGGTTTGGGGGACGATCGCATAGTGCGAGGTGAATGTGTGAATCGAAGACCATGTGGTGGTCCTACAAATGTCCTGGATGGGGATGTGGGCCACGAAGGCAGCCGACGAGGCCTGCGCCCAAGTCGAGTGTGCCCTCACAATGGGTGGCGGGGGGACACCCGCCAGCTCATAACAGGAACGGATGCACGAAGTGATCCAATTGGAAAGCCGCTGAGTGGAAATCGGCTGGCCTCTCGTGCACTCAGCCGAGGCGATGAACAGTTGTGAGGACTTTCTGAATGGCTTGGTCTGCTTGAGGTAGAAAGCCAGAGCCCGCTGCACAGCAAGCGTGTGGAGAAGGCACACCACACTGGACGTGTGAGGCTTGGGGCAGAGGAAGGGTTGAAAAATGAAAAAAGAGGCTTGGGTTGAAAAATGTCCTGACCCACCTGGTAGGTGGAGACCACCTTCAGGAGGAACGCAGGGTGTGGGCGGAGCTGGACCTTGTCTTTATGAAATACCATATATGGTGGCTCGGAGGTCAGGGCCCTGAGCTCCGAGACTTGCCTGGCGAACATGATTGCAACCAGGAAGGCCACCTTCCACAAGAGGTGAGACCAGGAGCACATGGCGAGTGGTTCAAACGGGGGCCCCGTGATATGAGCCAACACCAGGTTTAGGTCCCACTGCAGGACCGGGGGTCTAGAATATGGAAAAAGACGGTCCAAACCCTCAAGGAACCGGCGAGTCATAGCATGGGAAAATACCGTGTGCCCTTGCACCGGCAGATGGAAGGCCAATATGGCTGCCAGGTGCACCTTGACTGACGAGGGCTCCAGGCCCTGGGCCCTCAGGTGGAGGAGGTAATCAAGGATAAGCTGGATTGGGGCAGTCACCGGGGAGACACCCTGGTCCGCCACCCACCTAGAAAACGGGAACCACTTTGCCAAATAAGCACGGTGAGTGGAGGGCAGTCTACTTTTGAGGAGGACACACTGAACCTGATCTGAGCATGTCCTTTCCTCTTCACCTAACCACAGAGCAGCCACGCCTCGAGGTGAAGAGCCGCCAGGTTAGGGTGGAGGAGGCGGCCCTGGTCCTGAGAGAGCAGGTCCAGGCAGAGCAGCAACGGCCATGGCAGAGCTACTGACAGGCCCGTGAGGGTCCCATACCTAAGCTGCCTGGGCCACGACGGGGCAATCAGGAGGGCCCAGGCCTTGTCCGTCTTTATCTTCTCCAGGGCCCTGCTGATTAGAGGGAATGGGAGAAAGGCGTAGAGAAGCCAGCCTGACCAGGACAGGAGAAAGGCATCGGAGATAGTGCCCCACCTCAGGCCCCCCCGGAGCAGAACCGGGGGCATTGCTGGTTCTGCAGAGTCACGAACAGGTCCACCTGGGGAGTTCCCCACCTTTGGAAGAGCTGGTGGACCACTTCCGGGTGGAGGGACCACAAGTGTTGCTAGGAAAAGTCCCTGCTCAAGCGATCCACCCTCTCGTTCCAGGCGCCCGGTAGGTGGAAGGCCTTCAGGTGGATGTCGTGGGCTATACAGAAGTCCCACAGCCTGAGGGCTTCACAGCAGAGGGCAGAGGATTGGGCCCCGCCTTGCCTGTTGATATAGAACATTGAGGCCATGTTGTCTGTGAGGACCCTGACTACCTTGCCTTCTAGGTGCGAGCAGAAGGTCATACACGCCAGCCGCACCGCCCTGAGCTCCTTGACATTTATATGTAAGGTCAGGTCTTGAGCCAACCATAGGCCTTGGGTCTGAAAGTTCCCCACATGGGCCCCCCAACCAAGGTCCAATGCATCAGACACCAGCTCCAACGACGGGGCCCTGTCCCTGAATGGGACCCCATGGAGCATGTTGTTTTGGGGTGGACCACCACCATAGGGAGGTGATCACAGAGTCCTGCATGGTGAGGACTTTGTCCATCCTGTCCGTGGCCTGGGAGAACTTCGAGGCCAACCAGAGCTGGAGGGGGCCTCATCCTAAGTCTGGCGTAACGGACTACATACGTGCACGCCGACATGTGACCCAAGAGTTGTAGGCAAACCCTGGTTGTTGTCACTGGGAACCTTGTGACCTAGTCGATGAGACCTTTCAGGGCCCTGGGTCTACACTAGGACTTTAGGTCGAATTTAGCAGCTTTAAATCGATGTAAACCTGCACCCGTCCACACGATGAAGCCCTTTATTTCAACTTAAAGGGCTCTTAAAATTGATTTCCTTACTCCACCCCTGACAAGGGGATTAGTGCTTAAATCTGCCTTGCCGGGTCGAATTTGGGGTACTGTGGACACAATTCGACGGTATTGGCCTCCGGGAGCTATCCCAGAGTGCTCCATTGTGACCGCTCTGGACAGCACTCTCAACTCAGATGCACTGGCCAGGTAGACAGGAAAAGGCCCGCGAACTTTTGAATCTCATTTCCTATTTGGCCAGCGTGGCAAGCTGCAGGTGACCATGCAGAGCTCATCAGCAGAGGTGACCATGATGAAGTCCCAGAATCGCAAAAGAGCTCCAGCATGAACCGAACGGGAGGTACGGGATCTGATCGCTGTATAGGGAGAGGAATCCGTGCTATCAGAACTCTGTTCCAGTTTTCTACATGCCAAAACCTTTGTCAAAATCTCCCAGGGCATGAAGGACAGATGCCATAACAGGGACCCGAAGCAGTGCCGCGTGAAACTTAAGGAGCTGAGGCAAGCCTACCAGAAAACCAGAGAGGTGAACGGCCGCTCCGGGTCAGAGCCCCAAACATGCTGCTTCTATGATGAGCTGCATGCCATTTTAGGGGTTCAGCCACCACTACCCCAGCCATGTTGTTTGACTCCTTTAATGGAGATGGAGGCAACAAGGAAGCAGGTTTTGGGGATGAAGAAGATGATGATGATGATGAGGTTGTAGATAGCTCACAGCAAGCAAGCGGAGAAACCGGTTTTCCCGACAGCCAGGAACTGTTTCTCACCCTGGACCTGGAGCCAGTACCCCCCGAACCCACCCAAGGCTGCTTCCTGGACCCGGCAGGTGGAGAAGGGACCTCCGGTGAGTGTACCTTTTAAAATACTATACATGGTTTAAAAGCAAGCATGTGAAAGGATTAATTTGCCCTGGCATTTGCGGCTCTCCTGGATGTACTCCCAAAGCCTTTGCAAAAGGTTTCTGGGGAGGGCAGCCTTATTGCGTCCTCCATGGTAGGACACTTTACCACTCCAGGCCAGTAACACGTACTCGGGAATCATTGTACAACAAAGCATTGCAGTGTATGTTTGCTGGCATTCAAACAACATCCGTTCCTTATCTCTCTGTGTTATCCTCAGGAGAGTGAGATATCATTCATGGTCACCTGATTGAAATAGGGTGCTTTTCTTCAGGGGACACTCAGAGGTGCCCGTTCCTGCTGGGCTCTTTGCCTGCGGCTGAACAGAAATGTTCCCCGCTGTTAGCCACGGGGTGGGGGGAGGGTTGAGGGGGTAGCCACGTGGTGGGGGGAGGCAAAATGCGACCTTGTAATGAAAGCACATGTGCTATGTATGTAATGTTAACAGCAAGGTTTACCCTGAAAGACTGTAGCCACTGTTTTATAAAATGTGTCTTTTTAAATACCACTGTCCCTTTTTTTTTCTCCACCAGCTGCATGTGTTTCAATGATCACAGGATCTTCTCCTTCCCAGAGGCTAGTGAAGATTAGAAAGAAAAAAAATGCACTCGTGATGAAATGTTCTCTGAGCTCATGCTGTCCTCCCACACTGACAGAGCACAGACGAATGCGTGGAGGCAAATAATGTCAGAGTGCAGGAAAGCACAAAATGACCAGGAGGAGAGGTGGCGGGCTGAAGAGACTAAGTGGCAGGCTGAAGACAGGGCTGAAGCTCAAATGTGGCGGCAGCGTGATGAGAGGAGGCAGGATTCAATGCTGAGGCTGCTGGAGGACCAAACCAGTATGCTCCAGTGTATGGTTGAGCTGCAGCAAAGGCAGCTGGAGCACAGACTGCCACTACCAGCCCCTGTGTAACCAACCGCCCCCCTCCCCAAGTTCCATAGCCTCCTCACCCAGACGCCCAAGAATGCGGTGGGGGGGCCTCCGGCCAACCAGTCACTCCACCACAGAGGATTGCCCAAAAAACAGAAGGCTGGCATTCCATAAATTTTAAAGTTGTAAACTTTTAAAGTGCTGTGTGGCATTTTCCTTCCCTCCTCCACCACCCTTCCTTGGTAGTCATCCCCCTATTTGTGTGATGAATGAATAAAGAATGCATGAATGTGAAGCAACAATGACTTTATTGCCTCTGCAAGCGGTGATCGAAGGGAGGAGGGGAGGGTGGTTAGCTTACAGGGAAGTAGAGTGAACCAAGGGGCGGGGGGTTTCATCAAGGAGAAACAAAGAGAACTTTCACACCGTAGCCTGGCCAGTCATGAAACTGGTTTTCAAAGCTTCTCTGATGCGTACCGCGCCCTCCTGTGCTCTTCTAACCGCCCTGGTGTCTGGCTGCGCGTAACCAGCAGCCAGGCAATTTGCCTCAACCTCCCACCCCGCCATAAACGTCTCCCCCTTACTCTCACAGATATTGTGGAGCGCACAGCAAGCAGTAATAACAGTGCGAATATTGGTTTCGCTGAGGTCTAAGTGAGTCAGTAAACTGTGCCAGCGCACCTTTAAACGTCCAAATGCACATTCTACCACCATTCTGCACTTGCTCAGCCTGTCGTTGAACAGCTCCTGGCTACTGTCCAGGCTGCCTGTGTACGGCTTCATGAGCCATGGCATTAAGGGGTAGGCTGGGTCCCCAAGGATAACTATAGGCATTTCAACATCCCCAACGGTTATTTTCTGGTCTGGGAATAAAGTCCCTTCCTGCAGCTTTTGAAACAGACCAGAGTGCCTGAAGATGCGAGCGTCATGTACCTTTCCTGGCCATGCCACGTTGATGTTGGTGAAACGTCCCTTGTGATCCACCAGAGCTTGCAGCACTATTGAAAAGTACCCCTTGCGGTTTATGTACTCGCCGGCTTGGTGGTCCGGTGCCAAGATAGGGATATGGGTTCTGTCTATGGCCCCACCACAGTTAGGGAATCCCATTGCAGCAAAGCCATCCACTATGACCTGCACATTTCCCAGGGTCACTACCCTTGATATCAGCAGATCTTTGATTGTGTGGGCTACTTGCATCACAGCAGCCCCCACAGTAGATTTGCTCACTCCAAATTGATTCCCAACTGACCGGTAGCTGTCTGACGTTGCAAGCTTCCACAGGGCTATCACCACTCGCTTCTCAACTGTGAGGGCTGCTCTCATCTTGGTATTCATGTGCTTCAGGGCAGGGGAAAGCAAGTCACAAAGTTCCATGAAAGTGCCCTTACACATGCGAAAGTTTCGCAGCCACTGGGAATTGTCCCAGACCTGCAACACTATGCGGTCCCATGAGTCTGTGCTTGTTTCCCGAGCCCAGAATCAGCATTCCACAGCATGAATCTGCCCCATTAGCACCATGATGCATGCATTGGCAGGGCCCATGCTTTCAGAGAAATCTGTGTCCATGTCCTGATCACTCACGTGCCCGCGCTGACGTCGCCTCCTCGCCCAGTATCGCTCTGCCAGGTTCTGGTGCTGCATATACTGCTGGATAATGCATGTGGTGTTTAATGTGCTCCTAATTGCCAAAGTGAGCTGAGCGGCCTCCATGCTTGCTTTGGTATGGCGTCCGCACAGAAAAAAGGCGCGGAACGATTGTCTGCCGTTGCTCTGACGGAGGGAGGGGCGACTGACGACACGGCTTACAGGGTTGGCTTCAGGGAGCTAAAATCAACAAAGGGGGTGGCTTTACATCAAGGAGTATTTCAGGCAGGACTTCACAGAGGGTTCCAATAAGAAATGGTGCACCTAAGTTATTGTTCTTATTGGAACAAGGAGGTTAGTCTGGCCTCTGATTGATACATGGCTAGATTTACTCTGCTGCACCTTCTCTGTGAGTGACTGCAGTGTGACCTAGAGGAATGAGTCCCCTAGACGGGGGAGGGGGGGAAGCAAATGAGTACAAAACAAATCTGGTCTATTTCTTGTTTTGATCCACTCCATCTATCTTTTACATCTTTGGCTGGCAGCAGACGGTGCAGAAGGACTGCATGCCATCCACATCTCAGGGCTGCTCGGCAGAAGATGGTACAATACGACTGCTAGCCATCCTCATCTCTTGCCTGCCCGGTAGAAGATGATGCAATAGGACTGCTAGCAATCCATATCGCCTGCCTACTCACCATAAGATGGTTCAATAGGACTGACTGCAGGACTAAAGAGAATGACTTGATCAAGTCACTCCAAATTTAGTCCCTGCACCCATTTCTGCCCAGGCACTCCTGATCGACCTCACACAGGCAACCAGGAGCACCTCGGACATGACGATGACGGCTACCACTCCTATTGCACCATCTGCTGCCACAAGGCAATGGATTGCTGCTACTGTGTAGCAATGCAGTACCGCGTTTGCCAGCACCCAGGAGACATACAGTGACAGTGAGCGGAGCGGGCTCCATGCTTGCCGTGGTATGGCGTCTGCACAGGTAACTCAGGAAAAAAGGCGTGAAACAATTGTCTGCCCTAGCTTTCACGGAGGGAGGGAGGGAACGGGGGCCTGACAGTATGTACCCAGAACCATCCGCGACAATGTTTTAGCCCCATCAGGCATTGGGATCTCAACCCAGAATTCCAATGGGCAGTGGAGACTGCGGGAACTGTGGGATAGCTACCCACAGTGCAACGCTCCGGAAGTCGACTCTAGCCTCGGTACTGTGGAAGCACTCAGCCGAGTTAATGCACTTAATGCACTTAGAGCACTTTCTGTGGGGACACACACACTCGAATATATAAAACCGATTTCTAAAAAAACGACTTCTATATATTTGACCTAATTTCGTAGTGTAGACATACCCAGGGTCTTGAATCTGTCTGGCGGGAGAGAGGCCCTGGCCAACACTGCATCCAGGAGCGCCCCGATAAACTCTATGCCCTGGACCAGGACTAACGTGGAGTTGGTGCTGTTTACCAACAGGCCCAAGGTGGTGCAGGTGGACAGGAGGAGAGCCACATGATCCCTCACCTGTGACTGGGAGGTGCCCTTGACAAGCCAATCGTCCAGATAGGGAAATATCTGGGCCCCCCGCCGCCTGAGGTAGGCTGCTACCACCGGCATACATTTTGTGAACACCCTGGGGGCAGTGGACAGACCAAATGGGAGGACCATGAATTGGTAATGATTCTGTCCCACCACGAAATGGAGGAAGCACCTGTGCCCCTTGAATATGTGGATGTGGAAGTACGTGTCCTGTAGATCGAGGGCAGAGTTCCAGTCTCCGGGATCCAGGGAGGGGATGCTGGAGGCCAGGGAGACCATGCAGAACTTGAGCTTAACCATGTACTGGTTCAGACCTTGGAGGTCCAGCATGGGCCTGAGCCCCTCTTTGGCCTTCGGGATAAGGAAATAATGGGAGTAACACCCCTTGCCCATGAACTCCCCGGGCACCACCTCTATCGCTCCTAGACCTAGGAGCTGCCCCCTCCTCCTGCTCGAGCAGAGCTTCGTGCGAGGTGTCCCCCAAGGGAAATGGGGGCAGGGGTGGTTGGGCGGGGAGGAAGTAAACTGGAGGGTGTAACCCTGGGAGATGGTGTTGAGAACCCATCAGTCTGAGGTTAGCCGCAACCATTCTGGGAGGAAAGCACACAACTGGTTGGAGAAGGGAAACTTTATTGGGGGTGGATACCTGATGAGGACTGGTGGGGTGCCCCCGAGCGTCCTGTCAAAAAAGCCTTTTCCCCGCCTGCTTGCCTTTGCAGGACCCAGATCCTGCATGGAAGACTGCGCCTCACTGGACAGCCCAGAAAGCAGGAGCCATGATGCCATCTCATGAACACCGCAGAGGCCGTTGATCGTGCGGCCATGTCCGCAGCATCTGAGGCTGCCTGCAGGGACACCCTAGTGGCCGCTGCCCCTTCCTCCACTAGTGCCTTGAACTTCTTCCTATCGCGCTCCTGGAGGGAGTCCTCAAACTTGGACAGGGAGCCCCACAGATTGAATTCGTACCGGCCCAGGAGAGCCTGATGGTTTGCCACGCGTAACTGGAAGCTCGAAGATGAATACATTTTCCTTTGGAAAGAGTCCAGTCTCTGAGAGTCTTTGTTCTTTGGGTTCGGGGCTGGCTGACCCTGCCGTTCCCTGTGGTTGACCAACTCGACCACCAGGAAGTTGGGCGAAGTCGGGTGGGTATACAAGTACTCATGCCTCTTAGTGGGTACAAAGTACTTGCATTCCGCCTTTTTAGAGATGGGGACCAGCGAGGGCGGTGTTTGCCACAGGGCATTTGAAATCTTAGCCACCCCTTCATGGAGAGGCAAGGCCACCCTACCTGGTGCCAATGGGAACAACATGTTAAACAGGGAGTCTGAGGGCTCCTCCATCTCCTCTGCCTGGAGGTGGAGGCTTGCTGCCACCCTCTGTAAGAGTTCTTGGTGGGCCCTGAAGTCCTCCTGCGGGACAGAAGGGGGCAGGGCCACAATTGCCTCCTCTGGGCGGGGCGAAGAGGCCGGTGCGGTGCCCTGGGTGTCGGCTGGCACTGGAGGGTCCACCACCTGGTTGGACTCCGGGCACAGTACCGAGGATGTACGTCCCACCGCCTCCTTTCTCAGGGGTCTAGAGAGGGAGGCCGACGATGCCTCCAAAGCTCCAGCCACCAAGCGAGCTCCCACTGGGGGCTGCGCAAGAGGTCACAGTGCCCACTGGTACCATTGGGCCGGCCATGATGCTCGGTGCCACTGCACCTGCTGTGGCACCGGCGGGTCCGGCTGTTCGGGTTGGCTGGCCTGGCCCATTGAAGGATGGCTACGAATGGAGACCGGGCTAGCGTAAGATCTGCTGCTGTCTCTGGCCCGGGAGGAGCAGTGGTGCCAGGATCTAAGAAGGCCACGGGACCATGATCTCGATGTGGAGGACCGGTACCAGCAGTAACAGCTGCTCCTCGAATGGCCTTGACAGGTGGACCCGCAATGGTGAAATGCCGGTGATCAATGCCTGGGCTGCAATGTCTTGGTGGAGACTTGGAGCGGGAGTCCGAGCAGAAACGGCGCTGATGACCATGCCGTGACCAACTGTGGTACCCTCTCCGAGATGAAGACCAATGGCGACGCCCACTGCAGTCCCGCCGATATTCGCTCCTTGAGGACGAGCTGTGCCGCGAGTCACAGATGGATGGAATCCAGCCAGACAGTCTGATCAGTGTCGAGGGCGATCCACCTGGACTCTGTCTCATAACATCCCGGGCTGCCTGGAGGGCTTCAGGTGTGGACGGCATCCGGACATCCGGAGAGGCCTGTTCCGAAGAGGCTGGGCTACTCCACTCAGTGTGAGTCGGAGGCCTGGGGCCTGATGGGGATCGAGGACTGCCCGACATGGGCCTAGCCTCTGTCCCAGAATTCCTTCTGTGCCGCTGGGAAGAAGGAGTCTTCCTGGTCCTCTTGGCATGCCCCGTGGATGGGGAGCAGTGCCGACTGGTCAATGGCACCAGAGGGTCGCTGTGTACCGATGCTGCGGTGCTGGGTACCGGTTCAGAGTGGCGTGCTGGGGTCGGGGTCAGCACCGGCTCCATCAGGATGGCCCGGAGCCTAATGTCCCTTTCTCTTTTGGTCCGTGGCTTAAATGACTTGCAAATCTTGCACCTTTTGCTGATATGGGTTTCTCCCAAGCAGCACAAACAGTCTGCGTGAGGGTCACTTCTTGGCATAGAACACCTACAAGAGCTGCATGACTTAACCCCCAGAGCGCAGGGCATGCCCCAGCCCGGGCTCACTGACTGACTAAACTAACTCACCAGCTAACTAACTACAGGTACTAATGCTGAACAAATGAACAGTTCTGGGGATGAGCTACAGCAAAGCTGGAGCAGAGCAGTTCCAACGCACCTTCACTGGCGGCAAGAAGGAACTGAGGGTGGGGAGGGGAGCGCACAGTTCTCCTTCTACCGCGCCAGGCATGCGCCACTCCAGAGGCTGCGGGGGCGGGGGGCGCTACCCCCTACAGGTACTGCTAGGGGAAAAACTTCTGGCACCGGTGCACGTGGCGAGCACGCACACCTATTGTGGAATACACATGAGGAATCACTCGAAGAAGAACTTACAGTAGCGTACATCTTTCATTTCAACACGTTCACAGCTTCCTTTCAAGTTCTTGTTTGTTCAAGTTCAGCTTCCAGTTCTGGTTCATACACAGGCTGAAGGCAGAGTGGAGAGCGGTAGCTGCTGGCTGGGCACCCAGTTCTGAAGGTTGCGCCGCCGCCAGAAACAGTGCAGGAGTAAGGGTGGCAGCCGCTGCTCTCCAGCCGCCCAGCTCTGAAGGCAGAGCAGAGAGTGGTGGCAGCTGGCCGGGTGCCCAGCTCCGAAGGGAGAAAGAAAATGTGGTCACTGGTCACAGATAACAGGTGAAAACAACGAGGAGTCCTTGTGGCACGTTGGAGACTAACAAATTTATTTGGACATAATCTTTCATGGGCTAAAACCCACGTTGTCAGATGCATGGAGTGAAAAATACAGTAAGGAGAATATATATTATAGCACATGAAAAGATGGGAGTTGCCTTACCAAGTTGAGGGGTCAGTGCTAACGAGCTGATTCAATTAAAGTGGAAGTGGCCTATTCTCAACAGTTAACAAAGAGGGGTGAATACCAAGGGAGGCAAAATTACTTTTGTAGTGCTAACGAGGCCAATGCAATCAAGGTGGCCCTTTTCCACAGTTGACAAGAAGGTGTGAGTATCAGCAGAGGGAAAATTATTTTTTGTAATGGCCCATCCACTCCCAGTCTTTATTCAGGCCTAATTTGATCATGTCCAGTTTGCAAATTAATTCCAGTTCTGCAGTTTCTCATTGGAGTCTGTTTTTGAAGTTTTTTGTTGAAGAATTGCCACTTTTAAGTCTGTTATTGAGTGTCCAGGGAGATTGAAGTGTTCTCCGATTGGTTTTTGAATGTTACAATTCTTGATGGCTGATTTGTGTCCATTTATTCTTTTGCATAGAGACTGTCTGGTTTGGCCAATGTACATGGCAGAGGGGCATTGCTGGCACATGATGGCATATATCACATTGGTAGATGTGCAGGTGAAAGAGTCCCTGAGGGTGTGGCTGATGTGGTTAGGTCCTATAATGGTATCTCTTGAATAGCTATGTGGACAGAGTTGGCAACGGGGTTTGTTGCAGCAATTGGTTTCTGGGTTAGTGTTTTTGTTGTGTGGTGTGTAGTTGCTGGTGAGTATTTGCTTCAGGTTGGGGGGCTGTCTGTAAGCGAGGACTGGCCTGTCTCCCAAGGTCTGTGAGAGTGAGGCATCATCCTTTAAGGCAACTCCCATCTTTTCATGTGCTATAGTATATATTCTGCTTACTGTATTTTTCACTCCATGCATCTGAGGAAGTGGGTTTTAGCCCACGAAAGCTTATGCCCAAATAAATTTGTTAGTCTCTAAGGTGCCACAAGGACTCCTTGTTGTTTTTGCTGATACAGACTAACACGGCTACCACTTTGAAAGATAACAGGTGGTCGCTCTTCAGTTTCTTCAGAGTTAAATTATAGGGGAACAGTTCTGTGGCATCTGCAAATAGTCTCTTGTGAGAGATGGTCTCTCTTCAGAGGTTGTCACTAAGGCAGATTTTACTGTAGGTATTAAACACCTCAGCCTTCTTGACATCATCAGTTATTAGCTCTCCTTCCCCACTAAATAGAGGGCCTACAGTTTAGTTCATCTTTCTCTTCCTCCTAATATATTTAAAGAACCTCTTCTTATTGCCTTTTATGTCCCTTGCTAGATGAGACTCATTTTGTAAGAACATAAGAACGGCCATACTGAGTCAGACCAAAGGTCCATCTAGCCCAGTACCCTGTCTTCCAACAGTGGCCAATGCAAGGTGCCCCAACGTGAATGAACAGAACAGGTAATCATGAAGTGATCCATCTCGTTGCTCATTCCCAGCTTTTGGCAAACAGACGCTAAGGACGCCATCCCTTCCCATCCCGGTTAACAGCCATAGATGGACCTATCTCCATGAACTTATCTAGTTCTTTTTTTAACCCTTTTTTGTGCCTTAGCCTTTCTGACTTTTTCCCTACCTGCTTATGCCACGCCATGTGACAGATTGACAATTTCCTACAATATCCTGAATTAACTTCCCTGAATTAAATTAAACCTTATTGAATTCCAGTTAATACATTTGGGGTACACTGTATTAAAAATGCAATTGTGTGTATGTATTGTGGAATTGTATGCATTTCATGGAAAGGGTAAATAGGAGAACAGCAGTGGGTGCTTAAGCAATTTCACTCAGCTTGTAACATCTCCAGAGAAGCCCCCACACCTGGAGAGGTTCACATATACTAGTTCAAACTGGATTCTCTGAGGGGACCAACAGCCATAAAAGGGTTTTAGGATAAATAGCCTAGTTTTAAACTGGCTCATAGCCTTCTTCCTGATCTAGCAAAGGGACAGGACAGCTGGTCTATGGAGGGCCCCAATCCTTAGGATAAGAGTGGACGGACTGGGCCTACTGAGATCCCATAAGACTGGGTGCATGTTCTGAGATGAAGCTGTGATGAACTTGTAACCACAAGGAATCCCCTTGGGTGGAGGGTTGAAGGGCAGCTTGTACCAGGGCCCATGTTAGGGTGAACTCTGTTAAGCTTATTAGCATGCAATGTCGTTCTTTTATTGTTTTTAATATCTTTTCTGTTATGATTTTTACCTTGAGAATAAAGTAGGCTTTCATAGGAACTGCAGTGTGATACCTTGTAACTGTAGCAATCACATTTGTTAACTATCTCTGAAGAGAAAGCAACCAGGTGTCCTTGGGCAGCCTGTCTGTGCTGAGAATACCACAATAAAGGCAGGGAACCATGCAGCCTGGAAACACCCCAGTGAGAAGGAAGAGAGGTGCAGGTTTTCATCCACAAAGGCAATGGCTGGGGAGCTGGAAGCCTGAGAATGGGTGACCTTGCTGGATCATTGAGGGGAAATAAAGGTGCAGTTGGCCTGAACTGTGACACCTCTCTTTAACAATTCATCCATTTACCCTTTTTGTAGGACTCCTTTTGATTTTCAGGTAAGAGCGAGCTCATGATGGAGCCATATTGGTCGCTTACTATTCCTCCTCTTTTCTGATCATCAGAATAGTTGGCAATTGTGCATTTAATAGTCACCTTGAGAAACTGCCAGCTCTCTTACGCTCCTTTATCTCTCAGATTTTCTTCCCTGCCAGAGCTCTGAGTTTGTTAAAGTTTGCTTTTTTTAAAGTCCATTCTCCTTAATCTGCTGCTCTCATTCCTTTCTTTTCCTTAGAACCATGAAACCTATATTTTCATGATCACGTTCACCCAAATTGCCTTCCATCTGCAGATATGCAACCAATGCCACCCTGTTTGTCAGATTCAAAATAGCTGCCTTCCTGGTTACTTCCTCTTCCTTCTGAAACAAGAAGTTTTCCCAAATATATTGCAAGAATTTAGTGAACATCCTGTGTTTTGCTGTGTTACCACTGTAACATAAGAATAGCCAAAGACTAAGATTTGGTATATACATACTATATCTTTTTACAAGAGCGTTAATGCTGATAGAGCTCAAAGTGGCAATTTATTACAGTATTAGTTTACACTTGTACCACTGTTGTAAAAATATCCAATTTGATATAGGAAGAACTACTGTACTTACAAAGGAAAAAGTGTTACAATAATATTATTCAGAGAACGTAGCTGGGCTCAATAATGTCCCTCTGTCACAAAGGGGGTAGATAGCTGCTTTGAGGGGTAGCACAGGAGCTCAGTTCAAACTTAACATCATGCAGCACTCTTCTTCAGTATGTGCCTTTTAGTTTCTACCTAGCATCTACCAAACGCTCACATATTGCAAAAATATACAAAGTGTGTGAATGAGGCCAGGGTCCTGTGAAAAAAGGAAGTATGTGATAATGACTATCATATGCATACACATATGTAGAAGTGGGCTGAATTAAGTTTGACCAGGCAACTTTAATTCTGACATTTTCTAACTTTTGAGTGCTTGATTATGCAACCTTAGCATTTCTTTTAATGTAATCCCTATAGATAATGTCTGTGCAGGAAGATATGTACACATATAGCTTTATAAAATTGTTAAGTGCTTTGGGATTTTTGGGTGAAAGCTACTACATAAGCGTAGCCAAAGAGCTAGATAAAATTGTCTTTTTGAGTTTCTCAGATTACCAAAAATGCCTGGTATTCTAAAGAGGAAATGTTTTTAATGAATATCTGTTTTAACTTTTGGAAATAAAGCCAAACTCCACAAATATAAAACATTACATCTGTCTATTTCATGGTATAAGTTTATCAATAGGTTCCATTATGCCTCAGTAACTTTATAAGTTCCAACTACCTCTAAAATATCTCTGAGGCGCATGTGTTTGTGGAATAAGCAGCAAAAATTTTAAAAATGGGACTTTCGAAATAAAGCAGCAAGTTCTTGAAGCTACACACCTGACCCACCCTATAAATGGTCTTCACCTTGATTTTAAAAATCATAGTGCCAGCATTTTGGCAGATCCCTTTACCCAGATTAGCTGCTGTGCATGATTTAATACCCCAGAGTGCACTGTGAGCATTGGTGCAGTGCATAGATAACTGATGTCCAGCTATTACACGAGCTCAAACTGAAAACATATGAACACAGTATGAAGCAGTAAAGTGAATAGTGGCTGGTTCCATAGTAAACAAAAATGCTATTCCCTCATTTGTGTCGAATGTTTAATGAAGGTCAAGCTCCCCCTAATGGGGAAATAAGTATTTTGGTTTTTTTCCACTAAAATGTCAGGTTTACAGTACCCCTCTAACAGTAATATGCCTGGCTTCAGAACCTAAAATGGGCTCTTTAAACAAATCTAATACAGAACATCCCAAATGTATGCACTTCATTTCTGCAGAGAGCTGTTTCACTGGTTAATAAAACT
The DNA here is from genome assembly GCF_965152275.1 of Natator depressus. Taxonomy (NCBI): domain Eukaryota; kingdom Metazoa; phylum Chordata; order Testudines; family Cheloniidae; genus Natator; species Natator depressus. The sequence goes on from NC_134234.1 coordinate 40,453,807, forward strand.
TTTTTTTTTTTCCAGAATAGCAGATGTTCATCATAGAGTAGCTTACAAGATGGGAAGCAATAACGAAAATATATACATCTTGTAATAAAAGAAAGTGTGAATTTGTTTTAACTATTCAGAAAAATTGAAAAATAACTACACATTTTAAAACTGTGAATCAATCGATAACAGGCATGTGTTGTGTTGAAATGAAATGGTTTCCTTAAAAAGTAACAGCTGCAAATTCCAAATTAATCCCTTTTCACTTGTGCCTGTTACTAGTTAATTAAAGTGTAGGTGTAAAGTAATTGATAAATCTTATCTAGTTCTGCTTCTGAAGAGGCCTCTCAAGTATTCTTTTAACAATATAGCAATGACATACATCACTATTTCCCCTCCACTCAAATAGTTATTGCTTTGAAAGGTGCCAGGTTGAAAACCAGGGGGACCAAACACGACAAGTACAGTGCAGACGGAGGGACCATATCTAGGGGTAAAAAAAAATTAATCAGTCTTTGTGCTTAATAGTTGGGGTGGCTGCTGAGACTAATTAGGGCAAATTGTGATGGTGATTTCCTGTGAGAGAGACCCCCGTGCACCAGAAACTGGACTGCATCCACAAACTCATTCTATCAAGGCCATTGAACAGCCAAGAGGCACAAACAGAATTTTCTAAGAAGGGGGCCCAGGCTACCTGCCAAGAAGCAGAGCTCACTTTACAGGCACTAGATTCCCAATTTCTTCATCAGTGGGACCCCACTTTATGCATGCATTGCATTCTGAGAGGCAGGACTGAATTAACCATCACTGGCCCTAGGCAAACACACACTTCTGGGTCCCTACCTTCTAATGTGAATTACAAACAGCTGATAAATAGAGAGAAGGGGAAAAAATACACTTCTGTGCTGCTTTCTCCCATACATATTACTGCAGTAAGTTCCTACCCCAGCCTGTTCACTTACTGCTGTTTAAGAAGAAAGTGGTTTCTTTACCCAGTGCCTTCCTCTGCCATTCCAAACAGAGCCAAGGAGAAAGTGAATCTCAGCTGTGTGCAAGGCTTGTCTCTGCCCACACCTCCACTGGTGCAGATTTGCATCTAAACTGAAAGAATTTCAGTCACTTGAGTGGTGCCATGGCCTGGCACATGGGGTCGTAACCCCACTGAAATGTAGCCTGGCCACCCCTCATTATGACAGAGGGGCAGTTGAGTCAAATTTGAGTGACATTGTGAAGGTGACTGTGTGTGCCAGGGTGCATGACCACTTACTCAAGTGAGTGAAGTTCCTTCAGTTTGCGTGCAAATCTGTGTGGTTAAACAAAACACAAAACCAAAACATTTTGGGACACACTCTCCCCTCCAATAAATCTGGAGTGTGCCTGGTTTGCCAATGTGTTCATCCAGCCCTGTGTGCATGAGCATGCATGAAGTTCCCCGTCACATTGTTGTGCACGCCCTCACTGAGCTGCCATCTCTCCTTCTGAAGTGAGCCTGGAAGCAACAGTGGAGGAGGAGGAAGCATGAAGAGATGGTGGCCTGGGGTTCTGGGAAGCAGGGAGCCAGGTCCAGGAAACCCCCATCCTGGACAGACCAGGATCTTTCCCTTCCCACACAAAGAGACCAGGATTGGCTTGGACCTCACCCCACCCTCCCACCAGAGAGACTGGGACTGGGAATTTTGTAGTAGCATTGATCTGTGGCCGGGGGCGGGGTGGGGCAGCTGGACCAGGACACCTGAACACACCTCCCACCTTTGTTGCACCCATGGAACAGCCCTCATATCGGAAAGGCTACCAATCAGGTCTAACTGGTGACTTAGAATAGAAAAGCTCCCATTAACAAGTCATCTGAACCAACCAATCCCTGTTCATCTACTAAGGCCAGGTCTCCACTACAGATTTATATTGGTATAAATATGTTGCTCAGGGGTGTGAAAAATTCCATATCCCTGAGTGACGTAGTTATACCAACCCTGAAAGCTACGCGGATGGGAGAAGCTCTCCTGTCGGCATCGGAGCACATTCATTGATGCAGCTGCGCCTGTGTAGCACTCGCTGTATGTGAAGACAAGCCCTAAGTAGGGTACCAAAAGAAATAAGTTTCAAATGTTTGCAGACTTAACAGATTACAGAGTCGGTCACATTTCAACGTCTAAAGCTAGCCCAGAAACCACCACCTGACGCAGCACCTTTAATAAAGCAATGAGGATCGCAGACATCACTGAAAGAAGGAATAAATGGACTTGATTGATATACTGTTTCGCTTATTTTAGGTACACTCTGAACAGCTAGAATCACAGTCTAGTCCAGAATCATAATTCACATAACATCGAAATTCGTTGGCTAAGTTTCGTGTATGTTTTGGAGTAAAATTGCACATCTTCACACCAAGATGCTTCGCTGCCTGCTCCTCCATGACTGCACCTGAAGCAGAAAAAAATTCGGATTTGTTGACAAAGAAAGGTAACACTGCATTCTATGCTTTTTTCTTTAAATTGTTCCTCCGGCATCCCCCTATTTTTACTTCCCTTCCACAATCCTCTCTAAAGCTCTGTGGCATCAAGCACTCTTGGGCCACAGAGAGGGTTGGAGCCCCAAGGGAGGGAGAAGGAAGGAGAGAAAGGAGGGAAAACGTCTGAGAATGGTCTTAGGTGCTTTCTCCATTATCCCCTTTGCCTGGTGCTGATTGTTCTCCCTTGAGCATGCTCAACTCTAGATCAAGAGCCAAATGAGAGAGAGATTCGAATTCCACACACTGCTGCCATCTGATGAGTGAGTACGCTCCAGAGTGTCATATTTAAAGCTACCCAGTTCAAAACCAGAGATGCTCTAGGGAAGTAACACAGCTGGTGCACTAGAGAAGAGGCTCCCAAACTTTACTTATTCAAGTACCAACTTCTTAAAAAAAACTGTGAAATGAATGGATTGAACATCAAGCGCACACACGACACACGTACCACAGTTTGGGAACCTCTGCATTAGAGCATTATTGCAGCATGAGCAAAGCAAGCCTTAACAGCATTTGAAACACGGGGCTCCACAGCGAGAAGAGGCCTTAACCGGTACCATTACTATGCTGTAGGTTCTTTAACTGTTCACATATGTCCTCTAACATTTTAACTGTCCCATGCACTTTCACTGCCCAAAGGCTGAAGTTTTTAACGGTGGCAGAATCCTTAGATGTGACCTTTAACAATAAACGTGTCTATCGATACATTTGTGTTCAAAGTGAAACTCTAAAGCTTTCATTCCTTTAGAATGCTAAAAACTTCCCTTTTCCCTGATCAGATCTAGAGGCCATTACAATCTAGTCACTGCTCACTCTGTCATTTTAGCTTAGCTTGGGCTCCCCGCGGAAGAGCTATGTGGCAACTTAAACCTCGGCCAGCAGCTGCAGAATTTAAGAACTTGCAAATTCCTAAAGGCAGCAGCATTTTTCATTTATTTTCAATGAGTTCAGATAAATTTAAAACTATTTGTTTAAATTTAGTTACAGTAACATGAATGCCACTTACAAAGGTGATTTTTTTAAAACAATCCCCTTAATTACAGAGTGTGTTCCGGTCAGAGAATTCCTATTTGATTGGAAAAACACTATTCTTCTCTTAGATGATCTCAAAGAACTTTACAAACAACAAATAAGCTCGTAATACCCCTGTGAAGTAGGTATTCTTTTTTAACAGTTAGCTAACCTGAGGCACAGAGGTCGAGTGTGTGCTCAACTTCACACAGCAAGTCAGTGGCACAAGTGGGAAGAAAACTCAAGAGTCCCGAGTTTCAGTTTCTTGCTCTGAGCCAGGGGTTCTAAAACTTCATTGCACTGTGACCCTCTTCTGACAAAAAAAATTATTAAATGACCCTATGAGGTGAGACCGAAGCCTGAGCCCGCCGTCCTGGGTGAAGGGGCCAAAGTCAAAGCCTAAGCCCCACTGCCCTGGGTGGGTGGGGGTGGGGGAACGGCAAAGCCGAAGCCCAAGGGCTTCAGCCCCATGCAGGGGGCCTGTAACTTGAGCCCCACCACCCAGGGCTGAAGTCCTCAGGCTTCGTCCCTGAGCAGTGGGGCTCAGGCTTCATCCCCAGACAGCAACAAGTCTAAGCCAGCTCTGGCGACCCCATTAAAATGGGGTCCTGACCCACAGTTTGAGAACTGCTGCTCTAAGCACTAGACAAATCGCTCTCTATAAACAGAACAGACTCTCAGTGGTGTTCAGCTCCAGAAATATATAGGGATTCCCAGGCATTGAATACATATTCACCATTTGTATTAGCGGCATTAGGCATACACAGGCTATAAGACCGTACAGCTCAGTGGTCAGGATTTTCTAAAAAACAATGCATTTTGTCTTAATTAGGATACAACTAGAGCTGTACTAAGAAAGGTAATTCCGTTTCATGGAGGAGCACAAGTGTATCGGTAGACCCATTTATTGCTAAAGGTAATTAGAAGGATTCTGCCACTGTTAAAAATCTCAGTCCTTGGGGCAGTTAAAATGTTAGGGAACATACGTGAACAGTTAAAGAACCGACCGCATAGTAACAATACCAGTTAGTTCTGAATCAGAACTAAACCCAGAATTTTTGAAGTTCTCCATGAAAGGGAATGGAGCCCTGCTCCAGGCCAGTCTGCCTGGTGGGCTGCCCCAGAGCCATGGACCCTGAAGACTCTGGAGTCCCTGACTCCAGGACAATCTGGCAGGCAGGAGCTGGGCAGGCAAGCTGAAAGAAAACCTGCCTGGCAAATAGGGTTCTGTTGGACCCCGGCTGGGTTCCATTGGAATGTCACCAAAATAGATAATAAAAATATTTAGAGTAAACACATTGAGTATATTTTCTCCTCTCTCAAAAGACACAGATGCTATACCTGTACAGAGCAGAATCTTTCCTTTTGTTAAGTATTTGATTGTCTCTGCTGTTTTTCTGAGACACTCCTCAGACAGATAGGGTGGATCCGCTAATACTATGTCAAAACTGTGTGGTATGAGATTTCCAGGTAAATTCAATGGATTGTTGTAATCATAGAAGATAAATTCCTCTCCATATACAGAAAATCTTTTGTCATATTCCAGTATACACACAGTAAAATCTTTGCCATCCTGTTCTTTCAGTTTCTGGTAAACACTTGGAGCACTAACACACGCTATCCTGAAAAGAAAAAGCAGTAATTCAGAACATTCTTTTTAAAGGGTAACAGACAAAGATATTAGAATTGGGCTCAGACCACAAGATTTAGATTTTTAACACCCGAAAGTCAGGTCTATTTGCAAAATTAGATCTGGATTTTGACCCTTTTTCCAAGCCCCAAAAGTTCTGGGGTACTTGGATCCCGGGTTTTGATTTGGACCTCACTTTTCAGTTATAACCTTTCTGCTTTTACTTGGATTTCTGCTTTTAATACATTCACTATAATTTCACATTGAACAAACCAACCAACCACAACAAGCCTCAGTATAAAAGCCATAATGTTCCATTAATTTGAGCAGGGATCAAGGCCTGACTCTTTATATTAAAAATGACAGGATTTACATGCAGACAGTTATGAAGGTTAATGAACTACATTAAACTACATCATGCTAATGATAATAGAGTACTAGCAGCATAGATAATCAACAGTATGGCTGCTTGTAGCACCAAGCTGACCAACCTCAGAAAAGTCTATTAAACTGTGTGGATTTCACCATGGTTGTGTTTAAAATCCCCAAGGACAAATAAAACGCTACAGCTCTTTTGACATAGTCAACAAGATGAAACATCAGGAATAAGTTAAAAACACTGGTCATGAATGGCATCAATTCTGATGTTTATCTCTGTTATTTGAAATAAATATTAGAGAGACTATGTCATGGTTAAATAACCAAAAAATGAAAACACCTAAGATTTAACATTCTATTTTCCTCCCAATCTATTTTCATAGAAAGAACCTTCTTAAATTAAATCTAGATTGCATTATAGATTTATGCCCAGTTTCCCATCTGAGTGATCCTCCTACACAGAGTGCCAACTTCATTACATGCAATCCAAATATAAGAATGTATGTTGCCTCATCCCTCTGCTTTGTTTATTCCCTTTGCTCTTTTGAGCAAACAGGGTATTGTAATTAACAAGGCTCCTGAGATTGAAAAATTCCAGACCAGCTCTAATTGCAATGAAATTTTTTGGGGGTCAGAAAATGGTGATTCAGCAAGCTAACTCCACTCTAGAACAGTGTGGTAGTTAGAGCACTCACCTGAGATGTGTGAGACCCAGCTCAAGTCCCTGGTCTGAATCAGGCTAAACAGGGACTTGAACCAGGATCTCTCACATCCCAGGTGAGTGCCCTGACCACCAGGCTATTTCAGGGGGGAAGGGAGTGGGGAGTGTCTGTATGTTTTTGTCAAAAGAATTTGAAAGGTCTTGGTTTCATCTTGATACAGAATGAGAAAAAATTTAAAATCTCAAAAATGTTCATAGGACGGGAAAACCATTTCCCGCCTAGCTCTAACTGCAATACTCTGCCAACACACAAGAACAAAGAAAGGCAGAGAAATATGCATGTGTATATCCATGAACAAAACAAACCTGATAGCTCTGGTTTCTTCAAGGCCTACCTCCCTTGACATGTCCTTTAAAATGACAGTAGAACCTCGATTTTATAAAGACCAATCTTACATGCAACAAACCATATTTCCCGACTGAGGAGGAGTGGGGTGTGTGTGTGTGTGTGTGTGTGTGTGGGAAATCATATAATGAAAATTATGTTTATGAAGAACAAGTTAACATCCCTTCATACTTCAATGCCTTCAGTGCACTAGAAATCATTTTGCAGTGGTTTGAAGAACAAGAAGAATGTGATGCAGTGCATCATACTGCACCCTATGGACCATATCTACTGTAATTTTGAAATGTTCAATGTTACAAAATTTTTGATTTAATGAACACTTAAGTCCCTAATTAGTTCATAAAATACAGGTGCTAGTGTAATTACAGCCCTTTCGTTGAATTTGTTTACAACAGAACATTAACTGGTAGCAGCAACAAAGCAAATAATCTGTAAGAATAATATATTTAACAGTGACTATAAAAAATACACTTGCCATAATTTTTGGTTTTGAAATACCCAACCCAATCAATCAAGATACTGGATAATCAGTTACAGTGAAAAGAACATTGTATGGGATACTGTCTTCATACTACCTGTATTCAGTTTTGTATACCAAGTATTCTAATGAGTAGAACAATGGAATAAATAGTTCTGACACTCAAATAGTGGGAACTTCAGGTTTAGACTGCATAGTCTGGCAAAGGCAGTTCTAAAAATAACTTTTCTGTGTTTCTTTCTGAATCAGATTGCCAAGTTAATCAGCAAAGCTATCTTAAAACCAAAGGAATTGCAATGATAGTGAAATGGAATTGGAAAGAAAACATAAGTCGTAAGATCTGTGTTCAGTTCACAAGAAACCATCATTAGGAACACACAGAAAGTCAGCACGAACATCTTACAGCTAGTTACCAATGTTTAACAATTTTTAAAAATTTAGGATTTGGAAGCAGATTTGTAACAACAAAGCTCAGAACTAGTATTTAGCTTAGTTTAAAAAAAAAAAAGAGCTCTCAGCACCAGACAGCTAGCAAGCACATACACAGTCTCAAAACAAATTAATTACAATAATTAATAGAGGTTTTAATATATTATAAATATAGTAAGTATTTAGGCCCTGATTCAGCAATATGCTTAAATGTATGCTTTAGTACCTTGCTGCACTGGGGACTTGCTGCACTGGGGACTTAAGCTCTACCTATAGAGCAAAGCTTGTTTTATAGCAATATACAAACAGAATTGAAAATTTAATAATACAGTTTAAAATAATTTTTTTCAAAGAAGAATTTTTGTGAAAAAACAAGATTTCCTGTTATGTTATTTTTCCAGAATGGACAGAGGGGGACAAGAAAAGGGGAAACTAAGTCACAATTTAAAAAAATAAAAACAAACAGAACCCCAAAACAAAACATAAAAAAGGACTCTAGTCGGTGGTTTTTATTGTGTGAAGAAAGGAATCCAGAGTGAATCTTCCAGTCCCTCTCCCTAAAAACATGCCAAAGGGCAGGTTTACACTAGGAGTGCTACATCAGTGCAGCTGCACCTCTGTAGCGCGTCTGGTGAAGACGCTCTATGCTGAGGAGAGAGACCTCTCCTGTTGGCATAATTACTTCACCTCCGCGAGATGCTGAAGCTATATAGGCAGGAGAGCATCTTCTGCTGACATAGTACCGGTGTGGACAGCGCTTAGGTTGCTGTAACTTGCGTTGCTCATGGAGGTATCTTTTTCACACCCCTACCCGACGCAAGTTAGATCGACTCAAGTGGTAGTGTAGACCTGTCCTAAGATCAGAAGTTTAAAATAATGGACATGCTGACTGGTGTGATGTTGTTAGTTATTAATAAAATGAAAGATAAGCATTTGTACAGCACCTCCACTCATGGACCACAAAGCACTTTACAAATATTAAGCTGCAAAACACTTCATGAGGTAGATATGGTAAGTGTGATCAACTAGGCTGGTTAATGAGTTGCTCAGTGTCACATAGAGAAACAGTCACAGCCAGGATTAAAATCCAGGCCTCCCAACTCCCAGTCCTGTGCTCTACCCACTAACTGACTGCTAATCATAGAACTGGAAGGGACCTCGAGAGGTCATCTAGTCCAGTCCCCTGCACTCATGGCAGGACTACATATTATCTAGACCATCCCTGACAGGTGTCTCTCTAAACTGGATTGCTATTTCTTACTACCAAAATTCTGATTTTTCTGTACTGTCTAGAGAAACAAGATGATTTAAAGTAACCTACATAGAACATTTTAAATAAGAAGAAGCTCAAAATGTTTAATTTATAAAATAATTAACAAAACCTACCTGCCACCTCTTCCAGCTGCCAGAACAGCTTCATTAGCCAGGCATAATGCAGTTTCATCATCATACCAAAACTGGCTCAATTGCTGGGGAAAATCATGCACAAACAATTACTGACAGCATCGGTCCTTCTGACTGCGCAGTGTATGACACTTTTTGTTAACCAATATCAGCCCCATTCTAGGAAAACCAAAATCCACAACTTTTTTGTATCATAAATTGCAATCCTGCACCTTTGAACAAACTCTTACTAACTGAGCTGGAAAAGGGATTTCTCTACTGACAGTTTTATTTCCTCTATAAACTAGTATTTCAAGCCGATAAATAGTGCTACTTCACACTTATATGTTGCCAGAGTTTTATAAAAATCTATTACTATTTCAACAAAACCAAGCTATACCAGACTATTTAGATCATTCCTTTATTTAGTACCTTTGCCCTGTTACCAATGGTGAATCCAAATCCAAAGATATTGTTTACCTGCAGTGTGCAGATATTTTAACTCCCAGTCCTTAAGTAGTTTAAAATTGTGTTATTAAGAAGTCATTCATTTATTTTGAGGTTGGGAACAGTTTATACCAGCTCAGGATTGTGAGGGGCAAGGAGACAGCCAGCGTGGAGAGATGGGAAAAGTCAAGGAAGTGGTAGCAGTGAAGAAAAGGAAAGATGAGATAGCAGAGGGTAGGAAGGAGAAAGTCTGAGATGATAGCAATCAGAAAAAAAAAAAAAAAAAAAAAAAAGGTGTGGGGGAGGAGAACAGGAAAATGAGAGCCAGAAAACCTCATGGCCAGAATCAGTCAGTCACAGGTAAGAAGGGACAAGTCACCTGTCCAAATAAGGTAGGTAAAAAACAGAGAGGCATGATGGGAGAAGAGAGGGAAGAGTGTGCTATTTCCACATTATTACAATGTCTCAATTGCATCTCTTTCACACACACACCAAAGGAAAAATCTGTACCTCCTCTACCCTCCCAGTCTGGAACTAAAATTTCCAGAGAGGGCAGCTACTTGTCTTGGCATCTTTTTTCCCTTCCTCCCATGTTAATTTCAATTAGTGCCAGATAGAACAAAACAAACAAAAAACACCACATCCAGCTTCAATAACAAGTCAAGGAGACTTTGACTTTTATAGTGTGGAAGCAGTACCATTAGATTCCCCCACTCTTGAAAATGCCCTCTTTCATTCCCCCATCCTCTTCACTTCCCAAAAGAAGCCTCACATTTCTGCTCCTCTTAACTGGGCACTACAAGTAATCGAATTGCAGTCTCTGAAGTTTAGTTTCTTACCCAGTCCTCTTCTATTGAGCCAAAGGAATACTGTTTAAATCCTTGGGAGATCTTTATGCCCTCTCTCTGTTGCTGATCTATATAGAATTCCTGCAGGGCTGCCAGTGTACGGGATGAAAGCTGAGGGATGTCGTCGTCATCATCATCACTCATTATCTAGACGTTAAGAAGAAGTAGTGTTTAAACTCAGCTTTTCTCAATGATAACAGCATTTAGTAAAGACCAGCTTATCTGAGATAAAACACCAAACAGTGACACACTTACTAACCAGAAAACTAAACGTCCTGAAGCCAAGAGCCAAAAAATAAAGCACATTCGCTCTTGCAGTGTAAGATGGAGGTTGGATTGAGTGGGTAATATTAAAATGTATCAAACACCTACCAGCCAGAGGCAGATATGAAATAGTCTGTCTCCAAGCAGAGTCCAGAGAGGAGTCCCAGAACCATTCCCTTTCTATGCAGCTGAGGGCTGACTGATCTTACTGGTGTGTTATTCTTCCAGGACCACTCACCGTTTTTTTCCTATCAGCCTCTAACTAATTAGGCCTTTTGTGTACTTTTCAAGTCCTGTAGAACTCTGCTCCTCCCTTTCCATCTAAAAAATGTGATGCAATTAGTGCTAAATAATTAGCAAAAACTAAAACATCTTTCATATGGTCAGCTCACCAATATAAAAGTATGTTCTCCTTGTTGGAACGGGTTCGTGGTTATTAATCAGGAGGAAAATGATCAGTTGCCTACAGGAATAATAACTGACATGAAAGATCTGCATTACCAGGAGTGAAAGGGGGCGGGGAAAGCAGACTCCCATCTGTGTTTATCATTTTCATAATGAAAAATTCAGTCACTTAACATACCCCATTACATGGGATTTTTTTCAGTGTTAACATGCTAACTACAGAAAGCAGCCACCCCATACAGAGATAACACTCATAACACTTACATGCTTCCTTTGGACAAAATGCAGCAAACTCGGTACCTTGATGGAGATGCTGAGAGTAATGATGTGAGAAAGCAAGAGATCCTGCTGTGTGCTGCAGAACCTGTCTTTCTCTTTTTAATATTGGGAAGCATAACTGGCCAAGTTGTAGTTATGTGTAGTTTGTTTGAATACACTTAGAATCATAGAATCATAGAATATCAGGGTTGGAAGGGACCCCAGAAGGTCATCTAGTCCAACCCCCTGCTCGAAGCAGGACCAATTCCCAGTTAAATCATCCCAGCCAGGGCTTTGTCAAGCCTGACCTTAAAAACCTCTAAGGAAGGAGATTCTACCACCTCCATAGGTAACGCATTCCAGTGTTTCACCACCCTCTTAGTGAAAAAGTTTTTCCTAATATCCAATCTAAACCTCCTCCATTGCAACTTGAGACCATTACTCCTCGTTCTGTCATCTGCTACCATTGAGAACAGTCTAGAGCCATCCTCTTTGGAACCCCCTTTCAGGTAGTTGAAAGCAGCTATCAAATCCCCCCTCATTCTTCTCTTCTGCAGACTAAACAATCCCAGCTCCCTCAGCCTCTCTTCATAAGTCATGTGCTCTAGACCCCTAATCATTTTTGTTGCCCTTCGCTGGACTCTCTCCAATTTATCCACATCCTTCTTGTAGTGTGGGGCCCAAAACTGGACACAGTACTCCAGATGAGGCCTCACCAGTGTCGAATAGAGGGGAACGATCACATCCCTCGATCTGCTCGCTATGCCCCTACTTATACATCCCAAAATGCCATTGGCCTTCTTGGCAACAAGGGCACACTGTTGACTCATATCCAGCTTCTCGTCCACTGTCACCCCTAGGTCCTTTTCCGCAGAACTGCTGCCTAGCCATTCGGTCCCTAGTCTGTAGCGGTGCATTGGATTCTTCCATCCTAAGTGCAGGACCCTGCACTTATCCTTATTGAACCTCATCAGATTTCTTTTGGCCCAATCCTCCAATTTGTCTAGGTCCTTCTGTATCCTATCCCTCCCCTCCAGCGTATCTACCACTCCTCCCAGTTTAGTATCATCTGCAAATTTGCTGAGAGTGCAATCCACACCATCCTCCAGATCATTTATGAAGATATTGAACAAAACCGGCCCCAGGACCGACCCCTGGGGCACTCCACTTGACACCGGCTGCCAACTAGACATGGAGCCATTTATCACTACCCGTTGAGCCCGACAATCTAGCCAGCTTTCTACCCACCTTATAGTGCATTCATCTAGCCCATACTTCCTTAACTTGCTGACAAGAATACTGTGGGAGACCGTGTCAAAAGCTTTGCTAAAGTCAAGAAACAATACATCCACTGCTTTCCCTTCATCCACAGAACCAGTAATCTCATCATAAAAGGCGATTAGATTAGTCAGGCATGACCTTCCCTTGGTGAATCCATACTGACTGTTCCTGATCACTTTCCTCTCATGTAAGTGCTTCAGGATTGATTCTTTGAGGACCTGCTCCATGATTTTTCCAGGGACTGAGGTGAGGCTGACTGGCCTGTAGTTCCCAGGATCCTCCTTCTTCCCTTTTTTAAAGATTGGCACTACATTAGCCTTTTTCCAGTCATCCAGGACTTCCCCCGTTCGCCACGAGTTTTCAAAGATAATGGCCAAGGGCTCTGCAATCACAGCCGCCAATTCCTTCAGCACTCTCGGATGTAACTCGTCCGGCCCCATGGACTTGTGCACGTCCAGCTTTTCTAAATAGTCCCTAACCACCTCTATCTCCACAGAGGGCTGGCCATCTCTTCCCCATTCTGTGATGCCCAGCGCAGCAGTCTGGGAGCTGACCTTGTTAGTGAAAACAGAGGCAAAAAAAGCATTGAGTACATTAGCTTTTTCCACATCCTCTGTCACTAGGTTGCCTCCCTCATTCAGTAAGGGGCCCACACTTTCCTTGGCTTTCTTCTTGTTGCCAACATACCTGAAGAAACCCTTCTTGTTACTCTTGACATCTCTTGCTAGCTGCAGCTCCAGGTGCGATTTGGCCCTCCTTATATCTTTCCTACATGCCCGAGCAATATTTTTATACTCTTCCCTGGTCATATGTCCAACCTTCCACTTCTTGTAAGCTTCTTTTTTATGTTTAAGATCCGCTGCTTACACTTGCTGCTTACAGAGCACCAAAGTACAGCAGTATGTTTCTCTCAGGTTGTTTTGGTTTGATAGACATTAGTTAAGCGTATTGATGCTTAATGCTGAATTAACCTGTGCCCCAGATAACTACACTTGACAGCCCTACAAAATATATAATTGCTTTATGATAATTAGCCATAATTAGCCATAAATATAGATGTTCTTAAACATAAAGACCTGCCCTTTTCTTTTCCCATCCTTAATTTTCAATATCCTAGTTACAACTCTATGTTCACCTCCCATAATTCTTTGCCCAGGCTTCTCTCTCTTTGCAACACTGATCAAAACATGCATTCTAAACTTGATTTGCTAAGATTGCGCATGCCACCTGACCACTTGCTAAGAGGAGGTTATGTTTAACATTAACCCATCACTGTGAGATGGTCAACTGAACAGTGCTCACTGGGAATGTTTAGTCTATCACTCCACAGACTCAATGGAAGTGTTTGTCTCTATAAATCAGAGCCCTGACTGAACACACAGGCTCATGTAGTAGTTCATTTGGTTTTCAGACTGGTTTGGCAGAAAGGGGACATTTTTATTCTCAATTTGAATGTATAAATAAGTTCAAAAAATGGGTTCCAAAAACTGGCTTTTTTATGTCCTCTCTTCTCCACCCCATTAAAAAAAAGAAAATTGGTTCAGTTTTACAGGGCCTAAAGGCTAAACCCTGTGCTTTAGAGTGTAAAGAATCCTGGCTCACTGCTTTTGCACAAGCAGAAAATTCTGCAGTCAAGCTACCCAACACAAATACGTCTTTTTAAGACTAATTTTGTTCTTAGTATTCTGTTAAATTGCCTAGCATAAACACCTATAAAATTATTACTAATATAAACTGCAAGTCCAAAAAGCTACTATTGCCATTGGTTCTGAATTTGACCAATTCTATCTAGAGCAAATCACTCTGAAGCCCAGATCAGAGTCAGGATAAAAATGACATAATTGTAGATGAATGGTTTTCGGCCAGGGTTACCCGTACCCCTGGGGGTATACAAAGATCTTCCAGGGGGTACTCAACTCATTTAGATCAGTGTTTCTCAACTTGGGGGGTTGCAACCCCCAGGGTGGATCACAGGATGGGTTCAGGGGATCACAAGTGCAGGGCCAGCATTAGGGAGGGGCAAGCAGGACAACTGCCCAGGGCCCCGTGCCACAGGGGGCCCTGCAAATCTATGTTATATGGTTCAGCCCTGCTGCTGGGGCTTGCTCGGGCTTCATATAAGGCTCACAAGTGAAAAACAGGCTAAAGTATCACACTGAAACGTAAGTACAATATTTATATTCCAATCAATTTATTTTATAATTATATGGTAAAAATCAGAAACTAAGCAATTTCTCAGTAATAGCGTGCTGTGACACTTTTGTATTTTTATGACTGATTTTGTAAACAAGTAGTTTTTAAAATTAGGTGAAATGTGGGGTACGCAAGACAAATCAGACTCCTGAAAGGGCTACAGTAGTCTGGAAAGGTTGAGATCTGCGGCCGTAAATAGCCTGATGCTGGTATAAGTTGCCAGTTCTTGGAGCGGCCAACAAGACCACGTACTAGGCCTGTGTTTCTCCAGTAAGCTTGTCAACACCGGAGACAAAAACTGCATTTTCCGTCTTTGTTGTTTTTTCCTCTGCTCTCTTGAATTTGTCTTGTTTTTTCTTCTAGAGATTGGATTTTACCACCACCACCAGCAGCTCATCTCAACTAACAAGGGGGCTTTCCCTTCTACAGATGCTCTATAGCTAACAGAAAAGTGAACAAGGGGTGTTGTTAAAAAGAAAGCCTTATTTAAATACTTTACATTTCAAATGCTGAATTGTTTCCCCCCTCTATTTCCTGTACCTTTATGGAAAGCTTAAAGAGGATTTATAATGTGTTTGCCAATTGCCATGATATTAAACAGCCTGAGGTCTGCATACCAAACCCTGAATCTTCTTTAACGCTGAGTCTGATGCTGGACGATGATTGGGTCACGTTAACACTTCTTAGTCCCATATAATCCATCAAAATTAACACAACAGAACTCAATGCTCCGCCCCC
The DNA here is from genome assembly GCF_965152275.1 of Natator depressus. Taxonomy (NCBI): domain Eukaryota; kingdom Metazoa; phylum Chordata; order Testudines; family Cheloniidae; genus Natator; species Natator depressus. The sequence goes on from NC_134234.1 coordinate 40,469,102, forward strand.
AGCTCAACACATCCACCAAAACCACCCCTCCCCCCAACCTGACCCCAATGCTTCCCCCCCAAAACCACCCCTCCCCCAACCTGACCCCAATGCTTCCCCCCAAAACCATCTCCCCCAGGGCTTCCCCCCCCCAAAACCACCCCTCCCCCCAACCTGACCCCAGGACTTCCCCCCCCCAAAAAACCACCCCTCCCCCCAACCTGACCCCAGGACTTCCCCCCCCCAAAAAACCACCCCTCCCCCCAACCTGACCCCAGGGCTTCCCCCCCCCAAAACCACCCCTCCCCCCAACCTGACCCCAGGGCTTCCCCCCCCCAAACCACCCCTCCCCCCAACCTGACCCCAGGGCTTCCCCCCCCCAACCTCACCCCAGGGCTTCCCCCCCCAAACCACCCCTCCCCCCAACCTCACCCCAGGGCTCCCCCCCCCAAACCCCAGGGCTTCCCCCCCACACACCTATCCCTGGAGCCTTCATTCAATCAACCCCCAGCCCTAAGGCGAAGCGGCCTCATCACTTCACTCACCGCGGACACGGCTCGCTCCGGGCGCGGGCCCGGCACCGCGACCCCGCTCTAGAAACTGAGAACTACGCGAGCGGACAGGCGCACTCCCGCTCTGCGTGCACGACCCTGTCCGCGGGGGCGCGCACGCGTTACCGGCTGCGCCTGGTCCCGGGGAGTCTGGCGTCCCATCGCCCGCACTCCCTGGGCACGTCACAGTGGGCGGGTCCCGTCCTGTGGCTGGGAGAACGGCGCTCCCCTCGCCTGAGCTCTGGGGTGTCCCGCGCGTTGCTTCGGTCACGTGCTCAGCCCAAGGCACCCTTAGCCCCGCGCGCTGCCTTTAGCCCCGGGGCGCGTGCGCAGCCGTGACCCCAATGCTCCCCCAAAAACCATCGCTCCCCCCAACCCGACCAATGCTCCCCAACCCCAATACGGGGCTTGCAGTGGAAGGGGGCGGCCCAGCTGCAGCCACTGCTCCAGCCCGGCCCTCCAGCCCCGCGGATCCTGCTCCCCGGGCTGGGCCAGCCCGGGCTGGGCGAGCCCTGCCTGGCCCCACCTGCAACCCCAGGAGTTGGATTGTTTTAGTTTTGACTTTGGGTCTCTTTGAGTCGCTTTCTCTTGCTCTCTGGCTTTTACTTAAATGCTACCTGCTAAAGATTGGTCTCACGTGGCTACCAGGGTACTTGTCTTCATAAAGGGGCAAAAAGAAGCTCTGGGGTGAATTATAGGCCAGCCTAACTTCAGTACCTCCCAAGATACATGGTAAAATACAAATTATTAAACAGTTTATTGAAACTTGGATGATAAGGTCATAAAACTAATACCCAACTTGGATTTCTCAGGAACAAATTATGCCAAACCCATCTAATTTCTTTTTCTGACAGGTAGGGTTGCCAACCCTCCCAGATTGTCCGAGAGTCTCCCAGAATCGGGTTCGAGCTCCCGGAGTCTACTGAAGCCAAACCGGGAGATTTTAGGCTACTAAAAGTCCGGCCGTGAAGTAGGGCTAAGGCAGGCTTCTGCCTACCTGCCCTTGGCTCCTCATGATCCCAGAAACAACTGGCACATCTGGCTCCTAGGCTCAGGGGGGTCTCTGCACCCTGCCCCAAGCGCCAACTCCTCAGCTCCCATTGGCTGGGAACCGCAGCAAATGGGAGCTGCGGGGGCAGTGCCGGCAGGCAGGGGCAGTGTGCAGAGCTGCCTGGCTGCCTAGGTGCTAGGCATGCTGGCCACTTCTCGGGAGCCATCCGAGGTAAGCGCTGCCTGGGTGGAGACCATACCCCAACCACCTGCCCCAGCCCTGAGTGCCCTCCTGCACCCAAACTCCCTCCTAGAGCACACACCCCAAGCCCCCTCTCGTGCCCCAACCCCCATCCCTGAGCCCCCTCCAACATGCAAACTCCCTCCCAGAGCCTCCTCCCACACCCAAACTCCCTCTCAGAGCCTGCACCCCAACCCCGAGCCCCAGGCTCAGCACAGAGGCCCCTCTCACACTCTGAGCACCTCAGGCCCACCCCCCAAACCCCTGCCCCAGCTTGGTGAAAGTGCGGAGGGGCAGGGAGAGCAAGTGACGGAGGGAGGGGGGAATGGAGTGAGCAGGAGATGAAGCCTTGGAAAGGGGCAGGGCAGGGGTGTGGCAGCAGGGCAGGGCAAGGGTGTTCAGGTTTGTGTGATTGGACAGTTGGTAACCCTATGGTAGTGCAACCTGTTCAGCGGCTGGGGGGAAGCTGTAGCCAGGGGCAGCAGGTTCGGTAGCCCAGGGGAGGCTAACCTGCCCCAAACAGCCTGGCTGTGGCCCTGCCCAGGCTCTGCCCCGAGGCCTTTCTTCCATGTCCCACTCTTCGCACCCTCACTCGGCCTCTCCCCCAAAGCTGGTAGGGCAGCTCAGGGTGGCTGGGGCAGGTCAGTGCTTGGGCAGGCAGCCTGGGACTCAGGCTGCTTGGGCCGGCCAGTCCAGGACAGGGCAGCTGGGGCAGGCCAGCCGGTGGGCTGGGACTCAGGGTAGCACTCCTCTGACCGTGGCGGGGGGCATTGGCAGCAAGTTATATGGGCCCATGGTGCTCGTGCTCCACCAATCTTCAGGAATGTGGATCCGGCTCCACCAATGTTTGAGCTTATATTTAATCAGAGCCGTTCCGCCCCATGCTTCAGGGTACGTGAGGTCCAGAGCAGTCTGGGGGGTTAGCAGGGGGCCTGACACAGGCAGCAGTGGGGTGGCCTGGTGCTGACCCGCCCTGCTCTGCCCCACCCCCACTCCACCCCTTCCCCCAAGGCCCCACCCTGCCTCTTCCCACCCCTGCTCTGCCCCCATTCCACCCCTTCCCTATCTCTTTCCGGCTTCCACCCCCTCCCGCAAGCGACGCCAGGAGCCGGCAGAGTGGGGTAGGCGGGGGGCCGCATCACTTGCTGCTGCTGGTGCCAGGCCCCCCAATGACCCCTCAGGCCACCCTAGACCCCATGTCCCCCTGAAGCGCAGGGCCCCCCAAAGTGCAAGGCCTGGGGCGGTTGCCCTGGTCAGTCCTGGCTCTGCTTGGACCCATTTTGGGCACCAGCAAAAATTATACAAACCTGGCGCCCATGGTGGGGAGCTCAGGACTCCAGCAGAGGAGGAGGGCAGGGTGGGACCAAAGGCTAGTCTCCCAAAATGGGGGTTCACGTGCTGCCCATGGCTGTAGCTATGATATATCTTGATTTTAGCAAGGCTTTTGACACAGCCCCACATGACAGACTTATAAGCAAACCAGAGAAATTCACTTGAGATGAAATATTATAAAGTGGTTGCAAAACTGGTTGAAAGACTATACTTGAAAAGTAGTTATCAGTGGTTCACTGTCAAACTGTGAGGACTTATCAAATAGGACAGAGTCTGGTGGATCCTATGTCTAGTAGTAATCAATATTTTCATTAACTTGGATGACACAGAGAAGAGAATGCTTATAAAATTTGTAAATGACACCAAGCTGGGAGGGGGTATAAGCACTTTAGAGAACAGAATTAGAATTAAAAATTATGTTGATACACTGGAGGATTGGTTTGAATTCAATAAGGTGAAATTCAATCGACAAGTGCAGAGTACTACACTTAAAAAGGAAAAACCAAATACAAAATAGAGAATAAGGATAGGCAGCATTATTGTAGACGAGGATTGGGGAGTTCCAGTGGATCACGACTGAGAGTTAATGTAATGCATTGTGAAAGGAAAATATTCTGGGTTGTGTTAACAGGAGTGGTATGTGTAAAATAGGGGAGGTAATTTGTCCCACTCTACTCGGCGGTGGTTAGGCACCACACTTTTTTTCTTCAACAAAATGGACAGATTAGAGAGAATCCAGACCAGAGCAACAACAGTAATAAAAGGTTTAGAAAACCTGATGTCTGAGGAAAGGTTAAACAACGGGGCATGTTTAGTCTTGGGAAAAGGTGGGGGGGGGGGGAGGACCTACTAACAGTCTTCAAATATGTCAAAGGTTGTTATAAAGAGGACTGTGATCAATTGTTCCCCACATCCATCGAGGGAAGGAGGGAGGATAAAATGTAATCAGCTTAAGCTGTAGTAAGGGAGATTTAGGTTAGGTATTAGGAAAAGCTTTCTTACTATAAAAGGAGAGTTTAGCATGGGAACAGGTACCTAGGGAGGTTGTAGTGTCAGTAATCAAAGGTTTTCAAGAATAAAGTTTTGTCTGCATTGACACTTTCGGTGTTAAAACTTCTGTTTCTCAGAGGTGTGAAAAAACACCTCACCCCACCTCCAAACAACAAAAGTTTTAACTACGAAAAGTGTCGGTGTGGACAGCACTTCATGATCTGGGAACTTTACTTCACAATGCATGGTGCAACACCCTCAACCCTGGTCAGTGGCTGGTGCAATAGTCTTCAGTAGACTATGTGTCGTTGATGATGATTTTAAGTTCCCCTACCTTGTTTACATTCAGTGCCATTTTCCTGCTCAGGAGGCAAGTAGCACAAGAGAACTAGTAACCTGGAATATGTTTTTAATGATTTAAAGAAACATTAAACTACTCAAAATATTTTGAGTAGAAGATAAATATAAGCTATCAAGCAACAGTTCATTAATCTTCCTTCTTGCCCCTGCTGAATGTAAAAATAGAATCTGGCATCTAGTAGCTACAGAACCACACTTTATTCTCTATGGCTATTACCTGAAGATTGCATATATCCCTGAGAGGACTAAAAGCTCTTGTACTGAAGGCTCTTACACCCTTCACCAGTCCCATACTTCAATATGATGTGTTGTCTGATTCAAAATAACTTCTTGCCTTTATTGAAAATCCAGCAAAAGAGGAAATTCACCCCACTGTGGAAGATTCTGCCACATAGCACCAATTAGCCTGGGGGAAGTCTACTGCTACTATGGCTTATTTCAGTTCCAAAACCTCCTTTGGGTTGCGGAATAATCAAAAATAGCTGACTTTTTAAATGAGGTAACTTTCTACCTCTATTAGTAGTACAGAATATTGCATATTACGGATTAGCTCCCAATTTAAGTTATTTACCTACCGCTCTGGGATGCCGTGAAGATTTAATGAAAAGTATTTAAGATGTAGAGCTCTACAGAAAGGGCTATAAGGCTCAAGCATAAAAGGCACAAGACAGAGGAAGGAAGGAGCTCCACTTCTGATCCAGATTTCTTTGAAACATGGTCTCCCTATGATTAAAAGTTTCCTCTTCCCTCCCAAAAAAGTTACTGGAAGCTGGAGGGAATTAAAAGGTGTGTGGACTTGGCAGACAATCATTGATTATGGGTTTGGACATTATCTGGTGGCAGACAAAACCAGAGATCAAACTTGATGACTAGGAACCATGAGTTGCAGGGTCCTTTCTAAATGGCTGTAGGGTCAAACTCAAAAGCCATCATAAGAAACAAATAAAAGGAGTGTCTGTGGTACTGTGTGCTGCCAAAAGCAGCATCTTACTAAGAGTCATTTAGTCAGTTTCCTACTCCCTCTTTGTGAGTAAACTCACTTCTAGTTAAATCACTTATTGCACTGTCACAAAAACAGATCCGGTTTCCTTTCTTTATAGATGCATCACTGACTATTACTAAATTATTCAACAGAATTCAATGTATTTCCTCTGACATTGCTATCTTTAAAATGGGATATGCTAAAAACTGATTTGATGTAGTAGAGAATTTCTGCTTGTAAGCAAATGCCAATTCTACTTATTTGTGATGATCTTAGCTAGAGCTCATAAGGGAAAGCTCTTTGCTTTGCTAGGAAAAATAATCAATTTTAAACAATGCAGTTTTACTCTGAAAAGTGACCACAGCCTGATGAAAGAATAAGTGGTATTCTATTCTGACTGGCACATCAATAAAATTAACTAAACTACAATTGGAGAATCTTTATGGTTAGTGATGTGTAAGACAGAAAGAACAGAGCTTGATTTTCATATTCTAGGTGAATTTTCAAGGCTTGTAGTTGGGGAGAGAGAGATGAACAAAAAAACTTTTAATTTGTAAAAAGAGACTTTCACCTGGAAGCCACTGAAACACAAATATGCACCTCTACACAACTATTCTGAGAGTCACTTAGACTAGAATCTCACTGTAAAGTCTGTGAAAAGTAGCAGAATGACAACACTGGCAATCCCCAAGCTACTGAACCACCCCAGATGCATATTCCTTTGTTCCCCTCAGGTCAGAGGAGAGCTGAACAACTGCTACAGCTAAGAGAACAGTTCACTGCACCTGTTCTTTAATTCTTAGCCCTTCTGCTGAGAATGCAGATTAAGGTGTAAATTAGAGCCTACCACAATGGCTGTGTTGGTGATTGTGGTCAGACTACCACAGAAGCCATTAATAAGTCCACCTTTGCCAGCCATTACCACAGATCTCCCATTTCAAGTATGGGGAAAAATTGTGTGGAAACTTGATTTTTTTTAATGGCAACCAGAGGACTAATTTATAAATTCTTGTTATAAATGGAAACAATATAGAATTTCCAATATCTAAATGAGCTAACAGAACATCTTCCATATCAATGGACTGTGCTATGTTGCATAAATGTGGGATCACCCTTTTTTCTCTGAAAGCCCAGCATAAGCTATTCAAGGTCTTCCCAGAGTTACCACAACATATATACTATTGTAACATGCAGATTTTGTTGGCCTTTGAGAGGCTGACAAAAGTGTCTCCAAGTGGTGTTTTTCAAACAACGATGTAATCACACTCTGCCATCACAAGAAGCAGGAAGAAAAATATATAAAATATATTTAGCAAAACCAGTAAAATTAAAGTGGAACAAAAATGCAGTCACGTGGCAAACATTTTGTACAGCAGCAGATTTTACACAAGTTTTCCTACAGATACCTCTGCACTTATTTCATACTTTCTTTTTAAGGAGGAGGAAGCAAATAGAAATAAACTGAAGTTATGAAAAAAAACAAGGCATTTTTCTGAAAAGTAAATGGGATTTTTTTTTAAACTCCAATTCAGACTATAGATCCAACAAAAGTAAGAAACAGACAGAAGTTTCCATAAATTCCAACTACACTGCCCTTCTTTTACAGATTACACTAGCAATTAAATACAATTACACATGGGATCTAGACATGATCTGGGCACCTTAAAGGATGTAGGTAACAAACATTTTAACCAAGATACAAAACAGGTATCTAATTTTTCTTGTTTTCCTGAGTCTGAGTGAGTTAATATTTAAATACATGTGCGCTTATCAAAATCCATATGCAAGATACAGTACATTTTCAACAGCAGTTTTTAAGAAATCATGAAAGTGCATAAAAGCCTGAAGGCAGGCAAAGAGTACTTTAGAAGAAAAGTCTTTTTTTCGAGTGGCAGAAGAATGTAAGCCTTCCCAGTATAGTGTTGATCTTGTGAGAGGACATCAGTGATCTTCCTAAGACTTCAAATGGTGTTTTTAGCAATTACAACGATGGTTTGAAGTAACAAAATGCCACTAAAGAGTATTGGCATACACCAAGAATTAAGTAACGTGGATACAGTACTAAAAATATTGAGTGTCCTGGCAACTTATTAGAACAATAGATCTGAAGGTAGCTTTCAAATCAATATACTTTTGCTGGGTTTATGACTTCTTTCCATGCAGTAAATACCATATTCAGCAACAGCTCTGTGGTGGTTCTGACACACCATAGTCCCAACTGGTTTCTATTACTAATAATACCAACGACTGAGATAAAGCTAATAAAGTTGTAATGTCTACTCATTTGCAACAATAACTGGTAACCCCGAGGGCCAGTTGCTTCGGGGGGGAAAAGACACGTGATATGCAAAGCTACTATATTACCCTGCTAATTTGTAAAGGCAATTAAAAATAATTTGACTGCATTAACAGATTTTAAATTGAAAACAGTTGTTTCATGAGACTTAAATATGTGAGTGGAAGTAAGCATTGTGATTAGTTACAAATCACAATTTATAGTTGCAGTATTATCTGGGAGTAATTTGACTACTCTATTACCCAGAAATAGGTTTTATTACTATTAACTGAAAATATTTATTTAATGACACTTGTTTTAGCAGTATCAGCCTTAGTATGATGCTGTTTTTTGAATGCAGATCTCCAATGCAATTCCAAAACGTCTTTTGTTTTTTAAAAATGTGCTTGATTAATTTAAATTCCTATGTTTCCTTATCCCACCAAGATGAAATTGGATAACAAATTCAGTGACTTATTTATTTTTAAAAATTAACTTCATATTTTTTCACATCATGATTGCAGATTTTTGCTTGTTCCCACTAGCTAATTTCAGCTTTGTCTTGCTGATCTGCAAAACATAGCTGATTAAATTATTTCACTGGGAAGACTGTTTCCCACATTTTTGTTTACAACAAATGGCAACTGGGGCCGGGGGGGGGGGGAGGGGAAGGGAAGGGAAGCTCTTGAATTTAAGAAATCTACAATGCACAGTCAAGACAAGTAGTACATAAAGGCAAAATGAAATTTTTTGTGCATACACTTACACAAATAAGTGTGAATAAAGGCTTTGTACCCAAATCATTCAAGTTTATTCCAGACCCCATTTGTTAATGTAAAGCAGATTAACTCAATATCTACATGAAAGGCTCTTTGATACTCTGCTGCTTTAAAATTGTCAGTTGCTCTCTGAGATTTGCTCAAAACTACTTAAAACATTTCTCTCCTTTACCCATGCTTTCCCTGGTCTAAAACAAGCCAATATAAATCTATTGTGGTCATAATTGTATTTCATAGAATCATAGAATATCAGGGTTGGAAGGGACCTCAGGAGGTCATCTAGTCCAACCCCCTTCTCAAAGCAGGACCAATCCCCAACTAAATCATCCCAGCCAAGGCTTCTGAAGCCAGTAAGTTTAAAGTGATACATAGTCAAGATATATAGCAAGCTGTAGTGTAATTTTACTTTCAGGGTTTGTGAAGCAGTTCTTTGGAACATTTAAATGAGCAGAGGAGAAAGGGGAAAGATTCAGAGTAGCTATTAACCCAAATACAATTAGCTCACAGCACATGAGGAACCGGTGCTGCTAACTGAACATTTCTGAAAGACATCTGTACCATATATGTAGGTGTAACTTTATGTGCCACAGCAGAAGGATAAAGTTTGGAAAACATTTCAGTGCCAAGAAGTGAAATAAACTGTTTAGATGTTCAGGATGAATATCGATTTCTAGATCTCGAATTTCTGTTCATATGCAGTATGTAATTGAAAATTCATTACATGCTTTTGGGGGGCAATTGTATTTTACATTTGTCCCTTTCCCCTCTTGATGAAAATACTGAATACTTGTTTTACTGTGTACCATCTATACAAGTTGCATTTTTGAATATTTAGGGCCAAATTCTTGCTCCTAGTTATGTTGATGTAAATCTAGAGTTATTTCATTAACTTTAGTTGTTACCCCAAAATTGCACTGATGTAATCAAGAGCAAAATTTGGTTTGTGATTTCATAATATTCTGTTTCTATTATATGACTGTACAACACACACCTATTTGAGGGCCTGAATGCAAGTTAAATACTAGAAAAAATATCAAACAAGAATACATACGAATCATACATGGCCAAAACAAAATGTAACAAAAATCTTTAGTGGAAAATGTTACCCTCCCCCATTTATGGATGTTAAAAAATACATAAAGTGTTCATTTTAAAATTGGAAATTAGTTTGTGACAAGGCTTGATTACATAGCCATTTGTTTCCTAAGTTATTATTGCTGCAATATGTGAAGTATTATTATGCAACTTCACACCTTCAACTGTAATGTTCAACTATGTTCAGGTTAAATTATACTTGAAATTAACTAGCACTTCAATCCCTGTTTTTAAACTTGAAAGTCTTCTTAAAAATTACAATATTTACACACTGAGACTGACTGACACACATTTGTCACCTTAAAACTGCAAGTTCACTGCATGGAGGTTCCTTATTTTGTACAAAAGGAACAACTAAAAAAGGTATTTTATATTTTCCCAGTTGTAAAATCCAGAATAATCCAGTGGCAGATTGCAGTGTCATGAGAACTGGGCTCAGGAAGGATTTTATCCACCATCAGGCACAGTGGATGGGAATACAGTGCAGGTAACATCTTTCATTTGAAGAGGTGAGGGTCATATACCAATATATTCTAAACTTTTCAAAAGAGTGCGGTGTGACAAGTTATAAAAACTGTAAAAAGGGGGTGGAAAAGTAGAATCTTGGTCCGTTGAGCAGAATGGATGGCTCATGCCTTGATTCCTAGGGCACTACCACAAAAAACTCTAGTGAGAACGATTCTGACAATTAACTGATAAGTTATGACCCTGTTTATCCAGGCCAGAGAAATCATGTTAACACCTACTAATAAACCACACTGTGCTTGTTAGAAAACGCTATATTTTTCCCCAAACCATGGATAGACAGGATCTAAACATGCTAGAAGCTGATTCATTAAACCACATGGTACACTGACCACTGTTTCTCTCACCAGCACTGACAGGGACCTTGTAAAATTGACCTAGTGATTTTAGTTCCTAATCAAGTTAGTTGTTCATCTCATACCGCCCATCCTCCCCCCAAAAAGCAAATACTACTGTAATTGGCACCCTTGCTGGCAATCTCAGTAGAGGCACCAAAGACTGAATCAGCACAGAAACTAACACCATCTCACTCTTTAGAACAGAACTGAGAGGCACACCGGTAGGGAAGCTTCCCTTAATTAAAAAAAAAAAAAGACCATATTTTACAGTAGCAATCCAAGCAACTAAATTTTACAGCAGGTGTTGTTATTACTGTGAAATACTGCAGTACTACTGCTGCCTGTGCTGTATCTGTCTTATGGTTACAAAGCACTTCAATTTTCAGTGTGGTCAATCTTCCACCTTACATAAGCAGTAAAATGAAAAATATTTAGCACTTACATAGCATTTTAGATCTTCAAAATGCTTGATAGATTTCAGCTAATCCTCACAACACCCCATGAGGTATGTAAGTATTCTTAGTTGTACAGATGCGGAAACAGAGAGAGAATTTAAGTGACGTGTCCAAGGTCACAGAGAGAGTTAGTGGCAAAGGTGGTGTTAGAATTTAGGAGTTTGTCTCCCTCTCTTGTGCTCAGTCCATTTGCGCATTCTCATAAAAAAAAACCTTTATTTTAAAAGGTGACTAAGTCATTTCAGTTTCAATTATATAAAATGTTTTATAATAGAAGTACTACATTTATTTTTATTTTTGAACAGACTTTTAAAAATCTCTGTAATTAGAAATTAAGATGATTTCTTTATAATTAGATTTCTTTAAGAAATGCAATGGACTTTTTGGAGATTTTGGACCAAGCTTGTTCTCTAAAACTATATGGTTTAAACAACATATAGGATAATATCCAGCTAAATGTTTAAAACAACGTATGTTTTAAAAGTTGTGGCTTAGGTTAAGTGCTATACACTATCAGACAGAAGACCCAAATTCAAATCCCACACACACTTGACTAGCAGGATTTAGATGCACAGAGGAAACAGTTTTTTCCAAATTCTGAGGAAAACAGAAAGTCCTTTATCACTCAAGGAGAAACAACTTCTTGCCAACTGGTACAGCATTAAACAGACTTCCTATGCGATTTACAGAAGATAATTAAGATGTAATGAGGCCTGGAAGTGGAGGTTCAGTGAAGACCACTCCTCCCTAATCCTCATGGACCTCTGTTCCCCGAGTACTTGTATTTCATTACTCAACCAGATACCCCTTGTTTGCAGGACACTAGCCTCTAGTGGGTTGAAGCATAGGGAAGTAGTTAGGTTAGTGCTAAACTGTAGCTGTGTGGGGTTGGGAAACCCTGAAGCTAGAAATTATTGTTTAAACCAAAAAGAAGGGGAGGTGCAGGGAAGAGAAAAAGTATTTGGATCTCTAACTTCAGAATTAAGACTCTCTGATAGCAATCTATTTTAGTAAAAAGTCATAAGTTTTGACAAAAATATAGTACAATTATGATACATGGTTTATAATTAAATCAATTTGATTTCTCTATGCCAATTTTTTAAAAAAATTGGCAATTTTTAAAAAGCATTATTCACTTTGTACAGTGAGTGGAAACTCAACGCAGTGATGTTAATCATATCAGTGTCTCTAAACAGAGGGTTGGGACCTGATTCAAAGTCCACTGAAGTCACTGGGAGTCTGTCGTATGGACTTCAGATCTTGCTCTTAGTGGCTGAGTTTCAAAGAATCCCATTGAAAGTTGTTTTTAAGAAGAGAACGTGATCAAGTAGTTTAGGTATTGAAACGGCCACCAGAAAGGGCATAAATTAACAAAGAAGTATTCCCAGAACTTTAGTGACATCTATGAGGTTGTTTGTTACACAAACATGTAGAGATATCTTTGCATTTGCTCTACAAGAAACACTAGGTGGGGTGGGAAGATCAATGTTTAACATTCTGACATGAAAGAAAAAAAAAGAACAAAACCAGGAAAAATATGTTGTCAAGCTTATGAGATATATGTGACAGTTAAAAAATTGCAAATTAAAAACACTTGACAGTGTCCCTTTAACATAAAACATAAGTTTAAAATGAAAGAGCAAACAAATGTAACATTTTAAGTAATCCTTGACAATTTTTGAACATCAATGTAGCTACGAAAGCAGCTACATGATGTCAGTTGTCTTGAACACAAAATGGGCCAGATTCATCTAAAAGGAAATTGGTAGATGTACTATATTGTTTGAATGTTAAATTAGTAGGCTGATTTATTGCTGACTTAATTATTCTAGGGAATTCCCAAATTTCCATAGTTTATAAAAATTTAGAAATTTATATTGAGCAAATTTTAAGTAAATAAAGTTGTTCTGAAAATATTGGAGCCATGTGTTATGACAGTGGTTATTACTCTTAATCAGTAAGAACCGGAAAAAGTAAAAATATGTCATTATCCCTTTGAAGAATCTGCCCCAACGGTTCAACTCTTGGTATTGCCAGGTAGATTAGCAATTATTACTGTTGCTCATGTTTCTAGGACTTAATGCCCTTCAGCCAAAGGACTATGTTTTGAAGACACTTACTTTTATAAAAAGTAAAAACTCAGACATGAACTCTAAAAGCAGCGCCAATAAATTTGTCATCCATTTGCTGGAACAACTGGAAAACAGATGGAATAAATGCAGAAGGATACAATGGTATTTCCCCATCACTAGTGCAAGAGTAGTTTTGTTGCACACACAAGAAATCTCTTAAGGAAAGTGATAGGGTTTCTAGGAAGAAATTTGAAAACAATTCCCTGTCTTGCAAATATTACTAAAAATATATTCAAATAGACAATATACAATATTAACTGTGAAAGGATGTCTAACAAATTTTATGGTTACCTTTTAAAGTGTATGTTTGCTCCAGCCCAGTTTTCATATTAACAGTGGATTAAAATAAAAGTGAAAAAATTCTGTTGAAAAGATGGCACTTTCTGCCCTTGTATTCCATTCATATGGTTACATGCATGAATTTAACTCAAAAAGTATGTCCTGAATCACTATGACTAGCACAGTGGGTAATATGATTGGTTTTGAGATGAACAGCTGAAGGATGGCACAGAGTTGCAAACATGATGCTATACACAGCACTGTAAAGGTGTATATACTGTACATTTTATATAAATGTAAAAACCACATGGAAAACATTCAACAGCACAATTTAGCAGAGGTATCAAGCACAAGCCCAAGGGCCAAATTCTTCCCCACCCACCCACACCCTTCACAAAAAGCAATTTTATCTGGCATGCAGAATGTGCATTTGCCTCAGTTTTGTCAGGTTTATGACTACTGGCAAAGTATGCCTTACTTCCATCTTCTTGTGTTACTCTCCCTTGTTTTTCCACTATATCTGTCTATCAGTTGGCAGGATGAAACGTATGTACATCCTTAACTGCTCAAGTGCTGACACACAAAACTGAGCAAGAGCAGAGGAGAGCACAACAAATATGGAGGTGGTGGTGGGGAAAAAAAAAAATCACCACAAATCCTAATTATCTTTCCAACCCTTGAATCAAATGTATATGGCCCTTGGGTAAAATAGAGTTTGAAACCCCTAGTCTAGCATAATTATTTTATGTAATGCCCCAACTTAAAAACAGTTTGTATAAATCAATAATTTACACCCTTTGAATTGTTATTGCTTAAGCAAACAGTTCAGTGTAGAAATACGTTGCAGCTGTGCGCGACTTGGATGTGGATTAAAAAAGATACTGAAAGTAAAACTACACATGAACATTGCATTAGACTCACACCCCAACATAACACACGTCAACACAAAGGGCTGCAACAGGTACACAGCAGCTTAATGCCAACATCCTGAACCAACTCTGAAGACTCAAATGTTGCCTTATATTTCTTGTCTAAAGTATATCACTTTTTTTGTTTGTTTTAAATTAAGGCAATGAAATGGCTACAGTTCCTAAAGTTCATTTTAGGGGAACAAAAATATACACCTTCTTCCTTCTGAACTTTAGGCAGCAGAATATAATGTAGAAACCTGTATTACATAAAACATGCAACATCAGGTGATGTAGAAAAGCAAAACTAAACACACGTTAAAAAATACCATTTGGTGTTTTTCCCTTGGATCATAAACTCAATCTTCAGAGAGAAAAAATAAAGCTTCAATCAGCTACACTGTTTACAGTTTTGTATGTGTCTACATCATACTCTAATATGGTTTTCAGAAAAAAAAAAAATCTGTAAAAGTTTGTCCAGCCACATATGTTTTAAGCTAATGGGGAAAAAGGCACTATTTTTCACTGTGCCCATATCTGTTTGCACATATATGGAATTTTCTTTTAAATTTCAATTTGTTGTTCATTCTCTACAACATACAAGTATGACAGATTGTGACTAACACAATAGCAGAAGCTGATTCAAAGTTGACCTCTCCTATTCAACTGTGTTATATCAAACTTCCAGGCTCTCTAAAATCTGAGATGGCTGCAAAGAACCCAGAAACAGGTACAAGGTTTAGTCAGCTTTCAGCATTTCTCAGTGCATTTTGCAGAAAGGGTCTAAATTAGGCATAGAGTTTTGTTGTTGTTTATTTTACACAGAGGAGTCCACCAACATTTGCCATAAATTCTTCTAAACTCTTTAGGAAGGCCATCTTCTGCTTACGGTCCAGTGAAGGAGGAGTGCTGCTTGCAGTAAGCTTGTTAAATGCATCTGCTAACCGCTGGTAAATGACTGGATCTTGCTGACTTGATAGTAATGTTTCAACTAGTTCTGAATATTCAGCCTGTTGAAGAAACAGCAGTGATTACTACACAGGAAATAGAATACAAATATATCCACACACCTTCCTTTGTCAGAAGGAAAAACTCCCACAAACTTAGTTTGTGGTGGAAAGTTATAAGTTGTTTCCAGAGATTTAGATAAGAATACCAAGTTACAGTATTTCATCTGCCAGGCTCATAAACAGGCACCAGAGGTGAATGCGTAGGTGATACCTAGTTGGGGACAGGTGGAGGGTAAGACCTTCAGCCAGACCCAGTGGCTGCCTTGATAAAGCTCTAAAAGCCTTCAGCTCCAGTCACAATTTCAGGGTAACTGCACCTGTATTTCCCTCTTTCCCCTCAGTGGTCCACTCCAGGAGTGCCCAGTCAGGTCTCCAGCCATCACCTGTCTCTGGGCAAGGACCGTTATCCCACTCCCTTCTGATGGGGTTTTATGGCTGCACAGCTCCCTGCTTTTACAGTTTGCTATCCCCATCAAGCCAGTCTACCTAAAGACTAGCATCTGTGCTTTGCTTTCTCTCAAAGGGATATGAATAATGTATGGCTAGCAACTACAAGTTATCACACAGCTCTTTCTGAGCAAGCACATTATTCTTAAAGTAACCGTATTACAGAGAAAACATTAAAAAAAAAAACAAAGGTTCCTACATGCATGCTAAAAGCTTACCAGAAGTCACCCACCAGTCTTATGGGGCCCTAATAGGGCAAAGTCTCTCCAACCCTTCTACAAGGGTTGGGGGCTCCCTTTGAACAGAAGGCCGCACAGGTGCTCAGAGCTGCCTCTCCCCCAACTCCGGACCTGCCGCAGTGAAGAGAGGCGCCTCTCCCCCCGCCAGCCCAGGTGTTGCTGCAGGGAGAGAGAGCTGGGGGGAGTCCTCTCTTCGCGCTGTAGCTCCCGTGCAGCCTGCACCTCAAACCCCTCATCCCTGGCCCCACCCTAGAGCCCACACTCCCAGCCGGAGCCCTCACCCCCAGCCCTGAGACCCCTCCCGCACCCTGAACCCCTCATCCTCGGTCCCACCTCAGAGCCTGCACCCTCAGCCAGAGTCCTCACCCCCCTGCACTCCAACCCTCTGCCCCAGCCCTGAACCCCAACCCTGCTACATGAATTTTGTTAGGTGCACCAATATGGAGGTGATGCATCACACATCACCTCCATATTGGTGCACATAACAAAATTCATTCCGCACATGCATGGGAAAAATTAAAGGGAACACTGGACACCACCACCATTAACAACATTGCAGCTGAGGTGAGTGCAGGGCCATTGCTCTTCCTGCTTGTAATGAGTCCCCTCACACCAGACTGCTTCCTGATTACCATTTCTGTCAGACTCATTCCCACACACTGCTTCTGTCTCAAAGTCTTTCACTGCCTCCCCACCACTTTTCTTTCACCCAATCTCAACCTCCATCCAGTATCTTTGGCATCCTCCAACCCTACCCTGCAACCTTTTCTCTTCCCTCCTAGTCTCCTGCTCACTCATCTCCTCTAATTTTTGAATAAAGTAACAAAAAATGGCAATATGAAATGCGCAGTAACCTTTAAGGAAATGAGTGACCTTATATTTGGAGACCTCTCTCTCTCCCTATTCCCTCTTTTTTTTAAATCTTCATTTGTCACATCATGCCTAAGTAGACAACAAGCATCCTGCACGCTCTCTGCAAAGTGCCTACCACACCTTTGTAAGCTGCATGAAATAACTGCCATTTTCACCAGCACAGATCAAAACATGAAGGCGGGCGAAGATATAAACAACATTTCTCACCAATGGTAAAGTAACAGCAACGAAACAGAGTTTGATAGAAAGCAGTCTTGCTGTGCTACAAAAATGTCAGCTAGCTTTGTCCAAACAACTCCCCACTATATGTATACAATTTTGTATGAGAGGTGCAAACTGCTTGGCTAAAACTCCATACAGTGTTTTGCAGAGAACAGATTTAAACATTTTATTAAAGCTAATATTAAAAGATTGTATAATATACAGGTTAAGAAAAGAGTGTCTGTACGTCTGGGTATAGTGTTTAGATTATCCATAAATACAAAGTTTGTTTTAAAAGTCATACGATACATATAATACATAATCAGCAATAACCCAAATTTAGGTGAATAAAATTTATCAATACAGTTTTGATATTAGCATCCAAATATTCAGGTACATTACTCATGAAAAGTTATACAGAGAGTTGGTTGTGAAAAGCAAATATATCAACAAGTGAAGATTGTCCCTCAGTAATTGAGAATTTAGGGTAGGTTGTCTGCTAGAAAATACAAGCCATCAGGGAAGTATCTGAGTTACCTTCCTGCCTGCGCTTCCCATCAGCACTGCAGCTCATCTCCCCTGGTGTTGCCGATGTCCAGTGATGTGTTCTAGGTAGATGTCTCTCGACCACCTGATGGCATCTGACACCATGAGTTGCCACATCAGCCAAACGTAGCGTTGACTGATTCCACATTCTCTCAACACTCGCTAGTTACTGGGGTCCCATGCACCCAGGGCTCCGACTATCAGCACATGAGTTTGAATCTCGTAGCCCCTAGCTCTCAAGGTGTTGGCCAGAGGGGTGTATTCTCTGAGAGCTGGGGGCTACAAGGTTCAAACTCATGCGCTGATCATCAGAGCCCTGGGAGCATGAGACCCCTACTACAACTCACATCATTCTTTTTCTTTCACAGGCCATTTCCTCAATTATCCAGTTAATCCATACTTCCCAAGTAAGAAACAGTTGAAAATCCTTGAAGAGTTATCACGAGAGACTAGCACTTCAGATCTTAAAAAAAAGATTGTTAAACGCTGTTTTTGCCTCAAAAAAGCAAAATCACCAAACCAACCAACCAAAACAAAAACAAACAAAAAACTAATGATGGTCTGGGCCCAAAAAGACACTTGTGGGGAAAAAATGCCATCCTTTCAGTGGAGGGGCATAAACAAAAACTATGAAATACTGAAGACTGCTAGGAAGTGAAAATTACACTTCCAACTATTTCTAGGCTCATAGGGAAGGTTAAATGGGGTGGAGGGAAGGAACGAAATTTATCTGGGAGAAGATTTTGGTCTTTTTAATTTTCTTTTGTTTGGTGCCCAGAGGCTCATCAAATCCACCATTTTTCTTCAGCCCCATTTTCCTTCAGGACTGGATTGTGGGAAGAGAGGAGGATCAGAATTGCATGTTGTCGTTGCCAAATTTTCTTCATTTTTTCTCTGAGTATGGAAAGTCTGTGTGTAACATACGACTCTGGACATCTCATTTAAAATTTTGCCTTGCACTTCTGAACTTTTAGATTATTTCCATATGAGTAAACTGCATTTCTGTTCAGGGCAATCAACTCAAAGGATGGCCTGTTGGGTCATGTCCAGTCGTGGCTATCTACAAATAAATAATGGGTATCACTAGGGAGAATAAAAATCCTGCCTGAAAGTATTATGGAAAGAGAATTAAGACTAATAACTACATGTGCAGGACAAGACTAGTCAGTCACAGAAAAAAGGCTTATTCAGCATACCACTTAGAGTGGAGATTGTAAAGACACCTGAATCATTCAGAAAACAGCTTTTTTTTTTTTTGGAAGGGATGATGTCATATCCTAATGTTAATACAGAACTGGACTTGAACAGAGGAGTGGTGGCTCACAAAGAAAATAATAGTTTTTCTTATAAAAGCAGTGAATTGCTGTAACAGACACAAAACACCTTGAGGAGACTGGACACTCAGGCCACATGCAGACTAGGAGCAGTTTACCAATACAGGAACATGGTAAACTTTACCAGCAAACGCTCCTATGCGCACAGCTATACCTGCAAAACTGTGCTTTCTACCAGAATAACCACCCATGGGGACTTCTGCTGGTCAGGGTCCAGGATAACACCTCCTCACACCCCTGACTGACAGCGATGCCAGCAGAAGTATGGAGTACAGATATAGCCTGTACTGAGATATATCTATAATCTGTATCTGTCTGATAGTTGTACCAGTACAATCCCTATACTGGTATAGCCTATTCCCCTTCCCATATAGGAATAAACTATATTAGAATAAGCACTTTTCTACTGATTTTACTGTGTCAACATTTTGGGGGGGTGGGGGGGTTCCCATTATTAGTATAGTTAAAGTGGTATAATATGTGTATGTAAACAAGGACTAAATGAACAACCTGGTACTGTGACAAATTTTTTTGCTGGGCCACATCCACATATGGGTAAATACCAGACTTTCTACCATGTAAGGTTTTTAGTGTTTATTTTTGTATTATAAAGTTATTGCTCCCCTCAGCGATATTTTTAACAGTTAGTTAGTCTGAGGCATGTTAGCTGCCTGTTTTTATTCTCTCTTTATTCCCCAATACTTGGCTTTAAGCAGGGTTCAGACTGAGCTAATATGGCATACCAGCGTTGGTGTTCTAGGCACTAACACACCTGAGTGGATTATATGCCTGCACCCATACATCAAAGAACGACAGATACAGAACAGGTATGTAACTGTTTTCTCTCTATCACATATGCAAGTTATCAAAATGAGCCACTGCTCACGGTAGATTATGCTGATGTTTAAAACATGATTGTGTGTGCTCTCTGAGCACCATTGGGCTCCTTAGGTGGGGCTTGAACATATCCCTGAGATCTGCTGGACTCCTTGGGTTTAGCTCCTTCTTGATTGGGAGAGAAATACGTTGGTGATAACATATTAACCCTAGATATTAAAAAACCTGAAGCACCCAAAATCATGAGATTATAAATTTTGGGGTTCATTTTGTTTGCCTTGGGTCTCTGAGCTTTTAGGGTGCACTTGGGTCACACTGTCAAATGTTTTTCTTCACAACCATGGAAGTTAGAAATGTACTGCTCTGTTTTTAATGAAGGCTGAAATTTCTCATGTAACAACTTGTCTCCAGGAGCTGAGCTTTAAGGAAAATATCAAATATTGACAAGTGTGTGCAACTCTAACCAAGAGCTGGAAAGAGCACCCATCAGGACGGCATGCATGCCATGCACCTCCTTATGGCCCCTCCCTGGGCTATATAAGGGTGGTGGCACCCTGATTACCATCAGTTCCTTCGCATCCCAGGGAGCTAGACTAAGTCTCCAGTGACGAGGGGCAGGCTGTAAAATACATGTCAGCACCCACATCTTGAAGAACAGTTACAGAACAGGTAAGTAACCATTGTATCTTTTTAGTCCACCTGCAGATGTGTATTCCATTCAGGTGACTCATCAGCTGTTCCCTCTGGAGGTGGGCTTAGAGTCTACTTAATTACTGTAATGAGATTTTAGCAAAATTTGCATCAGATCTGGATGCACTAGTGATCATAGGAACGCGTGATGTGTGCACTGAGGACCATGTGATGGCCCTACAAATGTCAGATATAGGAACATCCCTCAGGAAGGTGATTGATGTAGCTTGAGCCCTTGTTGAATGAGCTGAGAGTCTTTGAGAAGGGGGAGTATTGGCTATCCCATACACTGTCATCACACAGGAAGTGATCCATCTGGAGACTGGATTATACTGCTTGGTCTTTCATACAATCCACAGAAGACACAAAGACGAGGAGATCATTTAAAAGCTTTGGTCCTGTCCAGATGAAAAGCGAATGCCCTCCTAACATCCATAGTACGTACATGTTCCTCATCCTTATTAGAATGTGGCTTAGGAAAAAAAGGGAGATAGGATTTAAAATCCTCTAGGACTGGAGAAGAGTAAGTTTGCCCTCTCCTCATGATCAATGGTGCCAAGAATCAGTGGAGCCGATGGCATCTCTTGAGGCAGAGATTGATTGTCTGGCAAGGACTCCCCCACAAGAAGAGGTTCAGGAGTACAGGCATCTTCCTATATGTGCATAGGTGCTTTGGAGCTTGGTCTGCCTCATGTCCAGGGGATATATCCTTAGACCAAGGTGGAGAGCCTGACCTGTTGGAGCGAAACCATCCCACAGGTTCCAGGGAGGCCCCTGTGGGAAGGGATACAGCATGGGAGGCCAATACATGTTGGACCAGGGTGGTCTGTCCTTGTTACAAGAGCGGCTGCACTCTTGGTATCATTGTCTACTCCTCAACACTTGGATGACTTGTGCGACCTCTTTAATTGAGAGAGAGGGAAAGAGAGAGAGAGGGAGAGAAGAGCTGGAGGACGCCGACTCAAAACCTGATGAGTCTTTTGAGTAGTCTATGAGCATCGGTGGAGCCCACCCCAGCTAGATACCTATATTTGTCTATTGACCAACGAAGCGGCGCTACAGTGAGTGCTGGAGGTGGAAAAACTCAAACACTAATGTAAGGGCATCCCAGGGAGGTAGAGGCCATACAAATGGGTCTGGTACTGAGGAGCATACTGCCTGATGGAACCCGTTCACACTCTGAAAAGCAACTGTGTACCAAGGTCACAGCTATCCAAGGTCGTAGGTACTGGGCACACTGAGGACAAAGGGTGCATCAGTACCAGCTCCACAGGCACAAAGACCATGGACAGTGCCTGTTTCTTCATCAGTAATGTGGCAGTCAGCATTTGCAAACTGTGTCCTAAAGCTGAAGGAGCGGATGGACCTGGAATTGCTGCGGGTACTGATGTACAGCTGACCTCCTGTGTTATCAAGTATACCAGCACAGAGAAATAAATCTGATGCTGCCATGAAGGCTTGTGAGGTGATAGGTACCAAAAGAAACAGTGCCAGACAGCGTACAGTGACATCCGTAGGTAGCAGACTTGACAGCTGTCTCTCGAGTCAACGGTACAGTACCAGGCTCCTCTCACCTCATTACCAGGGAGACATAGGCTGATGGGTCTTGATGTCACTGACAGCTTTTCTGGACGAAGAGGACAATAAATCTCTCTTCGATTTCTAATGGTGCTGATTAGTTTTATGGGTCATCTGGGGAAGGTGAACAAGCCCTTTCTCTTCTTGGGGTAGAATCAGAGTCCAGGGGTCCACTGGAATTACCATACAAGTAGATGGTACCAGAGGATGGCTGGCCGAATGATCCAACGAATACCCTGGTGCCAATACAGGCTTTGTAGCCTGTTCCATCAGGTGCTGTTTCAAGTGAAGGTCTCTGGAAATCAGTATTAACTTTTTCAATGAACATTAGATAATGCACCTTACCTTAATGTGTTCCTCACTGAGACACAGTAAGCAGCATGTGTGCAGGTCACTATAAGGAACAGAGGCCCCACATGATGCCTGGTGCTTAAAACTCGGAGAATGTTGCATAACCTACTGCAACTAACTAAACTAATGTTACACTACACTACATGACTGGTACTAACTGCTACTAACTATTTACACTACAAACTCTCAGCAAGTAGCTGTGATGCAGGAAATAAATTGTGAGGAGAGAACTGCAGAGGGAGCTCAGACTTAAGCCGCTGATGGTAAGAAAGAACGGGGTAGGGACTGGTGCACCGCCACCCTTATGTAGCCTCAGGAGGAGCCACAAGGATGTGCAGGATGTGGGTACTGCTGCAGGGGGAAAAGTCTCCCACTTTCAGCATGCTACGTGTAAACACACTTGCGTGGACTACGTCTGCAACCACTCAAAGAACCATTACCTTTTTTCCCCACCCTCTCAATTTGATCCCTAGCTGTAAAATTCCTAAACTGATTTAGCAACTGTTTGAGGAGACAAGCACTGCTGGATACTCATGAGAGAAAAACCTGGACTTCTGACCTTAAGGAAGGTGGGAGCAGAAGAAAGGAGTAACAGGCTAAACAGACAACGTGAGAACTGCAAAACTTTTTTCCATAGAAAGCTGTTTCAAGAAAACTGGATTTATGTCAAAGTGAGCACAGAGGGAGCCATAAAACCTAAGTAATACAAGTCTTCGTATAGTGATTTTAAAAAGTTAATATGGGACAAATTTGTAGTGTGGAAGATAAGAAATTTTCCACAGAACCACTCTAGGCACATGTGGTGCTGTATTCCTAGAACCATTAAGTTAATACATATCTAGAAATAAAATTAATGAGACCCTTATTTAATTTTAACAACCATTCCAACTATGGAAGCCAGGATGGAAGTCCCTCTGGAATTAAATGTGCTTCACAGCTCAACAATGTGTATTGGCAAAAATCTGATCAGTAAATTTGATTTCATTTTGGTTCTACAAAGATGCTGGATGTCTTGGTGAATATTTCATGGAATAATATACATCTGTCAAAATGCTAAAGAAAAAACAATAGGGAGCAAGTAAAGATTGACTACAATGAAGGCCACGTACTGAGGGAAAAGGATATTAACTGAAAATTCCACCTCTTCTGATATTATTTAATTTTTTTCTTATGTCTTACTTGCACAGGAAAAATAATTAATTGCTGCCAAATACTGTTCTATAACTATTGCATTTCCACTAGGTATACCAGTAACCTTAGTATTATTCTGCATGCAAAATCGTTTTTGAACATTGCTTAAAAATGGGAAAATAATACCATACCTGATGCAAACACACTAATGTGTAGAATGCTTCCCCTGCTGCAGTTGTCATCTCTGTATTGTGCTTTTGTAGTACCAGCATATCAAAGACCATCTGAAGAGATCAGACAAATTATTTAATTATCTAAAATGCAGACTGTTAAGCTGCCAATACATAACAAAGTAGAAGAGGAAATCTTGTTTAGGAAGCTAAAAGGATCAGACCTATTGAAGACCTCCTCCTGAGATAAGTCTAAGTCCTTTATGGATCTGGGGAGAATATGAGTTATTGAATAAGGATTTCTGGAAATATTTATAGTTTATGCTTCTAGAGCTAGAAGACAACAGAGGACTATTACTGTGTTATGTAAATGTGACTTCTTTGCAGTGAAAAGGGCATATTTACTAAGTTTGTCTTTGGAAATTTTTTTTTACATTAACTTACAATGGGGATTTTCTGAGGAGAAGATTTCATTAATGAACAAAGAGTATAGATTCTATTGTGAATTAACTGTCTATTAAGAGGTACACTCAAATACCAACAAACACTGTAAAAGGTGCAAACTGTAGGATAACCATGTCCTTGTCTTCACACAAAATTAAACACTCTTAATATTCTCTTAATTTGTAACAGTCATAAATGATCTTTTATTTATATGTTAATTTTATGATACAAGAGAGGAAAGATTAAAAAACTGGGTATGTTTAAAATGACTGAGGGGGGACCCAAATAACAGTTTTCAAATATATACGGGCTGTTATAAAAGGGGACAGTGATCAATTATTCTGTGTCTCCTGATGGTAGGACAGGTAGCAATGGGCTTACTCTGCAGCAAGGGAGTTTTAGGTTAGATATTAGGAAAACCTAACTATAAGAATAGTTAAACATGAGACAGGATTCAAAGGGAGGGTTGTGGAATCCCCATCACTGGAGGTTTTTAAGAACAGGTTAGACAAACACATGCCAGGAATGGCCTAGGTATATTTGGTCCTGGCTCAGCACACAAAGCTGGACTAGATGACCTCACAAGCTCCCTTCTAGACCTACATTTTTATGATTCTATAAACAATGGGAAGAATGAATGAAAGGTTTTGTTCTTCCAGAATAAAATGGGGAACCCATTCATCAGGTCTGTGAAAGATGTTGTGACTCTGGAGAATCTTAAGGCTCAATGAAAACTAAGTAGGTGAGGGAATGACTGAATGGGGTGGAAGTCAGAGAATTTAAGGTAGAAATTTAGGGAAGGGATTGAAAAACCAAGTACGTCCATTTGGAAGATAACAGCTTTATCAAACTTTATTTAAAGCTCATTGTTCACTCTCTCAGCCGGACTGATGTCAATGAGCCTGCTATGACAAAATTAAGATCCCAAACAAGACTCAGTCTGTGCTGGAAGAGTAATGTAAGAAATTTTTCATTGAACATTTAACCCGGGGTTAAGCACTAAGATTTTCCTACCAGCCAGCTCATGGCCAGAGGCAACTGGCTGCTCCCAATTTACACTAAGACCCAGCTGAACAAGATGGAGCCTGTAGTCCAGAACAGTAGACACTGAACATGACACCGGATTGAGAACCTATGTAATTTTCTTTAAATAGAAGACCAACCAGAGCAGCATCCTCTTCTTTTCTTGTTCTAGTAATCATCTATTCCATTTCTCCTACCTATTCCTGTTGCCTCTTGTCCACTCCATCCTTCAGCTTACAAGCAATCTTGCCCATTCTCTTTTAGTTCTTTGCATCTTCTACTCAGACTTCATAGTGATTCTTACTAAAATCTTTTAAGTTTCATTTTGAAGCCCATGCACATAACACAAAAACATGAGCTACTGACTGAAAAGTTCCAGGTCTGCCACAGATTTGGCATGACTTTGGGCAAGTTGTTTCTCCTCTCTGTGCCTCTATTTCCCCTTACGCCCTTTGTCGGTCTTGTCTTAATAGACTAAGCTCTTTAGGGCAAGGACCGTCTCTTATATTGTGTTCGTACAGTGCTTAGCCTCACAGGGCCTTGATCTCAGCTGGGGCCTCTAAACACTATTGTAATACAAATAAATAAAACATGGCAGCGAAATTTGCAAATCGACATTTTACCTTAAGAAAGTGCCTTGTTGCTAGAAATAGCGATGAGTCTGTTTCTTGTGCTTTTGCACATTGTTCTGCTAATGGTGTTAAAGCTTCCAGACACAATTGGCAAACCTCAGAACTCATCCTGATAATCCAAGTGTCAAAGAAAAAGCATCAAAGAATAAAAGTCAGATTTTCTTTTTAAGTTGTGGTAAATTTCTAAACAGCATCATTAGAAAATGTTTTAATGAGTATATGTCCCAGGGCTGACTTACTTTATTTTTACTGAAGTGCTTTAACAAAAAGATAGGAATCTATTGTATCTTTGTTGCCCTCTTTTATTGGCTATGCGCTGTAAAATAACTCAGTCATCTGTGACCTAACATTTTCAGAAACAGTCCCTTATGGCCAACGTTCTCATCTGTTTTTGACACGTGCTGTAGGTGAGTGAAAATGGTACTCTCTGTTCTAAACGGAGAGCCCACCAGCAATTTGACAGGAAATACTCTGAAGCCAGCCCAGTAGAACAACAGTAGTATTTTGCATTACTAGCTGAGAAACTAATTCAGGAATAGCTTTGAGATACCACCTGAAGGCTTATAAAGTCAGATTCTCTGTGAGATGAAATAGTAGGGAGGAGGCAACAGAGGTTGCCAGCAAGAACATACACATATTAAACCACTTAAAAGCTACATTAAAGAAATGTTATGGGTCTAATTAAATTCAGATAAGGCTAGAAACTCAGATGACTTTCCAATAATAATAATAATAATAATAATAAAACAGAATGCAAGGGCAAAACAGAGAGAAAACTAGCTATAACACTACTATTATATAAGCAGAGATAAACAGAAGGAAAAAATGGAAAAAAGTGAAGAAAGTTCAAATTTCTTCACAAAAAAAGGAAAGACATTTTTTACTTGGACACCCATTCATTGTAAAGGATACGATGACATCCCTAACTCCAATGAGTACATTAGGCTCTTAAAAAGGTCTTCTGGAAGCTGAGGAATTTTCTCAGGAAATATCTCACAGATGAAGGTGATTAATTTGTAGTACTGATTACACAGAGATGGAAACTGTCAAAAGAAATATATTGGGAATTTTAGACTCAAACTGTTTTAATACTGTTTTATTACTGCTCCTAAATTTCTGTGGAACAAAGAGACAGGGCTCAGACTGATGCACTCTGCTGAAAAGAAAGGTAATTATTAGCAGGTACAAACTTCAATGTTATGGTCCTCAGCATATTGCCATTCAATTCATTTGATTTTTATGGTCGTATACAAGAGCTATGCATATGACATGAAAGCCTTATAAAGTGCCTCGCCTCCCCCCAAAAATCAGTGTTATCCTAGTAAAGAAATACAAAAGTAATGATCAATCACAAATGCAAAATATATAATATGTTTTTCAAAATGTGAATAGTTTTAAAAATTGTCAAATATGGATAAGAGCAAAGTAATAAATCAAACTTTCACAAGGCAAATTACAAAAGAAAAGCCACAGGAGAAGGGACCAACGACGGGAAAGAAAGCTGACAAGTGAATGAACAGCAATGCAGACACTTTTTAGATCATAATGCATTCCCCAAGAAAGTGCATGAAACTTGGAATGGAATATAGAGCAAGTTGCCTATAGAGCAAGTTTCCTTCTAACCCCCATCAGTTAGTTGTTGATTTATGCCATGCAGCATGAAGATTTATATCCTTTTTTATCCTATCTAATGTTAAAGTAGATATTCTCATTCTCCATATAAAATGTTGAATCCTTTTTTGAATTCTATGATAAAATCTCAACTCAATGCAAAATAAGATGACTTGTGGCAAGACTGACTTTTTAAAAAACGACAAACTTTGTCTAGGTCTTCATGTATCTCTCTCTTCTTAGGCTCTCAGGGGCCACAGAAAAATTCTTTGCATATACAGTAAAATAAACCCTAGAAAATTCATTGTATTTAACTGCCAGGCTACATAAACCGCTCTAACAACTTCAAAGTTTAGAAACCATTTAAAAAGTTATATATCTTTATAAGAAGTTTCCACATTTATTATGTGTGCGTGCATATATACATCGATCTTAAAATATACTTACTTTCAGTAGATCCTGTGACATTAATGGCAGAACTAGATTAACCCCATATAAGACTACATCTGCTGCCGACACAGATCTATTTGCAGCTTGTCCTGGCTCATGTCCTCTAAATACTTCATCTATAGAAAACATGTAAACCTTTACTGTTAACATATTAAATGTAAAAGGAGAGATCAGACATACTGAAGTGTCACATTTTTATGCAAGAGGCCAGATTTCTTTTTTAAAAAGGACAGCACACACACTATCTTAAAATAGGAGTTGTGAGAGTTAAGGCTGCAACTTCATCTTACGCTTAGGCCCATTGTTTCTAGGCATCACAATACAGTACTCCAAAAGATCCTATAAGAACAGGAAATATCAAATACTATGAGTATGCCTTAGCATTTAGGAGTATGTTAAAACACAGAAAACTTTGTTTATTTCAAAGTAAGGCTTCACAATTGCATTTCCTATCAACTGGAACACTAAAAAGCAAGAATATTCATTTAACTGGTGATATTAACATCCATACAAACCTTAACTCATGTCTTACCACCTGATCATAATACCAAAATGTATTTGGACTCCTTAGTTTCATGACAAATTCCCTTTCAAATTCTTCCACATAACCAACCTTAATGCAGACATTCAATTCCTCATAACCCTGACTCAAAAACCCAGCCTGTATTCTGATCTTAGATTAAGATATACTGACTACAGATCTAGGTCTAACGGTAAAATCTTTGTCTATTATTTACAGATTAAAAATAGGGGGCCAGAATTCCATGTATTTGAGACTGTAAATAATTATGTGTGTGCACTTCAGTTGGTTATATCTTGGGAGGCACTAAGAGCTAGTGATGGGCATTAATACCTGGATAGATAGATACGATTTCCTTTCGTTCTGTCCTTCTGCACAGAACTTTCTAGGACCTGGTAAAGCTTGAACATTGGGTTTACATTTTTTAGCTTATCTAAAAAACTGTTCAATATAGTTATATTACACCTGACATACCAGGTTTTCAACTGATTCAATTTTAAATAGCAGAGATCACAAAGAAAAAAAAAAAGACTGGGATATACAAGAGAAAACTTAACTAAACAACAACACAGTAAAAAGAAAAGGAGTACTTGTGGCACCGTAGAGACTAACCAGTTTATTTGAGCATAAGCTTTCGTGAGCTACAGCTCACTTCATCGGATGCATACTGTGAAAAGTGTAGAAGATCTTTCTATACACACAAAGCATGAACACAGTGCCTGTTCTGCAAACTGTTGAGCATCTACACATCCTCCTGAAGTGCCACTGGAGTGGATAAAGCTTACAGAATCAAGCCCTTCTATCACACACTGAAATGTATCTGTTTTAAACTATATCCTAATTTTGACTTCATTGACCTTGTTTTTGATAACTACCATTGCTTTATTTCCAGCTTAGTAGCTTGTTCTAGTTCAGATTTCAAGTTGTTCAGTATACAATAGCAATGCAACAAGAACAATGGCCTATGAATTATATGCATGCTTCCCTCAGCTTCCAGAGTCGGAATATTAAATATTATCTCAGAATGTGGAAACTAGACTCTCTATTCTCACATTATTTGGATAATTAATTCTCTCTCCACAATATTTTTGCTAATTAAAAAAAAAATCAATGTAAGATAATTCCTCAAAAGAAAATTATCTTATTTTGCAGACCATAATTTTTGCTCAAAACCACCCAGAGTAGTTCACCAATACTTGAAGCTTTTCATCTCCAATTCCTTCATACCTGTATCACTGAAATCTATAAATTCTTTTGACAGAAGGTTAGTAAGAAGCTCCATAATAAGAAGAAGATCCTGGTATTGGTCCTCTTCTGCTGTAACATCTATTCGCTGCCGACCTAAATTATTCTTGGAATATACTTGAAGTAGAGTCAGGCAGGCTTCATACAAATTCATGGCTTTGGACTGCAACAAAGAAACAAAACAGGAAGTTAAATGTGTTATATACTATATATACTAGCATATTTAATATTGACTCTTTAGAGCTGCTTTTGGTGCTGCTTGGCTGACAATACACCAGTGATTTTGATTTCATTTTTATTATGTTACTATTTAGTGTAATAGCTACACATAGAAGTGTTAAGGAAATAGATATTCCTTAGATAACGTAACTATCTTGCCCATTTACTCATGCACCAGTTACTACAATACTTTAGCAATACAACCATACTTTTGGCAGGTTCCTCCAGACTTAAAAAGAAAATTGTAAATCAGGAGTCTATATATAAAATGATTTTGGACAGGTTGACATTTCTTGCCAAACTCACGAAAGAGTACAGAATTGCAGATTCAGAATCTCTAGGGTCTTGTTCACACTAGCACATTTTGTAGCTTTAATCCACTATTATGGAAAATCCAAAGGTGGTAGCTAGGATTTTGTCTGGATTAGGGAAATTTGCATAGGTAGAACTATACCAGTGCAAAGTCCTAACGTAGGTACACTGCACTGATGCAACTTACCTGGTAACTTACTGGGGTAACTTACTGGGGTAAATCACACCAGTGGAAGCCCTGTTTAGCACCAATGCAGTGTCTCTACATTACGAGTTTGCACCAGAAGTTAAACCAGTGACAAGTTTCCCTAGACAAACCTTCACAGAAAGTTAAACATGGTAAAAACACCCTGAGCTGGTAGAGCTGGACTAACGATGAACGATAGGTATATTTGTTAGTGTATGCATAGTCTAGCTGTACTTTTGGGTTACCTTTTCAGAGACAATATATGAACTCTCTCTTATAGACAAGGAAAGATTATTTAGTACATCCAAAATTTTTCTGAATGATATAAGAGGCAGAACTGTGGGATGCTCTCTCTTTTTCCAGTCTCCAGTCAGTATGCTTGGGTTTTACTATAGCAGAAACCTGTAAATGGATTTGCTTGTTTCATCAAATCTGTTTTCCTTTAAAGAGGTCTATTTCCTTTTAACAACATATCAGTTTCAGTGAATTATGCTCTTTAATGGATTATATACAAAATAAGTTAGCAGATGTATTATTTTAAAAGATCAATTAACTTTTTGATGTCTACGTTTTAAATACGTTCACTCCTTTAACAGGCATTCATTTAAGAGGGCTCAGCTCTACAATGTTTCTTCCTATTCAGCATCTAAAATCATTGTGGTTTACTTGATTTAGAGAATAAGATCTTATTTTGCATGTGCATGCATGCGGACACACACACACACACACACACACTCTTTTTGGTTGCATTTACCTCTCCGAGATAGCATATTTGTTTATGTGCAACTTCAACAAAAACTTCTATTATGAGGTTAACAGTCTCTGGTGTGTTTTTGTACACCTCCATTAATCCAATGCAATTGGTAAGGAAGTCCATCAGAAAGTTAAAGAGGATTGCTACATTATCTATTTGGGTAGCCTCAGCAATGCCACAAAGTGCTTCTAGTGTGGCAGTGATTTCTTGTTTCACCTCCTCCTCTTGACAGATCTGCTGAAAGTTTTCTTGGTTTATCACATTCAAAAATCGCTGTTGAAGTGGCTGAAGAACCTACAGAATCAAAAATTAAACAGCCATTTCTGATAAATGTATTCTTCCAGTTTAATACATGCAGTACTTACAGTTTTCTGTCAATTCATTAAAAATTCAAGTCTTTATGGCACACAACTCTTCCCTCTCTCCCCACCTCCAAAGCACTGGGGTAATTCACCACTGTTACTCTAGTTTTATACTGGTGCAATTCCATTGATTTCAATGGAATTAAAACTGGCAAAAAACTGGGGTAACACAGTGATTAATCAGACCCATTAAGTGAATTTTAACTTGATCTTGCCACGTACTATCTCCGTTAGGGGTCTGTTTTAGCATTATCTCTTGCCAACTTATTTTCTGCCCACTTATGCTGTTTAAATTCCTCTCTACTGTGCCTTTTTCTGTCCTCTCTGATATTTGAATCTCCTCCAAATTTTGGATCATCTGAACGCTTCTTTTCTACTCTACCTAATTAATAAAGCTGTTAATTAAGATCAGTCTTAACAATTATCTTTGTGGTACCACACAACATACTGCTACCTATCATTAATTTTTTTTTAAAACTATTTATTTAGGACATTAACAAGTTTACAAATCCTTGCCATGTAATTATTATTGTATTGGTTCTGGTATTTACAACAGTGACCTTCTGTTGAGAGAAACATTGTTTAGTCTTCCAACCTATGTTCGATCTGCATGATACTGTTGATAGCTAAGCTGATCTAATTTTTGAGAGTTTAGTAAGACAGTCATAGAATCACAATGAAACTCTAATATTAAAAAAGTCTCTAAAGATGTTGAGTGTGCAACAGTAGTGTTGAATTCAAAAGCTAACTTTGAATTCAGTTTCATTGCTTGCTGAAATGAAGGTGACGGAAATTTAAAATGTCTTACCTCTGTCCAGTATTGCTGTTTTGTATCTGTGTCCATATGAGCAAAACCTCCTAAAACTAGAGCTTTCATTAGTGTTCTCTGCACAGAACTGGACAAAAAGTGAAGAGGTGGGCTTCGCCTTGCAAACTGCTTAGCTAAATTCCACCAATTCTCACACTGAATTACTAAATTTGCCCTAAAAAATAAAATAAAAATAAAAAGTAAAAAAATTGCTTACTCATAGAAAATCCTGTAGAAACACATACAATCTGACTGCTTCTACAAAGTACTCTTACTAGAAATTTTGTTAACATTTTTGTATTCATTTAACTTAGGATTTATACCTAGTCTCTATTCCTTTTGACATTCATCTTATTTATGCCTCATTTCTAGATGTCTGTAACATTTAATTTATATATCATTTAATTTATGAGAGAAAAAAATGGGAAAGTACTTTGTAAAGTCCCATACTACCCTTTATTTGACACCTTGCATGTATTGAGCTCAAGCAGTTTATTTTGAGTTTTGTTGTTATAACTCTGAGCCTAGAGACTCTGAAGTTTTAGAGAATTTACAGGAGATTCAGATTAAGCAAAAGAAAAATCTGTTATATTACAGAGTTCTGTTTAACCAGAAGAACACAAACCAGCATCGTCTTTAGCCACTGTACCTTCTTGCAGTTTGGAAATCTGTACAGATCAAAACAATAACAAACAGGGCATCTCTTGTGTATCTCCAGAGCTCCTCAGCTGGTGTCTGGGAAACAAATTTCTGTCTCTTCTGGTCAGAAGAGTAGTCCAGTCCTTTTAAGAGTCTAAACCCAACTATACTCCACCACACAGAGATTGCCCTTGCTCAAGGAGGCATTTCTAGCAGGACCAGATTAAGACAAACCAAGGCCCTTGCCACTCCCTCACACGGGGCCCCTCCTGTACTGTGGCGCGCTCTCTGATTTTGCCAGCAGTGGCAGGGGCCACCAACATAAAAGCAAAGAATAAATTTTGCTAGGCTGGTTGCCCTGCTCCTCTTTGTATAAACTGGGGCCTTCCTCATTTCTGGGTCACCCGTCCCTGCCTTCATGTGAACTGGGCCCTCTCCAGAGCAAGGGAGGGCTCTGTCTGCATCCACCTCAGAACAGGACTCACTGCTACCACCTCAGCCAACTTATGATGGTGTAGAAGCAGAGACACCCCTCTGTATAGGTAACTATGTTCCATCTATTTTTGCCCCCTGTGTAGGGAACAAATGCCTGCCTAAGCTCAAGTTTCAAACCTATCAATGCAGCTTCTCCCACTCCCATTCCTTTGCCTCTGTCATTTCATCTATCCCTTCATTTATTCATTCCCTTCCCCCTTGATGCATTACAGATCCCATATTCACTATATTCTCCTTTCCACTCCATCATTCATCCTCCCTTTGCTTTTATCTTCTCTCTCACTTCACACATCTGTTAAACTTGAGCTCTCATGGTCTTTGTTCACCACACAAAAAAGTGAGGGAGAGGGAGGAGTGAGAAGGAAGGGGGGAGCTGTAGGAGCTCCCAAACCCCCAACAGGCTATAAGCATCAAAACATGGGCTCTCTTCCTTCCCAGTCCACCCAGAGTGCACCAAACCCAGTGGCTGGTCCTCCCCAACTTTTTTTTTTTTTTTGGGGGGGTGGGGGGGTGGGGGGGGAGGTAAATCAAAGTGGAGATTCTGACCTCATCATGTGATTTCAGGAGTTAGGACCCCAACCTGGCTCTGTAGTACCTATGCCTTAATCCAACGGTTCTCAACTTTCAATACCGTGATCCCATTTTACACAGAAGAAAACAAATTCTGGAACCCAGGAACACCGCCCCATGTAGTCAAAGAAATGGTGGGTGGTTGTGATCCCCTTAAAATTCTC
Source organism: Natator depressus (assembly GCF_965152275.1). Classification (NCBI taxonomy): domain Eukaryota; kingdom Metazoa; phylum Chordata; order Testudines; family Cheloniidae; genus Natator; species Natator depressus. Next base: position 40,503,155 of record NC_134234.1, read on the forward strand.
CTCTAGGCTGAGAACACATGCTTTAATCCTGGATTCCAGACCTGACTCCCAGACAGCACTCAGTCCCCTGCCAGCCTTAACTAAAAAGCTCACACCATTATCAAGCTTCCTCTGAGGGAGTGCCACTGAGGGCTGGGAGCAGAAATGAGAGAGGCAAGGTTATGGGAACCCTGTAGAAAGCACTGAACAGTGTCAGCTCCTACCTAACACTAAGGAGTTCACAACTGACTTTGGCACTTGAATGCTTTTCCTACTTTGAGAAAGGATGGTCTCATGGTTAAGGCAGATGAATGCTGCTGTGAAGAACTGGATTCTACTCCTTCCTTGCCAGAGTTCCTATGTAATATTGGGCAAGTCACTTCAATCAAGCCTTTTACAATCACTCACTCATTGTGTGTTCCTCATGCCTGACTTTGAAACCCTGGTGTCTGATTTGCAGAAGTGCTGAGCACTCGCAACTGTAACTGAAGGCAAAGGGAGCTCTGCTTTGAGCGTAATTATGAAGTGCCATGTAATGCTGAGTATTCTAAAAAATCAAGGCCTACGCACCTCAAATTTAGTATATACTTTTTACCTTACTCTCTCTGTGCCTCAGGTCCCCATCTATAAAATGGGAATAATACCCCTTAATTTTAGAGAGGTATTGTAAAAATAAATTCACTAATATTTGTGAAGCACTTCAGATACTATAATGATGAGCACCACAGAAAAGCCAGTGAGGAAGTTAATAATTTTGCCTTCAGAGCAGAGTTTGAACAGTAGTAATAAGGCATAGGGCCACACATCGAACATCAAGCAGAAAACAAAATACTGAATAGTTGCTTGTTAAGAGAGCACTGTCCATTTTGTGCACTGAATGAGGCAAGGATTCTGTGTGAAAAAAATCATGTAATTAAATAATGCAATATTAACATAATGCATACGCACAAAGGGGGTGGATTAAGGTTGCATGTGCAACTTTAATTCTGGCATTTTAAAACGTGCGTGCGTGACTTAGCAACGGTAATAATGTTCTTTTAACACAATACATATGTATTACACACAAAAAACTACTTCGTGTCAGTCTACAAAAGGATAAAACTTTCAAGAATTTGCTGCTTTACAGCTTCTAGCTCCAAGCAAGGCTTTGAAATGTATCACTTTCTCCAAATTCTACATGCTTTTAGATGTTTAAAATTACACCATTTTAATATTCTTTTACAACATAACTATGTTGGCATTTGATTTTTTCAACCCTAAACAGCTAATTCTGCAAAAGTAAATAGCAGTGTAGAAATCCTCATTATGAGATTGGGAGGGGGGGGGGAAAGGCAGAGTTAATTCTTCCTAAACACCTGGTAGTTGAGAGGCACGGGGAAGGAGAGCACATTTCAGTACAATATAAACTTGGGGGGCTCACATAGCTGGGCTGACAAGCACCGACAGGCTGATTCTCCTCTACATTATACCAGTTTTGTTTGGTGACACTTCACTGGAGTTACAGAAGCATAAAACTGGTGTAAAAGTGGAGAATCAGGTCTGGAGTCTACGTAGTCCAGAACATGGTGGTTATGTCATAAAAGGAGAAAAACTGCAAATTATATAGTTTATGTGCAAGTATGTACATATTTTTAATAAAATACCTTGCATTTTATGCTAGGGCTTAAAAAATTTTGAATGCTTTAATTCTCACTTTAAGTGCTCTTAGCTGTGGAAAACATTTAGAACAGTACAAATACTCTAACAGGTAATATACTTTGTATTCACTTAATTTTTGGCCCAATATAAAAGACGCAAAAGAAAAATTTGACTTGCATATGCCTGCAGTTTACCTCTCTCTCCTTTCCACTAATGTTACTAGCAACTGAACAGTGTCATTTGCAAGGTCCTGCTCAGAACTCCACACTGCCAGGTTACTGATTACTTTTTCTAAGAGGTAACCCACAATCCACTGGGAACCCTCTGTGTCTGCACCAAATGCTGTATTAAATGGTAGACTTATCTATAAGAAAAAGAAAACAATTAAATGAGTGCATTTTATAAAAAGTCAAAATAGTAACTCATTTTCAGACTTTCACAGTCCTTGCTTACTTAACGTACAAAAGTTATGTTGACAAAACGGAAAAAGTATCAGAAAAAATAGGTAGGAAACCAAACTTACCTCTCACTCTTTGACAAAAAAACAGGAAACAATATCAATTTTGTTATAAAACCCTATTTTAAGTATCCTTACATCTATCCTTCAACACCACCTTTTAAAAGAAAGGTTTCCCATGTATGCAATGTTGTTATAGCTGTGTTGGTCCCATGAATTAGAGACAAGGTTGGGACCGACCACCTTCTGTTGGCGAGATACAAGCTTTTGAGCTCACTCTTCTTACCTGAAAAAGAGCTCTGTGTAAGCTCAAAAGCTTGTCTCTCTCACCAATAGAAGTTGGTCCAATAAAAGATATTACCTCACCCACCTTGTGTCTTTTACATTTCCCATGCACAGTTCAAGGTGGCCATGAAGGAATTCCTGCAGTTCTTCAGAACTGAAGACTCTAATACTGAGGGCTGGCCTACTCTACCTCCTAGGTCGATGTAACTTATGTTGCTCAGGGGTGTGAAAAAGAAACACCCCTGTATGACATAAATTACGTCAACCCAAGCGCTATCCATATCGGCGCTATGTCGGCAGGAGACGCTCTCCTGCTGACATAGCTTCTAGCTCTCTCTTGCGGAGGTGGAGTAATTATACAGACGGGAGAGCACTCTTCTGTCAGCATAGCACATCTTCACCAGACATGCTACAGGAGTGCAGCTCCAATTGCTCCCTGAATTTGTTCCATTTGCTTCTTTTTATTGAGGGGGGGGGAAGGAGAGCAGAGAAGAGGATTCAAGTGTGACGTTGTACCCCATAATGCTTTATAGAAATATGCTTATGAGTGTAAATATGACATAACTGGAATGTGTTTTATGCTAGATATGCTATGTAACATATCTCTGCAAAGGTTACAATCTACTGGATATATTCATCCTATTTGTATGCATGTATCATTTTTGTATTCAAAGTTATGAATATTGGCTATGTACTTGTTTGATTTTAAGTAGCTCAGGGAAGCAGTTGGTCAGCTTCTTGAGAAAAGACTATTTTCAGTAAGTGCCCAATCAAGAAACACTTAAGCTAACAATGAAGTTTAAAAGACACCAATCCACAACTGAACTTTCCTGGGAATGTGGCGTCGGCCTGTAAAAAAATCTGAGTCATGCATGGACATGTGACTTGTCCATGTGACTCCAGAACTCCATCTTGCAGGTGGATTCTGCATAGGAGAGGAGAAGGGGTTTCCACCCACAAGAGAGAGTCTATTTAAGCCCCTGGGGAAACCCCTTCATTTTGTCTTCAGCTGGCTGAAGAGGTAGCTTCTCCACCCCCAAAGGATATCTGAAAGAAACTGAAACAAAGGACAGGAACTACATGGGTGTGAGTGATTGCTAGAGCCAGACCAGAAGGAGGCTAGTCTGTAAAAGAAGCTTATTGGAACGTCTCTGAGGGTGAGATTTCATCTGTAATCACTTTCTTACTGTATTAGGCTTAGACTTGTTTGTTTTATTTTATTTTTCTTGGTAATTTGCTTTGTTCTGTCTGTTATTACTTGAAACCACTTAAATCCTATTTTTTTAATTTAATAAAATCACTTTTTTACTTATTAATTAACCCAGAGTATGTATTAATACCTGCGGGGGGGGTATGGGGAAGAGCTGTGCATCCCTCTCTATCAGTGTTATAGAGGGCAAACAATTTAGGAGTTTACCCTGTATACGCTTTATACAGGGTAAAACTGATTTAGTTGGGGTTTGGACCCCACTGGCAGCTGGGTATCCGAGTGCTGGAGACAGGAACACTTCTTAAGCTGTTCTCAGTTAAGCCTGCAGCTTCTGGGGGACATGGTTCAGACCTGGGTCTGTGTTTGTAGCAGGCTAACGTGTCTGGCACAGCCAGGCAGGACACTGAAGTCCCAAGCTGTCAGGGAAAACAGGCTCAGAGGTAGTCTCAGCACATCAGGTGGCAGTCCCAAAGGGGGTTTCTGTGATCCAACCCGTCACACCAAGTACATAAAAGACTGTTACAAGGAGAAAAATTGTTCTCCTTCACCTCTAAGGATAGGACAAGCAATGAGCTTAAATTGCAGCAAGGGCAGTTTAGGTTAGACATTAGGAAAAACTTCCTGTCAGCGTGGTTAAGCACTGAGTCTGGAATAAATTGCCCATGGAGGTTGTGGAATCGCCATGGTTGTCGATTTTTAAGAGCAGGTTAGACAAACACCTGTCAGGGATAGTCTAGAATAGATAATACTTAATTCTGCCATGAGTGCAGGGGACTGGACAATATGACCTCTTGAGGTCCCTTCCAGTCTTATGATTCTCTGATTTCATATTCAAGTTCTGGTGCAATAATATCTGACTCCCTTGAAATTCCAAGTATTCAAATTTTATGTTCTCTGGAAGAATAAAGTTTCTGAACATTGAATCTCAGGAATTTGATAATTTTGCATGGGGGGGCTCTGGACCCCTGGGTCCTGTGGGCATGTTCAATTTCAAATTCCCATCTATTTTCAAGTTTCAGCACTAGTTTTCAGTAAAAGAATTTGTCTCATCACCTTCAGAGACCAATATTACACACAAATTAAGATGGATACAAATGGATTTTTTTTTTAAATAGGAACATCAGTATTTGTAATTTAAATTAAATATAGATTTACTCAAATTAAATTTGAATTTGACACACTATGTTAAGGGCTAAACTTGTACCCAAAAATAATATTAAGCAATACATGTTTGCTGCCAAGTTTTAAAGAAAGTGAAACCCCTGAACTGGTGGAAGTTACTGGCTAAGACCTGGAATCAGAGTCTGATGAAGTGCTAAACCAGCTCTTCTGTGGGTACAGAGAGAATACTTTCTTCATTTCAGTTTATTCAACTAGTTCAGTTCAATGACTAGTTCATTCAAAGTTAAGAAACCGACTGAAAAAGCAGGAAAGCTTGTTTTCTTCTTCTAACCTATGAATAAGAACTAGGTGTGAGAGGATGAGGTCTACTATACTAAAATCTCAAAAGGATGTGGTGACCAGAAGCAGTCAATTCAATTAAGTAAACTACAGATAATACTTCCTTTGTTTAATAAATCAGTTTTAAATGCAAAACATGTTTTGATAACTTTTCTTATGTACTTAGCACATTTAAGGTTATTTTATTTAATTTTAAAAAATGCTGTTTTTGTTCTCCATCCAAGTACAGCTTGACAGAAATCACAAGAAACAAATCAATCATCTAGCCAAAAAGAAATACATCATTCACCACTCTTATAATAAAAAACAATGTAAAAATTAAGATTCTGAATAAATGTAAGCTATATAATTGCTTAAATAATGGGTATAGATCAGAGGTGGGCAAAAACTATGGCCCGTGGGCCATATCCGGCCCCTGGGACCCTCCTGGCCAGCCGCTTAGCTCCTGGCCCCTCCCCTGCCGTTTCCCCTCCCCCGCAGCCTCAGCTCACTGCGCCGCTGGCACAATGCTCTGGGCAGCGGGGCTGTGAGCTCCTGGGGCAGCGCAGCTGCAGAGCCCGGCCTGACCCGGTGCTCTGTGCTGCACAGTGCCATGGCTGGCTCCAGCTGGACAGCGCAGCTGTAGCGCCGCCAGCCACTGGTGCTCCAGGCAGGGCAGTAAGGGGGCAGGGAGGTGGATCGAGGGCAGAGGAATTCAGGGGTTAGGGTGGTGGTCAGGAGGCAGGGGTGTGGATAGGGGGCGGGGCGGTCAGGGGGCGGGGAACGGGGGGGTTGAATGGGGGCAGGGGGGGCAGCCAGGAAGGAGGGGGTGGCGGGGGGCAGTCAGGGCAGGGATTCCAGGGGTAGGGCGAAGCAGTGGTTGGATGGGGCAGGGGTCCCGGGCGGGGACGGGGGCAATCAGGAAGGGGGGGGGGTTGGATGGGGCAGCGGGGGACAGTCAGGGGCAGGGGTTCCGAGGGCGGTCAGGGAGAAGGGGTGGTTGGATGGGGCAGAGGTCCCAGGGGGCAGTTAGGAATGAGAAGAGGAGTTGGATGGGGTGGCAGGGGGCAGTCGGGGGTGGGGGTTCCAGGGGTGGTCAGGGGACAGGGAGCAGGGGGCGAGAAGCGGGGGAGGGGATGGGGGGGGTAAGGGCCGGGCCACGCCTGGCTGTTTGCGGAGGCACAGTCTCCTCTAACTGGCCCTCCATACAATTTCCGAAACCCAATGCGGCCCTCAGGCCAAAAAGTTTGCCCACCCCGGTAGAGATATATTGTATCCTCCTGGTTCACAAATTTTTTTTTTTTTTTTAGTAAAGGCTACATTTAGTTGCAAATCAACATGTTCTAATGGTTCCCAACCAATAAGAAGAGGAGGTTACTTACCTATAACTACAGGTTCTCCCAGATGTGTGGTCCCTATCTTTATTCCAATCATGGGTGCGCATGCGTGCCATGTTCTGGAGCTAGAAGGTTTTCATAGCAGTGTCCATTGATCTGCATGTGCATCAAGAGTCCTCGTTCTCCCAGCAATGCCTCTTCAGTGACCCTCTTAACACCAAGTACACCAGCTCGCAGCAAAGGGGATGGAGAGCGGGTATTGGAATAGGGACCACATATCTCAAAGACCCTCCAGTGGTAGCAATTATATAGCTTACATTTATTCAGAATATTATTTTTATGTATTCCAATGTGGGTGAGTAGCAAGTAGTAATCAACATGGAGATGGAAATGCAGCCTGTAGAATCTTAATTTTTATGTATTCCAGTTGTGGGTGAGTAGCAAGTAGTAATCAGCATGGAGATGGAAATGCAGGCTGTAGAACAGCATGTTCGCAGCCGCTCCTTCAGCGACGGCATAGCACAGTGGTCCCCAAACTTTTCAGGGACATGCCCTTCCTTACCTCTGTACATGCCCTCCATCCTGGGAGGCGGGGCCGGGAGCGGGGCCATGGGATGCAGAAAGGGGTAAGGGGGCCGAGGCTGGGGCCAGGAGCAGAGACCCAGGCTCAGGCGGGGGGTGGGATGTGGCGCAGGGCTGTGACTGGGTCCGGGGCAGAGCTAGGGCCGGAGCGGGATGGGGTGGCGCTCCCTCCCCACCTACCATGGGGGCTGGCCTGGGCCCTGCTGCAGCCCCCATGAATGTTCCTTTGTGCCCCTTAGGGGGACGAACCCCAGAGTTTGGGGACAACTGGCATAGCAGGGGGTGAATATGTGAATGAATTGCCATGTCGCTGCTTGACAGATGTCCTGCCAGGAAATGGCTGCTAGGTATGCCAAAGTGGTAACTTGTGCTTGCATAGAGCGTGCTGTACTTGTATCCACTGGCTATACGTTGGAGTGTGTGTAGCACGTCTGGATGCACCCGGAGACCCATTTCACGATTCACTGGGAAGAGACAGCTTGGCCCTTGGACTGGTCTGCAACTGGTACAAACAGCTTCGGTGATGCACGAAAGGCATGGGTCCTCTGGAGATAAAAGGCTAAGGCACGTCGGATATTGAGGGAATGAAGGGTAGCATCTGCATGGGAGGCATATGGCTTCGGACAGAGGACAGGGAGGTGAATGGACTAATTGAAGTGGAACTCCAACACCACCTTTGGGAGGAAGTTAGGGTGCAGTCGCATGGGGACTGTGTCCTTCTGAGGGCAGTTCTATATTACTGGTTAAGTCATCTAACTTACATCGCTCAGGGGTGGGAAAAAGCTCCCCTCCCTGAGCAACACAAGTTTTGCGCGGCCCACACCAGCGCTATGCCAGCGGGAGACACTCTCCCACTGACACAGCTTACGCTTCTCACTGAGGTGGAGTATTTATGCCAATGGGAGAGAACTCTCCTGTCGGCATAGCGCATCTTTACCAGACACACTGCAGCTGCGCTGATGCAGCACTGTAGTGTAGATGTACCCTGAAACACAGTATGGGGCGGGGCGTCAGCCATCATGGCTGCCAGTTCACTGACTCGTCAAGCAAAGATAACCAAGAAGATTACCTTCATAGAGAGATGAGAGAGGGAGCACGTTGCCAGCAGTTTAAAAGAGGGCTTTATGAGAGCAGATAGGACTAGATTAAGATCCCATGGACCAAACAGATGGTGGTAGGGTGGATAAATACTGAGGCGCCATCCACTGGAGGGAGGAAGCACTAAGTGCTGCCAGATGGCCCAGAGGGAGCAGATGGTGAGGCTCACCGTCTTGAGCTTGAGTAGGTAATTGAGGATGATGGGAATGGAAATCTCACCAAGATGGTGGTGATGGCAGTAAGACCAAGCAGTGAAATATTTCCATTTAGCCCGGTGGCATGCCGTGGTGGATGCCCTCCTGCTTTGAGTAAGAATGTAGCATACTGGGGTAGAGCATGCTTTGTCTAGCCTCAAGCTCTATCCAAAAACTAGGCCATAAGGCAGGGGTGGACAAACTCTTTGGCCCAAGGGACACATCTGGGTATGGAAATTGTATGGCGGGCCATGAATGCTCATTAAATTGGGGTTGGGCTCTGGGAGGGGGTGTGGGCTCTGGGGTGGGGCCAGAAATGAAGAGTTCAGAGTGCAGGAGGGAGCTCTGAGCTGGGACAGGGGGTTGGGGTGCAGGGAGGAGGTGAGGGCTCTGGCTGCAAGTGCGGCCTCTCGGGTGGGACTAGGGGTGCAGGAGGGTGCTCCGGGCTGGGACCAAAGGGTTAGGAGGGTGGGAGTGGGATCAGGGCTGGGGCAGAGGGTCGGGATGCAGGCTCCGGGTGGCGCTTACCTCAAGCCGCTCCCGGAAGCGGCAGCACATCCCATCTCCGGCTCTTACGTGGAGGCACAGCCAGGCAGCTCTGCACGCTGCCCCATATGCAGGCACCACCCCTGAAGCTCTCACTGGCCGTGGTTCCCAGCCAATAGGAGCTGCTGGGGAAGTGCTTGGGGCGGGAGCAGTGCACGGAGCCCCTGGCTGTCCCTACGCGTAGCAGCCGGAGGGGGAGCATGCCACTGCTTCCGGGAGCTGTGCGGAGCCACAGCACACGTGGAGCAGGGCAAGCCCACAACCTCACTCACCAATGGGAGCTCAAGGACCTGATTAAAATGTCTGAAGGGCTGGATACGGCCCCTGGGCCGTAGTTTGCCCACCCTTGCCATAAGGTGAAGCGGGTTCGGGTTGGGATGCCAGACTCGCCCCTGATGTTGGCTGAAGAGGTCTAGGAGAGTTCGGAGGCAGAGAGGTGCCCAGGTGGAAAATCTGAGACGGTCTGAGAACCAAAACTGGTGTGGCCAATATGGGGCTATGAATATGACAGTGACATGGTCTTGTTGAATCATGCAGAGGACTTGTAGTAGGAGGGCAATGGGGGGAAAGGCACAGCAGAGGTCTCCAGTCCAGGACAGGAGAAGTGTGTCACTTTGGGAGTCCTAGCTCAGGTCTCCCCTGAAGAAATAGACAGGCAACTTGCAATTCTTGCGAGCGGCGAAAAAAATCCCAGCAAGAGGTGCCCCAGATTCAGAATAGGTAGCAGAGAGCAGGGTCATGCAGCTCCCACTCATGGTTGTGGTGGAGAGCTCTGCTGAGTGCATTTGGCCATGGAATTTTGGATGCTCGGCAAGTACATAGCCTGGAGCATGATATGATGGTGGATGCACTAGTTCCACAGGTGTATTGACTCTGCACAAAGGGATGGAGACCAGGCACCTCCTACTTTGTTGATGTAGGTGACAAGCTGCTATATTGTCTGAGAGGAGCTGCATATGCTGTGATTGGATCAGAGAAAGAAATGCCTGGCAGGCTAGGCAAGCTGCTGAGAGCTCCTGAACACTGATGTAGAGCCTGGCCTCTTGCAGTGTCTAAATACCCTGGGCTGTGTGTCGGTGGAGATGCTCCCCCCAGCCCGCAAGGGAGGCATCTGTTGTGATGGTGGCCTGTGGGGTGGGGGTGGTGAAAGGGCTACTGATTATGACATTGGAAGGGTCGGTTCACCAGGTGAGGGAGGCCAGAACTGTCCGAGGAACCACAACCCTGGCGGTCACATGATCTCCTTGGGGTCTGTACATGGAGAGGAGCAAGATTTGTAGGCAACGCATGTGTAGATCTGTATGTGGTGTCACAAAAGTGCAGGCTGCCATATGGCTGAGGATGGAGAGGCAATGGCATACTACGATGCAAGGGGCACAGCGGAGCGTTGTCACTAGGGCTGTCAGCGTTGAAGAGGTCTGATGGAAGGAAGGCACGAGCCACAATTGGGTCAAGCTGCGTGCCAATAAAGTTGATCGTCTGAGTAGGGAAGAGCGCTGACTCCTCCTCATTGATGCAGACACTTAGAGGGGCCAGGAGAGCGCGAAGAATGGAGATGGCAGAGGTAAGCTCCTGTCGGGAGAGCACGATGAGGAGCCAGTCATCAAAGTAGGGGCATGCCGAGTAGCCAAGGCAGCGCATGTGAGCCATCATGACCACAAAGACCTTCGTGAAGACTCATGGAGCTGTCACAATGCCGAAGGGGAGGACTCAGTATTGATAGTGGTGTTGCCCCATCTAGAAACAAAGGAATATCCAGTGGCCCAGGTGGATGTCGATGTGGAAGTATGCATCATTCATATCAAGGGCTGTAAACCAGGCCTCAGGGGGGAAGAGAGGGGATAACAGAAGCCAGCATCACCATATGGAACTTGGATTCTTGGATAAAAGGTATTTAGGAGATGAAGGTCAAGAATGGGGCGGCGCTCTCCGCCCTTTTGGGAATGAGGATCTATGGGGAGTAGAAGCCTCTGCTTAGTAGGGAGGTGCCACAGGCTCTATGGCACCCTTCAGGAGAAGGGCATCGACCTCTTGTTGTAGAAGGTATTGATGGGAGGGGTCCCCTGGAGGCTTTTGGGTGGGGGGGCTCTGGAGGGGGAATGAAAAATTCTATGGTGTTTCCTTGGTGGATAATCTCCAGTACCCAATGGTCCATGGTGATCTTGCCCCAACTGTGGGTGAACAGGGCAAGGCAGCCCCCAAAGATGATGTGTGGGGCCACAGGTGGCAATGGGGAGAGTTTGCAGCTCTTGACCGACACATCAAAACTATGCCCTGGGTTGTTTTTTGGTGAGAACTGAGGAAGCGGTTGCAACAGAGGTGGAGTGACCGGTGGCACTGGCGTGGGGGTTCCTGGTGCCACTGGTAGTATGACAGGTAGGGCATACAGCTTCCTCCGGAGAGGAGGAAGAGGCTGTAGGGACCAGCAATACTGGCTCAACCTCCACCTCGGAGCCTGATGGTCAAAGGAGCCGGGGCAGATTGGTATGAGGCCTGGGAGAGAGGGTACGGAGGGCGGTAGGTGTCCAAGGGTAGCCAATGGGGCCAAAGAGTAGAGAGCTGGGTGTGCAGCAGGCCTCAGGGGTATCGGTGCCACATCACCAAGGCCAGGTCATAAGCAGGAGGTTAAGGTGGGCAGGCAGTAGCGAGAGTCAGACCTACGCTTAGATATCAGAGAAAAGATTGGCTCCGGTTCAGAAAAGCCCTCGGAGTCTGAAGATGCCTCTTGAAATGGGGGAGCAGACGGTGTGGCCAGATCACGGTGCAACACAGGCATGGCCCTCTCCAGCAGGAGCAGGACTGGCTCATTCACCAGAGTGGGGATCGCATGGGTGAGTGATGGGTCAGAGAGCAGTGATGAAGGTGGGTCGGGCAGCTCCAGCTCTTCCGTGGAGAGAAGGGGCTCCAGACAGCCAGGGGTCCACGCAGTATCCCTGGTGGCAGCAGAAGATTGCGGTGGAGTCTTCACAGCTGGAGCACAAAGGTCATGCACAAAGGTCATGGAAGCGATGGGGGGATGGGCAGCAAGCATGGAGGAGACGGCACAGAGCGGGGCACTGATGGTGCCGCTGGATCAGTTTTCTTCTTTGCCTTATCCTCAAGGCAGGGAAGCTTTGGCGCCGGTGCAGTGGGGTCGGCACGCGACTTCTCACCCAAGAAGCTTGGGGCGGAAAGGCTGTGCTTAGAAGCAGCCCTCAATAGGGACTTGTTTCTGTGCCTAGGAGAGTGCTTCCTACTCTCATGCCTGGGACCGTCGGGTCCAAGGCAAGAGAAGTGGTGGCATGGAACCCGCCAGTTCCAATGGTCCCAGATCCGAATGGGCATGCAGCCTCATGGCCTCCTCCATGAGGTGCTTTCTCAGGCAAAGCTGTCATGCCTCTCGAGTCCATGGCGGAAAAGCCTTACTGATGGCACAGCGATACAGGCTTCCCCGAGGCAGTACAGACAACACTGGTGCTCATCATTCACGGAGAACAAGCGAGGCCAGGAAACACAGTTCTTAAACTGCAGATTGTGGAGCATAGTCCCCAGGAGGGACCCTGCATGACCCCAACCGGGGAAACTATTACTAATGAACTATCACAACTACATAAAACTATGGAAAACTATCTACACTACAAAAACAACAAAGTAGTACTATATACAGGAAGAGTAAAGGCTATCTTAGTGTAAAGACGAAGATCGCAGAGGACCAGGATTCTGACTCCAGCTATGCGGCAGTAAGAGGGAACTGAAGAGATGTTGACCAACACGGCCTATCATAACCTGTGCTGGGAGCATGAGGAAGCGCACTGCGCACGTGCGGGTCAATGGACAAAAACCTTCCGGGTCCAGTCCTGACACGCGTGCACTTCATCAATCAGAGAAGAATCAGTCTTTCTTTACAAAAATAACTAAAAATATAAACTACTGAAGACTAAGAAGGAGCCTTCAGTATCCCAAATTTCACTAAGGATGATCCTCTGAGAATTTTAATATCCCTGATTATTTCAGCAACAGAAGCTATAAAAATGCAGTCACTCTGCCCTCCTTAGTCAGTGCAGGCCAGCGAGTCCTCTACTATTGATCTGTAGTTCAATTGTGTCGACAGGCTCCAATCAGCATCAGAGCTCCATTGTGTTTGTCCTGTTCAAACAACATATAAGACTGTCCATGCCACAAGCATTGCCAATGAAAAAACGGGTGAGGTAATATCTTTTATTGAACCAACTTCTGCTGGTGAGAGAGACCTGAAAAAGAGCTTCGTGTAGGCTTGAAAGCTTGTCTCTCTCACCAACAGAAGTTGGTCCAATAAAAGATATTACGTCACCCACCTTCTCTCTAATATCCTGGGACCCACACAGCTACAACTACACTGCATACTGAAATAGTAACAATGTGGACATGGGTATGGAACATAATGGAATGGGGAGGGCGAAAAAATGACTAACAGGAACGTAAGATCACACAATTTGGACTCTTCTTAGGTTCTGGGGGTCCCTCCCCATCCCTGCTTTTTTAAAAAAAATCCAACTAAGTGAATAAGAAATATTAATGAATCTCTATCAGGCCAGCTGCCTAGCCATTATCATTAGGTCATTTACTGTGACTATTACAGTGGAGATTAATCTCAAGAGATTTGAAGACAGTAGTGGCTCAGATAGCTTATTTGGAGAAGATATTCCATCAAGTGACAGCATGGAGGATGTCTGCCTGCTATCTCAAAGCCTACAAAATGGCATTTAAAAATCACAAAAATTATTTTTAAGTTATGAGCGTAGCTATTTCCTCTTAGAAAAAAAAATTAAATAGAAAACACTAATTTTTCAGGCTATAACTATATACACTAAATTCTAAAACAAAACACAGCTGGAGGTTTAAAACAAACTAACATCCACTTTCATACAGTAGTGTTAGTGTTATATACTCTACAGTCCATTAATGCAATCAAAATTGCAGTTAAAGTCTTACCTGGTCATACAGTTTTTCATCCACTAGGAGATAGGTTTTTGCCCAACGCTTAAGAAACCATACAATATCTTTTCCCATTTGTGGACTCAGAAGGTGTGTTAGATCCGCCCTTATTGCTCGAGATTCTACTTCTGAAACTCTTAGAATAGCAGATAATAACCTGCAGATATGAAGTATAATTAAGATACTTGACTTTGGGTTTTGGTGGATTTTTACCTTTTGGGGTTTAAACAGGGTCAATTACCCAAGCAGGGTGGCATGGCCACAATAAAGATTTCCATTCTTCATGGAATTGGGTGGAAGAAGCAAGACATCACCAAGTATTTCCTCTTTCTATGGATGGAGTGTAAGCACCCTCAGGATATTCTCTCTTTATACATGGATGGTGGGATGGGACAGAGATGCTAGAATATCCTAGTCAAGTCCAAGAGAATGCATTTGAAATTGGACTCTGAAATCTCTGCAGCAGGAAGAATTCTCTCCAGTACTCTGACATCAGGGGAAATGGGAAATATTACAATTGGAACACTGCCTAAAGGACTTTAAAAGCTTTTACTGAGACATCAGTATTTCCCCTCTCCCTCGCATTACTACCTATAAACTTTGGACAGTCTCAGGAGCATGTGCAAACTAAATCAAATCAAATACTGAAAGTAAATTATCTATTTTTGTTACTGTACAGTGTATATACTTCCTCCCCCTCAACCATATCCCTGATAGACCCTAGCGACTCTCTTCCGTTAGAATAGATTTTATTCCCTATTCCACTGGACACACACAATTGGACAGTATTGCTGCTTCTTTTTTTTGCCAGCTAGAGGGAGGGATCATCAAGGAGCAACATAAAGGTACTCCTTTACCTTTCAAGGACAAAGTATAACACTTCCACATCACTTCTAGGCCTGTCAATCCAGGGACCAAATGAATGGGAATGAAAAGCCATCTCTAGCCTCCTACAGTAGATTAAGGCTGGCATGAGGCAGACACAGAAAACTAATTTTAACCCTGGGTGAAGTAATTTCCACATCCATTAGTGTGCCACATGATCCCCTTAATCTGAACCCTTAAACTCTGAGACTCTGCTTTGAGCCATTGTTTTCCTTTCTTCTTCCTTCTTTCTGCATTAATCCCATCAAGCGGGGTCAGTGCTGAGTCCTCTCCCTCCAAAGTGCTCTGTTCAATGCCATATCCTCTATCACAACACGTTAACATGTCTTCCTTTATGACATTCCACCACTACTTCTTGGGCCGGCCTCTGTCTTTTTCCTTCAGTCTTGATCTGTTGGGATTCTCTTATCCTCATACCTGTCAGGACTGTACTTTACATAACCAAACCATCTGAGCCTGCACTCCCTCATTTTTTTTGATTTATGGGTCTTACTTTAAGCATGTCTTTAACATACACATTCCTCATGCGGTCTTTCTTCTGACTCCACTCACCCATCTTAACATCTGCATTTCTGTTCAACAGATCATTTGCTCATGTTTCTTCTTTGTTGCCCAACACTGAGCACCATACACATCATTCTTCTTCCCAAAAAGGATGGAAATCCCTTCTGAACCCCTTACGCTGGTCCTTAAAATAGGCCAGTAACTGAGTGTCTGAGCGACAGCATTCTTTCCCCACTGAAGGCCAACAAAGTGCTTCTGGAGCAATCCCAGGGACCAACAGTTCATGACAGAAGCAGACAGTCCCATTTAATACTTTGGAAAGCTTGGCAAACGGTCATTTTGTTTATGCATGCTGTAGAAGGCAGTATGCAATTAATCTATATAGTCTTATCTAGAGATTTTAATTCAATGATATTTCAAACATTTAGTCTCATATGTTCAAAAAAAAGAAACACTATTTATTTTGGTTCTTGATATTTACTGGCAAAAGATACTTGTTTCTACAAAGATGTTTCTCCATCTCTACTGCAAACTGAATTCTGCATTTCTTTCCAGGAACTTGCTCCACCTTCCCCTGATCACTACCTACTTACCTGTCCGCTTACTCTAGCTCTCTACTCTTGGGACTCTCCTGAGTCTCTCACAATTTGGAGTTAGAGAAGTAATCACTTTTATTTGTCTTGCCCCATCTTCAATACTTTCCAATCCTACCTTTTCCCATGCCACTGAGTCACCTTTAGCTTAACATTTCACCTTAAGACTGTTACTTTAACCTACAATTGATTTAATTCTTCCTACCTTTTCTTTTCTACCTTTATAGCATTACCTTATTATCCCTGTACTATAACTAATCTGACAGAACATCTACTTCAATTTTAAAAGATATAAAGAGAGATCTCTTTTCCTTTCCCATATTCAACGTTCATGCATTGTTTCCCTTTTTCCAAGATTCATGAGACCATCAATATTCAAGTTTTATCTCCTATCTACCTATATAAATTTGTTTGAGATATTCTGAATGGAAGCTGCTATAGACGGTGTTGTATTCTTACCTAATTACAGAATCAGTTCTGTTGTATCCTGGGATGGAAGAGGCCTTTTCTCCTGGAGATCCCAGGATCTGAAGTGTTGTATTGATGTCAACCTCAGTTGAATGCTTAATGGAATATTCCATTACTTCTGGAGGTATTAGTGGAGTCTCTCCCTGAGTATCATTAGCTAAGAGGTAGCCTAAAGTAGAGAGAGAGAGAGAGAGAGAGAGAGAAAGAAAGTGACCACAAGTTTTTTGCCCTAGATTAAGTTTTTCCATTTTAGGACTTTGCTTTTTAAGTCTATTGGCTTTACAGCAGATGTTAAATGGCATTGGAATCAATCCTGACTAACAGTGCTAAATATATATCTTAATCAATTATGTATTTCAGTACTGTGTGTACAGATGAGAGAAGAGATCCTAAAATTATAACTGGAAGCTACAGATGAAAAGTAATCCCTGAACAAACAAAATACAGAACACATGTTTGCTTCACCTGCAGATACCAGAACTGATGCCTCTGTAGAATAAGAATTTTTTACACTACATTTCTAATAGTTTTTTTTTCTGCAGCCATGTGATAAAATGTCTTAATTTTACAGTTTCAACTCATCTGCACTCTGCCCACTAATCAATCTAAATTGAGATTGCTAACAATCCAAGCCTTTTAGCAGCTTTCAAAAGAATGCCAAACAAACTTACCACAAAAAAAGGTTTCCTTCTTTTCATAGTAAGCGTAGTTCAGGTAGAAGAAGGTATTTAAAAATACAGTATGTCTGATGTCCAGGATAGGCAATATTCATTCCTGGTCTAGAGACAACTGTAATGTCCGATGTACCATAACTCACCAGAACTAGAAATAAAAACTTTATCCCAGGAGGGATAATGGTATGGCTAGTAAACGGTATACCATATTTACATCAAGATCTGGTAATCACTAAGACATCAGACATTCAAAAATCACAAAACCCTGTTTTATTAAACATCTTAAAAGATGTACATTTTTATTCCAATATTTCTGCCACTGTGGCATGGGCATAGTAACTAAGGTAATTTGGTTTTATGAATCAATATAAAAGATAGTACCAATAAAAAGTTTGAAACTTAAAAATGTTTCAAAAATAAATTGCCCTAAAATGTAGCAAAATATGTATGGTGCTGTGTGGTTGCATCAGTGTTTTATTGACACTCTATCTGGGATGATCTGCATAACTCACTCAGGTCTTTGTCACTCCTCAGTAACATGGCCATCAGAAACTCATGCCAGTAAGTTCTTTATGCCATTACATACCTCAGATATTCTCTATTTATGATCTTTCATTGACAGCAAGCTACCTGAATATGGCGACTGACTATACTTAAGAACAAACAGGTCAAAAGTGTATGACAAAATCAGTACAAGCACAGAAAGTAAAATGTCTTCTGTTAACATTTTTCTAAGCATCTTCATAAGAAACAAATTATTTCTATCACAATTAACATAAGGAAATAAGAAAAAGAATCATAAAGTAACCCAGTATCGTTGAAGGGCAAATGATACGTTTGCCTCTATAGTTTGTGAAGTATCTATATGAGACAAAAGATAACGACCGCATACAAATCAATTACAAGGATGAGACATATGGGTTGACTGCAGTTTTGGCAGAGGAGCTCCAGTTTCAGATACAGTATACCAATATTTTATGTGTTTAACACTTCCACTAACCTGTGACTAAAATAAGCCAATGAATATCCTCATACAGGTCATCAAGCACTTTATTGTCAATTGACCCTGATCCTGGTGAGGCAAGTAACTGCTGCTGATGTCTTTGCAACTGACCATGGAGCCTTGTCACTCTGTCTTCTAATAAACTGAAGAAAAACAGTGAGCAAATAACTTTATGTAGTCATTACATAAATTAAGGTTATATTAAAGAATTAAACTCTGCTTAACATGAGATTCTTTTGTTTAAATCATCTGACTGAAGTACAGTACACTTTTATAATTATCTCTTGTACCTTGTAAGAAGAGGTATACAGTGTTCTGCAGCAATTCTTCCTAGCATGCCTACACTGGCCAGCTGGTCAGAGAACTGGTCTCTATCATCTTCCTGCAGTTCGCTTATTTCTTCTTCCTCCCGAGAGGCTACACCATTGGCAGTCTGATATGATTTTAAATAAGTTAAAAGTCATCAATGTATATTATACAAGATATCTACTGTGTTAAGAATATCAGACTATGTAAAGAAGAAAAAAAATCACTTTTCTACATGCTGTTCAATTTTTTGGTGTTCCAGATGGAAAATCAGAAATGTAAGTTTAAGTTTAATAAAATATATGTAGAAGAATTAAGAAAGGAGTTGGTGACTTAATGCCCATGGTTTTCTGGAATCAGGAGTATGACTAGGTCTTACCTCTGAAACAATCACTGAACTCTGAACTCAATTCTCTTATAAAACTGGAATGCAATAATGTAAGTCCAGATATTGAATGAGACTATTTCTAATAAATGGAGGAATTACAGACTGGCCACTGGATGCCAGTGACAGACAAAACATGATAGGAGAAACAGAAGGAGAAAAAAACAGGAGGAAAAAAATCTCACCCTATTTCCCAAACTTTTCTATCTGAATCAGGAGCTCAAACAACATGCAACCTACAATAGGCCAAGTGAAAATGGCTTTAGGTGCATTTGGCTGACCCCACTGATCACACAGAACAGGCTCAATCAATCAAGGAAGAGGCAAAATATACAGTTTGTTCTCAAGGACTAGCTTTAGGCTTGAAATACGTCACCAACATACCAATAAAATTTGCAATAGACAAACTGAGCAAAAAGATTCTAAAATTCAAACACATCACTACTGGCTAACAGACACTAGTTTAGACACTAACCAAGACTGAATTACTACATTTGCTATCTGAGTCACATACACAAGAGGCCAGGAACTCATATTTTAAGCTATGAAGACACTGAAGCTGGATATTTTGTTTGCCAACTTCATACACAAGTCATGACAAAGACAACGTTGGCAGTTCTAGAGATTTTATTGGGAGTCCTACCATGTTTGATGTTTTAAAATCCTAGCTCCTGGAGTCTTGTTATTATGTAAAAATCAGAGCTTTCATTAAGGAAAATGAAAGTTTCCAGCCCTCATTGTTTACAGAGTAAAGGTTGAAAAAGTGAATACTAAAAGCTCAAAAAATCAGAAGTGAAATAAGAACCACCTTAAATTTTTTTTTTTTATAAATCTCACGATTTATAGTAAATCTCTATTTTTGAAAACTCAGGTTGGTAATATTGCAAAGACCCCTTAAGTAACATCATGACTTATTTCCAAGAACAAATACACTACATTTATGGGAAAATGGATTTCAGTGTTAACTGGAAAGTTAAGTATGAAATTGCAGTAGTTGATAAGAAAGAGAGAAGATTGTGTGTCAGAGAAAAGTATCTTTTTGCTGTCATTCTAGAAAGGAGCTGGGAAACTGAATCCAAACCTTAAATCCTCCCGAAGTGCTTTTAAATGCCTCTTTTCTTTATCTAAACTGGCAAATAATTCTCTTTTGGCCACTTCAAAGTTGCAGCTGCTCACTGAAGAGTGCTTTCCTATTTGAAAGTTCCAGCCACTGCTTTGATATTGAACAAGCAGCATTCTGAAATGCCAGCTGTGGCTTTTAAAAGGTTATTCATGGGATAAACGACTTATCTCACAGAAGGACATGAATTAACCTGTGTATACAAGTTATGTCAAGACTGTCTGTTATGAATTCAAGGTCTCTTGTAAAATATTCTTCTCTATACTGAAACTCTTACCACCATCTGTTAGGTATCAAGAGAAACGAAGTAGGTTTATGTGGTATTTTTTGGAAGTGAGGTATCTCAAAGTCCTTTAAATACCATCAAGTTCGATATTACTGTATAAAAATTGGGCAATCATTAATATGCTCAAGATTTACATTCAACAGTCTACATCAGAACCTGTTTTAAGGGACAGAATGTTGGAATGGATTACTTTAGAATCTAAAGTAATTACTTTATAAGGAAAGGATAAAACGTTGGGATTTTCCCATGAAAATGCCATGGAATGTTTAAAATTTCCTCCTGGACAGTTAACACAGAAAGGCTGTACGGACCCTGGTTTACCATTTTATCTAAAAGGACAGTATCTCTACTAAAGCAGTTTCTCCTAGTCTGAGCCCACAGTCCTACTGTGTATCTGATAAGTTTACACATATAAAATACACTTAAAAGGGGACAACAAAATAAGAATTTGGTGGTTAACTACAGAGAGAATTAACAAGCGCACTATCAGGTTTATAATTCCATTGAAGGATTTTTGGTTTCATCAAAATTCCCCAAAAAAGGTAGTAATTTATTTTGTCACTAGACCCAAAGATGGAAGGATAAGAGGTAAGCAAATTTTTCAATTATAGGGCTATTTTATATATTTAATAAAGCCAAGGTTTTAAAAGCATTCTCCACCACTGCTCTCCCCTTATTTTCTCTTTAAGATGAGAGGAAAAAGGCTGTCAAAGAACCCTCTCCTGTGTCAAACTCAGCACAGAGTAATTGCTAATCATGTTTTTTCATCACTACTGCAGACCATGTAAAAAAATTTCTGTTACCTCCTTTAATAGTTACTTAAGTAGTGTATATTTAAGAAATGTTTAATTACTGTATATACTATCAGAGTGCGTATTATTACCCCAAGAACCGCAGATTAAGAACTTACCAAGTTCCTTGTACCATCAGGAGCAGCTAGGTGGCACTGAATATAAGAATTAAAAACCTGAACAGCATGTTGCGTAAAGAAGCCTTTGTGGAAATGTTTGTCATCTTGTACCAAGGTAAGCCAGGATTCCAGCAATTTATCATATGCCTCCATGTATACCATGTCATCTTTGTCAAGCTGTAAGAAAAAGATTACCACCAAACTAAACAAAGCGAAACAAACCAAAATTGCATTAATAATCATAAAGCTTTAACAGATATTCTACACATTTTTATAAACAATTAATATAAAGATCTGAGCTGAATTCAGTTACAACTGCTATAAAAGATACACACAAGAGTTCAAATGGATTCCCTGACATATCACATCACATGACAAGGGCCAGCAAGTTTTCATGCTGGTTATACTTTTTAAAAAACTGGTAATCTAAAAAACAAAGTTAGGAAGATCCTTCCCTGCACCTAAAAGTTTAACATCAAAATCTTCTTCCCAAATTACAACTTTAAAACCTAAAAGATAGGCACATAAATAAGTAACCTGATTTTCAAAGGTGATGTGCACTCACAGCTCCTCTTGATACCAATATTATATTATAATACATAAAATATAATATAATCACACACACATAATTAAGGCTGCGTTTCTGTCACAGAGGTAGCGGATTCCATGACTTCCTGCTACCTTTATGACTTCCTCAGCTACAGTGGCTGGTGCATCTAACCCCGGGGCCAGCTGCTTGAGCATTCCGTGGCCAGCCACACCAGCCGCTGCTGGAGCGGCCCCAGGGCTGGCCACACTGGCTGCTGCTCGGATAGCCTTGGGCAACTGGCCCTGAGGACCGCCCAAGCAGCAGCTGTCGCGGTGGCAGCCGGAGTGGCGGCCCCAGATGCCACCAGAGAAGTAGTTTCCGGGGGCCCTGGAGCAGTGGGCCGCCAGGGGAAGTCAGCCCCCAATGCTGGAGCAGGGGTCCCCTAGAGCAGCAGGGCCCCATGAACAGAGATTTAGTCACAATGGATATTTATAGTAAAAAAGTCATGGACAGGTCACGGGCTGTGAATTTTTGTTTATTGCCCGTGACCAGTCCATGACTTTTACTAAAAATACCCGTGACTAAATCTTAGCCATATATATAATATATAAAATCACACCTTAAATAAAATAAAATAATAAAAAAATAAAAAAGACAGACAAGAAGGTGAAAGAATCCTCTATTCTGGGGAGAAGCACTATTAGGATTTGAATCTTCACAGTACACAATTACAGGTAAACTTTTTTTTTTTTTTTTTTTTTTATAAAAGTGGCGAAGAGTTCTGTGGCACCTTATAGACTAACAGACGTATTGGAGCATAAGCTTTCGTGCATCTGACAAAGTGGGTATTCACCCACGAAAGCTTATGCTCCAATACGTCTGTTAGTCTATAAGGTGCCACAGGACTCTTTGCTGTTTTTACAGATCCAGACTAACACGGCTACCCCTCTGATATTTTTTTATGTTAATTCAAAACAAGTCATCAATCTTGGAGACTAAAAATGGCAGGGATCATTCCACAAAACCACACACACAATAGATAACTGAAAGTGCAGGTAATATGAACATACATTTGAGAGTAACGATCAAAATACTGGAGTGGAGGTTACCATTTACAATTATACACACAAAAGAATAAAATGCCACAAGATGGAAGGGGGAAAAAAGGGTCTCAAAATGAAGTTATTATGCAGCAGGACAGATGAGGAGCCTTTGTCCGAAAAGTTTCTATAACACTATTGGATCAAATCATTATTATCCTGAGGCTGAATTTAAATAATAATGTTTAGTAAATATATCCAAATGTCACATAGCTGCCTTGCTAAAGTCCAGTTGGAAAAACAGTGTAAGTGTACTGCTGCAAGACCAGCTTTTTAATAAATGGTCCTTATCATGACCTTTGAGCAGGAGGCCTACCATGGTATAATAATTTGGTATAGTAAAACATAATGACGATGTCTTCATAAAATAAAAAGTTAGTGACTATGGCCTTAACTCTGCTCCAGATAAAAGCTTAGTGACTTTTAACAGCAGGCTTGTAGTGAAAGTCCTCACTGTGATGGACATGTGGGGCAAGGAAAAAAAAAGTTGGGATGACCAATCAAGATGGAAACATTTTAAGACCCTTTTGCAGCACCATACTATCTTCAAGGTGATCATACTTTCGAAATCAAAAACCAAGACATTCATAGATGCAACCATAGAAGGGCGGGGGGGGGGGGGGAAGTCAGGAGGAAGAAGGGAAGAAAGAAGAATTTTATTCAACATAAAAAAGACAAAATTGGGAGAGAGAAAGCATAGTAAACCAGGGCTGGCCCAAGGCAAATTTCTATCCTCATCGCACATTTTATCCTTTCCTTCTAAAGTAATTTTTAAAGTGTGGTTACTTATTACATCATTGTGCATTTACCTTTTCTATTATGTAAAAACTTGTTAAAATTTACTGTTTCCCTTGCATTAGTTCTTTTTACGTAGGCCTTGCCTATACTGCCACTTTACAACGCTGCAACTTTCTTGCTCGGGGTGTGAAAAAACACACCCCCAAGTGCTGCAAGTTTCAGCACTGTAAAGTGGCAGTGTAGACAGCGTACCAGCGATGGTAGCTACTCCTCTCGTGGGGGTGTTTTTTTTTTTTTTTTTATAGCGCTGGCTACACAGCCACGTTAAAATGCTGCATTGCTAGTGAAGACATACCCTTACTCTTCACTCTTCTCCTCCTTCCCTCTAACATACAACTATCTTTTCCCAGTCTTTATTTTCCATTCAATATCATTTTTCTACATTGCATAATAACTGTTCTCTCTCTCGCCCTCTATCTTTTTTCCCCCAAAATATGTTAGATATTCCTCCAAGTTTCCAATCTCTCCCCACTCTCCCTCTAGTGCTCTTCTCCTGTGGACACTTGTGGAGTGGACATTTTTAGTGTCACCAAAAATAGCTATACAAAAAGGAAAAAATACCCTTTTTTGAATATGTTGGTGTGACTACTGCCAACATCTGATTCAGTGACATGCGTCTCTCTTGGACTGGAGGATTTTTTCCAGTAACTTTTAGTGTTCTGAATGAGTCATAAAACACAAACAGGTGTCATTAATACAGTATTCATTTTGAACAAAAAAAGCATCTATGCTCATTCGAATTTTCACTCCAAACACTGATCACAATGAACACTCGTTCTGCTGGACGTCGTCGTGAACACAGTGTAAATTTAACACTATACAGGAATAAGTCTTGAATTACATCTGACTGATTAAATGAAAAGCTGTTTCAGGTGTTCTGAAAAGTTCCTGGAATATTATATCAATGTTCTGGTAAAGCCACTTTACTAGTCTTCAAATACTTTATAATAAAGGTGTATTGATCACTAGGACCTGAAGTTCACTTCAGCACACTGAATATGTCACTGCCAACAGGGAAGTGGTCTCCAAGAAACTTAAGCTCACAGGTATAGAGTTCAGATTTCAGAGTGGTAGCCGTGTTAGTCTGTATCAGCAAAAACAACGAGGAGACCTTGTGGCACCTTAGAGACTAACAAATTTATTTGGGCATAAGCTTTTGTGGGCTAGAACCCACTTCATCAGATAATTGGAGTGAAAAATACAGGAGCAGGTATAAATACATGAAAGGATGGGAGTTGCCTTGCCAAGCGTGAGGTCAGTCTAATGAGACAATTCACTTAACAGCAGGATACCAAGGGAGTAAAAATAACTTTTGAAGTGGTAATGAGAGTGGCCCATTTCAGACAGTTGACAAGAAAGTGAGAGTATAGGGTTGTTTTTTGTGAGGGCCCACTGGCAGTAGGTTTTTCCCTGGCCATACTAGTTTTTTCTTCCTTTTTTGCTAGCTAATTGGTCATTAGGAATGTCCTGGGTGATACCATCCATTTCCACACCTGTAGAGTTCTCTAATCACAATCCTGCCTTTTCCAGATTGTTTCTGTAGAACACACACATACCTATGGACTGGTCAGGTACATGGCCACAAATGTTACATGTTTGTAAACACGCAATGTCATAACAAACCCAAAAGGCATTAACTCAGAACTGGTAGAGCTGTTTCCTTACTGAAAATCTGAGATACACCAGGCGGTTGAAATGTATCCATACATGCATGGTAAAATCCAGGGCATACAAAAGAGGTATCATTTTTCCTAGTGACACAATTATTGTTACTTTTGACAGATAAAAAAAATCACCTATGTTTCCAAGATCTAGAAAGGGTTTGAACCTGGCTATTATGAACATCAGCAAACCCTTGGAATAAACCCACTTTGTTCTTTCACCTGGCAGCATACTATTCTAAGAGTAATTTAATTTCTTGCAATCTCTCTTCCTCGTGCAGTTGAATCTGAGAATATTTAAGAACAATACTTTGATATAATTTCTCTAAAGCAATTCTGTATCCCATTAGACAATGCTGAGGATTCATGTGCTCTAGGTAACCACAAGCCATTAGAGAAAAGAAATCACTAGCTGCCCTCCAAAAAGACAGATCCTCCCAGGCAGATACTGCTACAGTTTGGCAATTTGCTGTAGGTTTTTGCTGCTTGTGATTTGACCGAGAGATGGAGTGCCCCAACTCTAAGTATGCTAGTCACTTCTGATACCATATTTAAGATGCGTAGGCTCGCTCCTTTTTCTTAGCCCCTTGGGAACAGGAGGGTGTCTGAGGGTCAATGGGTGGCTTTCCCCCCTTTAGCTTTAAAGACAAGGTCTTCATCTTTTCTCCAAAAGATTCATCATATGGAATATCTTCATGCTTCTGCTGAACCTCTGTATGAAAGCCTTATAAATGTAACTAGTCAAAGAGCATCAGTCCCAGAAATAACTGCATTTAACATCTTTGTCGGTTACAAATCTGTAAAATGGGGCAATTTAACCACAGATGAAGTTTGAAAATATACAGCATTTAAGAATCTCACAAAGCGTTATCCCCATTTTACAGATTAGGAAATGGAACCTCAGAAAGGTTAAGTGACTTGCCTCGAGAGCACTGTGGTCTAGTGGAATAAGCATTTGTCTAACAATAGTCAAGACAAGGGTTCTAATGTACTGAGTTGCTCTCTGACCTTGGGCAAGTTAACATCTGAGCCTCAGCTGCCCAAACTGTAAAATGAAAGAGACATTTGCCTACTTCATAACTAACATGGAAAAGTATTTGATAATGTAAGCGCTAATTGTAAAGGTCAGTCAACAGCAAAGGTAGGAGAACTCAGGCCCTTCTGACAACGAGAAAACCTCCACATAATACATTTTAAAAGCTTTTCAATATAGGATCTGTCTGGAGTTTTTTGTTGGTAAAGCCCAAATATAGAGAAAACCACCTTTTTATGAACATATAATTTAAGAGAAAAAATTTTTAAACATTGCTAATAAATAAGGACAGTTTTATATTCTTAAGTTCTATTTTTACATCACTGTGTAGCAAATTTCCAGATATTAGCTCTCATTATCATAAACAGGAGATGCACAGTTTATCTGCCTTACTAACTATGTCTCGTCTTCAAATAGCTCCTCTTGGGATTGTTTCATTTTTAATATTACTCTCCTGGGCAGAGAGGTAAAGGGATAGTAATTGCTCATGTATGTTCAGCCAACAGCTTTGATATAACAACAAAACACTGAATTACCTGACCATCTAAATTTGTAAAAATGTCATCTGAGTCAACAATCAAGGGATACTTAAAACAGCCACTATGATACAGGATGGGGGCAGTAATAGGGAACATCATAGCAGATGCATTCACTTAAACAGAAGTTCAAGCTTCAGGTAAGTTTCAATTTGCCCATATGTGCACATAGCCATTCCAGGCTTTCAAATCTGTAAATCGTTAACCATTTATAAGCACTTCTCAGAAGTCCTACCTGAACGCTTAAGCAATACTTAATGCCTACCATACTTGCTAGTGAAGCTGTCAATTTAAAATGAGGAAGTTTAATGGGTATTTTAATCAAAATCTTAATTCAAGTTTAAAATTGTTAGACTTTTTTAAAGGTGCATAATTATTTCTATTGTTCATTATTAATTATATTGGTCTACACATATCTCTTCTACATCTGATTTCAGTAATGTAAAAATAAACTAAAAGTTAACAGCAACTTTCAAACAAAACTAATGAATCTCAGAAAACATATTACAGAATGGGGCTAAGACATCCAAACATCACTAAGTCATTACAAATCTATTACATTCTTATGTCTCTTGTTAATTTGATGTTCATCATAAATGCAATAAAAAGAACTCAACTCTTTCAAGAATCAATTGCAGTTCAAGAACAGTACTCACCACTTCTTCCAGTGCAGCACTTCTCCCAAAAGAACAGGTGAGGTGTGTGAGGCAGTTAACAAACGAAGAGAAAAGTTCATTTGGAATGGCAGTTAAAACATTGCGAGGAAACACAGTTATCAGGTTGCTGAAAACACTGGAGATTCCCATTGCTTCAGAGTCCTCTATTTCAATTCTATAGATAGAAACAGCAGGGTTGGGTTTTTTTAGAAATTAGGAAAAAAGCCTAAAATTGGTCATTTTATGGATGACTTTCCTGCATTTAACAAACCAATATATACTTTATACTCTTTTCAGGAAATACCCTTTTTTTAAAAAACATTATTCCATTTTAACAGTCCAACTCCAAACACAAACTATGCAAAGAAATAAGCCACACTGGCTCTCTCCTTCCACTCCAAAGTAAAGATTAAAAGATGCCATCTAAATGTAAAGGGCAAGTGTACATACCCATTGATAGTATTCAGTAATCCCTCAATGAAATGTGCCAGATAATCAACTTGTGAACCTTCATCAGGAAAGACTGGCCCATGCAGAGAAGCTAGCTGTGCTAGGCACTGTAGAGAGTCTTGTGCCATATCTGTATCCTCTCTGATTTTTCGATGTACCTTTTACAAAGTGAAATAAATTAATTATACATGGAAAAACAGCGTGTTCTTACAACAGTCACATGGCTCTCAATCCAAAAGAGCAGACACCAAAAAAATCTTACCCTAATTTCTAGTCAATCTGAAATGACACTGCTTCTACAGCATCTCCCTAAACCAAAGTAAACATCAAGCTTGCTCCTCAGTTTATCAACGTCATGAGCCATGACTTAACTCACCAAAACTAACACTTAACTGGGTCCTACCTACATTTTAGAAATTGAACTGTTTAGTGCATGTTATGTCTTAAAGAGAGAAACAGATGCCAGCCAGTCAGACATACTGCTCCTTCTAAAAACAGCAATAATGACAGTCATCTGTATTATGCTAACTATGCCTAAGCTACAGCGTCTTGCTAAAGTTAGTTGATAAATTCAATCAAGATTATATAGATGCTTCTTTAGCAGAGGTAAACACTGAAGGCACACAAAACAAGTGCACCTCACCTTGGTAACATCTTCGAGACCACTAGTAATTTTTTCTCATTTCTGCAAATGGAGTGTTACATTACTAATGTGATTATCAATTCTGGATTAAAATAAATCTAACATCAATAGATTTAAAACACATTCTTACATATTTATTGCAATTATGAAATATGGACTTTAAGACTTATTAGGACAAGCATTTTATTTCTACAGGACAAAACAAATAGTATAATATAATGGTATAATAAATATTAGTACAGCCGGCCTCTCAAAAAAACCCAGTCTTGTTAAATTGATATATATAAAAGCAAAGTTAAATCTTTATTACCATTTCTCTATTTAGCCCATCTCAAATGTTATCCAAGTGATAATTGTGCAACTAACATGAACCTCTAAATGATACAGAAAGACTAGTTACAACTATTTTAACTTGTGAAAGATCAAATCACATGAACACACAATTTTGGAATTTAAAACAATTCTTCCCCACTCCACCCTATTAAAATAAATCTTACACCATGTAGAAATTGCCATTTTAAAGGAGAAAAATCCTAGTCTTACAAAACTTAGAAGTATTCCAATTTGTTAATTTACACACTTATTTGAACTATCACAGTTCATTTAATTTTTGTATTTGAACAAGAATTTGATATCTACAGAAGCAAAGGCTTCAAATTACTTCAAATGCAAAATAAGTCTTTATAAAAGACTTAAGCCATGCTACTTAAAACAAAAGTAACGAAAGTGTGCTGTTTTGATTTTTGTTCATTCACAAATGATGTAACAAACTGATGTATTCTTTAGTTTCCATTAAATAAAATAAATGTTTAGTATTCAGAAGAATTCATCTTCTGTATGTGATGGATAAGGCAGTTACTCAAAATTTAACACTGAAGAACAAATCAGAAGTCAAACATTTAACTCAGGGACTTCCTAATACAGTTAAACTAGAAAGGGTTAACCTGTAAACCCAAAAGTTATTTGCATTAGGAGGTTCACAGCTGACAGTAGCAACTGTCTAGATCGTCTAGACAGCTGTTCAGATTGTGTGTGGCTGTTAAGAGTTCTGCCAGGAAGTTTTTCACCTTTTCAAGAACTGCTGGAGCAAGATAAATTTTCTGTCAAACAAATGAATCTCCTTTATAAAACACTGAAGATAGATGTGCATTCAAACTCACGTGTCAGACAAATCACTTTTGGTTCTAGAGATTTATATATGCTACATGGTACCCACCCCTAAGAGTTTTGAGTATATTATTTCTCTGCTTTGCAAAAGGAACCCTAGCCTGAAGAATGTTGAGCTGTAAGATCCCAAGAGATGTGATATAAAATAAGATTAGCATAGCAGTTTACATAAATAATTTGAATGCTGTTGCTGGGCTGACTGCAATTTAAGCAAATATTAACAAAAAATAGTGGTAGAAAATTACTTTTACCCAGCTTTAAGATCAGTTTAAAAAAAAATACAAAATAACCATGTGTTGCTCAGCTATTTTCTAGTCAGATCTACTGTTGACCTTTTTGGTTTATATCCAGCTTATAATGAATGGAGTTTTATGCTAAACTTGGATGGAGATATGCAAAGATATTGCTAGTTTTCAACTGTTCTGTTGAGCAAAGTGTTACAGGAGCAGTGAAAACCTATTGTTCAGCTGATATTTGTAGAGCGGCAACACCTTAGCTAAAAAGGTATCTGATAACACTGCTCACTCATTATGCTCAGAATTTCATCTGGCAAATAGATATGTCCAAGATATGAAATGAATACATGATTAATTTTTAAAAGAAAAATAATTTAAGATACTTTACATGCAAAGCATGTTGATCACTTGATAGGAAAAGAAAATCAATAGTCCATCATCACCTTAGAAACTTGCTAGGGTAAAAATTGATGTTAACAGAATTAGTCTTACCTGGTACAAAAGGAAGAATCCAACAATAATGTTTTAAAAGAGGAAGGAGGTGCTTCTCTGTGACCTGTATTATGAAAGTTGAAGAAGAATGAGACTTACTGTAAAGAAAAGCTCCATAACTCTGATGTCCAGGAGGGTTTCACGCCACAACTCTGTTGGCTTTAGCATCACATTTTGTGAGGATTCAAACATAGCTATATAATGTCTGCCCAGTTATCTGGTGTCAAGGTCAACAATAACATTCCTACTTGCCTTTAAAAAAAATCCTAGATACAACAGGATCCATTCAGAAAGAATGTAATGGAAACAATCTTTAAGCCTCTCCACATACACAGCATAATTCATGCATGAGGCCAAGGAATAAAAGGTATTAAGTATTGAAAAAAAGAATGCTCCAGGAATGTTAGATAACAGTTTGATCATAATTATGAGGCATACCATAGTGATATGATCACTTTGATAACCGGGATATCTAATGTGACGGGGGAGAAGGGAAAAAAGCAACCGCAATTAACAGGTGTTAAAATTTATGCAAAATAGGAAATCATTTTCTAAAAAATTTTCCTGGCAGCTTTTATAAAGGCCTTATGATTGCTAAAGATAGCTCTTTGAAACATATATCCTATTTTTCTAAATAGCCAAATATGCTTCACAGAATGAAAATATGTTCCCCCCTGTATTACTCTAAATTTTTTTTATCATGCTAGGAAGAATAAAAGCATAAGGCACCACAAGTCATTGTTCTATTAAGCATATGTTCTTAAAAGAGAAACCAAAACACACACTGCATCTATGAATTCATTGCAGAGAACCATCTAATTGCTCAACATTAAATTACAAGCATGGAAATCTGCAAATGTTATAGTGCTGGATAACCAGAGATGCAAGAAAACACTTAAACATGTAAATCCACTGCACTCTGTGTCACTCTATGACTATACTAAAGTATATAAATATTTAAAGAGAGACATTGAGAATACGCAACACATAATACTACATGTGGTTAAAGGCATCATATATACTCCAGATTTCTCAAAATATGTAAAGTTCTAGACAGAGTTTATACTACACTAGTAGATGTCAATAAGCTGTACTCATATTGATCACATTATTCAAAAGAGTAAGCAAGTGGGAAATTTAAAATATATATATATGTAAGTGGCATAAACAAAAGTATGAGCATAAAGCAGGGCGCAACATTTTTACTGCCACTTGTTTGAGGAGACATCATGAGTACCACAGTGACTCCAATCATACGACAGCAACCAAAATAGAACCCCACCACCACCAGACACAGTTGAACCCTCATATAGTGAAGTAATTTTTTCCATAGAGCAATTTCATTGTAAGTGGGAGGTTCACTATAACCAGAACTGCAATCAACATATAATGAACTGAAAAAATTCAGGACTTTTATACTACTTCAATACAAAATGAATTTCATTACATACAAATTTACCAAATGTATATGAGAACAGTATGGACTCAGAGATACACAATAGATTGTTTCATACAGAAATATAAGATAATGGAGTTTTTGGTCTCATTTATATTTGAGAATATAAATGAAAGCTTAAGAATTTTTATAAAGTGACTTGATGAAAGTATTTCAGTTTTTTGGATGAAAATAAAATATTGGTGTAAGTTATTATAAGAAATAACAATCCTTCACCAAAACTTTATAATTACTCTCAGGTGCATTTCAAAGCACTTAGCAGTAGTCTAAATTGTACAGTAAGTTATGAATGATTTTCTCCACCCACGGTAAACTGATAAAGAAAATACAGCAAGATAAGTTATTCTTTACTTGTAAAAGTACTCTTCTCCTTAATTCTGTACCAAATGAATATGAAATAAAGAAGTACCATAAGAGGATTAGAGATTCAATTTACTCATTAGTAGGTCTAATTTACAAATGGGACCAGTTACATATACACACCTAATTTGGAATGAAAGAAGGGCTGGTTTACTGTCACTATTTTAACAAGCCTCAGTATTTAGTAGTCATATCCTGTTATTTTTAGAACTGAATCTCATACTAATGGCCTGATGACACATCTGACAATAGAAGATTTGTAAGTGAAATAACGTATATGTTCACAAAACAATCCAAAATGAGACTGCAGCTACAGCAGAGAACCTGGGGCCCATTTTCCAGAACATGTCATTGCACTAGTGCTAGTAAATGTATAATTGCTAGTGTAGATAGGGCTCAGGCATGCTTATCACAGTGTCATAAACACTTGCTTCAGGAGCACTACAGTGAAATTCCTGGTCTATGCTATGGCTTACACCGTTATTAGCATTGGTCCATCTGCAGCAGGGCTGAAAAATGGGTATGAAATTTGATATTGCACATGCAGCTTCTGATGCTACCCGTGAAAAATGCTGGCTTTGTAACACTGTTGTCAAAAATGAATTTGAAGACTGTCAATGCTCTTAAAGCAACAGAAATATGACTAAGTTGTGCAATACTTTTTCCAGGAGTTCAGACAGCAATATAGTTTAAAAATAAAAATGCCACTGCACCACCCTATAATATCACAGAAAAACTAACTCAATTTTTTTAAATTTTTTTTTTTTTTTTAAAGAGCATATCATTAAAACAGCTCACTGGTGATACCACACAAATGCACATTAAAAACAACCAATAGGAAATTCAACTTTGTACAGAGATAATGTAAAATACAGAGATTCTTACAGAAGCTGGAAGTCTTTTAAAATCAGAAACAAGATTATTCAGTGAACAGTCTCAAATTGTGCTGAGAAGTATAATAATGTAGAAATTTCATTCATGCCATGACATATAGTAAGGCAAATGTATTCACAGGTGCTTTTGCTGGAAGAGAACAATTGCAGTTCATACTGAAGTATTGTTTTGGAAGGGTTCATTTAGCTTACATTGGTTCCTCTCATCCCAACTTATGAATGCACCCACTAATGTCATGATGAGCATAGTCTTTACAGCTTAGAGAAATAAAACCATGTTTTCAAACAAGGGCAATCACTGGGAAATTAAAATGACTTTCAAACTATATATGCTCTAAGTATTACTTACAATTACACACATTTTTATTGACATACTATTAATGAATATCTGCACAACATACAATAGGTGGCGTTAACCTCCAGCTCTATACATAGGTCAGCCTTCTCTGCAGCGCAGCCAAATTCCATGACTCCCCTGTGGAAGGCACTCTGTGGGTCCAGAGCCCATGAGTAGGGAATGGACAGGATATGCACTGCTGCCCCTCTGACCCTCAAGAGGTGGGGCTATATTATCTTTTCCACAAAACCTCTCCATGGTCTGAGGGCAGCAATTGGGGATTAGAGCAAGTGTTGTAGCTCAGGGCCTTCTGCAGATCCACCAGGTTTGGTGGTGGGTCCCCACAGCCTATTCCAGGTGAAAGCAAACCCTGCCTCTTCCCAACACAATAGGGGAGTAGTTCACAATCAATGCTTTGATTTCCTCTGACAGATTTCTCCCACTGGTGTTTCTGCAGGAGGATGATCTGGCACATTATGAGATATTTGTTTCAAAGGTCATTTTAATCAAGCTTTAGAACTTGTTTGGAGAAAAAGTGTTTCAAGTGCAATACAAGTACTCCTATACATATGTTTTACAGATAATTAACCAATTTAAATAGAATTTAACAGCTGGAAGTCTGCTGTACAACCTTGTAATGCCAGTATACTGATTATATTTAGAGTTTAAAGACTGTTTCTGGTTTGCAACTCTGCCAAGCACATGGCCAGGATCTGAGAACAACTCACTAACACTGATACACAGACGGACTGGGATTGGTCCCTATGGGAAAGGGAATCTCAGTCTATGAGGGATCTTACAAACCCTCATAAGTCCGTACAGGATAAGCCTTTCATGTTTGATTTTTTTGGGGCGGTGGGGTTTAGGTAATAAAATGAGGAAAGCCCATGTTTGAATGCTTAGCATATTCTGCTTTAAAAAAAAAAAAAATCAGCCTACAATTTTAAATACTAAACTTTTTCCAGGACAGCATAATTAACAGTTCAGAGAAAGGCTCAATTACCTTGCAGGTGAGGTACTGGACTCAGAACACCTAGGTTCTGTTCCCAGCTTTGCCACAGACTTCTTGTATGCCAGTCACTTACAGCCCAGTTTTCAGAGGTGCCAAAACTGGAGTTGTGTGCACTCAGCACCTTGAAAAGTCAGGCCTTTAATCTCTGTCTCATTTCCTCTTTTTTTAAATGGGGATAAAACTGCTTCCTTACCTCCCAGAGGCACTGCAAGATCTATTAACGTTTTCAAGGTGCTCAGATACTACACTGCGAAATCAGAACTACTAACTGTGATATGTAACCTATCATTTCAATCAGCTTCTGTACCAGATGACTGGAAGGTAGCTAATGTGATGCCTTTTTTTTAAAAAAGGCTCCAGAGGTGATCCCAGCAATTACAGGCTAGTAAGCCTAACTTCAGTACCAGGCAAATTGGTTGAAACTGTAGTAAAGAATAGAATTATCGACACATAGATGAACATGATTTGTTGGCAAAGAGTGAACATGGGTAGGAATAAATGGTCAGTTTTCAGAATGGAGACAGGTAAATAGTGGCGTCCTCCGGGAGTCTGTACTAGGACCAGTACTGTTCAATATAAATGATCTGGAAAAAGGGGTTAACACTGAGGTGGAAAAATTTGCAGATGATACAAAACTACTCAGAATAGTTAAGTCCAAAGCAGACTGTGAAGAGTTACAAAGGGATCTCACTAAACTGGGTGACCGAGCAACAAAATGGCAGATGCCCATTGGAAAACATAATCCCAACTTTACATATAAAATGATAGGGTCTAAATTAGCTATTACTACTCAAGAAAGAGATCTTGCAGTCACTGTGGAGAGTTCTCTGAAAACATCCACTCAATCTGCAGCGGCAG
Organism: Natator depressus; assembly: GCF_965152275.1. NCBI lineage: Eukaryota > Metazoa > Chordata > Testudines > Cheloniidae > Natator > Natator depressus. The sequence continues at coordinate 40,538,225 of NC_134234.1, forward strand.
TCAAAAAAAGCTAACAGAACGTTGGGAATCATTAGGAAAGGGATAGATAAGACGAGAGAAAATATCATATTGCCTCTATATAAATCCATAGTATGCCCACATCTTGAATATTGTGTGCAGGTGTGGTAGCCCCATCTCAAAAAAAATATATTGGAATTGGAAAAGGTACAGAAAAGGGGAACAAAAATAATTAGGGGTATGGAACAGCTTCATATGGGAAGCGATTAATAAGACTGGGACTTTTCATCTTGGAAAAGAGATGACTAAGGGGACGGATATGATCGAGATCTATAAAATCATGACTGGTGTGGACAAAGTAAATAAGGAAGTGTTATTTACTCCTTTTCATTACACAAGAACTAAAATAACATGAAATTAATAGGCAGCAAGTTTAAAATAAACAAAAGGAAATATTTCTTCACACAATGCAGTCAATCTGTGGAATTCTTTGCCAGACGATGTTGTGAAGGCCAAGAAAATAACAGATTTCAAAAAAGAATTAGATAAATCCATGGAGGATAGGTCCATCAATGGCTATTAGCCAGGATGGGCAGGAATGGTGTCCCTAGCCTCTGTTTGCCAGAAGCTGGGAATGGGCAACAGGGGATGGATCACTTGATGATTACCTGTTCTGTTCATTCCCTCTGAAGCACATGCCATTGGCCACAGTCAAATGACAGGATACTAGGTTAGATGGATCATTGGTCTGACCCAGTATGGCCATTCTTATGTCCTACGTCGTATATAGTTTACAACAAAATGTCTAGGAAAACCCAAGTGATGAAGCACTAATTATGGCTGAGTTCAGTTTCAATATGGTGTTGAAGTTTTGTTTAGTTATGTTTAAAATTAATGAAATCTGAACCCCCCCCTTCTCACACTCTGCTCAGTATCTCTTGAGACATTATTAACAGGATTAACACTTAAGTTGAACACAGGACCACAGACCACATGCCTTACTCAAAAGTACGTAGACCTTCAAAAAGCAATTCTAACTGCCTGGTTTCAGAGCTGAAGTCTGGTCAGCTTTTACCCAAGGGTGCCGAGATTGACAGCCTCTTATTTTTATGACCACTTTGGCACTTCTTTGCATCCACCCTCTGTAGCATTGGTTGAACTCTCTTTATGATCCAGCAATTCAATCTAAATATGGAATCTCCAGGCAGTTCATGTACACTGACAATCTGCTTGGCTAATTTTTTTTTTTTTTTTTTTTTTAGGAATTTACATTTAACACAGGACTGTACTGTTTCCCCTGCCCCCCCCCCCCTTTTTTTGGTCTCTTATGCTGCCTGATTGCATATTTCCAATTCCAAATGAGGTGTGGTTGACCAGTCAGTTTGTAACTCTGAGGTCCTACCGTATAACAAAGACCATGTCAACATGCTTCCACTTACACCATGCTCAGCGCCAACTTGAGCTTAACATCTTTTTGAATGGTTCATGGTTGGCACAGGATTCCAAGTCAGTGTAATCTAGGGGTTACCCTACGTTGCACACTTACATACAAATACCATCTCACTAAAGTAGCTCAGAAGATGAAAAGCAGAGATTGTCTACTGAACAAAGTGGTAGGCCCACTTGGAGTCAATGCACAAACTCTACATAGTTCAGGGCTTAACTCTCTGCTACTCAGTTGGAGAATATTGTGCCCCAGTTTGGTTAAACTCTGCCCACACTATACTAGTGGACACACAGCTGAATCATTTCATTATTACAGGCATGTTGAAGCCAACAAAACTTGTATGGTTACTAGTCCTAGCCAATGTTCCTCCACCTAACACTCAGTGTCTGAATACAGTCAAAAAACCAACCACCAACGTACAGCAAATGCCACACCAAGCACTGTTCAGGGATATATGGGATGGACTCCACCACTGACTGCAAAGCAGAAATCCTACCTGGACAGTTTTACACACTTTCCATCCAGTTGACATTATCAGTTCACTGTGCCAGACCAAATGGGAGAGAGCCTCTCCCACTACCAGGAACTCCTACATCATCATCAAGCCATATGACTGGCTACCTGGCTTTGGACTCCCAGCTGCCTCTTGAGTCAGCTTAACAGGTTCAGGTGTGGGGTAGTTCACTGTACCAAGACCAGTCATGGCTGGGGCATACAGGGGAACACACTGTGAATTTGTGGTGCTGTGGAGAATTCTGCACACATGTTGAATGGTTGTTCTTTTCATGCTGGGCTCTCTGGAGATCTTCTTAAGCTGAAAACAACCGATTCAGAGATCACAGACTGGCTCACGATGATTTAGCGGGGGGGTGGTGGTTTTAAACCAGGCCTTACTTGTCTTGCCCACATACAATTGCTATATTTACATGCCTCTTCTCTTCCTCTGGTAGTTAGGGCCTCTTATGGTGGTTTCTTCTGGACAATGTTCTCTAGAGCATTCCATTTGGTTCTCTGACTGCTCCGTTAGATTTAGTGATAGATGTTTCCAGCTGTCTTCAGAGACAATGATTGGAGTGCTAAAGCCTCCTTTAAAGATCTTACCGTGGCTCAAGGAATAAAAACCACCGAATAGATTCAAGGAGAATGTCCCTCACTTGTGCATTTAAGGCAATAGGCATGCTGAACCATTGAAGACAAAGGCAGATTCTCAGCTGGTGTAAACTGCTATAGCTCCATTGACGGCAACTATGACAATCTGAATCAGCTAAATAGCTGCACCATTATGCTACTAAAAAGAAGCAGATGTCTTAACCCAGATCCCATCTCAATATTCACTATGGAAGAGACCCAAGCCCTCCAGAGATGCAGATCTTAAACCTAAAACAAAAAAAGTAGCACTAAAGCAATCATTACTGTAGAACTACTAGCTAAACTATTGTTAAACTTTAAACTAAACCTATTAACTAAAACTTATAAAAATCTACGTCTTAATGAGTCTGAAGTTCCATGGCTGAATTCGCTAACAAAGAAATGAACACAATTTTGGGGGGAGACAGGACGACAAAAATCTTATGCTCTCTGTTCAAGAACTTTTGGATCTGTGGACAAATCACAAAGTCAGGCCCCTCATGATTTTACTGTTGTCAGTGGTTTCATAACTTGCAACTAAAGGCACGTGACTTACTGTAGAGAAATCAGGAGGATCTGCAGAGGCAATTTCATGAGAGAGATGGGTTACAAGGGGACCACGAAGGACAGCTTAGTTGCATAAATCAAGATACACATGGGCCAATGGTATATAGCTCTGAAATAGGATGTTTTAGTATAATATGTGGCTCCCAGAGTGGGAATCAGCAGAGGCAAATTTATGAAAGAGATGGATATACAGCACAATACTAGTCCTGAGTTATCCAGTCTCCCCCGAGGTCAGTTTAAAAATTAAGGAAAAAAAAAAAAACAGTGATCAGAACCAGCTTGATCCAAGTAAACAAAACAATGCTAATAAACAATGCTGTATCAGTACCAAAAAAAGCAATGCTACAGAAGCCAACATACCACTGCAGACTGCCATACATTCTTAGCAAAAAATAGGAATTCTATGTTATCATAATTTACAATTAGCACTGCCAAGAAATGTCTCAAGCATTCATAAACACCAGGTGAACTACTGTGTAGATAGTATTCATGGAGCTAATGGATAAAAACAACAATTGATAGATTGTCTGCATGTTATAAAGTGAGATGGAAGAAGCAGCATCTCACAAACCAGCTCTTGCCATCACTAATACTACAGTTTATCCATGATGCTGCCATGTGCCATCTGTGACATACAGATGCTTCATGTGAGAAACTGCATTTAGCTAAGCAAACTAGTGAGCATCCTATTACAGTATGAACACTTTTAGGCAGTGACTAAAAGTAATTTGTCTTAATACAATTCTTAAGAGATTACACTAAATTATATGACCCTTGAAGATTAAAACTCTCTTTGATTAGTATTGAGTTCATCACATTTTTGCCACTTCTTTTAAAGATACAATAATCATTTAACTAGAGATAACAGATATCTACTGCAAATTAACTTCAGTCTGTCCTTGATGAACACAGGAATAACCAGTGTATTTTGCCGAGGGAAGTACAAAATGCTATGGCAAAATACACACACACACACACCCCTGATGATTGTACAAGTCCATTTCTGAGGTCTGCTAACTGTCTGAGAATGAAGAGAACATCTGCTACAAAAATTTTAAAGTTTCATTTAATGTATTTTGATGTATTAAAAGTGCAGTCACATTCAGGCCGAACAACTGGGGACCAAATGTTCAAGACCTATGGCCAACTGTCACATTTTTTTTAAATTAAAGATTAAGACATTACGCTGGTGGAACTATTTCATGTTTTCTTAATAAAATTTAATTAATTATGATTCTAAATATGCTTTTCATATAAAATTGTAATGCCCAGCAGAGGGGAAAAAAACCCACATAATTCTCTCTTCCCTTTGATTATAAAAATACAGTTTACTAGCTACTGTTTCTTGAAAGTATCCAAGTGACTGAAAATCACTGCTAGTACTAATCCAGTGATAAGGCCTGATTATCTGTTTCAATTAACACCTATTTACTGGCACAGAACAAGCCATTTTCTGATTACATACAGCTAAAAATGTAAGCTAGGTCACTAATTTAATTCTCCAATTTTCTTTGCATCAGTGTAGTTGCACCAATGTAACTGCATCATGTCAAACCCACAGTGCAGATGGACAGCACTCATGTAAATTATGACTTGCACTGGTGGTGCAGCATATCCCAGTTTCCAGCTGTGGTATTCATCTCCACTAGGGTCTTGTACTGAGGTAAAACTACACCAGTGGGAAAACCCACAACTCAAGACAGCATAGAGATGTCCCTCTTCTGTGGACACTGTCGAATTGCAACAGGTGATCCCAAAAGATATCCAATATTCTTCAAATCCCAAATTTTCCTTACACAACCTCAGCCCATTCAGCAGTTGGCCTCCAGAATCAGTCTTCAAAGCCCTTGGACCAACCTCATCTCTGGATTAACTTCATTGACTTTAGCTGAGTTACACCAGGGCTGAATATCGCCCATTAATCCAGTCTGAATTCAGTGGTTTTCAACAGAACTGCACATGGGTGTTTTCTTTTAAATCATGGTACTTTCCCTATAACTTTAGGGGTCATAATACGAACTCAGCCTTCCAGACAAGACCTTAAGAATGTCCACTTTCAAGCATGGAAATCTCACTTTTACTATCTATTGTACAGTAGGTACACACATCCCAGAAATCAGGGCCAAAACAACCCCTATAACATGTTTTGATCACCCACAACCAACAATATTTCTGCGAGTGAAATAAAAGTCCTTACAGAGGATCCAGGTATAACATCTGAGTTTTTTTGCAGTGTATGTCATTCGATGCAAATGGATTTGAAAGGATTTAAAACAGCTTTATGAGTCAGAGATAAAAGTCACCCCTGGCAGTGAAGCTTTGCCATTTAACTCTTTGTTGGATAAATGCAAAATGCAGTTTACCATATCTACACTGATTTTCTTCTAGTCTATATATGTGTGTGTGGGCATCTTTATTCCTCTCTTCTAGTGTGTGTAGGCATCTCTATTCTCTCTTCTCTCATTCCTTCCCCCTACCTCCATGCCTCTTCCCCTTTCAGTCCCCACATTATAGTCCCTCCCTTCTTCTTTACTCTTTTAATCTCTTCCCACTTCTTTGGGATCCCAAGATCAGCAACCTGTCACACAGAGGAATGAAGGGCTAAGGGACTGTCTTAAAGCAACCTGTAGGTTGTCAGGAGGAAGGGGAAGTGTACCAGGTGCAGTCTGTTCTGCCTGCCTGCTGACAAATGCTTTTCTTGGTGGGATCCTAAGATGCTTTTCTCCTGCCCATGGAAAAAGTAGTATAGAACTTCTCTTCTAGCTCCCAAAGAAGCCAGAGGGGTTAATTCTTAGATGGCGTTAGTTCTACATCACCCTCTCCTTTTCTTGGTGGTGAGAAGGAGTGACAGATCCACAGTGAGAAGCTTTACAAGCAAAACAAGGTCTCTGATCTATCCCTGCTGGTTCTGCCTAGTCTCACATTAAAGCAGTAGATGAAAGTTTCCACTCTGCACCATCCCAAAATCTGCCAGACAATCCAGCAGCCCATAACTAGCTGCTGCTTCTATGAGCTAATTTTACCCGTCTGACAAATACTTACAACTTTAAAGAGAAAACAGCAATAACACCTTGAGTATATAGTAAATATGAGCAAATATGGGAGTGACCAGTAGAGTGCATAGCAAAAAGGTCTAAATTGCCCCCACTTGAAAAAAAATTCTCTAAATGTTACATTTTTCAAACGCTCCAGTTACCAAGTACAGGTGAAGTTAATTAGCTGAAGCAAAGGTTCAAACATTAAAAGGATATAATTTGGAGGAAGAAAGTTCCAGCTTAAGACTTGATTGGCTAGTGCAAGATAACGCTGAAACACTGAAGACATCTGAGCATTGAGGTTTTCACGTCTGCTGAATTCCTGTAGTACCTCCACTGTTAGCATGAAGATCTGCCGAAGGTCATCTTCCTAGTGTTAGGAAGAATACACGTACTATTAATGGAGTCTCCCATTCACGAAGTAAGAAGTTCTTGATCAGGCAAATAGTGAGAAATAATAAAATTAAATTTTCTTTACAAAATCTGAGATTCTTTCATTAACTTTGAACATTTCTTATATCTGAACAGAAACAAGGCCTTTACCTATGCAATGTAATACTAAAAAAAAAAAAGCTTAAATCTTACTAATTATAAATATTTGTCATTAAGAGAAAAAAACTGGTCACACATTTCTCTGACAACTGGTAGAGGAGGAGGGATTTGGTCTTTGGCATGGAAGAAGTTGATAAGCTGTTCCACAACAGTCACAGAACTTAAAGCTATGCCTTCACAAAAACGTTTATCCATAGCCAAACAATGCATCTGAGACAACCAGACCGCACCATCTGCAATAATATTTTTAAATGCATGGCTTTCCTTGGCTTTTAACCAAAGCTATATTTAAGACTATCATTGTTCCAAAGAGTATTAGTTTTATTTGCTATTGGTAGACAGGGAATTAAGATTCCTACTGTGTATAGATTCATAGATCTACATTCATAAAATGGACAAAAATGCATTACACTTTTTGAAACAAATATTCCTAACATTACTAAGATGTTTACTAAACAAGGAATTGATTTTAATTTCTAATATACAGGAGAATTTTGCACATACCATAATCGTTAATGCATTTGTTGGTGCATGAAAGTTTTCCTTTAACAACATTTCTATTTATCAGGAATATAGTTAGCATACGTTATTTTTATTTTATTTTTGTACCTGAAATATTCGTTTGCAGTTACCATGGAACTCCATGCTTAGTCCAATGTTGCTGGTTTTACTTGAACTTGAGAACTCGCTCAACAAAGCCGTTAAAATGGAACAGGCCAAAGTTTGCTATATAAGAAATAATATAAATTAAAAGTTGTTCAATAAGGCAATACTGCTTAAGATGCAGTTTAAATTATCTTATTAGAATATTTCTATGGACTTCAGTTACTTCAGCCACAAACTAGAGCAGTAGCTCAAGCTTTCCTTGATTCTGGAACACTTAAAGTAAAGCTCCTTGGATGAGCCATCTCGCCCTGGGCAGGTTTCACACCTTTTCTGAGGGAACTTTAATACTTGGGTAACATGAAAAAGTAATATTAGAGTATTAACACAGGATGAAAAAAAATCTGCTTTAAGACAATCATGTTTCTGCTTAGTTAGCTCAACCCATTTTCTATACATCTGTTTAGTTCCTTCCCTGTGCGTAAGGCTTTATGTTCATTAGGGGTATGTCTACCCTATGGAGCCTATGCTGGTTTAGCTATGTCAGCATAGCCCTAGTGTAGCCTAAGCCTACACATACAGGAGTTTGTTGGTTTAGGAACACCACCTCCCTGAATGATGTTAGTTATGTCAACACAAGCCCTCTTTCATCAACATAGGCCCATCTACGCTGGGGTTTCTGTTGGCATAGCTATGTTGGTATGGGGTGTTTTGCTTTTTATTTCCAAGCTATGCCAACACAGCTTTTAAGTGTGTACCAAGCCTACTACTAGCGAAGGTTCATCTTCCTGTTGCCTCTATTTGTCTAAATGGATCCAGGTCACTTTGCAGTTTGCTTTGGCCCTCCTTTGTGTTTGTTACTTTCCCATGGTGGTGTCTGATCATGATTAAATTTATACCAGAGACAGAGAATTAGATATAGCCAGTCAAAAAAGCACCTCCAAAGTCCAAGTGCCTCCCCCACCTCTAAAAAAAGTCCAGAACTGGGACAGAATTAGCAGAAAGTATCACTGCACGAAGGTTGACAGATGATTCCCTACTGACAGAAGTAGATATTCAAGCCACAATAAAGTACCTTGCCAACACAGGAAGCCTGTAGGACTGCAGAAGACATATCAGTCATTATATTGAGGTAGCTCGCAAAGGCTCTAACCAGATTGGGCCCTGGTTGCCCTTTTCTCACTCACAAAATTTAAGATAAGAGTCAATACTTCAACAGTTTTTATACATGAACTACTTAAAAGATGTGTTATCCTAAAATACAAGTCAAGGCCACACTCTTCTTTGCTGAAATATGCTGCAAAAAAAATTGCTTTTTGCAAAAAAAAACAAGTTTTACTCTTGATGCCAAAGTCCATTAATCATCTTTTTCATTAAATCATCTTCTCATTTTGCCCTGTATTTTACCATGATTGATCAACACACACAAAAGGAAAGAAAACATCTCGTACTGGGGAGGTGAATTACATTTCACTAATGATCAACATATTACACAGGAAACATAACAGACACCTTGTATTGATTAAATGAAAATATTTTTGCTTAATAGATGTAGCCAACACAGTTACAACTTCAAAGTTACTGGCTTTACTCCTAGACTGTTTGGAGCCAAGGTGCCAAGGATGGACAGAGGGGCAGGAATTGTTAAAGGGTCATACATGCCGGCAAGTGTCCAGGGGTTAAATGGAAATATGCACACTACCTCTGAACACCCGAAAGATTAAAGTTGAGATACTATTTATGCAAGCTCATACAACAGCTGAAAGCAGTGCCATCCACCCACCAACTGCAACATCTTTGTTCAGAAATGCCTCTGATGTCAGTACCTTGACCCTACAGACAACTAGTTATCTTAGCCAGTACACATTAAATTAAAATTCTTACTTGCGAAATAAATCCCACCCAGATCAAGCAAACATGGTTGTTTCATGCATCTTTGTGGACAATTGCCTACAGTACATTAAAAATGCACTTTATGTCAGCTTATTGTAATTAATTGCTAAATTCAAATATTTCTATTTCAGTTCAAAGTAATTCTTTCAATTTCAATTCTACTTAACTATTCCTTTTTTACTATTGTTAAATTGTGACGGTTGTATCTTTGCCAGTGTAAAACAAAAAATCAAAACCTTAAATTGCTAGAACATCAGTGTAGTCTCTCTACTTGTCAACCCTATACTATACAGTAATTCAGCTGTCTCCTAAATGATTCAGCAGTTTTAACAATCTTAAGGCTCTGTTTAGTTACTGTTGGGACTGTTGGGCTGTGTTTTGTTTTTTTGTTTTTTAATTCAGAATTGAATCAATATGACAATTAATCAAAGCAAGCACTTCCATTTTTAATCAAACATCAAAACTATGAGAACACCATATAAAAACTAGTTCTCTGAAAAAATTTTGACTGAGCCACTGTTCTACTGTCAAGGATTTTTCATGCCTTTGCAAGATATATATTTTTAAAGAATAATTCAGAGTTGCCAGAGGATGCTATACATTTTTGTATGCTATACTGATAATGCCTATTCCAGACTTCCATAAATACTTATAACATTTTTATTTATTACTTGAATTACCAAGCCATCAATATTTGTAGGCTCTAGGAAGTACTGATGCAAAGACAGCTTTAATGGTAATTACTTTAATTCCATATATGATAAGCATGCTATATTGTTTTTGTGATACAACAGCACACAAATTAAGTCATCTCTGCTTTATCATACAAAGATCTGATAACCCTCCCCACAGATTTACTACATAAAACAACCTAGGACAGCTGGAGCAATGATACAAGTTGGCACCATTTACAGAGCCAAAATGCAACAGTGTATAATGGGATTAAAGAAACAGGAAAGCGGGGTGGGGGGGAGATTTGGTACATACTGCAGTAATAAACTTCCAGGATTACTCTGATAGAATAGTTATTTTCTTCTTCCATTTTTTTCAGTTTTACTTTGTGCATTTGACAGCAGTTTGTGCAGTGTGAAAGCAGTTTCATTGTTTTGTTTGTCAGTTGCATGCCTGATCTCATGCAGTAGCATGCTGTTTCCCCAAAGGACAGGCGGAGTCTCCAAGGGGTGAGAGATTGGTTTCCTTTTCCTGAAGGGGGGAAGGCAGCTTTCTAAAGTTTGGGAAACACTGCATTAGCATGATGATTCACTACTCTCCTGTACTGCTCTGGGACAGAGCTCATGCAAGGGCCTGTGTACCAGTAACAGCAACAGTTAGTCTGAAGCTGATATGGCAGCAGTCAAACATGAGGGGGTGGGGGAAAAGAGCAGCAGCTGACTGGTTGTCTTGAGCAGGTTTGGCATTACACTCAGACCCACCTCAAAAGTCCCTTTCTAAAAGCAGCAGCAGCAGCAGCAGCAACAACAAAGAGAAAAGATAATTATTTCAAAACAAAATTAATTTAAAAAATAAATGTCAGGATTTACCAATTAAGGGGGCTTTATCAGAAAAATATTTTAAGGTAGTTTTAGGATATTCAAGTTTGTCCCTTTAAACGAACTAGTTTTTAAAAGATGTAACTTGAATAGATCCTATCACTATGGACTGCCATTCCTAGCATTAGGGCTTGCCTATACATGTATCAGAGTAGCAGCGGTGTTAGTCTGTATTTGCAAAAAGAAAAGGAGTACTTGTGGCACCTTAGAAATTTGTTAGTCTCTAAGGTGCCACAAGTACTCCTTTTCTTTTTGCCTATACATGTAGTTATTCAGGGAAAACTGTTCCTGAATAACTCCATTCATGGACTCACTTTTTCCAGAGTAAAGCGGCCTTGTTTCTGTTTAGCTTAACCCATACTAAACAGGAACAAGGTAGCCTTATTCCAAAATAAAAGTGTCCCGGAGCTATGTGGGAACAGCTATTCCCAAATAACTCTATGTGCACTGTAGATAAGCCTTTAGAAATAAAAAGGAAATAGCACATCTGGTGAAGAAGCCCTCCTGTTGGTGTGGTGTCTGCACTGAAGTGCTGCAGAGGTGCAGCTGCACCACTGTAGACGTACCCTGAGGCAACATCTATACTTGGGAGCTAGGGAAATGATTCATAGTTTGCATAGACGTACCCAGGGCCGGTGCAACCACTAGGCAAACTAGGCGACTGCCTAGGGCACCAAGTGTTTGGAGGTGGCCAAAAGTGCGCTCCGGGGAGGCGGTGGAGCGGAGGTGAGCTGGGGCAGGGGGGCGCGGGGAGGGCCGCCTGTAGCAAGTAACTGGGCAGGACTGGCATGCAGGGGAACAGCTCCCCACCCCAGCTCACCTCTGCTCCGCCTCCTCCCCTGAGCATGCCGCCACCGCTCCACTTCTCCCACCTCCCAGGCTTGCAGTGCCAATCAGCTGTTTGGCGCCGCAAGCCAGGGAAAGAGAGAAGCAGAGCATGGCGGCGTGCTCAGGGGAGGAGGCAAAGCAGAGGTGAGCTGGGGCGGGGAACTGCCGCACAGCTCCCGGGGCCGAGGGATGGAGTGAGGGGCGGGAGCTGCCGCACGGCTCCCTAGGCTGAGGGAGGGGCGCAAGGTGGAAGTTTCGCCTAGGCCGCGAAACATCCTTGCACCAGCCCTGGACGTACCCGTGCCAGCGTGCTACAAACAGCAGCATAGCCATGGTAGCACAGAAGCAGCTCAGGCTAGCCTCTGCAAATATGTACATGCCTAGACCCCCTGGGTTGATACTTAGGTGGCTAAGCAGCCCATACTACTCCAGCTACAATGCTATTTTAAAAGGTGTGTTCCTAACCCAGGTTTCTTCTTAACCTGGGTTAGCCAACTTAGGTTAAGAACACATTTTTTTTTCCAGTATAGACATACCCTAAAAATGCTGTTATTTTCCAAAACAAAGTAATGCTATAAGACTAAATATATTCATGCATGATATATTACCATTTTCACATGGGGGGGGGGGAAATCAGTCCAACAATTTTAAAGGGAGCGACATATAGCCTCCTCTTTAGATCATTGAAAGAGGAACAATCACATTTATAAGACGCGTCAAAGGAATTCACTTGACATACAGAGACTTAATCACACAATCTTTTGAAAGTTAAGTATTCCAAGCTTACAAGTGTCTTTTGTACAGAGGGATCTACAAAGCATATCTAGTCATGCACACTAGCTGCATTACTTTAAGGCTAAGAAAAACCTCATAAAAACTTGAAAAACAAAGATCAACCAGTAGAGCACACTGTGCTTGGTAAAAAAAATAAATTGTACATCAGAGTTACAAGATGTTTTTAAAGTAACCACATTTTAGGTTTTTTGGTTTTTCACTTTTAGTATCATCACATACAGATTATCAGATTCAAGAATGCCACATACTAATGGCTAGAAAACGTGAGTAATTCTGATCATCATATTAAAAGTCAAACCTCAATGTTCTAATTTCCCAGTAGTGTCATTAACTTCATACCAGTAAGAGTATACCTCATGAACCTAGCTTGTCTCACTCACCAGCAATTTCATTAGTTCTGTCACAAGAACATACTCAAACAATAACCACATCTGACAAAATAAAATACTTCAGAGCATGGATTGTCTCTTAGAATAGCCTGGCACTTACCCCAGTTAGCTTTATTACCAGTAATAAATTTTTGAAAGGTTGACATACATAAATCACTCTCAGCTGCTCGAAGAGAAGATCAATGAGACTTGTGATAAGAGATTAATTTAGCAATCAGACAACCCCAAAGCATGGCTTTAGACAATTAGATTTTTTTAAAATCTATACACAATACTAAAACAAAGCCACTATGTGAAAAATATGCACAATTTGAACCTTATTTTGCAAAACAGCTTTCGTGGAGTAATCGTCATAATATATGCATACTCTATAAAATGTGACTCATTCCTTCCAAAGCAATATCACTTACACCGAATGTTAAACCCATAATGAATGTTTGTGGGATTTCACACTTTCGTCTAGGGAGCTCACTGAGTAAGTGAACTGATTTATTTAAGGATAATTAGGTTACAAAATGTATGAAACGAAGAACTGTTCAATTATGGGCTAGGGAAATACAGGAGTTAGCACACAAATGTTTAAATCATAGAAGCTGACCCAGACAAAGCAGAATTAATTGCACAGTAAAACTGTTGTATCCCAGTCTTGAACTTCAGTGTGTGGACAGATTCATGTTGAGAGATGCTTGGTTCACGTTAGTCATATTAATCTCGCCGCAAATTCTAAATCATCAAACTAAAGAAGAAATCCCATTTGGGAAATCTCACTATCTTAATATATTTCCTTTTGTATTCTAGATAACTGAACTTCAATGAATTTAACAGCACAATGGGCTTACTCCCTTCACAGTTAGAACATGAAACTAATCCTGTTATCTTAAATAATTTTCAGTTACTCTTATTAGTGATTTATAGGGCTGCAGTTTTCTTCCCCCCTCCCACAATGGAATCTCTATTGTCAACGTAGCCAATGTTTCAGGGCCACAGGAAACATGAGATAAAAGTAATTCTTCAGAGATGTTAACTAGTATAGAAGCAGGTAGTTGACAGAGTAGAAGAGGGGCATTGGGGCAGAAATAGTTGTGTTGTTCCTAGCTAATAAACTTTCATGGGTATAAGTAAAAAGGTTTTTCTAGACCAAGTCTTTCAAAAGTGAGACTTCTCTTGCGAGATAGTTCTACAATAAGAAGGGACAATGTTCCCGCTTCCTCCCCAGCAGTCCTCGGACAAACTACTACATTTACTAACAGCATTTTCAGATCATCCATGCATAACAGAACTGACTTTCTTCAACAGTTTCTGTCCAAAGCGCTCTGTTTACAGCTGGACCTTCTGATGTTCCACTAGTTATGCAAACAAAATGAAGCCCTACAGTTATATCACGGAAAAAAACAAAACCACACAGCTTGTCACTGGTATCAGATATTCATTTGAGGCCAACTGTTGTATACACTCAAATTCTAGTTTTGGCAGGTCACACTCATGGCACGAGTGCTTAATTTGTTAACTTCTCAAACCTGCTTCCTCATCTTCCCAGAGGACTTATACTATCCCCAACACATGCTGCAGCTGATATATCCATTCTATCTAATATACTACTTAACTGTTATACAACCATGCCTCCTAGTTTTTAATACCACACCTATCACTGTAGTTGATCTAAGCACCTAACATCTAACTGCAAATTCTGAATAGTGAGAACCAAGAAACTCTTCAGTCACTATTATTTATCTGTCTTCAAGAGTGATTCATTATTGTGTTGTCTGATGAACAGTGAGTCACAAATATCACTAAGTGGGTCTGAATGAAGATGAATGATTGCTTACCTAGAGACCTTTCATAGCTCCTGCTCAGATGGTTTAATTATAAGTCTGCTAAAACTAAATGAATTCAAGGCAAAGCACATTCATTTATTTAGACAATGCCTTCGCTTTAGCTGATTTTCACTCATTATCCTTGTGGAAAACTCAGGTCAAGTATCTGTATACTCATAATGAAAAATATGAAATTAAATTAACTGTGCACTATATTATATGATATCTTACCACACTAATGGACCTTCAGTTTAATCAATGATCATACAAGCCTTGTAAATTTTTGTGATTATTCTATCCTCATCAACAATTACAAGAAATAAAAAAGCCAGCTGGAGTTTCTCTTGAGGAGCTTGGCACAGCTCAAACAATTTCATGCTCCGAGGACAATGAAAATGTTACTACATGAATTACATTCTGCAGTCATCTAATTCAACTAGACCAGGAAGCCCAGGATGGAATAGTAAGAAATGTGGCATTCCGATGGTCTCATGGAACCAAAAACAGAACCAGATTGCTGCTATGTAAACTTAAAAAGGCCACAGAAGAGTTCTTAAACTAAAGGCTGGGGGAAGTTGACAGGTGCAGAGGAGCACATGGTTTAGACAGACACATCCCTTCGGGAAAGATTTATTCAAGGGGATATTCTATATCCTAGTAAAGGGGAGAGGCTATAAGTTGACAAAGTACAGGTAGGAAATGAAGAGAAACAGTGAAACAATTACATCACATAAAGGCAGACAATTAAATATTGACAAATTTTGTAAGTGCTTATATACAAATGCAAGAAGTCTAAATGTGAAGGTGGGTGAACTTGAGTGCCTGGTATTAAGTGAGGATACAGATATAATAGGCATCACAGAAACTCAGTGGAATGATGATAAATCAACAGGACACAGCAATACCCTGGTACAAAATATATAGGAATGACAGAGCAGGTCACACTGATGGGGAGTTGCACTATACGTGAAAGAAAGCATGGAGTCAAATTAAGTAAAAATCTTAAATGAATCAAAGAATACCACATAATCTGTATGGATAGAAATTCCATGCTTGACTAATAAGAGTATGGCAGCAGGAATATACTACCAACCACCTGACTAAGGTGGTCACAGTGATTGTGAAAAGCTCAGGGTGATTAGCCTACAAAAACAGAAAACCCAGTAATAATGAGGGACTTCAATTATCCCCATATGGATTGGGAACATGTGACGTCAGGATGGGATGCAGAGATAAAATTTTTAGACACTATCAATGACTGCTTCTCAGAGAAGCTAGTCATGGAACCCATAAGGGGAGAGACCCTTCTCGATTCAGTCCTAAGTGGTGCACAGGATATGGTCCAAGAGGTGAATATAGTGAATTGCTTGGTAAAAGCAATGATAACATAATTAAACTTAACATCCTTCTAAGGTAGAAAATACCAAAGAAACCCACCACAGTAATATTTAACTTCAAAAAGGAAAACTACACAAAAATGAGGAGGCTAGTTATGTGGAAATTAAAAGGAACAGTCACAAGAGCGAAATGCCTGCAAATGTATGGAAACTTCTTAAAAAACACCATAATTAAGGCTCAAATTATGTAAACCTCAAATAAAAAATAACAGTAAGAAAACCAAAAAAAAAATGCCACCATGGCTAATCAGAGTAAAACAGGTAGTTAGAAACAAAAAGACATCTTTTAAAAATTAGAAGTCAGATTCTACTGAGGAAAATAGACAGGAGCCTAAAACTTTGGCACGCAAGAGTAAAAGTATAATTAAGCAGGCCAAAAACTTTTTTTTTTTTTTTTTTTTTTTTTTTTTTTTAAAAAGAGCAAGTAGCAAATGACAAACGAACAGCAATTTTTTTAAAGGAAGTCAGAAGCAGGAAGACTGCTAAACAATCAGTGGGGTCACTGTATGACTGAGGTGCTAAAGGAGCACTCAAAGAAGAGAAGGCCGCTTCAGAGAAGCTAAATGAATTCTTTGCATCCATCTTCACTGTAGAGGATGTGAGGGAGATTCCCACACCTGAGCCATTCTTTTTAGGTGACAAATCTGAGGAACTGTCCCAGACTGAGGTGTCAATAGAGGTAGTTTTGGAAGAAACTGATAAATTAAACAGTAATGAGTCACCAGGACTAAACGGTATTCACCCAAGTGTTCTGAAGGAACTCAAATATGAGATTGCAGAACTACTAAACAGGGTATGTAACCTATCACTTAAATCAGCCTCTGTACCAAGTGTCTGAGGGATAACTAATGTAATGCTGATTTTTAAAAGGCTCCAGAGACAATCCTGGCAATTACAGGATAGTTAGCCTAACTTCACTACCAGGCAAATTAGTTGAAACTATAGTAAAGAACAGAATTATTAGACGCATAGGTGAACACAATTTGTGTTGGGGAAGAGTCAACACAACTTTTGTAAAGGGAAATCATGCTTCACTACTCTATTACAATTCTTTGAGGCAATTAACAAACACGTGGACAAAGGTGATACAATTGATACAGTACTTGGACTTTCAGAAAGCCTTTGATAAAATCCCTCACCAAAGGCTCTTAAGCAAAGTAAGCAGTCATGGGATAAGAGGGAAGGTCCTCTCATGGATCAGTAACTGGTTAAAAGATAGGAAACAAAGTCTAGGAATAAATGGTCAGTTTTCACAGTGGATAGATGTAGATAGTGGTGTCTCCCAGGGACCTGTACTGGGACCAGTCCTATTCAACACACTCATAAATGATCTGGAAAAAAGAGTAAACAGTGAGGGGACAAAACCTGCAGCTGATACAAAATAATTCAAGATAGTTAAGTCCAAAGCTGACTGAAGAGTTACATGTTAGGGGGCTTATTCCTTCACCCACTTACTTCCCTGGTCCTTCTCGCATGAACAGAGAGCAACAATACCCGAAGTCCAAAGGTGCAAACAATTTGATGTTTATTGGGGTGAACTTCCAGCAAGCATGATTCCAGTTTCCTTCCTTAGTATCCTCCTTCCCAGCTCTGACACCACAGAGCCTTACACCTGTGTCCCTGTTCCCATTCCTGCCCTTAGCAAAACATGATTCCAATTTCCTTACCCCCATTCCCTGTTCCCATTTCCCCCTTTAGCAAAACATGGTTCCAATTTCCTTACCCCCATTCCCTGTTCCCATCTCCCCCACCCACACGCCCACCCCCTCACTTCCTGACTGACTGCAGACTATATAGCAAAACTTGAGTTCTGCTTTGCTATACCTTAACCAATCATGTTCCTGAAATTTAACTAACCAATCCTAACATATTGTAACATGATTATGTACCCAATTATATCCCACCACCTCAATTAGTTTACACCCAGCAAAATTATTTATACAGCAGACAGAAACAATCACAGAACCAGACAGAGATTATACAGACAAACAATAGCAAAGTGGGAACTATAATGACAAAACAATACAGAAGTGAGGATTTCACATCCCAGCTATTGATAAGTGAGTTCTTGCCAGACAGGATGCTATCAAACTAAGTTTTCTTTTACATTTTCTAGGCACTTCCCTTTCTCTGGAGGTGATAGGCACTATCAGGACAGGATTGTATTCCTAACAGCCCAATAGCACCTTCTTTCAATGTGACTAGTTTGGAATGTGAGGATATGACCGTTTGCTTCCCAGCTTATGGCTGCCTCTGTTGCTTAGCCAAAGGCCTTAGCCTAAGAACAGGGCCTCAGACTGTCACAGTAAGAGAAGGCCCTTACACTGGCAGACAGTGATTTTGATTCTCTTTTGTACCTCTATAACTAGCCAAGTGATAATAATACACCTAAATTCTTAGAGTATAGGCCTTTACAGACAGGCCTGAATATCTATATCCTAACATTACAAAGGGATCTCACAAAACTGGGTGACTGGGCAACAAAATGGCAGATGAAATTCAGTATTAATAAATGCAAAGTCATGAACACTGGAAAACATAATCCCAACTATATCACTTTAGATAGATCTTGGAATCATTCTCTGAAAACATTTGCTCAATGTGCAGTGGCAGCCAAAAAAAGATAATGTTCAGAACCACTAATAAAGGGATAGATAATAAGGCAGAAAATATCATGCCACTATATAAACCAATGCCCACACCTTAAGTACTGAGTGCAAGTGTGGTCGCCCCATCTCAAAAATATATTAGAACTGGAAAAAGTACAGAAAAAGGTAACAAAAATTATTAGGACTATCACCCAGCTTCCATATGAGTGATTCAAAAGACAGACTGCTCAGCTTGGAAAAGAGATGACGGGGGGCCCCATGCTTGGCCTTTCTCCTATCCCCACCTATGCTGCAAGCAACAAGAACAGTGAGAAGACTAACCGAGGGGACTGGCCCAGATTTCAAGGGTGAAATCTGTGTACTATGGACTGCAATATCCAGTGGAGTGAAAAAAAATGCTTAATTTAGATGTTGCCCAGTCTAATAGGGTTGAGAGTTTAGACTGTGTTGTTATATTTTGTTTTCTTTTGGTAACTAACTCTGACTTTCTGCCTATCAGTTAATATCACTTAAAATCTATCTTTTGTAGTCAATAAACTTTTTTTACTGTTTATCTTTACCAATAAGTTTATATGAAGCGTGTGGCAAATCTGCTCAGGTTTTGCACAGGCTGGTGTATATCCAGTGATGAGCTGCCAAAATCTTAACAACGGGTTCCCTCCTCACCCCACGAGGGGGTCGTTGCCCACCCCACCCCCCGGGACTCCTGCCCCATCCAACCCCCCCGCGTTCCTTGACGCCCCCCCCCAGAACCCCTGCCCCATCCACCCCCCTCCCCTGTCTGCCCCCAGAACCGGGCAGGAGGGTCTCGTGGGCCACCATAGTGGGTGCCCACCCCTAAGAGCCAGAGGGCCTGCCGGGGGGCGAGGTGGGGACTCCCAGCGGTGCTTACCCCGGGCAGCTCCCAGGAAGCATCCGGCAGGTCCCTCTGGCTCCTAGGGGCGGGGGAGCGTAGCTAGGGGAGGAGCGGGGGAGCGGCTACTCCCCCACTGATCGCATCAAAAGTGGCGCCTTAGGCGCCGACTCCCTGGGTGCTCCGTGGCTGGAGCACCCACAGGGAAAATTTGGTGGGTGAAGAGCACCCACCAGCAGCTCCCCGCCCCGCGCCCGGCCCCAGTTCACCTCTGCTCCGCCTCCGCCTCCTCCCCTGAACACGCCACCCCGCTCTGCTTCTCCGCCCCCCCACCAGCTTCCCGCGAATCAGCTGTTCGGCGGGAAGCCGGGGAGGGCTGAGAAGCAGGCCGCAGCTTCCCGCTCAGGCCGAGGGTGGCAGAGGTGAGCTGGGGTGAGGAGTGGTGCCCCTGCCCCGCCCCGGGTTACCTGCTGCGGCGTGGGCGGTCCTCCTCACGCCCGAGCTCACCTCTGCCTCCCTAGGCCTGAGCAGGAAGCCGCCGCTTGCTTCTCAGCCTGCCCCAGCTTCCCACCGAACAGCTGATTCGCGGGAAGCCTGGCGGGGTGGAGAAGCGGAGCAGGGCAGCGATTTCAGGGGAGGAGGCGGAGTGGTGGTGAGCTGGCGCCGGGGGGGGAGGGGGGGAGGAGGAGGGCAGAGAAGGGGGGGGGCTCGTTCAGGGGAGGAGGTGAGTTGGGGGTGGGGTGGGAGGGTGCTCTGCACCCACCAAATTTTCCCCTTGGGTGCTCCAGGGCTGGAGCACCCAGAGAGTCGGCGCCTAAGGCGCCACTTTTGGCCAGTTAAATTTAGAAGCCTTTTAGAACCGGCTGTCCCTCGTGGAACAACCGGTTCTAAAAGGGCTTCTAAATTTAACAACCAGTTCTAGCGAACCGGTATATCCACTTTCCATTGATGAAGTGGTGAACCAATCAATAAATCTGCATTGCTCATCTTGAGCAGTGTAAGACGGTATATTCCTGAGGTACAGTGTTGGGAACTGGGGGGATTTGGCTTTGCCCTTCTCTGTATGATTCATGAGTGGCTCTGGGAGCATACATGCAATCTAGCTGGATGGAGGGCTCCACATGTGGTTGTACTGAGTGATAACAGCACCTGGAGGGGTTTGCTGCTGGTCACTAGCAAGGCATTGTGAGAGACAGCCCAGAAAGGAGAGAGTTCAGGGGGCACAGCGGTCCCACAGTCCCAGGCTACACCCTGGGGATCCCGTCACACATACCTAAACTGAATTAATTCTAACCAATAAATGGTGACAAACTGTTTAAAATGACACAAACTATAGCAAAAACAAAAGATCAATTCCAGTTTACTAAATTCATATAGTACAGACTTAGTGGAGACCTAGTGCACAAGATCAAGTTCAGTTGATTAAAACCTAATTTTAGAAGTTTATTACATTTTAAAAGGTAATCCTGGAAGATACTGAGCTAATTCTGCCTTGCTTGCAGCCCCAAAGACAGGGTTGGAAAGCAGGAGGAGACAGGCAGGATGAGAGGCTGTTCGCTCTGTGGGTTTCTTGCACACATCATGGGGGAATGCCCTCTTTTTGGCCGCTCCAAGCCCCTCGCTCTTCTCAATTCCTTTCACTCTGGCAGCTGTTAAGGTGCGTAGAAGTGGAGCCCTGCTTCTGCAGACTGTAGGATGGGGTAGTCAGGCGGATCATGGGCCAAATCCAGACCACCAGATGCTTTTGCATGGACCCCGAAATCTTTGTATTTACTTTTTTTTTTTTTTTTTAATTTTCTCTGGAGTCTGGACCTTGACCAAGAAATCTGAACCTGGACAAAAAATAATTGACGATACCTTCCCTAACATCTAGAAATCAGTGGTGAAAACACATATTACACATGCTAAAATTAGCCAAGTGCTCTGAGGCTTCTACCAGAAACTCTGTCCCTCAGAAATGCAGGCTACAGAGCAAGAAATGTTGAAGTTACTGGTAGGGGTGCTTTTTCTTGACTGCCAGAGAGAAGACCTGAAAGAAAAAATGCAGGCACACCAAAACCCCTTCTTGCCTCACACTGGATTGCTACAAAGCTACTTTGGGAACAAATAGCCACCCTACTACCCACAAGGCTCTCCCTATCAAGCCCAGGATTCTTCTAGGAGGAAAGGAGTACTTGTGGCACCTTAGAGACTAACAAATTTATTTGAGCATAAGCTTTCGTGAGCTACAGCTCACTTCATCGGATGCATTCAGTGGAAAATACAGTGGGGAGATTTATATACACAGAGAACATGAAACAATGGGTGTTACCATACACACTGTAAGGAGAGTGATCACTTAAGATGAGCTAATACAGCAGGAGAGCGGGGGTGGGGTGGGGGGGGAAGGGGCAAGGGAGAAAACCTTTTGTAGTGATAAATCGAGGTGGGCCATTTCCAGCAGTTGACAAGAGCGTCTGAGGAACGGGGTGGGGAAATAAACATGGGGAAATACCTTTACTTTGTGTAATGACCCATCCACTCCCAAGGTCCAGATGTCACAGAAGCAACAACTCAGCACTCCAGGTCCTAATCTTGGCCCACACTATACCACCTTCCCTACCACCAACAGTTCATAACATCTAATCCCACTGATGGAATTTCTATAACGAGTGATAACACTTGTCTCAAACATCTTACTGTTTCCCTAACTTGAATGCTCTTTTCCACTGCCCAGACTCACTCACACCTGCCCACAATTCAGTTTACCAATCTCTCATCCTTCTGTCCTTCATCCTCTCGTCCCTCTTTCCTATCCATACACTTGACATTCCCGTACACTCCCATCCAACCTCTCTCTATCCTCTTGCTCTGTTCCATCTCCTCATCACTGTCTCATTTCTCACAGTCTTGCACATGCCCCTCCCTGCCACAACCTTTACTTCAATGCTCCTCTTCAAGCTCCATCCTCAGAATAACCGCATTTCTATCAATAATTTTAATTAATATGTACAAAAGTTAAATATATGGAATCTTTGAGAAGTGTGCAGACCTAATGTATTCTTCATGGTCAACCACATATTCTTAATGTTCATCTTTTGTCATCATCCTGGCTGCACACCGGATTCTGCAAGCAAGCTCAAGAACAACATTCACATAAGTAGTCCCCACTGATTTTAAAGAGTACTGATATAAAAAAGGTAGCCATGGAAGGCTCAGGAGGGGTCTGGTGGGAAAGATAGAGCACACTCACTGTCCTCACAGCCCAAGGAGGGAAAAATGGTCAGGTAGCTTTGAGTCCAGCTACAGGAAGGAAGAAAGACAGAAAGAAAGAACTGGGAAGATACCAATTTGCTTCCCCAGAAGGACCAGATTGCTTACAAGTGACTTCATAAGTAAAATACTGTTCCACTAGCTGGAGCAAGCTTCTTTTATTTATTTATTTTCCATTATATTCCTTGTTCTGGGCCAGACTGAAGAATGACATGCACAGAGATGCCTTTACCTTTTAGTGGCAATATTTGATTTCTTTTTATCTTTATTTTTCCTATTCCATTCCTGCTACCCAAGAGATATGGCCCCATCCTACACTTGTACAAAGCTGTTTTCAGATGTATACAGAGCAATGTTTAAACACTTATAAATATAAGCTGAGTTGTTGCTGACCCCTGACTGTGCTCCTGTAGTTGCTGACCTGAGCCAGAGACTGGAGGACACAGAAGGGTAGGTACTTGACCAGAGAGAAATGTTCTGGAGCAGGAGTCTGGGAGGGACACAGAGGTGGGGGAGAGGGAGGAGGACTAGATAGAGGAGACAGTTAGGGGCCATCGAGGGGTGAGAGCCATGCTCCCCAGTCTCAGAATTTGGGAGGCTTTGGATGAGAGTATGTAGAGGAGCCTGGGGAGGCATGAAAGGTGTGAAATGAAGTGAAAGGGACTAGTGAGGCAGAGACCTTCTCTCCCCCATACCCTATATCCCAGCCAGATATATCTTCCTCCCCACCCAAAGGAAGCCCACTTTAATGGGTCTCATAAGTTCTGTTGGAGCATGGCTTCCCTTGTAGTCTTTGTTAACTCGTTTTAAACAGAACAACAAAGATTCCATATTTTAAAAAAAAGTTACAGTTAATGGTTCCAGCCAGTTCCTCACTGCCATACAATCCTTCAGTCTTATTAAATTTTATAATACAGTAGCTCCTTGAGGGCCCAGTCAGGAACAGGCTCTGTTGTGCTGGGTGTTGTACAACCACAAGCCAACGAGATTCCTGACCAACTCAATATCACACATCAAACATTAACTTAGTCTTCTTGACTTGTTCTGTAATGGAAATACACTGTTGGGTGTGTACTGTTGAATTTATATATTGTTTATTAACATGCAGTAAAGATTTCAAAAGAAATCAAGTTTCAGGGCTCATTAAGCTATGTAGTTCAAGAAGTCCTCTCAGTGTAGTGTGTTGGCAGAGTAGTAGATATTTTTATTACTAGAACCGGAATCGATGATCTATTTCATGTTATGAAGCTTATTCATTGCATGGTGCAGTAGGTTTACACGTGTATTTAGGCCTTGCAAGTTTGTATCATAAAATAAATATATTTAAATACCAACAAATGTTAGTTTTGGTAGCAAATAGTGTAGCATATGTTATAGTGGATTGGAAATGGAAATCCCTTGAGTAGAAAGTGACATTTTATATCAAAGAGGATTTTATAACCTAAGTTTATAATCACCCCCTTCCGTAAGCCTGTGTGCGTGTAGCTCCAACGAACTTGTGCAGAGGGGGTAATATGTTTGTGGGTATGGGAGAGGAGGAAGAGAAACAGATGGTGAAGTCTGGTCAGTTTATAGTGGAAGTAGGTGGAAATTGAGGAAAGAGGTGCTGGAAAACCGGGGCGTTACTACAAGGTAGAAATAAGGTTGTGATACATTGTCAATAGTGTATGGTGACTGTGTTGGTGGTAAGGTGAGCCTATGGATGGGGAAGCAGAGGTATTTACTGTTGGTAGCCTTAACTTATTTCCTTACTTTTTAGGTTTTGTACTAGGTATATTATATAGAGAGCAAAAACTTAAATGACATACAATCTAGTGTCTGTGTATTGTATTTGAGTGCAAGAGATGGTCCAGTGACTATTCCTCTGATATGCAGCTTTCTACTTGTCCCACTCCTGTATCATTAGTTAAAATCAACTAACTTCCCATACATATACACATGAGTGTACAGAAAACGTTTTGAAACCTCAAGTATCTTTTTCAGGGGGGAAACTACATTTTGAATGTTTCTTTTTTTTAAAAAGATTAATATGTATAGTTCTCCTTCCACACAATTATCAATCTCCACACAACTGCCTATTATAGGCGAATATGTGTTTTAAGCAGCTAATTAATGGGGTGAGGATGTTGTTTTTTGTTCAGACATTAGAATACTGTGCTGCCAAATAGGAAATCTGAGTTTAAAAACAATCTTAGAACTTCCATTTCTATGAATTAGGGAAATCTATTAAATGTGCTACAAACATGGCACACTTTTTAGGATCATGACAGGAGCTGCATTACTCTGACTGCACTTCTTTAATGTGATTTTCAGTGGTGCTGAGCATTTCCAGCTCCCATCTACCTCGAATGGAGTCCTAAGTGCTCAGCAATTCTAAAAGTCAAGCCCCTTTTTATGGGATGTGGGTAGTTTTAGTTGAAAAATATATATATATATTTGCATAATCGTACATCTATATTTGGGAGGCAAATAATCAAGTTTCTTTAATTTGTAGTTAAGTTAGTTTAGTTTTTAGATATATTTAGATATCAAGTTTATCACTAACGCCTCCATTACGAAAGACTCTAATCTTATCTCCTGGCATAGTAAATGGAATTTAACTAAATGCAAAGATAGACATTGACACCTTGTTTCCACTTTGAACACAATAAGGAAGGGAACACTTACCACGGTCTGATTCTAAATCTAGAGTGAACAAGTTTTGTATTTCCATTCCAGTTTTTACTTCCTCGCAACCCTTTCTCCCCACCTGGCCCAACTCCCAGAGAATGAAGAAGGTCTATGGCTTTTGCTCAGTAGACAATTCCAACAGCTGAACCAAAACAGGGTGCAGCAATGGACAGATGTAAGCGGAACAGAGTCCTACAGAACCACTGCCAGCTAATGGAAAATCCTTTTTTTATATCAAGTGTCGTGGCTCTTGAAACAACTCAGAATGGAAACAAGTACAGTGGTTTAATTCTAGCTTTTAGTAAAAATTACCCCATACTATATGAGTGAGAGACTAATGGGATCAAACACGCTAGTATTAAAATACAAGTTCAAAGTGCTCATTAACATTTGTCTCTAGAATGCTAAATGAAAATCTACACTTTTCCATAGGACACAGATATTTATCATAGTGTAATAGGGTAAAGCATTGTAAAAACAACATTCATTACAAATTGCCTCAAAACCCATTTCTCACAAAAAAAAATCCCAGATTTAGATATTCAAGCAGCCATTTACTATTTTGTTTGATTATGCTTCCTAATTTCATATTCTGGATATGAAAATAATCCAGCAAACTAGTATACTTAATATACAATGTATAATTATAATATTATATTTTAAACAAGAACTTACCACAGTGGGGTTACCACTGCTTATCAACTGGCTGACTTCATGGAAAATGCTCTTGCAGTCAATTGATTTGTCTAATGATCCTCGTTTCACTATTACTGCTACTGCTAATAGAATCTGCTCCCGAACATACTTTTGAAGGCTGTAAACATAATACAAATATTAAGTTCTTGCCATTAAGTTGAACAGCACAAGGCTTCTGTAAAACAGAATTTTAAATCTGGGTTATTTTTTCAAGAACACAATGAAAGCTTAAATGAAAACTGAATTCTACAGATGTCAAACAGCCATCCATTCAGGAATTAGAAGCGTCACTATTATTTAAATATTTCTACTTGTTAGCTTAGGAAGATTAAACAAAGGTAAATCATGGTTTATGTAGGAATTTATGCAAATATTTTTGGAAGTACTTGCATCCATACTTACTTAGGCCTTTGTAAGACATAGGTTAAAAGGAATGTTCGCAGTGACTCGATGCTACTTTTTTCCAAGAGAATCCATTCTCGCACAACTGCTTCCATTATTGCTGTGGCAGCTTGAAAAAGGACATAGTCCACTTTACTAGTTTCTGTTAAGACCAAAGACATTATTCAATTACCACCTGACGTTTTCACTGCCCGTGCTGGTTAAAATGAAAAAATATTTTTCATTAAAAAAAAATATATAGTCAGCTGTAGTTTTGTTAACTGATTTTGCTATTTCAGGGGTTAGTTCCGCTCACACGTGACAAGGAGATAAATTACCAGAATTATCATATCATCATATATTATTATGAATGGCATGAGGAGCTGGGAGGAGATGGAGACTGCGATGAGAAGCCTAAGGAGTGGGGACTGACTGGCTAGGCAAAGAAAACGGAATTGGGATGAGGAACCGGGGCGGGGGAGGAAGGGGGGAAACTCGACTGGTCACTGACTAACACATAGCATATGTCCATGTAATTAAAGATTGTATCATAATGCCTATGCACAAGGAACAGGAATTAATGTGACACAGTCAGCCTTAATTCTTTCATCTTCTAACTTTTGAATGCTTGATTTTGCAACCTTAATGTTATTTTAATGTAGTTTGTGGATGCATAATACACCTCTATCCCGATATAATGCAGCCCGATATAATGCAAATTCGAATATAACATGGTAAAGCTGCGCTCAGGGAGTGAGGCTGCTTTACCTCATTATATCTGAATTTGTGTTACCGCAAGTGGTTCCTCTGAGCCCCCCCACTTACTTGCTGCGGCCCCTCCACCCCAGCTCACCGTCGCTCCGCCTCCTCCCACGAGCGCGCCGCAGCTCCACTTCTCCCCGATTGGCGCGGGAAACCTGGAGGGGGGGGGGAGCGGAGCAGTGGTGGCGCGCTCAGGGGAGGAGGCGGAGGCAGAGCGGCGGTGAGCTGGGGAGAGGAGCGGTTCCTCTGTGCCCCTCCCCCACCCCGCCCCAGCTCCACTTCCTCCCATGGGCGCGCCTCGGCTCCGCTCCCCCCCCCCCCCGGCTTCCCACACCAAACAGCTGATTGGCGCGGCAAGCCTGGAAGGGAGAAGGGAGGAGTGGAGCGGCAGCGCACTCAGAGGAGGAGGCAGAGCGGAGGTGAGCTGGGGCTGGGAGTGGTTCCTCTCCCTACCGATATAATGCAGTCTCACCTATAAGACAGTAAACTT
This sequence comes from Natator depressus, assembly GCF_965152275.1. Lineage (NCBI taxonomy): Eukaryota > Metazoa > Chordata > Testudines > Cheloniidae > Natator > Natator depressus. Next base: position 40,565,894 of record NC_134234.1, read on the forward strand.
TTTGGCTCCTGAGAACCGTGTTATATCGCGGCGGGGTGGGGGGGATATATAAAAAGGACATTGTTTTTTTTAGGATTTTATAACCTATGTTTTATAAGTATCCCTTTGCTTAAACCTAGTCAAATGTTTGTAGATAACTTAAAAAAAACAAACAAACTTGAAACCATCAACTCCTGACTTCTGAATTTCTACTTTTTTTTTTTTAATTTGGGGGGCATTGCAAAAAAAGCACAGAAGGTGCAGTATGCAGGGAAATGGCTACAGAGTGGAAAAAGCAGAAATGGGCTTGATAAGAGGATAAAGAGCTGTACCTGGCATTTGACTGTGGTGGGCTAGCTGGCAGGGCAAGAAAATTGCGTGACACGAAGCACACTTGTACTCACACACTACAAACTACTGTAATAATCTTTGTACAAAATATACCTTGTGAGGTATCATTTGAAAACTAGTCACTCACTGACCATTAATATTCTTTGAGATATATGTATGCAATGGAATTACAACGTGTGTGTGTGTGTGTGTGTGTGTGTGTGTGTGTGTGTGTAAGTAAACCAGGTATGTTGGGGGACTTGAACAGGTCTATCTTAAACAAAGGATTGTGTGTTTACCTCAATTTACATATACGAGGTAAACAGACCCATCAAGCGGGGGAGAAGACGGAAGGTGCCTACATCCAGCAGCTTGGTCTGGATTTCACTTTTCAGAAGAATCCATTTCAAAGGTTTACTTGTCTGTAAAAGACTGGGGGGCTGAGCCTCAAGTGATAAGCAACTGAATCCACTGATTGCACACAATATTACTGTATTATAAAAGTTTAGAGAGTAAGGTCTCCTCTGAAAACAAATGACACACTAGTGATTAACACACATATTTCACAATGATATTAACATTATGTAAGGAATTATGGATACTCATTGATATTAGGCTGTACAGCAGAGATGGGCAAACTCCGGCCCATCGGGCTTTTTAATTTGGCTCTCGAGCTCCCTCCAGGGAGCGGGGTTGGGGGCTTGCCCTGCTCTGTGCTCCAGCCAGACTGGGGGCTTTCCACGCAGCTCCCGGAAGTAGCATCATGTCCCCCCTCTGGCTCCTATGCATAGGGGCAGCCAGGACCAGGGGGCTCCGCACGCAGTCCCCACCCCAAGCGCCTTCTCCCGCAGCTCCCATTGGCCAGGAACCATGGCCAATGTGAGCTGCAGGCACGGTGGCAGCGGACGGGGCAGCACGCAGAGCCACCTGGCCACGCCTCTGCATTGGACTGGAGGGGGACATGCCACCGCTTCCAGTAAGTGCCTCCTGAAGCCTGCACCCAAGCGCCCCCCCAGCACCCCAACCCTGATCCCCCTCCTGCCCTCCGAACCCCTCAGTCTCAGCCCAGAGCACCCTCCTGCATCCCAAACCCTTCATCCCCAGCCCCACCCAAGAGCCTGCACCCCCAGCCGGAGCCCTCACCTCCTCCTGCACACCAACCCCCAATTTTATGAGCATTCATGGCCCACTATATAATTTCTATACCCAGATATGGCCCTCAGGCCAAAATGTTTGCCCACCTGTGTTGTACAGACTGCCCAGACAGGAGGAAATTGCACAGCTATCTACCCGTCTCCTATGTAAATTAAGCATGGTGGAATCAAACAATGGAAGCCCCATCTGGGGGAGGGAAGCACACAGGAAGTCATCCTGCCTCTTGAAACAAGGTAATTGAACTTTGGAAGATACAAGTAAGGACAGAAGCCAGCTTTGCCATCCATCACTAGACAGACACAAGAGGCCAGAGTTCCTGCAAGCTAAGAAAGATGGGTCCTTCCACCAAGGGGGGCGGGGGGGGGGGGCGCTGCTGAAGTCTCTGAAACTGAATATAGGCGAGAAACGTGCTTAGTCAAAGAAGCAAAGGGAAGCCAGCACCTTGTACTTTTATGGAAGGTCCTAACTGAGGAGAAAGTCAGGCATGACTGGGAAGAAAAATGACTGGTGAGAGAAATCATCTCAAACAAAGCCTGTATCTTGCTAGATTTAAGTTTGATTTTTAGAAGCATGGTTTGTTTTACTTGTAACTTTGTATCTTCATTCCTTATACTTGAATTCATTTACCTCTATGTATAATTTGTCAATAAATTTATTTTTTATCATAAATGAAATCTGTTCTGTATTTAAACGGAAGGGTTTATTACCCCCAGTTAAGTTAATAAGCTGTAATGTGTTCCTGAGTTTGTAGAGGAACAAATGAACCATATAATTTCTCTGAACTGCCTAGGAGAGGGCTGGACATTGTAGAACACACAGTTTGGGGAAAATCTGGGACTGGAGGTGTGTTGTGGTCACCCTGCAAGTAGTAACCAAGACTGGTGGAAGCCAGAGTGGGGCTGCAGACATGCTGCTGGAGTCAGGGATGCTAAACCAGGGCTGTCCAGCACACACACACTGAGAGTGTTACCTGCAGGCTGGCTGTGAGTGACCTAGGTTGGAGCTACAACAGTAAAATATACACGGCAGACAATGACATGATCTCTGACTTGTCTGGATTGCATCCCCACCAGAATGTGACATGCTGGCTTGTCTTAAGAAGCACCACTTACTTGTTGAAAGGGAATGCAGGTGGCTATGAAAGGAGACAAAAATATTTTTAAAAGAGCCTACAATATTCATGTTTCCTATATATAGGACAAAGGCCTTCTCTATATTCAAAGTTGCACCGATTTAGCTAGAATCTGTTATTAAATTGATTCAAAACTGGCAGAAAACGTTAAGTGGATACTTAAATAGATTTAAACCTGGCTTATATCAATGTAGCTTAGTTTGGAAAAATAGTATGTGATCATGTAATTAAAGATATCATAATGCATACATACTGGGAGGCTGAATGAAGGTGACATGGGCTACCTTAATTCTGGTATTTCCTAATTTGAATGCTTGACTTTGCAACCTTAACATTTTTAAAATGTAATTTCCTAATTTAAAAGAAACCTGAAAAATTAAATTCTATCATGTCAAATCATATTGAATCCTTACTTGAGCTAACTAAGCTAACCCTCATCAGCAGGGTTGGGGCCACTTGAGCTAACTGAATAACTAGTGGGAATAGTAGGCTGTTATTCTCTATATGGACCGGGGGGGGGGGGGGGGATGATGATGATGATGATGCACTTTGCCAGCGGGTTTCAGAGTTTTTTCCTGACATAAGAACAGTCATACTTGGTCAGACCAATGTCCCATTTAGCCCAGTATCCTGTCTTCTGACAGTAGCCAATGCCAGATGCTTCAAAGGGAATGAACAGAACAGGGCAATCATCAAGTGATCCATCCCATCGTCCAGTCGCAGCATCTGGCAGTCAGAGGCTTAGGGTCACCCAGTGCATGGGGCTGCATCCCTGACCATCTTGTCTAATGGCCATTAATGGACCTGCCCTCCATGAATTTATCAGCAGTAGAATAGAAAGATTCAGGACTCCTAGGTTTAATTCCAAATTTTGGAGAGGAGTGCTCTCTAGTGCTTAAAGACTGTTCTTATCCTGTTGTCCCAGTCTGTCCCCCTCTCCATCCCCATCCACCCTGTCTTCTACCTCTTACCCTTCCGCTCCTACACAATCCTCCCCAACTCCATCTCCTGGCTGCTGCTTTCCTCCCCCTTTGAGCTATCCTTCTACCCACTTGCTCCTGTCTCCATCCCTCTGCGTGCATGTCCCCCCACTATGTCCCAGGTACTGCCCCCACTCTGTCTCCTCCAACCCCATCTCGCTGTCCCTCATTTCTCACCCCTCTGCATTCAAATCAGCCGCTTCCTCCTTCCCTCCACACTGCCTGGGTGATAGAGGGATCACAGAGCACAGAAAAGAGTCTATCATCAGTTCCTGTGCCTAACATCACAGCAGCCCCAGAGGAAGCAACTGCAAGGAATGTCCTGCTCAGCCCCTGCAATCCTGAGCTGAAGCGTGTCCACTCACTCTGTGATGATGGCACACACGCGCACACACACACACTGATCAGCATATAGGAGCTGAGTGGAGATGTTTCGTGCTCAGTAGAGGTAATTTTGCTGCCAAGCTACCTAGTTTCTACTGCTTGAAATTTTTTCAGAGGCTTGTAATCTGTCCAAATGTGAGCAGTTTTCCACGGGCATTACAAAAGATATAGCCCTGACACCAGGGCAACATGAACCTTCCTGCCAAATTCCAAGACCCTGCTCCAAAGCTTAGAGGTCCTAGAGTTTTTTATTTTTTTAACAAAATGGATGGAAGTGGGGTGTTTTAATTACAGGTAAAACAGCATATTTCCCCATAATCTCATTCTCTGAAATGGCATGATCATTTTAGCTGAAACTTACTAAAAAAATTCAGCCTGAGGCAGAGAACTGGCATAGAAAATTTCCACCTGTATAGTTAAAGTTTGGCAAAATCATAAGCAACAGAAAACAGGGTCTTACAATGGAAAGTGACAAGCAGCCTTAACAATACGTGGCATTACCAGCTCCACATACAAAGTATTCTCAAACTAAAATAAGAGTGTCCTCGCCAAGGAGTAGCACCTACTTTACTAAATCAGTTTCTAAATCAAATTTAGAAATTCTCCAACAGAAGGAAGTTGTACCAAGGCCTTCGCCAAACCTGTGAAATTTTGAGAGGGCACTAAACTTCTTTTTCCCCACAGCAGACCATTAAAAACACTAGTAGCTCTGCAAACACCACAAAAATTATAGCTAAAAATCAAGGATTTAAGATTACACATACTGTATTGGATCTTAAAGAGTTCTATTTAACTTTACTTTAAATGCTTTGCAGTTAACCAACAAATTTAATACTGTACAATAAAAATGAAAGAATATCTAACCAAATGTTCACATTCCCAGATGCAAAAAAACTAGTATTTTCTATTAGTTGTAAAATTGATGACATGCTGAATCTTTCAAAAAAATACACTGAAGACTTACCCAAAATATGCTTGCAAACAGCAAATGGTGATTTTGATTTTCTAAATGATAAGAATATGTGCTCGGCATGCTGGCGTTGTTCATTATTGACCATGGAAGGTGGTGCCTACAAGAAAATAAAGTTTACTTGCATGTAGGTAATCTGCAAAGTATCGTTCCTACTACATATGCATTTTATGAGAAATTTTATAAGCTGATATTTGCCTTGGTGAATAATCCAAACAACAGAAATATACATCTGCTAAGGCAAGGTGCCTCTTATTTGTCTGACATAGCCTTCCTTGTACACAAATACCCCTACAGCAGGATGTAAATATCTCTATGTGCATATTCAAATGGCATGCAGACAATAAATCATTCTAAATGCTTCTACATTGCTAACAATACTAATACCAAAACACATTAAAGATAAGGTGAAAGGAAAGGAAGATTAAGGTTCTACTCAATCCTTTTTGCACTGGACTGACAAAGCCCAAACCAAATAATAGCACACACTCTAGTACAGATAAAAACCCACCATCATCACCTAAAACATAATGAACTACTGAAATGTAAACCAAGAGAAATGGGATAAATTATACCTAAATGCACCAAAAAAAGCTTTAATTGTGGTACTAAATTTTTCCAAATGTTTAAATTTAGATTAGAGATTTTAAATGGTATAGTAATCCCCAAAGGTTGAAGAACGTGTAACCTGATTCTTTTAGGAAACAAAGTCATTATTAGTGATATGCTGCCCTCTAGTGTTTAGAATCAGCATATTACAAAGAGACTAAATTGGTGCTAAGCACTTATAATAATCCCTTACAGAGTTACACAAAACAGCATGATCAAAATGCTTTGCCGTTTACAAGTGATCTCATACGGAGATTTACTGGTACCAACAGCCTTACTTGTGTCTAACAAATATTAAAGCTATCCTAACCAATTAATCTAGCAAGAGGAATTTTCTGTTAGATATTTCAATTCAAGGTTCTATTCCTTTAAGATGACATGCCATGGCATATTTTCATACCTACATTATAATACTTATCATTTTATTACATCTGTATTTGTAGAAATGACAGACTTCAGAAATTTCTAGAGTATTTTTCCCTTTTAAAATCTCAGTAGAAAAAAATTAGTACTTCAATATTTATTTTTGGTTACAAGCAGGAGTAGCACCTTAAAATTAAATCAGAATCTGCTTACTAAAGTATCTATTGGAGTAGGTATAAGTTTTTCAAACTGAAAACTCAAACCCACCTCAATAACTATCCTCTGTAAAAAGTGTATTTATTCCTCCTATATCCATTATAGTGGAGGAAAAAATCTTCTAGAGTTGAGCATCACTTTGCTCAAAAGTTGACTATTTTAAGCACTCTAAAATCTACATGCTTAATCTGCCTTGAAATTTGCTGTTTCATGAAATTTGCTGCTGGATAGGGTTAGTGACCAAATTTGGGGCTATCTGAGCAAGGAATTTCAGGGATACAAGGGATACAGCCCCTCCAAAAAATTTGACGTTTACAAAATCAGCTGGTTCAAATTCATTTGCGCACACTATGCCTCTATTACTCCTCAAACTGATCTCAGCCGCTTGGGATTTATCTCAGCTAGTGCATGGCACCCACTACCCTTTTGGGGAAAACAATATTGAAAAAGTTAAAGGTAAAGTTCTTAACTCCAGGTTGGCATGAACTAAACTGATGCATCTAAAAATGAAATGCACATGGGCAGCAAGACTAGGGCTCTGTTAAAGGTAGAGGGTTTGCATGAAGTCCGAGAAGCTGGGTGGCTTGAGGTCATTCACCTTGTAGTAACCTGAATTATTCTAGATGCATTGTCCCTATGCACTAGTTGACTTAGAATCATAGAAGGTTAGGGTTGGAAGGGACCTCAGGAGGTCATCTAGTCCAACCCCCTGCTTGAAGCAGGACCAATCCCCAATTTTTGCCCCAGATCCCTAAATGGCCCCCTCAAGGATTGAACTCACAACCCTAGGTTTAGCAGGCCAATGCTCAAACCACTGAGCTATCCCTCCTCCCTTCAAGTTGTGCATGCACTTGAGACCCAAGAATTCTTCTTAGCAGTGTCCACTTGCTCTGTACAAGTATCCTTGCTCTCCTTGTCCTCCACACTGAGTGTGCAGGGGGGCTGCACAGGACCACTGCCATCTGAGCTCCACCACCACCAAAAGTCTTGAGACTGGGGTCTGAGGCAGAGGGGAAAGAGGATAGTCAGCACACTACAAATAGGGACAACACATCTCGAAGAACTCTAGTTAATACAAAGTAACCTCTCCTTCTTCAAGTGGTTGTCCCTATTCATAGCACACTTCAGGTGATTCACAGGCAGTGACCCCTCTTATGGAGGTGGGTGCCCAGAGCATTGCCCAAGTGCTGATTGAAGGACTGCTCTCTGTGCAGGGAGACATCTAAGGCAGCTGCCTGCACCAAAGCATAGTGGGCTTTGTGAAGACATGGACCGAGCCGCATGTCACCCCCTGCAGACGTCAATGATTGGAACATCCTTGCAAGACGCTATCGAGGTTGCCTGGGTTCTTGTTCTCATTGAGCGTGCTTTCATGCTGTCCTCAAGAGAACTTGTTCACCTCATAGCAGAGTATTATGCAGCCAGAGATCCATTTTGACCTTCTCTGAGCAGAAATCGCCTTCCCCTTCTTTCCACAAATGAGACAGCTTTGATGACTTCCAAAGCAGCCTAGTCCTCTGAAGGTAAGTGGCCTGGGTCCTACACTCATCCAAGGTGCACAATCTCACCTCTTCCCTGTTGACACATGGCTTAGGATAGAACACAGGTAAGTTAATGCTCTAAAAATCCAATACCACCTTAGGGAGGAACCTTGAGTGCAACCTCAGACACCTTGTCCTTGAGGAAGATTGAAGCGGGGAGGGGTGTCCATCATAAGCGCCTCTAATGAGATCATGACCAGAAACTCCACCTTCACGGAAAGGTGCAGAAGGAAGCATGATGACAATAGTTCAAACGGTGCCCCATAAGAGCCAGTAAGACCAAGATGAAGTCCCAAGCCAGCGTAGGCGTCATCACTGGTGGAAAACCCTCACTTCATCCCCTTCAGAAACCAGAAGGTAACCTAGTGCGAAAAGATAGTATGGCTGTTCACTGAGGAATGAAATGTGCTGACAACAGCTAAGAGCACCCTGACAGAGTTAAGGGATAATCCTGTGGACTTCAGGGATAACAGGAAATCCACCACATCAGGGGTCTCGGTCAGCAACGGGGAAACGCCCCACTGGTCATGCCAAACTTAGACATGTAGCACTTCCTGGTGGAGTTTTTCCTGCTATTACTCCATATGACCTGCATGCCTGCCAAGTAACAGCTTTCTAGATCTGCCATCCATCCAAATACCATGCTGTCATAAGGATGGGTCAAGATAGGTATTCTTTTCTCTTGTCCTGGGTCAGGGGATCCCGTACAAAGAGGTGGTTGACTGGAGGTCAGGCCAACAGCTAAAGCATCATGGAGTACCAAAAATGCCACGGCCATCATGGAGCTATGAGAATGATCTGTACCTTGTCCTGCTTGATCTTCTGCAGGACCCTCAGTAGCGCGGAGATGGCAAAGAGGTGCTCTTACCATTCTCAGGTGGATGTACAGGGGGTTCTTCCTATTCAGAATCCAACTATGTTCTCACAGACTTGTTCATGAGGAACATCTTAAGGCGGATCTCCTGCAATTTCTTTTTCCTTTACGTAAATAAACTGCAAATACTGCATCTGGATGGAATATGGGTTTCTCCCAGGCAGTACAAACAGGAGTCATGGTCACAATTTACCAAGAAGCAGCGCAGACAGACTACACAGTTCTTAATACTGGGGCTCTTTGTCATGCTATCCCTTCCCCACTGGATGAAACAAATGGGGTGGGTAGATGAAGAAATGCACCACCAAAAGTGGGGGGGACTCAATGGAGGAAGCACCCTTAAGAGTAATGAAAAGCAAGCCTAACTGAACTGAACAGAAATAGCTATCTCTAACTATCTACAGGTAAACTTCAGGAGAGCACAACAAATACTATGGCTCCATCTCGGACCACAAGCAGTAAGAACGAACTGAGATGGTGGCAGTCCAGCATAATCCCCTGTATCCTTAGTATGGCACACAATAAGAGCAAGGGCGCATGCGCAGACCAAGTGGATGCTGCTAGTAAGAAGTCTTTGGTCTCAGGTGCTCACCTGAAGTGAACTACACATAGGGACAAGCTCTCAAAAAACCTGAGCTACACCCATGCACTGTGAGTTTAAGCCCTACCCTTGGCAGCTTTCAAATAATGTGCTAGACATGTTCTTCACTCTCTGCCTGCATTCTACAGGGAATCTTTTTGGAAGTTTTCCTCAGAGACCAGAAATTGGGGAAGGTACAGCGTGAGGGCTTCTTCGCCTTAGGGCTGCTCTGGCACAGCTACTGAGGGGCCAGCACATTCTTAGATATTGACCCTTATTAGTACCAGGAATCACTCAAAATGTTACATTTTTAAAAAGCCAATGGGACAGCTAGAGCTTTGATGAAGACCTGGGTTTCCAGAAACGCAGTTTTTCTTCTATGACACCTCGACAAATAAGGGATCGCCCTAAAAATGGACCTTTGTGCTCTGGGAACTCAGAAGGGCTGACAAGACAGAACTATAAGCAGGGAAAGATGAGCTCCTTCCCCTCCAGTAACATACTTGGAGAAGGGGAAGTGGAGCAATCTATGCCTTCCCCCTCTCTTCCTGCTCTTCTACAAATATTGAGAGTTTGTCCCTATGCACACTGCACATCACCCAACAATTCCTCAATGGCTATTTCACTAGGCTGAAGGAGTGACTCCAGGGTTCTTCTTTCTACCACTGGCCCCCAGCCAGAGGAGGGAAAACAGAATTCCCCTCCTGCCTCCATCAGTGAGGAAGGGACTCCACAATCACCTTCCCTTCAGATGCTATGGCTTCTTGGGAAAAAGAGGAGGTCAGAGCTGTGCAAGGGAGCATGGGGAGGAAAAAATGAGGTGGTCACAGCTGTGCAGTGGAGGGATCTAGGAAATTTCAGCTATACCCACAAACCAACCTCCCCATATCCACACACACCCAGTTTCTGTCTCCCCTTCAAAACATGCCCCAACAAGCTTTTAAAAAAAAAAAAACAAAAAAAACCAAAACAAAAAACAGGATAAGGGGCTGGGAATGAGCTCATTTCATGCATGAAATGAGTACCCAGTGCCGAGAGGGGATGGAGAGTTAAGGACAGACATGCTCAGAGAATGGCACAGGTGCTGAAACCTTGGGGGGAGGGGAGATGAGAACACCGCATTGAGATTAATGGAGCAATTCACATTTCTCAGAGCTATCGTTTCAGGTTGTATTCCTCTTCATAGGGTGTTCTCACTCAGCTCAGCACATCTCATGGAGATCACCTCTCTGAACTGTTTACGTTGCATGTGGATATGTATAACCCCTTCCCCACCTCCCCATAGCCTCTCCAAGCTTATGAGGGCAAGAAGGAGGGTGGAGCTGGTGTGTGGGTGAGGGGTAGTCTCAGAGGAGCAGGGAGGGATGTGGGGGAGTGGTCAAAGGAATGAGCATGGATGGAGGGAATGTTGGAGGAGTTACAGAAGTGGTGGGGAATCTGCAAAGTTGGGAGGGGGGAACTTCAAACCAGTAAGAGAGAAGAGGTGGGGGTGCTGGAACAGTGCAGGGAACAATGGGTGAAAACGCAGGAAACAGATGTGCACTGGGAGGTGTGGGGGCTTCAGCTCTGCCCCATAAAACCACCCCAGACTCCCCCATTTCTGTCCCCCCTTCAAAACATGCACCCACTGAATATATCAGTCACTGTACTGTAGCTGTTTTCTATTCCCATATCCTTGATCTGTGGGGTCCTCATCACTGTCTGTTTCTCTGTGGGAGGAGGATCAGTCTGTGCTGGACAGGCAATGAAGGGACAAACATGGACCCATGGTCTTCTCTGGCCACCTTAATCATGCCAAGCACCCAGAGGTAGCAGAGGAGGAACATGGAGGTATTGAGAGAAGTTTTAAAAGAACTAAAAAAACAAAAACAACTGAGAAAATTAACTGCCCCAAAATTTTGTTAATGCAGAGGTAAGGTTGTTCAGTAATGTCCTGTGCCCTTCCAGAATGTTGAGTTCATTTATACCCAAACCTGTGAAAAACAGGAAATGAAAAATTACATTAAGGCAAACTTCTGAAAACCAGCAATACAGAATTAAGGTATGCACCATCCTTGCAATGCAACCTTAACTCTTCCCTCTGAGAGATGGCCTAATATGCCTATAACTAAGGCTAAGATTTTGTCACGTGTGTTTTGTAAAAATCACGGACAGGTCACAGGCAATAAAGAAAAATTCACGGAAACCCATGACATATTTGTGACTTTTACTAAAAGATATGCACGACAAAATGGGGAGCTGTGGGGTTCCCACACTGCCCTGGGCACCCCAGCCACCGGCGGTGGCTCCAAGCTCTCGGAGCGCCCCAGCCACCCGCGCATGGTGAGCGGCCAGGAGCTCAGGGCTCCGTAGTTCCCAGCCACCACGGGCAATGGGGGGGATCTTGCACCTCCCAGGCGCTGAGGGCTCAAGTCATGGAGGTCTCTGGAAGTCACGGATTCCGTGACTTCCGTGACATAATTGTAGCCCTACCTATAACACACATACTAATATTCTACCCTTATAGATACTACAGAGCACTCTGAGAACTGAGCCCGAGCACCTTCTCTGTGCCAAGGCAAAACTCTGGTTTGCTATGCCTGACATAAACAGGAGCTACCTGCATCCAACCTACACTCTAACACTAAGCCCTCCTCCACACTCACCACCCCAGATCTGCAAAACGTTACCATCCCTTCACCCTTTCCTTGAGGGCTTCTTCTAAGACATTGCCTTCACTAGCCCCTCACTAAGCCCCGGAGACCAGTCATGTATTTCACTACATTGCTGACAATCACCATGACAAGACCTGCCTGCCTGCTAATACTGATGCAACCTACAGACCTCAGTGCTGAAATGAGGCATACTTGATCCCCCATGGTAGACATGGACCTCTTCTAATAGCACAGTGACAACTCTACCAATCTACTCCAAATAATCCCTCCACCATTCAATACAGCACTACTGGGCAACCTTACCTCTGCATTAACAAAGTTTTTATTCAGTTAATTATAATGCAAAGTGTAATTACATGCATTAACCTCATTAGGCTCTCAAATCTGGCCTACTTTAAAGGTGCTGCTGCATTTATTTTTATTTTTTTAAATCCTCACTGTATGGCTGAGAAATTTTAGATCACCCATAAAACATTATTTTTGTATGTTCTGCACCGCATCACCATGAGAGGGAGCTTAAAGATAAGTAACCCTAGTCTGAAAGCTACTATATGAAGATAACGACCCTGCGTTGCATATGAGAAACTGAGGATTTCCTGGACAAAAGTCAGGATATGCTTCTCCGGGCACAAAGCTCTAAAGATTTAGAGCAGGTTGCACAGCGGAGCCAGGAGGCCAGTGAAGAAGCTTGGCAACATGTGACCTCCAGAAGAAGAAGGGGGAATGTCCGGGCTTCAGCAACATGGACACAGGTAACTAACCGCTTTCATGTTCTCTCCACAGGTACTAATGCGGAGAGTGGACCAGATGATACGTCTGAGGGAAGGGAGCAGAAGGAGACTCCGCTGGTTGGAAGGCATGAGATGCACTGTCCTGAGATGGGGGATTCCACGACCACCACTCCCAAGAGAAGGAGGCGGGTGGTGGTGGTCGGGGACTCTCTCCTCCGGGGGACTGAGTCATCTATCTGCCGCCCTGACCAGGAAAACCGAGAAGTCTGCTGCTTGCCAGGGGCGAAGATTCGCGATGTGACGGAGAGACTGCCGAGACTCATCAAGCCCTCGGATCGCTACCCCTTCCTGCTTCTCCACGTGGGCACCAATGATACTGCCAAGAATGACCTTGAGCGGATCACTGCGGACTACGTGGCTCTGGGAAGAAGGATAAAGGAGTTTGAGGCGCAAGTGGTGTTCTCGTCCATCCTCCCCGGGGAAGGAAAAGACCAGGGCAGGGACCGTCGAATCGTGGAAGTCAACGAATGGCTACGCAGGTGGTGTCGGAGAGAAGGCTTTGGATTCTTTGACCATGGGATGGTGTTCCATGAAGGAAGAGTGCTGGGCAGAGACGGGCTCCATCTCACGAAGAGAGGGAAGAGCATCTTTGCGAGCAGGCTGGCTAACCTAGTAAGGAGGGCTTTAAACTAGGTTCACCAGGGGAAGGAGACCAAAGCCCTGAGGTAAGTGGGAAAACGGGATACCGGGAGGAAGCACAGGCAGGAACGTCAGTGAGGGGAGGGCTCCTGCCTCATACTGAGAATGAGGGGCGATCAGCAGGTTCTCTCAAGTGCTTATATACGAATGCACAAAGCCTTGGAAACAAGCAGGGAGAACTGGAGGTCCTGGTGATGTCAGGGAATTATGACGTGATTGGAATAACAGAGACTTGGTGGGATAACTCACATGACTGGAGTACTGTCATGGATGGTTATAAACTGTTCAGGAAGGACAGGCAGGGCAGAAAAGGTGGAGGAGTAGCACTGTATGTAAGGGAGCAGTATGACTGCTCAGAGCTCCGGTACGAAACTGCAGAAAAACCTGAGTGTCTCTGGATTAAGTTTAGAAGTGTGAGTAACAAGAGTGATGTAGTGGTGGGAGTCTGCTATAGACCACCGGACCAGGGGGATGAGGCTTTCTTCCGGCAACTCGCAGAAGCTACTAGATCACACGCCCTGGTTCTCATGGGTGACTTTAATTTTCCTGATATCTGCTTGGAGAGCAATACAGCGGTGCATAGACAATCCAGGAAGTTTTTGGAAAGCGTAGGGGACAATTTCCTGGTGCAAGTGCTAGACGAGCCAACTAGGGGGGGAGCTTTTCTTGACCTGCTGCTCACAAACAGGGAAGAATTAGTGGGGGAAGCAAAAGTGGATGGGAATCTGGGAGGCAGTGACCATGAGATGGTCAAGTTCAGGATCCTGATACAGGGAAGAAAGGTAAGCAGCAGGATACGGACCCTGGACTTCAGGAAAGCAGACTTCAACTCCCTCAGGGAGCGGATGGGTAGGATCCCCTGGGGGACTAACATGAAGGGGAAAGGAGTCCAGGAGAGCTGGCTGTATTTCAAGGAATCCCTGTTGAGGTTACAGGGACAAACCATCCCGATGAGTCGAAAGAATAGTAAATATGGCAGGCGACCAGCTTGGCTTAATGGTGAAATCCTAGCGGATATTAAACATAAAAAAGAAGCTTACAAGAAGTGGAAGGTTGGACATACGACCAGGGAAGAGTATAAAAATATTGCTCGGGCATGTAGGAATGAAATCAGGAGGGCCAAATCGCACCTGGAGCTGCAGCTAGCAAGAGATGTCAAGAGTAACAAGAAGGGTTTCTTCAGGTATGTTGGCAACAAGAAGAAAGCCAGGGAAAGTGTGGGCTCCTTACTGAATGAGGGAGGCAACCTAGTGACAGAGGATGTGGAAAAAGCTAATGTGCTCAATGCTTTTTTTGCCTCTGTCTTCACTAACAAGGACAGCGCCCAGACTGCTGCGCTGGGCATCGCAACATGGGGAGTAGATGGCCAGCCCTCTGTGGAGAAAGAGGTGGTTAGGGACTATTTAGAAAAGCTGGACGTGCACAAGTCCATGGGGCCGGACGAGTTGCATCCAAGAGTGCTAAAGGAACTGGCTGATGTGATTGCAGAGCCATTGGCCATTATCTTTGAAAACTCGTGGTGAACGGGGGAAGTCCCAGATGACTGGAAAAAGGCTAATGTAGTGCCAATCTTTAAAAAAGGGAAGAAGGAGGATCCTGGAAACTACAGGCCAGTCAGCCTCACCTCAGTCCCCGGAAAAATCATGGAGCAGGTCCTCAAGGAATCAATCCTGAAGCACTTACACGAGAGTAAAGTGATCAGGAACAGTCAGCATGGATTCACCAAGGGAAGGTCATGCCTGACTAATCTAATCGCCTTCTATGATGAGATTACTGATTCTGTGGATGAAGGGAAAGCAGTGGATGTATTGTTTCTTGACTTTAGCAAAGCTTTTGACAAGGTCTCCCACAGTATTCTTGCCAGCAAGTTAAAGAAGTATGGGGTGGATGAATGGACTATAAGGTGGGTAGAAAGTTGGCTAGATTGTCGGGCTCAACGGGTAGTGATCAATGGCTCCATGTCTAGTTGGCAGCCGGTGTCAAGTGGAGTGCCCCAGGGGTCGGTCCTGGGGCCGGTTTTGTTCAATATCTTCATAAATGATCTGGAGGATGGTGTGGATTGCACTCTCAGCAAATTTGCGGATGACACTAAACTGGGAGGAGTGGTAGATACGCTGGAGGGCAGAGATAGGATACAGAGGGACCTAGACAAATTGGAGGACTGGGCCAAAAGAAACCTGATGAGGTTCAATAAGGATAAGTGCAGGGTTCTGCACTTAGGACGGAAGAACCCAATGCACAGCTACAGACTAGGGACCGAATGGCTAGGCAGCAGTTCTGCGGAAAAGGACCTAGGGGTTACAGTGGACGAGAAGCTGGATATGAGTCAGCAGTGTGCCCTTGTTGCCAAGAAGGCCAATGGCATTTTGGGATGTATAAGTAGGGGCATAGCAAGCAGATCGAGGGACGTGATCGTTCCCCTCTATTCGACATTGGTGAGGCCTCATCTGGAGTACTGTGTCCAGTTTTGGGCCCCACACTACAAGAAGGATGTGGATAAATTGGACAGAGTCCAGCGAAGGGCAACAAAAATGATTAGGGGTCTGGAACACATGACTTATGAGGAGAGGCTGAGGGAACTGGGATTGTTTAGTCTGCGGAAGAGAAGAATGAGGGGGGATTTGATAGCTGCTTTCAACTACCTGAGAGGTGGTTCCAGAGAGGATGGTTCTAGACTATTCTCAGTGGTAGAAGAGGACAGGACAAGGAGTAATGGTCTCAAGTTGCAGTGGGGGAGGTTTAGGTTGGATATTAGGAAAAACTTTCACTAGGAGGGTGGTGAAACACTGGAATGCGTTACCTAGGGAGGTGGTAGAATCTCCTTCCTTGGAAGTTTTTAAGGTCAGGCTTGACAAAGCCTTGGCTGGGATGATTTGATTGGGGATTGGTCCTGCTTTGAGCAGGGGGTTGGACTAGATGACCTCCTGAGGTCCCTTCCAACCCTGATATTCTATGATTCTGTGATAACAGTGTTTCTAGTGCACAAATAAAAAATATTACGTTTCAGTTATAGTTATGTCAAGTCTAAGAAGTCAGTCAGTATATGCAAATTCCATCGCTATTAAAAAGAAAATAGGCTGTCTTATGTCTGAGATTTTGCCACTTTATTTGACTACTGTTAACTTTTTTTGGATGGAGAAACTGGAACTGCTTAAGATAGCAGCAGCAGCACAGGAATCACAATCTGACAGATGACATAGGTCTACACCTGTGAATAAAGATTATTTACATGAGGGTTGCAGGATAGTGGCCGCTAATTTTTTCTTCACAATTTGTTCAACTTTTCAAAAAAGTTTTACACAGTTGAAATTCAACAACAAAAACAATGAATAAATCAATGAGGTGACATGTGAAACTGCCAAGGCTGCAAACACTTTGACAGACTTGTAACTAACAGACTAGCTTTTTAAACTATGAGCCTGGACATGTAATCAGAAAGAAAACACTGTCATCCCACCTTTATATCCCAGAGTTTCTAGAAAAACGATTTCTTCCTTCTCAGTTATATCCAACTACCACTGGTGGGGAAAATCTGAATGGAGGGCAGGAACAGATGGGGTACAAATTTTTGAGGGAAAACACCAGCAGAGCAGAGTAGCATATGTTGGAGGATTTAAATTCTACACAGGCTTGTAGAAATCCAATATCTTCACACTTCTGAGACAATCCTTGGCGGCTGCTGCTGGGACTGTTCAGGGATTTGAATAGATGACAAAAGAAGGAAAAGGGAAGAAACTATCTTTTCTTTCCTCCTCAATTTGCCAACTTCTATTAACAGATCACAAGTACTCCTGCTGGAGATGTCCTATGGAGGAGCATAAGTAGGAGAATAATGAAAAATGCTGATTATGAAGAGCAACAATAAACACCATAAGAATCTTGTGACAAGACACAGAATATGCAGACAAAAACGTCTGTGTCCCTGTCAAGGTTCCTTCCCCACTCTGAACTGTAGGGTACAGATGTGGGGACCTGCATGAAAGATCCCCTAAGCTTATTCTTACCAGCTTAGGTTAAAAGCTGCCACCACCAAAGTGCTACACAAAGAACAGGGGAAGTGCCCACTTGGAAACATCTCCCTCCCAAAATATCTCCCCAAGCACTACACCCCCTTTCCTGGGGAAGGTTTGATAAAAATCCTCACCAATTTGCATAGGTGAACACAGACCCAAACCCTGGGATCTTAAGAACAATGAAAAAAGCAATCAGGTTCTTAAAAGAAGAATTTTAATTAAAGAAAAAGTAAAAGAATCACCTCTGTAAAATCAGGATGGTAAATACCTTACAGGGTAATCAGATTCAAAACATAGAGAATCCCTCTAGGCAAAACCTTAAGTTACAAAAAGGCACAAAAACAGGAATATACATTCCATTCAGCACAACTTATTTTATCAGCCATTTAAACAAAACAGAATCTAATGCGTATCTAACTAGATTGCTTACTAATTCTTTACAGGAGTTCTGACCTGCGTTCCTGCTCTGGTCCCAACAAAAGCATCACACAGACAGAGAGGATCCTTTGTTTCCCTCCCCCCCAGCTTTGAAAGTATCTTGTCTCCTCACTGGTCATTTTGGTCAGGTGCCAGGGAGGTTATCTTAGCTTCTTAACCCTTTACAAGTGAAAGGGTTTTTCCTCTGGCCAGGAGGGATTTAAAGGTGTTTACCCTTCCCTTTATATTTATGACAGTCCCCCTACTCCATCAAAAAACAAAGAAACTTCAAAACAAGAAAACTTCTTCACATTAGGACAGAGATAGTACTGGAGTTTTTTAGCAGTTGATCAGCCTCATAAGACAGAGGAAATTCTGATAATCAGAGTCATAGAACTGGAAGGGACCTTGAGAGGTCATAGTCCAGTCCCCTGCCCTCAAGGCACCTCAAGATATAGCATGTATTTTTTAGGCAGTACAAGTTGGCTTAGATTTTCATAGTAAACCTGAATATGTATGGAAAATTACTACAGATGCTAACCAATAGAATATTGTGGCTACTCTACCTGACTTCATTTGACGCAAAGTCGATTTTTATATTCAAGCAAATAACCTGCACATGACCCTCACCGTCATCTACAACACCACCAAAGACATTTCAAAAGAAAGACCATGAGGTTACTGAAAGTAGACCAGGTGAGAAGGAAAAGTGAGGGACCTACTCAGATGGAAGATCTGCTTGATTAGCCTACCACTAGATCCATTTAACAGACTTTCATGTTATCCTAAATTTGGCATTTAGTTTTGGTACAAAAACAAAATCAAATCAATAACAAAGCATCTCCTCAAAAAGTAGGCAATGTAAGACTATAACAATGTTACAACAAAAAGCCCAAGTTTAAAAATTACATTATGGAGTCACTGGTTGCAGCTCCATAGAAAAGTCTGTGTTTTATCACATTTGCACTTAAATGTGATTTTAAAAAACCCACCACACACAAGGCACAGAGATAGTAACTTTTATATTGAAACAGATTTGGCATGGCTTCCAAATTGCTGATGGCACTACAGCTAAAGTTAATGACTCAATCATAATTAGTACATGGCCTAACACCAGAAATAACTCCTACTAACCAAAAAGCTATTTTAAGGCAATGCTAAGTTCCATATTTTTAACGAAAGTATTATGATTTAAGATGATTACTATTCTTAGTGCTTCATCACATCCAGGTTGTGTGTATGCTCATTAACACACCCAGCCATGTTGCTGCTTCTTTACAAATATATGGTCAGACTTATCTATAGTATATATGAATAGATAGGATATGTGTCACCTCAGACTGCTATTGTCTACTCCCGTCAAACTGAACAAGGCCAGTTCTTGCATAAAAGATCAAGCAAAAAACAGTTCTGCAGGAAGCTATGTTAGCAGTTCAACAAATAGCATTTTTCCCTAATCTGTGCCCCAACATGGAACTAAGGGCACTCTGCTGTTCGAAGTGTTTCCAGTCAGGAAATTTATTTATTTGCAGTAGTAAAGGTGCTAGCCTGGGTGTCATATGCAAACTTCAATCTGAATAATTGGATTGTGCCTATCTACATTTCTCCTAAAGTTTTAATCAGAGAGAATATTCTTCAATTCCTGTCCTAAACTTGAGAACACTTGTTTTGTATTGGCCAACAGCTGCTGTGTTCCATTAGTTAGAGAAATGATTTGTGCAGATAGAAAATAAACCTGCAGATCACTTTGGAAACTCTGAAATGAAAGTTATATCAAACATATTGCTTTCTTTACAACTATTAACCGATGAGTCTTATTCTGCAGTTACCACACAAATCACATAAATGACACATGCCTCAGCTCATACCTATTTTACTGTATTAGTAGGTCGCTAGTTTCTCTTGGCTAACAAAGTCTCTCTTTTTAGTAGTTTACCTATACAATGATTAGTAGATTTATAGATTTTAAGGCCAGACGGGACCATCGGATCATATATGACGACCAATATTTCACTCTAAGGCACATCTACCAGAACGACATCTAGTTTTTATTTGAAGAGTTTAAGAGCTAGAGAATCCACTTCATTTGGCATTTGTTCCTCACTATTAAAAATCTGTGCCTTATTTCTCACTTGAATTTGTCTGGCTTTAACTTCCAGCCATTCTGATTTTCATTGGTTGGTAACCGTTAACACATGTTGAGTTGCAACTAAATATAGCATTTACAATAAATGTGGTGCTTCTTTTTGCTAACCCAGAAGACAGACTATATCTATATATATTTATTTAAGCAATTATACAGTTTAATTTACATTTATTCAGATTCTTAATTTTTACATTTTTATGATGTTAGAAAATGGCAGATGGTGCATTTCTTATTTACGAGATGATTAATTTGTTTCTTGTGATTTGTGTCAAGTTCTATTTGGATGAAAATTCAGAATTACAAATGCACAAACAGCATTTTAATTATTGTAATTAAATAAAATAACCTTAGATATGCTAGGTACATAAAAAATTATAAAAACATACTTTGCGTTTAAAATTGATTTATTAAACAAAGGAAGTATTATATGTAATTAATAAATTGAACTAGTTGTTTCTGGTCACCATGTCCTTCAAGATTTTAAACCTAGTAGATCTCAGCCTCTCAACCTGGTTTTTATTCATAGGTTGCAAGAAGAAAACAAGCTTTCCTGCTTTTTCAGGCTCCCAATTGGTTTCTTAACTTTGAATGAACTAGTCATTGAACTGAACTAACTAGCTGAATTGAAAAGAAAATATCTTTTCTCTGCCCCCACAGAAGAGGCTTCTCCTGTCAAAAGCTGGTTTAGCACTTCATCAAACTCTAGTTCCAGATGCGTAGCCATTGACTTCATTTTCTTTAAAAAATGGCAGCAAACGTATTAACATTAATCTTATTCTTACTCTTCCCCTTATCCCATCAAATGGGGTCGAGCTGTCATGCATCATCCACCGTCTTCATCTCTCTGAGGTGGCACTAAGGTCCACCTGCTTACCATCTTCTTTGATGCAATCCATCCATTGCTTTCTTGGCTTTCCTTGAGGTCACTTTTCTACCACCCTCTCCTGCCATGCCATCTTCACTAGGTCCCCTTCATCCATCCTCTGCATGTGTCCAAACCAGCAAAGTCACACTTGATAGATTTTGTCAGCCACATCACAGACACTGACTTTCATCCTAATAGATTCTGAAATGAAAGTAACTCCTCTTGTAGCATGAAGACATCTCATCTCAAACATCAGTAGGTACTGAACCTACCATTTCTTTATCATCCATATTTCTGCACCTTACAGCACTGCAGAGCTTCCCACTAGTCTATAAAGTTGGGCTTTAAGTCTCAGTGGCTTACACTGGTCATACACAACCCATGAAATATTATTCTACACTCTTGCAGCACTCCCCTATCTGTACTGTATCATGTTCCAGCTCACCATCTTCCATGACTCAGCCGTCAAGGTACTTGAACTGGTCAGACTGGCTTAGTCTCACTCCATTAATCTCTACATCCAATTTCCCTGTGGCACCTCTACTGACCCAGAAGACTTCAGTCTTAGTCATGCACATTTTCATCCCATGGCAGCTTAGCTGGTCATACCACTGGTTTACTATTTCCTCTTGGTCTTCTTCTGAGGATGTGTCATCTGCACATAGCAGCTTATCTTTTCCTCTTGGGATCTTCCTGCTGACATAGTCCATCAATATGATAAACAGCAGTGGATTTAGGGCCAACCCCTGGCGCAGTCCAACATTCACTTCAAAGGGACTTGAGATTTCAAAACATATTTGGATCACTGTATTAGGTGATCTATATAGGGCATTCATCATAGTTAATATATCAGACACTCCACATTTCCTCAGCAGTGGTGTGAGCATACTTCTGTCCACTTTATCATATACCTTTCCCATGACGATAAAAGCCCAGAAGTTATTCTATTGGTACTCTAGGCATTTCCCTATCCCTTGCTGAAGTACAAACATGGCACCTGTGGTTCTTTGGCCTTGCTTAATGCCAAACTGTTCTTGTTCAATTCTTTGTTCACTAGGACCTCAAATTCTTACCAGTCACTGCTTTCCAGGCTCCAGTCTTCCATTCTGTAGGTATGGTCTGCATTCTTTGTTTCTAGATGTATGATCTTGTAGCTGGGTGTATTAAAACTCATTTGTTTGAATGCGCCCAGCATACCAAGTGATCCAGATCATATATCTGCCCTGTCATCCATTATTACTGTCACCATCAACCTTTGTGTTTCACCACAAAGTTCATCAGCAATAATTTAATATTTTCTTCAAGATCATTGAAAAAATATTGAACAGGCCTAGAACCAACCCCTGCAGAATTCCACTAACACCACCCCTATTCAGTAATGACTACAGTATCTCTCCCACTCCTCCCATTCGTACCAGGACTAGTAAGAGGAACTGTGCCACAGTCCAAGCCCCAGAAGCTCCCCCATCCCCAAGCACCAACATATGGGGTAGTAGTCCTATCAGCAATCCCCAATAAATGGCCTTATCACCTCTTTAGAGGCATCAGTCCAGAAGCACATGGAGCAGAGAAGAGAGTAAACCCAACAGCCCTGTTCTCCCCACAACTAGCGTACTGATCAGCACAAAGAGCTGCTTCAGGGCATTGTGCCCCCAATGATTACATCAGCACCACCACATGGGGCACCTGATCCATTGACAAGCTCCCAAGAATGGCATAAAAAGGATCCCAGCTGTCGGAAGATACAAGTCCAGCACTGGAAGTAGCCTATGGAGTGCATCTTTATAGCACCAGCAGCAAGATGACATCATCAAGACAAGTCTTTACTGAACTTCAGACTTGGGCTATACATCTTCACTTGGCTATGGGACTAGGTAGTGGAAAGAGAAGGGGAAGTTCTCTTTTAGGAAATAAAAAGAAGAAGCTGGAATGACATTTCAGTGGCCAAAGTCACACTGGGGCCTAATAAGAACATAGGAAATCCCACACTAGATCAGACCCATGGTCATTCTACTCTGGTGGACTCACACCCATAGTGGACAGTACCAGATACTCCAGGGGGAAATCAATAAGGCCTATAGAAGACAGTTACAAAATAACATGCTCATAAGGAAAGTGTCTTCCTAACCACAGGTAACAGCTTATGCCCTGAAATGTGAGGATATATATTTTTCTTATAAACATTTCCCCTAGCTATTTTTAAAGAATCTGTAAACTCAGGGGTTGGACGCTATGACTGGAGAATTGCTAATATAGTACCTATTTTTAAGAAAGGAAAAAAAGTGATTCAGGAAACTACAAGTCCTTTAGTTTGACCTCAATTGTATGCAAGGACATCTTGGAACAAATAACTAGTTAAGGATATAGAGGTAAATGGTAACTGGGATAAAATACAACATGGTTTTACAAAAGTTAGATCATATCAGACCAACCCGATCTCTTTCCTTGAGAAGGTAACCAATTATCTAGACAAAGCAAATGCAGTAGATCTCATCTACCTGGATTTCAGTAATGCATTTGATACAGTTCCAGATGGAAAACTAGTTAAATTGGAGAACCTGGGGATTATAATAAGAATCAAAAAAGTGAGTAAGGAACTGTTTAAAGGGAGACAACAGGTCATACTGAAAGGTGAACTGTCAGGCTGGAGGGAGATTACTAGGGGATTTCTTCAAGGATCAGTCTTGGGACCAATCTTATTTAATATTTTCATTAATGAACTTGGCACAAAAAGTGGGAGCCGTGCTAATAAAATTAGCAGATTACACAAAATTGGGAGGTATTGCCAATAAAGAGAAGGAATGGAATATCACACAAGAAATCTGGATGACCTTGAAACTGGAGTAATAGAAATATGATCAAATTTAATAGTGCAAAGTCATGCATTTAGAGATTAACAACAAGAATTGTTGCTATAAAATAGGGATGTATCAGTTGGAAGCAACAGAGGAGGAGAAAGACCTGGGTGTATTGGTCGGTCACAGGATGACTATGAACCACCAATGTGATGAAGCCATGCAAAAGGTGAATGCAATCTGAGGATGTATTTCCAGGAGAGATGGGGAAGTGTTACCACCATTATGAAAAGGCATTAGTGAGACCTCACCTGGAATACTGCGCGCAATTTTCGTCTCCTGTGTTTAAGAAAGATCAATTCCAACTGCAACAGGTGTAGAGAAGGGCTATTAGGATGATCAGAAGAATGAAGAACCTACCTTAAGAGAGGAGACTTAAGGAGCTTGACTTGTTTAGCGTAACCAAATGAAGGCTGACGGGAGATATGATTGCTCTCTATAAATACATTAGAGGGTTAAACACTAGGGAGGGAGAGGAGTTATTTAAGTTAAGAGCCAATGTTGGCACAAGAACAAACGGGTATAAACTGGCCATCAACAAGTTAGGTTTGAAATTAGATAAAGATTTCTAGCCATCAGAGGAGTGAAGTTCTGGAATAGCCTCCCCACAGAAGCAGTGAAGGCAAAAAACCTAACTTGTTTCAAGTCCAAGCTTCGTAAGTTCACAGAGGGGATGGTGGGATGAACTTGCCTACAAGGACATGTGGCCTACTAAATGCGACTGCTATTAGCAAATATCTCCAGCAGCTAAAGATGGGATGCTAGATGGGGAGGGCTCTGAGTTACTACAGCGAATTCTTTCCTAAGTGTCTGGCTGGTATGTATTGTCCACATGCTCAGAGTCTAACGGACAGCCATATTTGGGGTCAGGAAGGAATTTCCCCCAAGGTCAGATTGGCAGAGACCATGGGGTTTTTTCCTCTTCCACAGCAGCATGGGGCACAGGACATTTGCTGGTTTGAACCAGAATAAATGGTGGATTCTCTAACTTGAAGTCTTTACATCATGGTTTGAGGACTTCAATAATTCAGACAAAGATTATGATCTAGTACAAGAGTGGATGGGTGAGGTTCTGTTGCCTGCAATGTGTAGGAGGTCAGACTAGATGACAAAAATGGCCCCTTCTGGCCTTAAGTCTATGAGTAGGGCCTTACCAAATTCATGGTCCATTTTGGTCAATTTCATGGTCATAGGATTTTAAAAATTGTAAATTTCATGATTTCAGCTATTTAAATCTGAAATTTCATGATGTTGTAAGTGTAGGGGTCCTGACCCAAAAAGGAGTTGTGGGAGGATCTCAAGGTTATTGTATTGGGTCGGGGGGTGTTGCGGTACTGCTACCCTTACTTCTGCGCTGCTGTCTGCAGAGCTGGGCCATGAGTCAGCAGCTGCCACTGTCTGGCCACCCAGCTCTGAAGGCAGCAGTGCAGAAGTAAGGGCAGCATGGTATGGTACTGTCACCCTTACTTCTGCGCTGCTGCTGGCGGGGCACTGCCTTCAGAGCTGCTCTCCCAGCCAACAGACGCTGCTCTCCCACCACCCAGCTTTGAAGTCAGCACAGAATTAAGGATAGCAATACCGTGACCCTCCCTACAATAACCCAGTGACACCCCACAACTCCCTTTTGGGTCAGGACCCCCAATTTGAGAAACACTGGTCTCCCCCATGAAATCTGTACAGTATAGGGTAAAAGCACACAAAAGATTAGCTTTAGGGGGCGGGGGGCGGCAGGTTTCACAGTCTGTGATGCATTTTTCATGGCCGAGAATTTGGTAGGGCCCTATCTATCTGTTTACATGAACGAAACTTAAAACAGGGAAAAGGTTAAATAAAAATGGACAAGGGTTGGATAACCTGATAATCAGCAGTCAAGTGGGCACAAGTTAAAAATCTAAAAAGGCCAAAAGGTCAAACACAGAGCACTCAAGAGCAGAAAAAGAATGTTTTTAAAAGGAGGAAAAGATTTTTTTGAACACCCAAATATGCATATGTAGCCCACATGCTCACAAATAAATAACCTAAGCACATCTTCTACCCCATCCATATGCTGTCTGAACACACAAGTAACTCTGGGACAGAAATTTGTTTTCTTAGATATCTGAAGTGCCCAACACACTTTTGAACTATTTATATTAAACAAAAACAATACAAGCCTCTTGTGTCTTTACATGAATTTCAGCTCCCTTATTACCTCCATCTGTCACTGGGTGTACAGTTGAACAGTTACATACAGCAGTATCTCAAAATTTATAGCATCTAATATTTTTCCATTACATATTTTAATAATCACTTGATTTTCTATTAAAGCATGTTTTAGTTAACCAGTTTGTAGCATTATCTCAGAGCTGCATGTTTTTGAAAAGAACATCTGGCATAACAGTAAGCAGGCACCAGATGTATTGTTTTCATTCTTTGTAGAAAGATTTACTATACTAGCTCTAAGGCTTGTATATTTCACGCCCCTTATGTAATGCAAGAATACAGCAAATCATGGCTGAATTTAATTATTTAAGAAATGTTTCTTTCTATAATTACTAGAAGGGAACTCTAAAAATTAGTTGGCTACACAGCAGAATAATTAAGCATTCTTCCAGACCTTACTATTTTTAAAAAGAATGACACGGATGGTGCATTGCAGTGCTTTAGACTGGTACTCACAGTCTTTCCACCTACAGAAAATGTCTCATATGAACAGTGTAGCCTAAACACAGTACTGAGGGCGGGCAAAAATGCCTACCAGAGGACTTTCTTTAGAGAAACTGATCAAATTGCTCCCACCTGCTATTATTCAAGCCAGAAGGAACTATCTTGCCAAAGGCAATGTTTATGCCTGCAAGTGAAGTGAATTGCAAACTTGTCAAGAATAGAAATAAAAAAAATCCTTGAGATCTCTAACAAAAGCGTGATTTAATTAAATTTACATTGCATACTCTCCAAACTGATCCTGCTTAAATACTGGAAAAAAGCTTTGCCTTTCCTTGCTGTCAAGTCAAACAACGCAGTTATTCCCAGAGTTTTGTGGGCCACTAGTGGTTTGCAGAGACAGTTGATCACATGGTAGGGGTTCTTCTGTCTCAATACCATAGCCTTCAAAATGGTATCTAGACACTGCTATGAAGAGGAGCCTGGAGCCTGTAACAGGCAAAAAACAAGGCAAAGCTAGCCAAGCTGAATCAGCATGTCCATAAGACAATTTCAATTTGAGCTGAAGTCTAAGATTTGAGCAAAGGCTGTACATTAGATCTGCAAAAGACAATAAGGGGACCTAAGATTTTCTAAAAGTATAAAGGACTTTAATTTTCTGAAAGTCTTCCAAAATGAATTATTTTTCAATTTATATTTGGAACCCACGCATGACTGTCAGAGGAACTACCTCCTACATATTTACTATCTCATCTCTTGCCATCATGATGATTCTCAACTTTAAACAAAATCTGCCTTCTTCACCTTCTGATTTTACTAGAGTAGTCTTTTAATTAAGTCCTTTGCAAGTTGAAGTATGTGCTAAATTTTATAATGAACAGCAGTTTGCTTTCATTCTTTTTATATAATATTTTCAATACATATAAAAGCAACATACACCTGCACCTCCTTCCTATGCCACTTTTTAGCACTGAGGTGTTTCTCACCACCTTTGCCACATTCACTCACTTCTTATTCCAATATGTTTTCTCTCTTCCCAAATCCATTGCAACCTCTACCTCCTTTCTTGGTTGTGCTTTTAAAGAAAGTGATAGGAGGGTTTTCAGGACGCTGCATCCTCAAAGTCCTAAATCACAGAAACTGTTGCTTTGGTTAAGCATTGGAGCTGACCAGAAGAAGTCAGTTCCATTTCACGGTAGGCAGTGACTTTTGAGGTTTCAAAATTTATTTTCATTCTGCACTGGAACAAAATCAAAATCTTCCTAATGTTTTTGCAAAAACAGAATTGTGTCAAAATATCTGGTTTTTGACTGAAACCTGAGCTTTCTGATTCAGGCACATAGACATGCAAACTCACCTGCCTATCTATCCGGTTAGGACACTGGTCTGGGATATGAGACACCCAGGTTCATGTCCCTGCTCTGCCCGATTCAACTCTACATTAGATGCAGAAGAAAAATTCAGCTTTTAACCATCTTAATTTAAATGAAACAGGCCCAGAAACAGTTTCCTTACCTTGTCAAATCTTTTTGTAAAAAATTTTCCCTTTTTTTAGTAGTTTACATTTAACACAGTACTGTACTGTATTTGCTTTTTTGTCTCTCTGCTGCTGCCTGATTGCTTACTTCCAGTTCCAAATGTGGTGGGTGGTTCACCAGACAGTTCGTAACTCTGGTGTTCATATCTCTGAGGTTCTACAGTATATTTATTAGCACAGAAGTCAAGGGTACCAAGTTTAGCACTAAAATAATATATACTGCCACAGGATCACCAGTGTAGCTACTGTGACCTTTACTGTCAGTCTCCTCACATTCCCTAATTTTATGAATCTCTGATTTACTGTCCAGTGTATAATATTGCTTGGCAAGTGTCCACAGAGCAGAACAAGCTAAAACTGCATCAGTTTCTTTAGATACTTCTTTTGCCAGCCTCTCAGCAAGTACTATTAGAACACAAGCAGTCCAGATTCCATCCACTCCATGGAAGACTACTGCAAGAGAATTTGGAAAAAAAGCAGTATTCCCACAAGAATTAAATACTTCCCCATATTCACTACTTTAACCTGTCAGTGTTGAACCAGATTCAGACAGCCCACACACAGCGTACACCACTGCAGATGTACATACATAGCTACAGCTTTTGTGTCAAAATACAACATGTTGCAGGCCTAAGATTCAAGTGACGCATTCAGTGTAGGTTTAGAATTTTTATTAAAAATGTTTTTATAAAGTTACAGCCAGCAAACTTTTCAATAATTTCTAGAGATTCCAATGGAAACTTTAAAAAGTCGAATAGACAACCCCTGCAACTGAAACACTGCTCTATACTGCTAGTATGAGAATCTGAAAGTAAAGCTGACTAGTTAGTTTTGTATTTCCTCTCAACTTGGACAATGAAATAGTAAAAAACATAAATGGTGAAAAGTAAATTATATGATAAGGGTTTATCCACACAGTAATTCAGGAATTTACTTAACTCCATGTGTAGACAAGCCCTTAGACTCTTTAAATTCACACCAAACTTTTGTCCCCAATATTATTCCGCATCAAATATGTTTCAAGATTCTGCTCCACATCTTTGAACCCTAGAGCATAGGTATTTGAGGGGCCACCTCTTTCTCCAGACCCAGCACAGGAGCTGCATTAGACAGGAAAGGTAAAGCTGACTGAACCCAGATTCAAACACACCCAAGGTAAGGCATTTTCAGTAAGGGGCCCTTAGCTATGAAATTCATTATTGCAGGGGTTTTCAATTTTTTGTACTGTATATCTCAAATAAAAGCAATCTCAGGTACCATCTTCCTTCCTATTCATGACATGCAACTACTTACATGTTAAACCAATATTAGAAAACATATTTAACATCTTTTAGCTGTCTTACTATGATTCAACAACCGGAAACAAGATGACACCTTGTGACCAGCTAGCTCTCCAGGGCAAGCTCTCTGCACATCACCAGTGGCTCATGGATCACAGTTTGAGAACCACCAACTGTACACTCTTTTGGGCAGGCACAGCCCCTTCATTATGTGCACGTTCAGTGTCTAGCACAATCCAGCCAAGATCCCCAACTAGAGCCTCTATACGCTACAGCAATACAAATAAGCAATAATAATAACTGCAAGACCCAAAACAAGCAGAGCTTCTGTCTTGCAACTTTTAGAGTGTGATGCAACATTCTTATCCTTCTAAACCTTCCTCTAACAAAACGGATGCCAAAATGGTTCCAGGTTCTGAGATAAACAGCACCAAGATTCAATTCCTTCTAAGTAAGCAATTTAATCTTGGAATAAGGGTGAGGTGAGGTAAAGCCTTCACTCTCTTTCTGTATATGCTTTACCAGCACCCATGCAACTCCACCAGTGAAAGCACTAGTATAGTTAGGGCACAGGGGTTAGAAGACACAAAGTTAAATAACACCTGTCCCTCCTCTCATCCTGTCTGTATTACTGATTCACCTGTAGCTACCATCAATAGAGTTGCATTAGTACTAAACTAATGGGGCCGGGGGGGAATCTTAGTGTACATGCACTCTGTAGTGGTCAGTTTGTGGATAGGTAGAAGATAGATGTTGATAGGTTAGACTTGAGGTTATTTGTGGAAAGATTAATTTTCCTGACCTCTGTATTAGTTGTCTTAGGACTCCTGTGTACTGGTAATGTAATCCATCCCATGTGAATCAGCGGGAGACTTCCAATTTCTGTCTAGGTACTTCATTCACCTGGAAGGACCACAAGCAGCCCCATAGGCTAGTTTGGGCACCCTTGCTGTAAGTCTTTGAGAGATTACGGAAGTTATTTTTAATGGTGCTTTTCTGTCTAAAAAAGTTATCACCACACAAAGTTAGGACAGATATGTATTTAAGGTAGCAGTTCTACAATTACCATAATGTACAAACATGGCTTAATGCAAAAATTAAGTTTAGGCAGAACAGACTCTCAATCTCTGCCTTATTTGTTTACTAGACTTACAGCATGTACAACACCGCCAGCTCTCTCTCTCCTACTGCAGGACACATTCTCTACTTTTGCTGCACTTACATGAACAAAAAAGGTAAGTAATGAGCTTGTAATGTGCGTTCTTTTCTTTCTAGTCTATGACTTCAAGGATGCCCAAAATTATAGCACTGCTATAATTGCTGTACTAAATTCTACAAAGGTGACATCATCATCCCATGAAGTCTGTTTTAGGGTATGTTTATACTACCCACCAGACCGGAGGGCAGCGATCGATCCAGCAGGGGTCGATTTATCGCGTCTAGTCTAGACACGATAAATCAACCCCCGAGTGCTCTCCTGTCGACTCCTGTATTCCACCGCCGCCACGAGAGGCACAGGCAGAGTCGACGGGGGAGCGGCAGCAGGCATAGCGGTGAGTAGGTCTAAGTACGTTGAATTCAACTACGTTATTCACGTAGCTGAAGTTGCTTAACTTAGACTGATCTCCCCCCATTGTAGACCAGGCCTTGGAAAGCAAGCTTTTTGCAGGTGATGTGAGTGGGAGGTTGCAGGGGTAAAATTCATCACCTTAGCCTGAAGGCAAGGTATAGGAATCTAAGGGTTGGAATAGCAGCCACAGTTCTGCAGAGCCATTTGCAAAACCAATGTATGATGGTCAGGGTTGAGGGGCAGGAGACAGCTGATCTATAAAAAGAAAAAAGTTTTAAATGCAAAAGTTGTACGTATACAATCATATCCATCTCCAAACCACTCTGTATGTCACTTATCTTCTTAAATTTTAAGCTCTACAGGGTAGGAACATGTCTGTTTGTGCAGTATCTAGCTCTGGGTATTGCTGCAACATAAATTTAAATAGTGAGGGCCACTAGATTCATGTCATTGTGGATTCAATGCACCTCTCCCCTGACTTCCTCTAAACCAACCTTTGTAGGGCCAGTGCAGACACACGCATATTGTGCGCATGGTGCAGAGACCTGAGCCTTTCACTTCAGGTTGAATTTCAATCAAGACCACAACTGCCAGCATATTTAATCTAAATTTTTAAATATGCTCTCCAGAGAGAAGCCTGATATACAGTGTCTCAAGCTGGAAGTATTTTTGTTTACCAAATTATTGAGCAACAATAGGTGCTCCACAATTAAGGCTGAAGCTAACTTCCCGTTATAATCCCACTTTTCAACCCTTCCTCCACCAATCTTTCTGAAATTTCACAGACATCATTTCATCTCATAATAGAATTTAAGGAAGTTTGATAAAAGCCAGAAAAGGAGTTTTAAAGTTTGAAAAATCACCTGAAGTTCACTTTTTAAAGAGCTTTTTTTGACTCAGAATACGGTATATCCAAGATGACTTGGCCTAGAATGGCCAAGATTGTTTTGTTAGCCTTGCTGAAAAGTGCCCTTCAGAATTTTAGTGCATTAGTGGAAAAGTTACAAAGGGCATGGCTACACTTGCAGATGTAAAGAGCTTTGAGTTAAACCAGCCTTTGGAGAGCGCAGTAGGAAAAGGGCTGCAGTCTGTCCACACTGACAGCTTCAAGCACACTGGGGTGGCCACATTTGCAGCACTTGCACCGGCATTGGGAGCAGTGCATTGTGGGCAGCTATCCCAGCATGCAAATGACTGCAACGTGCTTTTCAAATGTGGGGGATGGGGTGGAGTGTGTTGTGTGTATGTGGGGGGAGAGAGAGTGGGTTTTTGGGTGGCTGAAAGCATGTCAGCATGCTGTCTTGTAAATTCAGACAGACTCCCCTCCCTCCCCCCCACCTCTCTCTCTCACACAGCATTCCACACTAATGGCTTGCTTTGTCTCGGAGCAGATAAGCAACCCGCTGTCAGAAACGGAGCTTTCAAAGGGCATATCCTGCAGCAATTCAAAAACAATGACAAGAGTGGCCACTTGACTTAAAAAGAAAAGGAGTACTTGTGGCACCTTAGAGACTAACCAATTTATTTGAGCATAAGCTTTCGTGAGCTACAGCTCACTTCATCGGATGTAGCTCATGAAAGCTTATGCTCAAATAAATTTGTTAGTCTCTAAGGTGCCACAAGTACTCCTTTTCTTTTTGTGAATACAGACTAACACGGCTGCTACTCTGACACTTGACTTAAGGGGATTATGGGATGTTTCCAGAGGCTGATCAGAGTGCAGCAATTCAACACCTCGTTCACACTGGTGCCACAGCGCTCCAGCAGGGGCGCAACAAACATTATTTCACTTGCCAAGGTGGAGTACCAGCAGCACTGTAGCCGCGGAGTCAGAGCACTCTATGTGCCTTGCCAGTGTGGACGGGTAGTGAGCCAGTGTGCCCGGGGCTCCTTTATTGTGCTGTTCCTCGCAAGTGTAGCCAAGCCCAAAGATACAAAAGAAAAACGTAAGAACAACCTGTGATGCACTACACTAAGCCCATGTCTACCCTAGGGGGACTGCAGCAGCATAACCATGGTGCTGTAGCTATGCCAGCACAACCCTGTAGTGTAGACACAGCCTATAATGACAGAAGAGGGGTTTCTACCTCCCCAAGCAATGACAGCTTAATAATGGAAGAATTTATTCTGTTTACCCAGCTGTGTCTACACCAGGGTTAAGTTTGGCATAGCTACAGGACTCAAGGACATAGCTATACTGACCTAAATTTTAAGGGTAGACCAGGCCTGAGGTAGGCAAAGCAGCATGTAAACAAGGACTTGTGAAAGCATAGTCCAGGGAGCACTTGGAGGAGGAAAAAAATTAAGAGAAGTACATGTCCAGCCAAGGAACTCTATAGCATCAGGAGGCAAGGAAGTACTGGGAAACAAGAATTTTATACTGAGACATTCTGCATATTAAAAATTCTTCTCTCTCCAACCTGAAACAAATTTAAACTGTCTGCTACTTGCAGGGCTTTTTCTGGATGAGGCTTTTTCTGATTTTCTCAATATTAGTCTAAGATGAAAAAATATTCTGTGCAGAATTGTGCGTATGGTAAAGTGGCAGGATGCAGCTCATTTTTGTTTTTCCTGTTTCTCTCCTTGTCTGTTACCTATGGTGACAGCCTGGGTCACATGCCTACAGAGTTGCTTTCATGTCTATAAAGAGCTACATTTATTTTTAAATATTTATAAATTAAGTTGATCTCCTAAGGACTTAAGGCACTGAAGAGGGAAAAGAAAGTAAGTAGATGGAAAGGGTGCAGCAGACACAGTATGGAGCTGTGTTACTTGGTCTTGGAATAAAGGGTCCTGGAAAGGCAAAATGAGATGGAGGGGAAGGGAGGCTGGAAAGGCAGAGAGTCTTATTCAGGTTGAACTTTACTGCTTAAAAATTAAGAAAACTTTAAACACTTAAAACGCATCTCTTCTGATTCATTCTGTTTCATAATCTATGTTCCTCATATCACATTCACATACAACTCCTCCCACCCCAAAACTCCACTTCTACAGACTTACCAAAACCTGAAGGAGAACCCAGATCAAACGATCTGTCAGAGCACAG
The DNA here is from genome assembly GCF_965152275.1 of Natator depressus. Taxonomy (NCBI): domain Eukaryota; kingdom Metazoa; phylum Chordata; order Testudines; family Cheloniidae; genus Natator; species Natator depressus. The sequence continues at coordinate 40,599,463 of NC_134234.1, forward strand.
TTTCTTTCCTGTGGACTTTTTAAATTGCCTTGGCATATACTTTTGATGCTCATTCAAAAATTCAGAAAATTAATCTTTAAATCAAGTTTGTGTGTGAAGACAAAGTGTTTCAACAGACTGCAGAGAACACCAAAAACAATATTACACTCTTCAAAAATTCTACATCCCTTTAAAAAGCCCACTGCCATAAGAACCTTTGGTCATATTAAATCCCTACCCAATTCACAATGCCCACCCAAAATTTTACAAAAATATACACCAAGTCAAAACAGATGACATCCTACCCAAGGAATCCATTTTCAATTACGACATCTTAAATTCTGCAGAAATTGATGGCTTCTCATCCTCCTGTCCTTCTAAAGCTCCCCCTCATCATTTGCAAGCAGACACTCGAAGCACAATTCTAGAGTATGTCTGGTATCTGCAATAAGAACACAGACTTCCTCATTCATAGAATATCAGGGTTGAAAGGGACCTCAGGGACCTAGACCAACCCCCGCACAAAGCAGGACTAATCCCCAACTAAATCATCCCAGCCAGGGCTTTGTCAAGCCTGACCTTAAAAACCTCTAAGGGAGGAGATTCCACCACCTCCCTAGGTAACCCATTCCAGTGCTTCACCACCCTCCTAGTGAAAAAGTTTTTCCCAACATCCAACCTAAATCTCCCCCACTGCAACTTGAGACCATTACTCCTTGTTCTGTCATCTGCTACCACTGAGAACAGTCTAGAACCATCCTCTTCGGAACCCCCTTTCAGATAGTTGAGGGCTGCTGTCAAATCCCCCCTCACTCTTCTCTTCTGCAGACTAAACAATCCCAGTTCCCTCAGCCTCTCCTCATAAGTCATGTGCTCCAGTCCCCTAATCATTTTTGTTGCCATCCACTGGACTCCTTCCAAATTTTTCCACATCCTTCTTGTAGTGTGGGGCCCAAAACGGGACACGGTACTCCACATGAGGCCTCACCAATGTCGAATAGAGAGGAATGATCACGTCCCTCGATCTGCTGGCAAAGCCCCTATTTATACAATCCAAAATGCCATTAGCCTTCTTGGCAACTGTTGACTCATATCCAGCTTCTCGTCTACTGTAACCCCTAGGTCCTTTTCTGCAGAACTGCTGCCTAGCCGTTCGGTCCACAGTCTGTAGCAGTGCATGGGATTCTTCCGCCCTAAGTGCAGGACTCTGCACTTGTCCTTGTTGAACCTCATCAGATTTATTTTGGCCCAATCCTCCAATTTGTCTAGGTCCCTCTGTATCCTATCCCTACCCTCCAGCATATCTACCTCTCCTCCCAGTTTAGTGTCATCTGCAAACTTGCTGAGGGTGCAGTCCACGCCATCCTCCAGATCATTAATGAAGATACTGAACAAAACCGGCCCCAGGACTGACCCTTGGGGCACTCCGCTTGATACCAGCTGCCAACTAGACATGGAACCCCATTGATCACTATCCACTGAGCCCGACTATCTAGCCAGCTTTCTATCCACCTTATAGTCCATTCATCCACCCCATACTTCTTTAACTTGCTGGCAAGAATACTATGGGAGACCGTATCAAAAGCTTTGCTAAAGTCAAGGAACACCACATCCACTGCTTTCCCCTCATCCACAGAGCCAGTTATCTCATCATAGAAGGCAATTAGATTAGGCAGGCATGACTTGCCCTTGGTGAATCCATGCTGACTGTTCCTCATCACTTTCCTCTCCTCTAGAAGTGCTTCAGAATTGATTCCTTGAGGACTTGTTCCATTCATTTAATTTCCTTCATTCATTTAACATCCTTCTTGGTCAGTCAATGAAGTATTGACATCTGCTTGAAAGGAAGATGTCTATCTTACTTCCAGCCAGAGAAAATACGATATCAACAGAAAAAGAGCAGCATTTTGGATGAGGTCCAGAAACACGCCCTACAAAGGAAACTAAAAAACACTCCACCTATAGACTACTAAATTTCTAACTTTATCCAGTGTTAGATAAATGGTGGCAGAATGAAAGGAAAAAGTTTGAAATGAAAGTGACCAATATTTTGCAACTGCAGAAACAATCTTCAATTTTATTACATTTTTATTCAGTTTAAAAAGAAAATACTACATTTTAACACTTACAGCTTTAAGATCAGATGTAGAAATATAGCTCTTTTACTGCTCATTCTCTCTGTCTCTGGATAATTAGTTCTTTGCTTTAAAAAAAAAAAAAACACATTTTCAAAAAATGAGCACTCCTGACGCCATTCTAAACTGCAATGACAGAGTTTACAAACCCCACACTGGAAAGGAAGGAGTTAGAGAGCTGCTTTGGGCCCAGGCTGCACAGGCTGGATGAGAAGCTTAAAAAGAAGAACAGAATAGTTTAGTAGCAGGCAGGCAGTGGATCTACACTCCAAGATCCTTAGGAGTACCATAGGAGCTCTTGCTGCCTGAGGCCTGGCGACAGTGACCTAACTAAGGCCATGTCTACACTAGCAAGATTACAGCAGCACAGCTGTACCAATGCAGCTGTGCTACTGTAAGCTAACTTGAGTAGCCACTCTGTGCTGACGGGAGAGAGCTCTCCTGTCAACGTAATAAAACCATCCCCAATGAGCAGTGGCACTATGCACTCTACCACTTATGCCAGCGAAACTTATGTCGCTCAGAGGTTGTTTTTTTCATACTGGGAGGACAGGCTACTGCAGGGTAGAGCAGCTATAAGAAAGGGGGATGCCCAGAAGGAAAACAGCCTGCCACACCCCACCTAGCCAGTAGGCAGCATCAGTGGTGAGTATCCCCCTTCACATGTATCTAAATAAACTGCCTGATTTTTAAAAGTTTTGAACATTCAACAGCTCCCCTTGACGCAAGTTTCCAGCTGTTCATCATTCTAGAAAATCAGAACATTTATTTAGGTACTGAAAATCAGAACACTTATTTAGGATTTAGACACCCACTTTAAAAAAAAAAAAATCTTGGCCAGTTTAATATTAAACTGCTTCACCAGACTTTTTTTTTTTTTACCCAGAGAAAATTGTTGTAATTTGAGCATTAGGATAGCTCCAAAATAGCAACTATTGTCTCCTCTCACTTCAACACATTCTCCCCGATGTACAATTCATTGTAGTCAAGTTACGAAACGCCTGTTATTAATCCCACTTAAAACAGCCTAGCAAAATAAAGGCTTTATAATTAAGCCTCTGTATCTCCCTTGGGAAGAATTTGTTTGTTTGTAGACATAGTGAGCAATGTATCTTTAGCTGTTTATTCAGTCATCACAGTAAAAGCTGGACCAGTAGATTTTGTAGCTGGCTGATACATTTCCTTGACAATGATGCAAAGCTATTTTGTAATACAGGAAGCTACCAAAAGGGAACATGACAGAGCTTGAAGCAGAAGCAAAGAAGAGGCAGTCAAGGCTGACATTGGCAGAGCAGAAGGTGGGAGTCATTGGGGGATGTCTACTGAAAGTGAGGGAAAATGGAAGACCCACCAAATAAGACAGTGAAGAAATAACTTAAGAGGTAAGGAAAAAGTAATGAGTAAACAGTGCCATAAAAGCCAATAGATGACAGATTTAAAGACAAAGAACCATCACTCGCGTGAAAAGCCACCGAGAATGAGAATGGATTTGGCTAAGGCTATGTCTACATTACAGCTTATGTCAGCAAAACTTATGTCACTGGGGGGAGGGGTGAATATTCCACACACCCCTCTGAGCAACATAAGTTACACTGACATAAGCGCTCACGTGCACAGTGCTATGTTGGCAGGAGAGCTTCTCCTTACAATGTAGCTTATGCTGCTTGCAGAGTTGTGGGTTTTTATTCCGACAGGAGAGCTCTTACTTGATTTCTCAAGGTACCTCATATTACAGGGATAATTCTGCCAACCCGCTCCAGCTAACTCCTAAGCTAATCAATACAGCTGCACCTAACACTGTGAGCATGCTGGAGTGCACGCTGACAAATACTGGAATTCAATCCTGTAGAACTCAAAAGAGTGACACATTTTTAGTCCTTACTTAACTCCACTTATTATAGATTAATAGATTTTTTAAGACCCCAGAAGGTATCATTAGATGATCTCATCTGACCTCTTGCATAACAGAGGCCAAAGAATTTAATCCAGTTACTTCTGTTCTGAGCCTAATAACATGTGTTTGACAAAAGCATACCTTTCAGAAAGGCATCTAGTCTTGATTTGAAGACTTCAAGGAATAGGGAGTCCACCACTTCCTTAGGTAGTTCAACCCTTGCACCACCCTTACTGAACCATTTCAAGCGGCTATTGCCATCTCTGCGGGGCAGAGTTAAGGTTGCATTACATGGTTAGCGTGTACCTTAACTTTGTAATTTCTGGGTTTCAGAGGCATAGGTTTAGTCATTCTTCACATTCTGGAAGGACATAGGCAGCACTGAGCAATCTTAACTCTGTGTTAAGTTTACAGGGTGTTAAATTATTTAAAAATATATACTAGAAAGAAATTCTCTCAGCATCCATACGTACTACAGCTCAGTTCTCCCCATCCACTGCTTCTGGCTCCTTGGCAACCACTACCCCAGGCACAAAAGATAGTGATTGCAGGTTGGTCCCTTCCCTGCCCCTGCATTAGCTCCTCATCTCTAGTCTGTATCTGTCCAGATCCGCTCAATGCTCCCTCCCCAGCCCTCCAACCCACAGAAGGGAGGCATCAGTTGGTTTTGTCTCCCTGACATAGTACAGGCCAACAAGCTGTCCCTACACTCTACAAATGTCCCTACTCCCTACACTCAACAAGCTGTCCCTACACTCTACAAATACACCCTCAGTGCAATCTACCTGATTGGACTCAGGTAGATTGCACTGAGGGTGTATTTGTAGAAAGTGCTGAACTTCCACAGCTTCCAAAAGGAGCTTGACTGTGGTCCTAGACACCAAGCAGAAAGGCAGGCTGAGAACACTAATATGCACAGCAAACAAATCACCTAAGCCATAGGCGCTGGAGCACCCACGGAAAAAAAATAGTGGGTGCTCAACACCTACCAGCAGCCCCATTGATCAGCTCCTCCCCCTCCTCTCCAGCGCTTCCCAGCCGCCAGTGATCAGCTATTCAGCTGTGTGCAGGAGGCGCTGGAGGAGAGGGAGAGGAGCGGGGGCAGAACAGAGCAGGAAGAGGCAGGGCGGAGGCAGAGTGAGGGCTGGGGAGGGAGTGGAACAGGGCAGGGCAGGAAGAGGTGGAGTGAGGGCGGGGCCTGGGGCAGAGCGGGGGTCGAGCATGCCCCAGGAACTCAGTGCCTCTGACCTGAACAGAAGATTTGAACTCGTTGTGCTTGGGCTCTAGGGACAGCAATTGTTCCCTTAAAACCACTGAGTAAATTGCTCAGTGTGTGTCACTCCAAACAGCACACACACGCTTACTGTCTCTAAGAAGAGGTACTAAAGCTTTTGTAATGCGACAGCTTTTGAAATATTTCTAAACTGTACTACCCAATAACTGATCGCAATGGCAGTCCATACTATAAATTTCATGAAGGACAGAGTCGTAGACTTCCCCTAGAAATACTGTTAGTAGTAAGAACCTTAAAACGTTTTGAACAGCTCTTGCTAAGTAGGGAATGTATCAGGAACCACTAGACAAAATGACTCAGTTTCTTGCTTTTCCTCCATCACATAGTACCGTTGTTCAGGGAAAGGTTGAGGAGCAGGAGTCATGATTTAATTATCCTAACTGCTCACAAGAGTTTTTCCATCTTCCCTCCATTTAATTAATGCTATTTTTTCTTGACAATACCTCTAAATAAAACTGCATAACATATGTGGATTTTAGAACACTTTTAAACAGCTTTGTCTCAGGGCAAAACTTTCAAAAGGAGCTGCTGTAGAATCCAAGTAAAAAGCAAGTAATGTGCACAACACATTCTCAAGAAGCTGCCAAAGGTAGAACTTGAACTCACAGTGCACGTATGCTGCTCAAGTTCAATGACTATAGCATGTCACTTTGAGCCCCCCATTTACTTTAATGTCAGGCTGCCCGCAAACCTCCTGGCGTGCAACAGAGTCCTACTTGTACTGCACATCATTATTTCATTCTCTTTGGTGCATCAGTTTGAGTCAATCCATGCCGGAGTTCCCAACTTTACCCTCAATAATTTCTGAACTATTGCTTCTCCAGAGGGACGGTGCGTGCCGTGCCCTAGCTGAGATAAATCCTGAGCAGGCGATATAAATTCCAGGAGGATTAGAAGAATAGTTTGAGCCCCAAGTGTGTGCAAAAAAGCATCATAAGAACCAAAGGAATCTAATAGGATTTTTAGAAGGGCTTTATTTGGAGAACATCTTGCTCAAATAATCCCAAATTTGGTTCACTTATCTTACCCAGGACCCCCTCCCCCACCATACGGCAGAACAATTTTCAAGACAACCTGAGTCAGCATCTGGATTTTAGGCCATTTAGAAAAGTCATCTACTCACTGAACAGTTTTCAGAGTGGTAGTCATGTTAGTCTGTATCAGCAGAAACAACGAGGAGTCCTTGTGGCACCTTAGAGACTAACAAATTTATTTGGGCAATTTCGTGGGCTAAAACCCACTTCATCAGGTTGATGAAGTGGGTTTTAGCTCACGGAAGCTTACGCTCAAATAAATTTGTTAGTCTCTAAGGTGCCACAAGGACTCCTCGTTGTTTTCACTGAACAGTGAATCTGAACCTCAACTATAGCAAAGCTGTTCTTCTACCGTTATGAACTGCCATGTACAAGCAGTCCCCATTCTCCCACACAAGAATCAGATTTATGTTCCATCCCAGGTGACCCAGAATATGTATTGCTTCTCAGATCCTCATGGACAATTAACGAAGTTAGAGCTTGATCAATCTCAAGCACCAAATGGGCTGGGAGGGGGAGATCCAGAAAACAACATAAGCATTTACATGGGGAGGCCTGTACCATCTGGAAGGGAAGGAGGAGGATCAGGGTCAATTCAGTTCATCAAGCTTTTGGTGTATGCTAGTTATGTAGTCTTTTAATCGTATAAGTTGCTACATAAATTTAAACTGTATCCTAAAAAGCATCATAGAATTTTAGCTTTTGAACTCTTTAGAACAGGGAATGTCTTCCTACATACTCATACAGCACCTAGCACAATGGGGTCTTTGGGTATTACCACAATATAAATAATAAAAACTGTGCATACTTTATATGATGAAAATATTTCAGAACATATCTTTTGCATACAATGGACACAAAATAAAAGTTTCAGTGAACACTGATCCTAAATTCTCCTCAGCCTTCTGAATTTTCAAGCTGTAGTCATGTTTAAGTACTGATACTACACCTTATACCAAAGACTGATGAGCTTCCATGCTATACCCCTTGAACAAGGACACTGTTTAAAAGGACCACCGGAACAGAGTTTATTGAAAGGTACTACAAATAAGAGCAGCCAGATTTATTTTAATATGTAGGGAGAGAAAGAGGAACTTAGCAAGAGAAAAGACTGGGATCTCATCAATTTTTTATGGGCTGCAGGTCAGTGTTTGCAGGAGTTCAGGAGGAGCTTTTAAGTAATGCAGATGCCTAATTAATACTCTTAGTACACCTTATGTTACTTTACAACAAACCAAAGAAAATAAAGGAAATTCCCACTGAAAAAAACTTTGTTAACTTAAAGTAACAATAAATATCAAGGAGTCCTTGTGGCACCTTAGAAACTGACAAATTTATTTGGGCATAAGCTTTTGTCAGCTATATGCCCAAATAAATTTGTTAGTCTCTAAGGTGCCACAAGGATTCCTTGTTGTTTTTGCAGATACAGACTAACACGCTACCCCACTGAAATAAATATCAAGAATGCTAATTTAAAAAAAACCCAAACATTTAAAAAGTAGAGATTAAGGTAATCTACTAAACTATTTGAATTTCTTTACAGTTTATACATTCTCTCAAGAAAGATCTAAAAGTATAAAAATTAACAAACTTATCAGAATGTCTAAACCCCACCCTGCAAGAAACACAGCATTTAAATATGAACATAAGAATGGCCATACTGGGTCAGATAAGGTCCATTTAGCTCTATCTTCCGACTGTGGCCAATGCCAGGTGTCCCAGAGGGAATGAACGGAACAGGTAATCATCAAATGATCCATCCCGTCGCCCACTCTCAGCTTCTGACAAACAGAGGCTAGGGACACCATCCTTCCCCATTCTGGATAATAGCCACTGATGGACCTATCCTCCATGAATTTATCTAGTTCTCTCTTGAATCCTGCTATAGTCTTGGCCTTCACAACATGCTCTGGCAAGGAGTTCCACAGGTTGATTGCGCGTTGTGTGAATACTTCCTTTTATTTGTTTTAAACGTGCTGCCTATTAATTTCATTTGGTGACCCCTAGTTCTTGTGTTATGAGGAGTAAATAATACTTCCTTATTTATTTTCTCCACACCAGTCATGATTTTATAGACCTCTTTCATATCCCCCCTTAGTCATCTCTTTTCCAAGCTGAAAAGTTCCAGTTTTACTAATCTCTCCTCACATGGAAGCTGTTCTATACCCTTGATCATTTTTATTGCCCTTTTCTGAACCTTTTCCAATATATCTTTTTTGAGATGGGGCAACCACATCTTCATGCAGTATTCAAGATGTGGATATACCATGGATTTATATAGAGGCAATATGATATTTTCTGTCTTATTATCTATCCCTTTTCCTAATGATTCCCAACTTTCTGTTAGCTTTTTTGACTGCTGCTGCACATGGCGTGGATGTTTTCAGATAACTATTCACAGTGACTCCAAGATCTCTTTCTTGAGTGGTAACAGCTAAATTAGCCCCCATCATTTTATATGTATAGTTGGGATGATGTTTTCTAATGTGCATTACTTTGCATTTATCAACACTGAATTTCATCTGCCATTTTGTTGCCCAGTCACCCAGTTTTGTGAGATCCCTTTGTAACTCTTCGCAGTCTGCTTTGGACTTCAGTATCTTGAGTAGTTTTGTATCATCTGCAGGTTTTGTCCCCTCACTGTTTACCCCTTTTTCCAGATCATTTATGAATGTGTTGAATAGGACTGATCCCAGTACAGACCCTTGGGGGACACCACTATTTACCTCTCTCCATTCTCAAAACTGACCATTTATTCCTATCCTTTGTTTCCCAACTTTTAACCAGTTACTCATCCATTAGAGGACCCTCCCTCTTATCGTATGACAGCTTACTTTGCTTACGAGCCTTTGGTGAGGGACCTTGTCAAAGGCTTTTTGAAAATCTAACTACACTCTATCCACTGGATCACCCTTGTCCATATGCTTGTTGACCCCCCCAAAAGAATTCTAGTAAGTCATGGTCATCTATGTGTCTGATAATTCTGTTCTTTACTATAGTTTCAACCAGTTTGCCTGGTACTGAAATTAGGCTTACCAGCCTGTAATTGCCAGAATCGCCTCTGGAGCCTTTTTTAAAAATTAGTGTCACGTTAGCTATCCTCCAGTCATCTGGTACAAAAGCTGGTTTAAATGATGTTACATACCACAGTTAGTAGTTTTGCAATTTCACATTTGAGTTCCTTCAGAACTCTTGGGTGAATGCCATCTGGTCCTGGTGACTTATTACTGTTTAGTTTATCAATTTGTTCCAAAACCTCCTCTAATGACATCTCAATCTGGGGCAGTTCCTCAGATTTGTCACCTAAAAAGAATGGCTCACGTTTGGGAATCTCCCTCACATCCTCAGGCATGAAGACCGATGCGGAGAAACTAAATGAATTCTTTGCAATGGCCTTATCGTCCTTGAGTGCTCCTTTAGCATTTTGATTGTCCAGTGGCCCCACTGGTTGTTTCGCAGGCTTCCTGCTTCTGATTTACTTTAAAAAAATTTTACTATTACTTTTTGAGTCTTTGGCTAGCTGTTCTTCAAATTCTTTTTTGGCCTTCCTAAAAATATTTTTACACTTCACTTACCAAAGTTTATGCTCCTTTCTATTTTCCTCAATAGGATTTAACTTCCACTTTTTAAAGGATAAAGTCAAAAGATATTTAAAATACTAATTTCAGCACATAAATCTCCCATTATGAATACCTGAATCTCTTTGACATCCATATCACCCCCCTTCTAATCCATATAAAATACAGCTGCTAAGACCATCTTCCTTGTCTGACACAGTGAACACATCACAACACTCTTCTAAATCTCTCCATTGCCACCTGCCCAACCACCACCCCCAATTACGAGGCAGAAAAGTTCAACCTTCTTGCCCTCACCTACAAGGTTGTTCATAACTCTCTGCTTGCCCATTCATCTCTTATAGCAGGGTCCCACCCGCTTATCTCCTCTAATAATGCCAGTTTCACCTCCTGTTCATTAGCTTCTCACACAAACATTTCAGTACTTTTTCTTCCTACTTTTTCTTCCCCCTCCATCACGGCTCTCCACTTGTTTCTTCCACGTGTGTGAAGGTGTGGATGTGGATAATGAGTTCACACAGGCTCCCGCCCTCATTCATTATTCCCTTTATACACAAATGACTTGAAAAATTTACCGCACTGACCATGACTGTCCTGGTGAGACACAAACTGCGCTTCCACAATTTCTGGGATTCCTTTCATCATGCTGTCCCTGGGCCCAGCTTTGGGATCCTATCTTTCATAGCTTTCAACTCAGAGTTGTCTGAACAATCTGAATTCTCCCCTCCAACAACTAAAATACCCTCTGGTTACCGGAGAGGGAAAGGAGCATTAGAGAGAGCCTCCTGGCTGCTGTGATGGTGGTCTCTGCTAATTTACTCCTCCCTCCAACCTCCAAATCCCCCATGAATAGCTTTAGCGCCTGCCTCTGCATCTGCTACCCTAGCCTTCTGCAGCAGAGTAAAATGGCCCTGATTCTTGTCAGTTTAAATCTTTTCCACAATGTTTCCAGTAACAGTAATGAAAACAGATAAATGTCTGATTAGTTTTCATTCTACTACATCTTGAAAATGCTGAGTAGCAGCAGAGGTACTAAAGCTGTATATTCAAGAGCAAACGTATTGCCCATTTTTCTGTATCTGTGTAAGCACTACCATAAACAGGGCTCACATATTTTTACCACCACTTTAATGAAAGCTTCATATGAAAGTGCCTCAGCCGGTCTACACTAACATTTACACTACTACTAGCAAAGGGAAACTACATGATACTGACAATCAGATACAACATTTGCTAGTGTAAATTCAGTTAAACATTTGGAAGATTATATTCTACCAACATGCAACTAGACACTTGTTTTTAAGCTGCAAAAGTTAATGGTTCTCACCTAAAAAAAAAGCCTCCTAATCATCTCTCTCCCCTTCCCCAGTCCTGCCTGTAACATCTAATATAACAACTATACACTTCTATTATTAAATTGCCCTTATAAAAATGAGTCCTTCTACCACCATAATCAGATATGCTCAAAAAAGGGAGTCTAAGATTGGTAGTTGAATGTCTAATATTACTCATGAGTTTCACAAGCATGTGTATGAGATGTAACATAATTCAAATCTTCATATACATTACCTCAATTTACTGCTATTTGCATATTTCTAATTGTTATATTTTATCTATAATTGTTAGTATTTATTTTTTGTAATGTTTCCTATTAAGGATTTGTTTACAATTGGAAATTTACCAAAATAACTACTCCAGAAGAGTTATTCTGGAACATCTTCCCCATGTGGAGAGTCAGTCTGGAATAAGAGTGTCCTAAAATAAGTCCATGTGGACACACTTACTCCACGCTAGGAGTGCCCACATGGGGAGTTGTTCTGGAATTATTATTCCAGAATAGCTATTTTGATACATTTCCAAAGACAAGAGCTTTGTTTGGCAATTTTAATTAAATTTGCAGCTTTTTTTGGTGGGGGAATACACGTTTAATTTTTTTAGTCCATGATGCTGCAGTTTTACAGATGAGTAATTCAAAGGGATTACTCACATGCATAAAGATGTGAGTTTATGGCATTAGAGTCTAAGGGTTTAACTTCAAAGGAACACTCAGGAAAATTAATCCAAAATTAACTAAAGGTGTGAATTTAAAACAGATTTGTTTAACCACATTCAATCCCTGTGTGGACTCTCTTATTCAAAATTAAAGTGGTCTTAATTCAGGTTAGTTTAATTTACAAGAGATTAGATTATTAACTACTTACTGTATTTGGGTTAGAGACAGTCTCAGTATGTGCACAACACCTCATACTATGCAGCCTCTGGGCACTACTTTAGTATAAATATTAAATATTTCAGCCAGATTCCTAATTAAATTGTGTTCAGCTCCACTGAATTCCCACCAAATTGTCAAAGTCTTTCAAATTATCAATCAGGTCAGAATTTTAACGACAATCAGAAAATAACACTGTGAAGGAAAATCTTCACAGATAAGCATTATTAAAATAGGTTTATGTTTCAAACTATTGTATGTACAACTTTTCCTACAGAAGAAAAAATTAAAAGGCACTTAGTTTTATATGATGTTTAAATGTTTAACACTTAATGACTCTTATATGCATTTATTTGTGTTTTAAAAAAAAATAGTTAAGTTTCTCCATATACAGAAATTATCTCCTCCGTATACTCAATACAGTAACTCCTCACTTAATGTTGTAGTTATGTTCCTGAAAAATGCAACTTTAAGTGAAACAATGTTAAACAAATCCAGTTTTCCCATAAGATTTAATGTAAATGCGGGGGGTTAGGTTCCAAGGAAATTTCGGAGGGGCAGACAAAAGGCATTATATACTGTACTGTGGTTGGGAAGTGCCCCTGGCTTACCCCACACAGGCACAGCCCGCTGCAGGCAAGGACGCTAGGAAGCACCTTCGCAGCAGCAGTGGCAGCTTACCCGGAGAAGAACAGATGCTGACTTTGCTGGGGGATGCTCCAGGCTCACCTCTTCCCATTCCCACTCCACTCCACTCTACGCGCTCCTCTTCCCACCCCCCACTCCACCTCCTCTCCAGAGCACACCGCATCCCCTCTCCTTCCCTGCCCCCAGAAAGTCCTAAGCACCGCCAAACAGCTGTTTGGCAGGCTTAAGACTTTCTGGGAGGGAGGGGGAGGAGTAGAGACGCAGCGCTTCCCCGCTCTTCACCCCCCCTCCCAAAAAGTTCTCAGCGCTGGGAGGGAGACAGAGAAGAGGAACTTTTGCAATGCTCCCTTATAAAGTCACTGCTCTTCCACAAAATCTTACATGCAGTGTACAGAGCAGGCAGCCAAACGACGTTATAAGGGAGATTGCACAACTTTAAACGAGCATGTTCCCTAACTGAGCAGCGACATAACTTTGAAACAACGTTAAGCGGGAGGATGTTAAGTGAGGAGTTACTGTATTATACAACATTCATTTCCAAAATCCAAAGCAATTTTCAATTAAGTGATGGTGAAAATCAGACCACCACAAATAAAGTCAGTTAAATTACTTCATAGTTCTAATCCAACTTTGTTTCATAAATATTTAATAATCCTATGAGGATTTTTACCCTTCACGAACTCCAAATTAATTGAAGTAACAAAAACTCTGAAAATACAAAAAAAACCAAACCTTCAACTCAGACAACAGCTCACAAAATGTTTTATGCTGAGTTTTTTATACAATCCTTCGCTATATAAATATCAAAATACTAATTGCTAGCTTTGTTGTAGTGCTGCGGGTACTTTAAGTGGAGTACTTTTGTTTGTTCATGACAAAGCTCTTGACTCCTTGAGTGTATTTCACAACACAGAGTCACACTCATAAGGTCTTATGTTCCATACATCTCACACACAATACCTTTATGCAGCCTTTATAAACACAGAACACATTACAAACTGTTCAGGGACCACTTCACCCACTACTGAAATCAGCCACCTCTCATATGACATGTTTGCAATTCACCCCTGGTGTTTCGCGGTTCCCATTACTGCAAGGAGGGAAAGCTGGAACAGGCAGTTATAGCTATGTTTTATGTAACCCACACAATAGTTTCTGCAAGAGTGAGAGAGGAGGAGATAGGTGGGGGAGCAGGGATTTCTCTGCTGGTTTCCAGTGGAGTGGCGGTGACACTGATGGTGACAGGAGGGCAGTTTGTGGGGGTGGGGGGGCAAAGTACTGGGGAACCAACAAAGGAGGGGGAAAGGGCAACAAGGAACCAGGAGAGTGCTGAATGTCGGTTGATAGAGATGGGTTAGAGCACATGGGAATAAAGACATGTAAGCCTCCCCGCCTCTAGTGAGACTTTACAGAGTGGCAGGCTCCTGGGTGGGGAGGGTTGTGCTCTGAAGGGGCCAGAAGGGAAAACAGGAGCCAAGGGAAGCTAAAAGGGTTAGAGGGGCAACTACCTAAAAGGACAAAGGTCCCGAAGGGACGGCGGCAGACTAGCCACAGTAATATAAGCGAGGCAGGGGAAGGTATTCCGGAGAACTATGCATGGAAACTGCTATGGGGGGCACAGAAGCATCGGGGGATAGCTCTGAAGAGGGGAGACGGGAGGGGGCCCGTGCAGGGCACTGCGGGGGCTATGCAGGCGGCAAGATGGGTCCGCGGGCACGGCGCTGCCTGCCCCCCTCCTCCCCGGCCCGGGGGGGGGGCCCTCACCATGAGCACTTTGGCCGCGTTCTCCAGCTGGGCGATCACCTCAGGAGCCCCCCCCGCAGCCACGGCCGCCGCCATCATGGTCTCTCTTCAATGACGCGCCATGCGGGGCATTCTGGGACGAAGCGGTCGCACAGCCAATCCCCCGGTCCGGCGGGGAAGCGCCCGGACCGAGAGTACCGGCGGCGACCTGCAGCAGCGTGACCGGCCGGAGCAGCAGGGGGGATAGGCGGAAGCACCGGGCGTGACTGCAGCAAGAGCCACCCCTCCGCGCTCTCCCCCGGGGCGGGCCCAGGGCACGCGGCCACAGACGGGGCGGGACTAATCCAGGCCCAATACAGAGTTCGCCTGAGGCAGCAACGCCCAGAGCAAGAGGGGTCGCATCGCCTCGAGAGCTCGGCTGCGGTTTCTGATTAACTTCGCTGGAGGCCCGCTGCAGCTCCCCTCTGACACCTGCTACACCGGGGGGGTGCTTACGTGGTGAGCAGATGCGGCTCCCTGCACGCGCAGCCCTCAGCCTGCTGGAACGGGCGGGAGAGACTCGGCTTCCTGCACGCGCACCCCTCAGCCTGCTGGAACGGGCGGGGGAGACTCGGTTTCCTGCACGCGCACCCCTCAGCCTGCTGAAACGGGCGGGGGAGACTCGGCTTCCTGCACGCGCACCCCTCAGCCTGCTGAAACGGGCGGGGGAGACTCGGCTTCCTGCACGCGCACCCCTCAGCCTGCTGAAACGGGCGGGGGAGACTCGGCTTCCTGCACGCGCACCCCTCAGCCTGCTGGAACGGGCGGGGGAGACTCGGCTTCCTGCATGTGCAAACCCTAGCTTGGTCCGACCCGAGGGGGCTGTTAATTTGGCTCCCCTGACACACCCAATTGGGGTGGGGAGCTCAATTTTCCACACTTTTCAGCTACCGCTCTCCTCCTTCTCCCCCCCCTCAACAGTAAACTCAGCTTCCCCCCACACACTCCAGCCGGCAGCCTGGCTTTCTCCTCCTGCTGGCCAGCGGGGCAGGAGTGCTCAACAGGCGGCCCACAAACAAGTGGGGGAGTTTGACCATCCTCCCGCATTGCTAAATGGGGGAAGTCCCAGCTACATAGAGAAGGGGTCCCAGGGTGGTCCTGGAATGGAAAAGGGTGAGAACCTCTGCAATAGGAAACTTGGGGTTCAGCTCTGTTCCATGCCTCCAACAGTGAGACATCAGCTCCCTAGTTACCTCAGCAGGGCCTTAGAATCATAGCAGATTAGGGTTGGAAGAGACCTCAGGAGGTCATTTAGTCCAACTAAATCATCCCAGCCAAGGCTTTGTCAAGCCGGGCCTTTAAAAACCTCCAAGGATGGAGATTCCACCACCTCCCTTGGTAACCCATTCCAGTGCTTCACCACCCTCCTAGTGAAATAGTGTTTCCTAATATCCAATCTAGACCTCCCCCACTGCAACTTGAGACCATTGCTCCTTGTTCTGTCATCTGCCACCACTGAAAACAGCCTAGATCCATCCTCTTGGTACTTCAAGTTGAATAATACACTAATAATAAAATATTAGCGCATGTAAACTTCATTTCACATTTTCAGTGAAGCAAAGTGTCCCCAAACATTTTTGTGGTATGGACCACTTCCCCTCTCACCTCAGTTACATTCAGATTTGGAATCTCATCATCCATATGGCAGCTACAGTGAGTGGGTGCACAGAAAAAAAAAACACTACTTAAACATTAAAATTTATATTTAATGGGATACATCTGGTTGGTTTCTTGAACTCAGTTCTGAGATACTGGGGGAGATCATGCTCAGTTTCCATCTCAAACCAAAACTTGTTCACAATCTGGACCTGTATTTTGTCTTAAGCACTGAAAATCCACTCAAGCACAGGTACATTGAGGTGAAAGCCAATACAGCTTTCAAAGCTTGATCTACAAATGTTTGATGTTTTTGCTTAGCTGCAGCCAGAACTCTTTCAGGGCCAGTTGTTGAATGTGGTCTTCAACATTTTGTTGCAAGAGGTCATCATCTGTTTAAAAAAAAAAATGGAAAGAATTGAGTGAAAGGAGCGAAAGAATTGCTAATTCTCTCAGCTGCTCTTTCCAAAGAAAGGAGTGTTCTTGACTACATTTCCCCCCTACTTGGAGTGGAAAGCATTCACTGGCCTCAGAGAGGAAATCATCCGAAATGAGACACATCAATATTCTCTTCATTTATTCAACAGGTCTACAGGGTTTTCTTGAACACTCACAGAATGCCCTTGCAAACTCAAACTAAGTTCATTCATTAGAGTGAAAGTATTGGATGAGTAGATCAGTAGTCCAAGGTAAAAGAGGTAATCAAAGCATGTGAGCACACAAATGAGTGATTTGACAAAATACATTTCAGAATGATGTCCAGAGAGAGTGTTAGCATTTTCCCTCATGAAAGCCAGTGACCTTCAACGTGAAGGAGAAGCTGGCAGTGTTGGCTGCTAAGCAAAAGTTAGGGAATTAATGAGCTGATATAGGGTCATGGAAGAATCAGGCTATATTTTTGTACTGATGTTTATGCATAGTGATATTCATATAAGAATCATATTTAAAACAATGTTACATTACGTGGATTCAAGAAAGTTAATATGTATCATTCCAAACTTGATCATGATGGGGAACTGTTAATTTTGGCTCCCATCTGGAAGACTAGCAGTACCAAGCTGAAAAGAATGAGTGGATGGGTGCAGGAACAACTGATTTTGAGGGGAGAAACTGAGTGAGACACAGGTATTAGCAAAGGTGTGAGAGAATGCCTGGACCCTTAAACAGGACAAGGAGACTTCACTATAATGGGTGTGCAGAGAAGCCCAATCCAAAGAGCATTCAGGATAAATGACAATTTGGATCTACACTGAAAGAGGTTAGCACAGGAACACTAAAGCTAAGGAGTCATCAAAAGAAGTTACTTTAAGTGCTGATTTCAGTTGTACTACAATAAAGATCTGTTCAGTTTCCCAAGTAAATGTTTCTGTACTTGTATTATTCTGCCCATTTAGAGTGCAACATCAGCTTTGATAAAGTTAACTATTTTCACTGAGAACTTCCATAAGAGTTCTCTATTGTGTTGGCATTTTAATAGCGACGGCTTCTTGGTGTATTCAGCAGTCATGGGGGCAGCAGAATAGTACATGTAACCAGACCACTATGCCTCCCAATGACTGCTCATGCATCATGCATGAAGAACCTGATACTATTTTGTTATTTAAGCTCACTCCCCTTCACATATCCATTCAATATTTGAGAACATTTACTTTTTACTTGTGTAGATTGGGAGATTGACAAAAAGAAAATCATGCACTTTGCCATCAGATGCATATCTCACATAGATGGAAAGGTTTACAGTGGAAAGCAAATCAATGTTTAGTCAAGCTGTATTACAATTAAATGACTACTCCAAACTTGAGGGAGCATGTTATTTCATATTTTCAGCAATGTTGGAGAGTCTTGTTAAATCTCTATTGTCTAACAATGTTAATACGTCCCACTGTTTGCTAGTCTTGACATCAGATGCCACTGATGCCGCTTCTGCTGTTAGATTAAAAAAGAAACTCTTCCCTATAGTGATATTTCTCTCCTTTTGTGATGTAGAGACTCTCAAGATGAGATGTCTTCAAAGCTTTTGAACACTGGCTGCACTTTTGTTTCTGGCTATGTTGCTCTGTAAACTTGTGCGGGAAAAAAATCACATGCTTGTTTTTCAAGTAAGAATGTTTGGTCTCAGATTAACTGGAGGGATTGGGGTGAGGTTTTCAGTGTCCAACACGTCACAGCAAATAACTTTGGTGTGATACTCATCTAGATATAGTCCACATATGGCCCATCTGCACGTATTTGCCTTCCTACTTTCTGACAGTCCTTCTCTTAGTTCCATTTTTCTTCCACAGCTGAAGACACTTCTGTCACAGTTCAGGGCAACTGCATCTGTATTTCCCTTCATTGGTCTAGCAAGGGCACTCTCAGACTTCCGGCTGTCACCACGTCTCACTCCCTTCTGACCAGGGTATTTCCAGGCTGCACAGTTCTCTGCTTTCACTATTATTTCCATCGCAGACAGGCTACCCAAGCAAACCTACTTGCTTTCTTTTCAGAGATGATTAACAAGTGTAATTGCCAAGTATCAGGGGGTAGCTGTGTTAGTCTGTATCCACAAAATAACAAGGAGTCCGGTGGCACCTTAAAGACTAACCGATTTATTTGGGCATAAGCTTTCATGGGTAAAAAACCACTTCTTCAGATGCATGGAGTGAAAATACAGATGCAGGCATTATTATACTGACACATGAAGAGAAGGGAGTTACTTCACAAGTGGAGAACCAGTGCTGACAGGGCCAATGTGATCAGGGTGGATGTAGTCCACTCCCAATAATAGATGAGGAGGTGTCAATTTCAGGAGAGGCAAAGCTGCTTTTGTAATGAGCCAGCCACTCCCAGTTCCTATTCAGGCCCAAATTAATGGTGTTAAATTTGCAAATGAATTTTAGTTCTGCAGTTTCTCTTTGAAGTCTGTTTCTGAAGTTTTTTTGTTCAAGTGTAGCTACTTTTAAATCTGTTATAGAATGTCCAGAAAGATTGAAGTGTTCTCCTACCAGCTTTTGTATGTTACCATTTCTGATGTCCAATTTGTGTCCATTTATTCTTTTACGTAGGGACTGACTGGTTTGGCCAACGTACATGGCAGAGGGGCATTGCATTGCATGAAAGCTTATGCCCAAATAAATCTGTTAGTCTTTAAGGTACCACCAGACTCCTTGTTATTTTTAGGTATAATTGCTACAGTATATGTTACCAAACAGTTCTTTCTATATTAGCCTATTTTATTCTTAAGGGAAAAGCATTACAGAAAAAACACATTAAAATCAACAAAGGAATCTTCTCATAAGCTTACTGGAATTCCCTAACATGGGCTTTGGCAGGAGCAGTCCTCCAAATTCCAACCCAAGGGCATTCCTCATGGTTGCAAGTTCATCACAGCTTCAGCTCCAAACGCACACCTAGCCTTATGGGGCCTCAATAGGTGCAGGCTTTCCAACCCTACCTTCCATGGACCAGGGGTTCTGTCCGTTTGCTGGATGAGGAATAAGGCCCTGAGCCAGTTTAAAATCATGCCATTTATCCAAAAATCCTTTCTTTGTCTGTTGGTCCCCAGAAAATCCAGTTTGAACTAGTATATGTGAACCTCTCCAGGGGCAAGGCTTCAAAGAGCTGATAGAGGAAGTACAGTAACATTCCCCTCCTATTAAAGATGGTGCATACAGTGCCACAATAACACACACACAATTGGATTTTTAATACAATGTACCCCACAGCCATTAACCCTAAATGTGGATTAATTTAATTCAATAAGGTCTATCTTAATTCCCTAAGGTTTGTTTGGGATATTATGAGATATTGTCAGTCCGTCACAACATTGTCATAGCTAATACTAGGCTCTGTCTTGGTTGGTTCTTTCTCCTTGGCACTTTGGCTCAAGCTGCCAGACTGTGACCAACAATTCAGGATAAGACACAACATTATGAATGGTTTCAGAGTAACAGCCGTGTTAGTCTGTATTCGCAAAAAGAAAAGGAGGACTTGTGGCACCTTAGAGACTAACCAATTTATTTGAGCATGAGCTTTCGTGAGCTACAGCTCACTTCATCGGATGCATACTGTGGAAATTGCAGAAGACATTATATACACAGACACCATGAAACAATACCTCCTCCCACCCCACTCTCCTGCTGGTAATAGCTTATCTAAAGTGATCATCAAGTTGGGCCATTTCCAGCACAAATCCAGGTTTTCTCACCCTCCACCCCCCCACAGACAAACTCACTCTCTTGCTGGTAATAGCCCATCAAAAGTGACCACTGTCTTCACAACGTGTATGATAATCAAGGTGGGCCATTTCCTGCAGAAATCCAGGTTCTCTCACCCCCTCACCCCCCTCCAAAAACCACACACACAAACTCACTCTCCTGCTGGTAATAGCCTATCCAAAGTGACCACTCTCCTTACAACCTGCATGAAAATCAAAGTGGGCCATTTCCAGCACAAATCCAGGTTCTCTCACTCCCCCACCCCCATACACACACAAACTCACTCTCCTGCTGGTAATAGCTCATCCGAAGTGACCACTCCCCCTACAATGTGCATGATAATCAAGGTGGGCCATTTCCAGCACAAATCTAGGTTTTCTCACACACACACCCCCACACACACACACAAACTCACTCTCCTGCTGGCAATAGCTCATCCAAACTGACCACTCTCCCCACACTGTGCATGACAATCAAGGTGGGCCACTTCCAGCATAAATCCAAGTTTAACCAGAACGTCTGGGGGGGGGGGGGGGAGGAAAAAACAAGGGGAAATAGGCTACCTTGCATAATGACTTAGCCACTCCCAGTCTCTATTTAAGCCTAAATTAATAGTATCCAATTTGCAAATGAATTCCAATTCAGCAGTTTCTCGCTGGACTCTGGATTTGAAGTTTTTTTGTTGTAAGAGAGCGCCCTTCATGTCTCTGATTGCGTGACCAGAGAGATTGAAGTGTTCTCCGACTGGTTTATGAATGTTATAATTCTTGACATCTGATTTGTGTCCATTTATTCTTTTACGTAGAGACTGTCCAGTTTGACCAATGTACATGGCAGAGGGGCATTGCTGGCACATGATGGCATATATCACATTGGTGGATGTGCAGGTGAACGAGCCTCTGATAGTGTGGCTGATGTTATTAGGCCCTGTGATGGTGTCCCCTGAATAGATATGTGGGCACAGTTGGCAACGGGCTTTGTTGCAAGGATAGGTTCCTGGGTTAGTGGTTCTGTTGTGTGGTATGTGGTTGTTGGTGAGTATTCGCTTCAGGTTGGGGGGTTGTCTGTAGGCAAGGACTGGCCTGTCTCCCAAGATTTGTGAGAGTGAATTATGAATGAACTTCTACAAATTGGAGGCCTCCTATTTGTACAGGCAGTAGGAAACAGCAGGGAGAAAGAGTGGCTCCTAAAAGTGCTCGAGGAAGGTAATAAAAGGAGTGGTTGAGCACAGGAGAAGATGAGCCAGGGAACAGAAACTCAACAGGAAAATTACACACTGGGATGGGGGAGTAATAAAGGCAGCTGCAGGGATGGGAGGGCAGTGGAGAATGAGAGTGGAGACAGGTCACTTCTAGTAAACTTTCTATCGCAGACTGTTTCCACGCCTACTTCCCGATAGCTACCCAGCCAGTCCCTGATGCCTTGCTATTAGCATCCCAAGCGTAGTCATTTCCCTTCCCTGCTCCTGGTGAGTACCCACTAATTCCCCTCCTTGGCTTAGCTTCTCCTATTTACCTAACTCTGGGGCTCTTTTAGGAGCCTCCCCCCATATAAATAGGGGGCTGCAGTTAGGGTGACCAGACAGCAAGTGTGAAAAATCAGGACGGGGTGGGGGGGGTAATAGGAGCTTATATAAGAAAAAGCCCCAAATACTGGAACTGTCCCTATAAAATCAGGACATCTGGTCACCCTAGCTGCAGTCCCCAGGCAAGAATTTTGGCCTCCTCTCCTAGCCAGGGTTCCTGCTCTGGCCTTATTGTTTCCCCCTCCCATTTCCCAGCTCCTTCTTCCTCCAGCCTAACTTTCCCTGAAATACCTTCTAGTTCACTGGTGGTGGCTTCCTCAGTACCTCTCTTCCTGAATGCCTCATCATGCAGCTCCCTCTGCAGTGTCTGTGCCTGCAGTCCTTTAGTAGTAATGGCTTCAGGATGGCAGCTCCAGTGGTAGCTGATCCTATCCCAGCAGCCTGGCACCAGTCACCCCATGAAGCAGCTCCCACTGACAGCAGCAGCAGCAGTTCCTAGGTCAGTGGAGGAGGCGCTGAGGCGGCAGCAGATCCCTTTATTGAACAACACAATTTCTTCAGGCATCCTGACAGGAGATGGGTGCAGGCCAACTCATTAGATGGCTGCCCAGTTCCTCTATTTCTCTAGGAAGAAGAGCCTCTGTCAATGTCAGGGGGAGGGATAGCTCGGTGGTTTGAGCATTGGCCTGCTAAACCCAGGCTTGTGAGTTCAATCCTTGAGGGGGCCATTTGGGATCTGGGGCAAAAATTGGGGATTGGTGCTGCTTTGAGCAGGGGGTTAGACTAGATGACCTCCTGAGGTCCCTTCCAACCCTGATATTCTATGATTCTATGAATGTGCCACTATACAGGAGGGGTGGCTGAGAGGGAGCAGAGAATGCTCACTGAGTGGCAGTTAAACTGCCTATAGCTCTGTTTCTTAATGAAAGGGGGGATGTTCTAAGACCCATCCTTATCTCAGAAAAATCTGTGGAAAAGGGAATTCAGGAGCATGTTGTTGAGCACATACAGTTTTCTAAGGCAGGCTGAGTCTTCAGACATAACAACATTGCAGTGTCTATTGCAGTAATATTCAACTTGAGGAGCTTGAGCCATAGGTGATTTCTCTTAGGCAATCCTGTGGCTCTTTTCTCATGTATGAGAAAGGCATCACAGAGCATCCTGATGTAGATGCAGGGGTAGATGTAGATTTCTCCAGAAGAAAAAAAGTCAGTGTAAAACATTGGTGGACAGAGCACAAAGACAGAGGTGGAGAGCAGTAATGTGGCTAGAACCAGACTTCTGGAATCTCATGACAGACTTCTAATCCCAGCTCTTTCACTGGGCCATAAATAATAAATTCTTATTTTATGTTTTTATTCAGCTGTTTTGATTATTTACCTTGTTACTTTATGGTAAGCTTGCCACCTTCATTCTTGTATTCTAAATATGTTCATTTTTTTGTCACTCTGCATTACCAATGGGCTCTGATCTAGAGTGGGCTTGTATGTGTTGGCAGAGGGGGCTTGAAGGAAGCACATCATCATCATCACTAGGTTTAGACATTTTGACCTTCAATCTTATCTTTAGGATTTGCAGCTGGTTAACTAGTACAGACTGCTTATAGAGAAATTTATCAGCAATAGCTTTCAGTAAGTATTTGGACAACATGCTCTTGGTTTCGCCTCACATAACATTTCTCTTGACTGCAAAGTGAATTCTGGGGTATTCCAAAAAGTTTTGCTAATATGCTACACAGTAGGCTGGTGAGTTATGACTGACAAGTTTGAATGACATATTTTTAAAAATCCTTTTGTACAGTAGTTTGCTTTCCTCTCAAACTTGCACAATGCCAACCAGAATTTCCAAAAACTTCCTTCAGAAGAACACAAAAGCTAAAATGATAGGGTTGTAACCTGGAAGGTTCTTTCACCAACCCAGAAAAAGTATTAATGAAACTTAATGTTTTAATTAGCCCTGTTGGTACAGGGAGGAGATGTGAAGCATTGGAAGATCATGTCTCCTTAGCACCCCAGGAGTACGTCTGATGTGAGCTAAGAGCACTCTGAGCAGCTGCTCACTGGTGGTTCTCTCACTGACAGCTTGATACACTGTAGGGTATCTCTGGATTGCTTCACTGAGACTCAACACAACTATTAGCAATAGCACCATCTGGTGAGATCCAGTAATGTGATACATTTATATTCTTGATTCAACTTCTACTTTCTGCAGTTCTAACTTGAGGGTGTTTTCTGTTTACAAAATAAATCTCTGAGGCTAACTGATCTCTGGAGCAGAAGGCAGAAATGATTAAGGCAAAGGAGCTCTGAGGCTGAGGAGTTTATTAGCCAGAATGTGTGTCACAGTTCTGGGGTAACTGCACCACTGACCCCTTCATAGCCCCTTTGAAGGCAGCCCCACCTACATCTCAGGCCTCTAGTCATCACCTTGGGTTGAGAATTCACATATTTCCCCCTCCCCCCCCCCCCGGCTGGGGATTTAGGCTGCAATTATTCCTGTGCTTCACTGTGATAACCTTAGCAAATTTGAGGTTACCTAAGCACTTGCAGCCCTTTTATCTCCCAGAGACAATGACCGAGTTTACTAGTGACCAGCCAGTCTTCACAAATCACAGTACATTTATTTAGGACAAAATCATTAAGGGAAAACATATAATAAAACAATAAACTGTCTACATGCACATTAAGCTTGCCATGTTTTCAAGAATTCCCATGCATCTGGGGTGGACAAGGGAGGGAGTAATATCACACACACACACACAAAGCTATTATACTGCATTAGACTCAGTAGATCTGTACACAAGTTTGTCAATTCTTTGTTCCAGCGTGAGTCTGTCCTGAATTAGTTTGGACTGCCCCTTTCCAATTCTCCATTCTTTGCTGGGCCTCTTGAGTATATGGTCAAACTGAGTATATGCAAATTCCTGCCCCAGTGGTGTGGTCCTTCCCAAACCTGTTTACCTGTACAGGGTTTTGCAATAATTACCTTGCAGCAATTTTAATTCCTGCAAGAAGCTCTGTAACTCTCCCCCATGGAGCCAGAATACAATCCCTGGCTCACAAAGATACATATAACATTTTTAAATAGATACAAGAGTCTCAGAGATATTTGTTTGTAATACGTATCACAGCTCAACATAACAGTCTTTGAAGTTTCCTTACTTCCCAGACCTCCCATCTATCACTCACAGTGGTTATTACCAAACTGGCAGGAAGCACACTGAAGGCTGGTGTATTGACTCACTCTTCACAGTTGTATAGATCACTCAGTGATTTTCACAGTGGCATTGACATCTTTGAGAACTGGTGCCAAGTGTTTAGATTTTGTGTGTATGTGTGAACAGTCAGTTTGTCCCCCCTCAGCTTATCCTGCAGTATTTTTTCCCCATTATTTGGTGGGGACCTACTCCGTTGCTTTTCTTCCTTTCTAATTATTGTTTGTCAATATAGCACTGGTGAAAGTTGTCGGAATTACACACCTAGAATCTGAAGTTGCCTATCTCTTTGCAGAACAGCCACTAATAAGCTAGCAATAGCTTAATAAATACTTCCCTTTAGTCTGTGACAAGGCCCATGGATAAGGGTTACCTGTGCTCACAGGAAGGAAAGGTGACTGACTGCGTGATCCTGGGTGTTCTTCCTGAGAATTTATTTTTAAATATTTGCTATTTGGTGCAACATTGTCCAGTTTAAAGGCTAAAAATATAATGAGCCTCAGGGATAAGTCATATCTGGTAAGAATGAATTAGCAATGTTGGGAGGGGTGAAATCCCAGAAGCAGAGTAATCATCTTCACCTTCCGTTCTGTTTTGTGGCAGAGTTTTTGACAAGGAGATCCCAAGAGCTTCTCACTGATAGCAACAAAACAAGCTTCCAAGTTAATCAGCTCTAACCCTGACTTGACAGGACCCTTCTAGGAGTGACAGGACAGTTCAGTCTCCATGGTCCATTTAATCCTTGACCCTCTGCAGACACCGCCAATAAACTTGTCATTTATTGCTAGCTGTAGTGCTGTTCTTTATTTAAAACACATATCCACTGGGACCTACCCTGAGATCACCATCTCATTTCACATGGACCACTAGACATCACATTCATAGATTCCAAGGCTGGAAAGGACCACTGGATCATCTAGGCTGACCTTCTATATAACACAGGCCATAGAACTTCCCCAAAATAATTTCTAGCCCATATCTTTTAGAAAAACATCCAGTATTGATTTTAAAATTGCCAGTGATGGAGAATCCACCACAGTGTATGGTAAATTGTTCCAATGGTTAATTAGTCTTACAGTTAAAAATTTGTCTAGCTTCAACTTCCAGCCATGATCATGATATTCTTTTCTCTGGTAGATTGAACAGCCCATTATCAAATATTTGTTCCCCATGTAGGTACTTTAAAACTGTAATCAGTTAATCCCTTAACACATGTTTTGATTACTTCTTACCTGTGCTGGATACAAGTTATCAGTCTAGAACAGAAAAGTTCTGTATTAGCAGTTCTGGTCCATGGACCATTGGGGTTTCTCGGAGCACCTTCTGATGACCCATGAATCATAGAATCATAGAATATTAGGGTTGGAAGGGACCTCAGGAGGTCATCTAGTCCAACCCCCTGCTCAAAGCAGAACCGATCCCCAATTAAATCATCCCAGCCAGGGCTTTGTCAAGCCTGACCTTAAAAACTTCTAAGGAAGGAGATTTCACCACCTCCCTAGGTAACGCATTCCAGTGTTTTACCACCCTCCTAGTGAAAAAATTTTTCCTAATATCCAACCTAAATCTCCCCCACTGCAACTTGAGACCATTACTCCTTGTTCTGTCATCTGCTACCACTGAGAACAGTCTAGAACCATCCTCTTTGGAACCCCCTTTCAGGTAGTTAAAAGCAGCTATCAAATCCCCCCCCATTCTTCTCTTCTGTAGACTAAACATCTCCAGTTCTCTCAGCCTCTCCTCATAACTCATGTGTTCCAGTCCCCTAATCATTTTTGTTGCCCTTCGCTGGACTCTTTCCAATTTTTCCACATCCTTCTTGTAGTGTGGGGCCCAAAACTGGACATAGTACTCCAGATGAGGCCTCATCAATGTCGAATAGAGGGGAACGATTACGTCCCTCGATCTGCTGGCAATGCCCCTACTTATACATCCCAAAATGCCATTGGTCTTCTTGGCAACAAGGGCACACCGTTGACTCATATCCAGCTTTTCATCCACTGTAACCCCTAGGTCCTTTTCTGCAGAACTGCTGCCGAGCCATTCGGTCCCTAGTCTGTAGCTGTGCATTGGATTCTTCCGTCCTAAGTGCAGGACTCTGCACTTGTCCTTGTTGTAACTCATCAGATTTCTTTTGGCCCAATCCTCCAATTTGTCTAGGTCCCTCTGCATCCTATCCCTACCCTCCAGCGTATCTACCTCTCCTCCCAGTTTAGTGTCAACTGCAAACTTGCTGAGGGTGCAATCCACACCATCCTCCAGATCATTTATGAAGATATTGAACAAAACCGGCCCCAGGACCGACCCTTGGGGCACTCCACTTGATACCGGCTGCCAACTAGACATGGAGCCATTGATCACTACCCGTTGAGCCCGACAATCTAGCCAGCTTTCTATCCACCTTATAGTCCATTCATCCACCCCATACTTCTTTAACTTGCTGGCAAGAATACTGTGGGAGACAGCGTCAAAAGCTTTGCTAAAGTCAAGGAACAACACGTCCACTGCTTTCCCTTCATCCACAGAACCAGTTATCTCGTCATAGAAGGCAATTAGATTAGTCAGGCATGACTTGCCCTTGGTGAATCCATGCTGACTGTTCCTGATCACTTTCCTCTCCTCTAAGTGCTTCAGAATTGATTCCTTGAGGACCTGCTGCATGATTTTTCCAGGGACTGGACTGAGGTGAGGCTGACTGGCCTGTAGTTCCCAGGATCCTCCTTCTTCCCTTTTTTAAAAGATGGGCACTACATTAGCCTTTTTCCAATCATCCGGGACTTCCCCCAATTGCCATGAGTTTTCAAAGATAATGGCCAATGGCTCTGCAATCACATCCGCCAACTCCTTTAGCACTCTCGGATGCAACGCATCCAGCCGCATGGACTTGTGCACGTCCAGCTTTTCTAAATAGTCCCGAACCACTTTTCTCCACAGAGGGTTGGTCACCTTCTCCCCATGCTGTGCTGCCCAGTGCAGTAGTGTGGGAGCTGACCTTGTTTGTGAAGACAGAGGCAAAAAAAGCATTGAGTACATTAGCTTTTTCCACATCCTCTGTCACTACGTTGTCTCCCTCATTCAGTAAGGGGCGCACCCTTTCCTTGACTTTCTTCTTGTTGCTAACATACCTGAAGAAACCCTTCTTATTACCCTTAATATCTCTTGCTAGCTGCAACTCCAAGTGTGATTTGGCCTTCCTGATTTCACTCCTGCATGCCCGAGCAATATTTTTATACTCATCCCTGGTCATTTGTCCAATCTTCCACTTCTTGTAAGCTTCTTTTTTGTATTTAAGATCAGCAAGGCCAAGCTGGTCGCCTGCCATATTTACTATTCTTTCTATACATCGGGATGGTTTGACCCTGTAACCTCAATAAGGATTCTTTAAAATACAGCCAGCTCTCCTGGACTCCTTTCCCCCTCATGTTATTCTCCCAGGGGATCTTGCCCATCAGTTCCCTGAGGGAGTCAAAGTCTGCTTTTCTGAAGTCCAGGGTCCGTATTCTGCTGCTTTCCTTTCTTCCTTGTGTCAGGATCCTGAACTTGACCATCTCATGGTCACTGCCTCCCAGGTTCCCATCCACTTTTGCTTCCCCTACTAATTCTTCCTGGTTTGTGAGCAGCAGGTCAAGAAGAGCTCTGCCCCTAGTTGGTTCCTCCAGCATTTGCACCAGGAAATTGTCCCCTACATTTTCCAAAAACTTGCTGGATTGTCTGTGTACCGCTGTATTGCTCTTCCAGCAGATATCAGGGTGATTGAAGTCTCCCATGAGAACCAGGGCGTGCGATCTAGTAACTTCTGCGAGTTGCCGGAAGAAAGCCTCATCCATCTCATCCCCCTGGTCCGGTGGTCTATAGTAGACTCCCACCACGACATCACCCATGGGGTGCAGGCCGGTCACATTGTGCCAGCCCTTCTTGTTTCCTGCTGCTAAATTGCATCAAGAGACAGATAAAAATACGTTTACTTTCCTAATATTATTTTTCCCATGTAAGAAATTGCTATAGTTCCCACAGGGATGTTATGTGATTGCAGCTGTTACGCCAAGGAGGGAATAGGGTGCAGGAGGGGAGCACAGCTCTTCCTCTGCTAAAAGCAGAGGGAGAGCTTCTCTTCCTCTCCCAGTCTTGGTTGAGAAGTGCTCCCCTATAAACTCCTCCTCTCCAGTGCAATGAGAGTTGCTCCTCCTGTTTCAATCTACTTTAACTACTGTACAATCATTAATAGAAGGGGAGTGGCTACAAAACAATCACTCTTAGGCTGGGGCTTCTCAAATGTTTAATTGTGTGGACATCTGTCTCCCATTACCAGTCTCCAAAGTCATCCATTGACTTCCCTAATCGCTTTTCATAGCATCAGGGTAAGGTGTTCTTCGTAGGTAGCTTTTCCTTATTTCTTGTCTTGTTTTTGAGTCACTCTTGAAACACTTTATTGCTAGAAGTTATGTTAGGTAACGGATTAATTTTTCTTAGAAGATCTGCTCTGAAAATGGATACTTTCCAAAAACTTGGATATTAAATCTGATATTTTTAAAGTGTCTTTAAATTGCTAATGCTGGGCAGATTTTAAATAGTGAGCCAGCCTTTAAAAGGCTGAGGACAGTATACTTGAATGATAGATATGACTTACAAGTAGAGCTGTGCAAATAATCGACTTTTAATTTCTCTGTCCAAACCAATATTTTTTCTTAAAATATTGTTTCGGATCAACCCAAAGCAAACATTTTTTAGTTTTCTTGGCAAACCCATTTTTTTTCCATTTCATTCTTATTTTAGGCATTTAATTGCTTTTTCATTAAAAGCAAATGATATTTAGAAATGCCATTCACAAGACACCACTGGTAGCAGTGCTGCCAACCACCAGCACTCTCTTTATACCCTATAGCCTCGGATGAGACCCAAGTTCCCTGCAGTGAATCAGGCAGAGTTGGGGCCTGAGACAGTCTGTCCCATAGCCCAAGTGAGTGCTTTAACCACTGGGCTATGGAACTCTCTCAATCTCTGCTGTTGAAACTGTTCCACATCGTAAAACTAAATATTCATTAGCCCAGAGAGAGAGAATGAGCATACTTGCCTGGGTTCCCGTCCTTTCTCCAAACACACATTACAATACTAATTAGCTTACTCTGATTCAAAGGAAACTGAGCTGCAGATGTCTTAGCTCTGCCAGAGGGAGCAACACCGGAACTACCATCATCACAACATCAATGATTCATTCAGGTTTAAGGTCTCCATTTTCATTCCCTGAAATGGCCACACTGCAATAACAAACTAATGGATTCTGGCCCCAAATGAAGTTAGTGGCATTGCTTCCAGTAGAGCTAGGATATCATCCAATGTGTGGACAATGGTCCAAACAAACAAACAAAAAGTTTGGTAAGTAGTCAGATATTAGTTTCTCTTTTCCATGGAATTCTTATAGATAACCATATATTTTATAAAATATATTAATCATGCATACCATTCTTAAAAGGACATTGTTAGGCAAATTAGGTCCCAAATTTGAAATATTAAAAATATAAGTTTTATAAAACTTATATGAATAGAAATGTCTTGTTTTCTTTTTCAACTCAATGAAAGAAGTTTTTATGGAATTTAAACATTACCATGCAGCGTTTTCAACCCACAGACTCATTATCTGATCTGAATTAAAAGGGGATCAAGTAGTACATTTTGTCTGTTAACAGTCTAAGGTATTAGCAGCAACATAAGATAATTATATTTTTTTCAGTTAAGATTTTAAACGTAACAGTATCCATTTAAAGCAGAGCCTTTTTTAAAGAAGTATTCAACAATATTACCACAAGATGGCCCCTACCAACCATAACTGATATATGTGGATGTTGAAACTTAAATTGCTGTGCTTTTTCTATCATGGTTCTATCCATTTCATAGCAAATATAAAGTACGATAATTTACTGCATGTCTCTTTTGAAACATTCTAACAAAGCAAACCCTGTGTGTTAAGTCCTTGGGTTCTCAGAATGATTTATTCCTAACTCTGCTAGCTGTCTAAAAATGTATGAGGTGATGTGAAATACACATTTTGAACATAACCACTAAGAAGTAAAGTGTTTAAAA
Organism: Natator depressus; assembly: GCF_965152275.1. Lineage (NCBI taxonomy): Eukaryota > Metazoa > Chordata > Testudines > Cheloniidae > Natator > Natator depressus. Next base: position 40,630,625 of record NC_134234.1, read on the forward strand.
TATGTGAGGAATAGATTACTTTAAAAAATCAGTTCTAAGATAAATTGTGAACGTGTGTATGTATATTAAAGAAAAAGAGGACAGCTGAGCTGTTCAGTTAGGAGGCAGAATCCAGCAAAACTTCGTAGGAGGAGTTTGGAAGAGGCAGTGGAGTGTACAGACAATACTCTAGAAAAACAAATCAAACTTCCAGAACTTCATTCCTTATACACTGCTGGAATGATAGCACTCGCACCAGAAGCTATTCGTTATTTTAGGGTTCAATTCTGTGAGATCCTCGAACACCCTCAGCTCTCATTCCTAAATTCCAAGGCCACAAGGGACCATTGTGATCATCTAGTCTGACCTCCTATAGAAGTTCCCCAAAATAATTCCTAGGAAATATCTTTTGGGAAAAAAAATCTAAACTTGAGTTTAAAATTGTCAGTGATGGAGAATCCACCATGATCCTTGGTAAATTGTTCCCATGGTTAATTACCCTCATTGTCAAAAGTTCACTCTGTTTCCTGTCTGAATTTGTCTAGCTTCAACTTCCAGCCATTGGATCATATTATACCTTTTCTGCTAGATTGAAGAGTGCATTATTAAATATTTTTCCTCATGTAGATACTTTTACAAACTGTAATCACATCACACCTTAACCTTCTCTTTGTTAAGCTAAATAGACTGAGCTCTTTGAGTCTATCACTATAAACCATGTTTTCTAATCCTTTAATGGGTCTCATAGCTCTTCTCTGAACCCCCTCCAATTTATCAACATCTTTCTTGAATTGTGGACACTAGAACTGGTCACATTATTTTAGCAATGGTCGCACCAGTGCCAAATACAGAGGTAAAATAACCTCTCTACTCCTATTCATGATTCCTCAAGATTGCATTAGCTTTTTTGGCTACAGCATCACATTAAGAGCTTATGTTCAGCTGCTAATCCACCATGACCCCCAAATAATTTTCAGAGTCACTGCTTCCCAGGATAGAGTCCCCCATTCTGTAAGTATGGCCAACATTCTTTGTCCCTAGTTGTATACATTTACATTTAGCTGTATTAAAATGCTTGCACCCAGTCAACCAAGAGATCTTGATCGCTCTGAATGAGCGACTTGTCCTTTTCATTATTTACCACTCCCCCAATTTGTGTGTCATCTGCAAATGTTACCAATGATGACTTTATGTTTTATTCCACGTCATTGATAAAAATGTTAAATAATGTAGAGCCAAGACCTTGGAACCCCACTGGAAACACATCTGCTCTATGACAATTCCCCATTTACAATTACATGTTGAGACCTATTAGTTAGCCAGTTTTTAACCCATTTAATGTGTGCCATGTTAATTTTATATTGTGCTAGTTTTTTAAACAAAATGTCGTGAGATATCAAGTCAAATGCCTTACAGAAGTCTAAGTATATTACATCAACACTATTACCTTTATCAACCAAACCTGTAATCTCATTAAAAAAGATATCAAGTTAGTTTGACAGGATCTATTTTCCATAAACCCATGTTGATTTGCATTACCATCCTTTCATTCTTTATTAATCAAGTCCCATATCAGCCACTCCATTATCGTGTCCTGGATCCACATTAGGCTGACAGGCTACTTACTCGGTTCATCCCGTTTACCCTTTTTAAAAATGGGCACATTAGCTTTTTTCCAGTCTTCTGGAACTTCCCACGTGCTTCAAGACTTACTGAAAATAAACACTAAAAATCCAGCCAGCTCCTCAGCCAGCCAACATCAATGGTTGTTGAGGGCACTCAGCTCATTACACTATTGGGCCCTCTGAGGAAATCTCCAATCTGAACTCTCACCAGTGTGCTGGGAAAGAGAAAAGAAATCCTCTCCTCAATGATGCTCTGCCTCTGCACCCTAGTATACCCCTTTAGTGGTAGGAGAATAGAGGGATCACACTGCAGCAGATCTGGCTCCACCACTCTCCTCAAATTACTTCTACCCCACAGCATGCAGCCCAGTTTATTTGAAGTCCAAGCCAAGTGGGACTAGAGAACCATGGCATCACTGCCCTGGTTCAACCTCTCCTTTGCAAAACAAGCAGGTGTTGCTAACAGGGGCATTCCACACCTGAAGAGTCAGGGGTAGACTGTGCCCCTCTATGTGCTCTATATGCACCTGAGGAGGTGGGAGTGGAATGTTCCCTCTATGTGTAACCTTAGCAGAATAATAATGTATGCTTTTGCTTTCAATTTAAATCAGGGTTCCTTCTCTTCTTCTAATTATGGAGTTATTGCTTTCCAGTCTCCAAGGGAGGCCACCTATGAAGAGAGAGAAGAAAACAAAGTTTCCAAACCAGTATCTGGAGCGCTCCAAACATACCTGCACAGAACAAGATTCCTCTTCTCTGGGTTTCTTTGTGGTGGCTGCTAAGTGGGTCAGGTTACCTAGGTGTCCCTTGTATAGGGTCAGGAATGTGTGAGCTCATATCCCACTAGAGCTGTGCAAATAGCTACTTTTTCAGTTCACTGGCTCTTTCCAAAAAATTGGGGGAAAAAATTGTTCCAGCTCAAACGAAATATCTTGTTTGCTCTGAAATGAGATGTTTTTTCTTCGGTTGAGCTTTAACATATTTAACTCTAATAAAATGGAAGGTTTCAGAGTAACAGCCGTGTTAGTCTGTATTCGTAAAAAGAAAAAAGAAAAGAAGTACTTGTGGCACCTTAGAGACTAACCAGTTTATTTGAGCATGAGCTTTCGTGAGCTACAGCTCACTTCATCGGATGCATAGCATATATATATATATGGGATATATGCTATGCATCCGATGAAGTGAGCTGTAGCTCACGAAAGCTCATGCTCAAATAAACTGGTTAGTCTCTAAGGTGCCACAAGTACTTCTTTTCTTTTTTCTTTTTAATAAAATGGAAGTAACTTTCAAAAAGTAATTTTGAATACAAATATTGAAATGTTGTGGTTTGACCCTGTTGAAATGAAACATTTTCATCTTTTTCACTTTTTTTTTTTATTTTTATTTTTTGCTTAAAACAATTTGGCAAATTAGACAAACCCCTAAAATGTTTCAGTCAACCCGAATGTACATTTTTCAGTGAAAAAAGTTTTGGCTGAAAAATTTTGCCTTGTTTTACTCATAACCTGGTATTTAAAATAAACTCCCAGGGCTGATTTTCTGTGGCACAAATGGCAATTAAGTGACTAACTCCCTCCTACTTTGAACATTCCTACTATTACCATCTATTTGTGCTGCGTGTCTTAGAGGCTGTAAAACTTGGAAGTGTTCAAGTTTTGACAAATATTTACCAAGACATGCTGTTTGTCACTTGCTGGTATCCCTTTTGTGACCTATAAACTGTTACTGTTTGCTTGAAAAGCAAACACAAAAGTTAGGAAAAAAAGATTAAAGTACAATATAATCTGTTCTTCTCATTGCAGGGGAAACTCAAACTACGGAAATAGAATGAGAACATGCTCTTCTCTCATCTTCCCTGTAAACATTTAAACCAGCACAAGTGATTGTGATCCAAAGTATGTTAAGCCACATACAATAGTTCAGTACACACATAGAACATGGTAAAAGAAGCAGGACTGATGGAAATTTTCAGTTGCTTAAAGATCTTAATGATGAGTTATTTTAACTTTGCTAAAGATTTTAAGACAGCACTGGCAATTTAGGGCACTATAGTTGTCACTATGCTGCGTATCATGGACATTCACTTCACTGCAACGGTGTGAACAGAGCAAGATGCCCCTGCTTCAAAAGTACAGGTCCCTGCAACTTGAGCTAAAGAAGGCTATTAGCAGTATGGAGTCTGTGACACACAGTTGAGCAGTGCTGATTCTATCCAACAGAGGGCAACAATTAAACACACACAGCCCATTTCATTATCATATTTAAAAATATGTATTTTTCAAAAAAAACTGTTAGAAGTGGACACCATTGGTCCACTAGCTCAATAACTATGACTAACACAGCTAGTGTCTGACAATGTGACCTGGTATTTTATTGGTAATGCTCAACAGGAAGCCAACTCTCATTATGTAGTGTGAGACACACAAAATGCAGCTCAGCAGCTGAATTCATACACAAGGTAAAGGAGTCTTTCAGAGTTTCTGTAAGTAGAATTTTTAAAATAATTTAATCATACAGTTAACTTAAATCAATAAAAAAGTTCTAAAGAACAAATGTTCTTAGAAAGGCTCCTGCCTGCCTCTTGCACTCTCCAGTGCTGCATTTTCTAAGCACTCATTCTCTGGTGATGGTTCCTTCTCTGTGCCAAGAATCTGCCTCAATCAGGACCTACACAGTTATGTTCTTAGTCCTCTGATCTTGTCTATTTTCACCCTCTTGGTGGTTGAGCAAAAGTCACATACCTCCTGCTGTCAGGTGGCAGCTATGTCTCATTTTCCCTGTTAGCTATCCATTGCTCAGCTTTAGTTTAGCTCTCCAGACAAATAATTTTTCATCTTCTGCAGGCCACAGATCCCTCTTTAGGTCTGTGAGACTTTCATCCCACAATCCCAGGGGCTTACAACATTCCTTTTAGCCCTTGAGCACAGGAGGAACAAGTTCATTGCATCAAGTAGCTCGCAAATGAGGTGTAGGGTAGCCCATGGCCTCCTCCGATCAAGGCAATCCCAAGACCCTAAACAGTCTGAGGCAGCCATCCACTTCAGCCTCCAGTAGTCCATTTCACTCTCGCCACATCCCTCCCCTCCCCCCCTCCAGTTTTCCTGTCTGCCTGCCTTTTAGGTATCTTTCCACAGCCTTTCCAGAAGCTTCTTCCCCAGTTCCATCTCAGTTGGGAACTGCACTACAGGTCCAGGTCTTGGTCAACTCCTCAGTTGAGGTGCTCTCTCTGCCAATGAGAAAAATGGCTATCCTTAATACCACATCCTCTCAGGCCTACAACTTTAGTGGCACCTGGCCTACAAGTCCCAAAATTCCTTTGATTGGGGAAAACTAAGCAGAGGTTAGAACTGGGATTTCAACTTCTCTAAAAGGGCATCCTGGGACAGGGATCCTTCCTCTGTATTGGACTAATATGCACACTGGTGATTCTAATTTGTCCATATAATTTGACATCTTTAATGGCTCTTCCCTGTTCACAGTGCCTGACTTGATCAAGTAGACTTGTGGCTTTCTCTCAACTTCCTTTTGCTAAATGTCTTGAAGGCAGAAGAGCATTTCTGGGGCAGGAAGTTCATCCTCAAACATAATTCCATCTCGCTCCCCAGCTCAGTCCACCTAGCCGCCTCGCCTCTTGATAATTTTAGTGTTCTTTTCAATCCTTTAACTTTCTTTCTCTTCTCCAAGCTCTGTAAATATTTGTATTACTATTTTTAAAACATTTCTCTCATGCGTGTTTCTTTGACTTCACATCTGCTAAAATCTTAATTTATGTTTCTACTTAAATGACCTTGGTTCTGGCAGCATGTGTGAACCCCCCAAGTATTAAAAAATAACAAACGCACACTCTCTCGCTTTTTCTTTTCCAATTCTAGGAATAAAAGCCTGCATTGATCATAGAGATTGTGCCTATAATATGCACGTGGGGGGAAAAGGGAAGAGAAACATTCTTATTGACAAAGTCAATCTGAAAGAAATCAGTTTTGCTCTTATTTCTGAATCCACTGAGGTTGGTGGTCATTCTTTACGCCTCATGTAGTCAACTGCATAGCCTTGGGGTATATCTACAGTACACTATAGAGACTATACCAGCATAGCTAGGTCCTTGTAGCAATGCTGGCTTAACCCCTTAGTGTAGACATAGCCAACAGTGACAGAAGGGGTTTTTCCATTGGTTTAGGAACATCACCTCCCTCACTGATAGTAGATGCATCAATGGAAGCATTAGTCCATCGATATAGCTGTGTCTACACTGGGGATTATGTCAGCAGAGCTATGTCTGTCGGGGTGGGTTTTTTTCATACCGCTGACCGACATAGCTATGTCGACTTAACTTTTAAATGTAGACCAAGCCTTAGTCCAGGTCCTGTCTCTTACATCCATGATTTTCTCTTACAGGACAATAGTTGCCTAATTCCAATGTAATGTGGTTGTGGGAAGTTCTGGTCATGAGAAGAAAACAGGTCTCTCAAGTAGCTAGGGCGAAGCCCATGAAGAACTTTACACATCAGGAGAGAGGCCTTGAATTAGACTCTGTTTGATGGAGAGCCAGTGCAGAAAGTGGCGCACTGGAGCTATGTGCTCACTGCAACTTGCATTGTTTAGCTGACTGGTTGCTGCAGACTTCACCAGTTGGAGTGATTCCAGGCTGTCTGGTTTCATTCCTAGATGTTATGAGTTGCAGTAATTAAGGCTTGAGGTCATGAGTGTGAGAGTCACAAGTGTCAGGTTCAAGCCTGAAAAGCCAGGACATAGTTTTCTGTCTATCTATATGTGGAAGTGGGTGTTTTTGGCTGATGTGGATATTTGGCATCCAGTTGCAATGGAGAGTCCAACAGGACTCAATGCTGTAAACAGACAGCAATCTGTGGGGTGTTATGAAGGGGGTGAGTTCCTCAAAGTACTTCATTTCCTACCAGCATCACTAGCCTTGCTTGGGTTCAGCTTCCGCCAGTTAACTTTAATGCATCTGCTAGGCATTGTACTGTTTGCCTGTGGTATTCGGGAGATGTAGAGCTGGGTTTCATCCATGTGTTGCTGGCACTTCAGGCCCACAAGCTCCTCTAATGGTAATACGGCAAAAGAGAAAAGACTTGAATCCAACTTTCAGCGTTGGGTGATGATGCTGGTTGTAGCTTGCAAAAGTTCCCCCAAGCTGCAGAATAAGGGGGGAGCGGGTTGTTGGCCAAGTGCCTCTATGTTTTGTAGGGTCTGAAAGGCTCTGTCTTCCCCCCCTGCACCTTTGTATGTAGTTAGTTCAGGGCCTAGTTCCCTCCCTGAAATCTCTTCCTGCTTTTCCAAGATGGAGGCCTCACTCCCTTGCATTATGCTCACTGTCTCCCCCCTACTTCCCGCCCCCAGCCTTAAAACTTGCCAAGCATACAATAGATTTACATCACTAGTTCCTGTAATCTAGCCTGCTGTCTTGTATTATCAAACTCAGTCACTCAATTTTGGGCTACTGTCTCCATGGAAAACAAGGAAGAAATTAAAATGTTATTCTGTTACTTCATACATACCACCATTTGTGTAGCCACCATCAACCAGGCATAGTCATAAGAGAAAATGTAGTCATGTAAATCAGCAACCCACACAGTTTCAGTAAACTAAAGCAGATTGGGCACACAGCAGTGTTAAAACTTCCACAACTAAGTATCATATGAAATTCGAATTGCTAAGACATGGAGAGCAGATAAGGTGACTAGAGAGACCACCAGGTGATTGTTATCAATAGAATTACACTGGGGATGAATGTGATCTATTAGATTCAGTTACATTTCAGATATTATTCACGTCCGTTTGCTGTCCGCTGCTTCCATCATCATTAGAACTGGTCAAAGCTCAGAATTTCTGTTTTGTGGGAAATTCTGACATTCAAAATTTCCTTTAGTCATGGATTGCAATGAAAAGTTGAAAAAAATTTTTTTTTAGAAATATCAAAATGACCTTATCGAAGTGGTTCATTTCAACTATAATTTTGACTGTTAAGAAATAAAATATATAATATATATATATAATCATATAATATAAAAGTTGAGATGATAGTCAAAGTGAAGCACTTTGCCCTTTTTGATATTTTTTCAAGGAAAATGTTGACACAAATCGATGCAGTCCCATGAAATGTTTCACTTTTGCCAAATCAACACTTTATGATGGAAAACTATTCCATCAGGAAATTTCTGGCCAGCTCCAACTACCATCTCTTCCTCTGTCCCACTACTCCCAACTGATGAAACCATGTCCCTCAGACCACCGGATTCAAGGTGCAGGCCAGCAGGAAAGGCCAAGCAAATCCCCTTCTTCCCAAGGCAACAGCATTCAGTTAAGGTGGGATGCAATTCAGATCAAAACAAATTGGATGCATCAGATTTCTTCTCATTTGGGACACACACACACATCCTTCCCAATGGAAATTCAGTTTTTCAGTTAAGGGCCAGAGGGCGTGCATTTTGCTGGGAGATATTTGCTTTTATTTAATAAATTCCTTTAATAATAAGCACTTTAGGCAAAGCAATAAATCACATGAATGTAAGAGACTTGTTTAGCAGCCATGACAAGCCACATAGCAAGAAGTTGAATCTAGCTAAAAGCATTACTTGAGCAGTAAAACACATCAATAGGATGCAAACACTGAAGCAGATTTTTCATAGCTATTAGCATGCCATTAATTCAGTATTTTCCATCCATTTCATGCATTGAAAAGAATCTGTTCTTTGGCAATCACCCCAATTAAACAGATAGACCATTTATCTGGGATGATGTGAATTCAACTGCTGTTCTAAAAATAATCCTTTTTCCGCCTTTAGTTAATTTAAGAATCTGGGTTTTGCTGTGGAGGACATCATGAATTATCAACACAATCCTCAATCTGTCCAACAAAAATGATATGTTGGAAAATTGCCACGCTATTAGAAGCGTCAGAAACGGATCTGTGGGCTGATACCGCAGCAACTTCACATCTATCATGCAACAAAACATTCAGTATTTCTTTTTTCACGGCCCTCGGGATAGGGACTGTGTGTCTTCTTATATATTTGTACAGTTCCGAGCACAATTCCTGATCTTGATTGAGACATTTGGGTGACATCCCAATACAAATAAATAATAGCAGCACTGTCCACACAGCTAAACCTCTCTTTCAGTCCCTCCATAATGTCATGTCTTGATGATTGTCACTCCTTACTCTTCAGCTGACCCAACACACACGTCACTCCCTTCTGAAACAAAGGAAATGCAGCTGCAACTATCACCTTCCTGTCCATTGCTCTATCATGTCACCAACCGCATTCTTTGAACCTCCTCCATTGCCTCCCTGCTTGCCACTCCACCAACCTCAAACTTTACCAAAAATGTAGCATTTTATTGCAGTCTTATCAATACATCAGATTAAAACCTTACTTTGTAAAGTTTTAGAATTATCATAACCAACACTGACTTAAGAAAAAAGTTGACAGCCTAACATTTGTTCCTTAACTGTACAATAGAGCTAAACCAAAAACATGTATATGAAACATTGAACCAAACAGCAAATAATTGAAATAGTTAACACACCAATACACCTGAAACTCATTACCTGCACACACAAGTACTTTTTCACCTTTATTGAACTGATTTAAAAACACCCTAAAAGATTAAGCCTTTATAAGGCAGAGTATTAGTCCAGTTTCAAGTTAAATTGCCCATTTGTCCACTTTCTCTTTTGTTCTGTTATGCTGCATAATTTAAGAAAGGAGACCAGACATTTTTAAAGTTCTTTGGTTTATTTTGATATGAACAAGTTCAGCTTTCCATTTTCACCACATGCCATACGCTGCTTAACAGCCACGAGAGGAAGGCACTGCTTCCATGATCTTACAATAGCACATTTCTTTTCCAGGAAAAACATTTTTACAAGATTTTGTGTGTTAGCTGTTGCTGTTCCTGCATTATCTATTCCTGAGATTATTTCCTGCAGGAAGAATTCAATACTTCTAATTCCAACAATATTTTGAGTAGCTGTTACTATTTTCTGCCAATATTTCTGTCGTTGGGACAGAACCAAATTATATGTTCTAAGTTCCCTACTCCACTAGAGTTTCTCCAGCACTGTATGAGGCAGCTGTATCATAGCCCAGTCTGTAAGGAGTAAAACAGAATCTATGTAAAGTTATTACAGAGTTTCCATCAAATTACAGGCAATAGCACCACTTCTTGTGCAGTTAATTCTGTTCTTCCTCAGCCATTTAAAAGTCAAATGCTTTTCTTCCTCATTTACCTTTAATATTGTTCAAATTATATACACTTTTATAAATTCTATCTGTAATTCTTTTCCACTGAGAAACCGGGAATAAAATTGCTTCTAATAAATTATTGCTACTTCTTATTGAAAACCTCCACATCTGGCAATATTGGTACAAAGGGAGGTTATGAAGATCCCTTTTGTTCCTGCAACACTGTCACTGCTGTTATAGATTTGCCACTCCGTAGTAACTCACTATCACATACACTGTTCAGTGCTAGACTACCTTCCCAGTTATTTAGGCCTTCCAGGACAAAGACTGGAAACTCAGTGACTATTTTACCTGATGTCAACCTTGTGTACTTTTTTAAAATTGAAATCCAAGGGTGAATTCTTGGCCTTATTGAAGTCAATGGGGGTTTTGCTATGTATTTCAATGCAGCCACGATTTCACCCCAAATGTCAAGTGTTGTCATAAATGAAGGATGCTGTTTCAGAATTGGTTCCTTATTCTCTCTCTGTGGTAAGGCAAAGGGATATTTGGACTAACCTATCCCTCTCTCTCTTTCCATGTAGCTGTATTTCTTCAATTTGTTGCCCAATAATATGGTTTTAAGTGTGGGAGCCTCTTTGTAGCCAAAGGTAATTCAAACATTTTATTTGAGGCAAGGAGTTTTAAAGGCCCCCAAAAATTAATTACAGTTCTAACTTTTCAAATAAAATATTAGGTATCTTAGTAGGAAATATGTAAACCAGAGAACATACAGAAGCCAGTTCATATGTATGGCATGTGTCTAATTTGCCGGCTTGCATATAGTTAATTCGGGGTTCTAGCTTCCTCTGAAATTTTGATACGAAGGGAGGCAAACTAGCTAGAGAGAGAGGCTAAACAGAAGAGGCTGTTGTACAGTTCAGTTCTGCTCTAGGTGAAGTGGGAGTTTGTTTTCCAGTTGCACACTGAGATAGATTTAAGATGAATAGCATATTAGTGGTTCCAGTCTTACTTTCTGGGCTAGTTTATCATGAATTGCTCAATTCCCAAGTATCTGTATTTATAGGTAAATCGTTCACCTTCTAAAATAACCAGAGGGGTTCTGCTCAGGATGTTTGACATGGAGTAAACTGTCTAGGCATTTAATGGAGACGAGCCACTCTTACAACTCTTGGACTGCTAATGTTAATTTTCAGTAACTCTTGGAATACTAGGACAGTTCCAGAGGACTGGAAGAAAGCTAGCGTACCAATATTTTAAAATGGCAAACAGAACGACTGGGGTAATTATAGGCCTGTCAGCCTATAATCCTGGGCAAAATAATGGAAGGATTGATACAGGCTTTGATATAATTAATGCCATCAACATGGGTTTATGGAGAATTGATCCTATCAAATTAATTTGATATCTTGTTTGATGAGAACATAAAATTTGGCTGATAAAGGTAATAGTGTTGATGTAACGTACTTAGGTTTCTGCTAGATATTTGGCTTGGTTATCACACAACATATTAAGAAACTAGAAAATTAAGAAAATACAAAATTAACATGGCACATATTAAATGGATTAAAAACTGACCGACAGGCCTCAGTATAACTAAAACCAGGGTATCATTATTGAGCAAGTGTATTTCTAGTGGGGTCCCACAATGTTTGGTTCTTGGGCTTATACTATTTAACATTTTTATCAAGAACCTGGAAAAAACCGAAATCACCAATAAAATTCACAGACGACACAAGGATTGGTGGAATGGTAAATAATGAAGAGGACAGGCCACTGACATATCGATCTGGTTCACTTGGTAAGCTGGGCAGAAGCAAACAGTACGCATGAATCGACCCAATGTAAAGCTCTACACTGCCAGGCTCAGGGAACTCTATCCTGGAAACCAATGACTTTGAAAAAGACTTGGAAGTTACGGTGGATAATCAGTGGAACATGAGCTCCCAGCACAAAGCTGTGGCCACAAGGGTTAATGCAGTCTTTATACTGTAAACAGGGGGATATCAACTAGGAATAAGGAGGTTATACTACCCCTGTATTTGGCACTGGTGCAACTGCTTCCGGAATACTGTATTCAGTTCTGGTATCCACAATTCAGGAAGGATGTTGATAAATTGGAGAGCATTCAGAGAAGAGCCACAAGACTGGTTAGAGGGTTGTAAAACATGCCTTATAGTGATAGACTCAAGGAGTTCAATCTATTTAGCTTAACCAAAGGTGTTAAGGGGTAACTTGATCACAGTCTAGAAGTGCCTCCTTGAGGAACAGAAATTTGTCTGCTAGATTGAAGTGCCCTCCATTATCAAAGGTAAAACAAAAATCAATGGCTAGAAGTTAAAGCTAGACAAAGTCAGACAGGAAATAAGGTGCAAATTTTTAACAGTGAGGGTAATTAACCATTGGAACATCTTACCAAAGGTTGTGGGGGATTCTCCATCCCTGGCAATTTTAAAAATCAAGATTGGATGTTTTTCTAAAAGATAATCTCTAATTCAGTGTTTTTCAACGTTTGGGTAGGGACCCAGTACTGGGTCACGACACGTAAGGCACTGGGTTGCCTTGCTCAGCACCCAGGGACCCTAGCAGCTCTGGTCAGCGTGTTAAAAGTCCCATCGGCGGTGCTGCCCAGCTAATGCAGGCAAGTGCCTACCTGTTCCGACACCGCGCTGCACCCCGGAAGCGGCCAGCAGTGGGTTCAGCTTCTAGGCAGGAGGGCCACGGGGCTCCGTGCGCCGCTTCCACCCCAAGCACCGGCTCCGCACTCTCATTAACCGGAAAGAGAGTGCTGCCTGCGGGCAAGAGCCAGCTGCACAGAGCCGCTTGTGCACCTCCACCTAGGAGCCAGACCTGCTGCTGGCCACTTCCTCTGCCTCTGCACCCCGGCTACGCCGCTGACCGGGAGCCGCCAAAGGTGAGCCTGTGCCCCAATCCCCTGCCCCAGCCCTGAGCCCCCCAAAACTGGAACCCCTTCCTGCACCCCAAACCCCTCATCCCTGGCCCCACCCAGGCCTGCACTCCCGGCCCCGAGCCCCTCCCGCACCCCAGCCTCCTGCCCCAGCCCTGAGCCCCACAAACCTGGAGCCCCTCCTGCACCCAAACCCCTCATCCCCAACCCCAGCCCAGAGCCTGCACCCCCGGCCCAGAGCCCTGACCCCCTCCCGCACCCCAACTCACTGCCCCAGCCCAGAGCCCCTTCCCACACCCCAAACCCCTCATTCCCGGCCCCACCTGCAGCCCTCACTCCCGCACACCAAACCTCTGCCCAGCCATGAGCCCCTCCCATGCCCCAAACCCCTCATCCCCAGCTTCGTAGGGTCGCAGGCATCAACAATTTTCTTCAACTGGGTCCCCAGAAAAAAAGTTTGAAAACCCCTGCCCTAGTTCAAACAGGAATTAATTCAGGGAACTCCTATGGCCTGTGTTATACAGGAGATCAGATGAGACGATCACATTGGTTCCTTTTGGCCTTATAATCTATGAAGGCTGCATTAATTTAAAGTAGCAATACACAACAGTAGGAATAATAGGGATAGGTTTTAAGTACCCTGCATTAGTGCCATCAAGTAAGAAAGAAAAACTGTAAACAGTTGCAAAATAAAGGTATTCAATGGTGCTCATGAAAAATAGTCCTTTATTTGAAGGATTACCTGAGGCACGTTTGCTACACATTGCAATGGCAAAGGTTTGAGAAGAGTCTGACCACAGTTCCTACAATCTTCTCTTTTCTAGTCAATGCATTTTGAAGAGTTCACATTCCAAAGCAGTGTGCAAGAATGAATGTAATGTAGCAGCACAACGAGGAAGAGAAATTTAATATTTTAGCATGTGTCTAGTGTACTAGCCTGGAGGGGTCACAATAGGATGGGGCTTTCAGGGATTCTGGTGATAATGAAAATCAAAGATCCAAAATATGCTACTACTAATATTTTCTCTCAATCATGTCCCTTCATTTCTATTTTTTATTCTTTCATTCCTACAGTTTCTGCAGACCCAAACCAGGACATCCTACCTACACTAGAGAGGCCAGATCAACAGCACACTCTCAAACAAGGTAAGTGTTCATCCTGGGAGCCATGGTAGTGACATCAGCTGCCTTCCCTCCTCCTCCCCGTCCCGAATAAAGGACTTTGGACCAGATTATCTCAACTGTGTCCAGCATCCACTGTGTGCAGCTAAAATGATGGCTGCAAAGAACCACTTGTGGCTTCCAATCCAGGGGCCAGTTTTCCATTGGCCTCCTTATTAGTGTCATTGCTGGAGCTGCTCTACATGATGCCAACTGGCTACAACCACAAGGGACTAGCATGCCAGCTGGGGTTTGCTCTAGTGTAGTGGCACCATGCTCAAACTTTTGCCCCCAACACTAAGGATGGAGAAAGACGAAAGACATGGTCATGGTGGCTTTATGCCAGCTAGTGACTCTCCCATGCCAGGGGACTCCTCAGCTAGGGGCTGAGAGTCTACAGAAGAAACTAGCTGTGAGTGTAGAAAATAAACTGGCCAATGTATATAGAAAGAATCTAAACCAAATGTTGGATCCAGGTTTGAAGAAAGCTGAGATTTGGATCTGAATTTTATGCCTCAACATTACAAACCAACCCTCACAGCACAAACACACAGAAATGATCATTTCAAGAACACACAATGCAGTTTAGATTTTGATTCAAATTTTTTAATAATAAATTGTGCCAGTAGAAGCTTTCAAAAGCAATGATATATCAATAAATAACAGTTAAATTGAGTTCCTGAGAAAGAACCTACCACATGAAAGAATGTCAGATAGATGTAAATAAACAAACAAACAAAAAAGCAGTAATACTGAATCTTACATGGACTGTCACAACACAAGCACTGCATACCTCATAGCACTCCTTTCATACAAATGTAAACAAATACACAATCATTTTTGTTTCGTCCAAACTGATGAATTTATATGTGTTGTTGCTTAGATATCTAAACAATGGATAGGATAGGATATGCTAAAAACATTAAGGAATAATATGTGGAGTAATATACGGAAAAATTCTGAAGCTCCAGATTTAAAATAAAATAAAATAATAATAATAATAATAAAGCAAAGACACACTGAAGGAGTGTTTTCCTCAATGTTGTTATGTCAATCACTTAAATAGGACTATTACACTAATCTGAATTAAGATTTTTTTTTTGTTTATCTATTTAGTTATATATAATAAAAGTAAATATGTATGGCTTAATTATCTTTAGTATTCCAATATCACTTTGAATAATTCTCACATCTATATATAGAAGAAAAATACATATTTTAACAAAGTTAAGATTTGATATTTCAAAGTATGCCTATCATTTGATAGGAATGAGGGACTGTTGTGTTCCATCACAGCAATATTTCCATTGAAGAGACAACAGGACAGAATAACTTTCTAACAACGCTAACATTTTCAAACCTTAGTGCCTAAGTTAGGTTCCCAAATCCTTAGACACCAAAATATAAGTGGCCTGATTTTTTAGAAGTGCTGAGCACCGCCAAACCCCACTGACATCAATGTGAGTTGTAGGTGCTCAGCGGCCTATTATAAAGTGAGTCCATTTTTATTTAGGACCCTAAATATGGATTTAGGCACCTAGCTTTAGGCATTAAGGTTTGAAAATGTGGACTTAAGTATTTTAGCCTGGATACTGTGTGTTATGGACAGTGAGTATTAAAGGGTGAATTTTAACTATTGATCACTGTGCTTTGTATGCTACATGAACGAGCTAGATTTAGACTGTTGCCACAAGGAAACTGTAAATAATGGTTTGCAATTTACTCTTCTTAGGGAAACGTGTGTGCAGATGATACATGTTTACTAAAATTGACCTATTACTTCAAGATCACAAAAATCACTAATCAGTTATAACTGCGCAATTTGTCCAAAATTAATATTGGATACAATCATAAAAGAGAAAATCATCCACACAATACATTATCAACACAGGTTTAAAATGGTCTAATATTAGACCCTCATTAAAAATGGATTCACAGGACCTGCCTGTGAATGGCAAGAAACGGCCATTTCGTATAGAAAAACACTGCTCATGCAACATTCTTCACACACCAGACACTGAAATCACACCCAAATTGTCACTTACTCACACTTTCTATTACATCCCAACAAGCAGAAAAAAATAAAGCAGCTTTAAGGTTATGTCACAACTTTGAAATGCAGAAAATACAAACTAAACAAAAATCATGGTGTGAATAAAATGGCATCTGTAAATTTAGAAAATTAGAGAGCAGTTTTTCTTTTAGTTTCTTAACATTATTGCACAGAGACCTTTCATCACATGTTCTTCAGCTTTATGCATTTTTCCTAAATGTGAAACAATAAGTGCCATGGATAAAATAAAAAACATAGAAAAGAAGAACAGCAGCATGATTTGTCAAAGTTAATCCCTATAATTTAGTAGGAAAAAAAACTGCTATAAACAAAATAAGTGCTCTTTACTCGTTTAAAAAATAACATTTTTTAAGTCTGTAAATGCTGATCAGAGTCGGGGATGTTGACTTCAAACAAAAATAGGCCTGGCAAGGATAGGCTGCTGGCCTTGCAGATTTTGGTAAAGACCAGGAATTCAAGTGTAATTATCAACATAGCTATTTACAATGAAACTGACCTGAACTTAGAATGCTCATTTAGGACCTGGTCCTGCAATCTTTTGACTCCCCGACTCACGATGGCCTCAACTGGAGCTATGCCTGAATAAGAACTGCAAGATCAGGTCCTAAATTGTCAGCTAAAGGCCCTCTTCTACTTGTGAATAAGATTATCTGGAGTACTCAGTACAATAATTTACACATATACAGGTTGACAGGCTCCAGTCTGATCCACCACATCTTTGTTTTCTGCATCAGACTTCTCAGACTGGCTAGATTCAATTCCAGAAGGCTTTGGGTATCTAAATGGATATCCATTGTCATCAAAAAACCTTCGGAAAGTAAACTCATAAAAAGCATGCTCTGTGTGTTTACTGTTTGAAGAGGCTAGTGGGTCCCATGTCCTCGTACTGTCCCCACTAGTGTCATTCCAAGGACTTTCTTCTTCAACTGGGTCAAAATTTGAGGTGTCCATTGGATGGCTGATCTTTGGAACATAGGGAGCTGTCTGTCTGCGGATATCAGTGGAGAAGTCTATTGAGTTAAAGAAAGGATGGGCCTTAATATCATCTGCTCCACTTCTTCCAAGTCTATCCTCAGCAGCACAGCAGAGTTTTGTGATCAGATCAGTTGCCTCAGGGCTTAGCTTGATCTGCAAGGGAATGTGCAGCGTGCTCTCCCAGTTTATCACCTGAAGAGGAGAAAGATATTCAACATCGTCTTTTAATCTTTTGAACAAAAGCTCTTCATTTGTCAATGCTGATTGAGCTCAAAGTCAGCTCACACCCACAATTTTTACTTTTGAAAGTCAAGAATCCAGTGGTCTGATGACTGTTTGCAAATATGCTGCTCACTCTGAGCAGTATAGGAAAAATGGTGAAGAATGGACATGAAAACAACAATAAAGATTTGATCCCGTTTCCTATACAAATATTAGAGAACAGCTGCAAAGCTAAAAGGAAAACAGGATTTTAGTTCTGAAATGTACATACTGAATACTCCTCACAGGCCAGATTGTAGAGGGCATTCTAAGCAGAAAAAGAAGAGAAAGTGTAAATTTAACTTGTTTTTAAAAACAGTTATTCCTGCTCTGCCCCTCTTCCCACTCCGTGAAATTGTTTCTGGCTCACTAAAATATTCCCAGAATACAACACATGCAACCTATGGTATCACTGTGGTCACAGAACTGTGTCTTCTGGGAAGTATTTAGTGAACAAGGAAAGATCACTGCATTACAGACAGGAGAAAAAAGAAATGTAAACAGTGTAAGTGCGAATTTGTTCCTTGCTGAACGCCCCCACAGCCGAGTTTGAATGGATACGCAGCACAGACATTTCTAAGCTAAATTCAGTATTCATTTAGTTTTCCAATTTGCCTTTAGGGAGATGGAGGGAGAGATACCTCCTTCTAATAAAAAGAATTGCAACCACTGCTCAACTTTGGAATACTGCAATTGCAAACTGTGAGGTTATAATAAACATATGATTTTCAATAGCAAAATCCATGGTGAACAGTTTAGGAGAAGGTTCTTCTCTTTACGTGTAGAACTTGGAAACAATGTTCCCATGCAGATTACCAGGTTGCTGAATAAAAATCCAGACAGCATTCACCCAAGAGTTGTGTAGTCACAATGTAAAGGAAAGTAAGTATTTGAATTAGGACCTGTCCCATCAAGAGAGAGGAATCCTTCTCCCTCCCCCACTCCACTTTAAAGTGGGAAAAATTTAAGCATTTTAGAAAGGAGTGGCTAAAATGTGATATTCAGCCCCTGGGAGGCTGGAAGGATGATCTTGTGGTTAAGGCACTGGAGTGGTATACAGGGGTTTCATTCCCAGCTCCACAAGTCAGTTACGGCCTGATTGTTTTTTAGCTGCCATTGACTTGGAGGAGATTTGTGATTGCTCAACATCTTTGAAAGTTAGGCCTTTAATCTCTCTTTGCCCTCTCTGTACAATGGGGATAACACTTCCCTATCCCACAGCAGTGGGACGAGGATAAATTAACATCTGTGACGTGCTCAGATACAGGGGAGCCGATAAATAAACATAAGGTCTATTTGGAATTCTGCTTTAACCTACCTTTAGCTGGGTTTCTGTGGGTGTGGGGGCCAGAAAGGGAGGCTGCCCCACTAACATCTCAAAGAGAATCACCCCAACGCTCCACCAGTCACAGAGCTGAGTGTATCCTGAAAGGCAGGCAAAAGACAGTGTCCCACGACCAATAAGAATTTGAGTACAGACATTGTTTCCTCATCCAATTTAAATAATATTGAAAAACACAGCCTATGTTTTCATCTTCTCTCTCACCTTTTCATTCTCCGTAGTGTGATTTGTGACCAAAAATTAAGTTACTCAAAATCCATATCCCTCTGTGCCTTCTGCTGGCTGACCCAAATTCTACTCCTGAAACCAGAGAAATCCTAATCCTGGCAGCTAGAGATTATTCTCCATATTTTTAGGCGTGACATTGGTGACTGAGGGCTGACAGGGGGCACATAACTGGACAGAGCAAGGATTTTGTCATGCATCGTTCTGGCCCTATCCTGCCATGGAGCACATACTGTTCCTCAGAGGAAAAACAAAACACCTGATGACTGATCTACTACCAAGATTATAGAGAGGTGATACTGAATTTTAAAATACAGTTCAGGGACACAGCAGGGCTCAGGGGATAGGTGAAAGGACACAATCTTTCACTGGATTCCATGCAAACAGGAGCAATTTACCTCAATCATTTCCTGCGACTACAGTAAAGTACAAGTTTGAGTTTTTAAAGTCAACTAGATGAGTTAGTCATTGATTTCAATGGAAGTTTGTGTGGCTAAATCCTCTAGTGCGTGATGTAAAGTCTACTGAAGCTAATGGAAAGGCGCCCATGGACTCCAATGGACATACGATCAGGCCTCCAGTAAACTTGAAAATCTCAGTTCATAACTATTCAATTTAGAGCTCATGTCAGCACTGCATGGGCATCCACAAAGCACTGGCTAAAGTCCCCAAGCCCTGACCTGATGTTCAGTGTAAAACATGAAAGGTTTTTCTTCTTTGGCTGCCCAAAATCCTGGCCAGGAAGAGAGATCCCTAGGACATTATAATTTCCATGTCACAGTCACCAGTCTGAATTAGTCAGCAGATACCCTCTGTTGGCTGCTCATTGCCCTACGTGAATTAGCTAGTGATTTCAGTCCCCTTCCTAGTGCCCAGGTTGGTTATCTGTCTCTCAGTATTTATTAGCTGCCTCAGCAGAAAAGCCAAGGACTGAATGGCCTTGGAGGCAGAAGTACCATCTCAACTCTCAAGGTGAATAGTACTGAGGCACATTGGTATGGCAAATGAAGAAATCTGTACTGGTCAAACAGGTGACTTAATGTCCAGGGCTGTCAAACTGACACCCTTCCCCAAAATTATATTTACTTAAAAAAAAAAAATCAGCATTCATTTAACCGAACGAAAACGAAATAGAGCTCATCTACCTTTGCGAAGCAGTACTTCAGGAGCTATGTAATTAGGGGTCCCAACTAATGAGTGGGCTAAACATCTCTGATGCTGCTTTTTGGCTCTTTGCTCCAAGGTTTTCAACCTATCTCCACATCTACAGTTGGACACATCATCCCAAAGATCACTGGGCTCCATGCTGTCTTGTCTGATATGGCTCCCTTTCAAACAGAAAAAGGAGGAAATAAAAAAAAGTTTATCATTTATAAAACAATTGTCAACGAATAAGAAAACAGATTACTAAATGGCTAGTTGTGCCAACCAGTATTTCCCCCTCTCTCTCGAACCAACAAGAATAGGTTTAATCTGAAAAATTCTCCATTTTTGGCTAATTTTCCATAATGAGCCCCACTTCTCAGTCCCTTACTAGACCTTTCAGAATCACATCTCCAAGTAAAGACCAGATGGGTGTAATACGATGGGGATATCTGTACAGATTGCCCTATGACTACTGTTCAGGCCCTGTTCATTCCTGATCAATGGCATGCATATGATCACTGGGGCCAGGAATACGTCAGATGAGTTTCTTTTATGATTAGCTCCTTTTGCCACCAGTAGGGATCCCGCCCCTGAAGCCAGTGCGAACTGGCAATCTATTGCTATCACAGCAGTTTAAGATACTGATGGGGACTTAAACTAGCAGTAGTTGAAAGCAACTGACACACCAAGGGTATGTCTTCTCACGGCAAAAAAAAAACGTAACGGTGGCAGCAAGTCTCAGAATCCTGGTCTACAGATTTGAGCTTGTAGGGCTTGTCCTACGGCACTAAAAATAGTAGTTTAGACATGTGGGCTTGGGCTGGAGCTTAGATTGTGAAGCCCACCTTGTCCCCAGGCTTTAGAGCCCAAGTCTGAATGATTAATGGCTGTTTTTAGCACCGTGGTGTGAGCCTGAGCCTGAACATCAGGGTTCTGAAACTTGCTGCCATGGGTTTTTTTTTTTTGCTGTGTAGACATATCCTTAAATATAGCAAATTTAGCATGAGAGTCACCAAGCCACTGGCTTAGGCCTCTTCACCTTTATCATGTATAAAATGTTCAGTATACTCTAAGCTAGCACATTTGCAGAGAGACCACCACTATTTATTTCAAGGTGAAATAATACAACACGCATCACAAACAGTACACATAAGAACACTACCTTTCTGATAGTATTTTGAATTGTGAGTCCATCTGAATCCAGTACACAGCCCAAAATCAGTCAGTTTGATATGCCCATCAAGGTCTATCAAAATGTTGTCAGGCTTGATATCTCTATGGATAAATCCCATTTTGTGTACGCTCTCTATGGCCAAAGTGAGCTCTGCAATATAAAAACGAGCTAGATGTTCTGGAAAGACCTCCATCCGTATCAACAAACTCATCATGTCCCCACCAGGGATGTAGTCCATCACAAAGTACAAATTTTCTTTATCTTGGAAAGAGTAATAGAGTTTTACCACCCATTCATTGTCTGCCTCAGCAAGTATATCCCTTTCTGCTTTGACGTGAGCCACCTGGTTACGATTCAGTACATCCTTCTTTCTCAGGGTTTTCATGGCATAGAGGGCATGGGTATCCACTTTGCAGGAAAGGCACACTTCCCCAAAAGCACCAATACCTAGGGTCTTGATTTTTACAAACATAGATTTGTCCATTTTGGCCCTCTTCAGTCTGTTGTAGTTGGACTCCTTTTGGTAGAGAATTTTCCTCATTTGCTCCTGCTCTGCTTCACAAAGGCCAGCCTTTATAAGGAAAAAACAAATCAGAACAGCCAGTATAATTACAATTACAGCCAGAGACTAATCAAACTAGCATTTTGAAAGCATGTGGTTAGGAGAAATTAATCATGAACTAGAAGAGAGACATATGAATTTGTTTGCTCTCTGTAGATATATTTTTGAAACTCTTGCAATTTCACTGCATCCTGGCCTATCACCTCTATTTTCTGTAAATCTTTGACCACTGCACTGAATCCAGCATTTCCAGAATGACTCACAGGAGGAGTTTATTTTAACAAGACAAGTCTGACCAGGAGATTGTGACTGTTTCTTTCAGACATGGACCTTGCTACTGTGATCCATGCCTTTGTCATCTTGAGACTGTATTACTACTATACATGCCACATGGAATTACACCTTCAATCTATCCAGAAACTTAAGCTGGTGTAAGATACAGCAGTCCATTTATTAAGTGGTGCTTCACGGTGGTAGCAAACGTTCTCAGCACTCTTATCTACAAAGGATTTCGGTTGGTTTCTGGGTGGAGTTTAAGGTGTTGGTTCCGACCTAGAATTCTAAATGGGCTGGGACCTGCCTGCTGAAGAGGATACCTGTCTCCCTGTGCCAGGTTGCCACAGATGTGATCAGCAGAGGCCCTGGAGCTTGATTCCTTTATTATATAAGGGAGGGAGCTGCTGGCACAGCATTCTCTATAAAGATCCCTTTCTTTTGGAATGCTCTGCCCCCAAGGTCCTGAATTCACTGGCTTTCTGGGCACTGTTTAAAAACCCATCTGTTTAAGCAGGCATTGACTGAAGGCTGAGCCAACTGAGAGTGGGATTTCTGTCTGATGGGAAAGTGCAATGTGGGGGCGCTAAGCTGTAGTGTTCAGAACAATGGAGGTCAAGTGTGCCATAGGGTGGGAGGAAAGGGTGTTGCTGCGGCTTTGGTTGATATTTATTTTGCATCTTGCTTGCCCTGGTGCTTTTAAAACATATGTCAAAGGCTTGCAAAGCTTTGATTTGGAGTCTGTATAAAAGTGAAATCTACAAATAAATAAAAAGAATAGAAGGGGAGATTAAGGGAAACCTGAAGGACAGGTAGGATGAATTGCCAGATTCAAGCCAAAAGAAAGCCTAGTAATAACATTTTAAAAAGTGAGCAAAGGTACATACAGATGTGAAATACAAAGAGAGCATCTACTATTTTCACGTGAAATGATTCTTGCTGTTTTAGAGATTCCTGGGAGTGTGCGCACTGCTGGTGGTTCAATCTAGGGGGAAAACTTTCTTCCTGAAAGTGATGTATATTTTAAAAGTTTAAGCGAGCAGTTCATCTGTTCCTTAATGCAAGGAGAGCATGCATATGCATGTGTGTGTAGGAAGGGGAGGAATACTTCCACAGTTATATATATATATATATAAACACAATTATACACCCCCCCCCATGGGTGCCTTAAATAGGCTTCTAAATACACAGACTCCTAAATAAAAGTGGCCTGGACTTAAGAGGTGCTGATCACCTGGCGCTCCCATGGGATCCTAACTTTAGGCACCTTGGTTTGAACATTTTATTCTTTTTGGTTGATTAATGTTACTTCTATACCAATCTGACCATGATTTGCTTGTATTAAAACAAAAGAAAAAGCATTACTTTGGCCATTTCTTGCTCTAGCTGTAACCTTCTGTTGATTTTTTGCTGGTAGGTCTTTAGGACATTCTCCACATGTTGTTCCATGTAGAACTTGAAGGCAAATGGTGAGTAACTCTTAATTCGGGATTCTCTTTTTTCCTCATCTTTACTGTTTTTTCGCACTGGCACAGGAGATGTCTGGATCTGCTTTTTATCCTTGCTTGTTTTTTCCACTTTAGCATTTTTGCTGCTTTTGTCATTCCTTTCGCTATTTTCCTCAGCTTTATTGCACGTTGAATTGGGGACTCCCCGGAGAGTCTGTTCTACACCCAGGCACAAACAGTTTATATCAAATTGCTCAGAGCTACCGGGAAGTAACAGATGCTTAGGATATGGTGGTGGAGGACACCTGGGCTCCTGATTACTGTAATCAACATCTAGTTGGTAGGCGTTCGCTCCTCCAACAGGAAGCGGGTGCTGTTCAATGATCTCTAGGCCATCCACAGGTGGGGCTTGTGCAGGTAGCCAGCCAGGGTGGGAAGGCCCCACAGCTGTTTGAGGCTCAGGTCTCATCACTCTCATGCTCTTCACTGGTTGGAGAATATGAGCAGATGTGACTGCTGTGATGGTATTTGGAGATGTAATTGAAGGATCAGGTTTTCCTGGAGGAACCTGTCTTATAGATACTGGCACTTGCTGCTGCTGGTGGTTGTTAAAGGAGTTAGTTCTGCTTGGCACTGAGGCATCTGGTCTGAAGGATACATGTTGCCGTGGGGATGTTTCTATCCCTGGGTTTTGTAAAGAATCACGGTGTGATGGTGCTGCCGTTTGCCACTGCTGAACTTGAGGATTATTCATGTCATACAGGTCCATGTTCAAGCTATTTCTAGATGGAGCTATTAGATTCTGTGGTGGGCTGTCAGAAAAGTCATTAGCAAATGCTGGACCTCTGGCTATCACATGCATCTGGTGAGAGGAAGGGCTTGTTTGTTTGTGATGCGTATGTATGTACAGACTGGCTGGTGCCTGCTGAAATGCATGACCAGAGTTATTTTGAACAGTCCCTTTATTTGGAAGATTTGCATATCCTCCCTCCTGTTGCATTTTATTTTGGAAAGATGGACTCCGCTGAACACTATACCCCATAGGTTCCCCCTGCACCAGCATATGCTGCCTGCTGTAATGTGGGCTGTTTGAGCCATGAGTGGCCTGCAGCTGTAAAGCTTGGCTACTGTGATTAGTCACTGGGTAATTAATCACAGGAGAGTCCATATTTGCAGAATATGTTTTTTGTTGATGGCTCCCAGGTGTGCTATGAGAGCCTACTCCCGAAGGTCTTTGTACTGGAGCATTCATGGCCGCAGACTGTGAAGCAGAGAGTAAATAGTCCATGTATGTCCTGGGAACATCACTAAGCATATTTGCACCTTCTGCTCCAAAGCTTGTCCCTTCATAGGCTGTATTACTGATCTGATGATAGGACGGAAAAGATTCATTTGATCCTTCAAAGCTTGGCCTGCGGGCTATGTTATTTGGCACAATACCCTTTCCTTTATAAAAAGACAAAAGAATGTTAGGAAACAATTCATCTGAACAAATTATATTACATAATCCATTCATCTATACACAGACGAATATTTTTGTATTGCACCTGCGTTACCAAAATCATACCAAACTGGATTAAGCTCTCTGACCATTTGAAGTACTAAGTATTATTATTATTATTAATAAACTGCAGTTGTATAGCACTTTTCACTACATGAACCACCAGTAGTTTTACCAAATCATGAAAACAGAAGTTCAGATATTTTAGTTATGAAATCATCAGCTTGGATTTAAAAGCTGAAACAGTATCAGAGTCATGAATCACAAAGAGCTGGGAGCAGCCGATCTGAGGTCCGGAGAACTTGAAATGCTGCAGTCTAGGGGTGCTGCACCAATGGGAGAAGAGAATACTAACAGGCGAGCAGAACGTCAAACATTACTACCATTGCTTATCTGTATTACAGCATGGTCCAAATTATGCTAGGTGCAACAAACATGAATGCATGTGTATATATGTACATCTACATGCATATAACATATACGAAGAAGCAACTCCTACCCCACAGCACTTACATTCAAAATAGTACACTACCTAATAAAACTAGCCAACATTTCATTATTTTATAAAATTAAGTCTCCTATTACATGCAGCTGGGTTGGGTATATTTTGTGTGTGTGTGTGTGTGTGCGCGCGCGCCAGTTATTACTCCTGAGAGCGTTCTGCACCAAAAAATTAAAAATTCTGCAAACAATATTTTAAAATTCTGCAAATTTTATTTGTCAAATAAATGTGAAGGCTCCAGCATGGCATTTGGGAGCACAGGCCACTGGCTGCACAGAGGTAGGAGATCACCCTGCGGCCTCCCCTCCCTCCACCCCGGTACACGGACTCAGCAACGAGGCTGCACCCAACCCTGACACAATGCAAGGACAGGACCTGTCCCAGAAACACCCCAGGACCCTGTCCCTCTGTGCCAGGTGCATCAGGTGTGGGCAGGCAGGCTCAGCAAGGCAGGATCCAAATGTGGAGGAGCTTACTGTGGGGGGATCCAGGTGTGGGTTAAGAGGGTTCTGTATGGGGCAATCTGGGTGTGGGCAGCTCAGTGAGGGATCCAGGTGCAAGGGGGATCTGGATGCATAGGGGCTTATTGGGGGGTTCTGTGTGCAACAGTAATGGGACTCTGCAGGGGGGTCCAGGTGAAGATGCTTGAGGCTCAGCTGGGGGAGGACTGGGTGTGCAGGGGAGAGGGACTCAGTGGGGTGGGGATCCAGATGCAGCTGGTTGGGGCTCGGTAGGGTGGGGATCCAGGTGCGGGTGGCCCAGGTGCGAGGGGAGTGGGGCTTGTCACGGAGGGTTCTGGGTGTGTGGGGGGGTGAGGCTTGGTGGGAGGGTCTGGGTATGAGGGGGTCTGGATGCACGGGGGTTGGGTGGATGGGAGAGCAGCCCCCTGTACAGTGATCTCTCCCCCTGCAGCTGAGGAGCAATGGGTAAAGGAAGTGTGGGGAAGGGGACGGCAGAGTTTACAGAGCTTCCTGCAGCTAAGGGAGAAATCTGGGGGTGGGTCTGACATGGCCCTGGATGCCGTGCTGACCCCAGCGCAGGGTAGGAGCCACCAGCTGGGTCTTCCCCAGTCCCATCCTCTGCCCCACAGTGATTTACCTCTCTGCTGGCCGCCCTGGGCACCCGAAACATACTGCTGGGGAGGGCTGCATGACCGCTCTTGTGGCTTCCCTGTCAGAAAGTCATTTCTCTGAAGGGAAGCAAAGAAATCTGCGGGGGACATAACTTGTGCATATGCGCAGTGGCACAGAATTCCCCCAGGAGTAAACAAGTATCCCTTGGAGAAGGTGCACAGGGATACATATGGATGTGGGAGCAGAAATCTCCCAGGTAGAAGTGGGATCGTGCTGGTGCAGCACAGCCAGAAGAGTGGCTGGCACTGGCCTGGAAGGGGATGTGGCTTGTGGCGGCATAGATGCTGAGTGGATATACTGCATCACTGCTGGCACAGCACACAGGGAGCACTGGCTGCAAACTGAAGCTGCTTCCCCCTCAGGAACCCTGAAGAAAAGCAACAGGGTGAACATTACTGTCCTCCTTTGGAGGTGTGCCTGGGAACTTGCTGGTACAGAGATGTAATTTACATTTCCTGGGACAGTGAAGCTGATCAGTTTGAGGAGTGTTTGGGTCTGTGGAGGTACTAACTACGTGACTCACCAGAAATTATTTTTGCCCACATCCTCCTATCTAGCATGGCAAAATTTGGGGCTGCATATCTTTCATCTGGAAGGGTTTACGTCTTAGTGTATTTTGTAGTGTCCGCTAACTACGGCCATAGAGAACACTGATTCTTTCAGTCTCATCCACAGCTGATGTCAGATAGGCTCCATTTGGTTCTCAGTTGAATGCTAAAAATGTGCTATCAATTTTAATATTAAAAGTTAAAACCATATGAAGAAAGGAAAAGGATTTGAAAATGTACATGCCATAGACCGTAACTGGGAATCTCTGAAGCAAGTGTTTAAACGCTCACACTGGGAATCTAAACGCTTCCAGCAAAGCTTGTATGCCATCTAATCAATTGCAGGAGGCCTACACAACCTAGCATAAGCACTCTAATACGAAACAAATCAAAATGTTTTTCTGGCATGTCAGACAGACACACGCCAATCACAAGCCACCTGAGTTTGGCTTTTTTGAGGATAACAAAGTGAAGGCTTCAACAGAACTTAAAAGAAAAGGGCTTTAAATAGTTGCAGTAGTGATTTGATCCTGAAATCTCCACAGTCTGGCATTCTGTTTAAATGAGACCAGGATGTGATCAGGAAGTAAAAGCAAAAGAAAATGAAAAACAGCTGGGTAACTAGAACCTTTAGGCAGGAAAGATTGCAAGAACAGGGTTTCGAAAATATGAACTGACCTACCAAAGGGAATATGTGCGTTCAGGGGATAAGGATTTTAATATATTTGAAAGAAAAAACCCATCACCCTACACATAAGGCAAAACATGGTTATTAAATAATTCTGTCAATATTATTTTAAATTCTTCCTAATGCTTATCTGAGGCCCTGTCTACACATGCCTTATGCCCAAGTCCAAAAAAGGAGAGAGGAACCCTGGCAATTACCATTCCGTTTGCCAGATTATCATCTCCCATACAAAACACCTGGAAGGGGGCCTGGAATACAAAATCTCTGCAAGTACCCTGTATCCCCCTCATTCCCATACATTGTCCAACTGGAAGTGCAGGATTTATAGAAATCAGCAGGGCCCAGCCCCACACATGGCAGAACCCAGAGCCATATATCACCACACAAGAAGCTCCTCCTTTCCCCACTTCCTCATAGCGGCTACCAGGGACAGCACTCTATCACCCGCAACAGGAGAAATGGCTTTGTCCCCAGCTCTTCCAAGTAACCTGCAAGGGCCTTTCCCTTCCCCGCAGCTTTCCCTCTTCCCAGCCACTCCTCATTAGACTTGCCCAGTCTTAACACCCTCCCCAGCACAGACCCTGGACTGCAGAGTGCCCTTACTGGGATCTGGAGTGGGGAGGGATGGTGAGTGAAGTTACTGTATTAAGCTAAATCAGTTTAAGTGCTACACGAGGGGGTTGTGCCACTGTAACAAAACTGATTTTAAACTTGATTTTGTTAATTAATTAGGTACAAGTTTTCCAATACAGACAAGACCTTAGAACGTTATATGTTACCCGTGACATATAAAAACTCACCTCTGGCCAGAGGAGAGGCCAACCCAAGGTTATTGCTAAGCACAACTCACTTCTCTTCCCACATCCTGGTAATGACAATGCTATCTGATCCCATAAGTCGAGCTACTTAGATCAGTGGTTCTCAACCTTTCCAGACTCCTGTACCCCTGTCAGGAGTCGGATTTGTCTTGCGTACCTCCAAGTTTCACCTCACTTTAAAAACTACTTGCTTACAAAATCAGACATAAAAATACAAAAAAGTGTCACAGCACACTATTACTGGACAATTGCTTACTTTTCATTTTGTCTGTATGAAATGTTAGTTTGTACTGACTTTGCTAGTGCTTTTTATGTAGTCTGTTGTAAAACTAGGCAACTATCTAGATCAGTTGATGTACCCCCAGGGCTACACGTACCCTTGGTTGAGAACCACTCAGCAGAGTTTTACCGGCATAGCTATGTTGGTTAGCAATGTGAAAAAAATCACCCCTACAACAGACACGTAGTTATGTTGGCAAACCCCTGGTGTAGACACACCTGTGCCACCAGAAGAGTGCTTTGGTAGGCATAGCTAATGTCATTCAGCGAGCCTCCCTTCTGGTGGCACAGGTGTG
This sequence comes from Natator depressus, assembly GCF_965152275.1. Lineage (NCBI taxonomy): Eukaryota > Metazoa > Chordata > Testudines > Cheloniidae > Natator > Natator depressus. The sequence continues at coordinate 40,659,750 of NC_134234.1, forward strand.
TCTACACCAGGGGTTTGCCAACATAACTACGTGTCTGCTGCAGGGGTGATTTTTTTCACACTGCTAGCCAACATAGCTATGTCGGTAAAACTCTGTCAAGCAGAGTAAGCCTAGGAGCAGGAGGTGATTTTACCTCTGTAAATTAGGCATAAATTTTTAACAGTGAGAGTGATTAATCACTGGAATAAACTACCAAGGGAGTCAAACAAGTTACTGTGCTCAACACAGGGGTATCTGGGTGAAAGTTAATGGCCTGTGACATACAGGAGGTCTGAGCAGATGATCTAATGGTCCCTTCATGGATTCAATAGAATTGAAGGCCAGAAGTTGCTGGGAATTTCCAGTCTGCAAGACCAGACTCCTGTTGAATCTAGGGACCTTGCCACAGAAAGTACGTCCAGTTTGCTGTGGCGCATGCAGAGCCTCGCCCTCTTTCGCCTTAAAGTGGACTCTCAGAACAGGGTTGAGGCACACTGGCAGGACTGAGTGGAGAAGCTGGTATTGTTGTTCCTATGAACAGAAAACTCCTGCCCACTACGGTCAATTCAGCTCTTTTCACCCACTACAAATTCAATTGAAAAATAAATACATTGCAAGAAAGAGGGGTATAATTTAAAGGAAACTTTTCTTACCTGGCGAGGTCTGTTTAATCACACGTACTATCTGTTCATTTCTAGGATCCAGATAGCCCATCTTACTAATGTACTCCAAAGCTGCTTCAATGCTTCTGCTGCCTGTCTGCTTCAGAGCTCGTACAGCCATCTCCTAAATAAAATTAAAAGCAGAGTAAGAGGTAAAGCATACAGTCAGACAAAAATCAAGAATGATCTCTTAGTCTAGGGATCAACAGGACTTTTTATATTTAAAACAATATACAATTCATACCAAATCAGGCTGATTACGACCAATTGGACTTGAATGTTTTCAAAATATTTGTGCGAGTTAAGTGACTTTTGTTTTGTTTTTTTAAATACTCAAACTCTGGCAAGGTATTGGATACTCCACTTCCAGAATGGACTGCATTCTTCTGCGGTATGCCAAATGACAGCTAAAAATTCTGGTAGCTACAGGTCTTTAATATTATTTTCTCATTTGCTATAGTTCTACATTAGTGTAAATTTTAAAAAGGTAATTCAAATGTTGCTGCTATTCAAAACAAACTCGTATAAACAACATAGGAAACAAGAATCATACACATATCTTAGGAAAATTCAAGTAAAACTCATCAGACATGTTGGCACAGGTACTGTTTCAATGGCAAACCCTGCTAAAAAGCCTGGAGGTTCATTTAGGATAAACATTGTCCATCCACCATATCCTGTAAGTCTCCCCCCCCCCCCCCAGTGTCTCTTCTCCCTCCCCATTGTCCCCCAAGACAACAAGTTAGCTCTCTTTAGAACAGGGGTTCTCAGGACAAATTTTCTGGTGGCCTCAGAGTGCGGCCACCAGCTCTTGCTGGTGGTCACTCACACTTTTTCCTAAAATACTTAATTAGCTTTAGGAAAAACAAATACATATGCATGAATCATAGTAATTTATTGCTAGCTAGTAAATCTGCTGTGAAAAGTGATATTTGTTAAAATTACTTTTCACAGAAGGCTTACTAGCTAGCAGTAAACAAACATACAAGTATCACTTTTCACAGCAGACTTACTCAGTCCTGGCAAGCGCTAAAATGACAGGAGAGAACTCTCCTGTTGGCATAGTTAATCCGCCTCCTCAAGAGGCGGTAGCTATGTCAGTGGGAGAAGCTCTCCCGCCAACATAGCGCTGTCTACATGGCAGATGGGGAGTGTCAATATAACTAATTGGTTCTCGGCCAATGGGAGCTGCAGAGCCGGCACTAGGGTCGGGAGCAGCATGCGGAGCCCCCTGGCTGCCCCTACGCACAGGAGCCAGAGGGGGGACATGCCGCTGCTTCCAGGAACTAAGCGGAGCCATGGCATATGCAGAGCAGGCAAGCCTTCAACCCCGCTCCCCGGCTGGAGCTCTGGAGCAGGGCAAGCCCCAGACCCCGCTCCTCAGCGGGCGTTTGAGGACCGGATTGAAAGGTCTGGTGGGTCAGACGCGGTCCGTAGTTTGCCCACCCCTCGTCTATCACGTTGATTCATGAAAGTATAGCCTGTCTATGCAAATAGAGGCCACATCTCAGGGACTTGCACCACAGATAATAAGGCTCAACTCTTTTGTGGGAGTGATTACATGCTACCATAGAGTAGAGAGGTTCTCGGAAAACAACAGAACAGTTCTTGGAGCTAAACTGATTTACAACTCCTGAGGATCTACTCCCCCTTTTAAAATCAAAATAACCACTGAGTTATATGGTCCTCAGACAAGTATTTTTATAAACAGAAAAGGCAGAAATGAGGCAAAAAAAATCTGCTTGGTGCAGTAACCAATGGTTATTTCAGGGCCAAAACATTCTTTTAGACAGAGGAATCAATCCGGCTCCCACCGAGGTCAACAAAAAGATTCCCACTGAGTGCAATGGGAGTTGGATCAGGCCCTTAGCTGCTGATTATTTTCTTTTCACTGAGCCAAATACTTTAAGTTGCATTATGGTTTGAGAACTCTAGCTGATTATTGTGTTTTAAGCTAACGTTACAGCCAGCGGCCAGACTTTAATAAGAAACACAAGCTAGGGGCAGTGTGCACCGAAATCACAAGGGGACAGATCAGTCCCAGCTGCACATCATTCTCTACATTCTATGTGTTCTCTTTTGAGAATTCAAACAAACATTCTCAGTGCAGCGTTTCCATGCACCTTTTCGTTAGCATTGGCTGTGGCTGAAAAAATAAAACAAGGCGAAAAAAACTGATTTTAAAAATATTGTTACCTGTTAAAACATTGAGCTAGGAGATTTAAGTGGTCAGCTACATACCTGTGACATTCAACTTTTCTAATGTAAAAGCTATGGTATTTAAGCAGCCACCAGGTCAGCATTTTATGTAAAGTATGGACTCAATATGAGGGGGTGGGGAAGTTGTCTTCCATATTTGGTGGTGTACAGAGAGGAATAGGTGTTTGTGTGCTTTCCAGCCCCCACAGCTACAAGCAGTGACAGTGGATTGCATAACCAGACAATGGTAATCACCAGATCAATTTGGCACCCCCACTATCCAGGATTGCTGGAACAATTTGTATAGTGTGACTGCTGAGAGCCATTGAACCAAAACTACAAACCCTATATATAATGGAAACCACTTCAAGCCAGGGAGTGTGTCAGCACCCCTAGTTCCACCCCTACCCCACGACCACAAGCCCCGAGCTGGGAGATAGTTGCTCTACACTAAGCAGCAAGACTTTGCCACAAGGAAAGCCACCTCTAAGCGCTGATGCCCAACAGGGAATATCTGTGTCTGACAGTAAACAGATAATTGGATATGTAAGTGTACAGGCTTAATCTTAGTGTGTGCAGTGAAGGCTTTCCCCATTTTAGCCTCCTGCCTGGCTGGAGGCCAACATCATTGGCAGAGCCTAGCGTTCTTGCTGTACTACAGGGTTGTCCAGCAACATTCTTCATTCAAAAAGCTCAGAGTCATCAAAACATATTTATCAT